>NC_141299.1:5107500-7507500 GCF_037954325.1 Fistularia commersonii | reverse complement strand
GACCTTACTTACAACCAAAAATAACATAGACGAAATATGCTGTGAGGGAGTGGGGATTGTTGGTAAAGACAAGACAAGATACCATATTTGATGAGTTGCTATTTAAAAGGAAACTCTGTCATCATAAGTGTTATCGTGGTAAGGAAAAGGGATATACTACAATCGGGAGTTGCGAAATCTCATTAACGTTAACTACTGTAAATGGAAAGCTGAAATGTCAGCAGGGGGGTCGCTGGGTATGTTTGTATGTGAAAAAATATCCATCATTCAAGTGAATCCTGAGTTTTCTGGAATGTCTGCTGTCTTCATGTAATTATGTAAACTGGAAACTGTATTTCTAATAGGACAACTTCTGTTTTGTGGTGAAATTGACCTATAACCATCAGTAAGTTATTCTTGGGTACGTTTTGTGTCAGATTCCCGCAAGTGCAATTATGTCTGCTTCCAAAATACATGTTTTGGTTTTTAAGCCACATTCAAGTTTTTTTTTTTCCTGGAGTTCTGCTATCTTCATGACCACCTGCATGGCTGCTACGGTGCCTTCCATACAAATGAGGCCAGACCACCTCTGTAAATAAAATTAGAGCAAGTATTTTGATACTTCACGTTAGATATTTTCATGTCCACAGCATTAGTGTGCACATGAAAATATCTAGCTTATCTAGACTATCTAGTCATTGCTCAATTGCCAGTGTTGGCAACGTGCAGACTCCGTCTTCTGACAGCTATCACTCAGACACGAAGAGTGTCTCTTCCCCATCTTTTTCCCTTATTCCAGCCTTTGACAGTAGCAATTAAACAATTTAGTTACCTTGAGTTCTCAAATACACATTCACACAAACATCAACATAAACAAACACACACTAACTTCACACCTAGCCTTAGGCCGTCTGAATGTGTCAATCTAACCACAACAGTAATGGGGTAATCATTGTGGGCGTTGACTTTGTCAACAAGACACTGAAAGACTTAGTTTATACTTTGAAAAGGTTGGGCCTCTGTTTACCCTCCAGCCTTTTGTATTCCTCCTTTTACCGACATTTTCTATTGTTTATACATGTACAAATGCAGTTATGAGATCATCCCACCCCACATGTCCTTTTACCTACCTCTCCTTCCATCCTTTTTTCCACACCATGTCAATACCAGTGTGCAAAGGTCACTCTGGCAACAGGGAGGCAACAGTCGATAGAGAAATAAATAAGCAGCAGAAAAGTGAGAGAAGTGATGGAGGGCAGAGCCTGATGATTCACAGGGTTAAGTACAGGCCAACATCTCACAAGCACACTGCAAAAGCAGACGAGTCTTGGGGGAGCTAGGCATCTGCTCTCTTTTTCTGTCTTTGTATGTAAGCCTTCCTGTTTCCCCTCCCTCTTTCTCTGGGGACTCAAATCACACAAGCAGTGAGATTGTTGAAACCTTTTTGGCTAGATAGACCAATCACTTGGTATTTACTTGTGCTGATTCTATCTGTTTGCTTCTATTTATGGACAACCCTAAAATTTTGAATGTTCAAGACCCTAACACACTTTCTGACCCTGGAGTGACTAACTAGAAAATACACATTCTTACATAGACATACTTTGGCAGCGAGTGGCAATATGAGGCAACAGTGCCACAGGCCAGGCAAGAGGGGGCAACAGAACTCTTGTTGTTTAGGTTGAATCTTCCAGCCAAGTTGTGACAACTCTGCTATTCTTTGTGTACTTGTGTGTGTCCATCCGGGCCATGGGTGGGTCATTGGAGGCCCCCTCACTTAGCTCCTGTAGCCATTGCCAGTGTTCCAAAAATGGGCAGCCCTTCCAGATCCGCCACAGACAATCGGCCGTTCTGTGTGTGAGAGGCAGTCGGGGTGTATTTCCTGGACGTGGGACTGATTTTTCAGGCCCCAGGCCAGACAGAAGGGTGGCCTTTGTCTGTGGGTTGAATGACACTGCTGACTAAGAATGGACTGAAGGGCAGAAGGAAGCAAAAGAGTGCGCTCTATTTGTGTGTGTGTTCTCTAATAGATCTCCTCATCTACTGCTCTTCAACAGATCTAAATAGACCAGTGTTTGAGAATAGTGACTGATTGCATGATTCGCTAATGTGCCTGTGTCTCTATGTTAAGGGGAGCTCAAAGCCCTACTCTGTGTACATCAACTGCCATCCACTGTTTATTTACAGAGTAGGAAATCAATATGCACTGTCAGTTTATTTCTGGCAACATATTTCTCTTGTTATATTATATTTAGAACTCTTTGAACAACTTTCTCATGTGGAAACACCAAATATCAAATTTGAGTTGATTGTAAATTGTAAATTATGATTTGATAAATTAACCATTTGTTTTCCTCTTTATTTGTCTTCAGGTCAGTGACTTCTTGTCCGGCCGCTCCCCACTGACTCTCGCACTGCGTGTAGGTGATCACATGATGTTCGTCCAGCTTCAGTTGGCAGCACAGCAGTCCGGCGGTCCCCAGCTCCAACACAGACATCTCATCACCAGGGGCAACACAGAAACCACAATGGGTCAGCCCACAGGGCAACCCCGCGTCCCTCACCCACACCCGCACTCCCACCTTCACCCTCATCATTCACACAATCACCCCAGCAGCCATTTGTCTCAGCCTCACCCAGTTCCTGCCTCCCCCTCCTCTCCAGGATCCTCTTCTTTCCCAATGCCTTCCACTCACCACCAGCCCCTTCCTCCCATTTACCACCAGTCCCCCTCCTCCTCTCACTGTAGCCCCGCAACCCCTCCTCCTCCACCTCATTCTCCACGCCCTTCCCACAATCCTGGAAGTATGTTCCGTTCTCCTCCTCATCATCTTCATCACCACCATCACTTTCATCAGCCCTCTTCAGGCCACCCCAGCCATGACATTGGCCAGCCCAGCCCTGTAGCCCCGATTCTCTGTCCTGAGGTAAGCCTGAAAAGTATTCACATTCATCTTACTATTGGTTATGTGTTTTTATGCTGCTGTTCTATCATTATTATTCTGTTATTTCGTTAGTATTGTAACCATTTTTCATCAAATGTCATAAAGAATTGATGACAAACTGATGTTTATTTTACTTCAATATAAGATTTCATCACATGCCTTTTAGAGATTTCTTTAATATATTAGCAGCATCAAATTTAGCTCAGTATGGCTAGAAAAAAGGTTTCATGTTCTTTTATGTTTTTCAGTCACCATGCAGATTGTTATCAATTGTTTACATTCTGTGCTGTGCTGAATCAGTGAATGCAAGCAGTCACACACAACTACACATGGCCTTCAAATGGATGAATTTGCTATGTTTCAGTTTGAAGACTAATTATCAGCTTCATAGTTGTCATTCATGAACCATTCACCTTTACAGCCATTTATCTAACTGTGTATATCATATAAGTTATAAACAAAAGCACAAACATGCTTATGTGTATGCACTAGCCAAAATGGCTATTGTTTACTCTACCTCCGCAAGCTTCTGCCTATGGAAAGTAGATAAGAACCAGATGTCAGTAGACCATGTGGGAGCACTGGCTCACAATAACAGCAGAAAAGATGGGCTACGTTAGTAATCAGAAATAGAAAAGGCTATTATTTATTAGCCTCTCATATGGTTTCCTTACCCAAAAGAACACAGAAAGTCATAGAGTATAACAATTCAGTATTAGATGTTCTTGGAATAAATAAGAATTTGGTGTCTGATCTCTGTTAGTGTGAACGTAGCTTACGTGTTGCATTCAGATCACATGTTCTTTGGGTATGTTACAACCAGCAGCCTCTACTCTTTTGGTGCATCAAATCTGACAGTATTTACAACATTTTAAGGTTAAGGTCTCTTAAAAAATGCCACTTTTTGCATTTCAGTTAGGGATATTACCTGTTTCCTGGTACTTTTTAGTACCTACTCAGGTGAGGTTCTGAGTGAGCCGAGCCAATACTAAAATGTGATGTCAACAGACTGTTGACCAATGATTGGCCAGGAAATGTGCTTGTTTTTTGACACTTTGCACGACCAATCACAATTGCCCTGATTTCACTCTTAATTTATGTAATGCCTGTTACATTGCTTTCTGTTTAACACTGTCAACCAAAGCAAATTCCTTGAGGTTGTAAAATTACTTCCTGATAATTCTGATTCTGATTCTGAAAACCCCTTAGCGTGGCTGCTGCTGCACCTTGCCGCCTGTAGCCTTCTCTGACTCTCTTTCCTTGCTTTGTGCATAACAAAAAGCCTCTGACCGAGGAGAAAGGACACCATTGCTTGATGTTCTACATTGTTTGTGTGTTTAGCATTGTGCATTAAACAATGTTGCAGCAGTTTTTCATTCGCATTAAGGAGTACAATGAAATGATGGAAAACCACACAAACTGAGTTGAGTCAAGTCAAGCCGAGTAACGCTAGATCTGCGGAATGGAAAAGCACTTTTTGACTTCAAAACAATCCTCCATGTGATAGCCATTTTTTCCACGAAAACACACTATTTCTTTATACTGTTTCTAATTTTGTGTTTGATACCTCCCCTCACACTACATTTATGTTTCTTACCAGGCTAACTGCAACACCAACAGCACTAATCATGGCAATGGCCCATCAACACGCTCCCGTAAACCTGGTGCCATCATTGAGAGCTTTGTCAACCATGCTCCCGGAGTCTTCTCAGGGACCTTTTCAGGTAGGTGACAATGAACTGCTATTAGAATGTAGTGCCGCCCTGAACAATAATACTGAGTGGGTGGATTTCCAACCAGTGGCTAATTTTTGTAAATTTGAATTTAATAACACAATTTTAAATTTGTCATTTTGTTCTATTATAAGTATTAGTAGCAGAATTATTAAATGGATAATGCTTCAAGTAGATATAGAGTAGATTAATATATTCCTCTGTCATTTGCATCCCTCCCTTGCAGGCACTTTGCACCCTAACTGCCAGGACAGCAATGGGCGTCCCAGAAGAGATATTGGTACCATTCTTCAGATCCTGAATGATCTCCTGAGTGCAACGCGCCACTACCAGGGCATGCCACCATCCCTGACCCAGCTCCGCTACCAAACCCAATGTAGTACACCCAGCTCCCCATCCCCCTCGCCACCTCCTTCGCCCCCAGTTGCTGGCATGACAGGCCTCTCTGCCAAAGCTACCTCTGTGCCTGCTGGCAGCTCTAGCAGCCCTCCGCCAACTCTTCATCCGCTGGTGCAGTGCCAGAGCCAGATTCGCATGTGCAAACCCCCTGGTAAGAGACTTTACATTGTGCTCCCTCTGCTCATGCAAGCATGACATGAACATAGAAACACACTCAAATTCATGAACACATCGACACAAATGAACACACACACGCACACACGCACGCACACACGCACGCACATATGCACACATATGCACGCATATCCACACATACTTTTTATTCATTGTGCATCCCTTGAATCCATTTTGAAGTGTCTTAATGGATGTTCCTGCAGCAGTTCTTGGTGTGTGTGTGTGTGTGTGTGTGTGTGTGTGTGTGTGTGTGTCTGTGTGTGTGTCTGTGTGTGTGTGTGTGTGTGTGTGTGTGTGTGTGTGTGTGTGTCTGTGTGTGTGTCTGTGTGTGTGTGTGTGTGTGTGTGTGTGTGTGTGTGTGTGTGTGTGTGTGTGTGTGTGTGTGTGTGTGTGTGTGTGTGTGTGTGTGTAGTTTGACTGCATTTAGAGCCTATAATGTCACTATATGCCCCTCTTGTGTTACGGCTTACTGAAGTGTTCATTGTCAGCTTTGTCTTCATGTTTGTCATGTCAACATCATTGAACATTTACTTTCATTGAGATGACTTTTCATCACAGTCTGAATAAATAATATGCACCTGAACCACAATGAAAAACAGGACTTGAAAAGCCACACTCAATAAAATACATATATATATGTTGTTGGCTTGAGGCTGTGGAGAGGAGAAGGAGGAGGAATCTCCATAGCAATGCAATACAAGCCTCTACAGACCTGTTCAGTCAGGCTTCACTTGTAAGCAGCTGAGATGGCTTTGTTTACGAGCACCAAGGAGATAGGTTTACCCCCTCAACCCTGGGCTGGGCTATGTTTAGATTAGATTAGGCTTTGGGTGGTTTAACCTACCTTAAAGAAGGGCCACAGCTGGGGCATGTATAGGCTGGGGTTAGTACGGGCTTACACACCCATGCTGAAGGGTTGGGCGGGAGCAGGTGTGGGAGTTCCGATGATACTGTTTAGGGATGGGTTGGGGTGTTTTAAAACCTCCGTTCCTCGCAGAGACACAGGATGTTGCGTGTCAGACAGATGTCCAGTACAGATAAGATTCAGTCAGCAATGTAAGGTTAGACTTGCTTTGTGGAGAGAAACAGCATTGTCCTCTACTGCAGCCTTATCTCTGGCTGAGGAAATTGAGAAACTCTTTGGTGGAATAGTCCAACAGAGCTGGACTTGAATAGAGTAATTTGTGTGTTTTCTTTTGTTTAAAAATATAAGAATGTACTTTTCTACTGTCATACTCTTGCTTTCCCATTTATTTTATGACCTTCTCTTGCTGGCAGCACAGAGTGCTGGAGCTGTATGAACTGAATTCATTTTGGCCAGAAATGTCCAGTATTCTTCTGCATCACCCCAAGTGCTCTAAGAGGTGTTCAATGAACAGTTGGAAAAACACAGCATTATTTTCCTAACTCAGGGAAGACCTTTCCCTCACTGCCCCCACCCTTCCCTTCCCTTCCCCTCTTCTTGCCATCTCTGCATCTGCACTCAACAGCCCACACTGCTGTATCTCCTATTTGCTGTCCAAAAACAGTCTGGGCTGTGGAGTATATCTATCAGTCAATCTCCCTTCTCTTTCCATGTCTGCGTTGTACATCAATACATCGTCTGTGTTCATTTGGGCTTTAAATAGATCCATTCCCAAATGTAGCTCTGAAAAAAATGGCTTTGTGAGGAAGGGAGGGGACGGGGGTGATTCAGAAAAGGGGTGGGGGCCGGGGTAAGGGCTTTAAAACCACAACACTAAGCCACCATTCATCATATGGGTGTTTATATCCTGTCCATCAGTCAACCGATTGCCCTTTGTTAGACAATGACCACAGTTACAAAGTTAGAAAAAAAATGGATGAAAGACTAGAGTGTCTCATTCCCTTTTTTTTTTTTTATTCACTGCTTCATTTTAACTTTCTGGCAACAATCAACAGTACCAGAAAAGGATATGAATGAGTAACCTGCCCAGCTACATTCAGTTTAGTTCAGTAAGACAATGAATGCTGGTCAGTTTGCGTCAAGTGTGTGTATGACGACTTATATCCTGTTCTGCATGGCGTCCCAAGGAAGTCAGTGACTAAGTGCTGTCAGGGCAGTCTTATCAGCCAACACCTGATGGAAGACTTACAGGACTTAACACTGTGGCTTAACTCTGCTTCACAGAAACCTGCCTTCATTCAGCTACAGGAGTAACGGGTGCCTCATCTGCCCGAATGTGTGTGTTCAGTCACACTCAGGTTAGGACGGCCTCTCGAAAATGTCACATAGCTTGGCTGTCTCCTGAGAGCCTTTACCCTTTCCGCTGCAAGTTCATGTGCAAGGTGGATAAGACAAGCGTAAACAAAAATCTCGATCTCACACACATGCACACACACTCAGCCACAAATGTCTGGTTAAGACTGTGCTGCTAGCTTGGTCTCAAGACTCCGGTGTAAAGTATTGCTGGGTTACCAAGCCAAGCCTTGGTTTGACTTTGAACAGGAACGGTTTAATATTCTCTAACAGACTGATTTTAAGCTAAATTCCTTTACAGATTAAGGTAAACCTCCCTGATACCCCCTCCAGCCCTCCAGCCTCCTGCCCTGCAAAAATCTATTGTGAAGGGGCCAGGGGCAGGGGCTACATACAGGGCACCAGGCTGTGCCATTGTCGTGCAGAAGAGGGGTGGGCTACGGGATTATAGAGCTGCTTTTTACTCTCAATCCCTTTGTAGCTGCCTTAATTCAACAGAGAGACACACAGAAGGGGAACAGTCTGCACTGCAAGCGCCTGTAGTCCCCATTCCTGTCCTCTGCCTCTTCCGGATCTGTTCCCCCCATTTGTCCCATTTAGATTTGTTAGGTCACATTAGTTTCCCGCAGACTGAATCATGGCAAGTTGAAGGAGAAGGGGAATAAGCAGAGAATCAGTGGCTTTAACGTATCTGAGTCGCATATTTAAGCAATGACCTGCTTGATCAAAGCACAGTGATTTATCCATTTGTATCTCTCCTTGTCACAGAAGCTTGTTTGCTTTGTCACGTGTGCAGAAGTAACTCAGTGAATATTCCAGTAACAGTACGCCACTGATTTTCCAGAGCTGGTCGGTAACATTAGGTGCCCTTTCATTGTTGACATATGGATCAAAATGAGGAGAGCTAATGCAAAGTGAGTCTAAAAGTCCTTAAAGAATCCCCTGCAGGGCTATCAGTGCAATTTCATTTGAGTTACAATTTGACTGGTTTTTAGATATTGTCTTTAGATATTGTCTAGCGGTTAGTGCTCTGTTTTTATTCTTTTTTTTTCTGGCATTGAGCTCAATAGTTTTTGTCAAGTAGTTTCCTGAACAGTAATCCAGATTGCCCTCCATTGACATCTCCTCTTTCGGTCAGAACCATCTGATTTATTTATTTTTACACAACAGATAGCATGAAAAGCAGACAAACACAGCAAAAGGTTTCTTTGTCTATTCTATCATTCCATCTAAAATAGATCCTATTAAATGATACATTATGATATAGAATTGTATAATTATATGATTAATGTAACATCTGAACAATAATTTAATGTGAGAATGTGTACCATGTTTCTGCCTTACCAGTGAAAACCTTTTAATAATCTTCTTTGCACTTCAGTCAACAGTGGAAGAATCCTAGAGTTGAATCAGTGATGGTGTTAAAGAGAAAATGCAGCATGGTGGGATAGGGATGTCATATCTTGATTACTCATGGATAACTGAATAAAAATGGGCACAGTTAGAAAAACAGATCTCCATATCTGTGTTGAAAAGTAACAGATGTGCATGAGGTACTCATATCAGCAATCATACAAAATACAGATGCTACATTGTCACTGGCTTTGTCCCCAATTCCAGTTGACAGTCTTATTTAATATCACACACTGATGCAGTATTGTGATGGCTTTCTAGTATTAGTTGAAGACCAAAAAACATAAGGGGGTCTTCTGAATGTTAGTGTAGTGTAGTCTTTACACCCTTCCCTGTATTCCTCATTCTCTGGATGCTGACAAACACAATTGTTCTCTGCAAGATGATAAAACTCACCAAGGCAAACAAACAAAAAACAGTCCAAAGACAACCACAAATGAGGACCAATCTTTATACAATCAATAAAAGAAAAGGCTCCCTAAATCGTCCCTTGTGTCCAGCAAATTTCTGCCCCACTGCATTTTCTTACCTCCATCTTCTGCCTCTTGTCCTCTTTCTCCTCCTCTTCCTCCACCTCCTTCTCTTCCACCCACTCCTCCCACCCTCCTGTACGAGTGTTATCTCAGTCTCTGCTCTGTTACTGGGCTGGGCTATAATGCACAGACAACGCAGAGTATTCATAGATCACCTTTTCTCTTTCTTTGCCAATGTATCTGTGTTCTTTACAGTTTGTTCCAGAGCCGAGTGTACTTTCTGGCTGCATTTGTATATAAGACAATTTCCTGCTCAGGTTGAGTATTAATATGATTGGCAGGACAGGAGAGGTGAAGTATAAGGGGAGGAAACTTAAACTGTCTCCCTTCTTCTGTGCAAGCTGTTTGATATATCCCACTGCACATTTCTAAGGAAATCAGTTGTTTCTTCCCCGCCTCTTATTTTCCATGTCACAACGGCATTCAAATGGAGGTCTTTCTCTCGCTGTACCTCGTTCCTTATGTCACTCAATCATCTCTCTCTGGGTCCCCCAAGGTTACTGCACTCACGTCAAACTGAAGTTCCTGGAGCTGGGCACAGTGCTAGCCTGCGTGTATCTTGATGTGTGTGTGTGTGTGTGTGTGTGTGTGTGTGTGTGTGTGTGTGTGTGTTTGTATATAGTCTGTTCTTCTTGGCCAACCCTAATAATAGTCCCACTGTCATAAACATAGTCTGGAGATCCCTGTGGCCAGCTGTGTCCGGCCCAGCCGCCCAGGGCTCCGGTAGTGACGCTGATGAATGGCCACGCACACACATACATGCACACACACCCGTGCTCTAAGTTTGGTGTGGCTCCAAGCACATTCCCAGAGCACTTGCCAAGGCAAAGGCCTAGACCTCCCACTGAACCAATTTACTGTGTGTTTGTGTGTATTTTTGTATTCAATGTATTATATTATAGTTTTCCTGATCAATATACTTCACTTACAATAAAATAATTCTTGGATGAGATAAGGCAAATGTAGAGAACCCAAGGAAACAAAGACTTGCTGCAGCATATATGGATGTTACATTTAGCTAAGGCAGTAGAACAATGGCCCTAATGTACTACCCCCTCTTTTTATGCCTCTTGTTCTCTAGAGATGACCTGCTGCCATCACACACAGCTCCCATCCCCTCTGGACACACACATACTTCTGCACACTCAGTAATTTATACAAAGACTGCGCAATTTATTAGTGAGTGGAAAATCCCAATCTTTCCAGACAGCTAAGAGTAATGTGAAGAGATATTTTCATTTGTTAACTTTGGGCATCCTTTCTGCAGTGCTGTGCGACAGCAGTGCAGTTCCTCAGTTTACAATGCCTGACAGTGGTGAATATTGATAGGTGGAGAAGAAGCTTTGCATTGTGTGATCTGATAAGCAAATGAAGGAAAGAGGTAAATTAAGCCCACACAGTCCGGAATTCATTCCGATAGTGTGTGAGAGCAGAGGAGGGTACAATCGATCTGGAAAAACTGCCACCTACAGCTGATCCTTTACCCTCCACCACCGCCCTCTTCCACCATCCTTTTCTCCATCCCGCTCAACCCTGGGGGCGGAATTCCTTAACCCACAATGCCCCCCCTTCCCCTCGCCTCCCTCATGCCTTTTTTCACACTGCCCTACCTAGATGTCTCTTGGGAAAAATGGTGAGAGAGCAAGAGAAGGGGGGTAGCAAGCAGGGTGTCTGTGAACAGGAGGGCTGAAATGGTTGGAAATGGTAGCGACTTGGGGTTGTGAGAGGTGGGGGTGGGGATGGGGTCAATGAGCTGAGAGTAGGAAGCTGTAGCCATAAAAAAATAGGAAGAAAAAAACGCAATCTCCCCCAGTCCCTTTCTCCGCTTACAATTTCCATTCGCTTGCATTTTCTATTGAAAGCCAATAGTGTTGTCCTGGGCCTGAGATGGATGGCTGCACTAGAGCTAAGGTTTAATCAATAGGTCTTTTTAATTTGCCATCGATCCACGTTAAAAGCTACTGCGGCTGCTGTTGCTGTGTGTGTGTGTGTGTGTGTGTGTGCGCGCGCGCATGTGTGTATGTGTGTGCGTGTGTGCACACACTTGCGCACTGGCGTGTGGGGGTACATGCATACATTTGTGACTGTGTGTTTTCAGCTTTGTGTCTATTCAAAGTGGGGTTGCACATTGTGTGTGGTTTTGTGTGAATACATGATGTACTCGATTGTAGATTTGAGCGCGCGCACGTGTGTGTGTGTGTGTGTGTGTATTTTGTGGTGTGGAGCAGAAGCAGATATGGCTGCTGTGCTTTGCTTTATTGACATTGTAGACCATTATTTAATTATTTAATTCCCGGACAGATACTAATGGAGCTGGGTAATAGATTGTGGTTGCTTTCTCTTCCTTTCTAGACCCTGAATAAATGTATGAATGAGATTAGACTTGACTTGACTTGCACAATATTAGAGAGTATTCACTATGTAATGCAAGGCCTCTCCCAGGAGATTGGGTCCACCTATAGGCACATCAACAGCAAGAAATGCATTTAGCAGCACAATCAGTTGCTGAGACATGCCATCTGCACTTATGTGCACTGATATCATAGGCAGCTGGGTTTGTTTGCTTTTTGCCTTGCTATTGGTTCTCAAGGAGATTCAGGTCTAAGAGGTTCTACCCACTCAGCGATAAGGGGATGAAATACTACTGAGGGGGCTAATTAACCATGCTAGGGGAGATTAAGGGCTAAATTCCCATGTGTGTGCATGTGTGTAAGAAAGAGAAGAAAAAGAGTGTCAGTGTACAGGTGTGTACATTGTTTAGGTGTGCACGGAGGGAGGGGAGTGGAGGTTGAGGGATTTTTCCTGACATATAGTAACAATGTAATAAAAGCCCCGAAACCTAATCAAGGATGAAGCTTTTTCTTTGTGCTTGACACACACACACACACACACACACACAAACACACACACACACACACACACACACAGAACTGTGCACGCAATAACCTAAATCCGGTAATTCTCAATAAACAAGCCCTTATACATATAAATAAATACTATTAAATAAATAATTGTAAATGATAAATAAATACAATTTCTAAAAAATTAAAAAATAAAAAATAAATACTTTTCTTCTCATCAGGTGATCGCATGCGGCAGACCGAGAACCGTGCAACCCGCTGTAAAGTGGAACGCCTACAACTCCTGATGCAGCAGAAGCGCTTGCGTAGGAAGGCAAGGCGGGACCAACGCGCTCCCTATCAGTGGCTGCCCAACCGTAAGGCTGGGCGCAGCAACAGCAACAGCAGTATGTCCAGTGAAGGTTCCCTGGACCTAGACTTTGATGATTCAGTGTGGAAACCGGATGTCAAGGCAGACTTGAAGTCCGAGTTTGTCATGGCCTGAACATGTTCCTGAGGGATAGATTGAAAGCATTGTTTTTGCAGGAGGTGGCACAGAAATGTGCAAAGAGGACTGTGAGAAGTGTCTGTCAGGTGGAAATAGACTTCCTGCAGATCTTAATCACAAGGTCCTTCACAGGTGACTGTTTGAGAAACAGTAAAAATAGCAGCAAAACTTTCTTTGATGCTTGGATTTGGACAGACAACAGTTGGACTTTACCCATGTGCAAGACTTTTATTCTAGAATTACAGAGACCATATCTGAATTTGAGCATAATAGAAACCAGTGGTGGTGGTGGTGGTGGTGGTGGTGGTATTTTCAGATTTTTTTTCTTCAATATTTGTTTTGTTTTTTAACGTGCACTCTGGACAG
The DNA here is from genome assembly GCF_037954325.1 of Fistularia commersonii. Lineage (NCBI taxonomy): Eukaryota > Metazoa > Chordata > Actinopteri > Syngnathiformes > Fistulariidae > Fistularia > Fistularia commersonii. Next base: position 7,494,392 of record NC_141299.1, on the reverse strand, counting down.
CAATGAAGATATCCACACTGGACTAATAACCAACAATAGAAGCACCAGAGGCTTCAGTGTTTCCTAATCACAAGAATGGCAAAACTGCCAACTATGGATTATTCTGATGGGCATTCTTATTGATCTCAAAATATTCTACCCGTCCAGTCTGGTTTTTACCTGTTACAGGGTTGTTTTTTTCATTTTGAAACATAATATTATATTTTATAAACAAAAAAATATGTAGCATTGTTCACAGAGCATTCAGGTTTTCATATAACAGTTCAAAGTAGTTGTTGATTTGCACATATTCTTGATTCATAACAGCTGATCAAAGTGTGCAGAAAGGAAGTGGGGCCTGAAGTAGAAAATCAAATAAATACGGAAGTATTGATATCAACCTCAGTGGCATAGGGTACTGATAGGAGTGATAAATACATAAACAAAATGAATTAATATTAACAGAAAGTGCTTTAGAGATTTTAAAATCTTTAAAATGTATATGGAAAGAAATTTATTTTTACTTCTCTTCCTATCTGCTGTTTTCAAAAAACAGCAGCCCTCTGTGGCTTTAGTCAAACTGATGACTACCAACAAATCCGTACATTCATTCAGTCATCCATTAGTTCGTCCTTGAATTCTAGTCATCCAGCCACATGAAAATGATATAGAAAGTTAATTGTCATCCAGCCCACCTTATGTCTTAGAGACCTGAACAGACTTGTTGAGGGTTGATATAAGATAATGTACATAAACATGATAATTGGCAAAGGTTTATGAGGGTGTGTGTATGTTTGACTTTAGTGTAAAATGGATTTTGAGTATCCCATGTTTTGCCCGAGTCGTCTTCTCCCAAATGATGGGTTTCAAATCAGCAGCAGCGAATGCTTGGGTCTGTTCTTTATCACAGGACGGATTTTCAAATTTGTTCCCAGCAATGGGCCCATTTTATGTGTACCATACCATAAATCCTCAAACTAATGACTATATTTTTTTATTGGCAAAGAGGGAGAAGTGAGATCTGTGTCCGGCATCATAATCTAGTGCCTCCACTAGGACATCCATTGACATATCAGGTTAGGCCTTTCACAGTTTTGCTGCTACACTGGGACTTGATTTAAAAAGAAAAAAATTGGGAGGGGAAAAAGTGACTTTTCTTTGCATGCGGATGTGTGAATTACACTGGTCATTTTTCTATCGATGGAAGATTAAAAAAGGAAACTGGTTCTGTGGGAGTGAAGGTTAACAACATGCATGAATTTGTAAAGAAATAAAACAATGCTGCTTTTGTTGGTTCGTTTTTGTAATTTTCGTTTCTCAATGTTATTAAAAACAGTGTCCTGCTAAGGTATTTCACCACAAAACCAAAACAAATGAAGTTAAGTGTGGACTCATGTCTTGCTCAGCACTGAACATTCCTCTTGTGTGACAATGAAGATGATGATGATGAGCAAAGAGACTCTCTGCTCCGCAAAAACTGGCTTCACCCCATGACTCTCAAGGACCCAGGCAGCCAAACTATCAACCACCCTTTCTTCCCAGCCTGAATGCCAGCAGAGAATTGCATAGACCTACTCGCAGGGAAACAACAGACCAGCGGATTTACAGTACTGTCTGTCAAACGTACGAAAAAGGAGACTGTCTATTTGTCTGTCTGTCTGTCTGTCTGTCTGTCTGTCTGTCTGATCGATTGACCACCCCACCACAATTGCACTCCCAGAGATTGCAGTGAGAGATTACCTTTTTTGGTGAACCTCATCTTTTTTTTAAGTGGCCTTACCTTTCACTAAAAAAAATGAGACACTTGGGGACAATGGGGCGGGGATGTTTTTTTTTCTGTTTGTTTGTTTGTTTTTTTTTGGGGGGGGGGGGGTTAAACTTTCTGTGTATCGTTGTTGGATTGTTGTTATCAAGGCACCATTTTTGTCACCGAAGACACTGGGCATCTGTTGTTTAGTGCTTTTAGCTGGTGGAGTCTCTATTATGTCAAGGCTTCTGTGCCTTAAAATGTTGCCCTTGCAGTGTCAATGTCAGATTTATGCTGATAAAACTTGCTTTTTTGATCGATCACACAACTGTAGTGTTTGCAGCAACAAGAGTGGTAGATTCAAGGGGTAAAGCTTGTTTGAGTGAATTGAGTACTAGTCATGAGATGGTGTTATTCCTCAAATATTGTCTTTGTCCCATTTCTTTATGTTGCCATGCTTGTTGGTCTCTTGTCTGAACGTCACATCTCTCTTGACTCAGTCCTCCTATCGACAAGCTGCAAAAAGCAACTAATCTGTGTAATTTATATCAACTGCAGTTAACGCCACAGTACTTGTCTGGCATGAAACAAAACAACCCTTATTCTTAATAAGAAAGGTCCTTTGAGGACTCTATACCACATGCACTTCAAGTTTTACCGGGATACCACATCATTAAAGGACAATTTTTCCCCTGCCCCTCCCAAATTGTATTTATTTTAATTTTTTTGTATATGTATGAATTATACTCTGTGTGTGCCTCACTTCTGTGTGAAATTCAAAAGATGAAACAAAAAAAGATAACAAAGCATTACAGGGCGGGAAACCAGTATGTCGGTGGAATTCTGATCACGTCATTTAAGTTGAGTTGCCTGTTCTTTCTTGTAGCCAACTATTGAAAATAACAGGATTCAAGAATACAATTTACAATGTTCTAGCTCTAGACCGGTGTAGCACATATGTGACTGTATTAATTTATGAAACCAAAATGGTAACTGTGAATTATGTATTTCTTTGTGCATTTTTAAGTGGGGGAGAAGGTTGTCGTGACATAGCAGCAGCTGTTGCCTGTGTCCAAAAAAAACTTGTTATTGGTGGATTATAATGGAAACAAACATGTTTCTGAAAAAGAAAAAAAGGGGAAAAATGAAAAAAAAAAAGAAAAAATATATGAATATATTTTTTTCTTAAGCAATACATTTCAGTGTGACTTGTGATAGAACATTTTCTTTTTTTAGGTAATAAATAAAAAAACAAAATGAGCACACCAAGTTGTCTCCATGGTTCAATCCATTTACCGGTAATAGCAATGATGCATTAACGGAAAGCTGCTATTCAGTCTGTTTTCATGTGGAAAGGCATTTGTTCAGGGAGCTTAAATTGGATTGGACCATGTTTGCTGCCTGAAAGGTGGACAAGGTCCTTGGATGAGTCTCTGTTCTCTGGGTCAAACTGAAGAAAATAGATGAAGTACTATCAAAACACCCTGCAGAAATTTGTGGTGGCTGGTAAAGACATTGAGATCCTTCTAATAAACCTGATATACTTTAATCTCTGCATGTCATATTGTCTGAAATGTTTCATGAGCAGATATCAATAAGCCTTTTTTAAGCTGTCCTTTAACAAGTTAAACTAGGAAGTTGAATGCCGCTGAGCCCACCAGATTTCGCGAGCATGGCTGAAGAAGACTGACTTCTTTAATGTTGAGCTTTTGACTCACTACGAGAGCCAACAGAAATGTTCTGCAGATCTGTGAAAGCTGCCAGACTCAAGATCAGACACAGTATAGAATCTGAGTGGCAGATTGGAGAAGGGAGAAAGAGTGGTGCCTCATACGAAGCTCGCTTGCTGACACATGTACTCTCAGTAAAAAAAGAATTTTGAAGCGGCACTTGTAGCTCTGGCTTTTGTAATTGGCGAGGCTGAGAGCATGGTTTGACTCGGAGGATCAAGGAATATTTGAAGGGCGACTGAACATGAAAGGGCTAACCTATATGTTTGTCAAAGCATAGTTTGCTCAGGACTTCAGTAACACGGCTTACAAACTGGGATGATGCACTGTAGCACGATGGGATGACAAACAGCAATGTCTGCATGTCACTTTTAACTGTGGTCTAATAAGGAATAAAAAACAAAAAAACAAACATTTAATTTTAGTTCAAAAGCAAAAATAAATCATTTGAAAAAAAAAATCAAATTCTGACCTTTGCTATTGTTGCAGAGGTTTTTGTTCTTAAGCATGCAGTATAAAGTAGATACTAGAGTAGAGCAGTAGTAATAGAGAGTAGTAAAGTAGATGGCTTATGCCTTTGTCTTCGACTTGTTACATAAAACAGTTAATACATTCACATTAAATTGCCAGGTGTTTATCCAAACCACCCTGCCAGCTACAGAGACCAGATGTCTTTACACCCTCATTCAGCTCATAGTCAAGGACGAGGAATACAACCCCTGGCCTTTCTCTTACTTCTCCCCTCAAGTCCACATAGATGGCTGTGGCAATGAAAGCCTCCTACTCAGTGATCTTATGAACACGAGGAAACACGACTCCTCTGTGGCCTGAGCTGAGCTCAGTGACCAATAGCCAGAGAAAAGACTCAAGAAATGTTAATACCAGCCCATATATGAAGTTGTTCAATAGCCAGTGGCACATTTGGGTTTAATAGAATGGGAAAAGACAAAGTATTTTTAAATTACAAATTTAATAGTTTTATATTTTGATAATTATGTACATATAGCTCTGAATAATACAATGTTATGCAAATTGTTCAATTCTGTGCTAGCCACTGAAATCCAATCCAACAAAAGTTCTAATTTTAGTCTGTCTGCTGAATCTGGTTTGGTCGGAGAATCCGATTTACTGATATTCCTGTATATCTCGTTGTGATTTCAATTGGAATTGGAGAATATCAAGCAGGGGACCAGTACAATAAAACAAGAAATGGTGAACCCTTGTAATGCCCTGATTACTTCCACTTTTGACCAAACTGTCCATGGCCTGTTAACAGCTGTGGCTGAAAATAGCCCTACTGCCAGTGCGGATAAAGGCCATCGGCAGGCGTGCGTCGTCAGCGTGCTTTGCTGTTATGATGTGTTTGTTACTCTTCGATACATCTTGCTTATTATTCCACTTTGTCTGCAAATAGCAAAATTGGTGGGCAAGAAAAAAAGAGGTGACCCGTACAATTTAAATTGATAATTAGTCCTTGATCCCCCAACCCCATTTATGTTTATTTATGTGGTAGCATTAAAATAATTTTGAGATTAAACTAGAGATTTGCTTAAGACGTGGAATTTGAATCTGAAGATTTCATTCAAGACATCCCAAAATGACTTTGTCCAACCTATGGGCATGAGGTATAGAAGAATAAAAATCATCAGGATATCTTGGTGGTATAAAACAGTCTTTGATTCTCAAACTTTAAGATGTCAGAACATAAAAAAAAGAGTCAACTTTGTTATTTTAGAAAATAGAAAATCTGTCTTCCAGTCAGTTTGAGACCAAAAAAATTAAAACGGAACCGCAAGTGAATTTTTTTACACATTTAATTAACATTGCAAAGTGAACTCACAAATTCTGCCACTTTTCACTTTGACTATGTGCCGCATTACATTTTATTAGATGTAACATGAGCGAGAAGTGCTGCAGCAGGCTGATAACTTTGCATGACTTCCAGTCATACTGCAACTATCAAGAGTCTCTTCTCAGAAGTCGCTGCCTATTTCTGACTTCATCTGACTGTCAGTCTCGGCCTCCACACTCATCTGCCGCTTTCTGCAAGCTTGCTGTCTGTGGATGTAGCTGTCACCACCGCTAAAGAAGAACACAGAGTGAGAGAGGAAAGAGAGAGGGAGGCTCAGCTGCCACCGCAAACTGAAACCCTGTGGTTCTAGGATCCAGAGGAGTTCCAGAGTGTTGGGGTTTCACACGATGTTTGTGTGATCTAAGATAAGACACACTCAGCTGTATCCTCTTCTCACACAACACAGATACAAATACACAGACATAACTGAAAATATTCCAAGAAGACACATTGCAAGAAAACAAGTATTGCACAGCATGTTGGCATAAATATCTGAATTTAGGATGCTATTTGTGTATGTATGAGCTGCAAGGCTGTTTACTCGTACGTGCACACTGGCTCTATGAGTATAAAGATGACTTGACACAAGATATTTTTTACATTGTAACAAAAGAATTTCACAGTGTGTGTAATGGAGGGAATTGCATTGAACATTGAGCCCTAAATAGCTGAAAGGAGATTGCGATGTTACAAATTATTACTGAATTAATGTCTCATAAAATATGAGATTTTATTGAGCTCGGAGCAAAGCAAACAAACAATTTTGTCGGGCTAATGTAAAAAGATCCTTCTGTTATCAAACCACTCAAACATTCAATAACAGAACTAATTTAAATGGCCAAGTCTTATGGCACAATAAACCATGATATTTCAATTTCTTGTGCCATTATTGTCCTATATATTTAGCTATATGCTTTTATCATATAGGATACCCAAGGACAACAAACAAACTCTTTGCCCTGATGAAAGCCCCATCTGTGCAAGAGTAATGAAGCAAACGCAGTAAAAATGCTTTTTCTTTATGTCAGTCCTCACTCCCTTCCTCTTTGAGACTTTTGGCTGCTCACATGGTCAGCAGGGACCTTGTTGTCTTTTGTCTATTTTTGTTTGTTCCCTGCACAGTTGAAAGAGAAGAATGCCTTTCTGTTAGAAACGTTACCTGATGGATATTTATGCAGCTGTGAGGCTGCAAAGAGTGCTTGCGTGACACGAGCACGTACTTACGCATGCATGTGCACATGTGCGCATGCACACACACACACACACACACACACACAACACACACAATTCCTTGGTGAATTCCTGAACAAGCCATCATTGGGCCTCTTCAGGACAACCGATCACATACATACAGACATTATGCTCAGTGGTGTTCAGCTGTTCATCACTATCTGGGTCGAATGGACTTCTGAGGTTAAACTTGTGACACAGGGTGGAATAGCACAAAGGTCATGGTTAAAATAAACCCTTTTAACTTGGTAAACAGGATGTGTACACTCACCCATACAGATGGCACTCACTAATTAAACCACACTATTCTGGGAAAAAGAGACATTGAACCAACAGTATTAAAAAAGATGCGGTGTAATGTAGGATGTCATTGCTTAGCAACAACTCTGGTCCTGTAGGTTATGGATAACTGACCTAATTTACTGCTGTGAGTATATCATAAATGTTAAGGCTTCCTTACATGAAGTAAAGCATCCAATCTCAGACATCCACAATGCACTGATAAAACTGATGAACTGAACAACATAAAATTATTTTGTTATTTATGGAGTAGCAGTTAGAAATACAAAATCATAAAAACAAACAAAAACAAAAAGTAAAACAATAATTTCCAAGAACCATGTTGTTGATTTGTTTTTGTTTTTCTATCAAAGGATGATTTACAGAATATTGATGAATATGATTGGACTGTAAATATGCGTCTTGAGTTAAAATAACGTCTCGAACATTTGTGGGAACTTGAGGCAAATTTCATCAACTTTTGGAAGATGTCAGTGTTTGAGAAATTACCTGTCTGTACTTACCTGAGAAAGTACCTGGGTCCTTAGAGAAATCTAGGTCACTGCTTGGATTAAAATGACTTCAATAATTCTATGATTTCAAGTAATATACTTAATCATTCATTAGTGTTTCCAGAATTAATGCAGGGGCTGAAAACCCCTATCATGAGTTCCTGTCACTTGCTGATTTACAATTTTGGAGGTAACTGTCACAATTTCAACCACCCCGTCTCTATCTTTTATGTAGATTATGTACATTTCAGCAGTTGCTCCAGTGACCTTTAGCAGCTGCAGGAGAGAAACTGGTTAAGCTGCTTAACACTCATCCTGTGTCTCTCTGTCTTTTTGAATTACTGACTTACTGAGATGCCATGTCCCTGATTAGAAATGTTGTTTTACTCAGTGAATCAACATGTGTTTTGTTTCTTTCGGTTTTGTTTGAGGCAAATTGTAGTCTGAATTACAATGGAGTGGAACAACAGATGATCTATGGCTAAAACAGCAATAGCACATGTTTTCTGTTAATCTTCGGCTGTGCATAATTTGAGAGCGCTGCACGCCGTGTCTCGGCAAGAAAGAGTCCAGACAATACACACAGAGACCCTTTAAAATCTATAACTGCAGCACTCTCTGGTATAAACAGATTTGCTTACCCGGTAAAGCAGCAACCCAATCATGCACTTGCTTCCTCACTCCAGCTCTAACAATATTTAGAAATGTCTCATCTCTAGCATTTCATGTTTATACTCTGGAATTGGTTCTTATTCCAAGTGTAATCGATGCTTGTAAGTTTTGCTCTTATGAACTCTAAACAATACAAATACAAATTATGTGTATTCAATCTATGAATACAATTGGGAGAGCAGACCGCTTTTTGTTTTCTCCAGTGAGAGAAGCCTTGACATGGAGCAGATTGATAAGAGTAAGGGTAGAATAGAGATGTCGATTTTCACCCAAGTCTCAGCCCAGCTGCCTGATCCCTTTCACCCACCCCCCACTTTGCTCCCATTCGTGAATATGGCTCTGTGACTTATGGAATGCCTGTACAGTGTGCAGAAACAGCTGAGGCAATGGATTCTGGCAATTCATGCAACCTCGTGGCCTGAATGTAAATTAATTGTCCTTTCACTCACCAGCAGCTGAGTTCAGTTCATGTCTTGTCTTCTGTCCCTTCCTCAGAGAAGCATGACAGGTGCCGTCCAGCCTAAAGTATGTAGGACAATAGTGAGCATTGAGAAAAGGACAGGGATTCTCTGAGAAATACTCAAGATCTAGTTAATAACAGAATGCTTTCTGACATGCGTTTCCCTGCTAGGATTAAGGTTCACCCCAAGGTCTGCTTTTTCTTATGTTGAGGTAAAATTGTGGATTGTATGTATTCAGCACTTGCTGTTAATTTTCAACTTCAGAAATGCAGCATGGGGTTCACTGCATAAGAAAACCAAAAACAATCCGGTATAAAACCCTTAATATATAAATTAAAGTACATACATCGTTACCTGACTGCTTGGTCCCATATCTTCAAAGATACAAAGCAGTGTCCACATTTACATTTGTTGTTTTTCAAGTTTAGATATACGGATACAATTAGGCTTGTAGAGAACATGCTGGTTGCTACAGATTTCAACAGCAATTTCATATAACTATCACCCCTCCTTATAGTAGAGGCACTCGTCGTAAGGGAGATAAAGGCTTTGGCAGTGGCTGGCGACATCATTTTATCCCATCCCTTAACCAAGGGTAAGAAATCACTCTGGCATAATTAACATTAAGTTCAAATATCATACTCCAACCTGGATTAAACAACAGTGTGTGTTATCCCTTGTTCTACGATCCCGTAAAATCTCATGTCAAGTAGCTGTCACATAAACATTCTGTTTGACTGAAAGAAGAGATAAATCTATGAAAATGATGCAGTTTTCAAAACTGATTGGAGCATGGCACGATGGCTCATGCGCGCCTGTGGTGTGTGTGTGTGTATACAACTGTAAATGTGTTAAAAATATTAATGGTCTTTTTTTGTCTTTGAGGGAAGCCCTTTGCCCGTTGGTCATACAATCCCATAAATGGTAGTGTAAACACAGCTTGGTAAATCCTTTGTCACGTGCACACAAAAATGAATGAACACAGAGAAAACCCACTACAGCAGGATGTGGCAACGGCTGCCATGGTAACAAACCATAATTTGAGAAATGTGTCTCAGTCAGTATCTTGATGTCATTTCTTGTAAGTAAAAACTAAATTAAGGCAGAATAAATACATGGAGTTTTCAGATATATGTAGAAAAGTGATGAAACCCTTTTAAGGAGCTGAGATTGTCCATGAATGAAGTACTTGTGCTTTAAAATAATGTTTTTAAAAGACCATTGGCACATTGACAGAAAAAACAGGAAATCAGAAAAAAATGGTTGAATATTTAATCCAGGGTGCATTAAACACATAATAAAAATAAAGTAATGACATATCTATTCATATCCATTCATCTATTCATAACATGGATTTTTTTTTTATATACAAAAATTGTGAAGATTATTTACAAGTTATCAAACATTTTTGATATGATGATTCAAAGCATAACAATGTGTAATGGAACAAAGCAATTTGACCACCAGCTTAAAGAATGGTGCAATCTGAAAAATACTTGAGGACCAGGGGCAAGCGTGCATGCATTAGTGACTGAGGAAAAAAAAAAGAAAAAAAGTGCCAGAAGCATAAATGTCATGCTGTCACATTTTTAGGTCATGGCTCAAATAGAGTATGTCACAGCCCTTGGTGCCTGTAGGGTGGAACCGTTTTGAATAATCCCTCACCTATCTCTGTGGAAATGTGTTTTGAAATCACCCCCCTTAAAAAACGAAGACAATCCTCAGCTACAAAACAAAGGGGATTGGTGCCAGCCAAGGCCTAAGGTGTCCTGGGCCAAAAAAGAAGACTCCCTCATGGCCTGCTGGCTCATTTTCCCCTCACCTAATTAAAGCTCTCATCTATGCAGATTTATCCAGCTCTTTAGTCATTAGCTGCACCCTTATCCTTTGTAATTAGCAGTTGCTTCTCATGAGCGCTAGTGTATATTAGATAAAATGTTTAAGGAAAGGTGGGGGGCTGATTTTGTTCAGCTCTTAAGGCTAAATCCATAGATGACAACCCTTTTCTAAATGAGGGAGGAGAAAGACGAGGAGGAGATTTGACACAAGTGTGTGTGTGTTTGTGTGTGTGTGTGAGTAAGTGTGTGGTTGTGGGGAAAGCCATACTGAATGTGACACATGCAAGAGGTTTTCAAGGTGGTGTGTCTGCTTGTGATCTCTGAATCTGGTCCAAATACTAAAGCTGTTAGGTTTTGGTTTGTGTGATGGAGGATCCTGTGCCCGATACACTCACACACATACAAACATCTGCCCAGGCTGCATGTATGGTCCCATAATCATCAAAACAGATTTGTTCCACGTCCTCGAAACCCCAATCTTCCCTCTCTTTCTTGCAGCACTCTGAAAGGCCTGGGACAGGTGGTTCTTGCCTCCTGGGTGTTAAGCTGCTCAGAAATTGTCTTCCACTCATTAGCCACTTGAGCTTGTGTTAGCGTGCGCACACATGCACACACACACACACACACACACACACACACACACACACACACACACAAACACACACAGTAAGTGTACGTTATTTAATGATTACAGCTCTTTCAGAGGAGCTGTTCCATGTCTGCAACATACAGGATTTTTAGGAAGTAGCAGTTATATTGCAGCATTGTGCTTCTGTTGGAACAGTAGTACTAAATCTGTCAGGTTACAAGTTAAGTATGTAGGTTTAAAACAATTCAGTTTTAACCAACACCTCTCAGAATAACATTATTTGTGACATTCCACACAAGTTATCAATGCACATAAAAGATCTTCATGAATTTGCAAAAATCAATAATCCAGTATGGTTGCCACAGATACTGAACAACAGTAATTAAGATAGATAGGGATCTTCCATTGACCATATTGAAAACATACAGACTGTTAAAGGATTTGCGAACTACAGCGCAGACATGAATTGTGAGCAGTGCTGGATAAAGTAGAGGTCACAGTAGAATAGCGTAACATCTGTGAAAAATTAATTGGAAGATTGAATAAGAACATCAATGTAAAAGACATTCCTCTAAAAAACATAAAATCAGATTGATCTTAATATCTAGTGTCCTTATCCTCTAGAGAAATCCGCTTTATCAGATGTCTTTACATGAACATCTCAAAGTCTGTCTCCATTGATTCGGGGTAATGCTTTCTTAGATTCTTCTTCTTTTGGCTTTTTCCTTCAGGGGTTGCCACAGTGAATCAACCTTTTCCGTCTAACCATTATCTGTATCCTCCTTCCTTACACCAACTAACTTCATATCCTCTCTCACTACATCCATAAATCTTCTCTTTGGTCTTCCTCTAGACCAGGGGGTCAGCAACCTTTATCACTCAAAGAGCCATTTGGACCTGTTTCCCCACAATAAAGAAGACACAGTAAATGGAGCTACACAACCCTTTTGAAATTTAAAAATGAATTAGCATGGCATATAATGTTATATATATTTTTTGCCTTTATGCTATGTATTCAAATGCCCTGCGGACCACAAAGTAGGAATTTCACTCTGTAGGGAAACATGTTTCTACACTGTCCATGTGACAGTAAATGTGTTGCAATGAACAGCTGCAGAGGAAATTAAATATCATTTCTGCATGCAACAAAACTTTTTGAATCCTGAAAAAAAGACGTTTGGTTGCAGGTTACTTTTAAGAAAAATGCTCAATGTCTATTTGAGTCCTTGTATTTATGAAAAAAAGCTGAATTTAAATTATCCACTGGCAGCAAACCAAAAATGCCGTCCTCTGTCTGTGCAGTCATCCTTTTACTTGCACGTGCAGTCATTTATTAAGAGCGACAAAAATATTTTTTTTAGATCTTACAAGATCGGCTTAAACTTCAAATTAAAAATTACATTTTAAAAATTAACTAACTGAAATAAGATACATTTTGATTAAATACTCGTTAATTTTTTTCACAGGAAGCTGCATCAGATGGATGAAAGAGCCGGGGGTTCCTGACCCCTGCTCTTGACCTCCTGACTGGCAGCTCCAATTCCAGCATCCACCTACCAATATATTCACTATCCCTCCTCTGTACATGACCGAACCATCTCGGTCTGGCTTCTCTAACTTTCTCTCCAAAACATGTGCTGTCCCTCTGATAGACTTATTCCAGTTCCTATCCATCCTCGTCACTCCCAAAGAGAACCTCAACATCTTCAAATCTCTGACCTCTAGCTCTGCCTCCTGTCTTTTCGCCATTGTCACTGTTTCTCGTACATACTCCATCACTGGTCTCACAACTGTCTTGAACACCTTTCCTTTCATGCTGGCTGATAGTCTGCCATCCCATAGTACCCCTGACACTTTTCTCCACCCATTCCAAGATTTCCCTCTACCTGTACCCTGTTCTCACTACAGATCACAATGTCATCTGCAAACATGGTCCATGGAGATTCCTGTCTAACCACATCAGCCAGCCTGTCCATCACCACTGCAGACAAGAAGGGGCTCAGAGATGATCCTTGATGAAGCCCCACCTCCACATTGAACTTCTGTGTTCCACCAAAGCCTCACAGCCAGCATACATGTCTGCACCAGTCTAACACACCTCTCTGTAACTCCAGACTTCCCCATCAATACCAGAGTTCTTCTCTCGGCACCCTGTCATATATCTTTAACAAAAATGCAATGCAGCTCCCTCTGGCCTTCTCTGTACTTCTCTATTAGCATTCTCAAACCAAACACTGCATCTGTAGTACTCTCTCTAGGCATGGAGTCATACTGCTGCTCACAAATGCTAATGTCTGCTCTCAGTCTAATTCCCACTACTCTTTCCCATAACTTCATTGTATGTCTCATCAGCTTTATCCCTCTATAGTTACCGTAATTCTGCACATTCCCCTTATTGTTAAGAATGGGCACCATCACACAACTTCTCCATTCCTCAGGCATTTCTCACTCTTTAAGATCCAACAGAATAATCTAGCCAGAAACTCTTATCACTGCCTCTTCCATACCTCCACAGGTATATCGTCAGGACCAACTGCTTTTCCACTCTGCATCCTCTTCAATGCCTTCCTCACTTAACTTTTACTAATTTCTGCTACTTTGTGGTCTACAATAGTCCCCTCCTCTACCCTTGCCTCTCTTTCATTTTCCTCATTAATCAGCTCTTCAAAGGACTTTTTCCATCTTCCCATCCCTATTCTAGCAATGTCAATACATGCATTTCAATTCTGGCGAAAACACTGTAAGTTCAAGGGTGGTCTCACAGAATGATGACAAGAGAAGAATTCTACTAATTCTACTGTACAATTAAACCATTTGATCTGCAAAGCAAAATCATACATTGGGGGGCTTTGGGTGATTTTTATACTATGCTTTGGCTGCTGTCAACTTCAAATGAATGTAATACCAGCTGTATCCTGTTTCAGGGGTAATACTCTAAATTACAATCTGTTTAACAATTCCAAGCAGTGGCATATGATGTCCCTTGAAATGTGAAGTTTATGGTTATCATGCTTACATTTCCAGGGCTGGCGTTTTTTTTTCTGTTGTAGTGTTTTTCAATGATCTCATAAAGAAGCAACAAAGTTAATGGTGAGCCAGATAGTTCACGGGTTGAAGATGCTTGTGAAGAAAAGAGCTGTGACTGACACATCGCCAGACCTCTGTTAGGTACCACCGAGTTTGATCCATTTTTTCATATTGGGATCAGTGGATCATCAATGACCCCTCCAGCTATGTCACCCCTCTGTATCCCTCCCCCAAACAGTCTGGGGACTCTGGTACAACAGAGTGGAGAGTGATCAATAGGGGATTTTGCACGTTTCATTGTCTGTGTATTTGAGCAAGGTGTTCTTGGGTAAATGTTTCACTGTGTATATGTGTGCGTGTGTGTGTGTGTGCGCGCGCGCATCCACATTTCCATCTGTATATGGTTAAACGATGCAGATGGGGGAAAGGTTTTTTTTGTGTTCAGTGCAATGGTTGTGACTGATAGGGTGGCGTGTTGGGGCCCTGGGGACCGGGCAGACTTGGTAGAGAAGCGATCTGTTCCCCCATCGATCCAAACATGTCAATTAGACGGACTCAAATAAATGTGCCCTTAACCTCAGCAGGCCAGCTGTATGCAGAGCTTTCCATGTAAACGACACCCACACATCGGCCCGGTGTCACCAAAGCCGCAGTAATACCAAAGGGGCCTTAGAATTGACCTAGAATTTTTCTGTTGCACAGATGTTTTTTCGCATTGACCCCAGTTTCTGGCAAGATATAGGTAAATGACCTCATATGGCTTTGTTTTTTGTTGATTTGTCTGAAAAACAACAGCCATGAACATTCATCAATGTTGAGGAGTGGGTTTAATTTGAGCTACATTATGTTTCTTGAGAAAGAAAAAAAGATATCCAAGTAAAGAAAAAGTAAAACCAATATACTATTTAAAATATTTTTTTCTTTTCTACATAGGATAAACCCATGACTGCAAAGAATGAAGAAAAAACATTGTTTGGATAGCGTCTTATGCTTAATAGGAAGAGTTCGGACCAGGATGTTGCCCAAGTGATTGGACAATCACCTTTTAAATTCAAAATGATTCCTCAAATGTTCTCACTCAGTGCTATGACCACCAGAGGATGAAAAATCTTGATTGATTATAGATCTCTAAATATCTAATAAGGCATCATAATTTTTTAAATTGTGGATTTAGGGAGATTATTAGATCTTTCAAATTACAATCATAGTGAAGTGCCATGTCATTACATTTTAAAATTAAATTAAAGATGCACATCTTAAATTATTTTGCGGAGTTGAATGCAAGGTCGCCTGCCAGAGCAAACACTATCTACCAGGTTGAAATTGTTTTACTTAAAACAATACTCTCAAAAGTCTTTACCATAGGAGAGATAAGGCTTTATAAATGTCCAAACAATTTCATTACTGTGTTGACAGGTTGGCATGAAGTCTCTTGAATTTAATGACAGGGAAAACAAGTGGTCCCTGACAGAAGGTGAACAAATGATAATATGTCTGTCTTCTCTGCCACTCCAGCATTCCTGTTACCCCTCCCCTGAATCCCTACCTCTTCTGGCCTTTTCCTTCTGAGCAGATTCCCCACACAAGAGGATGCCCCCACCCTCCTTACAACCCCCTTCTGTACTGTCCACACTGATCAGGAGGATTTACTGTGCACTCGTCCACAGTTCTCAGCGGGTCACACACACCCTCTGGGTCGATCCAGGTCGAATTCAATTTGTAAGATATTATGTATTGATCCCTGTGCTCCATCTTGCCACCCCCAACCACCAACTCCCCGGCACCCCCCATGAAGCCCTGGCAGGCGCTCATTGACCCCCATACACAATTCCTTGGATCATCAGCGCAGACGTGTGGCAGTCTGAGCTTGTATTAAGGTCAGTGGCCTTGGGCCTCTTGTGGCGACCCTCCATTACATCTGCTGCCGGAGATTTTCAATGCTTCTGATGAAGGACCTGCTTCGCTTGAAAAATATAATACCGGTCTGGCAGCTTTGAAATTGCTCAGAGGCACTCTCATATGAAGCTTTGTCAGCATGAAACTTTTCCCGGTGTCCTTCGGTAAACATGGATTGTATAATGTGAAATGACTGGAACAGACAACTGATTGTAAACATGGATTGTATAATGTGAAATGACTGGAGCAGACAACTGATAGATTTAGCTCATCTTTTTGGGACGGGGGTAGGGCTCTGGGTTCAGCCCCGATCACCAGTGAGCCTGATTGAGCAGGTGAATAATTCCAATGATTGAGCAGGTGAATGATTACACCTGGGCAGGTGTGCCTAGTGTGGGCACACCTTCAGCTGATCAGGCCTCTTCAAGTGGAGGGTAAGAGGAGCCTGCTACCAGTCCTCCAGCTCCAGATTGTTGGTTGTTCTTTGCTTGTTCATTGCCACCTGCATTCTTTGTCTTGCACTTCCTCACCAGCTCCTAGTTTGTGATGGTTGACGCCTCTCCTTGCTAGTTTCACCATAGACTTGGTCACTGCCCCCCCCCCCCCCAAAAAAAGGGTTGACCACCATCATGGCCTGGTCCTCCAAGGCTTGTCAACTCACTCCCCTCAGCCCTTCAAACAGCTCAACTGCGAGTCAAGCATGTTTTCCACCTTCACGGCATCCCCTAAGAAATTTTATCCGACTGTGGACCTCAGTCCACATCCCAGGTGTGGAGGCAGTTTTGCCTCACGCTCGATGCCAGGGTCTCCCTCACCTTGGGTTATCATCCCCAGTCCAAGGGCTAGACAGAGCGGATAAATCAAGAACTTGAGGCCACCCTCAGATGCCTCACATCCATCAACCCCTCTGAATGGAGCCAGTTTCTCCCATCAGTTGAATATGATTACAATTCACACATCTCCCCTGCCACTGGTCTGTCCCCTTTCGAGGCCTCTTGGGTAACAACCACCACTCTTCCCCTCGGATGAGAAAGAGATTGCCGTCACTGAAGGCGCATCTGGTGTGCCGCCCTGTCTGCACTGCAGTGCACCTTCGAGGAAAACCACGGCTTTGCTGACCGGAGGCCGACTCCTGCTCCTGTCTATTGGCCTGGGCAAAAAAGTCTGGCTCTCATCTCGCGACATTACCTCGAAATCCACCTCCCGGAAATTGGCCCCTGGATTCCTCAGCGTTTGAGGTAGAGTTCATAATCGGCCCCTCTGGGGTTCGCCTGCCTCCGAGCCTCCACATCACCCGACCTTCCGTGTGTCCCAGGTCAAGCCTTTTCGTGCTAGTACCATGTGCCCTCCTACCGAGCCCCCTCTGCCCAGGATGTTAGGGGGCACCCTGCATACTTTGGGTCAGGCACACCTCCCAGAATCATAACACATCTCAAAAGTTTATAAAACTTATAGATAAAAGGCAGCCAGAATTCCCAACACTGCCATTTAGCTTCACAAACAGACTCTAAATCTTTCTGATCAATAGGTGCTCCCTAGTCTCCCCATCAAACCCACAAGTAAATAATTCACATAAGATAGTTAAGTCCCTTGGAATTTAAATTGCAAGGAAAAAGCCCTCTACATTGTAATTTGAATGTACAATTTATGGGCATAAGGATCACGGTGGTAAAATACGGGGAACGTTAAGGGTTCACCTATAAATTTGTGAGGGTAAATCAATGACTGCTTTGACTGGGTGAATGGAGATCTGACGAGCTTTTATCACTTCCCTATTGCATTAACATCAAATATGTAGGAGTATCCGTATCAGCTTTCCATTAAGCAGGTCGCAATATTCTAGTGCTTTGACAAAAAGGCAACTGCGTCCACCACAGTCTCAAAGCATGCAGTTGTCAGTATAAAAAAAAAAGCCCTGACCCAGATTTTACCCCACATAATACGTATCACCACAAAAGAGCAACAAATAAACAGATGAACACAGGTCTTGCATGGCCGGCAGAGATAAGAAAAATAAGGTCACATGCTAACAGGGGAAAAAGAGCAATGCCAAGGTGAGCAATGGCCATGACATTTCACAAACTAGGCTAATTCCCCTGAAAATGTGCAAAGGGTACATTTCACATTATTACATCATGACATTGTTCATGCTAGAGTGCACAGTCCCTCTTTTTTGATGCAGCCACCAGTTCTCCTTGACCAATAAGTGAAACGGATTTCATGATTTTATTTGTTTCATTCAAAGTGCAAAAAATGGATGATAGGGTCCACTGAATGGAAAGATAAAAAATGCAGGACCGAATCCAATTGTAATCTCTGCCTGCCTCAAAACCCCTTTGTATTACATGAGGCTCTGTTCATTTATCATTGTCCTTTTTAGTGAAGCAAACTTGTGTACTTTCTTCTTTAGACAAGTCGCATGCTCCAGACAGCAGAGGATAAATGGCCATTGCTGGATTCCCGGACGGGAAAGCAGATTATGGTACTTTGGAGTTTCCTCATCAGTTGGTGGGATTCCCTCTGCTTACTCCACACCCCCAGCCTCCCAAACTTCCTGTCCCAGCAGGGAAAAACGAAACACTCTGTCCAGGCAAGTGAAAAAAAAAAAATCACCCTGTGTTTTGACATAACTTCATGACTTTCAGACTTTCAGAGTTGCATGGGGGGGTAAATATAAATGTTCTAAGAACACAAAATTTAGTGTGTCTGTTGTTTATTTCCCCTTCCAGTGTATATATTTTGTCTGCTGGGCACTTTAAACAATAATTCTGTTGTAAATTTTTCTGATTAAATAGAAAAATGCCACTCAGTCACAACTCAGTTTTTTGGCAATTCAAAATCTGTATTTTTCCAGTAGTTTAAGGTCCAAACGAAGGTAAATTTACACTTGGTTTACACGGTCAAAAGAGCTATTTAGTTAAGGTTTCCCCATCAATCTGACAATGCCGAGTGTGGCCTCGCTCATCTTTATTTACACTGAGTGAAATGACAGCGTCTTTAGTTCGACATGCATAAATACATGTAACCAAATTTCACTTGAAAGGTATAGAAAATACAATCTTTTTAAATAATCTCTCTGTACTAGGTATTTGTGAGTATGCTTAATTTCTGTGCGTTTTCTTTCTTTTACAGAGCTTGTTTGTTGATGAGGCTGCGTAGGCAAGGGCACTGAGGGTTCCCCTTCTATACTAGTTGTCTGGCACTGATACCCACACCAAAGGTAAGGGGATTCTGATAAGTTACTTTATTACATTAGCTGGGTAGCTAAGTGCATTTGTCTTGTCAGGCAGTGAAGTCATGAAATAAGTGTACAACATGAAAGAAGGCAAGACCAAGAATTTTGTCCCTATCATTCAGATGATTGTGACGCTCATAATTGTACAAGCTGCATATCATTGATGGAGACCCTTTTACGGAAACAGTATTCTGTAAAAGCAGTGGCCCCTTTCAGCAGTTTAATGTCCTTGTCTGTTAAAATAGTTGCAGAGATATTGTAGTTTGAAAATCAATGAGTTCAAGGTATTGACTTAACCTCCAAGTTCCAAAGATCTCTATCCAAACAAGCATTTGTGGGTTGTTCTGGACAAGAAGTCCAATATGTAGGTGCCCCTACTCCCAGTTTAAAGGAATTAAGAGATCTGCCACTAAAGTCTTGGTGCCAGATACCACAGCACACCTCCAGAAGCCTCATTGTCCATCACATAGTCTGGTCTATTTTATGAGCACAAAAGGAATCAGCAAAGAATTAGGCAAGTTGTCATAATACTATGGCTGGTCATTTGTTTTAAGTGTCAAAAAAATAATTCCTTATAATTCACATACAAATTTCTCCTTTATTTCATACGTCTCAGACAACAAAAGATGGTCTACTCTACTCTTAAATTTTCATTTTTTTTTTTCCCATGACCTCTTGCAACAGCCATAACAGAAATAAGAAGAGAACATAACCTGAGATTTGGCTTCATCAGCAGCTGTTCTTTTAGACAGAATTGAAACATTCTCACAGGTATCTGGTTACAAAATGAGCCAGCACAAGTCAGAGCGTATGACAAATAAGTTTTCATCACTCATTATTTGAGTTTAAAACTACACACATTTCTTTTACGCATTAATAACATCGTAAAGGTCAGGTTGTCTTCATTAATTTGTGACCTCACACCGACACTGACATTGACAGTGACACTGACACCACATATGCATTATTTAGCCCAGATGGTGATTAATATCTACCAGATTAATCATTCTGATGATTTTTTTTCACTTTTTCTTCTGCTCCTTAAAATCATTTGAAATAATTGAGTGAATCCCTGGAAACATGTGACAAGTTAGCCTCTCACTGCTGACGGAGAGATGACTTGCTGTTTTTATTTCCGAGGTGATGATTTCGGAATTGTGCTTCCTTCCTTCCTCCCCATGAGTTTTTATATCTCTCAAAGTTTGGTGTCGTAGGCCCTTATGTTAGTGAGAAAGGGCCGGTGGGAAGCCTGGAGGACATCAGACATACACCAGGCACTGCAGCCGGAAGACAGACGGGAACTGTGAAGCTCTGTTTGGTTCTGTCACTGTCAAACAAAAAAAGAAAAAAGGGCACCTAGACAGACTAGTGTTGCAGAGAGAGGAGTGTTAGACAGGTGGGGGTGGGTGAGTGGGTGAGTGGGTGAGTGGATGGGTGGGTGGGTGTGGGGGGTTAAGCTGGTAGCCTGTCTTTTGTCAGCAGGTTTTTCTTTTCAGCATTGCCTGGATTCTGGTTTTCAGAGAGAGAGAGAAACACATTAGATGTTATGATTTAAGGAGGCATCCTTTCCAACATTTCCAGAATATAGAGCCCTCCATCTATTTGAGGAAAAGAGACAAGCAGAGTTTCTGTATTACTTGTGCATGACAATAAACCTGAAACCTTATCTTTGATTTTTTTTTTTTTGGGTTTGTTTCTGCCCTGCTGAGTATTTGCTGTACTATTATTTGCAAAAGAATAAGTTAGTTGTGTATTAGTTTTTACTCATCTACCTTTTTTTGTTTTGTTTTTTTGTGGATGATTTCTATGCAGAGTAAATTATAGACAACTGACTTGGTCTTATACTGAATAAAAACAACATAAAATCAGCAGAAAGTAATACTTACAAAGAGTCAATATTAATGTTTGTTTTAAGCAGATCTGTAACTTTTCTTTACATTTAGCAGTAGTGACATGGAATCAGATGAAACCAGCTGTGTGGAATAGTCACTTGGTAATTCAACAACAGAAGGACAAAAAATACATTTAGGAGAGATTAAGAACTTGGTGTTGGACTTATATCATGACAGACTCTACCCACCCACCCAAACACACGCACACAGACACACACATGTGTGCGTGCGTGCACACACACACACACACACACACACGTACGCGACATAAAGGGGTGATGTACTTGATAACAGATTTGTTGTTATACAAATTTTGAGATACTTTTAGTTTCTCAATATGCTTTTTTCATTGATCTTAATATCTCTCTAAAAGTGAGCTCTATGAATATTAATTGGTGGTGTGGAAACATCATTTGCTCATAACTTACAGAACATTTTAAATTGATTTACAAATCAGATCAGATCAGATAATGGCCAGACAGTACTTGCACCAAACCAAGCAAAGCTAAGCTGATGCCAGACCAGATGAAACCAGCACAGACTGGACTGGATCAGAGCCATCACATGTCTGTTCATCTGCACAGATCGCCTCAGTCAGTCTGGAAGAATTGATCTCTCTGATTGATCTAAGGCTTTGTCCATCTGCCTGATCTAGACCTTAATGCCAGAGACTACGCATGAGGAAGAGGTGGGGAGGAAGGACAAGCATAGCAAAGATAAACAGATAAGAAAACAGATAGGATGATACATCAGGAACTGTAGCTGCAGAGTGGGAGGGGATACAAAGAGTCTAGTCTGTCTAGTCTGGACAGCTGGTGTTGATAACTAATCTGCCCATTGCTGGCGCTTTTTGTAAAACATGAAACCCGGCAACCTGATAGCGTGAATTAATAAATGAACAATTTCTTCTACAACAGGGGCCCCTGTTCCATCGGGGTTTCTTTACACAGACACAATAGATGCTTAAAGGGGCCCACAGGGATGTTCATTCCCTCAAGTGCTATGCAGATAGCTGGCTGACTGGGAAATACTTGATCAAATAATAGACAGAGGGAGCTGATGTCCTTGCTTATGTAGTCTCTGTAGCATTAAACAGAGTGGTATATGTGAACGGCAATTGTGAGGAATGGAACGCTGCTTTCCTATTCCCTCTTCAGTTATGTGGCGCAGGGCTAATAAGCAGTGTGGATGGTGAATGAAGCAAAACTGAGAAGTTGCTTGCTTGACTTGTCTCCCCCACCGATGGGAACACTAAACTGACAGACATGGGCTGGGAGGCCGCATGAGGATGAAAAGGTGCAAAGGCTTGCAGCGCAGCAGTGGTGATAGTGGCCGTGCTATAAGTGTCTGTGTGTGTTTGGAAGTAATTGACAGCTGCAAAGGATAAAATTGGTGACGAAAGGTGAAAAGAATGAGAACGAGGCATTGTGGGCGCTGAGTGAGCCTGTCAGAGGGCTGATGTATGGTGGGGCAGATGCAGCGAGGGGTTGGCTGGCGAGGTGGGGGAGGAATGGATATAAGTTTGGTCGAGGTAGGTGGCAGGTGGGGTGCAATGGAGGAGAGAAAGAACAGAGGGAGGGAAGAGAGGCAAGCATGCTTGCTATGTGATGATTATCAGAAAACACAGGGACCATTTGTTATCCACCCTGCGTGCTGGGGTTGGGAGGCACAAGGCAAGGCAAGGGGGGGCTGGGGAAGAGTGAGTCTGGTCCCTGAGCAGGTGTGTGGGGTGGGGAAACACATGAAAGAGAGAGGAAGGGCAAGGGCATTGGAAATAGGAATAAAAAAGAGAAGAAAAGATAAATTAGAGAAAGCAGAGGTGAGTATTGATAAAAAGACAGAAAATAGACATGCAGTCTTGACGACATGATGGCCGCCAGCAATACGACAGCGAGATGAGAACAGAGGTCAAAATAGGTGGAAGAATACAACACACTGATGAGCTGGAGGCGATCCTAGTCATTAGCGTCTCTCGCATGGTTCAATAAAGAGCTCAGACACTGGAAGACTGTATGCCTTCCAGCATTCGTCTGCATGGTTAGATGTCAATATAGAAACAGCAGTGTATCTGAGGAATCAGAGGATCAATGGAGAGGGAAGGTAAGTGTAACTGGATCGCCGTAACCCTCAACTGACCCTTCATCACCGGGACAGACAGACAAATTGTATCATCTGTCCGCCAGATGCAAACTAATTCCTAAAGTTTTCATGCAAATGCACAAATTACTTTGCATTTCATTGCTTTACTTACCATGAAATGGGAAGTGAAGAAGTCCCTCGAATGAGTGACCAAATGTCTTCAAAAAATGCTCATGTCTAATCACGACAACAAAAAAGCGATGGATATGCTCAGATATTGGCTGATAGCAAGAGGTTTCCTTTTTTGGGAGATTTTTTGGTGTTGATATTATCTTGTCTAGTATGGTAATCTAACTTCATCACAATTTTCAGCACAAATCCAACTAAATAAATTATTTCCTAAATATCAGGAAGTCAACTATAAATCAAGAAACTGCAAAGAAATTGCTAAATTACCAAAGCTCAGCAAAAACATCACCTGTGTAAGATTAGTATTTGCCAACTTTAGCCATAATTATTGAAATTAAAATGTCAAACATGTTCATTTGAAATCTAAATGGCCTCCTTGTTCTTGCATACAAAATGTGAATGCTTTAGCTGCCTTTTTAGAGCAGGGATCATGAGCTTGGCGCTTTGACTTTGAGTATTGGGACCCAGTATGTTTTGGAAACGCACCCATCTGAACAGGGACTAAAACTTTGAAAGTTAAAATAATTGGCTCTTGATTTCAGTGCACCATAATTAAATAAATCATCAGAGCACACTATAGTCCAACTCATTTATGTAGACACGGTTGCCTCCTCTGTTGCTGTTGCTTTTGATGAAATGAGCAGGCTGTGGGAGAGCGGGGACCTTTCTCGATAGAGGAAGGGGTGGTTTGTGGTTTTATTTTGGCCTTTCAGTTGAGAAATGGCCAAATGCTGCTTTCATTTTGAGCTGAGAGGCCAGTAATTACACAGTGCAGGTCACGTACCCAAGATCCACGATCATTTTACCACTCTGCTGAGACCCTCCAAGGCTGATATGCTAAGAATGAAAAATAAAGAATAAAGATTTTACTCTCTGTACCACTGTTCTTTCACACATTCGAATAAAAAGACAAAAAAAACACACACAGAATCAGTGTCTTCACCCTGGATTGACTTCCACTTTCAAACGTGCATACAGCTCATTTTTGCAGTTTTTGTTATCAGTCTCAAAGTGTAATGAATACCCTACACTGGGATGAATGGATTCGCCAATAACACATCAAATGTTCTTTGGCTAACATGGCCCCAGCTCCTAATGCTTTTATTGTTCTCTGTTGTATTTGCTCCATTGAAATATAGATCAATATCTGGAGACAATAGATGACCACCAGCATCAGATGAAAACAACACACATAGTCATTTAATGGATGGAGTGTTGTCATTAATCTACACTAGTGTGTGTATGTGCATGAGTGTGTGTATTCTTCTGAGTGAGTTTTTTTCTGCATGGTTTGTGTGTGTGTGTGTGTGTTTGGAGGAAAGAGTTTTCTACTGCATGGGTGTGTGCCTTCTATTGTTTTTGTAGCTTCTTACTTTGTTTCACATTGCTAGATTTTTTTTCATTTCTCTGTAACGACAGGAAGCGCATCTTTTTCTGGTCAAGGAGGACATTGATGAATTGCTTTGAGGCAATCTGGAGAGGCACAATTAAGATTCCATCAGGATAAAGGTAAAGGTAAATGATTTACATTAACAAGAGGCTGAGCTCCACCAAACACTCATCCACACATGGAGAAAAGAATGGGCCCATCCCTGGAAACTGGAGGAGCGGCCCTCCGTAAATTGTTTTTGCTTTTAATTAATGAGCCAGCCAAATATTTTTATTTGTGAGTGCGCTAGGGCGGGGCCTAAATGAGGTAGTGTAAAGAGGAATGATGATGTGGGAGTTTGAGGATGGGGCTCACTCACTAAAATGTCTCGTTTCATTTTTTACAATTATAATCATTACCTAGTTTTTGGAGCAAAATTAATTATAATATATTTTCAAAAGGAGGTAAATTTCACAAATCATTATTTAAATAATATATATGATAAACTACATCTGTGCACAAACATCTAAAAATGGCTATGATTTCTTTGGCTCATTTGTTTTGTAGAATAAGGTCAATCAATGTCTGATAATTTCAAGTAGTATTAGGTATTCGTGATTGACAGATCTTGCAATGTTCTCATTAGGAAATTGGGTAATCAACTCTCTTAAGTTATTAAGTTTTGTTTTTTTGTCACTTGCTGACAGCATGACAAGCTGAAAGCAAATCTAACATACCATCGTCATTAAGTTTCAGGTTGATATGACAGTCTGGTCTGCTCATTCGCTGGTGTAAGAAGCGCAGTGCTTTCAAGCTAAATTTCAGAAACAAGGAACTAAAACCCTCACTTAAGCTCTGTTTTTCGCCATCGTCTGGCTGAATCGCATCAATTTCTATCCTTCCAAGCAATCATTTTTCACAAGTCTTTCTCTCTTTGCTACAAAAGTGCCAAAGAAGGGGGTTAGTGTTTTCTGAGGTTTTCAGTTCTATTCAGACCTGGTTTTCACATCCATATTCTGATCACATGTTATCACCTTACATTATTACATGTCTTAAAATGAGTCTGAAAAGATCACACTTGATTGGATCTAACCTTCTGCTGCCAGGTTGAAAGAGGGTAGGGTGAATAGTATTTTGACCCCTATTTTGTTAGGAAGATCAGGAAGAGATAAGAAGGTATAAGCTGCGTTTGTAAACTTAAGGTACAGTTTTGAAGTCAAGATGAGGACATAGAAAGGACAGTCTCTTCAATTTATCTGTACTAACTGCAGCTGAACACCCATCTGAATGGACCATCCAAGCGTCATTTGGTGGATTGGCTGACTGGGTCTATGGGACGATTCCAAAGAATGACCTAGAGTGGCTCTTTGGGGTCAAGGCAGTTTTTTTTTTTGGAATCAGACATTGTGCTCTGGTGTTGAGTTAACTGCATATCTCTTTTACCGTCGATAAGAATTCTATTTCTCCCAGAGATATAAGAGTATATTAATTTCCTCTGCAAAAGGCAGAAAAAGCCAACATGGTACGGCCAAGCTCTGTAAAGCACTGTAGACAGTTAAGTATGATACAAGCTTGGATTATCCAAGCAACGTAAGTTTACTTTTTATACATACATAAATAAATAAATACATGTATCATTTTAACACGTTATTGATTAGTAAGTTGAAACTGGCAAGGACAGCGGTCACTGACCTTTCTTCATCTGCCACAAACTGAAACAATAAAATCAGTCTAAATAAAGAAAACAGTAGACAGCCTGTCTGTGTGCTAGGCAACCAAGATATACAAGATTTTTAACAACAACACAACAAAATATAAGTGATTATGGACTTAAACTGTTGTTGTGTTTCAAATGTTGATGTTTTTTCAATAAGGGAATGGTTCTGGTGAATGATATAAACACTACAAGAGATGGTCACCATTGCATGTAGTCCCTGCTATTTGGCAGATGACGAAGCAAAGGTGGAACTGGATATTCTCTGATTAATTTCTTGTGAAATACTATCAAACTAATCTGTTCCAGTGAGCCCTTTTTCTGTGCAGACAGGCAATATCCTCTCAATGAGACTTGTGCGTCATTGACATATGACAATTCCACATTTTAATAATTTTACATTAAGAGCACTCCAGCAGATTCTTTGAAATGTAATTGCTTATATTATATTTTCAGTTTACAGTGTACACACTGCAATTGGCGCTGGCAATGTGATTACTTTGAACCATTTTATGTACATTGTTAAATTTGTAAAGAGTTTGGATTAGGCTCACTTTTAAAATTATAAAAGGCAGATTGTCATAAGTGGGCTTTGGATTTGTAAAAAAAAATAAAGCCTATGTGCCCTCGAAGCAACCGTGGCACCCTCCTACTTGTCCTTTCCACATAATCAATTGCAACTGGTAGGACTAGGTGCACACAAGACTTGTATGGCATGAAATGCTGATGACTACATCGTAACAGCAGTTCCTCCTCTTCCTTTCCTTTTGGCTTTTCCCTTCAGTAGCTTCCTCTTTCTATCTATATAGTCACAATACATCATAACAGCAGTTAAGACTAAAAAAGTTGTTTATCCATTTTGTAGTTGTGCAGTGCAACGGGGACACACACATTAGACAGAATTACAGACTTAGACACATAAGTCAACTTAACTAGTCTGTATGGAGAAAAGAAAACTGTGCAAAACTCTGAATATCAATCTATGAAGGACTGGAGTTGTGTGCAGTGCAACAGGGACA
Organism: Fistularia commersonii; assembly: GCF_037954325.1. Lineage (NCBI taxonomy): Eukaryota > Metazoa > Chordata > Actinopteri > Syngnathiformes > Fistulariidae > Fistularia > Fistularia commersonii. Next base: position 7,467,083 of record NC_141299.1, on the reverse strand, counting down.
AACAAGTTAAGTCGGGAAAGAATCAGACACATAAGTCAACTCAGCTCGCCTGTATGGAGACAAAAAAAATAATCTGTGCAAACCTGGAGTTGATAGCGAACGAGAGGAAGGAGTGAAGACATAATTGGCTACTTTTCATCTCGGAGCTTGAAGTTGAGAGGATGAGCTGCTTTAAATGCCTGGCATTCACATTAGTTAGGATCCGACCTGGTCGGTCACTTGACACCACACAGCCGGTTGAGAAGGCCCAAAAGCGCCTTTTCTTTCTGAAGAAGCTGAGGACAATGGGGCATGTTGCCCAAGTCCACACTTAGATAAGATATACACTTATTAGGAGTTTAAATCCTGTGCATGTTTGCAAGTTTGTATGGACCCCATGGCACACACACGTGTAACCTTTGAATTTGTTTGTACATTTGCCAAGCTCAAGATTTCTATATCCATCCATGTGTGTGTGTGTGTGTGTGTGTGTGTGTAATTTGTGTGTGTGTGTGTGTGTGTGTGTGTGTGTGTGTGTGTGTGTGTGTGTGTGTGTGTATACCCACGCATGTACAACATGAAAGTTTGAGTCTGAGAGAGCTTATCCTTCTGTATATGTGACACAGACAGAGACAGAGAGGGAGTGAGAAATACTGTGTGGGTGGGATACATTTTGACAAAGTTCCCCATTTTTCAGAAATAATCACTTGTTTCCTTTACAGAGACAGGGATTCGTGTGACTCCTGGGCTGCTCAGAAAGCAAACTCAGAAACAAATCCCCTCTCTCTCTCACTCCTAGTGCATCCAACCCTTGTCCTTGGTGCTGCTAACGAGGGAGTGTGGCTGTCACTGGAGGCGTTAGGGCTAAATTACCATATTAATTAGCTCATCCTTTGACCGACAAACACAGAACTGAAATGTCACCACATTCACATTGGCCATAGGAAACACAATTAGTGGAAGTCATTATTGTTTTAGCAATGGCCTGTTTTTCCCACTCCATTTCCTGTGTCCTTCGTTCCTCCCACTCGTAAGCTCCTTGTGTTCACTCACCACCATCTTTGTTGTCTGACCCTTTTTGCATTCCACATTGCCATGCAAATAAAGAAACGATAGATAAAATACAGTACAAATAAAAAAGATAGTGATATTTGAGCCTGTACTGAAACTAGTTGCTCATGTTTCCAAGGAGTTCAAGTACTGTTTACTTGTGAGAATGAATAGCACATGAGGTCCACTTTGGCAAACTGGCCTGATGCAAGATTTGACAAAGGTCTCATATTATCAGATTGCCAACTAAAACGGCTATAAACTAGTCATATCTGCCAGCCAAAAGTCATGACTTTTTTTTTCCAGCCCTCTGTTACAGACCAGTTTACACCCCTACAAACTTCAGCATATAGTCAGTCTCTCTTCATCAAACAAACAGCTTTACATTTGAATATTACTGAATACCTGAGACACATTTAACCATCAAGACAGTCCTCTCACTGTGAAATTCTATTTGTTTTGTGACTTGTGTATCCCATTGAATTTTTGCTTCATTAACTTTCATTTAGCATCATTTTTTTCATGAATTTTACAAAAAAAAAAGGAAAAAGAAGGTCAGATACAGAGTGCACAGTAGAGTACAATTTGTGGATTGTAGTGTTTATGGGTAAAAACCATGTAGATCCTAAATTGCCCAGATGTGTCATTTTAGATAGGGTGACTGGTTGTTTGTTTTTTTATTCGGCCCTGTGATGAATTGCCGACCGTTCCCAGGTGTTCCCTGCTTCTCACCCTATTACTGCTGGGAAAGGCTTCAGTCTCCCACCACTGTAAGTAGAGGATAAGTGGTATAAGTGATTAAAGATATTAATCTAAACTACTTTGCATGCGACTTGTATATTTTTACCTCTTTTGAGAAGTTGATGGGCAAAAGACAGAATATGTTTCAAAACTAAAATCCCTTTATTCACAGACGTGAATGGACATATATTTCTGTACATAGCACGCACCACGAAGGAGATGATGCATCCAACCTTCTTGCTCGCTGGTCAGTTCTATGAATTCCACAAGCATCCTTATTGTCCGGAGAATGTGTGATAATACAAATGAAAGAACTACTCTATATCAAGCATTTTCCTTCATGACAAAATGTTTCCTGATTTTTTTTTTAAACTTGTTGTAGTTATAAAAAGGGGGGCGTGTCCCCGCCTGCCAAATCATCAATCCTGAATTGTGCACCGTAAAACAAAGCTTGTTAGAACTCAGCCTGTCCTCCTAGGAATACAGTGAAGATGAACACTGTTTATACTGCAGTACTCAAATGCAAAATTCTGTTAAGACAGAAAAAAAAAAACATTGAGAACTAGATATTTTCCCAAAATCCTAGCCCACTTACTCAAAATAATCAACATAGCTTGTATTCAGCAGTTTCATAGGGACCCATGTTCTTTCATCTCTTTCCCATATGAGGAAGGAGGAGGAAGATGAGACATGCTTCTTTTTACATATCGTGCCACTTCTGTTCGTAAGAGAAATACCTTGTGGCCCTAAATCTAATCAAGACAGAGGGAGTAAAAAAAAATAAAAGACTTAATAATGTGACAGAAGAGCAGAGCCGCATTCAGATCTGCTGTTTATTTAGAAGGATTGTTTTGAATTATAATTTGTCATTTCATTTCTTTGATAATTTGATTTTCAAACAGGGAGAGCACAAGGGAGAGAAAGAGAGAGAGGGAGAGAGTCAACAGACAAATACACATTGTGCAACTAGTGTAGCAGAAATATTTTATGCTCTGTATCCCAGCAAGCTGGAACAGAATGTGTAAGATGCAATCATGGTTCCACCTTGATGCCTGTTATATGTCTGTTTTTATTCAACAGTGTAAGGCGGCACACATCTCACAACACCAGTGCCCGTTTGAATCATTATTCACATCTTTCTGTTTTCCTGGTGCAGGCATGTGATGAATAAGTTAGACCAGAGGGGACTTTAAAGCTCAGATATTCTCCTGAGTAGTTCTCACTCCGAGACCATCGCCTTTGTGTTCTCTTTTGCTCTCCGAATTCCTCATCATTTAAGCATCAAAGATGCTGTCCAGAAATCAGTCCTTTCACAAGGATGGTAGCAGGAGGTAACCTTGGAAAATGCCTAAGCCTGCCTCCAGGTAAGCATGCATATATATATATATATATGTATATCTATACATATATATGTGTGTGCGTATGTGCATGTGTGCAGGCGTGTGTATGTGTGTGCGTATGTGTGTGTGTGTATGCGTATGTATGTGGGTATTTGATTCATGAGTGTGTGTGTGTATTTGTGTGTGCATCCGTGCAATTATATGATGTGCCCACATCCTTGTGATCTGTGTATGGGGGCTAGAGATGTGATAGATCAGATGAAGATGGAAGACAGGCAGGAATACATGTTTTTTTTCTTAGCATCATGCAGCAGGACCTTGTTCTCATTAACCTAACTTATGTGTGGGCTAATTCAAACACTGAAGTACAAATTTGCTTGAAAAGACAATGAGGCACAGTCTGCAGTGATCATACTCTGACTTGATGCAACTATGACATGGATGATTGTGTAAAAGAGCCATCCATTTGGGGATACATCCTGGATTTTCTGTTCTAGCTCATTAATTTTGCCTCCAGTTTCATGAGAGAACGACACGATTGAGGTCTTTTCCCAAAATGTGTTATCTTGTCCTGCTTTCGCCATCGGTGTGTTCTCTCTGAGCCAAGTAGTCTCATCTGTCATTTTCTCTCTGAGATTTTTCAATATCTGTAAAATGCATTTTACTTTACAGATTATGAGAATCACTGGCAAAACATTTTATAGTGTTACCCTTGAAGGGAAACAACCAGAGATAGCAATAAATTCAGCAAAATTCTCATAATTGTATTTTATTTTATATTGCCAATTTTATTTTCCACGACAATACCTCATGTGTCTCATTTGTTTTAAAGCATGGTGAAGAGGTTCAGATAGAACATACCTGGAAAAAAAAAAGTTAGATATAACATGATCTCCAAAAATAAGATAACCCGGAGTCAAGTTTGCAAGTCACTGGGTGTTTTCTCTCAGGACTTAAAACTGTGGTGGAGCCTATGGGTTTGACAAAGAATGATTTGAAATAAATAGCAATTTACAAGAATGCAAGGATATTTGCAGGTCTAAAAGAAGTTTTGACATACAAATTTTCTGTCTCACAACTTGAAATGTTACTAACGGACCATCTCTTGTCCTGGGAGGGAAGATTATTAAGCAGTAAATTAGGTGTTAGATTGTAGAGAGGCAAGGAAAGCTGTTTTAATAGTGGAGTAAGCTGCAGTTCTCATCATCCATGCAAGGTTGCGCACTGAATATCAGAAATCCATATTTGACATTGGGTGTTTTTTTGTACTCTTCACATGTGGCCTGAGTCTGTTTGAAGGACAAATTTGCCAACTGTGAGTGCACGCTATTACTCATTCATTTATTCATCCTCTCCTCTATATGCCACTCATCCCGCATGCAGACTTGTTGGGGGAAGGGTGTGTCGGGGGGGCAGGAGCCATTCCAAGTTGAAATTGGGCAAGAGGTGGGGTACACCAAGCTCCGTCCTATCGCAGAGAGACAGAGAGGGAGATGGAGAGAGAGAAAGAAAGAGAGATAAATAATGGGATCCCAAGTGTACCAGCTTTAGTTTTGGGGTCAGACTGTGAAAAGTTTGAAATCCAGTGTTGTTATTCGGATTCCCACTGACAGGACCTATACTTATTATTGAAGAGATTTCTAGATTATATTAGTAAACCTACAGAAAATAATGAGCAAATCCGATACCACAACCGCTTGTTTTGATTTATGGTTCTCACTTTGATTTATTTTTATGCGTTGGGGGTGTTGCTCTTTTCTTGTCTTCTTTACTCTCCGTCCCTAATACAAGATGCTGTTAGAAGTCTTCTCCCAAAGGAAGAACACGACAGATCCCACATTGCTCATTGTTGTTTGTCTCTCCTTGAAAAGCGAGACTGAAAAAATAACTTCACCATTTTGTGGGCTGGCATGAGAAAAATGGAATTACAAAGATCACATTTTCATCGTCTTTGATCTGATGGGTTAAGAGGGTGTTTTTTGGTGAGTTGCTATGTGTGTCTGTGCGCGTGTGTGTGTGTGTGTGTGTGTGTGTCAGGGGTGACGATGTTAGCATCAGCGTGTCATGACAGAGAGTGGGGGGAAGAAAGAAATGCAAAGCATATGAGAGAAAGGGGCAGTGAGGGGGCGTTGTGGGGGGCAGTGATGTGAAGCTGTCCTTGAGGGTTTGAGATGCATAAAAGAAGGAGATGCTCCACGCAGAGAGAGTGGGCTGTTTATTTACTGCACAGAAGCTGTCTCCCTCTGGGGCTTTTCAGGGGAGTTTGTCCCCACCACTACCTCAGCTCCTGCATAAGCCCTGCAGCTATACGCCCCAGTTAAGCTCCACCCTGCCAGGGAAAACTGCGGAGAGAAAGAGCAAGAGAGTCACTCTCATCCTGTAGCCCTTGGCTGTGTTCTATCCTTCCCCCATCTGGAGCTGAAAATGGGGGAGGCCAGGCAGTGCCTCTGCGTCTACACCAAGGAAAACAAGCAGACTCCTAATGCCACAAAGTGCTTATTAAATCCCAGGCAGCCTTGCAATTGTGTTGTGCAGACAGTCAAAATAAGAAATTGATGTTGGTTTATTTGCCTGGCCTCACTCTCATTTCACTTGCTCTCTAAACCCACTCCGAATGAGCCTGGACTTTCTGTTCTCTCGACGATATTCCCCCCGCGCTTTCCTTCGTCTTTCTGTTTGTGAGAAATTATGTGTGGCTCCGCCGAAAAAAGTGCGGAACGTGACTGCCGTGCTGCAGATACATGTAGATGTGACAGTATAAAGGCAATACTGGAGGGCACAGGGAGAAGCAGGGATGATTTTGGAGAGAAAAATGACATGCACAAACAGAACATCTGATCTGACCTGAAACAAGCCATTAGGAAAAAAACACTGAGAGAGAAAAACACATCGCCTGGGGGATAAAATATTTGAAATAGTGAAGGAGATTGTTTGTGCAGAGAGCGAGAGCTGGGGTACACTGTGGGGGCGCATGTTGTCATGGTGGCCCAGATCCCTTGTGCCCTCCTGTTTCATGGCTCTCACAGGCTGTCAGTGAAAACAGCCCAGCCATGTAGACAGCTGTGCTCAGGAGGGTGTGGGGGCAAGAAGAGAGAAGAGGAGAGGTAAAAAGAGGAGAGGAGAGGAAACCTTTTGTTTCCTCTTACCTTTTTTATCTTGTTTTCATTTTTTTTTCCAAGAAACATAACAGAAAGTAAAGTTTCTCACATTTCCTTGAGAACGTTTATACATCTATTTACTTGTCCCACCAATGTCAGTAAATTCAAACCACAGATACAAATATCATCATCGTTTGTCCGGTGTGGCTATTTTAACTCACACTACCTTTGAGGCAACAGTGTTTCTTTCAGGAGTGAATGCATTTTGTGCGTGTATGTGTATGTCTGTGTGTGTGTATGTGTGCGTGCGTATGTGCGTGTAACATATCATGGTAACACATAAGAGGACAAGAAATCCAAGTGGGAACCATTTCAGTGAGAAATAGATGGGCAGAACACCCAAGCTGCCATTTCCACTACCACAGAATCAATCACAGGTTTGTTCAAGTGATTTTTATTGGCCCTAAAAAGTCATAGCCAGAGGCTAATGGGATAGATTCATCTCCACTCCCACCAACAATACATCGCCCAATGTGAAAGCTTAAAAGAATATGACAGCTTGCTACCCAGAGCGTCTCGATGTGTTAGTCCTTTTTGTGTTCACATCCTCTACATCATAGGGATCATACAGATCAATGCTCTCTTCTCTTTCCTTTGAAGGGACAAGTAGTGTCCCCCAAAGCCCTCAATCTTTTTCCTGTACCACCCTCTCTGTGTTCACCTCCCCATCTCCTCCTAACACCACCTCGAGCTCCCCTTGTCCTTCCTGCCGTCGTAGGCTTGTTTACGAGGCTCCCCCTTAGAAGGACAGGTTAATAGAAGACCTGGTTCGGCTCAGACCTGTCTGGTTCCCATTCGTTCCTAATAAGATATTTTATTTTCTGCTTTCAAAGCTCTCTTTCTCTAAAAGTAGTGGATCCACTCTCTGCATTCACTCAAGTGTACTTTCATCCAAGCTCCGTGCTGATATAGAACTACAACACGTTCCTATTTCAGACATACAAGAGTGACATAGTGATGATGATGATTATTATCAAATTATTGCACACTGATGTTTTTCATAATTTCACATCCGTATTTTTTTTTTCTTTTATTTTACAGTTTTTGATTGCTAAGCAGAAAAACCACGTGTTGTATGATAGGTTTGTCTTTGTAAGTTGATATCTAACCAACCTGCGTCTTAATTATTGCAGTGACGGCTTATTGCAAAGTCACCTTATTCAGATTTGCATTTTACTACAAGTCCTTTTCATCCTGAAATTTATGGAGGTCTGTCCTGTATCAATTTCTTTTAGAAATCCAAATACATCAAAATCACAATAACTGGACCCTGCAGCAGATACTGTGTTTCCAAGACTGATTCAAGTCTTCATTACAGCAGTGTCACAAATATACACATAACGGCCACAGGTGTATTAATCAAACTGTGTTTTTTTTTGACAAAATGTAACCAAATATGGTCCTTGTTCACTGAAATCAAATAGGAAGATTGAAAAATGAAAATTAAAAAAATGTACGTTGTGCAACTTTGAACTGTTCATCAGGCAAAAAAAGAAAATATACACCGTGAGCACTCAGGTCGCGAATGGTATTTTATAACAGACATGATATTACAGAAACTATCACTCTGTTTATTTTGTCTCGTCATTGGTGCCTCAAGACATAAAGTTAGAAATAAAACAACAAACAAGAATGAGTCCCTGCTTCCCTCACATCTGTTCATATTTTCTGTTTCTTTCATTTGGCTTTTCATTTCTTTCTTTTTTTTCCCCTGTCAGTATCTTTTCTGAAATGTTGAGTTTTCTCCTCGGGATCGCTGTGCCACTAGTGAAAATTAAAAACAGAAGAAAAAACAATAAATGCAGCTCCCAACACATGAGACTACCCTGTAAATCAACTCCCAGGGACACAGTAACAACCTCCAAAAAAGAATAAACACAAAGACTGTGATCTTTTTACAGGGGAACAAATGAAAGACAGGAACTGGAGGAAGAGGGGAGCCAGGGCTGATCCATAATGCCTTGGTACTGGGTGGTTTAAATCACCTTGACTGGCCAAGCTTTAAAGCAAGGCAACTCCCTCAAGTCCTTAGGGAGGCCAGGAAAACTTGATGTCCAGTAAACAATGTCCACCTCGCCCTCTGGAATCCTGGGAGGGAGAGGAAATGACATGTCCTTGGGGGTTCAACTTTGACTCCCTCTTCCCTGATGAAATATGGGCTCTACCCTGCCGTGCAGAGTTGTTTGAACTTGAGTCCCTAATGGGTAAGTGTACATTTTTAATCATGCTGTTGTTTTGGTGTGCCTGTGGGTTTTTTTTTTTTTTTTTAGAATCAGCGCTCGCAGGTTGGGGACGTTGTAGAATACAGATATGTGATTGCAAATCATTTTAAATGTTGGATTAATGAACAACATGAGCGAGAGAGATGGAAAAAAAAACATCTTCTTGATTGAAGTTCTGCACCATTTGAGATGGTAAAATATAGGTTGCAAAATCAATCTTTGAATTGTTCCCTTCCTGCTGTTTTTTTTAATCCAAATAAATGTAATTGTATTTGAAAATATTAAAACTGTTCCAATTTAATCATTTTATTCTGGTAATGTGCACCGACCGGATTCATAATTTGATGGCATTTTGATGATCTCCCAGAATTAAAAAGGCGTTAACTGGCCTCAGATTTTGATAAATGAGTGACGTGTAAAAGGTGTAATAGATACTTTGTTCTGTCTCTCTCAATGTGACACTCGGCCGGTGATACACCAACGGAGAAGAGTGACCTTTACCATTCTGATGAGCAGCTTTCAGATAAGATTTTCAACTCATAATACAGCTGTGTATATAGTTCATCAGCAACTCTCAGTTCCAGAAAAAGTCACATGAGTCAGAGTGTGTGTATTTCTGTGTGGTCTCTCCCTGAGTGTGAAAAATTTACCATTTTTGAAAACCAGTCATTGTTCACTACTTTTACCATCAAAATTAAACCGCAAAAGGCCGCCTCCAAGATGGAGAAAAAAGTCAATCTTTGAAAATCACAAAACATACAATTACATTTATATTCAAGACGGTTTTGAAACATTCCATTTCCACTCAGTTCCCCCTGCTGTGGTGTTTGCTGAGGTAATTTAGAGTTGTCTCTGTTTCCATGGTACATTGGAAATGAACATTGTCTTCATACAAATTGATCTGTTGATGTCCCTCACTGTGCCTGGAGGTTCCCTAATTGCCAATGCACGTGTTTCCAAATCTGTTTTTTTAAATTTCAAATGACAAATGAAAAGATGTGTGCATTTCAGCAAAGTAAAAAGGTAGCTTCTGGCTATGGATGACGGCCACAAGTGTCGTAACCTAGCAACCAGGGAGTAGCGGTATGAGAGAGAGAAAGCAAGTGCATGAGAGTGAGAGAGGGGCTTCCTCTTGAAAATAAAGCCTACACACTCATTCTAGTTTATTCATGCCTTTGTTTGACCAGCTATTTTAAGATCTCTGAGCATTTCTCCCTTACCCAAGGATTCATTTATTTTTAGTCATTGAATTTTTCCTGTCATTTCTTCCTGCCAGATTCATGTGTGAACAAAGCATAACCATTTCTATTTTTGCTGTGTTGTGCACATCTGTTTAACAGAAAAGGATAGGGATGAATTATGAATTTATGGGGAAATGGGAGGACAGTGGTGTGTGTGTGTGTGCGTGTGCAAGTGAGGGAGAGGAAGAAACCAAGCGATTGTTTTTCATCTGTTTTTTTTTTTTCCTTCTTGGCTTTATTTGTTCATTTGTTCTCCTTTTAAGTTGAGCAAAATGTTTGTGAAGGTGATTGCCTCACCATTTGGGTTTTACCTGTTACAGAGAATCGAACATCTCTTTGTTTCCACCAGCTTCTGAAAAACATTCATATTTATTTTAGCATTCTGATACACATAGGCTTCTGTTGTCTACGACAACAAAAATGTGAGGGAACAGGTTGGCCTGTGGTGCATCAATGCCATGTCCCTGCACTGGCTTGATGAAACACAAGATTTCAGCAAAAAATACTTCATAAGATCGATCTCTCTCTGAAATATTTCCCCAGGTTGCTGTTTAGTTCTGATACCCAAATTCTGAACACTTAAGTCTGAAAACATTTTTTTGCAAAGAGGTATTTTCCTGCTTTGGATCTCTCAGAGAGAAACTTACTCAAAATACACTGCACATACATTTATGGTGCAGGAATTGTCTGCATGACTGGCTAAATGATGTTTCACTCAACACATTGTCACTCCCATCTCATTAAATATGGACAAGTGCATCAAGGGTTGACTCATGTCTGCTGCAGGTCCACCTGAAGAGGGGTTATACTTTCCATGTTATGTAGAATCGACGGCATGTCTTGGATTTGTGTTGACATCCATCCATTCTGCTTGTTATGAATATGATGACTTGTCCATGAACATGGTTAGTGGCTGTACTTAATGAATCTTAGGAATGACTTTGTAAAGTAGTTAACAGAATTATGTGGCAACTGTGGGTGTTGTACACAATTCCAGCTCATGTATCAACTTCCAAATGCAAATGTATGTCTTAAAAAAATGATTTCATTGAATTAAATCCATTGTGTTGACCTTGAACAGATGAAACACCTGCTTTGAGAATGAACAAAGCAGGGTTGAGATAACTTGCCAGGTTTGCTGGTTCCTCGATTTTTTTTTTTTGTGCCTTAATTGTCAAACTCAACACAGGTTTGGAAATGTCACTTCCTTAAAAAAACAACCAAAAAAGCAAAACAAAAATAAAACATATTTATGAACTTTTCATAGAATTTAAAAATATCTGCCAATTTTTGTTTCCTACTGATGTACAAAATTTTTTGATTATCCAATACAATAACAGCATGTATTACCATGTATTAATTTAATTACAGTATAATAAGCAGTCATCCAAAAGTTGCAATAGCAATGCATGTCAGAACTGTATTTATGATTTCTATCATATAAATAGATGACTCTAAGAGTGAATATGAAATGAACTCTTTTGCTAATCATCCCCATCTTCCAACACTGTGTCATTCTCCCTGCCTTTTTATTTGCATAGTCAAAGCTGTAATCATTTATGTTACGTCATAGCTTTAATTCATTTCAGGTTGAAAACCTCCCTCCCCCTTTTGCAGCTTTGTCCTGCATGTAAGGCTAACGATAGGGAAAAAATAAATGAGGAAATCATATAGGGGTGCTCAGTCGCTGATGTGTAGCTCTCTAGTGGCGATGTGATTTTACTGTCATTGGCTGCTGAAAGGTCAAAGCAAAAGCACATTGAAATGGAGGAATAAATAGGCAAGCATACTGCAGTGCTTAGGGAGAGTCGGTCCGCAAATGAAGTCCCAATCTATTCCCCTCACGCTCCCCGTTCTCTCCCATTACAGACCTCATCAGCATCAAATCCTCACTAGCACACCCTCCCCCACACAAAATAAGCACCCTCTTTTTTCACAAATGCAAACATGCACACTTGTGCACAAACCAGATGCGCATACCTCATTGGCAGACCTTGCAAGGAAGGGGCTGTTTGTATAAATCTTCCTGGACATATGTGTGTGTTTGTATGAGAATAAACTCACATGTTCTGCTGTGTGTCTGTGTTCATGGCATTTTTTCCTGACTCTAACTTTGAGATAATGACAGCCATTCTGTTTGTAGCCTCAGTTTTCTTCTAGGTGACCATTATCTGCAAGCACTGAACAAAAACACTCATCCTCAAATGTCCTCAACCTCTTCATGCTAACATACATTTATGATAGCATCATTTTGCATTTGTGAGACGTATTTAGAAATTATGTTCAGTAAGAAAAAATGCTCTCATGAAAATGCAATTTTTGGTCTTCAGGGTTTTGATGGTCACCAACCACAGGTCAGAGAACTACATCACTATCCTTCTCTTATCCTTCCCCTGACTACACCTTTATATTCTTCGGCCTGAGGCAGTGGACCACCACATTTGCTACATGCAGACAGACCCCGCCTACCTCCACCACTTCACAATCCTCCCCTCTCTGTCCACCTCAGCTCAGCTAACATGACAGGCTGGGCAGATGATGATAAATGCAGAGGAGGAAAAGCAATTACTAGATCAGTTAGGTGTTGTAGGGAGTGCTCAGGGCACTCATTACCAACAGACTGCAGAGTTCAGGATGCACACACACTCACTCACACAAACACACAAATGTACATCAGATGCCTCAACAGCAACTTCGCATAGAGAATACCATTTTCCAAAATGATGATCTGACTTTTAACTCTCTTCAAGCCAACTTTGGATTGAAACATGGCAAATTACCTGCAGTTGATAAACAAGGCCAACACTTAGCAATTATAACTCATAGAAATTAAAAGACACTTGAGAAATTTCTTAGTCATTAGATTGCATGAGTTAGGTGGTTGTGTGATTTGCCTTCCTGTCAAAACCGAGAGAGCTGCATAAACAGAATATATGTCAAGAAGGAGAAGGTAGCGTTGACAACTGACAGGACAACTGAGGTTGTCATAGGGACAGCTGCATTCCACTGTCCCTCGAGGAGAATGCAGAATTTCAAATTATAAAAGACATAGCGCAGAAGAAATAGAAAATTGAGGAAGAAAGTGGATGACCTCTGAATGCACACAGGAAACCGTACACTAACACACACACACACACACAAACACACACACATTTGCACCTTTGAGTGTAGCCTTTTCATGCAGGCTGAGACCAAGGCTGCAGCCTGTGCTTTATGTGTGTTTGTGTGTGTGCATGTGTGTCTGTGTGTGTGTTTGTGTGTGTGTGTGTGTTTGTGTGTGTGGTGGGTGGTGAGATCGCAGGTCAGGCCCACGCAGTCACCACTCAGCTGTACAGTGTGCAGCACACACCGGCTGCACAGGGGCCAGAATGCCAGGAAGAACAAAGAGGGGCTTAGGCATGAACATGCAAACACACACATATGTATACAATGCACACACGCAGGCACGCATACACACACACACACACACACTTACCTTGGTCCTCCCCCTACCCAAAAACCACCATGGTGCCTGCTTTGCCCTAGTATTGCAGCCCCCTCTTTCAGGCAAAGAAATTATGATAATTATGATTGTTGCTTCATCAAGACATTAACCAAATGTTTTAAAAGACCATATTAGCTTGGCTGTAGGAATTAAAAAAACAACAACACAATAACACACATGCAATACAATCAAATAGAAGGGTTTTTCAGGGACATGCTATTTTTCAAAAGGGAATTTAATGTGTATGCATGGAGACAAAAACAAAACTAAAAAAATGCGAGTTCTGTATAATAAGTAGAGTTGAATTTCTTTTCCCCCTCTAACAGTATGTCCAGCCACAATAGGCGCCTCAGCTCTCAATTATGGGTGTTTTCTAGCACTACAAACGTGTAATTACCAAAACAGCTTGATTCTTCTGGATATCAAATTACTGGTTACATTGCGGTTCAATTTCACTAACCTTAACTAGTAGAATAGGTACTTGTTTGATTTTGGTGATTATGTGTAAGTGTATGTCTGGTTATTTTGGCTTCCAGGGAAATTTTGTCACATGTTGAACCACGTTTTGACTGGACAGGATGTTCTAAACAAACTGATGCACAGAGTAAACTGCTGGAAGAAGATAATGTAGCGCCACTGTAGGTGGCCGAGATACATGAAGTCACAGAGTGTGTTTGTGTATGTTTACGCATGTGTTTATGTGTGCGTGTGTGTGTGTGTGTCTGTTTGTGTGTGTGTGTGTGTGTGTGTGTGTGTGTGTGTGTATGCATCAGTGCCAGAGTGAATGTTTGTGTATATGGGCTAGTGGGGGTGGCAGGTCTATAATCTGCTCCAAACTGCTTGCGGGCAGAGGCGAGGTGGGCGAGACAGTGATACAGAAAGAGAGCAAAGAAGGAGAGAGCGAGGGGGTGAGGACAAGTAAGGAAGAAATGAGTTGGCAAAGGAGAAAAAAAAGACAGAGAGAGAAAAATTCGGAGGGATGCGAAAGATAGAGGAAATTTGTTGGGAGTGTGGATTCACAACACTTGTAGGTGCTCTGCAGCTGCTGTATCCACTGTCCTCTCTCCTCTCCCACCCATTGTCATGCCCGGCTTCGTGGGCGCAGACAAGGCAGCTAATTCCTTTGACATTTACGTTGCTTTCTCAGCCTTTCAATGACGCAAGCCCGGCTGAAGCCACTGTCGACACCCACAATGCCCTCAGGTGGATGAGAGATGGTGAATGGTGCAAATGGACTGCTCAACCCCAACTGGGACCTGGCCAAAGAGGAGGCCCTAAGAAAAACTCTCAGAGCCAAGGCTCTGAATATTGTGTTATATTATACTGTATGACTTGAATAAAACCGGAATAATGTGGGCGGAGGAATAAGAGAAGAAAACAGTATGGAGGAAAAAAGTGAAAGGCACTGAAGGAAAAAGAGTGGTAAGGACATCACAGAGTTTATGAATTGATTTAACAGCGCCAAATAAAGTTTTAAAATTCTTTTCATTCCCGGAATTCACGTTGATTACATCGCCACTGCCATTATCTGATAATTTCTTATTGCTTATGCTTGCATAGCAATAATTCTTATTGCTTATGCATTCATGGATGGATAGATAAATGCATGCATATATTCACAGTGGGCTTACAAAAATATGGATCATGCAGACGATGCATGAAGATGTACCACTCAGCCACAACTGAGCCAATGAGAAGAGCTCACGTCTCTTTAACCATGGTCTAATGGCATAATGGGTCTCTCTCATTAAGTTTATAATAATCATCTTTTTTCCCGTTATTCTGATGTAATAATATGATTTTTACCATTTGTTAGTGCGACAAGGACACTAAATTGAGCTCTGTTGACTTGTGAAGTGGTCACAGCAATTAAATAAGGTCTGTTTTATACAATTCTGTGATTAGGTATGGCTCTTAACATGCTTTATACGCTGTGAGTCTGGGCAGTATGCTCAAACTACATGTGTCATAGCACATGTTGAATATAAATGTGTCTCAAAAACTCTTTAAGCAACTAAATCTTTGAAAAGGAAAGTAAAGACGGCTTTATGAGAAGACAGTGTCAGTGCAATGTTAATCATATTGCCGTAAGTATATTTGATGTGTTTGTCATAAACACATCCTTGATGATACATTGTTACAGTATATGAGCCATTCTATTGCTATGAGCAATACACATGGGAACATACTCTCAGATGGAGTAAGTGGGATGTTTGCAGTAATTTGCTAACATCCCACTAATAATTCAATTTATTTCTCAGAAAAAAACCCCAACAGATTGATGATGTTCTGCTTCAGATAACGTGTCAGGCAACACATTTATTTAGTTAAAACCAGCGTATGTAGTGAACTTGGTTTTTCGTTATGGCATTAATAGAGCAAGGTTTGGGGTTAGTATCAATTTCTGTTTGCCTCTGACTTAATGCTGTTTCCCAATCAGCCTATGACAAATGATAACCGGAAGGCTGTCTTAGTTCACACACACACACACGCACACACACACACACACACACACACACACACACACACACACCTGGAGCTCAAAGCTAAATTCATGCGCTTCACAATATGAAAAGGGGTTTTCTTGGTTGAGTAACAATTACTGTTGTTTATTGGGTTGACAAATTAACATATTTTAGTTAAGTAAACATGTACATACATAGTGTGAAATCATATAAACTTCTGGTCACCTGAAGAGGCCTGCCGACCTCTCGGATTAATCCACGTCTTTCATCTTGTGGGTGAATGTGGATGAACCCAGCTAATGTTTTATCTTGTAAATCCTGTATCGATGAGCCCATGGGTTTATATTTCTGTTCATATGCTGTTCACATACCAAACAATTGTCAGTGTTGTCAGATTTCTCGGGGACTGCTGAGACAGAGAAAATAACATGTGGTCTAAAATATATGATTTAACAGCAAGAATATTCTGAATGCTTGTATTTTGCTAAAAAACAAGAGTCCTTCCATTACATCAGTGATCATGAGGCTCAAGACTTGGTCACAATCTGTGCTCAAAATTGATTCCCCCATGGCAACTTGCTGCTCATTTCATTCATCAGTTGGACTGTGGTTAAACCCATGTGACAAAAAAGGCGCATTTTTTCAACCCATCTCGAGCGCTGTCATTTTCCACATACATACAATGCCAGTGTTGGGTAAATATAGGAAATGTTTTTACAGTATGTATTTCTGTGACACACACCAATGTTGTTGCACCGACAGGGAACCCTGTCGGTGCAACAAAATAAAGGCAAAACACTGTTGACATGTAGGTCAATGATCAAGAGAATCTCAACTGCTCTCTTTGCAATATTCTTTCTTTTGTTTTTGTTTTGGGTATTGGCAGTAAGGCAGCACACGAACAACAAGGATTGCATTTCTTTCAGGGACATTTATGGATTTGGTGGAATAATTCCCCTCTTATATGTTCATTTTTGTTTGACAAAGCACAGTTTGTCAGACTCGTTACAGGCGGTGGATAATCATGGAATGTGTGACCACTTGCTGCAACTCAGTCATGCAGTATGCAGCTTTAAAATTCACAAATGAAGAGAAAAGTTCTGTTGTATGAAATTTTCCTGAGCTCATTTAAGAACTCCCCCAACCCCAACCCTGGCCTTTTAAATAATTTTTGAAACAGTCTTTGTTTTGACATTTCTTGTATTCCTCATTTGCCTCACAAAGAGTCAAAAGTCAAAATTACATACTGTGCTACGCCCAAATGCAGACACAAAGTCATGCAACATGCAGAGTCCTGTCTGTTTGTCACATTGCCTGAGGGGTTCTCCATTTACCCTTCCAACAGTATTTCATCTTCACCTCTATTTTCTCTATGTTTCTACCCTCGGGTCACTGTCTCTTCCTCTAAACCCGTTTTTTTTTCACCCTGCAGGACTCATTGGCATAAAGTGACTGAAGAGCATTCACAGACCTGAGGTACAACATGGCGAACACACAAAACATGTGCTGAGACAGATTTATTACTACCTTACATAACCATGCATTGAATTCTTTAAGTCAGGCGGAGTGTAATAAACTGTAAGAGGTATTTAAACGACGGAAATGCATCAGTCTCCTGATGAGGTGGCCTGCAGAAATGTGATTTTCACAATGAGAGGGGGCCTTACTGTTCTTACTGCAGACACTCCTGTCTTTCCTGAATTGCCTTTGCAAATGATTTGAAAAAAAGAAATGCAAATATGTCTTTGTGGGTTTTAACGCTCCAAGCTTAAAAATGCAAATTATAGATAGAATCCATTCTCTTCCCGAGCATCTCTTTGTTGACTATTTCTGTCAGTGTCTGCACAGTGCCTCGTTCTTTCTTGCTAAAACAGAAATCCCCAATTACCAGTATCTGCTCTGACAGGGTTTGAAATTGCATGCTGGTCTCTTTATGTTCCTTGTGGCCAGCTCTCAACTCACAAACCAGAAAGATAAGTACTATTGTTGTCCTGACTGTCAAAGAGAACCTTAGCATCGATCACTCTCAGAGAATATTTCTTTGTCTCTGATGTCATGGCTTTGTTACTGCAAAGGTGTGGGTTCAAATACAGTTCAGTTAAAAAGGTGAAAAATATTCAGTGATAGTAGAAGTGGTATTGAGCACAGAGATTAACTGTGAGACTGGTGGTGTGAGATTCCAGAAAATTCAAAATAGATTTCCGAATATAACAGTAATAATGATGTGTTATGTAATTAATATTTCAATTTAATTTGTCACTAAAACAAACTTGTGTTTTGTTCTTTTTCCTTTTTTAATTTGTGCTTCAAGTAGGTGTGGCTGATTTTGGACTGAAATTCATGACTCAGACAAGAGCTGGGAACATGGCAAACAGTAAGTAGGTTTGGGGGTGGTGGTGATGGAGTGAATGGTGACAGAGGACCAGCTGAGTCGAGCGTTGACAAAAGTGTGCATAGTTCAGAGATGATAGCGGGACGTGGGTATATGTTTTGCAGGCTAGCTGGGGAAATGCTGGGGAGTGGGCTGTCAGGAACTGAACATGGCAGTGCTCCTGGGAAATGTGAATGTTTAAAGCCAGAAGAGGAAACCCAAGGTCAAGGAGCATATAAGAGGCAAGAGAATACAAGAAATATGCAAATGCATCAAGTATGAGTCCCAGACCAGTCCCACAGCTGTGACTGGTTAGATCGGAGACTGTTTCCCCAGCAGCCAGAAGACAGGCAAATCCTGGACAAGGAATACAAACTTATAGACACAACAGGGAGGGGGGAAATCATGGAAGACTAACACAAATCACAACAGTTTTGACACCTTTTGCATAAATTCAACACGATCCATACATGCACACAGAGAGGCAAAAGATACAATCTAAACAGAAGAAACTAAGAAGCCATTATGAGCAAGATTCAATCTGTGACCCCTCCTCACTGCATCCAGTGCTCACCCAGACAGATCTAAATGATATTGACAGTTGAATAAATTTTCTGCCTGAAATCATACCAGCTCAGCCATACTGTTGCCCCAACCCCACTTCCACTCATATTGCCCACTAAAGTGCTAAATAA
This sequence comes from Fistularia commersonii, assembly GCF_037954325.1. Classification (NCBI taxonomy): domain Eukaryota; kingdom Metazoa; phylum Chordata; class Actinopteri; order Syngnathiformes; family Fistulariidae; genus Fistularia; species Fistularia commersonii. The sequence continues at coordinate 7,448,337 of NC_141299.1, read as the reverse complement.
TTACATTAGATTCCAGTGGCTAAATTTACTGAGAGGAATAATTCTTATCCTGCACCAATATAACTGTTTTATGAATATTTAACACTGGAATTGTCTAAGACACAGAAGCCATATATGGCACCATGTGCAGTTATGTATTTTATAAAGTGATAATGAAGACTTTGGACTCGAGTTTAAGCATAATATAACTGTGGTTTATGTTTTTCGGCAACTGAGATATATAAGGTCCATTATTATCTTAGCAGCTTTGTAATTCACTTTGACAGTAATGTTAATTATTTTGCAAACCCCTCAAATCACCACACATAAGTAAGTAAAATAAAGGTGCAAATGCATATTGTAATGCTTATTAAATATGTGCAATTGTAAAAATATGATTGATTTTGGAGGGATTTTCCAGCAGAATTATCTTTTAACCATTCCTGCTTTTTCTTTTGATGTGTTCGATCTTGAATAAATCTAATTGCATTATCTTTTTTCCAGGTGGATTACAAAACATTAACCTGCTGCATTTTTTGGGGCTGTGGGAGGAAACTGGAGAACTCGGAGGAAACCCATGCAGATACAGGGAGAGCAAGCAAACTCCACACAGAAGAGACCCTTGGAATTGAACCAGGGAAATTTCCATTTCCAAATAAAATCTAACCAGCTGTAAGAACAGCAGTCAAGAGTGAACTGGAAGAAGAATGTACCAAACTGCACTAAAGGAGCACTTGTTCTCAGTTGCACTTACAAGGGTCAACAATAAGTTTAACCAATCCAATGCTGGAAAACCAGTATTGAGCCCAAATAGACTGAAAGGAAAACCACATCTCTATCTATCTATCTATCTATCTATCTATCTATCTATCTATCTATCTATCTATCTATCTATCTATCTATCTATCTATCTATCTATCTATCTATCTATCTATCTATCTATCTATCTATCTATCTATCTATCTATCTATCTATCTATCTATCTATCTATCTATCTATCTATCTATCTACCTATCTATCTATCTATCTATCTATCTATCTATCTATCTATCTATCTAGCCAACCAGATACTATTGTATTGTCTGTTTTTTTTAAAGATCTATTCTTTTCAACCTGTGCACAAAAGGATAACAGAAATTGTACAAGTAGCTTATTTGACTGACTGACAATTTTGTTTTTTGTATGTATTTTTGTAAATAGCAGGGTTGGTGCTTTTGATCTGACTGAAAGAGTATTTTGGATAGCAAGTACCTAACTTCTGTAAGTTAAAGTGTCTATGTGTGTGTGTGTGCATGTAAACACATGCCAATGTTTCTGCTTTTCAGTCAAAACTGTCACAATTTGACTATCATAATGCTTCTGTTTCCCATCATAGCGTTTTAAAATCTGAGTAGCTGTCACATGAAAAATGAAAGTCTGTTCCAAGGTCAAATCTTGCTGGTGGTGTCATATCTTCTGGGAAGAGTTGGGTTGTGTGAGACAGGAAGTAGAAGCCAGATTGGAGAACAGACAAAGGTCGTTGGCTGCAGGGTTAAGGCAACATGGGTTAAGTAGCATTAAAGCTTCCTCTCACTGAAAAGCCCTTTAATCCTGATGAGGACAAACAACTCTCTCTCACACACACACACACACACACACACACACACACACACGCACACATGCACGCGTGCACGCACGCACTCACACACACAAAGTTTGAGAGGTCACCCTGAAGGATGTATGCTGATAATGATAGAAACAGTCTCTGCTCCCATTCCTCAGCACAAACATAAATACATGTCCCATACAAACATGTTTTATTCATTCAGTCATTCTGATTCAAGGTTGTAATAATGTTTGCAGAATGAGGAATGGATCCATACATTCCCGTCATACCCCACAATTTGACATCACTTTCATTCCATTTAATTTTGATAATACCATTTTTTTCTTACATTTATCAATCTCATTTCATCCTGGCCCCTTGGCAGCTGTGTCAACACCTACAGGCCTCTAACCTTAAACAAACATCCATGCAGACATTGGACACCATGCCACTCCCCTTGCACAGCAAAGGCTACACTGACAACTCTATACATGCTGGCAGTCATTCCCTGAACAGCATTGATTTTGTTCCAATCAATTCAGAGGAGACTGCAACGCATGGTAAATGACATGGGGTATGTGCCATAGCATACATCTCAGCATTAATTGTTGCTGGGCAGACTCAAGCACCCAAATGGTGGGTAGGACCTGTGAGTGCTATGACAGGGGGGGAACATCAGTATGCTGTCATTTTGTTGGCACACAGTACACTCATATCTGAGTTTCAATTGCACAGCTTGATCCCTGCAGATTCAAAACAACCTTCACCGCCACATTGCATGCAGTAATTCGGTATGAAAAGCAAAACATTTCAAATCTTTAATTTCTTTGATTTTTTTGTTGTTTTTTAATTAATGGGCCTCTGATTGATTGGTGATTGGTCCAGGGTGAGTCCTACCTCTCGCCCAACGGCAACTGGGATTGGTTCCAACACCCCTGTGACCCTGTTTGAAGGATAAGTGGGATAGAAAATAAATGAAAGTGTAATTTATTTATTTATTCATATTCTTCGGTGAGAAGATTGATTTGAGAGACAGGCTTATCCATTACACATGATACAATGAAACCAGTAGCTCATTAGCCTAGCAAACCCCTCACAAGAACACAACCCCGTTTACAGTCTTGTAAATGGAAGGTAACTATCTCCTGGCAGTTGCTATAAATTTAAATGGAAAATATGAACATGATACGTTGTGATGACAGTTGAAAGCAAAACTAAAAAAAAAAGGTTTCCTCCCGAATTGTCGTTTTTCCATTTAATCATGGATTTTGGTTTTCTTCTCAGTACACACCATTTCCTTCTCCACCCATGAGCCTTTGATTGCTAGCATAATTGATATTGCAGGCTCTCTTCAAATGAGTACACGTATGGTAAAGGAACTGCTGTGGATATTATTCTAGCTGTCAAACTTTGTTTACATTTCATTGGAACATTTTCCCGTCTCTCATTCCTTAGTTTTGTGTGTTTTCTCTTCACCCCGGCTGTTGTTTTGTAAAATAACAAACTGAGTAATATACACTTGTTCGATTGTTTTCTCATCCTCTCCTCTTATGGTTGATTTTGGTGTTTAAATTCCACCCTGTTATTCTTCTGCCCTCTCTTGGTGAAGAGATTTGTCAGTGCTTGGTAGTTCCTTGCATGATGTGGATCTGGGCTTAATTTTTGTCCAGGGCATTGTGATTTGTATTTCAGTGGTGCAACATCAATGCCATATGTCCATGATGCAGGTCTGTTTGCTTGTGATGTTGATGAATTCTACCATTCTGTATATCATCTGCCCTCATCTTTTTGAGTGGGTTTTTAATGAGGGGGAGTCCGTCTCTGATAAAAAGCTTACTGCCCTCAGCCTGGATCAATGTAAAAGTGAGCAGAGAGACTGCCAAATGTATCTTTTCCACTGTATCTGTCCATGTTGGATGACTGAGAAAGGAGTAGAAAGTTTTGAGTTTGGCTGCTGGACCTGCAGAAAGGAAAAAAAAAAACTCTTAAATACAAGCAAAACACACAACGGGATAAAAGATTGATAATATGAATCATGTGTGCATGTCTTCTCCATTCCTTCCTAGAGTTGCCTGGGGATTCTTGATGATTGAGCTGTTGATACATCATGTCTTATGCTGTACAGGGAAATCCTGGACAGTAGTCACAACCTTCAAACCACAAACATAAACACAGCTCCTCCACATCAAGACAATCTTCAGACAAACTGACGAGCCCTGGGACAGTAGTCAAGAATTTGCGACACGATTTTCGCATCACATTGAGGAAGGGGTTGTTCAAAGCAAATGTGAGAATACAATATGCAAACAACCACAAAAGTGATAGTAAAAACAAGCTTGTTTTCTGAACGCTGTGCCATATTTGGACTTGGTGGCAGCTAACATCCCTTAGCCTCACCAGCCGGCAGCTTAAGACCACCTCCGTTATATCTCTTCTAATTTCTTCCTTGACGCGCAAACAAATGTGTCAGTATCCAAATGTGTTAACTCAATGCGAAGACAAACGATCAGAAGATGAAGATGAAGACAAGACTTCATTTTTCAGTTACTAGTTTGAAGATTATAACTGGTATAATTAGCTTGGGAAAAAATTTAAAACTCAGACAGAAAAGTTTGTTAGTATACTCAAAAATGGCCTTCTGAAGTGATTGTTGAGCTGCAAACGCTATAGAGCAGAGAGATAAGAGAGATACTATCCCCTTTGCACACATTGCCCTTTTAGTGTGTGGAAGAAGAATGGTGAATGTTGACCATATAAACCATAGTCATTTTCTTTGGGGACAACTGTCTGACCTTCACACCAGACTTGCTTTAAAATTTTCTCAAGCGTTAAACGAACAAAATCTCAAAAGGCTGGGAAACATTGACTAAAACTTTAGCTTTTTCAGAACATCATTTGTGGCAGTACTTGGCCTTAAAACACATCTCTGTATTATTTTATGCTTGCAAATATTGACCCTTAAACAGAAAGCGCGAATTTATAGAAAAAAGAGTTAATGTAATTCCTCAGAAATACTTCCAGTTCTCCAAAGGGTAGAGGTAGAGAAGTAAGTCTAGTCAGTGACTCAGACCGTTGAAAAGAAGGTTGATAAACACTGAAGATCCAACCATGAAGTGTATAGAAAAGTATTCGATTAGCAAAGTCCATACAATAAGAAATATCTCCAGACCATTAAAGTTCATGGGTGAATTTTCACGTTGCGAAAAAATGTGCCCCAGGGGTTGAAATGGGTGAAACATGGTCCTCAGTCACTTGACGAGTAATTGGAACCACTCTTGCTAGAGTTCTGTTGGTAAATGCGACCTGTAGATCTTAAAAATGAGTGAGTACAGAACCTCTGAAGCTTAATGCTAAGCCTGAACAACTGCAGAAGGAGCTTGTTTTTTCTTTTGTATCGTTCTTTTTTGAACGAGAGTCAAAAATAGGAGCATGGTTGCCTTTTGACAGACGACTCGAAAAAGATAGAACTCCAAGAAAAAAATCAGGAAATTTTCAAAGCAGGTGAGTTAATGTGTGGACAGGATAACTTTCACTAATATTGAGAGCCACATGATGACCTTGAAATCCTGTGTACCCACCTTGGGAAAGAGCATGACAGATGGCAAGATGACTTTTGTGGGCCCTCATTGCAAGCCTTAAAGTTTGAACTCAATCCAGGGAGGTACTTGATTCAAGGAACAGTGGGTCATGGGGCAGCTGCATTTACCAAAGACCAAGTTTAAGTGGCAGTGCGGCACTCCAGGGTACAGAATTTATCTGGATGCCGGAAAAGAGGTACATTGACTGTTTGATGAAAAGAACCAGTGACTCACAGGCCAGGATGCAGATTTGTTTGCGTGTGTGCGTGCGCGCACGTATGTGGGGGGAGGGGGTGCGTGGGAAGAACGGAATATAAGGCCATTATCCCTGCTAGGTCAGAACTTTTTTTTCTTTTTTGAGCCAGGGTATTAAGGTGAAAAACTCTGCGGCATACTTCACCATACCACATTCCTTTTGAAAGATTATTAAGTTTGTTGGCCCAAAGTTGGGTTTGGAAAAAAAAAAAGCAACCATGATGCCAAGTGAGAGGAAAATTGCTCCCACTGCTAACAACATCACTGAATCCATCCTTAGACAAAGCCAACACTTAAGTTCAGTATGATGAAAGTCCAAATGAGGCAAGTAAAAGGAAAAATAATCAGAGAAACATTAAAAAAAAAGTGGAAGAACGATAACGTAAACAAAAGCTACAGGAGGGGAATGCAACAGATGTAATTAAAGCCTGAAAGGGGAAGACAACTGCTATAAATACACCACAAATAATTCCCAACAAAACACAGGTGGGTGGCCAAAAATACCAGGAAAAAGCAGTAAACACAGGAAATAGAAGTAAGAAATGGGAGGTAAACACAAATTTCAACAGAGGAAGCCAGAAATAAATAAGTAAAAATTTTAAAAAAACTGATCTTTAATCGCAACCTCTGGTGTAAGCATTAGTATCCGAATCAGAATCTCTTTAATCTGCTGCTGGACAATATTGTCTAGAATTTAACATGGTATGACAGGGCCTCATAGCAGGGAACTTAAGATAAGAGTTATAAGTTATAAGAAGAGAAACATTAACTTAGAGAAATATATACAATTTAAGTTAGATATATACAGTATGGGAAGGGCAACTGTCTTTTGGAATTGTTCCTGCAGGAAAAAACTGTCCAAATGTCCGTTGGTTCAGGTTCTGATGGACGTGATCCTGCAGCCTGATGGGAGGGTTGTGAACATGCAGTTTTTCATATTATCATAAAAAGAGTTGGAAAAAGTGCTGTCTTTGTTTTTTTCACCCTCAGAACTAAAACATCAACACTGACAGAAGCGGCATGAGGAAGGGGGGCCAGAATTGTCTTCTCTCTGCTTCTGACAACGCTGAGACAAGTTAAGTGGTGTGAAGAAAGAATGAGAGATAAATGTATCACCATTACCTTGAAGAATGTGCTAATTAGTTTGGTGATACATGTACTGCACCAATGCAAGTTTCTGGTTTTTATGCCAAGCTAATTGTCAGTTGACGCTGCCTGGGTTTTTACCTAATGTGATGACTGACATCAGTCTAGTTTAACTCTCTGCAAGATAGTTGTCAAACACATTTTAAAGAAAATACACATATTCATTTGGAATATGGAACTTCAAAGTGAAACCTTTAACTCAGGATGAATCAGTACATTTTGCATAGCCGTAATAAAGACCTGTGATGATCCTATTTAGGTAGATCACTGACATATTAACTTTTACATACCATTGTTGGTGTGCAAAATGCATCACTTTTTTACCCATCTTTGTTGTTTCCTTACTGCAATTATTAGTAAAAGTGGGCCTGACCCTCCCAACCCTCAAACCCCCCTCTGTCTGTGCCACACTCTTGCTTCCTATTTCCATGTCTCTCTCACTCTCTGTTTCTTCCTCAACCGTTCGAGGCAGAAGGCTGCCCACATTGAGTCTGAATTGGCCCAAGGTTTCTGCCTGGTAAAATGCAGTTTTTCCTCACCACTGTCACCAGGTGCTTGCCAAGGGGAGAATTTGGGGTTTCTGTTTATCATTTTAAAGAGTGGGGTCCAGCCCTGCTCTATGTGTAAAATGTCATGAGATAACTGTGTTGTGATTAAGCGCCATATGAATAAATATGACTTTGGTTTGTTAGCTCTGGAGATCTGGAAAAGATAGGCCATGCAGCCACGACCTCAGACTGATACATTATGAGATCTGGAAAGCTGCCATCATATTAATCTTTTTGCATCCAGTGGCCATGAACTAATGTTTACTATTTCAGACAAAAAGCTTTCCTATGTTTGCATTGTTTTGATTCAATGTTTCATGTCTGAATTTTGGGTTGCATTGGAATTAGATAATCAATTACTGAAAGATTAATCAACGGCAAAGGATAAAACCTGCTCTATTAATAAAAAACGACTAAAGCACAGGTAAATACATCTTGTCATGAATGCACTAGTTTACAATTGATGTCAGTCTGTGCAGTCTGCCCTGGACTGCTCTTAGTCTCAATTGAGGATTACCACACTGCTGACTTTGACAGGCTGACTCTTCTCACCTCTGACTGTGTGCATTTACTCTACACTGGGCCGGGAGTGATTACTACCTTCTACCTCATCTCTGGCCTCAGAGTCTTTGTATATGTCTGCAGATGTTCTTTAGAGAAGCACATACCACATCAGATTTTCCTAATTGTGGAATGGAATTGCCTGCAATCAGGGAGTGCTGCAGTGCATTCTTACATGACACTTTTTAGCAAAACACACAAGCGAAGCTCTTATTCTCTATCTCAGCATGGAGTTTGCAGTGTGGGCAGAGGGTGATGAATACAATGGAGAGAAAACAGAGGAGAGGAGAGAGGGGGAGTGGGGATGGAGGAGAGTGCGTGGGTGAGCAGATAGGACTAGAGATGAGGGAGAGGGGGGCAGGTTAAGTTGGTGCCTACACAGGGCTCTATCCCACAGGCTCACTCCTGTCTCCCACGCTTGGCCCCTCTAACCTGGCCTAGCTTCTGTTTTAAGTCTGACTCTGTCACACCTCTCCCTACTCCCTAAAGATTTGCGCGTCTGTATAGTAAAGTATATTTCAAACTAGTTTTCCAAAGGAGTAAAAAGAAAACAAGAGAAGCCCTCAGCGTGGATTTTTTGGGTCTTTTATCTACTATGCAGCTCCTCTAGAACTCCAGTTTTGGCTCCCTCTCTCTAAACTTTTTTAACCAATGCTTTCACTTGGCGAGAATTTATTTTTACACACAATAGTTAGCGAAATAATTTTCAATGCAAGTGTTCGATGGGTTGATAAAACTTTCCCTTTTTGAATTGCGCAGAAGATCAGCATATAAGAAATGTCTGGCAGGAAGGGGATATGAGTACATTTTCTGACTAAATCAGTAGATATACTTCAATGAACTACCAAGTTGAAAGTCCCTTTTCAGCAAGAAGTAGTTCTCCAAAATATTATTGTCTGGAGGCACTTAATGTGAGGACACGTGCACACTTGCATTAGCTCACAGGTGAAGTTCTATGCAATTTAACATTCTACAAATAGGCAAATTAAAGAATGAATGAGGAGTATTATTGGCAAAGACTAATGAACAACACAGGTTTGGTTCAAGAATTAGGCTTAAATGTTGCAAATATTGAAATGAAATGTTATAACAACCTCAAAGCTTGATTTTTGTAGTGGATTTATGGCCAGCATTACTACAATTTGACATATTCCATGCAGAAATTGTTTTGAAACAAACCTCTAACAATCACTCTGATGGTGTAAGTATCGGTAACTGGTCAAACTAGACAGTCCAGTTAGAACTGATGTGAATTCCCATTTCCATACACATAAAGGTTGTGCATGTGTGACTCTCAGAAGATTTTACAACAAGGTTAATCCATGTCATGGTTTGTATCATAGAAAGAATATGAGATACCCTTCATCCATAAACAAACACACATTTCATGGCAAGAAAGTTGAAGTAAATGGTTAAATGCAATATGAATTATTTAACTAATGTCACTGCCAACCAAGTATTTGCTACTTTTTTAATCATTTGTGTACAACTCATGTACTTTCTAAGTAATTTACCCGGCTGAATTTGTGTGGACTCCAAATGTGAGACTGTATAGGTTCTCATATCAGCTATCATACACATCAACATTCGTACTCCACTATTGTTTGTGTTAGCCAGGAAATTGATATTATTTTATCAGCAGCTGGTAAATTTAATGATTGAGATATTCAGAGCCAGAGGGCTGGATGAGCAGAATAATTGTATTGACAAATCCTAATTAACGTCATGCTGTATCAAATGATTAATGTGAGCAGTTGTTTAAGAGGCAGTGTGTGTCTAAATATACCCAGAGGCTAGATAATACACTAATAGCCTATGACTCACACTAGCACTCTTTTAATGAGAAATACACAGAAAAAGTCGAAAAGAATAAAGCAAAAGTAAAAAAAAAAGGGAAAGAGAGGATGCGAATGAAATGGCAGTGTTTTGCATCCCTCAACTGTTGTCTGCATGCCTTCCCACCTGGCTCCCCCCAATGTTCCTACACCTCGAATTTAAAGCAGCAATGGGATTAGTTTGTAGGATTGTTGGCTTGTATTGTGTGCTGAGAGGATAGGCAGTGAAATCCTTTTTTCAGCCACCAATACTTATCTTAGTCCCTGTGTTGTCTCTTTCAAACAGAAGCGCCTCGCTCTACATGCATGTAATCTAGGTGACAAGAAAGAATGAAAAGAGAATTGAATGTATACGAGGGGAGTGAAAATAGGATGGCTGACTGTGGGAAGGAAGGTGAGGCGTCAAAGAAAGGACGGTGGGAATTTGGATTTAATGTGAGCTAACTTTCGTGCGTCAAAGTATCCATTTCTGTTTTGTTTAGGACTTTAACACAAGTATACACTGCATTCACGTCTGAAATCAGTATGTGAATAATTCATCACTAACTTCATGCCTGAATTATTGATGTTTTGAAGAATATAAAAAAACAGGCGGCAGAAAATAGCAATCTAGAGGGAGACAGCATGATGCAAGATGGAGAAAAGAATTATGATTTCATCATTATTTACAGAGATACCCACCAAATGAAAAATGCAATGTTTAATCAGATGAAAATGTGAAAAAAAAAAAAAATATGTATGAAAGGAGAACATATGACTTGAAACACAGTCAAGGCTACATTCACATAGCAAGCATCTTAAAACATCTTGATAAATCGAAATGTGTTGGTCACGCTTTTGTCTTTTGTATCTAAGAAACCAGAACAATAGAAGAAAGCTCTGCCCCAGCTCTAGCTGCAGTTACAGATATATATATATATATATATATATATATATATATATATATATATATATATATATATATATATATATATATATATATATATATATATATATGTGTGTGTGTGTGTGTGTGTGTGTGTGTGTGTGTGTGTGTGTGTGTGTGTGTGTGTTTTATATATATACACGCACATATGCCCTCCGCATATATTGTATGTTGTAGTTGGCAATATAGTTTTATGTTTAAGCTGACACAGAATTTCTAGGTCATATGTCCTTTAGTAGCATTCAGTGTTCGTCCTGAAGGTGATTTAGTTTTTGTTTGTCAAGTCAACCAAAAAGAAACTGAAACCATTCACTGGTCAATATGACCATTAACTTGAGTTTACAGTTTCAGAGATCATTGTCTGTGTCTCCAACTTTAGCTGTGCAACTTATTTCAAAGACCACCATGCTGCATGAAACATTAACTTTCAGAAATAGTGAGTAGATTTAGATTTTGATTGGCCTGTTCAGCATTTCCGCTGAGTAGTTGCAAAGTGATAGAAAAAAGTTCTTGATCAAAATAAGTCCATGGGGGCATTCTGGGATTCACCCTGAGATGCTTCATCACCGTAAAATGATATTGGTTTCAGCCTATTCTGCTGGGATAAAGCAATGAAAAGGGATGCCCAGGCATTCAAGACCAAGACTAATACTTAGTTTTAGGTCAGATATAGTAATTTCAAAAGCGTTTTAAACTCAAAATTCCATGGCAATTATCCTAAAAGAAGTCAGTCCTCTGAATTGAATGGAAACGTCAAGTTATACATAATTAGATGTGTTGACTCTTTGAATGGCTTTTGGAGTAACAGTCCCCGGGTCCCTCTTAATTTTAAATGTTATCCTTTCAGGTGATTCAGAAAATGAACAAAACACCAAACACAAGGTATCTGAATGTTATCCTATCTTCATGTACCTCTCTTACAACCTATGGTACTAAATATTTGGCGTACTATTATGCTTTTTATCATACAAATATATTCTATACTACAACTACTACTTGAAGTCTTAAAGTAGTAGTAGTAGCAACTACTACTATTACTAATAATAATAATGATAATGATAATAATGATGATAATAATTTTGTGATCCCTATTGGGGAAATTTGGATGTTGGCACAGAGCAGAGGACATGTATCAAATGCAAAATGACATTACGGTCAATAAATAGACAATAGAAAGAGACATTAAAAAGGACAGAGACAACTACAATAAAGAAAGGACAAAAAAATATTGAGCGTGTTTTTCCTCACCAGCTTGTTAAACCTGTTGACTTCACCAGTCTTGGCACCGCTCCACCAGTACACTACTGCAAAGAAGAGCACGCTGACTACCACAGACTGGGAGAGGGTCCAGTTTTGTTTATTATTTATGCAGACCCCAAACTACTTGTATGAGTCCACACTCTCCACCCCCTCACCCTGGATGGTAAATGTACAGGTCTCCTCCGGTTCTTCCTGAAATCTACCACCGCCTCCTTGGTCTTGCTGATATTGAGTTGATGGTGGTCCTGGTTACTCCACGCAACAAAACTCTCAATCTGTACTCTGTATGTCAATATTATTGTAAGCCTGTTATTTTGCAACATTTGTTAACATTTAGTAAAAAAAAAAATGCTGAAATAGTTGTTTCTTTTTTGAGGGGGGGTGTTTGGATGTCAAAAGCCCGCTCAAAAATCAAGAGGTATTTATACTTCAAAAAGGTTTGGGTGTTCATACGTTTTTTTTTTCTCGTATGGATTCAAGATATCTTCTAGTATTAATTAAGTTTCTATGTGGTAGTGTGAATATGGAATGAGAGCTAAACGTATCACTAGTTACTGAAATGATGGATTGATGGTAGGAGGTGTGTTTGAAGAATGATGTTCAAAGACAGGAATTCTTTATTTATGATGTTCCGGAAAGACCTGTGAGCTTTCAATCTCTTCCTCTCACTCTTTTGTGCACTTTGTCATCCTCTTTCTGCAGCGCCTGTAATTCTCATGTCTTCTTACATGCATCTTTCTGTGGGTGTAACTGTGTGTGTGTGTGCGTGTGTGTGTGCATGCGTGTTGCTTGCTCAGAGAGGCACAGGGCCCAGACACTTGGAATCATTTAGTGAGAATTTTGAGTGTGGGTGGAGAGGAATGTGCGCCCAGATAAAAGAAAGAAAAGTGAAAGAAAAATAGAGCAAAAAGAGGGGGTGGAGAGCGAGAGAGATAGACACAGATATAGAGGGCATGGAGGGAGAGTGTGGCAGGTGAGGAGGAAGGGGGTGGGTGGAGGGGATGTGCCACCTGAGAGAGAAACATTTGGAGTGGAGGAAGACAAGTTGAAGTTGAAGATGGGGTGAGAATGAAAGGCTCTGAGAGGGACATAAAATGAAGAAAGGCTGGCAGATCGCAAAAGACATAGATCTGGAGCAAATGACAGACAGTGGGAGCTGAAGAGAAAGAATATGAAAACAAAAGCCTTGGAAAAAAGTATTTGCTGCCCACTCCTTACCTACTGTTCTCCATTAAGCTGATTTTTTTTTTTTTTTTTTAAATGGCTCTTGCAGGTCTCGCTTAGGGGGAACATCTATTCCTATCACAATGCTGCCTACACACACCTCGCAGTGACAGGCAGAGAGGTTGAGAGAAAAGAAGGGAGCTACATATGTATACATTAAACATGATTTATTATTTTTAAAACAATTATCCAGAAAAGGCCATCTAGGGGCCAGCATTATGTGCTGCTAAATGTGTTTTCCAAAAACTGCATGATAGATAACTTTTAACAATGGTAATCCAGACGAGCACTGGTAACTTATTTCCAGACATCATTTCACCAATCATAACAGCTTTCTCTTTGCTAAATAATTCACATAAACAATGTATTATAACCTTCCGATTGTTGTTTTTGAAAATATAGCCTGTCACATTCCCTCCTCTTACTTCCGGCCTCTCTTCCTCGCCTCTATGCCAAGACAACCAGCCCTGTGCGAGCATCCCTATCCAACGCATGCATGTGAGCTGAAATGACTTTCTGTGGATGTGTGTTTGGGTGGGCGCAGATGTAGCTTCAGGACAGCCAGAGCCTTTTTTTTTGTCACCCCGATCTTCGGAGAGTGCTATGTGTGTGTGTAGGCCTTGGAAATGGATGCCAAAATACAGTTCAAAAAGTAAATGCATACTCTGAAATCAGAAGTGTTAATGTTATTTGTTGAAGCTCAAGTAGACGCCTGGCTATGATAAAGAATGTCTTGACATTATGGGGGTTGAGAAGCCAATGATTTTGATTAAAAGTGCCAATCCATGCAAATCTGCAATGGCCTCCTGACTCAGCTGATGAGCTCTGTGGTTGAGCTGGCAGGGCTATGCGGTGAAAACAACACCAAATCAGCAACCATTGTTCTATATTGACTTGGGCCTATCCTTTGCTAGCACCCTGCCTGCAGGTCAAGATGATTGCCATCCAAAATCAATCGGAAGCAGTTGCTTGTGCATCTGTGCAGCCATTCCCTTATCTTCAGGGAAATAATATGTGCAAGCTGCAAATTAAAAAATTTAATGACGAATCAGAGTTCAATTGACGGATGTGAGTCACTATTGACCAGCCTGGGTCACAGAATGAACTAGGCCGAGCTGACCTCCTTGGCTCCTGGCAACAAGGCGGGCACATTCAATCTCACTTGACCCACTCGGATTTGACCCTTGACCGCTGGCAATTCTGCCCCCATGTGAACTCTCACCTCCAAGGATCAATAGCTCTTGACCACTGCCTCAAGCCTTTGGCCAGATCGCTGAGGGCAATGAAAGGAGTCTCGGGACTCTGGAACCGGGGTGCATGCTGTAAGACGTAGTTAACCTCGAAAGGCCTCTCTTTTGACTGATGGTGATTTGAAAACTATACACTGAAACTCAATCCGATGCAGAAAAAGGGATTTTCGCCTGCATATTCGTGCATACATCTGCAATATGATAGAGAAGGTTTCAAACTGAGCAAAAAAAGACGTAACCAGTGAAATTCAAATTGTGACTAAATAACCTAACCAAGGCCTACAGCAGAAAGATACCTTTCCCAAGCCCCTCTAATCTAATGGCATACAGGGAGAGCCTTTCTTCACTTTACTAAGTTTCCTTGTTTTGATCCTTAGTTATTGTGGTTTGTTGTGTAGTTTAATGAGTCAGATCACTAATCCTCTTACAGTATGCTTTAATAGTATCACAGAAGCTGCCATGCATTTTTATCAGTAAGGTAAAGTTCTTTAATCTTGAGTTGGAAAAGCTTCTTGAGTTTTTTCCTTTGAGATAATACAGCATGTGGTAGCAGCATTATGGTTTAAAATCTCGCCAGCACTTGCTTTAGTATTGCCACAGACTCCGGTATAAGGCTACTTACAAAAACAGCTATATCTTTCCTGATTCCCAAATGGCAATTTCCAGCCTTATTCTTATGATAAGCTCAAAATGGATTTCAAAACAGAAACAACTATGCCGGAAAGACACATGCAAAATCACATGGTAGGACTCAGTGGGTGTCAAAAAGATATGCAGGGGGTGTTACAGCAGCAGTGACTCACAAGCAATATAACACAACAGACCACTGAACGCTATTGAAGCTTATGAATACATTGAGCAGCTACAACAGGGCAAGATAAGAAAAGCAGAGGTTCTCATCAGACATACTCAAGGTGTGGTACTGTAGGTTTAAAATCCAGATTGACTTGACAATGTGGCTCAGGGGGATGGAGCGGTCATCCTTGGAACCGAATATTCCTGGTTCTGCTCATGGTTCATCCATGATGGATTAAATACAGTGGTCAATTTCACTGATGTTGTGCTCTATGCATAACTGAATGTGACAATAAAGGTGCGTCTTCTTTCAAATGAGAAATTCCTTTGTATCAAAATTTTAACTGAGTTTTGATGGAACACAGTTTTGTGTCAATTATCTATTTTGATATTTAATGTTTTACATCTGTATATTGAAGACAGATAAGAAGAAACTAAATATACACTCCATGGATGATATACTTAGATTATTTACCAAACATGCTCCAACAGCCACTGAGCTCAGTAGTCAAATTATTTGGACATAAAACATATATAAGAATAACATATATAAGAATTAAACATACAAAATAAACTACTCATATCCCGACTACACAAACATACTCAGGCTAAAGAATCAGCTCCTTGAATCGTATGTAGTTTTCCTCTGAAGCGGCAGCCACATTCATCTCTACACAATTCAAGTGAGCTCAGGTTTGCACTGGTTGTTATGGCATGCGTTTGAAGGCAGTTTGACTGTTGTTCCACAAATCACTGCAAAAAGTTCAACACAACTGCATTGCGTTATTAAGGGATGCCAACAATGTAATTCAAATAAGCAACACGATTGCAACACTCAGTGTGTCTTAAGTTGATTATTGGATACACTGCTGATGATCTTATTAGGGATGCTCTAAAGGCTTTATACATGATACTGTCCTATTCAGAGAATTATCTAAATTAAATTGTATATGTAGGTAGTGTTGTAGTTACTTTCCTGCAGTGGCTGGAACTCAATAAATTCACAAATTAGGCAATTTTCAATACATTTAACTTATTTGGCATTAAAGGTAAAAGTTCCTCGTGCACAATGAATTTCAAACAAAGCATGTTTTGTTAAAAAAGTAAAGTTCCTTGTCAAGCAGTTAAAAATAAATAAATAGATACATGGATACAGATAAGGGAAAAATAAAAAGATACAATCTCTAAAGAGATATAATTCGATGTTTGTGTAAAAATGTCTTCTATGGTCTCGCAATTATCCAGCTAAAACACTGACAGATGACAGCAATAGCATGATTGACACATGTCAGCTGGTGTGCCTTGCCATTGTTGGAAACAAACCTCGAACGGGTCTCAGATTCAAATGTTTCGGGGCTTTTTGAGTGTTCATCACATCTGTTTGGAAGCTGCTACAGTTTAATGATGAGATGATTATTTTGAGCATTACGTATTTTCTCAGTTTGCCTCAGTTTTCTCTATTTGCATTATGACTTAGCTTCACTGTGTGCTCTTCAACTAGTATAGTTACACACAACCTGATCCTAGAACCCTCAAATTGTGATGAGAACATTCTAATGTGGTCTGCCACACCTGGTTTGTATTTGTAAAATGTGAATATCAAATGTAAAGCGTCAGTACACTCATGCAACAAAACTCAACAGACTACACCAACCGTCATTCATCGTGAGAGACAGGTGCGCCAGTCTAGCTCCAAGATTATTCATCCCTGAATGTTCCTGGTACAAGAATAACGCCATAGCATATATGTCTATATGTGAGTGTAGGTGTGCGTGTGCAAGTATTTGTGCAAGTGATTGTGTGTCTTTTTGTTCTCTCATTTCCCATTTTTTTATGTCTCATGTCTGTGGTTTCACAGACAGCACAGCCCATCTCACGAGAGTTGAGGCATGACTCAGACATACATAGGCTTGCGGCTGTGTGGCTGGCGGCTGTGACTCAGAGAGGGGAGATGATGAGAGAGGAAGAGCGGAGAGGAGAGAAGAGGAGAGGAAAGGAGACAAGAGACGAGGAGAGGAGAGAAGAGTGAAAACAAAGATTAGATACCCCCACACCCACACACCCTCACAGCCCCACAACTCCAAACCCGCCAGTCACCCAGGGTGGCTGAGACGAACAGCCTCACTCAATACACAAAGAGCAGTTACACACATGCAAACACACAGGAGCAGCTGAAAATAGCAAAACAGAGGCCTTCCACAACATCTGCTAGTTATCTGGCAGAAAGCAGAACTGGGCCCAGGATCAGAGTAGTCCCAGCTGTGGGTCTGGATTGGAGGGTGGCACTGATAGGAATAGAGAGTGAGAGTAGAAAGAGAGGGAGCTCGGTGAGAGAAATTGTCAATACTAGACAAAGGGCTTTGTAACAAGCAAACTGACTCCCAGTGCGACAGGCACATTGATCAGTCTGTCATAAACACATAGATTTATTTTATCCATATGTGCAGCAGAGAAACAACTAGGGCACCAGCCTTCCAAAAACATTGGCAGGAATCACAATATCCTTGACAGTCAGTCAGTTTGCCTACCTCCCCTCAATCTCTATCCCACCCTCCCTTTGGTCTCCTCTGCACTCAGAAAAAGAAAGACAAACTAATTTCCATACAAATGGAGTGAGAGCCTGCAGCCCAGGGACCCAGTGGAATTGCAAATATTTCATCTCTGCCTGGGAGTCTTGCACTATTACTCCTTGGCCATTATCCCCTCTTCCATTCTTTCTGTTTTTTACTTTTTTCCTCTGTCTTTTGCTCTCATACTCACTCACCTTTACAATTCATCTATGCTTATGTTGACCCTCCGTGTAACTCTATCCATCGTTTGGTCTTCAAAATCATTCATCAGAAAACATCCTCCCACAGTTTTTACAGAATTGCAGCCAAACAGTCCTCCCTCTGGTCTTCTATCTTAACATTGGAAAAAAAAAAACTTGACTATGAAGCTAGACTCAATTTAAGCTTTCAATCCAGTCCTTGCCAACTTACAAAGCTTCTCTTAAGTTGGAATCAGCCATGTCTTTCAAGAAGATAACGACCACCGTTGTTCTGTTGCTCCTTTTTTGTCTCCTTTTCCATCCAAAATCCTTTGTACCAAGTCTCCTTCACAGCATTTGACCAGTGTTTACCGTCCCGGGCACACATGGTGTCCAACAGCTGCCAAGTCAGCACAGATGCCAGAGCAGTGATTGCTCATTGCTGATCTTTCCATCCAGGTGAGCTGATTTAAACAAAGCAAGATGCTCGAGAGGTTGACTAGAATATTTGACAACGGCAAGCAGTTCTTCAATTACCGATCAAAACTTTGGATGCATGCAGAGATAAATTGCCAGGAAGTAGCTATATATAGGTGGCAATCGTAAAATTATTCGGTTGAATCAGATTGAGGGGTTGAAGTCATTCAGTTAGCATTAGAATTATGATTTGACGTCTTTGCTATTATGGATTATTGATGGGGGCACAGGGTCTACATGAAAAGCTCTCAGCAGGTCATTGATTTTTATTGCACGTAGAAAACTTTTTTTTTGATATCCACTATTCTTGCCAGCCTCTGAATTCTGTTATCAAGTGAAAAGTCCTGGCCGGAGGATAGTGTCCTTTACATGATTTTACTATTATACAAAGAGGAGCAGAGGGAGGACAGGGTAGGCCCAGATGGACAGTGTGCAATGTTGTCAGCCATAGTTAGCCAATTTAGTCACACTGCCAGCAGCTCTCATTACATGATGTAAATCTGTCTTTCTCTCTCGATCATTTTTTACTTCTCCAGTAGCAAACATACTCTCCCACATGGCCCTGAGAGGATGAAGGGAGTGCTCGGCGGTGAAAGATAGACAGACAAACAGACAGCTGTTTATACATGCATATGTATGTTGAATGCAACTGGAGTTGGTGGAGCTGCAACATGAACAGCATCTGGATATTTGTCACTCGGGAACTTATAGTTTTCCAACAAAAGAAAGGCATCAAAATTGAATGAAGGTATTAATAATTCAGCATCGAATTTCTCCAAGAAAGCAGGTGTTCTGAAACGATAAAGCAGAAATCAATGCTGCAGCTCTTCTCTCTTTGTCTCCCAGTTGCTTCATGAGAGTGGAGCAGAATGACGGTAACAAGGGTAGGTTGCGGTGGATGGTGGTGGTGGGGGAGTTGGTCAGTGCTGTAGGTGGTTATATACAGGGGTGAAAATAGTTTTAAATTCTTAATGGTAACTATACGCAAAACCCTCATCTCGCTCTCTCTCTCTCTCGCATCATACATTCTAAAATAGCAATGTCAAAACCCAAGCAAATAAAAACACATGCAATATCTAATTGTAGGGTACCTGTAGGTCTATGGAGTAGACAATAATCAAAAAAACCTTGACAATATAATAAACTATTTAAAGAATTAAAAGAACATGTGTAATTTCTTTAGTGTTCGTCCCGTCCCGGTGCAAGCGACGTGTCTTGATGTCTGCGGACCTGCTAAGGAAAAGATCCCAGTGCAGGAAATCACATACAGCAATCACCATAGCTAACTGCTGTTTTGTTTGCTCCTACGCAGTTTCTTTTCTGAGCTGTTTTTTATCGTGTAAATTGAACAAAATAACATGAAACATAACTGCTTACCCTCCAAATGATTTTGATTGGAGCATTTCAGAATGAATGTAAAGACAATAATTGTGCCATACACGTTTCGAAGGTTGGGCACGGGGGAGAGAAGCAGGCAAGAGTCTTGAGGAAGCGAGGGAGATGCTCGGCCAAGGTTCCATCCAGCAATGACTTAAACAAAGCCAGACAGTTCAGAAACAGAATGAGTTAAAAGGATTTTTTTAACCAGACAAAATAGTTTTCAAGACTGCCGTTGGTTCTATTTTCTGACCCAGAGTTACTGGTTCAGAACAAGGCGTTTTATAGCAGGCAGCCTCTCTCCCATCTTCCTGGCATTGTGTACCACCATTGAATCTTTTAGTGGGACGCAGTACCGGACCGTACCGGCTTACTTTCACCCCTGGCTATATGTCTCTTTGTTTGGGCATGATGTGTGGGAGCTCCTGTTTGTGAGCTTCAATCTGTGTTTTAGTTGGCTGGACATCAGCTCCGTGCCCAGCTGCATTTGCTGTTACTCAGTGAATCCCCGAAGGAAGGCGCTCTGCTTCAGCCTCATCACCTCCAGACTGGGTCAGAAGAGAGGAGACATCACATTGAGGGAGGTGAAAATCTCTGTGGAGCTGGAAGAAAAATAGGTACATTGGCAAACACATGCAAGCATACACCTATCCCAGCACACACACACAAACACTTGAAAATTGCCCTTGCTCCAGGACAAACAACCTCCTCTTCCTTTTGAATAGTGCTACACCAGTGATATGGCTGGGTGTACATTGGTAGTTTGATGTGCTGAGTCAATCATCATACAATATGATGTAATTTGGAGAGGAAACTCCAGCAGGTACACACCCAGTACATTCATCCTTGTGAAGTAATAGAGTGTTGGTTCCCGTCACAAGGCCTGACACGCCAGTCTTTCTCTTCATGTTGTTCTCTCTCTCTCGCACTCTTACAAGAAAGACAATAGAAAAAGATTGTTGGAGTACCTCATTTTCAACCTCCAGAGACCTAAATGAAAAAACAAAACACTAAATTTAATCTGCCATCTTTCACTTTGCCCTTGCGCGGTGGTTGAATATACGGGTCGTCGGTATTGCTTTACAATAATTTGAAGTTGGGGAGGTTGTGGCAAGACTGTGTGGGAAGAGTAGTTTACCAGTGTTTTTTTTTAAAACACTTGACTTGCAAGATTAGTTGGTTGGGGCATAAATGGTTTTGACATGATGAGGAAAAGGAGGAGATACACATTTGAGATATAAAGAAGGACGATAGCTTTCTGAATAAAAAAATATCTGCTTCTTGATCCTTTGGAGGACAGATTTTTTGATTAAAGTTGCTGGATGGGATATAGCATATTTGTATTTAAGATGGAATTCTTAGTTGGGTATTATAGGTGTTTATTCGGCTTTATGTTGTGGTTTCACTTAAACCGCATGATTCCTATTCCAAACACCACATTTCCAATATGCAGCTTGTAAATATTTTATTTTGAACAAGCTAAGCATGTATCACAATAGTAATAGTAATACTTAGTTTATTTATAGGATCTATTAACACACTCACTAATCATGAGATCATGTTCACTCTACATTGTTCACTGTATGAACAAATACATTTATTGTAGCTTACTAATCAATTAAAAATTATCTCATAAACAAAGTGAAATAATTTGCTGGTAATAGTTACTGTATGTCATTTAAAAACGTAGAATAAATCAACCTCAATGTCTTTACACAAATTGACTGCCTCAAACAGTTATCTTTCAATACAGGAAACATATAACGTTGCTCATAAATAACTCCCATATATTTCTTCTACCTTAATAACATCTCACCAAATGGAAATAGGTCACTTCTATTAATTAACTATCATTAAACAATAGTTATTTATTGTCATAATTATAAATATGCATATGCACATGGATATATATAGGAATAGGTATAGGTATAACTTCGAATATTTTTCCAATCAGTCATAAATATTCTGTGACAACTTTGTTTGCATCGCAACTTTGAACTTTGACTGATCAAAATGGTGGCTGGGTTTTGACCTTGTAATTGAAACCTCTGAGTGCTTCCCCTCCTTTTGCTCTCATTCATGCGATGGAATATCATGTACTGTCCAATTGCTGCCTACAGAGGCAAATGAGTATCCACAATGAATGGCAGTGCTTTCTCTTCTATAAAAATCAAGCCAGTTGGGACAGATTGAGGAGAGAAATGTTACACTGAATAGTCAATAAAATGATCATGTGCCTTTTAAGTGGGTCTTCACAAAGCAGAATTAGTTCTTGACCATAATAAATAGGATGGCTAGGTATTTTTAAATACTAAAGGATACCGTATGAGTTACCAGACTCATTGTATTTGCCATAATTTCCAGGCATATCACTCATGAAAGACTGATAAATTGCTTCTGCCTTTGAAAGTTATTTCCTTTTGGGAAATGGGAGTTTTTCAGATTCAGAATTAGTGACTTGCGAGTTAGCAAACAGTTCTACAGTATATTGTGAAGCCTGACAAATGTAAAGTTACATGAATGGGCACTGATTTTTCTTTTTCCATCCATGCATCTTCTTTCGCACACAGGGTCACGGGAGCCTATCCCAGCTGTCGTCAGCCGAGACATGTCACTATTCATTCATTCACGGAAATTTTCCCAATTATTTTTTCCAATTAAAGATACATGGGTAGATAATACAGACATGGGGAGAACATGCAAACTCCACACAGAAAGGTCTGGCCGGAAGCGAACCAGGGTCCCTCGCGCTGTGAGGCTGAAGGGCTAACCACTGCACCACCAGCCGCCCTGCCTTTCCTTTTGTCTTTGAAATAGAGGAGTGAGGCAAGAGGGTTGCAATCTGAAATCCTAATACAGTAACAGATAAAGGTTGGTTCGTTTTCTTTTGCTCATTCTTATAGATGGTGAGTGTCTGTGTTTGGTGGGTCAATTTTCTCACTTGGAAGATGAAAATACTAACTTTCTGTGATTGTGGAGGGCAAACAATGAGGCACCCAGTGTCTGTGTGGGGTTTACACATCTGGCACAGAAAGCTAATATTCTGTTTATCCATGTTTATGTGATAGTGATAGTGTGTTTGTGGGCACTTGAGTGTGTTGTATTTGCTAAACGGGAAGACAGAGGGAGTTCTAAACCAACTGAGTGATGACATTGTGAGGTTGTTATTACTTGTTTGTGCTTGTGTGTTGATATTCTCTGATACATGCAAGAATGTTCCTGCTGCATGTTTCAGAAATCTCTTTAACCACATTGAAAGATTCTGAATGAACATGTGTGTGCACATCTGTTCCAAATGTGTGATTGGCATATGGAGAGAGATGGAGGAGACTTTCTCCTCTGGCACAGCCCCTTTGTTATGCAGACCTATTCAGAGTAGAAGAAATCATTAAACAATGTTCTCCATAATAAATTAGTGGGTTGAGGTAACCCAAGGCAAGGTAATACAAGGTTAATAATGCACTGTTATTCCCCACTGGCAGAAATAACAATCTCCTCTGTTTATTTGCTTTCACTACACTCCCACGAGAAGCTGGAAACTGCAGGACAGAGGCGTGGAAAGAGGGAAACGGGGGGGAAAAGATTGCAGGATGGGAAAGAGAAAGATAGATGACAAATAGATGATGCTCCATTCTCACTCCAGACACCCACCAATCCCTCCTGCTGTGTCCTTCATTTTAGTGCAGAGAAAAATTAAAACACTTCACCCCACTTTTTTTTCTTCTTCCCCTTTTCCCTTGTCCCATTTTCTTCCCCACACATTGGACTGTCTCTGTGTTTATCAGTCTTCTTTTCTCTCTTCCTCCTACTCTCCAGGTCATTGCATAGGCTGGGATGGGAGTCACAACCGATGCTGGGACGAACCCCCACTAGCTGTCATTCGTCACATCCCACAAGTGACAGCTGCCTCTACCCACTCACACCATCACCTCTGCACTTCTCATAGAAGACAATGTACTGCAAGGAGCTCTGTAACACTAATATACATATTTACCCGGCATCAAAATGACTTAGCTGCCTGAAATATTCCACATGACATATTATGTTTGTGCATTTTCTCTGCTTTACAGGATAAATGACTCTGATTGACTGCAGAGTGCAAAATGGATTCAAATAGGTTCGAGAAGATGACGTGTGAAGAATGATAAAATATATACAGTGGGGAGAATAAGTATTTGACACACTGCTGATTTTTCAGCTCTTCCCACTTACAAAGCATGTAAAGGTCTGTAATTTTTATCATAGGCACTCTTCAACTGTGAGTGACGGAATCTAAAACAAAATCCAAAAATCACATTATTTGATATTTAAGTAATTAATTAGCATTATATTGCATGTATTTGATACATCAGAAAAACAGGATTTTAATATTTGATACAGAAACCTTTGTTGGCAATAACAGAGATCAGACGTTTCCTGTAGTTTTTGACCAGGTTTGCACAAACTGCAGGAGGGATTTTGGCCCAATCCTCCAAACAGATCTTCTCCAGATCCTTCAGGTTGCTGAGCAATGTAGACTTTCATTTCCCTCCAAAGATTTTCTATTGAGTTCAGGTCTGGAGACTGGCTAGGCCACTTGAGGACCTTGAGATGCTTCTTACGGAGCCACACCTTAGTTGCCCTGACTGTGTGTTTAGGATTGTTGTCCTGCTTGAAGACCCAGCCACAACCCATCTTTAAGGCTCTCACTGAGGAAAAGAGGTTGCCAGCCAAGATCTTGCAATACATGACTCCATCCATCCTCCCTCACTACAGTGCAGTTGTCCTGTCCCCTTTGCAGAAAAGCACGCCCATAATGTTTCCACCTCCAAGCTTCACGGTTTGGATGGTGTTCTTGGGGTTGTACTCGTCCTTCTTCCTCCAAACTCCTTCTTGAATGGAGTTTAGACCAAAGAGCTCTATTTTTTTGTCTTTGCAAACTTCAGACGGGCATGGACATGTGCTGGCTTGAGCAGGGGGACCTTGCATGTGTAGCATGTTACTCATTTTCTTTTTGAGACTGTGGTCCCAGTTCTCTTCAGGTCATTGACAAGGTCCAGCCTTGTAGTTCGGGCTGATCCCTAACCTTCCTTGTGATCGCTGATGCCCCACGAGGTGAGATCTTGCATGGAGCCCCAGACCCAGGGAGATTGACAGTCATCTTGAACTTCTTCCATTTTATAATAATATTGCCAACAGTCGTTGCCTTTTCACCAAACTGCTTGCCTATTGTCCGGTAGCCCATCCCAGCCTCGTGCAGGTCTACAATTTTATCTTGTCTTGGTCATGTAATTTTATCGTATGTTTCATGCACTTTTTACTTGTTTTCATTCCAAGAGACATTCTGTGAAAAAAGTGTCTTACATGACACCTGTGGTGCATAAATGTTTTGGTCAATCTCCCAAATGGAGCTTATCTATATCTTAACTGAAACACATGTGCAAATGCAATGGAAAGAGTATCTAAACTGCAACACCAGAGTGAACAGTAGAAGGAATGCAATACTGAAAGAATGCTTTGACTCTCTGTGACAACATTGCATCTTCATGATCATACGGTGCCGAGAGAGAGAGAGAAAAAAAAGCATGACAATCGCGTGTGAGATGTGCAGTTTCTTTGTGACAGTACTCTTGATGGTGACATTTAGGGCCAGACAGGCATCAGTCGCAGGTCTCATGGTGACATCCACGCACAAACACCAACATATACTCTCCAGCCCCCGTCTGACCTCAATGTTCTTCCTGAATTGAGAATTCTCAGAATAACGCTTACCTTAAATGGAACTCTGGAGCAAATAAGAACCCCCTGTAAATCCAATCATTCATATATACCATCATGTATGCCAAGGCGACAGCTGAATAATAAACTTGAAACCAAAGCCTCTTTCATCTGCTCCTGGAAAGAGGACAAAGACATAAAGTGGAAAAACGGTGACAGAAAGATGAGTGAAATACCCAAAAAACAGAGTACACATACTAGGCCAGCCTGTCACAGGAACTACTAAAACCCACTACGGGGACATCTTAACTAGGTCACTAAGGACCTACGGGTGTCTGAACAAGAGCTACGCTTGTCAAACTTCAGGCAAACTTCACTCAATTAAAGTAGAGGTAGAGGAGTTTTGGATGCATCATCACCATCTTAATACACACTGGGGAAATTCTCATTATGCCTTTTCCAGGACTATACTATCATTTTTCCATTTCCCCAATTCAACACTTATTTTCACCTCCAGTCAACTTTTGTGCTGAGAATGCAAAACTAAAATAAGGTCAACATATTCCTTCTCAGTCTTTTCACTGTACTCTGTTTGTAAAATGAATGGGATAACAGCTTTGAAACTATATTTTAGCAGGCATATTAAGATTTTTTTTGCTGTCATTGCATAAATACATGGTGTTATTAATTGCTTCAAGACATGTTAAAATGTATCACATCACAGGTTTTCTTTCTTTCTTTCAGGCTACTGCAATCTAAAGGAAGTTTTCTAAGTTAAAATTGTTGCATTTGTTTCTTCCTGCATTACTACCACCTGTTGATCAGAAACAGTTGGTGTTTATCATTACATCACCTACGTGGGCAGAAGAAAATGTTGGAATGTAGGCTCATATCATTACATACAAAAAGATCACAGATACTAGAATGACATCATTCCTATGTTTATTCATTCATTCAGTGCTTGTACCGCTGCACCCATGGATGTGGGGGGGGTGAAGCCTCTCCCAGCTGAGATTCGGCCAAAATCGGCTACCTTCTATGTTCGTCACACAATTATAACTGTATTAAATATTTTTTCATGGTAAATGTAATTGTATTATTATTGCATTTGTTTTTTTCCTCTTGAAGCATGACCAAAACCTAGACAGATAATACATTTGTTACCGGGGATCTAAAACACACCCATTTAGTCATGACTAACCCGTCTTACTCACATGACTCATGTGAGGACCGATGTACCACATGTGACCTTTCTGAGGCCTTACTCCGGAGATGTAAACAACTTTATAGAGGTTAAATGTCTACATCTCTCCAGCTGTCAGTCTGAACTGAAGAAGTCATTTGGATCAAAGCAGAATGTCTTCAAAAATCTACCACACATCCAGATGGTCTTGATTCTGTCCTTGTTGATTTAGCATGAAGAGGATGAGTAAGAATCTTGCCTACAGAATGCTTTTAAGGCAAATGTATGCTGAGGACATATCTTTATGTTCTTTAGGTTTATGTTTAATGGATTTGCTGTATCTCCTCTATGTGATTGTCTCCCAGTCAAATACATTGGTCTAAACAACTTTCCAAAAAGTCAAGCAATTTTATTGTTTTTTTGGAAAGCCCATGTTGCCAAAGTGGTAGGCGTTTCCACCTCACAGCGAGGAGGTTCCCGCTTCGACTCCAAAAGGAGACCTCTCTGTGTGGAGTTTGCATGTTCTCTCAGTGTCTGCAAGGGATTCCTCTGGGTTCTCCGGTTTCCTCCCACAGTCCAAAAACATGCGGTAGGTTCATTAGAGACCCTACATTTTCCAGACATGTGTATGAGTAATTAAAAAGCTGTATGTCTCTATATGTGGCTCTGTCATGGATAGCGAGTGCTCCACTAATTGATGACCACCGCAAATGACTGCTAGTAAATGCTCCAGCCCCTAAGACCCTGAGTGCAGAACAAGAGTTATGGAGAATGAATGAATGAATAAATGAAAGTGTTGGGGATGATCAGAACTAGATAATAGAAAGAAATCTATAGATATGAAAGTATACATTTTTTTGTTATTTGATCAAACATTGTGTAGAGATGAGCATGTTTTCCTCTTCAGTTATCAAAGGCAAAAAGTTATGGAAGGTATTTTTCATCACTGCCTATAGCAACATTCTAGCTATAGAGTGAATCTACTGAACAATACTGGATCTCGTCTCAGTTGATAACACAAAAAGGGTTGGTACATGTTGTCTAGATAAATGTTCCTATGACTATAGTGGTAAAACCAACCACTTGATAATGTCAGGAACCAAACATAACTTTATGTGTTCAATAATGTACATTATAGGTACTAATACTAAATAAGCGGTAAACATGTGAGAAAAGCTAATCAAATAAATAGACCATATAAGATTGGATGACAATAGCTAATAAAAATAATTAGTGATATTTTTCGCATTGCACAAACTGACATGTGGTAACAGCTTTAATTTGCAGTTTTGATTGCTTTATAATTAACTCATCAAACATGTGGGGGTATACCTCATTTCACTCATATCTAGTCATTCTATACTACAATAACTTGCTGTCAGAGTCAATTATCATTTATCAACATTCTTTCAAATCAAAAGGTTAATATGAAATAAAATATATAGTACAATGCCATTGTTGGTGCTGGCAAATTTAAATTTTATCATAGATACAGTATATACAACACTGAAAGACAATTACATGGTTTTTAGTCATATTTTTTATTAACATGTTGTATGTAGTGGCACAGACCTTCACAAAATCTCTCACTCACTCACTCAATCACTCACTCACTCACTCAAAGATGGTGACTGATGATAGTTAAAATTGATAATTTTGAAGCGTTTCGCTTTGAAATACGTAATTTATTTTGGTTCCAGTGTATAAATTGTAAAATGAGTCCAGCTGTTTGGTCATATTGATCAATCCTGTGTGTGCTTTTGTGCAATCCACACCTCACACCTGATAGACACAAGTGTTCCTTGCTTAAAGACACAGTAATCAAACCAACAGCCAAAACCCACAAAGAGTAGTGTCCAGGAGTACACACGTGCACACTTCAGAGTAACTCATGCACTCTTTTTCTCATTCTCAGAGGGTACACCGACAGCCTCAAGAGCTGTAATAACTTGGCTGCAGCTCTTGATTGTACTTTGTGTTCTAATGCTGCAAAACCCCTGACACCATGAACCTTTTTGCTGCCTGCTTTGATGGCATTCCTCTTTCTCTCCTTTAAGGCAACATGCCTGCACACTGTCCATGGCTACGCCTGTGAGACTACTTGTCACATTCTCTTTGGCTTGGTTTTATTACATCAACAAAGAGTGTCCAATGTCCAGCCTATTTACATACATCCAGTGTATGATCAGTGAAATACAGGCTGCCAAGCCTGTCTGTATGATTAATGAATAATGATTCACCCGTCTCGAGCTCCTGTTATATACACATAATCATAGCTACACGTAGGGTGTACTCTCACATGCATATCTATCAAACATACATACATGCATGCATCCTTTTAATACACCTAAACATAGTTCACATATAGTTCTTTTTATATGCAGGTATTGTTTATGGTCCTGGTATTTATCTATTTCAGATTTTCGTTGGACATGTTTTAGACTGAGGTTGCGAGCCATGACTTTATCCAGAGAGTGTCTAGACAAAAGCCTATTCATAATTTCTGCACTCCTGTCAGTTTGGGTGGTTCTACCGTAATTCCATATGTGTCAGCAAAGACAGAATTCAAAATCATCACTAAAATTCTTCAATGTGAATATTGTGTTACCTGTCTGCATTTCCTCTGCGCGAGGGGCATATTTCTTGATCAAAAAATATAATCCGTTCTATTTGCAAAAGGTTTTATATGTATAGCAGAGACCCTTGTGCCAGCTGGTAAATGCCAGAAGAGGTTTACTTTCCTGTTATGTGTTTGAGGCCTTCTCCGGCTGCAGTCACCTGCATTTTGTCACTCACAGCTCCTCTAGTTACGACCTGGCCCCTCTTAGGGTCTCAGGAGCCCGGTGGGTAAATTAGTTTCAGCAGCCAGAGGAATCAGAGTTGCAGGCCCTTAACCTTTCTCGGGATTACAGAACTCTAAGTCCTTTCTCTGTTCGGGCCTCCCAAGGCTTTGAAGTTGCTCATGGGTTTTCCTTCCTCACGCCAACCAATTCTGAATGAATGATCTACCCCCACCTCTGCCCTTCACTGACCCTCCCCCGTACTCTCACCCCCTTCTGCTATCTCGCACTCCTCCTCCTCTTACCTTTTTCCATCTCCCAACCTCCAGGGTAAACCCCCCCTCCCCTTTTTCCTCCCTACCTCCACTTCCTCCCACTCCTCTGGCCCCCATCTCTTCCTTTGAGTTTGGTCCTCATTCCTCATTATTTTTGTCTCTGCCCTGCTAGACACCTCTCAAATATTCTGCTAATGTTCCTTTTGCTTCGTCCCCCTTTTTTTTCTCCTCTTTTCAGTGAGTATTTGGACAACACTTCATTTTTTTCTTTGGTCAGGTCTCAAAAGCAGTTTACTCTCTCACTCACAAAAGCATATATATGTTTCTTCACGTTATATTTTACTTCACCTAATTTTCTTTACCCACTCTCATGTTCCATTTTCCTCCCCCTTCCTTCCTTTCTTCACCCCTCCCTTCCTCTTTTGGACTTTGTCCCTAGGGTTTTCTGCATGCCTTACACATTCCTTTGCACTGACTGGTAATGTTTACATTGACATACTCTATTCTGTGTGTGGATTGCAGCACCGCAAATCCAGGCTCTCCAAAGCACACACAGATGCACCCGAATCAAGTTCAATAACCCCATTCTCCCTCTCTGTTCATTGGAGAAAAGGACCGGCAAATCATGTAATGAAATAAATCAAAGTTCAAAAATAGAAATGAGCTATAATCATCAGGAAATACTTTATGTCTTAACATTGTGTGACCCCATGGCTTTTCTCCGCAAATTATATTTGTGCAGGGTAGTAAGCTGTATAAAGGTGGACATTTTCATCAGTCTACAAGGGAAAGAGAACGCCAGTGCATTACAGTACAATATGCCAGCAGAGGTTATAGAGTAATGTCAAGAGCCGCCAAACCATAATAGCACCCTCAATCATAAACCCTATCCCTCTAAGTAAAAGCAGGGGAGGTACAACCCAGATTCATTGATAAATAAATGCAGCCAAGTGGACATTACATTATACAATATTAAGCCCTGTGAGCTATGTTTACTTTACGAAACAGACAAAGCGAGAGGACGGGGTGGGGTGGGAGAGGGCTTCAGAGACTGAAGATGGTGAGCACTTCAGAGATTAGATTGGAAGGGGGTGAGAATTACCAGTTGCTTTATCCTGAGGTCATCTTTTTCCACTGCAAACATGTCACCTGTGTATTGCCAACCAAAGGTCAGTCATTCAAATATCACTGCCTCCTGCCCTTGTTAAACAGCAGTGTGGCGTGAACTGACCGCACTTACCTGATGAATCCACCTCCATCCATTCCAGCTCCTCTGGTTGTCACCCCACCCAACTCCTTTCCTGAACCTGGAAAAATTTGACTGTTAATTCTCCTTCGAGATATACACGTCACCCTCTCTTGTCCTCTGCAATTATTATATTCACCTGTCAATCTAGCTTAACGTGTTTCATTATTTTGTGAATTAGTGCTCTATTGTTGACAAGCCTTTGATTTTCAACAGGATGATACAGTCACAGTTGGCTTTATCACTAATCTGGTATTGTTTATGATATTCATATAGCTAATATTCACAATTAAGTGCTTGACTAAACCTACTGTTTATGGTTTAAGCGCAGGCGTAACCAATCTGGAGCTCCTTCTCAGCCTACCTTTTTTTTTTTTTCCTTGCTGACTGAATGTATATTTTTTGTGTTTTCAGATTTTTGAATTTGTTTGATCATTCCAAGTCATTTAATTGCTAGGTAGATCACCTCGTGACGCTCATGGTAATAGGCATTTTTGGGCTGAATAATTTTCGATGTCTCCCACGTACATACCGTCCTTTCCAGCGCACCGCCTCTTCCCAGAGCGGCCTTGAAAACTACATCGATCCCAATAACTCTGGCACTGTCCAACAAGGAGTTAACAATTCGGTTGGAGTGATATAGTGGAGGGAGGAGTGGAAGGAGTAGAAAAAGGATGGTGTAAAGGAGAAAAGGAGTGGCTGACAGCAGATGCAAAGTTGGTGAGCTAAGGGCTTTGGAATCAGGAACTGCTCTTTGCTCTTCACTCTTCTTTCGCCCCTGCAATACCGCCACCACAACACCCACACCACTGGTCTAACTGGAATCCTGACTCTCCCACCCACTTTGCTGTTTCTCTCCCATCCTTCTATTACAAAACAGGGAGACATAAAGGGGAAGAGGAGGCCCTTTATGAATGTGAATTACTTCACTTCGATCAAACATCTACTACAACGTCAAAATCAGGCAAACTTACTTCTCCCTTAGTGTACCACAGCAGAGGTGTCACTGTCTGACTATAAATATCTCTCTACAGCTGAAGGAAAGTCTTATTCCACAAGAGGCTCTATTAAAACTCAAAAATTCAGCAGTGCAAACCTTAGTCTGATACCGGTGAGGCTCTTTCCTTCCTCAAGAGCTGGAATGTGAACATACTGAGACCAGGAAAAATATCCACACACTGTCTCTGTAGAGGCAGCTTCCAGTAAAAGCAATTTGTGTGAAATGTATGTCCAGGAAGAAAGGAAGAAAAAAAGAAAACAGCTCGGGTATACTGTTTTAAAAAATATTTATTTTTAACTTTAAATTAAAGACTTTTGACTCGAGATTGTGTGTCTGTCTTTCCGTGTGACTCATACAGTGTATGAATAAAAGCCTTGTGTTTCTTGATAATCAAATATTTCCACTTGTTTTATGTGGTAGTCAATCTGAACGTCCGATCTCTGTGAAAATATTTTAGAACATTTATGAATTCTGATAAAAAAATAACGAGCGAAACAAATGGGACTTTCTTTAGAAATGATTTCACTCCACCGAGGTCACCGTCTCTGTAATACACTAAGGCTTTAAGTGAGAGGAAGACAGAAGGAAATAGGATGGTTGCTGGTACATCTATCGTCAATTTGGGGTGGAGAGGGCTTTCGCCTTACCTGTGTGCCCGCTGGCCGGGAGGACTGCTGAGGACATTTGTCAAAGACTCCAGAGTAAAAAGTGAACTACCATCTGGTCCCATTGATTTTCACATGAAATGCATATACAACCTTTTGTTCGAGCTGTCTCTCAACTCTGTCTGCCTAGTAGGCAGGCCCTGGGTTAAACTTTACCTTTTGACATCACGTTCCTTTGATAATCTTTGTATATGACTGAAACTATAGCTTTGTGAATCCCTTTTGTTCGGTATTGCTGGACGAAAAGAATGTCAGACATAAAAGGATTAAGCACTCATGAGTCAGCATTACTGGCCTCTCATAACCTGTTCTTGTGTGGTGCCAGGCAAGAATTCAGAATATTATCCACACTATCCACCAGACTGAACCTTTAAAAAGAAGGTGGTCATTCAGGTTTGTAAAATATCATAGGGGGGAGAGTATGAAACAGAGTATGATGCAAGGATTGATCTAAGACATAGAAAAAGCCTGTCTTGTGCCACCAACACCTGCCTCCTCTTACGAGATTGCTTTATGGTCCACCCACTGAGTTTCCAATGCACATTCTGCCCCTGAACAGACACTAATTCAACCACTGAATCTAATCCCTAATGTTAAAACCTGATAAATACCTTTCACTGCAACCATGTAAATATTTATCATTAATAGCGGTATTCACAGAATTATCACTGAGGGGCGTAATGACTTTTTATGAGGTCTGACGAAGGTTTGTGGGCAGATAGCTCGACAAAGGGTGCCACGATTCTCCCTGCATGTATTATCCTCCCTGTTTGGCTTTGATCGTTTTGGCATTTTGCAGTAGACACTTTAGATATACAGCTGATGCAACCAAAATGTCATTCCTCTTTTTGTATATCAGCTGTAGAGAGGGCCTGTTCACTTTGAGAGAGAATTTGAAACAGCTCTAACCCTTTATCAACAATGCTGCCACTTTACGTTGTCGAATTCTTAATTTACTGAGAGGCATACCAAAGCTCCATGTATTCATCTCAGCACTGTGGTCCTTTGAGAAAGCCTGCAGAAAGACACCAAAAGGATCGGGAGAGGCTTAAGCAACCTGTTGACAAGACAGGTGTGTGACAAACAAAATGAAACAAGCACCTAAGGGGATGTGATGTCATGCGGAACAAGCAGCTTTTTACAGTCAGGACTAAAACAAAATATCACATAAGAAGCGGGTAGGTTTTAATTTGTATGGTCTAACACAATTTGTGCATCTCTCCACATGTTTTCTCTTGACCTCTTCGGAGCAGGGAATGAAGAAACCTTCAACCATGCAGTCCTCGCCTCTGCCAGGACTCACACAATGTGCCTTTTCTGGCTTTAACCTGACATTCCTGTTCTCACATTATCAAATTACTCCACAGACAGTTGCTCTTACCATTACACCCATGTGGATCCCTTAGCACTTTTTTTTGTAATTTTGTTTGACTCAGACCCTCATCTTTTTCTTTCCGCATTCAGCCCCCCCCCCTCCCTCTTTCTGCATTCTTCTGTGAGTGGGTGGAAAGTTCAATGGGGATGAGGGATCCCAGAAGGGCAGTGGGTTTACTTCTTAGCAGAACACAGTACGTGAGAAAACCGAGGTCTTCTTATCAGTGATTGAAATCTTTTCTTGCATGGTTGCCATCGAGACACAGGTCCCTTCTCCTTTGCACAGTCAGCAATGGTTGTGAAGATCCTATGTTATGACCTATCTTGTAAACTTTAGTGGCTGATGTGGTTGAGAATATGTCCAGGATAATGAATATATATGTACACTTCAATACAGCAAGTTTAATTCAAAAGGATATATCTGTATTGCATCTACTCCATTGACAATACATTCAAGTCCTTGGTTTATTTTGCTTCACCTTACTTAAATATCCAAAGAGTCAGACACTTGATAAGAGAAGGACCTCTGCTGGATCTGTCAAGATATTGCAATATATATTTTACAAAGGGATGAATGGGGTCTCTGCTTTATCGACTGGGTTCTTCGTCTGATCGGCAGTAATGCAGGTTTTAAGAGCTTATTGTCCTTGTAAGTATGTTTTCTGTTATCAGAGTGAATTTTTGCATTACAATTCCTTAAGTCTGGCCCTATTGGTATGGATTTTCTAATTTGCAGTATAATGCAGGAAACAGCCAATCAATGACACGAAGGCAGACCAAGTGACTCAATAAATGAATTGTTTCATAATGCATAAACTAAATTACAAAGTATAATTCAGAAATGTTGGTGATTTATTCAAATAGAAATTTTGATACATACAAGATTCATATAATGACATTGAGATGTGTCAAAGGAAAAATGTTACAGGGCCATACTGGTCAAGTTGAAACGGGGGTTATCCTTTTGCTGATAAGGGCTTTCTCGGCAGGGCGGCTTCATGACTCGGTGGTCTGACCATCCAGTGCTGAGTCAATGACATGTTAGTGTTGCTTCCTAACATCTGTTTTCACCTGGGCACATCTTGCTGACCTTGGCCATCGTCCATAGATAATGTTTGGCAGTGCCTCAGAGT
This sequence comes from Fistularia commersonii, assembly GCF_037954325.1. Classification (NCBI taxonomy): domain Eukaryota; kingdom Metazoa; phylum Chordata; class Actinopteri; order Syngnathiformes; family Fistulariidae; genus Fistularia; species Fistularia commersonii. Next base: position 7,413,440 of record NC_141299.1, on the reverse strand, counting down.
ACAGACACTTAAGAACATGATTCTGCTTCAGAGAATCTTTTTCTCTTGAAGACATAGCATGTGCTCTGCCTCCATCCAAAACTCAGGTGTACTAAACTCAGGTGTGCCATCATGTGCAGGGATTAAGACAAATCTTTTGCAAACTTGGACTACTGAAGACTTAATCACTGGAAGGAATTTGGACAAAGGCTGTGTCGCAGTTGGATCATTGAGTACATGTCCTATTAAATGTATAACATGTCATTATCATAACTCCATAATCCTAAATCCTCCTTTCAGACGTATAAACTTAGAACTTTTCGGATGACTGATCCTGAAGAGTTGTCCACACACTTCTTATTTTTCTGAGCGTCTGTTTATCTATATGACATTCCGAGTAAAACAGACAGTCAAAACTGCGAAACTTCTTTCGAGTATCCAGATTTTTTTCCAGTGTTCAATCTGGATTTAAGTTGTCAAAAATTCCAATGTTGTTGTCCCATCTCTATTCTTTGGCGTCCTCTAAACCTTATCCTTGATACACTTGTAGATAATAGGTTTTAGAGGCAATTCCAGAATTCTGAATGTCACTTGATTAAGAAACAATCAATGCAAGGCCACACATATGTTCTTGGACTTGTCTACTTATCTGAAATGTGGTCCTTCTTCAGCTGTAACTGACTGCCAGGTGTTTGATGTATAACACAGTGTAGCATGATGTAATCTATCTTTGATCTCTTGCTTGTCCATGAGTGCTTGATAATTTGCAATGAGGACTTTGGTTTCAATGACCTTCAGCAAAGGTTACTCTTCAGACAATGGCCGTGGTATCAGATATCATCTTTCTGTCTTTGAGATTTGGCTTCATATGTAGACATTTTTATATTCCACAGGAGTCCTTTTCAACTTTTCGCTGCTGTCAAAACACATATCACTTCATGACTGAGCGGTGACATATGTGCGAACAGTTTGCAAACCAAGGGTTTCCTGGTCTGCAAGTCTCAGGGTGCCGCATATGGAAACGTATAAACACTAAGTCTCTACATTTTCGTTATAGTATTTAATATTATGTGGGAAAAGATTTTCATAGTTCTTTCAATTTTCTATGGCTTACCATGCATATATTTTCCTACAAATTCATACCGAAAAACATAAATAAGAATATGCATGTATAGCCTACTGTACCTTTCTAATTATACTCATTGCTTTTGTAATACCATATTCAATAATTTTCTCTAGATTTTCTTATAGATTGAATTAAAAAATGCCAAACTATCGGTGCCTATACAGCTGACTGATAGCAGCTACAAGTGCAACGCTGGTCTGTGGGCTAAGTGTAGGAGACAAACAGGAAGTGGTGGGCGACCAGTAAACTGTATTTCCCTTTCCTGTCTATGTCCTCCCTCCCTCCCTGCCTGGCCTTTGGCTATTAATGTAACTCTGCACTACCTATCACACTCCCACGTTGCCACTGGGAGCCATGTGCTCTAGAATTTGCAGACACATTTGTTCATACACACAGGAACCAGAAATAAGCATGCATGCCCACCCTAGAAAGAGATACCTATGTAAATAATTAGTAGCAAAACAAGCAGGAAGCAGATTAGGTTGCGCAGGGAGCCTCACTATGTGTAGAGTACATAAAGTGCCCTCATGTCTGTCTTTCATGGCAGTTCATTATCCCATGTTTCTCCCTCCTACCTTACTGTTACACTGACATTAGTCAGTAGGGTGCAATTTAATAGGTGCCCATCAATCTATCATAAGATACAAGACTGAGGTAGATATAAAGTAGGAATACACAGTTGGGAAATACCTCCAGCTTGAGAACAGCACTTCCCACCACCGAAGCAGGCAATAGGTTAGGAAATAACCATAATAATGTACTTATAAGCCAAGACAAGAATTTGATAAGTCATTGCACTCCATTTAAAAGATGGAATCAGTATCACATTTTAAACATAATGGATAATTATAATTACAAGTAAGAAAAAATGTATACAATTTGAAACAAACTTTAAACATTATAAAATAAAAAAAATGTATTTAAAATGAATGCACTTTGAAAGTAGACAATAAAAAAAACACAGTCACAGACTAACACATACAGACAGCTACACACTACAGATGTCCCACTTCAGTTGGCTGCGAAGGGAATGATTTTGTGTGCGTGTGTGTGTGAGCCTGCATGCGTGCATGTGCTTGTGCTTGTGCATGCACATGCACATGCACATGCACATGCACATGTGTGTGTCTTCTTTTTAGCTATTTTTTCTTCCTCCTTCAAGTATGGGCTTGATATTTCCTAAAGTGGGATCAAAAGTGGGCTGATAAATCTGGCACTTCAGCTGTGCACTTTCAATCCTGTCGTCTTTCTCTCTTTGTTCAATTTACCACTTACACACGTGGCACAGCCTACACACACATGCACAGACACACGCGTGTTCATGATCCATGTTCCCTTTGCAGCCCTTATCTCCTACCCCCGGTCATCTAGCTCATCTGTGAGAACAGAGAACACACACTGGCATGAATCAGAGTGAATCATGCTACCTAAATAGCACCCAACGAGAGGTGTTGCATTTAACCAGGACACTGACTATTTTTAATGTCCTTGGTTTGCTCATTCTCATTATAGGCCATGAGGGATGCTGACAATGGACACGCCGATGAGTTAATAGAGACTCCTTCTAAATGTCAGCAGCACGTATCTTCTTATCGGCAGGCTGGTTATCTGACTGCAATATTTAGAACAGGGTGAATGAACTACATTAGGGTGGGGAAAATAATCCTTGACTTAACACAATAATTTGAAAGTTAAGGGAAACGCTGTTTTGTTGTTTTAAAGTGTTAGTGTATGCGTGTGTTTGTTTGTTTGTACCTCATTTGACATTGTGCCAGATTATTATTCATGTTCTTAGTTTGATTGATAAGATGTTTCCCAAAAAACGGTAATTAACACGTGGTGATTATCCTATTGGTTTCTGATTAAGAAAACAAAAGTTAAAACTTCCTATATCATGACCTCAGTTTGTAAACAAGCAAAATGTCCCTTTTCCTTACTGACATTGGTCATGGTTACAAGAAGCTGTAAAGTTCGCATACTCCAATTATTATCTCAATTACATTAGCTATTGGGAAAATCATGGCGTAAGTTGACAAACATTTCACTTCTAGTTTCAGACTTATTGTGGTTGCTCCATGTGCCAATCATGCTCAGAGTAACAGACTGGGAAATTCTGAAGAAGTGCAGGATCATCGCTTCTTGGAACCTAAAATCCATATTGCACTTGTCTGACCATGAAAATATGGAAATATTGTCATTTTTGTGATGCCACACACGCATACACACACACACACACACACACACACACACACACACACACACACACACACACATAGAGGCAAATGAGAAGAAAGGAGAGTCTTGCTTATCAGTCTTGCTTCACCTAACCAACTGTTGTCATGGTAGCAACTTTTCATGGGATGTTTCTATCATTTTGAATAAAGGGAGACCTGTACGACATGCGTGTTGGGGAAGTAGGGTGTATGTCAGGGCTATCAACAGCTGGAGAAACGCCCACAGAAACATGCAATAGTCTTATGTGCTTTGCTAGGAGAATACAAAGCTGGCTGTCAGGACCATGTTGTCACCACAGGGACAGCAAGCAGTTTATTCAAGCAGCACGCCTCACTCATCACAGTAATTTCATCTTCTTATCAACATTAAATTCAGTGTCACATTTTGGAACAATTTGAAATGAGTTAATAAAGCTAGAGAATGTTTTATCTCTAGGACAGCAGGAGATGTCTCCCTGACTTGCAAACCCATGGCTTGACAGAAAAGCGTGTACAGTATCAATAAAAAATGGTGCACCAAAAGGGGCTGATGAGGACTGAAAATTATATCATTTTCATTATTTGAGTGGAAAATATAGTATTAACTTCTGGAACAGACCTGTCATTGATTTCCCATCTCCGTGACAGTATTTAAAAACACAGCATCTCTTTTACTCAAAATGCTGTCTCTGATTAGATGGTCTGGTTTGTTGTGTAAAATAACCAGAGCGCTTGCAGTTTTAAAATTTCTTGTCCTTGTTGTACTTGCATGTGTGTGTGTGTGTGTGTGTTTATGTTTGTGTTTGTAAGTCCATATAAAAGTTTAGCCAAGCAGGGTTGTGTGGAGGACTACAGTAAAAGTACAGCAGGTTTCCATGACAACATTTTTTTGTATGCGGGTCCTTAATGGTGATGATAGATAGATAGATAGATAGATAGATAGATAGATAGATAGATAGATAGATAGATAGATAGATAGATAGATAGATAGATAGATAGATAGATAGATAGATAGATAGATAGATAGATAGATAGATAGATAGATAGATAGATAGATAGATAGATAGATAGATAGATAGATAGATAGATAGATAGATAGATAGATACAAACCATATATATTCTGGTAGAATTGTTCAGGCTAGTAGGCCGCAATGCCTGGGCAGGCGGGGGTGGATGAAGGCAACAGAGTTATGTGCCTGCATGCTTGCTTTGTCTGGAACAGAATGTCCTCTTTGTATAGCCTCGTCCTTTGTTGGATGGCAAGCAACAAATGACTTCTTGCTGTCAGTCAGAGACACCTGATGACTACATTATTATATCTGAAAAGTCTGATGAAAAGCTGACAGGTTTCTTAAAATCACGTGGAAGAAGATGTGTTACAAATTAAGCAAATGCGGTCATGTGTGTGTTTTTCAGATTATTTTCTCCAAAGCAATCTTATCTCCCACCTTGTCCACAATTATCAGAAAGAGGACTCATCCTCAAGAGGCTCCTCACAGCGATGAATAGAAAACGAAATCTACAGCACCCAAATGAACTTGTTAACTTTCAGGTCAGCAGTTGTAGGAATTGCAACTCAAAACATCTCACTGAATACATTTCTGTGACGTGCAGTCAGTAGAGGCAGGGGAGGCTGGGCCTCACCTGTCATCACGGAAAGAAAAAAATGCAAAATGAAAAAAAAATTGAATGGTTATATTTATTCAGTGATTTGTACTATAAAGTTATTTTTTTATGTAGCTTCACCATTTTTAGTTGTTTTTTTTTTCAAAATTGCTACAAAAAAAAAGTTCACATTTACTGTTCAAATATGAAGAAGAGATCTGTGGTGATGCAGCAACCAGCTGATCCCACTATGGATTGCACAATGATTCTGCTAACTCTGCTGCCATGCTATGCACTGACACAGTATTGCTGTCTCTGGGGATGTCACTATTAAAAAAACACTTTTAATATATGGACTAAGTTTCCTTGGTTTAGCCAATGTGTCTTATGTTGTTCATCAACAACTGTAACGTGTTTCTCGTAATCATAAAACGACTGCGAAGAGACATTAAGTGAGGCACGCAGTGACAGTGCCTCATGGTAGGGGGCACCGCTGATCCCAGGGATCCTTTATACTACCTGGCAACAGAATCATAGAATTAGCAATAGCAAGCTACAGTAAACAGTTAGTAAGTCAAGTGCAGCCATCCAGTTATTTTTTGCCGATCTCATCGGGCTGTATCGCTCATAAACGGTGAGGGATGAATGTAAATCTCCTGGGCAGCTTATCAACTTTTTGGCCCAGAAGGATCTCATTCAAACTGTTCGTGAGGCGACAAAGTTGCTCCGGCCGGTGGTCACCGTTCCGGCTACGACAGCATCGGTGGAGCGCTCATTCTCGGCACCGAAAAGACTCAAAACATTCAGTCGGAACGGAACTGATCTAGGACGACTGTCTTCACCGGCAGTTATTTCCATTGAGACAGGGAGACTTTTAAAACTGAAGAAAGAAACGGAAGACTTCTACAAGCAAGTTATCGACGCTTCTGAAGGAGCGGCGCATGGACTTCATTTATAAGTAAAGGTAAGAGATAATAACTTTTTTTTACATGTGCTTTGTTCTATGCTGCGGTTTGTATATGTAAAGAATGCTGATATGATATTTTAAACAAAACACGTCAACTGCTGCCAATAACATTGTGAATAAGCTACTCTGTAGCTTCATATGTTTGTAAATCTGACTGTGATGACGTCAGTGCCTCATCAGCCATGAACCTCACCGCACGACACTGAAACATTTAGTTTGATGCAGAGGTGACACAAATGTGACACCCCACCCTGACCACCAGCTGTGCAAGAGTAACAACATCAAAAATCAACTTTTACTTCATCTGCAACACCAAAAAATATTCAATTTTGTATAAGGTTGGTATTATAATCAAGGGCCATGGGTTCTGTTGTTTGGGGTGAAATTTTTGTCAGCATGTAAATTTGTTCAGAGGTTGTTGGACGTGGTCTAAAGGAAATGGGTAGCAAATGTTTCATGCACACACAGTAACCCATTTCATTCAAGGAAGCACCGCATCTTCAATCTCCACAGATATTTTATGCTGGACAGAATGAATCTTACACCCATCATCATCATTTCCATCAAGTCTGCTGCTTATTGATGCGCTCACTATTTGTTCAAAGAAAGCAAAAATTAATAGAAATATCCACATCATCAAGAAACAAAATCGTAAAAATCCACAGAACGGCAAAATGCCCACAATGAGGTTCATTCATCCTCATTCTGTCTGCTACAGAAAGACTATTCTGTTCTCTTTAAACAACTTGTATGTGTATGGTTACACACATGAACAAACACAATGCACGTTCAGAAGTAGACATGCACACGCACACACACTGATAGACTGTCTATCTTTGCAGGGAATGACTCACCTCCTATAACTGGAGTAGAGCCAAGCCTTTCTTGCCTCCTCCCCCTTCATCTGCGTGAGCCCTTCACTTCACTCACTCATGCTTCACTATAGAAGCATTTCAATCACTCAAATTAGCTGTAATCACAGCCAAAGGCTGAGAGTGGGAATGGCAGCGCGTCACTCTGCATACTCAAGAACACTTAAGACATTGATTTTATATTGAGCATGCTGTGTTTTCTAAAGGGAGCTGGGGAGGAAATAAATAAGCTATCCAGGCCAAGTCTTTTCTGCCACACATGCTTTCAAGACAAAAGAGGAATGAGAGTATGCCTCTATAATGAACAGTGCTGTTACTCCTCTCAGTCTTCATTCCAAATATGTGAAAACCAGTGCATCGGAGGCACCAGCTGTAGTCTTCACGGAATGACACTAATTATTGGCATGTTAATGGGCGGCTTAGCCTGAGTGTTCGACCTGCAACACCCTTCCCAGAGAATGGAAGAAAACACCTATCTAAGACTCCTTAAAGGTACTGTAAAGTCTAGTGTGCATCTTATCCATAATAGCCATAATATTCACTCTCTTCCTTTCTTTCTAATCCATACTGGCCCCTGGAGACTCACATTAGGAGACTCCTACACGCAATCCTCCAACACCTCCTCTCTCCCCCACACACCACCCTCAGAACCACTATCTGTCCACCTCCACAGTCAGCTTGTGGACAAATCTAGAATAATAATGTGAGGTTGCCTCTTAAAGGTACAGGGCAGCTTTTCACAACCTTATCTGTTATCTAATGATGGTGTAACTACATTTATGCCATCCTCATGACATTGATGATGGGTGAAATATATAATGAAAAAACACAGGCCCTATCATGTAAGTTGATTTGATGTTTCTGTAGTATCTCTGTCCTTCCTGGTGTGTTTGTGTACTGACATATATTATGCAGTGAAATAAATAATAATGTCCAATATGCAAAGCAAGCATCAAATATCTGCATGATAGGAACATAAAAGCACGAAGCCTCTGCAAGGCTGCGGTTCCAGAATAGCAATCAACATCAGTCAAGTGCAGGACGCGGCTCTTATGGGCTATAGTCAATGAAGCTCTCAGAGGAGGTACATCTCGGGCTAGTATGGAAACATGAAATAGGTTTGCTAAGAGTGCCCCCCTCTGTCATATCAGTTTGAACTACATCAATGACATGGCAAAATTAGTAAAACAATCACCCGTTAAAAAAAACAGTGAGCGATGTGCATCTTTAATATGTAGCACTTTGGCTGACTGCTAGAAAGATAAATTCATCTTTTCTGTACAAATTTCTGTTTGGCCTCAAATGAAGAATAATGATAACAAGCATTGGATTTTATATAAACAAGTTTCCATGGGCATTGTAATGTTATCATAGAAACTTTGATCACTTTGTAGATATCGAGAGAGTCAAACATAAGTATGATTATTTTCATTTACTTCTTCTTGATATATGCACAGGCAAGCGTATAATATATCTTAGAGGTTCTTGTCAGCAGTTAAGTTTACCACAATGGAAAACTGTGGTGTTATACAGGAAGTCATGAGGTGCTTGTGTATGTAATAATGCTGAAGTATTGAAAGGGCAGTTCTGAAGTTAGTGCTTACTGTGGAAGTATGTACTTCTATTTTTAGCCAGACTACTGTCTCTACTTTCTTGCTATTAACTGCAAACATAAAAATGATGATGATGGGTGTGAAATTGCACTTTATTGCAGCGAGCATGCTCTTGCAAATCTTTCAAATCAAACTTTCAATCAACTTCTTTCTGTAACGATCATGTTATCAGCTATCCTTGGGGGACACCCTTGACCCTAACAATCACATATGGACATAAGATCATTAATTCTCTTATTAAAAACACCTAGCAATTAAGCCTACAATTTACTTACTACATGATTTAGACCTGTAAGGGCATACAGGAGAATAACCCAATATATGTATGATCAAATTATTTAAAGTCTCGACAGAAAGGCCACGGTCAGAATTGAATCAGGAATCATCTTAGCCTGAGGCGGAAGTGCTAATTCTTCCATCACCATGGCACCGTCAGATGGGATGGCTGTAGTGTCCCCAAGACCCTGTATGTATAAGCAGTATAAATAATAACTGAATGAACCATTACACTGGCTTTAACATTTTTGACCTTATATTGAAGGGCTTTTCCTTTTCTTTTTTTGGTTGTACTTAACGGCTTCATGTCTGCCTTAAATATCAGCACACTGAACTAAAAGCACTCTGATCGTTTGCTGCAGGAAAGGAATTTGTAAAGATTTCTGTCAGTGCTGCTGGGCGAGTCCAAAACAACACAAATGTCACAAATATTTGCAGATAGTTGAAGTCTTCAGGTATTTAAAATTACCTATTTCCAGAAGTTAAATGTTCATTGTTATTAAAATGGAAATATTGATGGAAATATAAAAGCACAATTAAATGGATTGGTTCATTGGAGTATAAGGTTTCCACACTGTAAAAATTAGATGTTTTTGAAATACAAATAAGAAGGGATGTTAAGTCTGGTTAAATGTGTTTCAATTATCCCAAGAGAACCAGGGATCAGAATACAAGAATTATTGCTCAAGAGCTTTAGCGAGTAGCACCAAAGTAGATGCTTACATAGCGTTTTCGGTGTTGAAGTGTAGTTTTTGTCCACACGCTGCCTTGCTAATGATATAGCTGAAAGCTCTTGAAACTCTTATGTTGATTTATTAGTATGATAAGTGTTCAACTCTTTTTATTAGGTCCGTATACGCATGAAATTACAAGGATCCTCTTTACCGTTACAGAGGAACACTTATATTCTTCCCCAGTCCTGCCATCACTACTTGCAGAGGAAGTGGTATGGACTGAGTCTAAATTTGCTTTTTGACCTTCAACACTGAAAAGCACCATACTGAAGATGGCGTGAGTAAACACTTAATTTGATTGTTTTTATGCAGCTATCATTATATTATTTCTAAAGTTTTACATTTTTTAATGACAGGGAAACAGAAATCAATAAAACCTGATCCAAATTCAGTGAATTGTAGAGCAGACACAGAATAGGTGTTGAGAGAAAAAAAAAGGAAATTAAGTATAGCTTATGCTGTGTGTAGTTTTATAGTTTTCTTATAGTAAGCATGTTGCAAAATTTCTATTTTATCTTGCAATCACTCATATGGTCATGTAAAACTTGAGACTACCTGGTGATGGTGCTAACATGCCAATCTCAAGTTGAAATCTTACTAAGATGAACGTAGTAACCGAATTACTTCATTTAGAATCAGATAACAGGTTTTCCATCTCATATTAACAGATCACGTTAGCTATAGTGCAAATAAGCCATTGTTACATTGCTTATTGATAAGGTAATGCCTTAAATCAATAAGCTGTGTCTTTTTAAACTTGTGAAAAAATAAATAAATAAATAAGTACTCATGTTTCTGTAAAAATCTGGTGGAGCTTCCGTGTACTTACAATCATAGTTGGTTTATATATCCCTACCTTGACTTTTCAATAAATATATTTTGACATGTCTGTGGAGGTTCTCAGTCATCCAGATCGTGGCTAATTCTTGTCCAAATCTTCTTCTCATGTCAAGTGGACTTGATTTTCTTCCCTTGAAGACGTTTCAGCTGAATCATCAGTCTTCAATGGAAGATGTTTCAGCTCTCAACCATGAGATCTATTTGCCCCAACAAGAATATGTGCTAGAGCATGGTTTGCATTGCACAATGGATGGATGGATGGATGGATGGATGGATGGATGGATGGATGGATGGATGGATGGATGTTACACTTGAAATACAATCTATTGGAAAGGAAACAGTAAAAGAAAAGCTGCCTTCTCAACTCGGCCAAGAATGTGCAGTGGACTGTGCGAATGCAAGGTGGGAGCGTCCAGAAACGTAATTTTTACATTGTCTACATTGTCAGCTTTACATTTTACATTAGAAGACGGGGCTGTTTATCAATTGTACATCAGAAGCTGAACAGACAAACAAATCCAATGTGGCAAATTATGTTTAAAGGTCAGAACAAGCTGGATGTTTCTAATGCAGACATGTTGAAGTTATGAATCATAGAATGATGACAACGATGAATCAAGTGCAAGAAAAACTAAAACTTTATCAAAGTAAACTAAGTTAGTTCTTAGTTAGTTCTAAGAGTCAAAAAATGGTAAAAGGCTGCAAATAGAGTGAATGAGTTAAAGACATCAGTCTGCGGAAATCATGGCGTGTTCCGGTGAATTTATGATCTTGTCCTCCTTGACCTTGAGAATCTTTGTTTTACTCATTTTTTTTTGGTAATTTTCCAGTGTAGAAAAGAAGAATACAGTATTCCAGTATGTATTCCAACTATCATAAAATATATATTTCTAGATGTCTCACCTCTGCTTTTACAGCAGAGAGATCTAACTGCTTCTCCAAAATTTCTTCACAGGGAGGCAGTGTTGGCTTTGCAGTGATTTAACGCACTTACATCAAGAGCATGCAGATATGAGGGAAACATGCTTAAAGAGCTAGATATTTTTTGTACAAAACAAATCCAAAGAACACCATGTTCCCTTTGGAATGAATTTGAAAGAAGATGCAAAATGATTATGTAAAATGGTGGGATGTATATATTTTTTTCAGCGCTGAAACACATACTGTCAATGAATGCATTTATCATTGTTGTAAATAAAATATCCTGGTTCTAAACTCATTGTAACATGTACCATGAGATAGGGATTAAAATGCGCACTTTTAAAATGCAAATGTTTGTCAGTTGACCTTGAAAGAGAAATCATAAAGAATAATATTCATTTTAAATTGTAAAATTAAATAAAATAATTTGTCTCTGATTTATGAAAAAATAAAAAATAAAAAGCCAAAAATTCCTTCCATAGAACATAGAAAGTCTTAAAAAGCATTCGAACCAACACACAACTACCAAAGCTTTGCTTTAGTGGTGGTGGTTTTATTGCCATGGAAACATAACATTTGCGTTTCTATTACCCGTCACAGGTGTCCCCTTGAATTACTGCAGGATGCGATGCTTTAACAACAAAATGACGATAGAAGTTTTATTACTGATGTTAACACATGCACATTCCCCACCCATAGAGCAGCATTATTTTTAACACTGTGCTTTTTGTTAATTAAAGTAAGAGCTTCTATGGGTTAGGACACATTAGAAAGAGAAAAACTCAGATACAGAACTCGGGAGGAATGTGAAATGTAGAGAGCAGAAATATCGACTTTGATAGTTTATATGGTAAGCATTTAAATTTGCCACATTATTCACGTGTTGTTTTCTGACGTCCCAAACACTTGTTTTATATAGCTGTTTGCTTGAACAGCCATATAAATGTATTTACTTTATCATCCTTTACCCGTATTTAAGTGCCGTTCATGACAAGCTGTTATCTCTGTTGTTCAATATAAATGCAAATAGGTTGCTACTCAGCACGGCTCCTCAAGAATTCTAGCTGACTTTCAGCCATGGTGCCTTGAAGTTCTTTCAACTCTATGTATAGTTCAATGCACTGAGTATGTTACAGTTTAAGGGATTCAGATCTCATATCATCTTATAAATCATGTCTTACAATAGAAAGTCACACAAATGGACAAGTGGAGTGTTCAGTAAGTCACTTCTACAGACTCTGCATGTAAAATGCAAACAAAACCAAAGACTCACGGTAAAAGTGCAGAGCAAACAACTTTAGCATAATGTTATCAGCTCCCACAATATAGGGACAATCCACTGAAAAGGTAGGAGGTACCTGTTTGGTGGAGATATTGGATTTGCTGTTTGGATTATGCACATGGGCTCGCATTGACATAATCTGGGGAATGGAATCTGAATGTATGGTAAATACATGTGTCTTCAGCAATTTTGCTCCCACATTGAAATGACTGGCATTTCTTTGTACTTCCACTGACTGTTAGTAACAACACCAGAATCAAATTTAAATGTAAAAATCAAAAGTTTTTCTTTTTTTAAGTCTTAGACTATCTCACATCTTGTTATTTAGTTCATTCAGCAAAGCATGTGTTGAAGTTTAGGCCTGCGGAGCCGTTGCCGAATAAGGTGTGGTAGCGTCCAATCGGACAAGATCAACAATAAACGAACCCTTCTTTTGTTAGCACAGTTACATCCAAAAATCTACAAAGACAGACGCTCAAAAACCCGGTACCCTCAAACCTCTCGAACACTCTCGCATGCACACAACCCCATCTCTCGCTCTCTCATTCAAAAGACATTCACAGCAAATAGGGAATAACAGAACTCTGAACATTCCTCTCAACAGTGCTGCAGGGTTTCTACAGTATTGACAAATAGATGTTAAATGACCCAAGCTACTTTTAGCTTTTGAATTCTCATATCACTTTCAAATAACTGTCTTTTTAGTCCCAAAATTTGATGTGCACTTCCGTCATTGTGAATCCCAAACAGTGACAAAAATAGAAAGTGTTCTTTTAGGAAGGAAGACTCCCCAGAATATCAAGAGATGGACACTTAGTGGGTTGCAGTCTTTGTAAAATGCTCTTAAACAAGAAAGCTGCTACACTATCGTAAAGTATGGTGAAGAGCTTTCTTAATGGGCAAATTGCATGTATTGACAAGCTTAATGTCATTTTCAATGTAGTTCAGTCCAAAGTATCCCATACATTTTGAAGTGAATGAAAATTAGTACTTCATCAGACTAACTTTTGGATGTTTATGTCATCCACTTGAATTGGAAATCCACAGGAAATTTTGTATTCTTGGATTTGCTGATACAATTTGTATATGTAAGCATTGCATCTTCGGACCATATGCAGGATGTGGACTCGACAGAACAAAAGTGGTTTTCTGACTTTTTGAAAAAAAAAATTGAGAAGGTACTTGGAAAGAATTTACATCAAGCATAAAGTATCACATTGTGGCGCAATTGTGGAAATTCAATAAAAGTGGTGAAAATGCAGTTTGAATACATCATGTGATTCAGTCAATGTTGTGTAGCTCATATATCAAGCCTGATGGTGTCATAATGCATTTTGAACCGCTAAATATCAGGCCATGATTATAACTGCCGGGCACACAATTGAGCATAATTCAGACCAGCGCAATGAAGTGTACTGTAATGTGTTTCACACATTAGTCATATCTTCCCTTTTCCTCCGAACATTGCTTTACCATTAGAATTCTAATGTTGTCATATGATCGCACAGTGCTAGAAATGGTGTTTATGTAGTTATATGTTCAATGTAATCTAAAATTAAAAAGCTACATTTAATACTAAAACACTTGGATGTTGAGTAAAATAATAATTGGAGATTTCTTTTGGATCTGCTAGATTGCATTTCTACACAGCCCTTTATAGAACACTTCTTGTTCAGCGGGGGGCTGGAAAAACAGTTTTCTTATTTGCAAAATGTATTCTTGACATAAATCAAAAGTCTGTGGCCTTTTCTTGTTTGGCACAAATAAAGGAAAATACACATCAAGGCCGTGAAAGAGGACTTTGGATGCTTGCTCAGAATAACAGCTGACTGTGAAATCAAACATGTGAATGAGGTTCTCCTCTGGAAACATTTCAAGTGCTCTGTTAGTCTGAAAAATGGCGGTGGCTATGGACTATAACATGCTTACCCATTTTTCACTGTGCAGTCACATCTAAAAATATGCCTCTAATGGGCCACAGAGCACAGATATGTCCATTATACCACTTCATCAGTCTAGTCTCAGCAGTTCCATTTTATAACTTAGTCGAAATATGCTATCATAATAATTTTGAAAGATACATCATAGACTTCTGCTTTTACCAGGCTGGGGCATGGGGCAAGGAAGAGGGGATGCGATGGAAAACAGTGAACACGTTTCTAGGCTTTGAGCTCTAGGAGTTCAAGGTAGTAATGGGAAATACAGGCGTAGATGAGAGGAGGAATTTGTTTGTTGGAGCAGGTCCTTTGCTACTTACCCAATGCTCTTATGGGGACCTTGGGGCTTAGAAGAGTAGCTGGTTTAGCCATTGGATGCAGCAACAAGGAAAGGGGGACTATAATAAAAGTCATAAAATGCATCAATCACAGTGCAAATTATATGTTTATTATAAAGAAAGGAACATGAAAATAATAAAAGATATTCATTGACCAGTCGCAGTAGATTCAGCTGTAGCTTAACTGAAATCGCATATGTGAACATAGCATTGTGGTGCCTTTTGTTTTTTATGTTGATTTGATATTAGACTGAGGTCTCAGCTTTGTGTCAGCACATGTCTGTTCTGTACATGCAAATAATTGTATTTGCACAACTAAATACAGTGTAATGTAGTATAATGTAACACCCTCCCACCCATTCTGTTTTTATAAGCATGCACTAGTACCACATTCATGTCTATGTGGCTCGTGTCTTGGGCCGAATGCTGCGAAAGAGAAGCATATCCTGTCCAGAAAGTACTGGACAAGTCCAAAATCCAAGTCTGTTTCTCACCCTCTTTGATGGGAATGCATCGCTGTTTTCAGGAATATAATACATTTTCCCAGAGAAAAGGCAGTATTCCCAAATGGGCTCTGAAGTAACCTGAACAAACATGCTGAGTTTAGTGAAAAAAAAAAAAAAAAAAAAAAAATTACTATTAGAACACTGATGATTTCAAACCTGGATTTATGCTTACCATTTTTATGGTTGCCCCAAGATTCAAGCCACCACAAAGCTGTCAGAATCTCATTAAAAAGCAGAAGGCTGACATATAAACGACAATTTGAATCATTTACAAGGACATGAAGTTGCTCTGGGTTGAAATCCTGTTTGATTATATTTGAAAATAGATTTTTTGAAACCCTTAAAGGGAACATTTTATAATATTTCATGCTCACATTTTGTTCTCACAACTATTTGACCTGTTTATTTAAAGGAATAAGATGTATTTCACAGAATCAATGCTTTGAACATCTGTTTGAATAGTCTGTATTTTTATTTTACACGGTAAACATGACCGAATACTTATTTTAGCTGACAGTTATAGACAGTGATGTTCTACTGGGAACACAATATGTAATGTACTTGTACATTATATGTAATCTATTTTATTGTATTTAGGAAACATGAGCCTACATCTTTGAAAAAATAACTGTTCATTAGTCCATTAGTTCACTTTTTAATGATTCTGTTTGTTTGCTTGTTTGTTAGAAAACAAACTATGTCTTAAGGAATCAAAGATATTAGATAACCCCTTCATCATACTGTTTAGAGGTTAGCTGGAATATACTGTGTCTATACGGTAAAAAGATTTTTAGTCATTTTTCAAGTTGAACAAATCTTGTTTCCCCTCTTTTCATTCTTTTCTATAGTTGTGATTTTGCTGCTTGAAAAAGCAATTTTTATTGAGACGTGCAAGCTCAATGTTGAGAACACATTCTAAGTTGCACCTGCAGTTTCAATAGAGTATTTCTTGTCCAAGTCAGCCATTTGTCTGTCGATTCTCAAGACTGAATATATGCTTTTTAAATTAGCGATGACCAACACCGGATCGTAAAAAATGTCTTCAAGTGTAATAGGATGTAACATTGTTCATTAGTTCGATTTTTCTTGGAGTTCATCATCAATGGTCTGCTTTTTGCTCATCTGCGCGTCCCATTAAAGTTATTCAAATAAGTAAATGAAGAAGAAAGGTCATGAAGGCCATGGAACTTGATTTTCTCCACTTTAAAATAAATATAGCTTGTAGAAAGCAGTGGTTAGCAACTCTGCACAAAGGACCATGGTTCAATTCCAACAGGGGGCCTTTCTGTGTGGAGTTTGCATATTCTCCCTGTGTCTGCTTGGGTTTTCTCTGGGTTCTCCAGTTTCCTCCCACAGTCCAAAAACATGGAGAAAGTTAATTGGAAAATATTGGGAAAATTGCCCCAGTGTGTGAACGAGGGAGTGAATGGCTGCTTGGCTCCATATGTGGCCTTGCGATTGACTGGTGACCAGTGATAGATAGATAGATAGATAGATGGATGGATGGATGGATGGATGGATGGATGGATGGATGGATGGACGGATGGATGGATGGACGGACGGACGGACGGACGGACAGATATTTCAGCACGGTAGTCTGCACATCATTCACTTTTGTTCTTATACTCATTTGTCTTTTTTGAAAATAAAAAAAAAAATCACACCTCTGAGCTAAATAAGGAAAATATCAGATTGTTTTTAAATAGTAACATGTTGTATGTTATGGACTTAGAAATTTTAAGTCAGGCTTATACCATTTTTTTTCTATTTGAATAACTTGTCAAAGACAAAGAGGTACACATGAGACAAATAATGTGAATGAGCTTGGAAGGATATAAGATACTCAAAGGGTGTTTTTCTGTTCAGCTTGAATCCTTTCAATCCAAAAAACATATGGTGTCTGTCCATATAGACATGGAATTCATATTTAGAAGTATCAGGTTTAAACGAGCATCATAAAAAGATGGGAATGTTTTCTCTTTCATTAATTTTATTTAAGAATAAAGCTGTTGCCGCAAAACACTTTTTTTCCACTCTTTTTGAAAGTATCATATGAACCCACCATAAACCTACAAGTGACAGCCAATGAAAACAAAAGTGCATGGGTGTCCAAGCAATATAGTGTAGCTTCTGCCATAACGAAGCCACATTTAGTCCGGGGTCACATCCAGTCATCAGTGTATGATATAATGTACATCAAAATCTATTGTTTTGCAACTTTTTTAAAGACTATTCAACTTAATAAAAAAATCTCCCCTTCCTGCTGCACCTGAAATCACATGCTATGCGTAATACATTCAAGATAATTACTATTTAGTTCAACCTACCACTCCGCGAACAAACCAAGAGACACTCCTTAGTGAGCAGTCATAACATTTCCTTAGAGCTGTGACCATGACAACCATTAAATTTTGGAAAATAGAATATGTCCTGTACAGAAATAGGGTGGGGGAAAATTGGTATTATGTCAATTTTGATCATCTTTTTTGTGCGTATAAAGTACATTGACACTATGAGGGGTTGTAACATCTTGTGTACCTCATTACTTTTTGAAAGAGATTGTCAATCTAATTTCTTCACCTTTCAAAGTTGAATATATAAATGCCATTTATCAGTCAACAAATTTTATTCTCCTGTTCTTGCCATTCTTGATGAACATTGTGTACTGTGATGTTTCTATTATAAGAAACACATTATGTTTGCAAGTAACTTCCGAAGCCAAGATGATTGCTGTAAACTATGACCTGAATCATGTCACGGCAGGTTTTAGCCAATCGACTTACATGTTCAACGTTACCTCAGTGTGTACTTTCATTGTTTGTTTTTTATAGGTTGAAAGCTTGTCATAAATCTCCCTCAGTCTTGTCTACACTGTTAAATTGAATCAAAATAATTTCCTTACTTTGTTATTGGAATGTAATTAGGAATTCTTTGAAGAAGATGATATTTTTGCTGGTATAGTGTGTAGAGCATGCAATCTTTCTTATTTTCCTGAAGATAGTATATATGTCATGTGACTCTATACTCAATTTGAGAATTTAGAAACAGTAAACTACTTTTGATTTGAGACTCACTTGCATGTCATTTTGGAAAGGGTGATGAATGTAACACCTGCATTCCCACAAGTATTCTTTAGTAGCCTTGTGAATTATGACTAACCACTCACTGTTCAGGAGTAGTGTTGCCAAAACATATAGGAGGTGTAGCTATCAAAATATGTAGATATAGATAAAAATAAAAAAAAACTTTTTAATGATAGGCAAAGTCAGGTTCAAATGAAATTAATATGAGCGGTAAGATGATAGTACATAATTCACATGACTCCTGGTGTAGCTGAGGCAACATGATTAACATACCAGATGTCTTACAACTAGTTCTGTCTGGATTGTTGTTTTCGACCATATGATTGGATTTGGCAAGTTCAAGATCTGTGTCAGTATGAATAACCTATGGTTATTCATTTATTTAAGTAGGAGTGGGTAATGCAGCCTCAGGGCAGCACAGGTCAGTGTCTCCATGAGCCGGACATGCGAACCAAACCTGATAATCTCATACCGAATCAGTCAAGGCCCAGGTGAACAAAGACCGCCATTGGTACCGATAACCTACGGCAGGGGTGGGCAAACTTTTTGGCTCAAGGGCTGCATTGACTTATATATAAACAATCTAAAAAAAATGCAATTGTTAACAGTACATATTGGATTCGTCTGAGATTTGTCTGAACATTGTCTGACATTTAATTTGAAAATAAAACCAGCTTGGTTTTGAAGGCTTTGACATTTGCTTGCATTTCATGCACAATCCGTTTTTTCCCTTGTAGCTTCACGTCCAGCTCATTCATGTGTGTCAGTATGTCTACAGTAAAGGCTAAATCACAAAGCCAATCTGTGTCGTTCAGCTCAAGAAAATTCTAGAGTGTTCTCAAGAAGCTCCAAAAAATGAAATATCTCCTGTTTGAGCTCCCACATTCATTGATCCAATCATTCAATCATTCACATCAAGTATGAATGCTGTACCAACCTTTGCTGGGCCGGATTAAAAAGGCCAACGGACCGGATGTGGCCCGCGGGCCGTAGTTTGCCCACCCCTGACCTACAGGGTGCCAGTGGAAATTGGGCTACTGTGGGTGGAAGGAGAGGGGGAAGGTGTGTTCGGAAGCAGAGAGAGAAGAGGAAAGGAAAAAGTTTGGGACTTAGAGTAGGGACTTTGATTATCGGGACCGACAGGAAAAGGTAGAGAGTTGGTCGACATGATGCAGAGAAGGAAGGTGGATATACTGTGTGTCCAGGAGACCAGGTGGAAAGGTAATAAGGCTAGGAGCTTAGGAGCAGGCTTTAGGTTGTACTATCATGGTACTGACAGGAAAAGAAATGGAGTAGGAGTTATCTTGAAGGAGGAGATGGTTAGGAATGTCCTTGAGGTGAAAAGAATGTCAGATAGACTTATGAGTCTGAAACTTGAAAGTGTGATGCTCAGTGTAGTTAGTGGCTATGTCCCGCAGGTGGGATGTGAGTTAGAAGAGAAGGAGAAGTTCTGGAATGAGTTAGATGACGTGATGCAGAATTTCCCCAGAGATGAGAGAGTGGGAATTGGTGCAGACTTCAGTGGGGATGTTGGTGCAGGCAAAAGAGGGAATGGAGAGGTAATAGGCAGATTTGGTAAACAGGATAGGAACACAGAGGGACAGATGGTGGTAGACTTTGCAAAAAGGATGGAAATGGCTGTAGTCGTGAGACGGTCTGGGTGATTAAGGGAAATGTATTTACAGATGGTAGAAGACTGATGGGAAGATGGAAAGAGTACTTTGAAGAGCTGACGAATGAGGTAAATGAAAGGGAGGCAAGGGTAGAGGAGGTGACTATTGCAGACCACAAAGTAGCAGAGATTAGTAAAAGTGAAGTGAGGAAGGCATTGAAGAGGATGAAGAGTGGTAAGGCATACCTGTGGAGGTATGGAAGTGTCAAGGAGAGTTTCTGGCAAGATTATTCAACAGGATCTTAGAGAGTGAGTAGATGCCTCAGGAATGGAGAAGAAGTGTGATGGTGCCCACTTTTAAGAATAAGGGGGGGGGGGGTGCAGAATTGTGGCAGTAGAGGGAACTATAGAGGGATAAAGTTGATGAGCCATATAATGAAGTTTATGGGAAAGAATAGTGGAAACTAGACTGAGAGCAGAAGTCAGCATTTGTGAACAGCAGTTTGGCTTCATGCCTAGAAAGAATACTACAGATGCAGTATTTGCTTTGAGAATGCAAATAGAGAAGTACAGTGAAGGCCAGAGAAAGCTGGATTGCATTTTTGTGGACCTAGAAAAGGCAGGCAGCAGAGCTAGAGGTCGTAGAGATGAAGATGCTAAGGTTCTCTTTGGGAGTGATCAGGATGGATAGGATCAGGAATGAGTGTCAGAGGAACAGCACATGTTAGATGTTTTGGAGAGAAGGTCAGAGAAGCCTGACTGAGATGGTTTGGTCATGTACAGAAGAGGGATAGTGAATATATTGGTAGATGGATGCTGGAATTGGATCTGCCAGGTAGGAGGTCTAGAGGAAGACCAAAGAGGAGATTTATGGAAACAGTGAGAGAAGATATGAAGGTAGTTGATGTGAGAGAGGAGGATACAGAGAATAGGGTTAGATGGAAAAGGTTGATTCGCTGTGGTGACCTCTGAAGGGAAACACTGAAAGGAGAAGAAGAAGAAGAAGAAGAGTGGACAAGTCATTGCTAAATGAGATACAAGTTTTGAAAGAGTGCTGAGTAGTGTATATTCTATAAATTCTTGCTTGATGCTTCTGTTAACGTGGCTGCTTGGAGTGAAATTTACTACGCATTTTAAATGTATGGATTGAAGGTCAGCTGGCATGCTTCAAACTAGTTCTAATAACTTTTTATTCATACCTTTTTTTGTTTAATTTGAATGAAAAGTTAAATGAAATGAAACCAGGCTGCAGTGTGGTGAGCCTAACACATACATGCAGTGTTGCT
This sequence comes from Fistularia commersonii, assembly GCF_037954325.1. Taxonomy (NCBI): domain Eukaryota; kingdom Metazoa; phylum Chordata; class Actinopteri; order Syngnathiformes; family Fistulariidae; genus Fistularia; species Fistularia commersonii. Next base: position 7,392,249 of record NC_141299.1, on the reverse strand, counting down.
TTTCCCCGCCAAAATTTTCCTGACTTCACTTACATGGGAACTCTATTGATTTGTCCTACCAGATGGAAAAGAACACTGGTATTCCGACTATTTGGCAGTCAGCAAGAGGGTTGAAAAGAAACTATTTGGACATCAAGTGGATAGGTAGGAGGTGAATAAAGATCCCAAGATACAATCGAGCGCGTATTTACTGATCTACCTAAAAGGGCCCAGACAGTCTGTGTTACTAAAGGGAATTTTTCAATTGAGAAAACAGATGAGCCGCTCTCGTTTGATGATTCCCAGCAGCGGGGATCAGACAAAAAGGGGGAGAACTTGTTTGTTTCTCTTCATTTGTGCATCACTTCCTTTACATTGTGCAAAGGCTTGTGTATTTTTTGCCTTACTCCCACAGCTGTTGTTGTCAATGTGCTCCAAGATTTCTAAATTAGCTAAACAGTAGATCTGTATTTTAACAAGTTATTTTGTTTAATATGTGCTATAATACTACTACCCCAAATAATAATAATAATAATAATAATAATAATAATAATAATAATAATAATGACAATAATAATAATAATAATAATAATAATAAATACAAAATGATAAAAAATAAAATTGTAAAATTATAAATTAATAAATTATTATTATTATTATTATTATTTTATTATCATCCTTATCATAATTCAAAGTCAGCTTTTTTGTCAATTTCTCCGCATGTACCAGACAAACAGAGAAATCGAGACATTTCTCACTATACCACAGTGACATGACATTACCAAAATTATAATTAAGTACACATTGAACGATAAAGTGCACGCAGTTACAGTATACTGGTAGTAAGGTGAAAAGATGATGGAGATGTAACACGTAAAAGCCGCTATATGTATAGATATAGGTATTCTCTATATAGCGAGGAGCAGAAGAGGTTTCTGTTCAGTTTAGTGCAAACCCAGTCAGTGTATAATTCCATACGATTGCAGCATGATTTTTCTGTGTCAATGCAAAAATAGCAATAGTGCAAAGAAATGGTGGTATTGCAATGAAATGCCAGAGTCCAATATTTTGGGGAGGGGGGGCGCAGCGAGGCGGGAGAGGTAGGATGATGAGAGTTTGGCATCCTGTGGAGGTGCAGAGAGGAGAGAGTGCGGAGAGAGTTCAGCAACTTGGGAGGGGGCGCATCATGAGGGGGGATGCCTGTGGATATCTGTAGATGTGGATATCAATTGTCTAATTTCCTTCAATCTGCTACTCTTGTTTTTTACCCCCCAAAAAACAAAAAAATGAAAAAATATGGTGGTATTATGTAACAGTGTAACATGACAACAATGGTTCACTCTTGTCAGTTCTTGTAATAGCTGCTATTTTTCACAGCCACACCTGCTGTTTACCAACCTTGCTCTGTCTCAACTTGGCTGGGTTAATCGGCCACCAGAGCGTCTTACTTCAGCAGGAAATGGGGAAAGACACTGAAATCAATAGTTGGGAGAGGGCGGTGTCACTGAATAATAACCTTTAGCTGAAGGAGAGAAGGATGATGGGATTGGGTATCATGATGACTTTTTCATTTGGTTTATCATGCCAATTACTCTGGGGATGAGGAAGATTTTCTCACAGTACATATTTAAGAAAAAAATCCCATTGCGTGATTGAGGATCATTTATTGGGGAGAAAAAAGTAGCCCCGGACACCCCCAGTTCTTCCAAACTGGAGTTGAAACACTACACTGCACTACAGGAAGCCAACTGCAGATCACATGGTTCTCCAATAACTCATTTTCAAATTTGTCTGTCTTTAAGAAAGACTCCCTGGACCATCTACATGCCATCTTGTAGAAAATAAGAGGTTTGTCTCTTGAAAATTGATACAAAAAAGAATTCTTTGAAGGTATTATGTGGGTCTTTTAGAATGTTACATAAATTCACAGCAGAGAATTTTACTGTACCGAAGATAGAGAAGAACAGGCTTTGTTGTCGTATTGCATATGCATAACTCCAGTTGATTTTTATAACCAAGGTGAAAAGAAACATAGTGATGTTTTTAAAGTGATCAAAACAACATAGTAGAATTACTAATTTAAATACTGACACATGTAGGAATTTTAATTTGTTTATTATCCGGACCAGAAAAACCTTGGCCACACTACAAGAGCCTTGAATGACCTCTGGAAGTGAAACACTGGTTTGCCTTGATTCACAGGCTAAACAGTAACCTTTTCTCGACACTATGATTCATTCCTCAAATGTCTGGACATCTGCTGTAATATAATATTCCCTACAGGTCATATTACTGGCAATGTATGATCTGGAAAAAGTAAACTGTTCAATAAAGTACAGGGTCACATGCAAATGTTCACAAAGATTTGTCGCTTTGATTTTCCTAGCTCATCTGCATCTTTGCAACACAAGAGAATATCTAATTACCATAGGATATTTGAAAACATTTAATGCCGCTCGAATCCTGCTTTTGCATAATGAGAAATTTATCAAATTAAAGTTAAGACTAAAAAGGAAGGGGATGTCCCAAGAGGAATGTTTGTTTTATCTTTGTAAGAAGTTTAACCTCAAGAGAAGAAGAAGAACAGGAAGTCCAGACTGTTTGATGGCATTTGGAACAAAAGAGCTGACACACAACACAACAGATATAATATTTCTGCCATTTAAAACAAATCAATGCCCCAAGCACAGATTCACTTGAATGAGGCAGGACTTCATTAGAGAAAGTGTAATGTTTTACTCAGCACATTTCTGAAAATATTTCCGTTCTTTTTGCTCTTTTTTCCAATATTCTGTCACATTACAACCTGTCACTGCTTCACAGGAGTGAAGCCCAATCTAAAAAAAGGAGAATGATTGAATATATTCCACCATTTATTTTCAGATTTGATGTAGGGAATAAAATTATTTTAAAGCTGCGCTTTAAGGAGAGTGAAAACTTTGCCGTGTATTACATGTGGTAATTTATAATAAGTTTAGTTTCCTTTCATAAACTGCAGTAAAATACCATGCTTTGGTTATGTGTCATCAACTCATAACAAATCTTAAAGCAAATCTTTAAGCTTCCAGAGCCAAAATAATTGCATCTGATTATCTTCAGTGTCCTATGGAAGTATTAAAATTACAGGACACTAACTTCTGCAGATCTGAGACTGGAAAGACAAGTGGTACATGATCTACTGTTAAACTGTTCAAACTTATGTGCTCTTCGCTCCCAATGAAAGGAAAGTGGGGAAGACAGAGAGGATACTGTGGGCAATGCAAAGGTAATTCCGACCTGGTAGCTCCTGTCTTGACCCAGATTTAACAATTGCAAATTATTCTATTTTCCAGATCTACAGTCCAATGTGGAACAAGAGATATATAAATCTTATCCTGAAAGCAGTTCAACACAGAGCTGCAAAAGCAGCCTGGAGAAACTGACATTATAAAGGCCCCATTTTAGAATCAAGAATAACTGACCATCATTTATGAGGTTTGAGTTTCTCAGGGTAGATGAAAATCCAGCATTGTCCACACTGTCATTTTACCAAACTAGTCAAACGTAATCATAGCAGTGCTTGTCATTAATTATAGTCTTATCAGCATATTAGCCATGTAGATATGCCATAGCAGATTATTAAAGTTATTAAAGTTGAATGTAACACAAAATATAAATTAACAAAGCAAATATGTATTTGTTTGTCTGTTGGTTGGTTGGCTGGCTTGGTTTTTTATTTGTCGAAAAGATCATGAAATCTCCCTGTATCTAGATAATTATAATTATTTATCTTATTTTTATATTAAGAGGAAGCCAGTGTGAATGACACCGTAAGCCAGTTACTGTATTACCTTCATTGTCAAAGGCCCTGGAAAATTACAAGGCCCCATTTGTAACAGTTTCAACCATAAAACATTTTTATTGGTCTGAAAGATTAAATAGATTTTGAGAATGCATAAAAAGGAGATACAATTAAATCTAACTTAAAACTGCCCCCCCCCCTCCTTGAGCTGCCACCTTATCATGGTGGAGGGGTTTGCACGTCCCAGTGGTTATAGGAGCTATGTTGTTGGGGGCTTTATGCCTCTGGTAGGGTCAACCAAGGCAAACAGGTAAAGGACAAGAAAAAGCGCGGCTCAGAAAACCCCCCATGGTGAGTTAGGAATTGGACCCAGTTTTCCCCTACCCAGACATGAGCCATGTCTGGGTAGGGGACTCGATGGCATGGGGTCTGGAACCAGGCCTCTTGAGAGGGACTGGACTCTTTTTTTACTTTGGAGTTGCCCCCGGTGAGTGGCGCCAGGCAGGTGTGGGCATATTGATTGCCCCCCCGACTCAGAGCCTGTACGTTGGGTTAGGCAGAAGTACCGTACCTGCTCAGAATGGTACCGCTCATTTGACATGAGCGGTACCATCCTGACTACCCTACAGTGCAGGAACCACCAAGAGTGCACTGCCAAGATCTTCTCTAAAATCATAGGCCATAGGTCTTAACTTCACGACCAACAAACTATGAGGACAGCAAATAGAATCCTTTAGGATCAATCCCACATCTTTTTAGACCCACCTTATTCATAATGTCGTACTGAGAAGTAATTTCCCTGTATCACATTGCGATTATATTGCTTCTCTCTGCCAATTTGGCCTCAAATGACAAAATATGCTTGTTACAGCATCATGAAATATACAATGAGTCTAGGAAAACACATTCCTTTCTTTCTCCTTTGATTCACTGCTGCCTTGCACTGCAAAAACATGCAATCCCTTGATGTTGACAACTAGACCTGTTAGATATGAAATTGTGCTGAAACTTCAAAATCCCTTATTGCCAATGATTTTTTTGTCTGCCTTCTGTTCACTCTTATGAAAGACAATCCAGACATCTGCCAAAGTTTTTCTCAAGATTCCAAGCAACCAAAAACTTGTCTTTAACATCAGTCCAGAACTGTGACCCCATGGCCATAAGAACTCAGAACATATGCAGTTTGACATTACCTAAAACACAATGCGTCACTGGGGTAAAAGAAAATTTTTACTTGAATAAATTGGTGAAAAACAGAACGATGAATTTGGGAATAATCAAAATAACAGGGCCAAGTTTACTTTAGCTGCGGACAATCAAAAACAAACCAATGGAAAACATGATTAAATAAGAAACATGAACCACATAAAATAACATTTGACCCATGAACCGCCTTTTCAAAATTATCAATGTGCATATTGTCTCGATCTCCCTGCGGATGGCACAAAAACAGACACACTGTACAACACACTGAGTTTCACTCAGTTACACTTTAGTCTCCAAATGTTCACTTTCCCAGATGGATGGATCCCCTGTTACCCCATAAGTCCCACTCTGAGGCAGCCAGGCTGGACAGACAGATTTGCAAAGCATTGTGTTGTGGTTAGAAATGGTGAGCCAGTGCCGTCTTCAGTTTTCCTTTCATGTTCTTTCAAATGGCCGTGAGGTTTAGTCTCCCAAATCCTTACATTCGATGTGACCATTTCAAGTGATTGATAGACGTGTCCTGCTCAGTTTTATTTTTGTGTTTTTTTTGTCCTCACTGTGGCTACTAAACCATCCATCCTAATGGTAACATGTTAAATCTATTAATGCCATGATGAATGGAGCTGAGTTTCCATGCTCCTCTTAAGCAACATAATAAAACAAGTATCGCAAGCTCACAACCTGGGAGGCAAGCATTTAACAAATTCTTGCCCTTTTTAATGTGTCTCATAAAGCCACAGACAATATATCAACACATAGACACACATGACACACATACACACAAATTCATTTATTTTGTGAAAAAGCCTTTTGCCCCTTCTATTCTGATTCAGTTCTGCTTTGCTCCAGACTATAATACTCTTTGATGATGTGTCCTTCCTTTGTTTTCAGTGGAATGAAGGGCACTTAGCCTTCTGAGAGAGTTTAGTTCAGTTACACAATCCGATCAATGAAACTGGATGTGTGTGTATTTTTTATAATACAATATAAATATATAAATAAGTAAATATTATATTATATTATATTATATTATATTATATTATATCCCTTGCAGAAAATGACAATGGATCATTCCTTTTCTTCAGACCTTTAAGAAAATTCTTATTAGGCAATTCCTGAATATATGCATCATATTTGGGTTTTTTCCCCCACCCTTTCTCTGCTTCAGTGGCAGTTGATTTGCTGTACTGTATGTGAGTAGAGGATATTTTTTCTCCTTCATCAAACCATTTTACTTGAGTTTAAGCTGAGATATTTTTAAGTGTGTATATGTGTGTGTGTGTGTCTGTATGTGTGTATGTGTGTGTCTGTATGTGTGTATGTGTGTGTGCTTAGATTGTTTTGAAATTTAACAGTATATTTTTAATAATAAATGAATTCTTACTTCATTTCCTCAAGGAGGATCACATGTTGTCTCAGAAAGTATTCATCAGAATATTTCCATATTCAGGAGGCTTGCCATCATATATCCCCTTTGTTTACCCTATTAATGAAATGCAGCCTATATGCTCTCTAAAGTTGAATTATAGTATGTTTTTTGACATTACACAATGCTTAAAAAACAAATCTGATTTTAATTTCAACACGTTGGAAACTAAACCACATCCCCCCATATGAAGCAATCATTGTGGAAGTACATAATTCCAAGTACACGTCTGCATTTTCACATGGCGAGTTCCTGCCTTCTGTGTCCATCTGCTAAACTAAGAACCTTGAAGAACAAGACATATTGTGTCTGGACATCATCATGACTGAAGAAAGGAATGTGGCATAGTGTGATTTCTGCAGACATGTACACCATTTTGTGAGTGTGTTTGTAGCTGTGTGTGTGTGTGTGTGTGTGTGTGTGTGCGTGCGTGTGCGTGTGTGTGTGTGTGTGTGTGTGTGTGTGTTGAGGGGCATTATAGAATGCCCTTGCTGTCTTAGGTAAAATCAAACAATGTCTTCCTAAATTTGTTCTGAGGTTCTGAGGTTTGAAATGTGTGCAGGTCAAGTCAGGTGCATTTCACTCAGGAAGAACATTTGGAAAATAGATCTGAATCTTGCTCTCAGTTAGATTGTTTCTATGTATCGCAGAAAGTTCTTCTGCAAAGCACTTGAGGTCACATTAAACCTGTCAGACTAAATCTAAAGAAAAAGAGCATACTCCTCCTAAATATCAATACAAACCTTTACAGGTGAGAATTGGTATAAGAAATTAACATTAGAAATGGCAATGTGGTTTTGCAGATAAATGCATGTGGACAATTGAGGGTAAAACAAGAGGAAAGCACATGTCTCTGTTCACTTACTTACACATTATTTAATATTTCAAACTATGTCTGTTTGAATTGGAGCTACACATATTATGATTAACACTAGAAATAAAAAAGAAAAAAAAACATTAAGGATGTGACTGACCTTGTGATATCCGAATCAAAATAATAAATCAACAGATGACATTCTAATGACTGCCAATTAACAGCAAGAGGCCCGTTGATTCCAAGTTTCCAAAATTTTTACAAAGTTGGGACCTATCTCATATTTCAGTTTTTCCTTTCTGTACGCAGCTTGATGTTCTGAAAAGCCAAAGGATGCCTTCAGTTTACACTGACTGTTGCCAGCAGTCTCATATTATGGCTGTGTACCTTGTCAGCAGTCATTTTGTGAAAGAACATCTGATTATTGCTTTCCTTGGTCATTTAATGGCCCAGGTGGTGTGAACATCCCAACATAACCATAAACACAATGATGCTAAATGCATTAAGCAGTAGTTTTATAAATACTGAAGTAAAAGAGCCCACTGTAGCCTTCCCAGTGACAAGACTGATTTGTCACTGAAGCTTTATGAGATCATTATGGTTCTGCTTCCCCCTCATTCTTCCAAAGGGCCATATCCTTGTTGACAAATGACTCAATATGCGACTTGGGGGCTTGGAGATTGGGTGTTATTGTCTGGCTCTTTAGTTTTTGTCACATTTGTGATAGACAGTGGAGGACCACAGTCAACCACCTTATTTAAGTATGTATTGTGAGCAGTCCAAGTCAATATTACTGTTTTGTTTTTTGTTTTTGTATTTTCCCTATTTGCTATGTTTGAAGGCATTAATCACTCCCATTATCTTCCCATCTCTTCATATAATTTTAGGCACTCTTGCACGTCCACTACAGGTCTGTGAGCAAAGGTCCACTGCAGCCATTCTTTTTATAGCAAGACTCGCCTCTTTTTTCTTTCGGCTGCAACATTAAAAATTCAAATTGTTCAACTGTGATACTGAGATACCATATGGTCTGGCATCATTTCATATACTTGCACTTGAGCACTAGTTTTTTTTTTGGTTTCTATACATTTTTTTGTTTTTTTAGTGCTTTTATGAATTGTCAATACAGCTCCACATTCAACACAGTCATACTAACAAAAAAAAATGTCCACCCTTGGCCGGCACCCCACCCTCTGTAGCCGGTTCCTGGACTTCCTGGCTCGCAGACTGGAATGGTAACAGGACCTCAGTGAGCATCATCATGAACACGGGACTCCTCAGGATGTGTCCACAGCCCCATCCTCTACACCCTGTTCACCCATGACTGTGTCACCTCCCATGAGGACAACATTGTCCTGACGACACCACAGTGATAGGACGCATCACCGGCGGACACAGAACGGTTTACAGGATGGAGGTGGCCAGTCTGTAGTGGTGTGAGGACAACAACCTCACCGTCAACACGGACAAGACCAAGGAGATGGTAGTGGACATGAGGAAGGAGAGGAGACCTCACCAGCCACTGTTCCTCCAAGATCTTGAGGTTGAGAGGGTGAGCAGCTTCAAACACCTGGGTGTCCACATAAGTGAGGACCTCAACTGGTCCCTCAACACCACGCAGAAGGTCATGAGGGCTCAACAGCGTCTGTACTTCCTGAGGAGGCGGAAGAGGTTCGGCATGTCACCTAAGATCCTCAGCAACTTCTACAGCTGCATTGTTGAGAGCATCCTGACCAGCTGCATCACTGTGTGGTACGGCAGCACCACTGCTCTGGACCGCAGTGAGTGGTAAAAGCTGCAGAGAGGCTCACCAGAACCCCACTGCCTTCTCTGCAGAGCATCTATCACCGCAGAGTCCACAGGAGAGCTGACTCCATCGCCAAGGACCACGCCCACCCTCAACATGGACTGTTCACACTCCTACCCTCTGAACGGAGGTACAGGAGCGTGAAATGTAGAATGACACGATTAAAGAAGTCATTCCACACGACTACCATCAGAATAAACAGCTGACGCTCATTCTTCTTGCACATGCAAAGTCTACTGCCCACTTAAATAGCACTCACCCTTGCACTTCCACTTTGTGAGCTGCACATCAAGCTGTACTCAAATGTCTTATTACACTGCCACTGTTCTATTGCACTGTTCATATTCATATTTATAATCATGTTTACACTCTTCCCATCAGCGCATGTCCAGATGCACTGCGGACAGCAAAGTAGGAATTTCTCTGTACAGGGAAACACGTTTCTGCACTGTACATGTGACAATAAACACTTTGAATCTTGAATACTGTATTGGTAGAAGGATGCTGGTAGAAGGAGGCCTAGAGGAAGACCAAAGAGGAGATTAACTGAAGAAAGGATGGGGTAGGGTAAGGTGGAGGCAGCTCACCTGCTGGGATGACCCCTGAAGGGACCAGTTGGAAGGATTAGAAGAAGAGCGCAGTTTCTAACCAGCCAGAGGAGAACTTCTAATTTCTGGTAATTTAATAAATTGCAGTCCAATCTTTTAAGGAAAATCTACATAATTCCAGACGTTGGCAGAAAGGTTACATTTTTATTAAAATGCCCTATAGCACTTTTCGTTTTCACCGTTGGATTATTCTGGTCTACTGCTCTGTGACTGCAGACTTGAGGACCCGTCCGAAGAGGCAGTTGTGGCTTCAGTTTCCTGCCTACTGAACACCAAAAATGTGTCTGGATTTGCATTTGCTGCGGACATAATGGCTACTCACACCGCAGTTATGGCCATCAAGCGCATAGCGAATAAATACGCTTCTTCAAAGTGTTTGGTATCTGAGATTTAAATTATGCTGTCTTTAAAATGGTACATGAAACTAGAAGCCCTTGAATGACAAACTGTATTACAACCCACAGCAAAGCACGCAGGTTGGGGGGTTTCGTGCTTGGCTGGAGTATTTGCTTTGCTAATGAAAACCACATTGGCTGGATAGCTTGTCATTCATTCATCTTTGGCAGATGAGCTAGGAGACTCTTGAGGGTGGTTGCTGGCTTGTAGACAAGAAGGGGCTAATAATAGACAAGCTCAGGGTCCAATCTCCATCTAATGTCTCATCTAGGCTGTGTAAGTAGGTGCACTACAGTGGTCATCGGACTGTGACAAGTCTGACATTTTTAGAAAGCTTTTTATACATTTTCTTTTCCATCCAAGAACCATTGTTCCCATTATATGTCACTCTGATTTCACTAATTAATTCCTTGAATCAAATCAGCTAAATGTGGCTCATTTAATTTTTAATGTGCACAAAAGTGTTCTCACCTTACACCATGCTACAGCGGAGTTGTTAATGAATATCACTTACCAGTGAACTATTCCATTTACTGCAAAGCTTCTTGGCAAAATAACAGAACTCTTTCAAATTGTTCTTGACCCATGCTATAACATTAGAACTCAGAACTTCAATGTGTAATATCTGGCAGCAAATATGAAAATAAACACCTCTCATGATTTTCCACTCAGGCTGTGCTGTATGAATGGGGTTGCATAATTCAAGCCTCAAACAATAATCAGGGTGCCAAAATTTTGCAAGCTGTTTGTTATTTTATTTAAAATGTATCCTGGGCAATGGCCCAGAAATCCTATGTGTATTGTTGGGGTGTTCTTATTTATCTTCAGGAGGTGAAATTTATACTGTAAATGTACCTGGTAATATTTTACTCGAACAGATGTAAAATTCAAGGCAATTTACAATGGAAAATCACAGTGCACAGATGCAAATTGTTACAATATGTGAAAATGCAGCTCTATAACCCTGCATATTTTTTATTCAAAATTATTGACTTTTTGATTCCTTTTGTATCCCTTTTTAAACTATTTAAACTTTTCAATCAGTCATATACTGCAACGCAATTCAGACTGGTGTTCAATTTAAGTTCAAGCTACGTCAACTTATGCTGTTAAGTCAGAGGTTTCGCCACACAGCATTTGCTTTAAACAGGACTAAAGTTCTCACAATGTTCAGGAACTTTATATGTACTACTACTCTACTACTGTTTCCAGAGCATGGCTACTTTAATGCTCTCTTCTTTGCTCTTGCTGTAGTTACATGAGTCAGTTTCTCAATGTCAGAATCAGAACAAGCGGGCAGTGTTATGCATCACTGCAGTCTAGACATTATTCAGTCATATTACTTATTGGCTGAACTGCCCGCGGCATTAATATTGGGGAGAAGTCCAAAAAAGACAGTTAAACCAAAATGCAAGCACTTTTAGCTGTCTTTAACACTTAAGCATAGAAGTCCAAAGAGGTGAGAATGAAAGGCTCTGACTATAGCATTTTAAGATGCTGACGATACATATTATTGATTGATTATTTATTATTACAATTTGCAGACTATTTTTAGAGAGCATCACACAGCTGAGATGCAGATTCCTTGCTAAACCACTGTTTAAAGTGCAGCGTGTAGGAAAAACAGTCTAAAAAAAGAATAGACTGTAGTCTACCATTAGGAAACAAAAGCATGCTTTGAATGTGATAATTAAATTAAAAAAAACCCGCCATTACCAGGTATTTGGGAACAATCCAGCACCGTCTTTATTAAAGTGTGTTCTGTAAACCTAATGGACCACCGAGAAAGCAGTGTTGTTTGAATGGAGTGAGAGTCACAGACGGACTGGACTCAAAGGAAGGTTCTGTCTGAGTCCAGTAATGAAATATTTGTGGTTAATAGCTGCAGCAGCCCCTCTTCAGGATTCCACAAAGGTCGTGAAAGCTTGCTTTGGACACCAACAATAGACATTTAGAGTTGTTTCCAAACTTCTAATTCAGGTCCAAAGGTAATGACACTATGTATTCTGGTGTAGTATACAGACAACAGCTGACAAACATTACATGGTGTGATGGTTTTAATCATCAGCTGTTGCTCCAACAGATCACCGTGTTTGCATCCGCACCACGTGACAATCTACGTTGATCCCAATGCTTTTGTTTTGACTTCGGTATTATTTTCCGTTCATCCCCCCCCACTCCCTTTTTTTTTAAAGCTCGAATTAGAGGACAGCCATACTCGGTCTTTCTATCCGTGACAGACCCCCATCGGAGGCGAGCAGCAGCGTCGCTCCGCGTTGCCCGGGTGAGGCGCTTCTGCGCGCCGGGATGGAGACGGACGCTTCCGCGCGCTCGACGGTTGCGCCGATCGGCCGAAGTCACGTCGGATGTTTGCATCCCGGCGACGCGCTCCCGTAGAACATCGACATCGGACGCAAGTTAAAATTCCCCCCGATCTTTCATGGCTTCTAGTTCCGGATGTGAGAATGTGGGCGCGGGAGGGGCTTGCTGGAGACTGATAGGCCCGGCCTCGGAGCTCTCCACAAAGCGATGCTGTCTGATGTACTCCCCTCTCGGCTACGATTCAGACGTCTGCCTCTTCTATGTGAAGGGGGAGTTTTTTGCCATGGATGCCCGGTGTTCGCACTCCGGTACTGCTCCATTTCACCAACGCATGCAATGTTGCAGAATTCTGCTCCCCCCCCTCCAATAGAACTATCAGCCTTTAACTGGCCTGGCGATCGTTCTTTGTTATCACCAAGCCTACCCGGGTTATTGTGTGTGTTTGCAAATCTTGATCTGTGTGTTTGTTTGCATGCTGCCTCTCAGGGGGTCCGCTGTGTGAGGGTGACATTGAGGAGGCAGACGGGGTCCTGCAGGTATTCTGTCCCTGGCACGACTACGATTTTGACCTCAGAACAGGGATGTCAGGGACATCATTAAAGGTCAGCCATGCCTCTCTGTCCTTTGTGCCTATTGTTTACATATAGCTGCACTTCCTTTTATGGAAATAACTGGAATGTCATCATATGCATGAGCGCTATCTATGCAGAGCTCATGCTCTGAATATATATATATATACATATTGTGCAGAATAATAATCATAACACCTACATTTTACGTAGTTTAGGCTTGAGCTTCACAACTAGATTCGTATAGAGTAAGGCTTCTGCTAAATCCTTCAGCAATAATACCGAATGCCTGGGAGGCTGGAACTCTAGTCAAGGTCTGCACCCAGGGGTGGACTCTTAAAATGATACAAAGTAACCATTTCAAGATCTTTGACCGACACACTCGATCATTTTGTCTATCAATCACTATATTCTCCGTTTTTATGCCATTTAAAAGCACAAGATGATGAACAAATCAAACTGATTTCAAAAAGCTTCTAAGAATACTTTAAACAAAATCACCTATTTATTTCCTCACTCTTGTGGCATTTGTTGCCATCCATTAAAGCAACTTTTTATTCCGTGCAGGTTCATTGCCGAAGGGTTCTCTGTGGGTTCTTTCTTTACAGCAGCTCATCACGTTTTTGTTTTCTTGTTTCAGCAACAAGTATATGAAGTCAAGCTTGAGGATGGTAACGTGTATGTGAAGCACACTAGTCATCTCTCCTTACAACCTTTTCCTGTGAATCAGAAGACTTGAACAACCCTTATCGCTTCGTCCCTCAACCTTTTGAAAAGTTGCCAGCCTTCCTGTAGCATGGCTGCTCCTCTCAGGCTGTTTATGAGACTTTTTTTCCACAAATCCAAGCCATGTGAAACATTCCAAAGACTTATCTGTCGGTTTCACAGACCTTTTACACTTTGATTGCTGTGAATTTAGAGCCCTATCAGACGGTCTGAGGAGGACATTACATTAGCAGAATGACTCAGTCATCACGGATGCTGTGACTGGAATGCTGAAGCGTATCTGCGGACTGTGATAACACGCCAGACAGATGCAATGGTTTGAAACCAGTGCAAGTTAAGCACAAGATGTTATGCTTCTGTCAGCAACAAACAGCACAATTGATCAATAGCGGTTCCAACATATGGCATAAAGTTGTTTTTCATATTCATGAATATGTTTTTACTTCAATTGAAGCCTTGACTGTTTGTCTAGTTTCACAAGATTACATCACAAGCCAGAATTTATTTACATATTGTCAGTTATTTTGTTTATTGAAACCCCCTATTTACACACATAACATTTGTCCACCAAATCCTTCCTACTGTGTGAAAACTCACAAAATTTTACCGAATACCGGGATCGTGATCATAATTATGTGTTACTAAATGTTTTAAATAATAACATTGACATTAAATGTTATTGATATACAGCATAAATTGCAAGAAAGGACAGCCGATACATTTAGATCAGATCGGCTCAGAAATTAATGAGCTTTGATTTTCTTTTTAATATATATTTTTTACAGTTTTCACATGATTTGTCAATCTGGATCCGTTTATAAGAAATGAGAACAAACTGACAAGCCTCATCTTGGTCTCTTGACAAGACAGACAGATGGTGTTTTTCACTTGTGATGTCTTCCTTATATCTTCAAAGTGTCTTCAAAGTGACCGCATTTGTATTGGAACAAACAAGTAACCTTTATATGTCTAATGATTCCACCATTTATGTCATTAAAAAATGTAAAAAATGTATTCCCTACATAAATCTGCTTTACATCATCTATACTCTTTCTCTGTCTTGACTAAGTATTACACAGGCTGTCAAAGGCAGTATTGCCCAGGCACTGTTTATACCAGTGATGTAAAGTAAAGACACCTTAAGATTCGTGTTGCATGACTGTTACCTAAGCCACATTGAGGTCCAGCATGTAGAACCCATATGAAGGGTAGTGCAATTATGTTTGGAGACAATTTTACACTCTCGCCAGCAACATTTCTTTCCTTTCCTGGCATGTGCACAGACAGGTTTAGTCTGTTTGTGACGTAATGGGACTTAAAAGACCGGTAATAGAGGCGACAGAGGTAGGTTCACAACCTGAAATGCCCCATTGACTCAAGAAAATGTGTTTTTTGAGCTTTGTACGTGCGCAATGATGCAAGTATGTTTTCGTTTTTCCTCAGCGGTGAGAGCAGTAACTCGCTTTATTTTCTGTCAGCTCCATTTTCTGGCAACACCTAGTCACGGAGGTGTTAGGGACAGTGTGGCTCAATATTCCCAGGTTCCCTCCCTTCTGAGCTCCCTGTCGTGAAATTTTATTAGTATAGTAATTCTAATTGTTTAAATGCCTGTTGGCAAGCGTGTACTTCATCATTTTTTATAATTTCACTCCACCTGAGTGATGGACTCATGTATATGTCATTTCTCACTTCGCAACCCGTTTACATATTGAATGAATAGTTTTCCAGACTAGACACTGAATGTTTAATTTCACCTGTACCCTATCGAAATTCTACAAAACCAGACAAATTGTTTGGTGAAGTTATTTTTATCATTGGCTATTACAAACCAAGTACAGGAACATTGAGAAGGTTTCAACAGAAACGTTTATTTACAGTTTCATGATCATACAATTATGGTGGTTTTATACAGTACGCAATTTACACATGTCAAATGAGTACTGACATTAGCAAAGAAATTTGCATCACCATGCATTTAATGTAATTACAGCATATCTAGAGAACCTTCAGGTGTACTTTTTACAAGTCGATGTGACCTCCGTCAGCACATGGGAGTATAAACCCCTGTGCTTGCACTTGACACTTTAGTAAGACGTGAATAGGTTCAAAGATGACCTCCTGAATAAATTATGATTTCCCAGAGACCATTTGGTCTATGCAGAACAGCAAAGTGATACATCCTTCCATGTAAAAGTAAAAATATTGTTTCTTGGACCGAGACTCTTGTGTTGTTAATGTATGTAAAAGCAATTAGCAGTATATGCGCAACACTCAAAAAAAAATTCTAAAACAGAATGTATATTCAAGACAACTTTCTTATCAGAAAAAGGACCCAAAATGAATGAATCCATTAAAACTGAGGAAACTATCAATATAAAATATGAAGCACAGACTTAGTTACAATGCAAAAAAAGATATGTTAACAAGTCACAAACTCTCCCTAAATCTGCCATTACTTTGATTTTGCAATTAGTTGTTTAAGCTGTCGAAATATTACCACTAAAAACTGACATGAGATTATATCAGTAAATGCTGGTCCAAAATAACCTTGAAATTTTTGCTCAGCTGTTTTCCTCAAAAGTATCTGAGTCATGGTACAATAATTACCCAGTAGCTGTTACTCCGTATCTAGGCAAAAAAGGACCTTAAATAACTCTCCCACAATTCCTGAATTTAAAAATGATAATATTATTCCTGTGGACACACTGAAACAAATCTTACCAATAATCCCATTCACTGTAAAATTGAGTAATGCAAACATTTTTTCTCCATAAAATAAAGAGAGACAGAAATTCTCCATGTTGGGCTTAAATGTACTGACTTAAATTAGTAATGCAAATACAAATACTTTGTCATGTTTTGTTTCATAATTCCCGTTGAGGTTTCCCAGAAGATAAAGTTAGTGTTTTAGGAGCCCAGTTATTTCCCATTTACTGTCTCACACAAAGGTTTACTCATGCTGCTATTGTTACCTCGTCCTTCAAATTCCCCTGATAACTTCTCCACATGAAAAAGCCAGTTCTGCTGTGAAAGCCCTCTCCTCCAAATCCTTCCTTTTACCATGTGCAACCACTTTTGAAGCCTGAGAATCTATTCTAAGTGATGGACTGGGAGGCCAAAGACCACAAATATTTTCCCTTTACTTTTTACCAAACAGTGATTAAATCCATCACTAGGTAATCGAGCTGCTCTTTCTCGAGATGTCTTCAGTCTAACATTTCCTACAGTTGCTCTACAGATGTTGGGCCTCCTCAGCTGACCTCACGGACCACTGCTTTTTTATACAACTTATCTCTTCCTGCACCTGGATCCAATCATCATCTGCCTTGCAGGTTGGATACAACATCTGCTGCAAGCAGAAGTTTGTTTTTATCTTCAAGCTTGGTCAGTTCACCAGCCTGTCATTACATAGGTCAGAAATAATGGCAAAGGAACCATCAGGTGTCACTCGTCACTGCGCTGAATTTATCTCTGAAATGTGCAGCACACAATAGATGATGCTTGAACATTCTTCATGGTTGAGATGACTAATGGACGTTTTTCTTGAGCACGTCTCACATACTGAGTAATGGAAATCGACTTTACGAATTCAAAATTCTGAAATGCTATTACTTATAGGATCTGAACTTCTTTTTGGTGTTGAAAATATGATGCTTGTAGGCCTCTTTAGCCCTTTATAATTTAATTTTCTTTGTATCCTTGAAATTTGCTTGATTTGATGTTTGTGAATCCCAACTTAATTATTTTCTTTACCTAACAGAGCTTGCTTTTTAGCTTCTCCTAATTTTTCATTGGAACACAAACACCTTCATTTTGTTTTGGATTAGTTCAACTTGAAGAGACTCACCCTTAGGTTTGCAAAAGCCTATTTATAAAAAAAAAAAAAAAAAAAAGAAAAACTGTTTGGAACTTTAATCAGAAAGTTTTTTTTTTTATATTGCTTCAATTAAAATAACCAAATTATAATCCACATGTTTTCTATTGACTTACATTTATAGATTTAAAACAGTTAATACTTTAAATTGCCTTGTTTAAATTGCAAACATTTTTGTATATTTATGAAGACAATGCTTCACTGTGATTTTGTGCTCTCCAAAACAAGGAAGTGCTCTGAGGTGGAAAAAAAATAGCAGAATAAGATAACACTGCGGCTGCAAAATAGCAAACTGTTAATACATTCTAGACTGTACGAAGCCTTAAAAAGTTATAAGGTAGTTACATTATTGCCTGAAAATGATTTTCAATATGTGAGCAAGATACTAATATTAAAAAAGCATGCCACGTTTACGTAAGGACTTATTCATCAGCAACAATTTTACAAGTATGTACCATGATATTTAAAAATGTTGATTTTACAGGATGATCAAGTGATATCAGATTGTATACATATTGCACTTTAAAGACAAATGTATTTCACACACCATCATGGTCAGCAATGACAAAGTACAGTCAAATGCAAAATAGCCCTTGTAATCATTTTTGAGAATCTTACACGGTCAAACTACAGTAAGACTTTGATGCGAAACTGCCATTTTGGAATGTGTTGAGACCAAAAGGACATTATGTCTATGACATTATAGTTATCTCTTTAGGATGTCTGCATTTAGTGATATCCCTGTTTGTTTTTGGTGTGAGAGGATATGTGGTTAAATCATGACATTGTGGCTTGTTAATGGAAAACGACCAGAACACTGTCTGACAACATCTTCTGTTCCCAAGATGACCTGTCTGAAAGGATTGACTCCATCCAATATGTATTTTTAGAGTGTGTCTTGGAGAAGAAACTCCCTCAGTTTATAGGAAAACGTTTGCCAGTTTTTCCTGAAGTGAGGTTCAGTGGAAATTGATAGCCTGTTAAGAAGTGTTTGGGGTCTGGCATAGAAACCATAGTTTAAAAAGTGTTTTTTTGAACTATGGCACTTTGGAATATCTGCTAAAAAACACTGCAGATGCAAAAACTTAGATATATGTTGTATTCTCAAATATCAGTTTTAGTAATAATACCAAATTTTACTTATTAATGTTGAAAAAAGGCCAATTAAATTCATGATAGTCATTGCATTTCATAAAAGTATCAATCATCAGAGGAACAGACATAAATGATTATAACAAACATTTCATGTATGCATAACATCAGTTAATATCTTAAGTCATCACCACAAACAGTTTTGTGATTTCCATCATCAAGTGGAAGTTCATATGTATCAACAGACAGGCCATTTGTATTTCTTCACAATGATGCCATCAAATCAGTCTTCACTGAAGATGTAGAAATGAAAAGATTTTGTTAATGATACTAATATGGATGAACGTGCATTGTACAGTCAATGCATACCTTTTGGTGTATTTACTGGCGGCTCTGTGAGCTCACTCTCCTTCTGGATGAAAAGCTGGCTCTGCGTCCCTGGGTCCTGCCCCGCTGCTCTGAGGGATACGCCACCATCCGGGTGGATGATCTCTGCACCTGCATCCCCTCTATCTCCCTCATGTCCCTTGCCATCTGTGAAAGCGTCTGACCCGGGTTGGTTTGCAGACGTTGGAAGAGACTTTCTCTGTTAATTTTCCTCACGGGACAGTTGAAGGTCAATGCAACTCCAGAATCTGACTTCATCTCTCTGGAGAAACCATCAGAGGTACCATCAAAGCAGCGCCCAATAGCGATCTCCTTAGCAACCCTGGGATTCTGATCTGTGACTGTATAAATTCCATAGTTGTGTCCCAAAGGATCCACCGGGGCTAACATGGTGAAGGCATGTGAATCATTGTTTTGAGCAGTTGGAGGATGTTTGATGAGATATTCTTGAAGGAGGCCGTTGGTGTTTATCCTCCGACAATTCCCCTGCGGAATGATTGATATGAGGGATCTGTCAACCTCGGCTTGATCAAACAACATACCGCTGCATTTGAATTCTACACAGGCTGCTGAAGTGTTTGCCTCTCGCATGTCCCGTGTGCTACGTATATCTCTGATGCCATAAAGTTTGTTTTTGGTCTGATGGTGAGTTCCCCCTAGATTTTTTGACCTGACCATCACTTCCTTCTCTCCGTGGATCTTTACCTTGATGTAGCATGCCCTAAACTCTTGGGGATTTGGCCACCAAGAGAGGTAGTCCCCTGTCCATGTTGTCAAATCGTTCTCTTCAAAGGGTACAACATTGAATTCATATTTGTCCTTTTCCACCCTGAAAAACCTGAAATGATTGGCATCAACTGGGGCATTCTCACAAGCTATTAAATTCTGATAAGGGTATATTGGCCCATTTGTCTCATCAAAATTATTGGGGTTAGGCTTTGCCAAATTAATTTTGAAGGCTGTTTTCTTGAGAGCTGGATCTTCGTGGTCAGAGCGCTGGTAGTCTATTTTGTCCAAATATGGCTGGGACACACCAATGATGTTTGGATTCATCTTTGGTGCAGAAGGAGCTGCCTCTAGCTCTTCCCCACTCATCATAGCTGTGACATAAGCGGTGTATGCATCAGGCCTCAGTGAGTCACAGAAAGCTGGTAAACAAGCCCCATTAGGGCCAGTTATCACACTGTCAAAGCGACCCCATGCCCTGGGATTTGAGGAAAACCCAGGTTTAGGTTCTAGGTTTATCAGGCTAATTACAACCCCCTCGAGCTGTTCAGAAGGAAGGAACTTGTCACTCATGTAGGCCCGGACCTTAACATAGCAGCGTCTGTTTTCAGGCACATCTAAATTGAAGAGCCTACGTTCTCTTATCTCCATGTTACCTATGAGGAATGTGCGCTCCTCTCGTTTGCTTCGTCCATGACCTCCGGTAGTTCTGGTCTGGGATAACATACTTTCTTCCTCCCAGACTCCTGTGTCAGGATTCAAAGACCATAACTTCATTTTGGGAATGTGCTCCTGCATTTTCACATGCTGCGTGTCAAGAAGGACCTGAACTGCTCCTGCTCCAAGTACCTCCTTGTTGGTCTCATCTCTGAAGTCAACAGAGAACATTCCATAAGTTCTCAAAGGAAGCATATCACCTTCATCGTCCACAAAGTTGAGGTCACCTGGGGCTGCAGCAGCTGTGGTTATGTTTCTTGGGTCAATGAAAGTGACACTGGCTTTCACAGTTCCCTCATAGATAGCTCCATCTTCTCTGTGAAAGGAATTTGGAGGAATAACTAGCTGCCCTATTGGGTCTTCCCCTTCGATTTCCCCCAGGTTAATAGAATTGGTCTCTCCGGCATTGATATTAATTGGCGTCTGCTTTCTCATTACCTTCACATCATGGTAAATTGATCCACCCTTCTTGTCAAAGATAAACACCTTTGGAGTATCAATAAACTTTTCAGTGGGGTCAACAAAATTTACCACTAATCTTTGTGTGTCTGGAGTTATTTGTAAAGTAAAACCACCTTGATATCCAGTGGTGCCTACCCTTTCTTTTCCAATGTAGATGTGCCCAAAACGCAAAGGCTCATTATTGTCAGCGGCAACTACTCTGCCACGGACCAGAACCGTTGGCTGCACACACTTCTGACAGCTACACTGTGACACAGCTCGGATTGGGAGGTTGTAACTCCCACATCTGATAGTTTGACTCTCCATTTTTTCCACGCCACAGCAGAACCCAGCTCCATCTCTACAGCGCAAATCATAGTCAAGAGGTCCCGCACAACTGTTGTGAGGACAGCGACCAGCATTGAAGAACTTGGAGTCTGTCCCGGGCTGAACGCAGTCCATTGGCAGCCTGATGAGATGCGTCTCAGGAGTGGAATTACATGCTGGTGCTCCTTTTGCTGTAAATTTAGAATAAAGTGAAGTAAGCTTTTGTTGATATGGCACATATAAAGGAGACATTATGCACTTGATAAAAATAAAAAAGTGAGATGTTGTTTTTTCTAACACAAAATAATCCTGCAGATGCACAAATTCTTGCAAATCTGACAACATTTTGCTACATCGCAATATAAAATCATACTGTGTAATTACTTCTGAACTCACATGCCTCAAAGCACATAGTGTACAAATTGTCTCTTCTTATGCATAGGTATAAAATAACAATGTTTTCATGGACTTAAAATTAATGAAGTTGGAAGTTGGTAACATGTGCATGAATGGATTAGACACAGGCTGATGAGAAAATTCATTAACCCGCCATCTAGATAGAACCTAGAGAGCCTTCTTGTTCAGCCAGATAATGGTGGAATAATATGGTGCATAATATCATGGTCAACCATCTCCCAAGTATTCAGATAACTGCTGACACATGCAGCGGTATAATTCATGAGATACACAGTACTTGTACTGCTAGCAGTTTTATTGTTAATATTCTTTGATGATAAACTGTGTAAGTTTAAGTTAAAGAAGAATAACCTGAGCCCCAGTATGGGATATAATATTTAAATTCTGCTTGAGTAAAGTTGGAACAGTGACAGTCTCCAGTCTTCAGTCTCCAGTCGTAATGACTTTTACAGTGCGTGGAGACGTCTATGGACTGGTACTATATATACTGACTGAGCACTCTCCCATGAAAACTCAGTTTATCAATTTATGTCTGAGCTAACAAGCAGCTGCATGGTTTAAGTAATGTGTAGCTCCACCATGCTAATGCATACTTGTCGATCTCTGGGAAATTTGTATTTCAGCACATCATATTTCTTTGGAAAAGCTGAGTTTTTGGTTTTTCTGCCTCATGAAAAATCACCAGTTTAAAATAGTTTTAACTGATATAAACTTAATGAAGAAAAAGTAAGACTGCTTTCATCAAAACTAGAATGTGATCCCTTTTCTCCCACATGCAGAGACATAGTTTTGTCCGGATACTTTTAATGTGTCGACTTGTCTCGCCAATGACTAAGCTGGACCCCAGCTGGACATTCCATTGAACCATATATTTAGTTCCTGCTCTTAATAGTGATGAAGTTGTTTGTTTCTTGTGGTTTTACTTGAACCTGTAGATAATTTTGAAAAAATACACCATTGACAAAGGCCCTGGGATAAAAGCCTCAGCTATAAACCCTGTTTGTTGTCATCTCAGAAAATTGCTTTCTCTTGTACCTGCTGCTAATGAGCATACCATTAACAGAAGTTCTGATTTTTTATTTTGTCATTCTGGGTATTGCTAAGTGAATTGTTATACGCAGTTTTCTATTAACCTACTGCAATACAAAGGACTGGTGTGCTGTGAAAGCAAACAAATGTAGAGCAGAAAATAGTTTATGCATACACTATAAATCAGTTATGACAGTTAACCAACAAAAGTGGCAAGAAATTGCAAAAGTGCCACTATGGAAATGCTTTGTAGCCTGGATAATGCACCAGGTATCTTGGACAAACAGCTTGTCGCTCTTCTGGCCATAGAAGGACATGGTTGATTTCCTTGTCTCTATATCATTTTCAGATTGTGAAATCTAACAGGAGAAATGTTGATATAAACACTTGGCACTACCCTTATTAGATGTATAGAAAAGTTTAACATATTTATCTTTGCGTATTTTTAATTTCTAACCATCCATGTGGGCTCATGTGACATCAGGGAACAAAAAGGTGCTTCATGATTTTTCAGCTAAGCAAACCTACATACCAATCACAGTGAGAGAGGCTTGAGTGGATTTAATGCTGCCAGCAGGGCTGCTGGTTTTGCAATAATAATGTCCTGACTGCTCCAGCTTCAGGTTCCGTAATATAAGGTCCTCTTCGTACTTGTACACTTTCCTGTCCAGCAGAGTGCCATTGTGGTACCTGCAAGGCAGCAAATAATCAACAGAGATATCAGATGTTTGTTGAAATAAGGAACGTAGTGATGAAAAATGAATCTAATAAATGAAGGAAAATCCAGGGAAAATGTGAATGCTTTATTAAAACCCACTTTATCTGAAAAGGTCTACACTAGCTTAAGATTTTTGATTTTTCAGAATCCCTTTTGATATGTATTGTGATAGAGATACGATTAATCTAAAGATTTCAAGTTATGTGTTCATCTTACCAATGGTATTTATCTGGTTTGGGGGATCCTGTTGCTCTGCAGCACAACAACACCCGTCCTCCTTCATAACGCACTTTGTCCTCTGGGTGCTTTATAATGTAAGGTTTTTCTGTGGAAAGCAAAAAGGAGCAAACTCTCTAAAAATGTTTGAGTCAGAGTGCTGTGAGTGACCGCAGAGCTCTGAGACCTCATAAAATGTAGTCATGCATCAAACTTTATTCTTACCTTGCTTTCTTTGCTTTTAAAGTAATTATTGTTCAGGGAATTAGGCACTGAAAAGCAGCACGGTCCTACTTTTATTTGGTTTCCATGCAACAAAGAAAGTGCTCCAAAATATAGGAAGTCTTAAAAAACACAAGAATATTTATGTTGTAGTTTTGGGAATATCCTTTTGGATCTCTACAATGTATAACCAGGATTGGACAAACTTATGGGCCTATAGAGATAAAAATGATAATAAAAATGCGAATAAGAACTGATGACCATTTAAGGATCTTGAGAATCATCAGTTACCGGTAGCTGATCTTAAAACAAATGGTGAATTTAATCGGTCTAATTCAGTCTGAAATTTGATTTGAAAATGAGACACACCTGACCTTGACTTAACTACGCTTTGAGGTTTTTTTCAAATTTTGGGATTTGATTTGCTTATATTTAAGTTATTTTGATTTTCTTCACATATTTTTTTCTGGAGTATTGTACTGAACTATGTATATAAAGCTGTGCTACATAATAAAAACCCACCAGCTGACTTGAGGATGGCCTGCACCCATAGTATCCCTGTGGTGTTACTGGAGGGGGTGACAGTTATGGGAGCGAACTTCTCCTTCCTGATAGTGACCAAATTCGAGTCAGAAGAGCAGACGCCCACGACTCTGAATTGGCCTTTGGTATTCGTGCGAGCACGGATAACTTTGGGCTGACTCGCCAGCAATATCCAGGCTCCCTCAACAGGGACACCAGTCACACTGAGGACTTGGCCTTGGAGCACATTTCCATCACACACACAGTGGTTACAGTCCTCACTTGCCCGACCCTCTGTGCACACACGTTCGCATTTTCCTGTTGGAAAAACAAAGGGATATGTTAGTATTATTACAACACTTTTAATTAAATTGTTATTGTCATACCTGGGCACGAATTCTTTGTACACTTCTGTATTTCCATAGGTCGCCCAATGCACTCCACAGTCACTGAGGTTCCCACACAGGTCCTCTTTCTAATCCTGCGACCTACACCACAGGTTACTGAACAGGAACCCCATTGACCCCACTGACTCCACTTGGCTAATGAAAAAGAGAAGGAAGGAATATTGTGAGTAATGCAATTTATTTACTTGATGAGTCTTCATCCAATAATCCACCTTTACAGAGTAGTCCTATGGGATAAAGTGCACTATGCTTAAACAGGCCCTAAATGGCTATATAAATTCACAAACAATTCTATTACACCTACATTAAGAGAAAAGTACCTGAGTGAGTCAAGACTATGAAATATTGAGAATATTTTTTAACCGCTCATCAATCTATGATACTTATACTGCAGTATGCACACTCACATTCAGAGCAACAGGCAATCCAATTATTTTTTACAGTAAATCAGATTGGAGTACTTAATTGTAAATGCACTGTACGTCTCATCTATCCTTGCATCGAGCAACATTATGCTGTTGATAAAAAGCTTTCACGAAAATGTTCAGATGCTGGGGCCAAATGTAGAGCAATGACTGTCAAGGATTCAGTTTAGAATCAGTTGTCTAACTTGTGCAACCTCATCATGTATTCCATCAAAGCATTCATCGTCCACAAGGTGTCAACCCAATCATTTGATGATCCCAATGGCAGGCATAAATTTTTCATGGTATGTTAAGATCGCACTAAAAATGTTAAAGCTACTGATAAATAGCAGGATGGTCACCTGCACACGGAGGGGTGGAACATTCCCTCCTCTCTGAGTGGTGTCCCGGACATGCCGGCACCAGCAGCAGAGGCATTGGTTGAGTGCTCAGGCATTTCCTCTTGCGGACCTGGACGCCAACATCATTGCAAAGTGTAGTTGAACAAGGACCCCACTCACTCCAATCGGTCCAGTAACTCTGCACTAGACACATTGAAGAGGGAATTGTGATTGTTAAAGTTGAGTTCTTAATCTACATACAAGCATTTAAAATGTCCATTTATGCATGAAAGCATAGCTGCCGTCGGCTGGTCTACCTGGAGGACACTGAAAGCGAACGTGGTAGTTGGAGCAGACACGGCCCTGTGGTTGTTCCCTGTTGACGCACCAGAAGCCCTTCTCCAAACTAGAGTGGATGACTTCTCCGGTGTCTGAGGCCGCCACCCAGTCCGTGGTTCGAGCTTCCATGGCTGTGGGCCTTGCACAAACCCTCTCCCTGTAGTAGAATCGGATTGCCTCCAGACGCTCATAGTCTCCGTTGCCCCCGGGATGGTCAATATTAAACCAAGATGTCCACTCTGTCAAACCTGTGAGGCACAAGGAGGGGGTACATGAATGGAAATCAGAAAAATGGAGAGTTTGAAGAATGATGTAGAAACAAAACTTCAAAAAAAAATGCTATTTGCTGAGAAGGCCGGGGAAGAGGAGCGGAGTAAAGAAACTGAATCGGAGTTAAAGTAAATCAAGAGGAAAAACAGCAGGAATGGGTTAGAAACTTAGAGAGGAAGCCTGCTCTTGCCATTTGAAGGTGATGTCATGCACCCCAGGGAGTTTTGCAGTATCTGAACACCCCCCCCCCCCCCCCCCCGACAGATGAGAAATATTGTCATTTGGTTGTTGCCACATGTTCTGAAACATGAGCATTTTCTCCTGTGAAATTTTAGGAACCAGAACCAAATGTGTTTTCAAAACCATACATACACTGAATGTCACATTTTTTATTTGTCCGAAAAAGGAAGGTCCATGGGTAACATGTGCTCCAATTAACAGAAGGGTTTCTTTTTTTGATCATACGCTTGTAATCAAAACCTCGAGCATTTAACCCCAAGGTGACATGGCACTTAATTCTAATTTCCTTTTCCCGTGGCTGTTGAGGAACAGCACGTGTAACTTTATCACTTCTATTTGACCATGAAATAATCACTATCAGCCTTGTGTACCATGTACATGAAAACATAAGGTTTGAAGTGTTTTTGGTATGTTTGGTAAAGGTGGACTACTGTGTAAACCGCAATCCAAGTTCAGCTTTGAATTTCATCCTCTGTATAATCAGTACCTGTTGTTTGTGTGTCTGAGAACGTAGCATGGGTCGTTCTTCTGCGCCTGTCTGCTAATGTCCGGCTGATTGATCCTGCACAAACAAGGAAAAGAATATTTCAAAACAGAAAGCATACATGTATACTGAATATTCAGTGGAGAATTTTAGTGTGGTTCATGTATTTTCCTCATATATTCTTTGCTCTCAGAGTGAAACTCTGAGAAACCTACAGGGTATTTGTAACGGGCACATTAGGAATGTAATAGGATTGTAATAATCAGATGTTCTAAATTCAATTTGTTCTGCCTTTTAAGGCATTGTTAATACATCAGTTAACAATTGAAAACAAATATGCACTGGAGTTGTAGCCATTGCGCCATGTAGTACCCAAGGACAGACTGGGGGGTTCAGCGTATTCTCAATTTAGCCCTATTGACCCACAAACGGAGCTTATGCTTCTAACCCAATAAATGTGATAGATAGATAGATAGATAGATAGATAGATAGATAGATAGATAGATAGATAGATAGATAGATAGATAGATAGATAGATAGATAGATAGATAGATAGATAGATAGATAGATAGATAGATAGATAGATAGATAGATAGATAGCATTCTATGTGATCTCACTTATCCATACGTATACCATATTCACAGATATGGACTGAGTATATGTGGGCCACAAATGACACAGACACACACACACACACACACACACACACACACACACACACACACACACGATCCATCAGCCTGGTTAAACATTAGCCTCCAATGTGTTGTTGGTGTTTGAACACAAAAAACTTATAAAGGGTAAAAGCAAATGTTCCCTCATTTATCAAAATAAGATAGTCAGAAATTAATTGAAAATGTTGCTAGTTGATTTATTCTGAATTAATTCTTCATTTGTGCTTTGAAGAGCAATGATTAATTTCTCCAGTACTCTTTTTCTTTGAAAATGTCAGTTTGCTTGACATTTCATCCTGGTGTTTTACTTGGGCTGGGCAGAAAAATTAAATGTCACAGTTAGTGGCAGGAACAAAAAGTAGCTTATGCACCCCGCCTGTGTAAAATGTGCTCAGCACTTTGTTCAAAACACCAGTGAGCTTATGAGCAGAGACTCCCCTCTCGGGGCCAGTACTGATCCCAAGTCATGCTTGTTTTCTTCAAGTCATGTCAAGCCTTTCTTGATATGCCAGCAAAGCATTTACTTGCAAATCAAACCTTTTTTTTTTGATAGATTCAGCCTAATGAAGTGGCAGCTAAACTGAACAAAGACAGACTGTTCAAAGATGAATTACATAATGTAACAGCTGGTTCAAAGTTTGCTTGGTCAATTATGCAAACTTGGGACTAAAATTAAGCTTGATAGAAGAAATATGTTGTCTATAGTCACTGGTTAGAAAGCACAGGCATAAATGGCATGCTAAGTCAGATCTGTGAATTCATAATTTAATACTTACATAGAACAGTGATTTCGCTATACCTGCCAACTAGATTTGAATTTGTGTGCTGGTTCGGAAGACTCGTTCGGAAGATTAGCACAAAAGCCACTGAAAAGCTAAGGAGGGGGCTTGATGTGTTTTACATGGGAGGGGGGTAAGTAATGGAAGCCCAAAATTGAACCGTTTGAACAGAAATATCCAAAAGTATGAGCAGCAAAGAATTTCTCTTTTACTTAGTGACCTTGATGAGTCAGTGGTATAATTTTCTTTCTTCATTGAAATGTGTTGTTCATATATTTGTTCATACAACTATTAAAATTATTTATTTGTTTTTCAGTAGGGAATCACTCATTTGAGTCTGGTGACAATAAGTTCACAAACTGTCTTGAAGGCTGATGTTTTCTGTAGCTCAATCGAGAAGATGCGTTTTGTCCAAAGTTTTTTACATTAAATTGCAGCATTCTGTAAAAAAAATGAATATTCATGTTCTGCCGTAATTAGTGAAAATGCAAATATCAAGACTGTATTGTTGTAAAAAGACTAAACACAATCAGGAGCTAGAAACAGGAAGTGGTCCTGTCAGACCTTTGTCTTTGGAGCAACAGTGGCAGAACTAAGGGAGAATTTCAGAGGTACGGAAAATACTGGATCAACTAAAATTGTTTAGATGACCAAAGGCTCAGAGGTAAAGTAGGAATTGGTGATGTATTACATGAAAATTTGAAAATGAGTCTCAAGATGAACAGGTTCAATAACAAGATGGCATTGCCAACTTTCTCATTGTCCTTTTAATGCACTTGGCCTCAAAAAGTTGTTTCCATTAAAATATACTCCGCTGGGATGGCTGAATAACCCGAAGCCAATATTTCACATTATCCAACCAGACAGATGTGCTGTGCACAGCTTTTCAAATATGTATTTTCATTTTGCTTCTCGTTTTGTCTCTGCTAATTTAAAAGACAAATGGAATGAATATACATGTTTTTTCTCCCAATGTTCAACACTGTTTTTTTCCAGTCTCTCCTTTCCATAGTCTTCCATATCTGACGTGAAATTGAAAACATGAATTATCTTGAGGAGGTTTTACATGTTTTTCAGAAAAGGTTATTGCATAACAGACATTTTGAAATTTCACTCGAGACAAATATAATTAGTAATAGAAACCTTATTCCAATGAACAGACAGGCCCTGGCGTACTGTACATACTGATCAATGTAATAGATCATATAAAGAAAATCATAATAATGTTTTATACATGTATAAAGAGAAAACTATAAAGAGACCGTTGATGTTAGTGTATTTACCCTGCTAATATAAAGTTTGCTATGAAAAGGGACAGTAAACATAACACCAAAACAAATGTAATTCACAGACGTGATATTGAGCTGATTATTATCATCTCAAGATGTTGGACAATGAAAAGCAAATACTAAGTGATAGTTAGACTTTTATGAGGTGAGTAATGGTTTTTAGAGAGTTAAAAGAGGAAGTACAGATTAGCTACAGCAAAGGGCCTCAGCTGTGTGAACTGGTCTGAGTCCTGCAGCTGGCACTCTGCACTTTTTGTGCTTTTGAAGTGTCATTTTAACACTTAATGAATTGTGAAAGCTGGGAAATTTTTATTAGCACCTACTGGCTGGTGGTCGGTGTGTAAGGAACATTTGCCTCATGAAGAAACAAACTGTAAAAAAGGCATGCAAGGATATCATGGATAGAAGTTATTTCCTCTCTCAGTCCAGTATGTCTTGTTTGTCCTTGGAAGTATTCATTGTTTCTATTTCTGTACTTGGTTCTATGGTCCGAGCAGACAAGATATATTATTGAGGTTTAGCCATTGCCATCAGTCTTTCCACATAGCTAGTCTCTGGCTCGGGTTATCATAAACCCTTGCCAGATTCACTGTGACCCCCATAAACAATGGACAAAATAGCAAAATATTTTATTTTTGCAACAGACTGGCATGCATCTAAGTTATTTTCTATTTTTGTTCCACTTATGGCCTCATCGTAATCACCTGAATACCCGGCTATGTGTGAAACATAACTCCTGTGTTACTCTTCACCCCAAACTGGCATCTTTCCACATCATGAAGCTGCAGTGACAACTGCAACTCCTATTTTAGCGGCAAAGCATTACTTTATAAGACAGTTGACAGCCTCCACGTAGCCTTGCTATACAAAGGTGAGCCTGTAATAAACACCAGCATCTTTCTTTGCATCACTTTTTGGAGGGACTTGACTCAATCTGACACAGTATAACAGAGAAAAAAGCTGCAAAAATGAGGGAAGGAAAAATGCATGACCATATGAAGTTGCACCCAAAACTGTTTCAGTCAGATTAGAGGAGAATGATTTTGCCAGATTTTTGTTGGCATTGAAACCATTATGAAGTTTGAAAAAGAGGGCCTGGATCGCTGTTGGAATATTACAGAAACTTTTTAAGAGGGAGAAATTGTGAAAACATCAGCGCTCTCCCCATGTTTTGAGTAGCTGGAAAAAGTTGAACTCACTAACAACAACATTGTACGGTATTTGTCGATACAGCTCCCTTACAGCATGTGTACTGGAGCGTTAATCTATCTATCTATCTATCTATCTATCTATCTATCTATCTATCTATCTATCTATCTATCTATCTATCTATCTATCTATCTATCTATCTATCTATCTATCTATCTATCTATCTCTATCTATCTATCTATCTATCTATCTATCTATCTATCTATGTGTGTGTTTGTGTTTTGTGTGTCTGCGTCTGTGTGTGTTTTTGTGTGTGTGCATACGCCATTGTGTGTGTGTGTCTGTATGTCTGTGTGTGTGTGTGCACGCCATTGTGTGTGTGTGTGTGTGTGTGTGGCCTGTGTATGTGGTGATCTCTTTGCCATGTCATATGGAAGCTGTTTATGTGTTTGGCCAGCTCCTTAGTTGAGGTGAGTGAGGCTTCAGGGGAATCTGCTCTTTCTCTCTGAGTCTATCTGTCTCCTTCCCCCGACTTTCTTTACTCTCAAATATCCAAGTCTGATTCCTAAAACATCTGCATCTTGTTAACATAAGCTATTTTGTCCCTGACATTAACTAATGATGCAAATCAACCACAGGATTTTAGGATTTGTTAAAGTTTAACAAAGGCTTTGTGTTCTTTTAAGAAGCATTTGAGGCATGGCGCATTTATCCCTGGTACTATATAATCATAATAGAGCAACAGTTAATTTATGTATGAAAATATGCTGAAGTCCTTGTTTGAACTTCTGCACCTGTGCATCAGACAGAGCAAGGTACTGGAAATGGCTCAAATGAAACCACCTAATAAATCCACAAAAATCATTGGTGCGTCCATGTCTGCAAGGACATTTCTTTGATCCCTGTCTCATTCATTATAGTCAGCTGGCCAGACAGCTCTAGGTTTGGAGACAATGAGGGACAGCATCTGGTCATCCAGGGAAATCACCTTCATCCTCCAGCTGCTCAAACACACTATCATCAGTTGCTTGGCCAAAAAGATGAGAAGACAGAAGAAGAGTAACCCTGACACCAACTGAGCAGTCATTTGAAAAAAAAAAAAAAAAAAAGATTAAAAGGCGTGATGCCACACCATTCCTGTCTGAGCCACAACTGTCATCCAGCATCAGCTTCCAACTCCAAAACAGGAAAATAGCTCATATATCTAGAGATGCATGGAGAAAGCGAAGCAAGGTTTGATGGACAGCGGGAGAGAAAAATTGGTGGAGAAAGGAAAAGTAGGGTTAACCAGAAGGGAGAAAGATGGGTAAGTCTTTGTAAGGAATATGAAAACAAGTTTGTGATGATCACCGCTTGTTTCCAAGGTGACTGGATTAATGCCTTTGGTACTTCTGGTACTCAATTTGACAGTAAAATGAGGAGTAACAGGACTGACCTGTTTATTTGCTGGATATGTTTGGGCGACTAAGGGCCCAAAGTGTTTAATGTAATCAACTATTTTAAGGTTTGCATCCACTCATAGGTGGAACACAGTCTTCAGTTTCTGGAAAGTCAGTCTGAGTCCCCACTTACTGACCACTCAATCAAACCAACCCTCACCTTTTGCTAATGTTTGATGCAACCAATTACTTCATAACATTGAGCCTTTGCAAGACATTTATGATCCAGGCCCTCAAGTCCAACAAGATATGAGGACTATTGAGGTATGGCTGCTATTAAACTTAGCTTTTTATGAACTGCCAGCTCTCATATATTTCCAAATAAATCAACTTAATAGAGAGCAGCTGTAAAGCACACAATGACAAGTGTTGGAAAAAAGTGCTGCTACTGTCAGAAAGAAGGCTCGATTTCTAAATGATGATAAGATTGAAACCAGTCCAGCACCTCTTAAGATCGTCATCACCTCACCAAAGCAGAGGTGACTTCACAAAATACCAGTGCATAATCCTAATCCCCCTGTCACTGGCAGCAATGAATTGACTCCTACCGTTAATCAAGATAAAGAGGAGGAACCCCCGATTTCAGTTCTAAATGACCCCTCTCCATTTTCACATGTTGTCAATTACACTGACAGTGAAATGGGCTGTTGACGTAATGTTAGGGACTAAGAACTGCTCAGGTGCTCAGTGAAATAGCAAACACACAAGCAGCCCTTATGAGATACCCTTATCCAATGAGCTCACTTCTAGACAATTAGAGTCCACCACCATTGTTGCTTTTACATCTTCAGGGAAATGCTATCAGAGTCCTGTGAGCCAAGCAGTCAAACACTGCTCTGCCATGAATTTAGACATAATGTTGCACATTCATTTTAAGTAAGAATACAATTTGCCATGTGAAATGCTGTGGCGTAGATGTCTGATATTTGATAAAAATAAATAATATAAATATGATATGATAAATAATATGATATGATAAATGATATTAAGGTAAATTAAAAAAAAAAATGTTTACCTTAATATTACAGCTGCAGGTGTCACTTACCTTGGCAAAGAGACACTAGGGCCAGGAGAGACAGCAGGAGTGATACCTTATTTAATCCTGACATGGTGTCACACATTGATCCGCTGATTTTCTTTGTTTATCTGTGCTCCTATAGAGCATTGGAATAAAAATACACACACATAGATAGTTGAATCTACAGCTTGCAGATAAAGATGATTTAGTCAGGTGTGTGAGATACTGCTTGGTGAGCGGAGTCTCCTCGTTGCTCAAGTTGCTGGGATTGAGACAGGAGCTGAGTCGTTTTAAATAAAGGGGCATCATGAGTACAAGCCAATCCAGCCCCTCTCTGCACGCCATTGGCCAGTTCAATGCAACATCTGTGTCCCCGGTATCCTCTTCCAAAAAAAAAAGGTAAGGGTAAGGTGGGAGTGGACAAAGAGAGACAGTTACAGAGAGAAAATGTGTAGGTGTGTTTCCTTGTTTCAGCCTACTGTGTTGTTGTTTTGCTTTGTCTGCAGCTCTTGGAGTCTCTTTATTCCAAGTAAGGGTGTGCAGGCATGTGTTTGGGTCACTGGGCCAATTTCTGGACTTTTCTTACAGTATTTCTTTTGGTGATGC
This sequence comes from Fistularia commersonii, assembly GCF_037954325.1. Lineage (NCBI taxonomy): Eukaryota > Metazoa > Chordata > Actinopteri > Syngnathiformes > Fistulariidae > Fistularia > Fistularia commersonii. The sequence continues at coordinate 7,358,487 of NC_141299.1, read as the reverse complement.
TTTGGTGAGTTTTTCCCTCCCATCTTTATTTTTCTAAACTTCTCTTTGTGTTTCTCCAGGACACTCACAGGAACGGGTTGAAATGAAGTTCTGGTTTGACTTCTGGTTCAGTTTTTTAATAGTCGCTGATTGTAGGGTGCTGTACTGCCAAAAGTGGAAGTGGCGTCATATGGCACGCCATTTCGGAAAAACTTCTCAGAATGCAGACACAAGATGTGCTTATGAGGTGCAATTTACTCATTTTCAACATGTGAATTGTTGCAATTAATGGACAGTCCTTGTAAAATCATTGGAAATTAAAAACACTGCATACATTCATCTGTTTTACAAGCCCTTCTGGAGTCAAAGTAAAATCCGGGTGAGCAGGAACATTTGAAGTAAATTATTATAAAAGTAAATGCAACCATTGAATAAATGGTGCATTTTGCGCTCCAGACAGACTAATGTCAGACTAATGTCTGTCTGGAGTGTGATAAGTTTTAATGAACTATAAAAACAACCAAGACCAAAATAAATCCCAAACTTTTTTTCACTAAATTCCAGCCAAACTCCGATGATATGATTTTTTTGATATTTGCACAGAAAAATATACATCTTGACTTTTTAACGTGATGTTTTAAGTGCTTTTTATTCATACAATTCATATTTATATTAATGGATTTGTGTGTGTGTGCATGCGTGTCTGTACTTGAAGAAGTCACTGACAGAGCCCGTTATTTTTTTGTCTATTTTCGGGATCCACACAAAAGCGATAAGAATAAGATTTTTTTAGAGTGTAAAGGAAATTTGAAGGGAAGAAAAAAGAGTTTAGAATCCCACCCCTCAATGGACAGCAGTCTGTGTAACACTGCCATCAAACCAACAACAAAAGAAATATCCTTATGGTGGTAATTATCAATTAATAAGTATTTCACTATACTGTTAGGTTTAAATTATTGATCCAGTTGAGAGATAAAGAAAAATATGTGAACGCCAATCAGAGTTGGGATAATAGGACAGCAAAAGATGGATGGGGTTGAGCCCAAATGTATCTAATGACAAATTTACAAGATAAAACATTTAAAAGTGTAGAGGTGACGGTCTGAAACACGAGAAATAATAGAAACTACCATTTCTCAGTGTTTGCTTGTCAGTGTTAAATTATCAAGTGAAAATAACTATCTGGCACATTTGGAGTATGCCTTAATCAAAATTCAACCCCTGAATTATTTTGTGATTTACAAAATCAGCACTTTATATTAGCACTAATATTTTTGCCATGCTGCTGCTCTCTGCTCCACTCTTCACATTACTAAATTATTTGCCCTTTAGAATCTCTGACCAGGTATCACAAGTAAAGCCATTCTAAGTCAAACACGTGTCTATATTGCTCGTCAGTTCGTATTAACACCTTTAACCCCACCAAAAAAAATGTAAAACAGAATAGAATTCCTTTTTGCTGACTTCTCAGGCTTATAAGCATGTGCACACACAAATGAGACCATTAGTATTCAAATTAGAATCCTATACTTCATATAAATACAAATTACCTCATCTATAAACACACCAGCCTCCTTGCTTAGTCATTGTCAGTGAAGCTTGCAGCTCTAGACCCAGTAATGAGAGGCCTGTCTAAGCAGCCTGTTATAGCCTGATCATTTTATTGCTTTTTTCCAAATCATTTCTAGCTGGGAATCAATAAACAGAGGTAACAACCTTGCTTATTCAAAAAGTTCAAAGATAATTGCATGCAAATGGCAGGTTTCCCTCTGCAGTCCTTAGTGTTAATGAAAGTTATTTACAGGGGTTGCTTTTATTTGCCCAGTGACTTGTCAAGAGAAATTTTTCTCTTGACAAAAATTTCATTTTTGGTTCATTGCCTGATTTCAAAGGTATAATTCTTATCGTTTTTTTTTTTTTTGCACTAAAAAATTGATAAGTTTAGACAAAAATAGTGACCCGAAGAATCAAAAAGAGGGAAGTGTTGTTTGTGTTTGTAAAATATGATTTCTTTGTTATTATTCCTTTGGTACAATTTTCACTAGTATGTGTTTTACAGCACTGCTCACTGCAAAGTCATCTCAACTGTGTGTTAAACTGCCAAATTGAATTGCAATCCGAAACACATAAATCCTATGGTAAAATCATTCGCTTTATTTCTTTAAGTGGAACGAACTAACCACAAAAACTGCAAAATCTTTCAAATTTAAACTTTATTAGATCCCTTGGTTCCTTTTCTAACAACTAAAGTAATTGAAGGCATAAATACGAAGTGCGGGTGACCAAACAAAACTGAAACATGGGGAAAGAGAAGTTAAAAAAGCAAAAGTTGAGCAGTTTCAGTTGAAATATCAAGAGTGTGACATAAATCATTGTTATTATTGTAAAAGTGTCCATGAAAAATAAACAAAATGTTTGCCTCATTTGTGGACTTGTACAAAAAAATGAAGTATGTTTTCTGTAAAATTATGACAAATGTATATAATGCAACAGGTCGCACGAGGAGATTGAAACAAAAACTCAGTTTATTCAAAAAGACATGAAACAAAACATAGGCTCTACATATTACCTTCCTCATTGGCAAATATAGATAAGGTGTAGCCTTAGATCTACACAACAGAGAACACTGAATCAAGCTAACATTCTATAAAATACAAAACAAGTTAATAGATAAACCATACGTTTTTAAAATGAGGAAACACTGGCTTATGTTTCCCATTTGTTACAGTTCTATGAGACTGTCTGTACCAGGATACTCTGGGAGGTTAAGATCATATTTTTTCTGGATATCATAAGGCAGGAAGCGTCCAGCCAAGAAATGTCGTCCTGAAAAACTGACGGCGCACTTTTTGGGTGCTGTCAGCGAGATGAGAACTTCTGGATTCATCCCATCCTGATTGGCTTCTTCCGCATCCCAACCTGAGATTAAGACGTGCAAAGACAATAAAAATGGGCAGTTAACAAGAGAGGTACGAGGCCCTTTTTACACAGGGTCAGATGTTGCAAGGAGAAATGCCTGTAATTCCTTTCATTTGAAAGAAGGAGTTCAGTCATGAAAATAAAAAAAATAGACACCAGCAATGTGGCAAGAAGGTGATCCAGACTCAACTTCTGCCACAACCTGATGTCATTTGGGCCAGTAATGTTAAGGTGCCAAGTCTTATGAAACCACTAGGAAGAAAAACCCTTCCAATGTCCACCACACCAGTATTCTGCTATTTAAAGACGGAGCTGAGACCGATTGAATGGATTCAGGTATTCAGCTTTACAATACCATCATGAAAAAGTTATGGCACCAAGAAAAAAAGAAAGAAAGAAAGAAAGAAAGAAAGAAAGAAAGAAAGAAAGAAAGAAAGAAAGAAAGAAAGAAAGAAAGAAAGAAAAAGAAAGATTTCCATTTAGCGTTTCCACATGTGCTCCAATTGCTAGGGCTGTTAGAGAGATGGAACTCCTTCAGAGTAAATAAACACCTTGAGAGAATGTTTTGTTCCCCTTTTTCAGAGTATGATACCAGTGAGTTTGGTACTTTCCTGAGGAAGAGGCTAAAAAAGCTTCCCCAAATTTTATTCATTATCAAACTCTAACCAAACACATTTGCTGCAACAAACACACAAAGCAGCCGGATGGAAAAACTTGTAAAGAACGGATTGTGTTTTTACTTTTATTTTTGATGTTGGAAACCTCGGCAGGTAATGTGTTTGGGGTTTGAAGACATCACACTGTAGAAGAAAATTTATTCTCCACGGGTGCTGACTAACTTAAAAGAAATAACTCTTGCCTGAAAGCCAAGGCTCACGGGGCGCAGCCAGGAGGCCCGTACATCATCGTGTGTGTCAGTGCTTTGAACCGACTGTCTTTAATTTGTAAAACACGTACCTGAGGGCACGTCCACGCTGGCAATGGGGATCTTGACTTGCTTCAGGGTGACCAAAATACCAGAGTAGGGCTCCCTAATGCTGCCAGAGTCTGCCTCTGGGCCCAACAAGGCATCAATCACCAAGTTATAAGCATCATTAATGAGCTGCACCTGAACAGAACAGATTTTCCAATGAATAAGTGAAGAATCCCTCCATATTTTACTCCATATCAAACTGCAGGCTGTCTGTGTTGGAAGCCCATTTTAAGTCAGTGGAAAACAAAGTTGGTACAAAATCCTCTGCTTCCCTAAAGCAGGATCATTTGCTGTGTTGCTGCAGCTGCATAGGAATATCAAATAGAGATTTTCTTTTAAATTAAGATATTACAACCAACTAAATTTCAATTTAAAAGAGCCTCAGACAAGCAATGGCTGAAACAAAACACCAAATTTTCCATATGACATTTTATGAGATGCCCTTCAAGATATATGCCTGGTGTCATCATCAAGCTACCTCAGTTGGAAGATAGGAAAGAAAAGGGATATCCATCTTCTCACACTGAACCGTGAAGTCCTGGTGCAAACTGTGAGAGGAGCGTTTCGGATGGTAGATGGTGGGCTCGTATTCCTGGCAAAGAGGAAAACCAACCAAAGAGAGGAGGGGTGGAAGAAAAGGGGGACCGAAAAGATAAAAAAGAGACAGGGATTATGTAATTCCAGGACTATGTAGACAGAGATCTCAGACTACTGACATGCCACATATTTTGGCTTGGAGTTCATGACAAAAAAGTTAACCGGTGTTCTGCTGTCTGACTCTAATTCAATACTTCCATTATAAGCTTGAGTAGAAATCCAGACATACACATTATGAAAGGTCTGTGATGCACAGGAGGAAGCACCTGTTACCTTTGACCTCTGCACAGGGGCCAAGATAAATCTTGCAACTTGGTTTTGCTTGTCAGTGGGATAGATGTGGTCTTTTTTTTTAAACATTCATATTGCATCTCAGCAGAGAATATGCCATATTTAAATATTAGATCCAGCCTTTTTAGTGTTTCTTTTACCCTGAAACGCTACGAAAAGAAATAAAAGTTTCATCGTCATCCATCCTGGAATCAAAACTTAAACTGGATGGTGATTTGAAATGCAGTCACACCTCCTTTTCACTACAAGCTGTGTGAAAGCAATAAAAAGCTCTAAAACACTACCAGTTACCCTGAGCATGAATAGAAATGAGTCATAGGACAGAAACGAGACGTTTAATGTTAATGTCCACTTCTATCAGGGGTTGATGTGTAGCATTCAGTCTTCAAACACCATCCATTAAGGATGAAGTGATGAGGTCTTCACGGTAATAGTCAATTATGTCACTTTGGAAATTATGTTTCGGCATGCGTGATGTGCTTGGTACCAGTGTCTTTGTTTTTATGTTTTTTTTAATTCTTTTTTGTAAGAATGTCTGATGACAAACGGATGCTTGCAATTGGTGTCATAGCAAGTTTAGCCCATGACTAACCTTTGAAATGATGCATTTCCACTGTTAATGAGCCAAGCATCACACCATAACCACGTGCCAATATTAATGATATATATCATTTATATATCAATCATCACAACTGACTTTGATGAAGGACTGTCTGCACTTTCTCTTTTACAGATGTACCATGATGCACTCATACACTAGCTCCCTGTTTTCTGTCTTGGATGGAATGCAAATGGCAGCGGGTTGGCCTGTTAGTCTGCTGTTGGTGATTACATTCACAGCTCGTGAAGGGGCCCCAAGACTGTACATGGTGTGTATGAACATGTTCAGGTGTCTCTCACGCATGTCTTCGTGCTGACAGGGATCAGGTCGCACCATGAAAAACATACATTTTACCACCGGGGAAGCGATTCTTTGTCCAAAGTATCAAGTTGCTGAAGTCAGAGCAAACAAGGGTGATCCCAGTGGATGTAATATACAGTACACATGCATGTCACATTGATGAAAAGGATGTATCGGGGATTAAAGACCAGGCAGAAGAAAATATAAAGCACAAAGTTTTAACTTAATAAGGTTACAAAATAAAACTTAGGCAAATTGTCTGGGGAAAGATAAGAATAGCTATTGGTCTAAAAATGGTACCAGTTCTCAGTTGTTTAGAGGTTTTAAAAGTTACCATTGGGGCTTTTTAATTATTTCCTGCAGTGTCACTGTAAAGTATATCTCCCTCAAGGCCGGCCTGCAGTCTAATCTCTTACTTGAATAGGGGAAAAGATAGAAAGAGACAAGGAGACACTTTGCATGACAAGAGTCCTTTGAACACAATTTTAATCACAGCTATCAATGGACAATAAATCTAGACTGTCAAGATACGTATGGAAAAGCATATTAGTACATCCTACCGAAAATCCCAAAACATATACAATATTTCCCCTCCAATAAAGTTAAAGTGGAGCTGGATGAGAGAAGGGTGCTTTTACATCACATAACCATACAGTCCATAAAGAATCATGTTCAGTTTGAGCTCTAATGGATTTGTTGAGGATCAATTCTCCCTCTAGAAACAATTTTTCTAGAAAAGTCAATCAGAATGTGGCTTTATGGGCAGACATTAAGGTCATGATGATATCATAGTGTGGCTGTGGAGCATGAGATGCAGTCCGATTTAACAGGAATTACAATAGCATGAAATCATGACTGTCTGAGTGCCCTTGCAGTGAGCGTAATGGGATAACTACTCTGAGCTGTTTACAGGAGCAAAGATGATATTCTATAAAACACAGCTGCCTTCATAAGAGAACCCCTGTTGGTCATCATGTAATTTAAAAGCAATTTATAATTTTTGTGTTTAACCCACCAGGGTTGTGAAATATTTTTATGTATCATTTTATGCTTGCAAAGCTTACTTACAAAGATGCGCAGGTGTCGTGCACATACAAGGCCAATGGAGCCATTTTGATCGGGTCCACAGATAACCAGAACTGTTGGCTGCTTCTTCGCTAAGGAGTCAAGAGGATAGGCCTGGAGGGTGAAAAGAAAAAGATTGGCGGCTTGGCACTGGAGCTTATGAGTGAGAGAAAGAACAAAGCGGAAAAATAGAAATGATTGCAGAAAGAGATGCAAGAAGAATAAAATAGTTTTAGGTGTTTATCCCTCTGTCTTTTTCAGTGCACATGATTTGACTGCAGCTACCCCATCTTGCTCTGACTGTCCACAGCATGCCGAGCATTCCAGCTCTATTATCTCATTCCTCAATGAGACAATGTTCAGTCTCATTAAATCAACCCTGACAGCAGTGGAAAAATGCCAGTGTCCTCACCATAGGATGCTTCCATTTATAGCACTTTCCATCTCAGTCCCAGCTACAGTGGGCCCCTGGCATCTGCTTCATTAACTGGCGGCACAGTCGTTGTAAATCAGCCTACACCTTCGTAAATGAGACAGCCAATGAATTGCGGAGCTGTAACCTGAGTGGATAATCTTACAACTCCAACACCTGAACAGTAAGACTGCGTGTGTGCACACTCAGTCATGATCATTTCTGAAAGTGCAAAAGGTGTCCTCCATTATTTTCCAATATTTTTTTGAACCACAATGCTCTATTTCAGATTGCGGTGATAAGTGGTAGGTTGACCTTACAGTAACCGAGTTTCTGTACTTGGTGGTTGCATAATGGTGAATGAAAATGTTGAAGCTTGTGCTCATAAGCAGGAAGAAGTGTATTTGGAAAAATGTTGCATCGACTTCTGGACATCCTGTCCAATTAGAGTGCCCTAGGTGTGTGACAGAACACATTTATTTCTGCTTAGCTCAGTTTGTCACTAGCATAAATAGTTGCCTTTCCCCTTCAAAACCCAGCCCACTCATCATAGTGTTTATGTCCTTTGTAATAAAGCAGTCCTCTTTCTCACTATCTCTATCTCTTACCTCTACCTCAGTACATAATACGTATACAGTTTAGATAGATAGATAGATAGATAGATAGATAGATAGACAGACAGACAGACAGACAGACAGACAGACAGACAGACAGACAGACAGACAGACAGACAGACAGACAGACAGACAGACAGACAGACAGACAGACAGACAGACAGACAGACAGATAGATAGATAGATAGATAGATAGATAGATAGATAGATAGATAGATAGATAGATAGATAGATAGATAGATAGATAGCACTCAAGTATTCATGTGCATGTCAACAGTTCAGTCATGGGCCTTTTGTAGTCAATCCTGCAAGTTCACAGTTTGGAATTCCTGATCATGCAGTCTCAGGAGACGGCCTTATCAAACTATGGCTGAACATTCCAAGTTAGATTCCTGGCTCCCCCTAGTGTGTCGAAGTGTTGTTGAGCAAGGCAGTGAGCCCCTAATGGCTCCCCTGGCGCTAGTTGATGGCAGCCTACTGCTCAAGGTTCATCCATGATGGGATAATTGCAGAGCGAGAAATTCCCCATGGGGATTAATAAAGGATTTATTATTATAATCAACTATTAACTTTCTGGTTCCTCCTCATGTATTGGTACATGTACATGTGCCTATTCAACTTAGTATGCCTGGTGGGAGCTCCCATGTTCTGCAGAGACAGGTTATAAATTTGTTTATCATCAATATGCTACAATAGCAGAGATTCGCTTCAGACAACAGTGGCTTACCTAGGATTGAGGATACTAAGCTGGTCACCTGGCAACCCTATGGCTGCTCCCCAAATCTCAGAGATAAAGTATCTTTACTGAGAGAGATGAGTTGTTATAAACCATGGCAACAGTGATACAGACTTTTTTCTGGCAATGCACTGTATGTGTCGATTAAAAAAAAGGTGAGGCACATAATAATGTTACCAGGATAAGTTTTCTTTTTTGTATAAAATGAAACAACTTGATAAAAATCTATGAAGATCTTCCAAAATGATGTCATTTTTTTCAATAAAACCTCAAGCTGCCTTGGCAACAAATTATAAACAATATTGTTTTAGAAAACAAAGTTTTATGAATGGGAGTGATTCTTATATGCCTATTTAAATGTTTTCCAGATTTTTTTAAATATATAATTGGTATATATTTAATTTGTAAGACGTGCTTTTTGCCGACGGATGCTGCATCTGTTCAGCAGATCTGGATTGCAATTTCTTCTCTTTTATTAGCTCTCTGAGACATATTACGTTTTCGTTCTTTGGAGTAGTTGAAGTAGGTAAAGACAGCTGGGAGTCTAACCCACAGCAAAACAAACACATGATGTTTAAAAAATATTTTCCATGTATTCCTTGTACTAAATCAAAAAGTACATTAGAATATACCAATAATATTTATTATTAAAATGCAAGCTTTTAGGAAAGGTGGTAAGCAGTCACTTTTGTGGTGCCTAAATAGGGAGAAAGGTCAGGTAAGTGCTTGATTTAGTGCAAATCACTATCAAGAGTCCCTGAACACACATTCCTTCAAGTTCTTAACAAAATCAGTCTGTCTTGAGTATAATAAAGTCTCAGAGGAAACTACTCTTTGAAATGAATGTTAAAGGTAAATACGCTTTTCACCTCCAATCAGTCAGAGACATTTGCTAAGCCTAAAAAAACACGATCACTGTCCTAAAAACACAAAATCCTCTGCACCCACAACCAGTATGTGGTATAAGGTCAAGAAAGAAGAGTGAGCCACAGTTTTAGATCTCCTGTAACCTGTAGACTGATTTACTGCTCTGGGGTAACAAAATGTCTCTGTCTACACTCAGGTGTTGAAAAGCCTCAGACTGATATAGAAACACACACACACACACACACACACACACACGCATATACATACATAGTCTGGACATGGTGGCTCCGGCTGCTGCTGTTGGAACAGTAAATGGATTACTTAGAGAAAACCTATAATCTCTATGGCAACCTGTGTGTGTGTGTGTGTGTGTGTGTGTGTGTGCCTGTGCATGTGCATGTCTGTGCACGTGTGACAGAGGATGTGCTTGTTTGTATGGTGTATTTGGACGCCAGCAGCCGTGAAATCAGTCTGTCTCCATCTCCTTTTAATGTAATTGTCCTTAAATAACAGTGATGTCATGTAAGCAGTAGCAAGCTGCCGGTGGCCGAGGGCAGCAGCAATCTGGGCTGCCAAACCATTTTTGTTTTGTAAGGCAAAGCTCTTAGAGCCCATGATGGAGGACCAGGCAAAGTCCCAGCGGTGGCCAATGATAATAGAGGGGAAGTGGATGTGGTGGGTTTAATCACATGCTTTTTAAGGGAAAGTTAAGTGTCTGCACCTTCGAGTGATGCTGCCACTCTGCCTATCCCTGTTTTAACTGGACTTTTCCCATCTTTCTTTTTAATGGTCCCAATTGTCCATTTTACTTTTTTGAAACTGTTTCTATTGGATCTCTCTCTTTTTATTCCATAGTATTCAGGATGATCAATAAATATAATCTCGAATTGCTTTTGATAATGATTAGTATACTCAATTAAAATAAATGCAGTTTAAAGCTGCATCTGCTTTGTCTTTTTTGCTGTACCTTGAGATCCTATCATACAGAAAAGCTAAATTATCAGTGTATATGTACGTGTGTGTGTGTGTGTGTGTGTGTGTGTGTGTGTGTGTGTGTGTGTGTGTGTGTGTGTAAAAATATAAACGTACATATATTTCAGATATATGTGTTTTTATTAAATTTATAGGTATTTACACATCTATGAGTTTGTACATGTTTGTACATGTATAAATATATATACACATTTTCCAAAAACATTCATTTTTTTAGTCGAAAAAAATATTCCCATTAATGGGGTCCTTTTTTAGTCATCTGCTGAAACAGACAATAATTATTGAATCCAAATCAACAAACTAGTTTTCACACCCCAAATATTTGTGTATATGTATCCTCCTTGGACCTGGATATCACATTTATGTTTGAGTTCTACAGAAATTTGTTGTCCCCACAACAAATTTGTGGGGACAACAAATGTGGTCCCCAAATCCTTATTTTTCCGAAGCTACATTATTTTAAAAGAAGAGCATTAGTTTATATCCTTGGCAGGTAGCAATATGCTCAAAAAGCAAAGAGAAGATATGTATCAAACAAGCACTGGGGTCTCAGGAGGCTATATATACCACAAGAAGTGGTTGACCATTTTTGCCATTTCGTTGATATTAAACCTAAATCTCAGACAACCAGACAAAGTATATTTTGTGTACCTTTCACATGTCTACCTTTTCCTCTACTTGCGTGTACTGTCTCGTCTTCAATCCTTCATCTCTCCTCAAGACAGCAGAGCACAGCTCATTTACTCTCAGGCCAGAGAGTACCCAACCAGCTGAAGAGCCCACTGAGAAAAACCTTATTGATCTATAACAAGGCAACATGTCATGTCACAGAGAACCGCATGTATTCCTATTTGCCTTTGGCTGGCAAACTGCACTTGACACGATCCAGCTTAAAACTATTTTAAACCGTGGCCACAGAATAGGGAAAAGAGTAGAGGCTGTTTTCTTTTGCGTTCTGCCACTAGAAAATGTTGTTGAAAATAAGAACATTTCCCTCAGATATTCACCAGATTATTTTCAATGGCCACTCGACCAACTTCCAACAGAATTGAAGAATAGAATAGAATAGAATAGAATAGAATAGAATAGAATAGAATAGAATAGAATAGAATGTGTCTTATTCGCTCCCCAGGGGAAAAATTCCAAATAGGAATGTGTTGTTTTCTACAGCTGTGGATTCGTGCCTTCAACTTAAGCAAACTGTCACAGTCAGACCTCTCAGTTATGTGAAGCCAAAAATGGCTAAATGGGGAACAGGTGTTTTATACATCAAATATGTTCAGAAATGTCTGATCTTGAAAAAGGATTCGCAGAGTTGTATTACAGTGTTATCTATTCAGCCACTGCTCACATAAGAGATTCAGATTCTTAAGGTGAAGAGCCTCACTGTGTTTATTCTAATTTACATTGTTATTATCATTCATCTTATTCCACATTCATATTATGATGATGAACTATGAATGGCAAGAAAATGCACAAGTTGCCCTGTAATAAGCAGGTGCAATGGAATAATCTATGTTGTTCTTTTATCGTATTTGAAAAAACTGAGTCCCTTTAGTCAAAAGGGCCTTTAGTCAAAATGAAGAGAAATTAAATCATGACAGTCAAACATGGAACTCTGTTTGGATGTCTGTACCATATCTTACTTTAGTATGTATTTTTTGTAATGATGATAATGAAAGTTGATAGATGAATTACACAAAGCTTTAATAATAGAAGTTGTGCAGACCTTAGAAATGGCAAGAGCGCAGGCGTGTCCCCAAATCTCTATCAGCTGCTGTTGTCCAAATCTGTAGTCCCTCAGTAACTCTGTCTCGATTGCTGCCACCTCCCCTTTACTGTCGGACACAGGACACAACAAAACATGTACTTAGTAAGACAGTTGTCATGTTTGTTTACCGTCATTTGGTCTGCTGTTAGTGGAGCTGTGTAAAGAGGGGACCGAGGACCGAGGAAATTTCACAGCAAATGCAAGCGCTGAAACAAATTTCAATACGGACATTATACATTACATATTACCTGTATATATCATGCTGTGAAGAAAAACACCCAAGTTTACGCACCTTGCGTACAGAGAGAGAAAAACAATGATATTTTAACACACATTCAAAATAACTCTGTTTTCACTTAGGCATATCTCACATTTATGATTGATCCCACTGTTTTACTGTCAACAGTCTGGACCGACGGTAGTTATTTATGCGATATAATGTAGTCCTACACCCACTGAATGACTAGAAGTGAGTATTTGAAATACATTTCTGCCACATCTTCCATGAATGTTTCTTAATATTTTGTACTGTGAAATCAAAACCATCTTCCGATACCCCAACAAACTACAAGCTTGAGCTTCATACATCTAAGTTATATTGAGTGTAAAGAGATGAAAAAAGTAAAAGTAGATATCTCATTTTGAACAACTTTATGATTACCCATTTCTAAACACTTCATTGGAAAAAGATAACTTTGAAAAAGGGAAAAAATTATTCACGTCAAATCAATGCAAGGTGGTCACTATTGGAATACTATTGGAATGAGTGTCTCTGAAAGCAGTGTTGAAAATCCATTTACCACCACGTAGAGACTGGCTTTTTGATTGATGATGATCGATTCCATGATAACAAACCAAAATGAAAAGGATACTTGCAGTCATTCATATTTAAAGCACACACTTAAAAATGAAAAATAATCAAATCGCCAAAATACCCACCTGTGGTACCTTCACAACCCACAAGGGAGCACTTTCGGTCACAATCCGCAGAGGCTTTTTACAGGGTCATTTTTTTTCTCACTTCTAAAGATAATCTTTAACAGCTTGTGAGAAATGCAATCACAAAACAGATAAACCTTGTTGTTTCCAGATAATGCCCACATGCCACTTGCGCACGAGACTCCCCTGCTTATTTGTATTATCTATGAATCATTGCACTTGTTATTTTCAAAAACAACCTTGATTGTAAGCTGTGTGCAACCTTGCCTGCTGTTGCCACTCTCCTCATGGTGGCAGTGCAACTGATGCTGCTGCATTGGTTACCTGCTGTTGCTGCTTTAGGATGGAGGTGAGAGCGTGCACGTTTGACAAATCCAGTAAGACAGGCACAGCAATGGGCAGGTGACATGGCTACAGTCACCATGATGTCACCTGTTTTACTGAGTAAATCCTGCAAATGCTCCAGTGTCCAGTTTGGGTAGGGTATGACTTGGTCACGTCTCTTTTACTCTACAGACACCTAGTGTTTGTCATAGGTGTTGCAACTGCAGAGGAAAACCTGGGTAATGAAAAACTTCTTTTAGGGTTGAAACACATAGAGATGTCATGGGATACTTCAGAACAATATCCAATATTCTATATCACATTCTAAATCAAATTGATTCCATCACAAATCAAACATATATACATACGTATCATTAATACTTCAACCTCATAATCTAGGACTCACAGACACAAACCTCTCATTAATTACTTTCCTTTGAGCTGATCTAAATTTCCACCTGGTGCTCCTGTTTACCTCATTAAAGTGTCTTGCATGTACGCCCATTCGAAGGAGGGGATATACAAGAGCGTGTTTCGCAAAAACAACATGCATAAATTCCATATCTGTCTTTATTATCTTGTGCAATGTTATGATGATGATGTGGCTGTACTGTCCTTTACTACAAAACGGGGAGTTTTCCACAAGTCACTGTAACCACGTGGGGCTTCTGGCATTTACCTGTGCCACTGGAGCGACTGCAGCTGTCACCCACAGCTCACCTCAGGGATGTTTCCTGAGGCACTGTGACAAGATGATCTTTGGAAAAGTTCACCACACCCAGCGGCAGCAACAAACATCTTACCACTCCTTCTGAATCAAGCTGTTATTTTACATGTTTGCTTTCAAGCAGGGGGGGGGTAGAAAACCAGTTTGTCAAAATATCTCACAGAAATGATACCGTTGTTTGTGGTTAAACTATGAGCCACAGACTGACTGTGCTGTTGAAGTGGTTCTTCATCCAAAAATTACGAATACTGACGCAACAGCTGCTGTCTAGAAGTCAAGTTTCTTTACAGGGGAGCAGCAAACAGAGATGACAGATGGCTGTGACATGCCACATACTGCTCATCTGCCAATGACGCATTGTTATTATTGTGAATTTATTATTATTTTTTTATCATTCTTACATCTTGGTTCACAGAGTTTAGCATGCTGGAACACCTTCAAACCACCACACTTTAAATCTAAAGTTAAGAAGATATAAATCATGTCCTTGATTTTCAAACTCATTTACATGTAACTCCTGTACATGTCTGTGCATGTGTAGTGTGGTTGCAGAAAAAAAATGTATTCTGAGTGTTGTTTTTTTGTGATACCTGCCTTGAGCAATGCAGAGGCCAGTAGCATCTCCCAGGAGAGAGCTGTTTTCCCCAAGCACAGTGCGGTGTGCTCCTCTTGCAATTCCCTGTCACTGTAGCACAGCGTGACAGTGAGCACAAGCGGCTTAATGAATCTGTTTACCTGACGTATGAGATAAGGTAAAATAAGACTTTAATGGTCCCAGTGGGCAAAATTGGAGTCAGAGGCAAAGGAAAACAGCAAATTAAATAAACAATGGAGTGGTTGTTGATCATAAAAGCAGTTTAATGAAAGATTCAGTGCGTTAAAAAATATGTGTGGGTGAAAGTGTGTGCCCATGTTCTCTGCAGAGTGCAAATGAATTACAAAATGAGTAGGTGCTCGGTCTGTTGGTTAAAATGTATTATAATGTAAGGGCCATGGAGGTTTCAAACAGTAGCAGACACATTCTAAATTGCTGTGTCATGTGAAAAATACTCTGCGGGAAATCATGTAACGTCAGGAGACAGAAATAGCATCACTTTCTACCAGCTCAAAGTTTAATTTCAACATTCACAATGTGATCTTTTGGCAAGAAGAAGTGAAAGTGCAAGACTGAAGTCATCATCCTTCAAATCGTGGTCTGCAGAGGCTCAAATCAATGAAAGCGCAGACAGACACATCTGTTTTGTTCCACGAAAATACACAAGAATCTTCGGCACGCTAGATAGGCTCTGGGGCCTTTGGTATTTTGTACTCTGCATTGCGAGCACTAAAACACTGTAGTAGCTTTACTTAGAAGAGTGAAAATCTATTTTGATCTTAGCATATATTACACTTTATCTGATCTATGCTATTTTTATGTTTTGAAAATCCCCAGCTCTCTTGGCAGTTTTGGGATACTGTATAATGGAGGTGTACTGTTGTACCATTAGATCCCTGGATTACGATACATCGTTTATTTGTGCATTTGTATAATTGCTCTGACTTGATCCAATGCCAGTCGGGTCAGAATTTGAGTTAAGAAATACCTTGTAAACTGATAAAAGTGAGCCTCACTTGTGTTTAAACATGATAAATGTTTCGTGTTTGACAGTATATCTTGCATCTTCTGGAAGATTTTTTTAAGTTACTTAAAAGAAAACACAAACAAAGAAACAGAAAAAAGTAATGGGATTGGACCTGCTTCAAAAATTTTAATCACTTACATCAGGGGCGCCAGACACGCCGATCCCGATCTAATGGTCAATCGCTGAGCCCTGCCTTTCAAAATAAACAACCGTGTGGATAGATCACTTGTCATTACAAATATCTGTTAGCCGATCATCCATCCCCTATGCTGCATTGTCACGCTTGATTGACGTACATACGAGACCGTTCCACCATGACTGATGGATTTGGAAGTGTGTTTGAGGCTGGGCTACCTGTCAGTTGACTGAGTCCATTAATTACAAGGCATCATCAGAGCAAGGCAATGGCCAAAAATGTACACAATTATATTGTGCCATACATGTTCATACTGTTATGCAAGGGAAATAATACAGACACACAGACACACACACACACACACACACACATATATATATATAAATATTTGTCAAAAAATTATGGGCACCCATGATTTACATAAATCTTTACCTCTGTTAATAGTGTATTGTTACAAGATCTTTTTTCTTTCCTTTATAAAATGTGGTGGCCTCTATAAATTAGCATTCATATTATTACTGTCAATCACATGCAATAGATGGAGGTGGTGTAGCAATCTAAATTTAGCATGGCCGCTTTTGTGTTTGCTCCAAATGCCCCCCTCAGCTAATAGAAACCTCCCAGTTAATGACATGTTCTACAATTTTAAAATCTCATAAATGTGACATATAATATATATATATGGAAAGAGGAGTTTCTTTTTGAACAATGCAAATATGTAGATCATCCACTGGGTCACAAATAAAGCTGTTACCATTGTACAATAGTAGCTTGGCCAAGTTTTCCTAAATACGATTCCTGCAACAGATCCTGCGATATCCTATTTTCTATTTTTACATCTCTGTTTATTTCCTACGAATACATATCCCCACAACGGGATTATTTGATCTATAGATTTTGCAATCTGGTCCAACATTAACCCTGGTTACTTTCTATCCCTGTCCACCTTATTCCTACATGGCCCAATCTTCTGCTATCATCTTGCTCAGGGGCCGCTGTATTGATAAATGTTTGCTTGAACCAATGTGTTGACAAATTGAGGGGCAACATCAAGAGAGCAAATGGTAAATGGCTCACAGTGATTCAAACTTGGGGAACCACCTGTAAAAGTAGCACATTTTGAGAATAAGGGGGATGTGTTGAATTGCAGCAACTATAGAGGGATAAAGTTGATTAGCCATACAATGAAGTTATGGGAAAGAGTAGTGGAAACTAGACTGAGAGCAGAAGAAAGCATTGAAAAGACAGGAGGCAAAGTTAGAGGTCACAGAGATGAAGATGCTGAGGTTCTCTTCGGGAGTGACCAGGATGGGTGGGATCAGGAATGAGTCTATCAGAGGAACAGCCCTGTTAGACGTTTTTGAGAGAAGGTTAAAGAAGCCAGACTGAGATGGTTCGGTCATGAACAGCGGAGGGATATTGAATATATTGATAGACGGATGCTTGAATTGGAGCTGCCAGGCAGGAGGTCCAGAGAAAGACCAAAGAGAAGATTTATGGACCTAGTGAGAGAGGATATGAAGGTCGTTGGTGTGAGAGAGGAGGATACAGAGAAGAGGGTTAGATGGAGAAAATTGATTTGCTGTGGCGATCCCTGAGGGGAAAAGCCGAAAGGAGAACAAGAAGACGAAGAAGAAGAAAAAGAAGAAGAAGAAGAGGAAAACCTTTACACAAAATGGGACTAGATATTAATTTTGATTATATTATATTAGACTATAGATTACATTAGATTAGATTATATTAGACTCATTGCCAAACGGTTTTGCTCTCATTTTTGGCCAATTAACAGCTACAACCATGTTTTACCAAGGGAGCAGTTTGAGGCTGGCCCATTTGTCATTATAGCCGGATTACCAGAGGCTTTCTTAGGTGTTGGAGGTGTTGGATTTTCTGATCTAACAAGTATCATATCAGGACACCTCTCATCACTAGTCACACCTCCCAGTGTGTAGCTGCGGGAAGTCATGCGCCGTGCAGCTAAAACATGATGTAAAGGGAAACTAGAGGAGCAATTGAGTGTGACGGCTACCAAGAGAAAGTACATTGGTCTACCTCAAGATTGCCCTAAGAGAAAATACATCCATCTTTCTTTGGTGAAATTTAAAATGAAATTGTTCAGTGGAAATACACTGAGGCAAGGTCACATCTGTCAGGCAAAGAATTATATCTGTTTATGGGGCTCTGGCTATGCAGACTTTATACCATATCCATGTTTGATAAAAAATTGCACTATAGGTTTTGCATTACAAAAAAAAACGTGCAGCTGTATGAAAGGGAATTATAAAAGCCGTAATACTATGCACAGAGAATTTCCTCACGAGTAATTTATACAGTGACATGAGCAGACAGCATCTTTTTCTTCACCAGGAATGGTACAAACATGCAATGAACATGTTCATTTCATGAACCTAGTCGTTAGATAACGAAAGGAAAGAACAAACAGCTTCAACAATTACATGGGCTTGTGTTATTCCAAACCCTCAACAAAATCTTTCCAACCCCCAACCTATAAATAATAATATACAAGGAGTTTTCACCTGACTTTACTGATAATTCCCAGTAGCATGAGGACATTAATTATGTTTCCATGCTTTTTATTGGGATGATGGACAGGGGATCAGGTGTGGTAGGAGAAGAGGTACCTAATACGCAGCCTCAGCTGGCAGATGGCGGTTGACTTCGTGCCTCCATATGTTCCTATTTTAACAGCCCAGCATGAGCCTTGCTTCGAGTCTCCTTGGTAAAATCGTTTAGATCCGCCTTTATGTAATGGGCATGTGAGAATCATTTTTTTTCAAAACCAGCTTTATCAGTTTAGCAGCCTGCTCATGCCTCTCATATCCGGCCCTATAGACATTATTCACATCATTGTTGTTCATTCCTGATCATTCATTTCTTTCATTTCTTCTGTTTGCAACCGTGCACTAATACATGTGCAAAAGATATATATTATCTTTGCCTAAAGCATGTTATATTTCCTTTTCATCCCATAACATCAAAAGCACACGTGCACCAGTGAATCGGTGTTACTTGTAATTTATTTTTTAATGCCGTGTAATCTCACGAGATCTACCCTCAAGTCCTTTGGGATCTTAGATTTATCTTCCGAAACAGAGTAAATCTCCACAGAAATGCATCATAGCAAAATTAGAAGTGCAAAGAATTGCACACATGAGCACACATGCTTGGATTGTGGACACTCTTCTGGTAATAGTTGGTATCCTCATAATTCTTTCAGCTGGTTATCCAGAAAAGTCACAAATAACCACTGCCCCTGTTTTGAAGCCAGCTCATTCTGTGAGGCCAGAGGCTCTCCACATCGCCAATTACAAAGCGTGTGTTGTCACATCCCATTTTTTCTCACTCCGGCCAGGACTTGTCCTCCAGGTACTAAGAGTGCATCCAAAAGACTAACACAATTTATAAGGACACAATAGACGGATGACTTATCTGTTTTACCAAAGTGACCTGAAGACTAGTTTCAGTAGTGTTTCTATTGATCAATGTTTTAGGAAGAAGAGTTCATATACGATGAGATTTGGTTTGCCCTCAGATAGGTAAGCATCTGCTGAGAGACAGAAATCCATTTATAAAAAAAATGCATATGGAGATAAGCAGATTTTAACTGTGCAGATAGAATACTTTTCAGTGTATTACAGAAATTTATAAAAACTATGACCTAATTCTTCCACTTAAATGATAACAATTTTCCATGTTTTATGAACACCGATTTATAGCATGCTAAGAAAAAAATGTGTCAATTGCTTCTTCAATCAAAAACTGTAATTTAGAAATTCAATATGCTTTTCCTTTATTTGTACAGCAGTAGAGTGTGGACATGCCCTAACATTCTCTCTGAATGATATATCTGAGTTCAAATCATTCATATATTCCCCTGTCTGGTTTCAGTCTCGGATGGAAGAGGGATTCTTGCACAAAATCACAAAATCCTTTGAAACTTCTCTCCTCCAATTTCAAAGCGTATCCAACCGTGACTACTCTGAAGACAGGGTGAGGGCTACCAGCTACTGCTGTCACCTGCTGTTATTGTTTTGCTTCATGCTCTGGTCAGGTTAACCTTTAACCTAGTTTTCTATCTAAGTTTCCAATGTGGATTTATTGCAGTGTAGAGACATATTAGTCCTGTGTGCGGGACTAATACGCACACATGGAAACCACACAAAAGGGAAAGTAATAGTAAATAGTATTCAAAAAGGGGAAAAAGTTCAAGGGTATTTTTGGCAGGGACACAAAATGAATATATCAGACTGTTTTTTAAGTTGTCAGTGATTATGTGACCTTGACCTTTCAACAACAAAACCTGATGAAACAATGGTAAAATGTGGTAAAATGAGAATTTGTGGTAAATCTGTCCTTCATCACTGCACTGTATTAAGTTGGCCTCATACTGTCATTCTTATCTTTTTTTTAAACAGCTAAAAAGGGAAGGAAAGAGTAGGGATTGAGCAATTTCATTTGCTAATGAATGAATATAAATTTTGTTATCACTGTGTCTAGACTGGATAAATTAAAAGTGAGGATGTGAAAGAACCAATCTAAATGACAATGGTGTTATAATGTAACAACATACAGATTTCTGAAATCCATCAATGCTTCATATTTACTTTACCAATCATAACTTTGGGAAGTTGCACTAAATGTGTTTGGGGGTTCTTATGTCATTATCTTTTTCCACCTGAACCTTGTGTTGACTCCCTCCTGTGGCTGATTAAGTTTTACTGATTTCTGACAGCTGTAAAAACAGTACTTCAATCACTGTGCTGCTCTTAGCATGATGGTTTCTTGTTTTTGTTTGTGGACCTGCACCTCACCCATTGTTTGATTTTGTCTTTCAAAGTTGCATCATAGCACCAAGATGTCAGACCTTAACCGACCTTTGTTTTTGTATATACTGCCTCCAACAAACATCTCTAAATATAGCAGCTTCGGAGCAGTGAGTGTCTCTTTCAAGACTGTAATCGAGGACTAGCTACAACTTTTTGTAATTTGTAACAAGAATCTGTAAAAAGTATTTGAGTGATGCGAGATTTGGAGACAGATAAATGACCAAATCATTTTTGTCTATGTGCCTTCGAACCTGACACTTGTTTATGAGAAAAGAGGATAATTGTAGTTCTGACAGCAAGAGATGTAAAAGCTGCAGATAGCCAGGCTTTCGATCAAATCAGAAAGTGATTACTGATTACCCCTGTTTTTTTTTATTGTAAAATCTACCTCATAAACAAGAAAGACTAAAAGAAAATGGGATACTCATTTGATACACTTCAAGGGAAGCACAAACATCAGAAAATTAAATAAACAACACAATGTTAGAATACATTATTTCATTTAAAATTTCCAGATGAGCAGGTTAAGCTGTCAAAAATCATGGAAGACAGGAATCATTTCCAGTGAAATATAATGAGTGGAGGATGAGAGCGGTATTAAATGAATACTAATGTACACTGCAAGTACTTCGGAGCTGACTAAATGCAAAAACCGAGTAAATGTACTTGGCAACTTTCCATTTCTGTACTCATGGTGGCACAGAAGATGGCCATTTTGGTGCATTGGGATGTTAGCTCATTCATTCATTTTCCTCTTTTTTAAAACAAATAGAACCTCTCCATTATACAGGACAGCACAGGGCTCTTTTGCTGTTCATCTCCTCTGAATACTGATTCATGCGCTATTTTGTAACACTGCCAGTGACAAGCAGGATGAGACCATATTCAGGAAAATGCGAGGAAAGACTTTACTTTTACTTGTACTTTCCACTCTGTTTTACAACACAAGACAAAATCAGGTAGGTCAAAAGATTTAGACACGAAAGACTGTCATAAACTCTATCGCAAGACGAAATTAATGAGAGATCACAAAACTACACCTCCCATTTACAAGGTTTCTTCCCCCTCCATGAAGCCTTTACACGAAGCAGAAATTAGTTCCCGACACAACTGTATCCCTCTCGAACACAAAAACAGGCACACAATATCCAAGATATGTATAATTGATGAGCACAGCAGTAGGGGGAATCATGAGAGGGACCAGAGAGCCATCTCATCAAAATTGGCATTCGGCCGACCTTTCCCAACAACATGAGCATATGTGTGTGTGTGTGTGTGTGTGTGTGTGTGCATGCACACACGCATGTGCATATGTGTGTGGGTGTGCTGGGCATTCTTGGACGGCAGGTGGCGGGCATGAGGACTCAGTTGTACCCTGTTGTCTGCAATGAGACCAGCCTTGGAAGAAAAGGTACTAAGAGAACAAGACAAGACAAAGTCAACTCTTCTGATGAGTGTGACTCAGCCATCACATCGTTCTCTCCATTAGCCTTATGCTTTAAAGAAACAAAATGATTGAATATTTGTCCTTTGAATTCAAAGATTTGCTTTTTTGTTTAAACATTTACCCCGCCATCATTTCTTAGTGACAGATGGTTTAATCTGTTAAAGGTCCCAGCTTGCCGATGGCATTTTCTATACATACACACAGTGTCATACACGCTTTGCAGCCTTGGGAGCCTAGCAGGGGGCAAAATATGGCAGTTTTTGTATTGTTGTGTGCATGTGTGTATCGTGTCATTCTCAGTGCCTGCAAGTGCATGCGATTGTGCCGCCAGTCAGTCTTCATTGCCTCCCTCGAAGATGAGTTGAGGGTGAAAGAGTAATAGCAGCAGGAGGAGGAGAAGGTACAGATGTGTGAACTGCATGATGCAGAGGTCTTATATGGAGGAGTGATTGCAATCCTGAATCTCACGCTGTGGACTAAAAAGAAATATCCTTGACTAATCTTGGCCAGAAGGTTGATTTTATTCAACTCATTACGCTATTAAAAGTAATAAACAGCAGTCCTTCGGTGACTAGAATGACTTCTAAGTTATCAGACCATCAATACATTTCCATTAATGTATGCGAGACAAGACATGTCATATCCATTCCTTCCATTTTTTTCCCCTCAATAAAATACAATGTGTGCACATTCCATTTGCAACAAGGCTTAATAATGTGAATTTCTCTGTGGATAAAATGAAGTTGAGTTGATGCAAGATCACACAAGTTAAGCAAAACATTTTCTGCTGATCAGGATGACAGCATTCATTACGATACTCAAAAATCTTGAACTTTTGGGATTACTTGTGGAAGACAAAGCCTCAGAAGAAGCTGACAATATAAAGTACTGTATCGTTTGGATTAATATTCTCACGGTGATTCTTTTCATTTTTACTTTCCACCCAGTCCAATAGAGGCAGTGATTTATTTAATTTCTGTTTGTGTGGTGTTTTACAAAAACAAAAGCAAATACAAAATTATTCTCTTGTTCTCTCTGACATTTTTATCAAATTTAAAATCTCACAATTTGGAAACATTCTATCCCTTAGTTATATAATTATAAATCCCAATCCAAAATTAGTTGGATGATTATAGGTGATTGCTGATCTAAAATATTTTGGGCTTTTTTATATGGCTGTATCCAACTCTTCTTGCAAACCACAACAACCCAATTGCCAAATGAGTCCATGTAGGTCAATCTTATGGAAAACCCTCTTCAATCTTGTCATCTTTTAAGAATCCCTCTAATTCATAGTAGGGGGCAGATATTTATTCAGGGAAGTGACAGAATGCTTATATTAATTGTCTGCAAGATCTAATCTGTGTCATATACCAATTTAAAGCAACTTAATAACTGAGATTATGCCCTTCACTCGCCTTACCAACAAATACGCACCATAAATGAATGTATCTTTAAAGCTGTTACCAGGATATGATTTTTTTCACAGATAAAGTTAAGTCCTTTTCAAGCTCAGTACCAATCTTTACACCCCCTGTCTTCATCTGGCTGTTCAGCACAAATCTCACATTAGCACATTCACAATTCACAAGACGATGCCAGCTACTGCATCTGGCTATATTTAGTATAAGTTGACTTATTCTCTTTCACTCTATAGTGAGAGGCTTATGGATTTTTCTCATGATGTCGGGAGCAACTTAGCTGGATTGTCAGATCAAACTCAGGAAAATGTATTTTAGAATAATGTAATTACAGTCTCTTAATATTTTTGATCAATCAATGGATAAATGGATAAATCCTCCATGACCCTCAGTAGGATAAGTGGTAGATAATGGATGACTGGATGGATGATCCAGGGTGAACCTCACCTCTGACCCAATGACAGTTGGGATAGGCTCCATCCCCTGAGACCTAAGTGCAGGATAGGAGGTAGTTAATGAATGGATGGATGGATAATTATAATAATTATAATACATTGATGATTATCAAAGTAGCAAAGTTCTATTACCTGAAAGGAAAATAGATTTTGTGTGTGTAGCTCCAAGGAAGGAATTCTATTATCAGTTTATCACAATCTTCAGATAGCTTTAGTTTGATCAGTGGGTTTTATGACTTAAATAAGCATTAAAAAAAATCTCCAGAATTAAATTCACCCTTGATCAAGCTTCCCCACCTCACCGCCCGAACCCCCAAGCCAATCATTTTATGCATATCTGATACTTCATCAGATTTCGAATGGTTAATGCTTTAAATTGTATTAATTAGGTAAATTTTTGATTCCAACATAGTGTGTGTGGTCTCCATGTTCTCCCCATGTGTATGTGGGTGTCCTCTGGGTTTTCCAGTTTACGTCAACGGTCCATAAACATGCAGTAGGATAATTGGAGACCTTAAATTGCCCACACTTGTGAATGACGGAGTGAATGGTTGTATGTCTCTATAGGTGACTCCGTGATTTAGTAGCAGCTGATCCAGGATGTAGTCCGCCTGTCTCTCTCTCTCACTCACCCTATAACAACTGGAAAAGACTTAAGTCAGCCGTAGCCCTGAGTGCATGATAAGCGGTATGGATGATGAATGTTTGACAAGGTTACGGAAATTATATTTATTCTGCTGTGAATTGATTAGGCATCTCTGTTAACCTACAAGCATTGAATCTAAAATCAAACTACAGAGAATAAACAGCAGATTGTTTGTAAATCACAGTTGAATGATAACAATAATCTTGCTTTTATTCATCAGTTGCATGATAACAAAGACAAATGGTGACACAAATGGTGATAATAGACTGTGTTATGGATTTGCAGTATTATATTTGCAGAAAGGTTTGCAAAAAAAAACTTCATCTAAAGAGCCTACATTTGGAACAGTTCATTACCCAGCTGGATTATTACAGCCTCCGTCACACTGCTGCCAGATTTTGGGATAGAAAAAAATGCGAGGAGATACCAGAAGAGCTTTATCTTTACACTTTAAAATGACAAGGAAAAAGATAAAAAGTTGCAGACAACTCAGTTATTGTGGATGCAGATAAATGCCAGAAAAACAGTCTCCTTGAAGGTTATTACAATACATCATTTCATGTGTTGTTTGTCTTGGGTTCGATGCTTTATACTAATATGACTTAGTGTACTTGACCAAATGAGAGGTTTGTAAGTTGAGTTTCAGTGTACTGTGCTTTACTACAACTTATCAAATAAAACAACTGGAAGCCAGTTTATCAATCATTACCTATGTGTCAATCATCAAAATGGTCGGAGGTACGGTGTATATTTGGATGGTGCAGTCGATTTGAAGACACAGGGGGCTCAGTGGAGGACTTGTGGAGGCAGCAGCTCACAAAAATAGAGGGTATCATTATTTGAAATCCTTGCAGTGTAATATCATTATCTGTTGCCCTCTGTTTTTCCACATGCAGCAATAAAAGCGTAAATACAATGGGAAGATGATGTAATACACAAACCACCCACCAGTTTTCAGACCGAGCAGCATATGTACGTCACAATAAAGTGGTTCTGTCTCATAAAAACTATCATCAGAAGTATTGCCCATTGTTGACATTTTCACTGCCACCCACACTGTTGGTCTACAGTCACCATGGCAAAGCTATTTCAAGTCCATTGATAGACAGAAGAATTTGAAAAACAGTACTTGCCTACCCAACTGTCTGCCTGGTTAATAGCACAGCAATTATGAGACAAGACTTGCAAATAATGGAAAATTCAATACGTTAAGTAGATTCCCTAAAAGGTAAAAGCCCATCGACCAATTTTGTTTTTCTTTTATTCATCGATGAAACGCGTTTCTACGACCCATTCACTTCTCTCCAGGGGTTTATTCAGCTCAGTCTATCAAAACATTTAGTCCCTCTCTGCTTGACCAGGTTGCTGTCACCATTAAGCTGCTGTACCACAGATTGCAGGGGAGTCTGGCCTTAGCAACGGGCTAGAAAAGCATCCAGGAGGTAACCTCCCCGACATTTCGACTGTCTCATCATAGATTAGACTGTGTCCTGGTTTGAGGAAAATGTCAGAAGGCAAAGAAAACACAACTGCTCATTTGATCTGGAGTTTATTTTGAAGGTCATTCCTTACACCAAGAGTAATTTTTCGTTTTGTCGGACAAATTAGGTTCCTGTGGCTCTATTGTCAATGGTCCACTCCTCCTCCAGGACTGAAATGCTTCTCTGTGCAGTGAATTCTGTTAAAAGGCAGAGTTTTCTATTACATTATTATCCGTCAAGAATCAAATTTAGTTTGTCATAGTTCAATCCATGTTGCAAACTGAAAGGTAAACAGCAAAAGAAAGCTACGAGAATGACGAGACCTTTGCAGAATCACAATTCAGCCGGTGTTACCAGTGGGAAGCAAAACAGAACTACAATCAGGGCTCAGCAGAGCGAGTCAGTGAATCCAATTACTCAAAAGTGGCAAAGCCTCCCTGGCTGCAGAACAGTCACTAACACTCAGATGTTCAAATGGTCACAAATATACAAAAAGACCCACACATTGGAAGCACAGTACCTTGTGACACAAACAAAGCACCACCATGCAGAGCCAGACAATTGCATTTATACAAGGTACAGGACATCCAAATTTACAATTTCTGTCGAGGTGACTCAAACCTTTCATGATTTTCCTGTTGCGCGTTCTACTTCAGATTTAACTATGTACCACGGGGGGGTTGCCAATAGATGAGAAGCATATATTTTTAAATTTGAAAAAAGATGACAGTCTAATGAAAAAATCCCCAGATTTAACATGACTGCCAACAGATGACGGACATCTCAGTCTGACAGGAAACATCCTTCGATAGGGTGTTGCTGAGGATGGTTTCTATGGCAACTGGCACAAAAACAGTATGATTGACAAGCTTAAATAGCTGCAAGAAAAGAGGCGGCAAGGAAACCACCCTCTCTTGATTTTATTATCGGTTCGCTCAATTCTTTTGTTTTCCATTCCCTCCTCTCTCCATTTTGGTCTCTCTGCATCTTTCACTGTCTCCCAATATTGATTTTTCTGTGGAGAAAACACAAGGCAAGAAGCGAGCGGGCACTGTTCCCATTCTGTCACCCTGAGAGCAATTTGATTTTTTGCAGCAGTCTTCAGAACACCATTTGACCCCCTGTCAGCAAGACACCAACAAGGTTCAGGAGAAAAATACAGTAAAAATAAAAATGTAATATGTGAAGAAGTTCATGTGTAGGCAGAGCCTTCGTTCTGAGAAATGATTATAACGTCTACATTTTATCCAGTCATTTTGTCACTTTGTGTAGCTCTATTGAGTCAACACTTTCATTTACAGATCAATAATTTATTTCAATCCCAGCAGGCATCCAGTTGGAAAAAAAAAGTTGTTTAGATGTGGACCTTGGGTAGATTTATGAGGTCAGAGCATCTTATTTAAGTTTAATTCAATTTATTTATCTAAGTAGAGCTGTTGCAGTCAAATGAACTGACTGTAGATGTTTTGATGGTTGGTGGAAACCAGAGCCCCAAAAGAGATCCACACAGGGTTTTATGAGAGAGGCAGACTTCATAACGGGCCGACTCCAATGGGAATCCACCCAAAACCTTAACATGATAGGACAATCCTAATCCCTGAGATTGAGTAAATTAATGACAGTTGACACTAAGATTCTGTCTTTTTTTGATTCTTTATTTGTTTGTATGTTTGTTCTTTTGTTAGCTGACTAAAATCGGATTTCAAATCCATTTGGCTAGTGTTTTAACCTAACTTTATTCTGACATGTATTTTTTTTTCATCAGCCTGTTTTGTGTGTTTCCACTATTTAATAGACCCTTTTCTTGTGTTATAATGGGCTATTTACTAATGTTGTGTTGCATTCACAACTTGTAAACATGGTTCAAAAGCCAATATTTGAGGAAAAGCATGTGTAACTTGTTGTCAAATTCCAACATTGGCCTCTGAAATTTAGGACTCCACTTTTTATGTCAAAATAATACCTTCTTTTAATGTTAAGGATGCCAACCAAAAAGTAGCAAATGTATTATATGAAAGTACCTCAGAGGATATGATAGTCATATTTCACTGTTTATACAGTAGTTTACTTAGGCAAAGAGAAGCAATTTCTCTTTATCACCTCAGATAACGCGTGACCTTGTCCAAGGGCTTGGAGACACGGATAATCACAAAAAATACCAATGTCACAGCATTAATAAATAGAAAAAAATAAATCTTTAAGCTGCGAATGTGTTGCTGAATATCGACGATTCTGTCATCGCTCTCCAGACAGAATCTGAGGGATTCCTCCAGTTTGCTAATGAAAGACAATAATAAATCCTGGGGCTCGTGTGCAAAACCCAGCCGGGTAGTTACAATAATCAATATTTTACAATAAACAGAGTCCTGGAATCAATACAGGGAAGCATGTCTTGTTTTAGAGGAAGAGGCCTTTCATAGAGTATTTTTTTTTATAGTCATAAACACTATAAATCAGGAAAGAGTCCACTTTTCGCCATTTTTCGCACAACTTGAGCTCAGAAAACCAAACCATAGTCTTTAAGTTTTAGTTTTCTGAGATGAATTTGTAGCATAGAGCCAGGCACAGAAGTAATCATACCTTTTTTTTTTTTTAAACCTACTCCACTCTCATCCACAGAGACATAAAGAGAAAGATTCACACACCAAATGTCTCTCTTTGTCCTGTCTTTGTTTTTTCTCTCTTCTACTCATAAGCTAATGTAGCCAGGCAATGACAATATTCAACAATGGCTAATGCACAATAACAATGCGTAGTACATTAAAGAGTGTCTGGATATCAAATTCAAATCAAAAATTCAAAACTTTAATATTTACCCTGAGGGGGGGGCAATTACTGCAATCATATCAACACAGCATGAAACAACCGCAAAGACACTTACAGACAAATTGACCTGCCCTCAAACTGGGAATATGCTCAGTCAATCTGACATATTCACCTATTGTGTAATTCATATAATTTAACAGAAAAAAATATTGCAATGAACTTTTAGGGTAAGCTGTTTGTTATGCCAAATTTTGATCAATATCAATACAGTTTGATCTTAATGAAAAGCAATAATGAATATCATGGGCTCAAATCTTGAGAGCTAACATCACTGGAACTGAAACTCTTGCAGATGTATCAGACAGAAGAGTGACAGTTGCTAAGTATGCAATTAAAACCAAATTACAGTCTGAAATCTTCTTTTCATCTTCTTTTAATCATTAAAAGAAGATTAATTTAATCACCGCTTTGTTTTCCCTCATTTATTCTAAATTTCAATTCAGTTCAAAACATCTTTTTCATTATCCTTTATTCCCCACTGTATTAAAACCCATCAAACTTGATAAAAGTCAATGAAAATCTTCTTTGAAATAATATCCGAGTGCTCAGTGTTTTGGTGGCTGCATGTAGAATGGAGGTGCTGCAGCTCATACTTTAGTTGGAAGTGAAGGTCATTCCAAAGTAATGGGGGTCAATTTAAGACACCAGAATTAAACGATAAAGTATAAGATGATATGGAAATCAAAGTAACTGAAATAATTTATAAAAAGTTTTTTTTAACCAGCACAATAATTAGAAGTTTTTAATGAGGCTCACAGTGAACCTGACAAATTAAATAATAACCTGTGTCTAATATTAGGGCTTGATTTCAGTGAATCATATTAATGTCCCTGTTGTTTCTAATAGTTTGGATTCAAATCATATCATGTCACACACCGTTCTGCTCACAATTCTATATATAACAGCACTGACTACTTTTGTAGCATGACGTATGTATGTTCGTGCGTATGTATGTGTGTGTGTGTGTGTGTGTGTGTGTGTGTGTGTGTGTGTGTGTGTGTGTGGGAGAGAGAGACAGAGAGAGAGAGAGAGACAGAGAGAGAGAAATAATGAACTGGCCTCAAAGTAAAACATAAATATCATTAAAAACATGGGTTTTTATATGAAATACTTGTTTCGCTCTCTCAGGCAGTTACCTGTTATCCTTGCATTTACTCCTTGTCATTGTAAGCCGTTGTATGTGTCCAAAGAGGATTTATGGCCCCGCTGTTTAATGGACTGTGGATTCAATTCCCAGGTTAAGACAGCTGTGAGTCTTTGCAAACCAGAACTCTTTTTAGATGACTCTAATAATTCTTTCCAATTTTAATCAAAAATAGCTTTCTAATATACTGCATAAGGATGGAATTTGACTGATGTCAGACTCTCACTCCCCCTCAAGTCTGTGGCACCACACATTTCAACAACTGTTATTTGAAGGACAACTCACCATCTCTCCTGATCAGGGAAAACCCAGAGGGTAAATAAACAAACTCTCACTGAATTTTTCATCTCTACAAAGTGTTTGACCTTTTCACTCTGCTGTCATCTTTGCTCATACTGCCTTGTGATGAAACAACTCAAGATTGAATGTAAAATGTCTTTTTCAATCACCCACGTTCTATGGCTGCTTTGATAAAATTGAATGTTTCCAAACAATTTTAACCTAAACGGTTAAAAGACCTGAATATCATCTCCTCAGCTCGATGAGGAAGTGATGGAGCCATTGATTAATCTGCCAATTTCTGCATGACGATTTGAGCAGCATTGACACAGTTACAAAGCGGTGAACTATAAATCACAGACAGCTAAGTACAGACTTAAACAGAAACTTATTTCTGTTTACTCGACCTATTTCTGTGTTCAACCACCATGTATTGACCAAAAGTGGTTGGATCCTTTGTTCCAAGGATCGACTCTCACATGTTGAATAAATACGATATTTTAGAAGGGAAGTTTCTTGGTATTTTGAGTGCAAATACTGTGACAAGACTGTGTGACAGGGTCAGTTCTCAAACTTACCTTATCAACCTAAAATATCATTATTGTTAAATAATGACATTTTAGATAAAAACCCATTTCTTGAGACTGTGTTCAACTCATTAGTTATTATTTTCCAGCTTTGCTAGTGGTGCCCTGAACGAAGGTTGGTATCATTATTGAGTTAATGATATTCCAAGAACTTTGATAACTAACACTCATCATTGATAATTCTTAGTTATTACTAATACAATTTAGTTACTATTTACTAATTAGTTATTTCTAACTAATTCTAGCACCACTCACTGCGCCTCAAATGGTGCCCCGTGTGAGGCTAGAGCAGAAGAGTGCACAACACATGCAAATATACAGCGCCAAAGCAGTTGTTACCAATAATCGATTTTAAATACACACATTTTTCCTTTGTTAAAATGACTTAATTTCTTACATGCACACAGTCTTTTATTTTATCTTGCTTTCGAAAATCATGTGTTGAAGCTGTGGACCCATGATTTGATATCAATAATTACAGTAGTTTATCTGGTAATATTACAAATTTAACTGTTCCTTCATATGTGTGTGTTTGTTTATGTTATGTAAAATCCTTTCAAAGCCCATTATAACATGGACCTAATGAGGAGGACTCAATCTTGGCTCAGCATTTTCTCAAATTGATTTTTTTGTGCTTTTATCACCAAAGAGGTCTGCCTGGCTACCTCTTTAAAACAGAACCACCAGGGACATTCCACCTTGGGGTGGGCAGAAAAAGCAAATCAAAAGATTTCCAAAATTTAAAAATAAAGATGAAAGTTTGATAAACATGTTGGAAACCTCCTGCTTGGTGTGCTTTGGGAATTTGTCAATAACATAAAAGTGTCTCAATTTCCTTTCATATTCCGCATTTCAGTGAAGTTGTTTATAATTATAATTTATCCTTTATTAACCCCCGTACGGAAATTCGTTCTCTGCAATTAACCCATCACGGCTCACAGATCATTAACCCATCACGCAGTAGGCTGCCGTCCACCAGCGCCAGGGGAACAGTTAGGAGTTCAGTGTCTTGCTCAACAACACTTCGACGCACTAGGAGGAGCCGGGAATGTTCAGTTCCGAAGACAATTGCTCTACTTCCTGTGCCACGGCGCCCCCAGCTGCTGCACATCTTTCCGTCACTCCTCCTCTGACGAACAGCTAAGTCAAACAATTACAATGCTGCAATGCTTCAAATACGGCCCAGAAAAAATAAATTAAAATGTGGGGAGCACCTGAGATCCCGCAGGTTGAAAACAATATCCTAGATGAGAAATTCATGTAAGGAACACACAAGGGTTGCACAGAGATGACCCGACCCAAGTTATCTTTAATTATACAAAAGCCAACCAATATGGATGGAAAAAATGGTGTAGAAAATTGTGAAAAGACAATAAATGTCCATCTTTTATAGAGAGTATACAAAAATTATTACAAGAAAATTATTTGTATCACAAAATGAAGAAGGAACTTAGCCAGGCTTGAAGAGTCTGACACAGATCCAGGGTGTCCAGAAGGAGGGAACACAGCTTCATTCATTTTTCTTGTCTGCCTTTGCTTTTCTTTTTGGCACCTGGTCTTTTTAAGTCAATGAGGATAAAGCCACCTACGGTGCACCAGATGCTAGACTCAATACATATACATAATTGAAAAATTAAGAATTTGGACACCAGAGCAGAATTGTGTTTGTCACCATGCTTTCACAAACCCCAACATCCAATATCAACAGCGGGTTGGGTCCCAAATGAGTTCTTTATAGGTGCATGTTTGTGATTCACCAGTGGAGAATATTGGCGCCATTCATCAATGAAGTGCCTCTCTCCTCACATGAACGGGGTACTGACAGAACAAGTTCTGTATAAATGCACTTTGGGCATTGTGGCTCTTTCATTTTTTTTATCTTCTGTTATCAGCATACAGCACTGCAAATTGAAATAAGGATAAGAACAAATATTCCCAGTGAGATCATAGCAGCCAATGAAGGCATTGGTCCTTATCCTGCTTCCCCGCTTTAAAATAGTAATTAACAGGGGGAGCAAAATTATGGCCCCCGACACAGCCTGGAAGACAAAGAACTCTTACATTCTTTCTCCCTCAGTGACTCCATTGCCTGCCCCTATCATTACATTTGCCTAGAAATAAAACCCTATGCTGTCACACAGGAAAAAACAGGGCTGGAAACATGGCAATAGGAAGCAGGGACTTGAATGGAAAAAGTCAAATTAAAGGAATGCCAATTAAAGCAATTGGCATAATTTGCCCAAACTAAGCAGGTTAAAACAAACCAGTTTGACAGACCAACAAGAAGGCAGATATTGGCTGGTTACATGAAAATGTCTCACAACAGGCTTCCATTTCTTTTGAATGTTCACCTTTTTTCCCCATACAGTATATCTCAGGTGCCCAGAGCAAAAGGTGACGGGTTATTCAAAGAGGTGGAACATTCATCTCTGTCACATTTTAGAAAGAGGGGAAAGAAGCCCCAGAAACAGTGAGAGAAATGTAAAAGTGCATAATTTCAAGCCATTGACAGGCAAAAATGCATATACTATGTTGCTTGCCTTGATTAAATAGTTGTATTGCCCGATTTAATAGTATTACAATAAATAAATAACTAAAAAGGAAAATGAAGAAAAGCAATAATTTTTTTTCTCTTTCAGTCTTATGAGAATATTTAAAAGATGTGTAATGAATACAAATTTACTGATCAAGGTAAAATGAAGACTTGGCCAGCAAAATAACTAGATGTCCCCATAAAAGGCTAGTAGTTCCACCTCACTTAACCCCTTCAAACCATCAGCTGCCTTACATAGCAGTTAGGAACCGCGCCCAAAACAAATCTAAATCATCTCCAGCTCAGGACAAACCTGTCTTTGGCCTCATTCTGTATTTACCATAATTTTATGTTTAAAAGAATGACTGGTGCATACAAATACATTGCATAATGGGTGCCACAAGAGATTAAGAAAAACATGCATTAACTTAATAGGTTTCATTTGCCTCTGGTAGATGCATTACAGTTTCTGTAATTACATCAGATCATTAAACAGTCTTATCAACATGGTGTCTCAAGGCTAATATTATTTCAGCAGAGGGGAATGTATGTGTTTCATATGAATCCTGGAGTGCCAGAAAATAATCACAATCTCTCCCCCCCTCCATGAGCTGCCACCTTACCATGGTGGAGGGGTTTACACGTCCCACTGATCCTGGGTGCTATGTTGACGGGGGCTTTATGCCCCTAAAAAGGTCACCCAAGGCAAAGAGGTTCCAGGTGAGGGACCAGACAAAGTGTGGCTCAGAAGACCCCTCATGATGAAGACAATCATTGGATCCAGTTTTACCTTGCCCGGACATGGGTCAACGGGGAGCCAGGCCCGGGGCTCGTTGGCAAGGGCCAAGTGGCCGGGCAGAGCTCGAAGGAACGACACAGGTCCCTCTTCCCCTGGGCTCACCACCCAAAGGAAGGGCCAAGGGGGCCGGAACGGACCACTTCATCTGAATCCGAGCTGTGCTTTGTTATTGGACTTCTGTGCTTGTAATGGATTTTCCGTAACAAACACCATGTTCAGGCATCAAGGTGTTCATATGTGCACTCGGCATCAAAACACCTTAGGCCACAGTTCTTTGATCGACCTTGTGGTCGTATCATTGGACTTGCGGCCGCATGTCCTGGACACTTGGGTGAAGAGAGGGGCGGAGTTGTCAAATGATCACCACCTGGTGGTGAGCTGGCTCCGATGGTGGTCGGATGCCGGTCAGACCTGGCAGGCCCAAATGTAATGTGAGGGTCTGCTGGGAATGTCTAGCAGAGTCTCCTGTCAGAAGGGGTTTGCCATCTCTGGCAGGGCTACAACCACATCCCAAGGGAAGCAGGGGACATTGAGTCCAAATGGGCCATGTCCTGGCTGACACGCCTCTGCTGCATTGTGTGGATGTCGGGGACAGTGCTGGGCCTCCAGATCGGGCTGGCGATCCCCCTTTTTAAAAAGGGATACACTTGTATCCCACTTGTATCGCGTATACAAGCGGCCAAAATAAGTTTTCTCTACAGGGTGTTCGGACTCTCCCTCAGAGATAGGGTGAGAAGTTCGGCCATCCAGGAGGAGCTCGGAGTAGAGCTGCTGCTCCTCCACATAGAGAGGAGTCAGATGAGGTAGCTCGGGCATCTGGTCAGGATGCCTCCTGGACGGCTCCCGGGGGAGGTATTCCAGGCACATCCATCTGGGAGGAGACCACAGGGAAGATCCAGGACACGCTGGTGTCTCCAGGCTGACCTGGGAATGCATTGGGGTCTCCCCAGAAGAGCTGGACCCTGTGGCGGGGGAGAAGTGGGCTGGACCTCACTGCTCCAGCTGGACAATACATATATATATATATATATATATATATATATATATATATGATTTTTTTGGGGGGGGGGGTCATGGTTTGTTAATTAACATAAACCAGGACTGTTTAATCCTTACTTATATATCTAATTTACTTGTTTTTTTTTGTGTAATTAATGGCCAGTTGAGTTTGCAGTATCTTTCCTGTTCCTGTTATTTCTCTCTATGTGTTCATTTTTCACTTCCTGTTTTACTTTGGATCAACCCATGTGTCATGTCTTTTTTCATTTCCTACCTTTTCTCTCTGATGTGTATGGCCTCCTCATTGTAATGTGATGTAATCCTATCAGCATTGCCTGTTCCTGCCATGTACCTCCCTCCTTGCAGCCATGTGTATTTCTACATTTTTGTATTGTACAATCAGTTCCATTTTCATTTTAGCCTTTCCTGGTATGTCAGTCCATATGACATCGTGGCTTTAAGACATTTGTTTCCCTTCTGCTCAGTCACAGCTGTTTTAATAATTGTATTTCCCAGAAAGTCAAGACATTTTCTTATTTGCTCCCCAAAGCACTTTTCTCAAAAATGTTTCCAAACTGGTCTTTAACTTTCTCTTCTAGGTTACCATAGTAAATATTTTAATTGTCTTTGATTTTCTTTAATCTCAACCTGGACCTACAATTCCTTCATTCCCTTTATCACTTATCCTGAGTTCAGGGTAACAGGGGTCACTGGGTTCACTGTCCACTGTGGATTAGTCCCCAGTCAATGACAGGGCTTCATCTATACATCTGGGCAATTCAGGGTTTTCAAAGAGTCTCTTTTTTCGGACTGTGGGAGGAAACCCACACAGACAGAGGGAGAAATTGCAACCTCCAAACAATAAGGTCCCCTGGACAAGGGACCTTCTTGCTGTGAGGCAAAAAGACTAACCAATGTGGCACCCTAAAATCAATATGAAGTCAATTAGAAATACTGTATACCTCTGTATGTGCATATGTATACATATTATTTGGGGCTTGAAATGACAGCCAGCATGTCTGTGACAAACAGTGGCAAATTCACTACAGTCATGGGAAGGTGGGGGGTGAGGGGGGATGACAAGGGACAAAGTCTCTTGGGTGACAGCTCATCCTTGAGTTGTACCAGTTCAGATGACAGTAATTGCATTTGCAATTCAAAGTAAAATGGATTACTAATCGACAGAATAATATGTCAAATGAAAAATGTCTGAAGTTCCAGTCAAAGCAATTTTGCTGATGAATACATGCGTAGCTGTCTTCACACAACCTCTGTACTCCTGTGAAGCTCAGTGACAGCATATCTGATCTACAGTAAAGTACAGGGAAGTAAAGC
This sequence comes from Fistularia commersonii, assembly GCF_037954325.1. NCBI lineage: Eukaryota > Metazoa > Chordata > Actinopteri > Syngnathiformes > Fistulariidae > Fistularia > Fistularia commersonii. The sequence goes on along the minus strand of NC_141299.1, from coordinate 7,321,822 downwards.
AAAGTGGCCAGAGTAAAGAGCAACAAGAACACAAATTCTAAACTCAGTCAGGAGAAAAAGACCAGGAAGGCTTACTAATGCTGCAGATGAATGTGATTTATCTATTTGTTTTTTTGTGCTTGTCACCATGTTGATATTTAACATTTATTTGGTGCAGTTAAACAGTGTCCCACAAAAAATTTACTTGAATCAGTGTAAAGTCTCTGAAATGCATAACAAACAACCCTTTGCCATCAAAAGCCTATCTACTAAATTAAAATTGTCCAACCCTCTCCTCAAGTGATAGAGTGAAAAGTGACGTATTTGTATGTTTTTCTTTGCTCTCAATGATTATAATGCCTAATAGACCAAAATGCTAAGGACTATTTGATTCTTTTCCTGTGTGTAGATAATATCCAATGTTCATATGTACTTTGTGTGGCAAGCAGTGAGGACATCACTTACCTTTACTTCAGTGTGTTTACATGATAAAAGGGCAAACACTGACATCAAGTGCATCACAAATACCTTCATAAAAATTCTTCCTGACACACTGGAAGTACTAGCAGCACCAAAGAACTTAACAGAGGCAGAGACACTTGAATAATCTTTAGCTGAATAACCACTTGATATGATAGTAAATCATGGTCAGTCATGTAGGGAGCCATTAGGGATGAAACCTAATTAAATTGCTAATTTAATAAGTTCTCATGTTTGTAATTCAATTAAAGGCTTCGATGGGGTGGAAAATAGTGAAAAACACTGGGAGTTTGTGGAGATGAACCAGTATTTCTGTGTGATATCATCTTCATGATGAAGTAGAAATTTGCATGTGAATGAACTTCAATAATTGATATCTTTCATTTTTTCCACACTCTCCTCATTATCTTTTAAAAGCTTGTTCCAGTTCAAACGAACAGTGATGAATGCACACAATAATCTGCATAAGAGAAGCCAGGATGTTCCTCTCTGTGTTCCCTCGATTATTTTCCCTGTCGCTCCCAGCACTGTGCATTTGTGTCCGTAAAACAACAGGACACAACGAAACAGGATGTGAGAAGGACAGCTGCCTACCTGAGGTAGCGCAGTGGTTCTATGGTCTCAGCCTCTGCCTCAGCTGAGCTGTGGTTCATCTTGTCCATCTGTTTTCACCCAGTAAGATGAAAAGGAGAAAGGAGGAGCTGTGCCTCTTTTAAGAATACCTTTCCACTCTTTTGTCTTGATTCTACTACGGTGACTGCAGCATCTGCCTCTTTACCTGGAAAGACTGAACCTAGATAGTAAACCTAAAGGAGCTTCCAACTCACCCACTTCTCTTGATTGGCTCAAATGGAGGAATATAATCACTGGCTGCCAACTGTCTAAATCTTGCCTCTGTATCTCTACTGCTCTCCTCTCTGCCTCTTCCCCACTGTGGCCCCGGCTTATTCTCTGATCAAACCAGCTGAGTGTGTATCAGCAGTGCTGCCCTGGAAAGCTAGCCAATTAAGAATCAGGAGCCATCCTGCTTGCCTGCTGATTGGCTTAGAGCGCTGCAATCATAGCTGCTCAGTCAACCAGGGTGCAACCCCCCCCTCAAATTCACACATACTCCTTGGTGGCAAAGGATCCCTTGATGAAGAATCTAGAGCAGGCATCAGATGGAGGAACTCCTTGACTGCTCGCTGAATAACAAAGAGTAATTCCAGAATATAAATAAATTAAGCTGTGATAGCACTATTGTAAGCTACCCGAGAAGGTAGATGGCGGCCGTTTTCAGATTACATAAAATGGATACATAAAATGGATGGACCATAGAGCATGCAGCTTTTACATGCACGGATTTGTCAACCATAAGCATGTGAAATGTTGTTTCAAATCTAAATAAATGCACAAAGATGTGTATCACGAGGTGAACCTGCTATTGCCAAGGAATGAGGCCCTGAATGGGTTGTGGAAACTAAACAATAGTTCTCCTTCTTCTGTTAAGGCCTTAATGCCCCTTTCTCTAGTATGGAAAAAAAATCTCCAGTTATTATGGCTCAGTTGACAGGCTTAGAATGGGGGCATAAAAGGTGAATTTGCCTTTTTGTTGAATATAAAAGGATCAGTCTAGAGATTAAATCCCTGTAAGGGGACCAATTGAAGAGAATCAGGTGTGATACACTGTGGGTATACTCTGCCATCTAGTGGTCAAGACGGAATCCGTGATGTAGTGGAAGGAGGAGGGCCTGGAAAGCAACAGCTTAAAATAGAGACCACTCATTTGAGCTGTTATCATTGATCGATCAAAGCAATAGTTTGGTTCTTTTTGCAATGCATTGCTTGTATTTTGACAATGCTTGTGGATCGATCTATCTCTGAAGAGATCCTTATGGCAGATCCTTGGGACTTGTCCCCAAGTATGACTTGTGGACAATTGACTTCTTTAGACACCCCCCGGCCTAAAATTAACAATTCAATGAACTAACTTGGAACACATTTAACAGCTGCAGCCCAAGTCTTTAACAGCGACAGAATGTAGGTCTCACACACAGTTTAGGAGCCAGATAAATGCAACATCTAAGAAGACGGATACTGAGAACAGATCCTGGAGAAAAAAAATCTAATGCAGAGGCTTTGAAATTTTCTGAAAGCAGTAACTGCTTCGGAATTCTAACATTATCTTACAATGCTGCATATATGAAAAGAAATATTAAATGATAACCTGCTATGAGGGGTTAAAATTAGTTTATTATTTAATAGCAGAAAAACAAAACAAAAAAAAAAACTCAAAACAAAAATTTCATACATTTTTTTTCTTCTTGGTTATTTGGGTTGCCACTCAATTTAGCAGGACTTTAACCCTAAACAAACGGAATGGTGATATTGTTGTCAAACAGCAGCAGCAGTCAGTAGTCAGGACAGCACAAGGTCACGCTTTGCAGGGCACAAAGTGATGCACTCCACGTTCCAGATTGCTTATTTTGCTTCCACACGGTGATACTTTTGGCATATCATGAATGCAGAGCCAACCAGGGATATTTCCGATGCTATCTTGTGGAGGAATCACAATTGAAATATTTAAATTCGTTGGAATATTTTATGCTTGTATTTCCATCTGCGACAAACATACTACATGTTGCACCATCCTAAATGACACCCAGGGAGACCAGTGATGATACCACAGGACAGAGGGATATACCTCTGCCTAATGCAGTGCACTACACCATTTCTTCATGTGGAGCTTTGTGATGTTCAACCAGCTTAAGACAAGTACACTGGTTCAACAAGGACAAACAGTCTTACATTATTGCATTCCATTGTTACACCATGAATGTATTATGAAATTAAGAGTCAGGGAACTGAGCTGCAGATTTCTAAATACATAGCGACAGGCTGTTTATTGAAAAACAGGGCACCTGAAAGTAACTGCTCTGGTAGCTCATGGGTTATGACACTTGAATTTTCATTTTAATACTTCATTCTTGAACAAAAAGAACAAGAAAGAAATGTTCAAAAATATTTTAACTGTTTTAACTCAACACATTCATAATTTGTTTTTTTTGTTTATCGAATGTTTTAGTAAATCTGAGTGGTGAGGAAACTAATGCACCATCACAATGACAAAAACGGAATTTAAGAAGTCACGTGACTGTCAAAATTAACAAATGTGCAATGGGAACACACCTGTGTAATGTAGGACAGTTTATATTTCACTAGCTTATCCTGTGCTGCTGCAACCTGATAAGATGCACAAGACCACATGAAAGGCATAGTTAGCTCAATCCAATGACCTGACAAAACTCATACACATCTTCATGTTATCTAAGAAATTCCTGTCATTGTTGCTATAGGGGGTTTTGCATAACTACATTCTCAAAGCTGTCTAGCTTGTTGACCAATCACAGGATAAGTGGGGACCACTACACAATAGAAAAATCCTTTCAAGGGGCGATTCATTCAAACTTAGGGCAGAAGCATATATTTTTACTAACATGACCCTATAAATAAACCCAGAGACAGTTTGCCTATAGAAGAATTGTTATGCACCACAGCCTATGACTAAAAGCAAAACAATGTCAAAAATATGACATTCCTTAACACCCCCTCAGTTCAGCATGAAATCATGTTTATATCCAGAGAGGGTTCAGATAAACTAGAAACCTTCTAGCAGAAGGGATTCCATTTGGGCTCCACTAGTTCTTTGGAAGGTGTCTGCAATATTCATTAAGAATAGTTCCCCAAACATATGCTCTGTGTTTTTACAAGGAAACCTTAATTTTTAGTCATTCTTCAAACAAAAAAATTAAAAAAAATATACACCTATTAAAAGTAGGTCACATTGTGGAACCCAGCAGATGTAAAACCACCTCAACAGTAACATTAGCCTGTAGATTCAGACCTAAAGAGGCTACTTCCAAAGTATCAGGGAGCACAATATTCCAGACACCATAAATGAATTACAGAAGACAAAATCCTAACACTCAGCCATACAAAATATTCTAACACACATCTTCTCTACTAAACAGTTTTGGTTAGAGAGAAGAGACAGTCTGTGTGCATTTTTTTTTTTAGACAGTTTTTTTTTTTTTTTTTTTTTTTTTTTTTAAATTTCATTCGATTTGCTAAGCTGAAGCAGTCATTTCTTGGATGGTCCTTGAAGATCAACCACAACTCCATGAGATCTTCAGCAAAGGTCAGTTCAGCAATCACATTGACCTGTGTCTGACTGGCTCAGACTGGAGAGGGGAAGGACATAAGGCGCATATTTCTTTGTGACCCACTATATTTCCCCGAAAGCTTAGGGATTTTGTGGTATCTCTCACTTGGTGCAACTGGGAGGATCAACCAATATCGAGGAAGGAGAGGAAAGATCACTGCAGAGGTTCATAAAAATTTTACACCCCCCAACCTGTCACATTTTTGTATTTGACATATTCCTTGTATCCCGAACACTGCAATTGTCTAAGGATCTTCAGCTTGGGATGTTCCTAGTGAGGACGATGACAGCAGAAATAAGTAAGGGAACATCATCTCATAAAAAAGCAGCTGACTCTCCCCTGCATTATTTTTGGACAGAGGTATAGTCCACAAAAGGGATTAGAATGATAATGTGAATGGCTGTTATTGATATTAAGAGGAGTAATAGTTAAGGTGTCAGTAGAGAGCAGAATTGCATTATTTCCATGTGTTGGCTGCCTGGGAGATCGAACGGGAGGGAATCATGTCCAGCAGGTACTCTCGATGACGCTCAACAGCAGAGGTGGTCTTGTGGGCAGTTAAGCTGGGATTCACATAGGCCATGGTCACACCTGTGAATGTAGAGCAGAGAATGTATAAGCTTCTTCAAATATCATTTTCACTGTATACTGGCTCATTTAAGGAGGGGCAAAGTTAAAGAAAAATATATCCTGTGCCATCAATGCATTTTTAATTACATGCTTTCAAATTGTTTAATTAAGCCAACTAATGGAAAGCTACTACCATTAAAAAGGCTTGGTCATTGAACAGAGGATATCACAAAGAAAGACAGGAGTCCAACATAAAACAAAGTGATTAATCCAAGGAGGACTGATGAGTGGATGGAGTGCATTTCACAACCTGTGTTGCCACTGGCCTGCTTCCTCCAGGAAGCCACACTGCCTTGGTTACTGCTGACCTTTGTCTCCTGATGGAGTGGCCTTGCTGCAGCATGCTTAGCAGGCCTGCTCCCCAGCACTGCTGCAGTACTTGCACTTTGCAGATGGGAGGTGGTGAATGAATGGGCCGCACCACGAGCACTCACAGCAGACTGAATTCCATGTGAGAGCTGACTGTGACTCTGCAGGAAGATCCAAAAATGTGAGATGTTGCTGAGTCTTGATGGGGATACACAAATAACTTTAATAAACTGTTTTGAACAAGTGCACTCAAAGCTTACCTGTTTAATGGCTGAGTGGTGTGTAGACACAGATCTATGTGACACAGCAGCCCTGACCTGTTTGTAGTGCTGGGACACCAGGGCCTCACTTTTGGACAGCGATGGAGAGGATGAGGTGGTTTTAGATGCAGAAGAGGAAGATGAGGAGGAGGCTGCCTGCTGGAGGATGCGCTGTTCAATCTCCTGCTCCTGCTGAAGTGCCTTAACAAAGGCTGCCTTCAGCCGATTGGTGTGCTCAGCCTTTAGCGCCTTCTTCTGATTGGACGACATACACTGGTTACATAGGATAGTCCCAGCTTTCTCCTTCCTCCAGCGGGAGGTGAAGTCTGTCTTACACTGGGCACATGCATATGGCTCTTTGGGAATGGAGTTGGACAGTGAAACTGTCGACCCGAGATTACCTGTAAAAAATTTGGGATAGGCTAAGTTAAAATGTATTCTCCCAATAACTCAAACAATACATAAAAAAATTAACAAGGCAACCACCGAAATGTGAAGACTTACTCACCCCTGCCATGCATCTCCAGAAGTTTTTGCACAACTTCTTCCAACCCCAACAAGTAGATGAACTCATTGTTGGCAGCTGAAGGCAGGAAGTTGAACTCGGGGGCAGGAGGTTTAGGTGGAGGGATCTCCAGCAGGGTCTTTTCCAATTGCTTACGAAGTGCAAGTTTGGCTGCTGCCTGCCGGCTGGCAGGTGAATCATTGGTGCTAGAATTGGGTGATGCTGAAGAGCTCTTTATTCCAGTAGAGGTCTGGAAATAACCATACCAAAACCACCTTAATATCTTTGATTATACGCAATGTTACTACAAAATATTGACGATAACACTTTTTTTCCTATGAAGTCTACTGTTTTTACTCATGTTTTCACCTGTGAGATGTTGACCATGACATTGCTGTTGGCTACATTAGCCACTCGAATGAGCCCCTGCTGAATTATCCTCTGGCCCTGGACCTGGACATTGGGCACAGAAGCCCTGGGGGCTGGCAAAAGTGGAGGAGGACCTGAACCACTGTGCTGCTGCTGTTGCTGGCGTAGACTGGCTATCTGCTGGGGAGTCACAGCAATAGGCTGATTGCAGCAAAATGCAGAAACAGCCATCACAGAGGACACAGAGATATGAAAAGAGCAAGTTATCACCAAAGTGCTCCTTTAGCCGTTAGTTCTTTAAATGACCGTACCCAAAAGATTAACCTTAAAATAATCATTACATAAAGACTCATTCAAACTAACCTGGGCTCCTCTGACCAGGGGTGGCATGACAATCTGAGAGTTGTGTTTGGACGGGACATGTTGCCCACCCCGCACCAGTGGTGGAGGGATCACTGTGCCTGAGCTTCGACTGGTCACCTGAGTATAGTAGGTTACTGAATTAATAAACTCCGTTAATATATGACTCAATAACATCTTTAACAATATACCTAAGATTCATGAACATCTCAGTCAGATAATGGCATTCATTACACATTGTTCGACAGTCAACAGCCTTAGTTGGGACAGTAAGCTGACATGACATATACTTCTACCTGAAGAGGACCTTTGCTTGATGTGATGCTACCTCGCACCAGAGGAGGAGGAGTAGCAACAGAGCCAGTTGCCTTCAAAATAATCATGACAAAATGTAGTTGTCAATACATTTCACAAGCATAAAGGCACAAAATCAGTAGGTATTTCAACATCTCCAGCAATGATTTCAACTGGAAAACATGAGCATAACTGTAACAGCAATTTCTATATCTTTGCTTAATATGATGAAGCACCTTTTGCACTGTGCTCTCTTTTTGAATTTGACTCTGTCGTAGTTTCTTAAGCAGCACCAGCTTGGCTTCTTGGAGTCGCAGTTCTTCTTTCAGCTGTTTGATGATGTGTTCCCGTTCCTCAGGGGTGCTCTTCTACACAAACCATTGCATTAGAAATGGGCTTATGTAATATGTGTTATGTGAAAAGGTCAACAAGTTCCATTCAAAGCACTGAAAAATATGGGCCAAATTGAATGTAACAGTTTTTTTTTTTTAATAATTTACTGTTGCAACACAGCCATGGCAATTTGGATGATACCACTTAAGCAGCCATGACTAAATAACAATGAAGATCTCTGGGCAACTCATTTCTCATTTCTTACCATCAGTTTATCTGTGTCGGTCTTCATGGGGCAGTGGCCATTCATGAGAGGACTTGATGGCTCATTGTCTGACAACACAATCACATCATCTGGTGATAGTGGCTGCAGCTCCCTCTTGATATCACTGAATGGAAAAAAATTGAAACCAGTGTTTAATATTTTTTCCCCCTCATTTTATTGTACATTTTTATGGAACAACTACAATCCACTTGTAGCTTGATCTAGTATCCAGTAGATGGCAGCAAAGAATTTTGTTTTTAAATTCATCCTGAAAATTAGTCTGTTACACTACAAATGAAGAAGCTAGAGACCAATAACAAAATGGGGGGTTGGGAGGGTCATCTCACATACCGGCCCTGACTTCACTTTCAACCTATACAGATGGAAAGAGTTTAGAGAAATATGCTATGAAAAGGAAAATTAAAGGAAAAATGTTTTTTTCCCACTGACAGGACAGGATTAAAAGCTTGTGAAGTTTTTAAGTTTTTTTCCCAGCTTCTAAGAGCTACTGTGTTGTACATTAGAATTACAAGTAGTGAAGAAAACAGGTAAAAGTGATGAACGCTGGAGGGAACATCACAATTTGCCCTTGTGGAAAATCGCTCAGTTGCTGTGGATTGAGAGGCTTCAAGTGAAGGCCTAGTTTACCACTGAGACAGGGCCTCAACCCTCCCCAACCTTAGTGGCCTAGCTCTGTCAGCAGAGCCTGGGCCTCAATTCTCCCCTCCCTCCCAGCTGCCGACACCAGAGTCACAAGCTGAGCAGTGCTGAGGTCCGCTGGAGACATTGGAGAGGGTGACAGCAAGGGGGAGGGGAATATATGGCCAGGAGCCAATCTATTGTGTACACTCGCTCTCACTCAGTCACTACTTCACACAACCCTCCCCCAACAATACTTACTTGTTCATCTTTTATACTCACAACACAGCTCTTCACACTTAATGCTCACTACTGACTTTGGACAGACTCCTCTGCTATTGTCTTCAGCTGAATAGCAATCATCTAAGAGCTCCCATCAACAGACTTCTCATCAGTTCAACAACGTCAACTATGTGACAATATGAGAATTTTAGCTGACATAGTCAACGTACCAAAACATACATTCAACGTTGAATTACCAGACACCAAGTTACCCCATTAAATCTGACAGACTATAATGCCACTTCAACCTACTTAAACCTTCGACTTAGATGTGCCATGACAGGTTTTCCATTAAAAAGGCATATTGGACCATATTTGACGAGCCCACTTTACACTCAATGCGCATGTATGACCTAACCCCTCTGCGATAAGGTGTAATGCTAACTTAATAAAAGCTTAATCTTCTACATGCGAAGATTTTTTTTGCCTTGAGTGACAAAATGAGGGACACACTTGAGGTAGTAGCTGCTTCTCAATTGGGAGCAGCTTATACAAGCATCACAACACACACACACAAGCTTAGTTATGTAACACCCTGTGTTTCGGCGTGTCTTGGCTTCCCTGGTCATGGATTCAAACTGACCCAATTGCAATATTGCTGAGTCAGTGACTCATTCATCTCAAATATTTAGGAGCTTTGAGACTGTCAATGTTCAAAGTATGTATTTTTCTTTACATTCAAAATTTTATCCAATAACCAATGATATCCAATACTTAACAAGATATGGGGAATTGTCAAGCATTTTTAGACTATATATATATATGTGTGTGTGTGTGTGTGTGTGTGTGTATGTGTGTGTGTGTGTGTTCCAAGCAGGTAAACTCCCTGAGAAGACCGCTGCAGCCAAGCTAGGCTCAATCTTAATTTGTCCACATGGCTTCCATTGCATTAACATTTCTCCATTAAGGGCAAAGCTGTATCAAATATTCTACATTGGACAGTACAGTGATCACTTTGTGAATAAATGTACAAAAACACATGCTAGCTGTAAAGGCGGGAATAGGTGACAGTTGTTTTTGTGACAAATTACATACAAATTCAACAAACCCTCTGTCACCTTTAAGTTTCCATTTTGACTGCGGTCACATCAATGTGTGTATTTAGTACATCACATGACATCAGGCATTTTGATCATGTGACACACACACCAATGCTCCAGGTCCCTCCCTCTTCTAACTGTTCCTTCCAGTTTGGAAACCATGGTAACGGCCAGTTGGAACCAGTTTGTGACACATAGTCCTCATTTTGTGTAAAGTGTTAGGGAGAGTTCGGGTGCTACTGTGAGAGAAAATGGAGCCAAGGCCTCAGGAGCGTCAAACTTTACAAAATAGGGAGCTGGTTTGAAATTAACACACAGTGCCTTCCTGTAGGTCTTCCGTCAAGACCACTAGCGACAGCAAAGCTAGATCGAAACCTGAAACTCCGCCAGACAACCCTGTACCGCAAGACAGTGCCAGAAAAGATGACATACAATGACAATGTCGATGTCAAGTTCATTAGGTATAGTTATTTGTCTACAAAGGCTTTATTGTGTAAATGGTTGGAAAAAATGAAAAAAAATGATGCATCATTACAGTAGATGGTACTATCTTGAGATATTCATGATTCATATTCATGGTTCAAGTGGTCTTTAGAGGTCAGAAGGAAGTCTAGGGATGTACAGTGTCCTACAAACTCAAACACCAGAGAATTTACATAAAGAAGTCCTTACTTTAAAAGGGTCAAAATACATATACTGGTAGCCATGAAATCAAACATGGTGGGCTTTAACCATTGTCTCACCTCTTGGATGTGCTCATATCAACAGGTTCATCTCCAGTTTGTACCTCCACCTTGATAGTGGCCTTTACTTCCCCACCTTTCAGGAGGCTTGTTGCTACTTTTGTAGACTGCTCACTCTTCAGTTTGACACTCTCAGTTCCAGAACCCACCAGGGTCATTGGACTTCTAGCTGAATCCCCTTTCTCCAACTTAAGACGTTTTTGGTCCATGTCCCCAACAGATCCAGGTACAGCTACATGGTCCCTCTCCAGAGCTCGTTTCTGACTGCGTGTTTGACGCACCGCCTCCTCTGACATGGCTGTACTCACCCTAGAGGAACAAAAAAGAAGTCCATAAAACAGTTGAAACAGTAAAACTTTGATTGGCCACAACATTTTTGTGTATTTAGAAAATTGACCCCAGATTGATTTGCTAAATGGTTAGGATCTGATAAGTTATAGTTTTATGCCTTCCTATTGAATCTAATCTTCAATAATCTAAGGATCTGAGATAGTTTTCTGAGCCCTACATTGTATAATATAAAGTCAATGGTTCTGATGGGAACTAAAATAAACTGATAGTTTAAAAAAAAGTTTCAATGCAGTAGCTGTGTGGTCTACCATAAACCTTCGGATGTCACAACACCTTTGACACAAACAATCCTGTCAGATATACAGCATCCATTTGGATACAGTGAACTTTGGAAGTGCTCCACAGAAAGTGAAGAAGTTTCTTAAGATTCAATACCATATGCCTCTTATGCACAAATATTTGTAAACAAGCATTCATTAAAGGCTAAAGCAGTCCATGGTTGTCAATTCTGTCCTTATTCTGTTCTATACAGGGAAATTAAACATTCATGTAAAACACAAGGAATCAACTTGTACATTGTTTGATTGGAGGGGTAAAATCTTGGGACAGATAATAGTGTGCCATCTGGATTAGTTGCTTCAAATGAAAATGTATTTCTCTGACATTTAAGATAAGTTTCTAGTTAGTTACAAGGGCACATGCACGGATTGGTCACAATTTTCAGGTGATACATGGAAAGTTACTGACATTATAGATGGGTAACAACATTACGATAACAGAACGTCATATCAATATAAATACCTGTCAGCTGAAAACTGACTCGCTTTTTTGAATGAAAAGAAGATATCCCTAATTAATATATAATTAATGCACAATGGCATTTGGAGTTTTTTTTTTATTAGTATGATCAGACAAAAGTTAATCAATGTGCTGAAGTCAGTAAACTGAAAATTTCAGACAAATTCAAAAGAAACAACACAAACTTAACTTGGAGAGAAATGCAGGCCATTGTTTCCTTGAGGTGTCAGTAAGACTGAAACTCACTCTGTATCGTGTATCAAATGATTAAGGCATTTTTCTGTTATATCAAAATAAAACTCTCTCATAAACATATAATTTATAATGTTCTGGTCAAAATCCACATTGTGCTAAAACTATTTCAATCTTTGTTACAGTTATACATTGAGCGCAACATCAGTGAAATTTGACCACTGCAGTTAACCCCTCATGTATGGAGCATGAGTAGATGGCAGCGAATGAACAGCACCAGGGGAGCAGTTCGGGGTTCAGTGTCTTGCTCAACAACACTTAGACAGCCTAATAGGGACCGGGAATTGAACCAGGAATGTTGGGTTCAAAGTACAACCGCTCTAACGCCCTGAGCCACGCCTATGAGATGTGCATCTGTAAAATACACGTCAGAAGTGGATTTCTTATCCCTGCATAGAGCATCCAGACCCCAGTACTGCTTACAGCAGTGAGCAAAGCAGCAGGTTGCAGATGGTATTCACTCCTTTTGTATGGAATGTAGCTTTCAGATCCTTTATATGGATGCTAGTGGCTGTAACAGAAGTTGTTGGTTAATCTGAGCGACGAATTATTAATTAATCTCCAACCAAAGATGTGTGTTTGTTTGCATCGAACAATTCTATGTTCAGCATGAAGCAGACTGAAATGGGTTTTGAGGTATAGATTTAAAGGGTGGGACAATAGGGCCCAACAGACAAGTCTACAAAACAGCCTACCGCTTATGCAGTCCTATTCTCAGATAAGAGTAACACTGTTGTATATCATCTAAACATAATAAATTACATAAGCTTCTCTTTGCTAAGAATACCAGAATTAAGATTTTTTCTTCTGAAGGGCACAACACTGGAGAATTGTGTACAATACTAGCATCCCAGACACTTCAACTAATGTAACCAGAGGTCCTTGTGATTACTATTGCTATACGACTTAAAATAATATGAATGAAAACGTTTTGGTCTGTGTTGTTTTTAAGTTGGAGCTTTAAATGCCCTCTGCAATGGTACGAACCTACGAAAGGACAGATGTTCCCAGCTGTGCCATCCATGGATACAAAGGCAACCTTTCTGCCAGGGACAGTTCGTGTGGGGGTGAGGAGGGTTGCATCCCTATAAACATCCCAATTCATTTAGTAAAAAAAAAACACTGTCCATATGATAATGGAACTGATGACTGCACTTTGAAGTTTTGATCTATGTTGGGTAAAAATGACTAAGCTCATGGGATAATGCAGCGTCAGGCCTGCATTTTGCTAGAAAGGTTGTGTTGCTATCAGACGCATTGCAACATTTGTCCCAGAAGAGATTGATGGAATCATGAATCCAACATGCAGTGCAGAGAATGCACTGTATCTAGGCAACAGGTGCAGATAACAAACCTGTTCAAAATTGCCTACGTTGTAAGATACCAACTATCATGCACATCGTGGACACTGACTAAGGAGAAGTGTGTATTAGTTAACACTGCTTCATCTTACTAGGCCTGCAATGAGGAATCTGCATTTACTTACTTGGATCTATTTTCTATTCATTCAGTTGGTTTCTCTTTGAGACCTAATGGTTATTAGAAACATGTTCCTTTGAGCCTTGTAGTTCAGTGTCATATTCATCAACATATTGTTCTAAAAATTCTAATTTGGAAAGAATTTAACGTACCATAGTCATGGAGGGCACTAAGGGAGAAAAATAACTGCTGGAATTCAGGTTCAAAGAAAAAAAGCATCTCAAAAACATGGATGAAGGCACAAGTTAAACAATTCCCCAACAACCTTTGTATTTTTCTGATTTTTCCCATATCAATTATTTATTTTTTATTTTTTAAGAAATAAAGCAACACATTTTCATTTACTGAAAACCAAGATGAAATGAGAACTCATTCCTTTTACCAAGGTACCAGCATGTATTGTGTAGGCTGATTTCTAATCTGTTTAATTTTTAGATGTGACTGAAGAACTGCTTTTCAGTATTATCTTCTCATAGTGCCCAAGATAACCTACTCAAGATTTTAAGTGTGAATTGTCATGTGTACACTTCAGAAAAAATGTTCTGCAGTGCAATGAAATTCTTACTTTTTACTTCTTACTTTTACCATAGTGAAGCCACGTATAATGTGGTACATGCCAATCCTAAAATAATGCACTCGACTGAGAATGTTATCATTACATTACATTGCATTTGGCAGACGCTTTTATCCAAAGCGACTTACAATAGAGGACATAGGGACTGCAAATACACTTGCAAATACACGATTAAGTTGTCATGGCAATAGGCTTGTAGTTTCCTTAAAATTTTCAGCAACCTTTTATGCAAAGTTTTCCTCTGACATGCCAAAAAATCTACACAGTGTGTTGTACATCTGCGCCAGGTGTGCTGGACCGTCATTAAATCATAGAATTAATGACAATTCAATTGATCACTCTGTGAATTAACTATACCAGAAATCACTTGCATTAAGATACTTGTATATTTACGACACATAAAAGCCTAACCCAGACAACCATACAAATTACCACAGACTTTTCAACCTAATTAATGTACATAATTTGAACAAAAAAATTTTACTTTGTCCACTTCAATATAAGAAAGCAGACAACCAATGCCAAGCATTGGCAATGCTCTGGAAATAAGACTTTAAATGAGAATATCTAATTTTTTCTACTTTTTTGCTGCCTGAGTGAAACTTTGTGTTAAATCATTAAGTTTAATAAATTCCCGTTTTACTGACAGAGCTAAGTAGGCTGACTTAGCCTACATCTTTTCTCAAAAGGATGTATGAGGACAATCTACCATCCCTATGCAATCTACTGTAAGATAGGCACAGGTACCTGACTTAAATTCAAATGTTTGCAACTCTGACTAATCATATTTTATTCTTAGAATGTCTCCACTCGTACGAAGGAATGATTTCATAACAAAGGGTCACCATCACCATCATCATTGGGGGGGGATCAGTATCCTATTGAGTATCCTAATTAAAATGATAACTGTACAAACGCATAGGTTTGAATTCAAAAGGAATGAGTTATAAAAAAGTGCCAAACAATGCTGGTCATCCATCTGCAAGACCACAAGTATAGGTCTCTGAACATTAAGGGGACATATTTATATAATAGCAAGGTATTTTACAAGCATTCTCGGCAAAAGAACAAAAGCAAGTGTAAAAATAGTGCACAAATATAAAGAACCTTGGATTGGAAAGGGGAGACTTCTTTTTTGATTATTGAAGGCTGCCTTGAAGTCCTTTAGAAATTGGTATCAGGCTTACAAAACAACTTCTCTTGCTCCATGATTGATCTGATATTTGAAAATTTGATTATTTTGTTTTTTCAATATTGCATTACTTTTTGAGTTGATTGAAAAAATTGGTTGTGTTGCCAAAAATTTCACAACTTTTGTCCAAGAAATTATACAAATTTCTTTTTTCTGGCTTGAAATCCAAATAATTACCTTATACACTGGAGGTGGTCACAACAAGTTAAAGCCTATAGAGAGAAGCACTTCCATGGTGTACAAAAAAATGAATAAATAATAATACAATTAATGCCAGGGACTGCCGAAAGTGCGCAGTCTTGAATCTTTCTGGTTTGGCCTGAATCATAGATAATAGAGAACAACTTCTAAGAGTAAAGATTGAGTTTGGACTAAAATTTAATTGCAGAAACACTTCACTAATTTTTTGTTTGAGCAAAAACTGGCCAACAGAGTGTATAGCCCTTCAACTTAATTATAGCCTGCTACAAGTTGATCATGACATGCTATTAATGATCAGTTATATGAACTAATATTACCTTATATGATTTAACAGGCAAAAAGAATCCCAAAACTGAATATGCACTATTTAAGGGACAAGAAACCATTGAAGGTAGGGGCTAGGGCATATATTCATGACAAGATAATATACTTTGATTCCCACTGGCGAAAATCGAGTGCCACCAGAGTACAGGGCAAGAGGACAGATATCAAAACACATTAACAGGTTGGGGACGATTTAAAAAAAAAAAAAAAAAGATAAAGGCATTAAATAAGACATGCAACAAAAATAAAAGATTAAATAGAGAAAAGAGACCACAAAGTATCACTTTCAATTCAAAATTAAGTTTGGGCTATTTAGTTTGCTCTAATACAGTATGCTTTGGAGGAGCTAAAGTGTTTCACCATTGTTCCACACCTGGACTTGGTCGTAACCACTTTTTTTGTTTTTATAGTTGTCTGTAGGTTTTTGTTGTTTTTTTATACCTCAGGGTGACAATTCACAAGTTGCAAAGTCACATGGCGGGCAGGAAGATGATACAAAGCTAATCTTTCTTATTTGTCTATCCACATAAGGACTACCAGACATTTAAAATTAACTACAGAGAACTGTAAAAACCTGTAAATGGTCACAACCGAGTCCAAGTATGCTCCAAGGGGCTAAGTGAAACACTGTAGCCCTGCCTTTTACTGGATCCATGCCATACTGTATTAAAGCTAACAAAATAGCCAAAAATTAAGTTTGAATTGAACAATATACTTGGAAAATGATTGCATAAATGTGGTTAACCTCAAGCTATGTAAGCCAGTTAGCTTAGTGTTTACTGCAAGCAACAGTGTAAAACACTTTTAGAGAAATGCATTTCCTTGAAGTGAGGAATATGTTTGTTCTGGCTTTGTCCTTCATGCATGTTGCTGTTCTATTGTTCCATAGCTCAGTTACATCACCTTGCTTAAACCATTAGCAAGTTAGTTTAGCCACTGTCTGCTGGATATAAAGCTCATTGTGACCTTTCAACAGACGACTGTCACCAATTTATTAAATTATTACATGTCTCTGAAAACAATCCATTGTAATATAACAGTTATTGCTTTTATGTCTGCTTGTGGCACATGATTAAATGCTTCTTCTATTATTATTATTTTCATGTAAGTCAATAGACACCAGTGGATCAATGCTGTCTTTAGTATGGCTTTGGCTTCTAAATACTTTTGACACTCATATTTGTGTATTGAAGAGTGTGGTTCTTCTGTGTAGGATAGTGTCTACATAAAGACAACATCAAGCTACCTATGTTAATTGTTCTGGGAGTGGGGGCAGGGACCCAGCTAAGCTTGTGCCATGTTTGGGGGAGGGAGGAGGGTGCAGAGCGCATGTGGCTAGCTGAGCCATAATCTAACTGTACCCTAGTGAAAAATACTCTTCCTTGTTGCCCCCTCCCCCCACTCCCGCCCCCACCTACCTCCCAAACACACAAGCACACGCACACACCCCACACATACATACACACCTTCTCTGTTGTGGGTTAGGAAAACCCAGAGTGTTTGTGTGGTTCTGTTCCGAATGCCAAGGGTTAAGCCCCTGCCATTTTAACACCACTGACAGATCAGACCATTAGGGTGTTACCTAACAAAATGGAAGCCTTTAACCCTGAATCTGCCAGACCCTCTGTGTGCGTGTGTGCATATCTGTATGCATGAGTGACTGAATGCTTGACCCACAAAAGTCCTGTTGCCTAACGTCTAACTTTATCTGTCGATATAATTTCTGTAAAGTAAAAAATAAATAAAATCAATACTGGATAAATTTTGAACCATTGCTGTAAATTTTTAGTCATTACAATGAAAATCCATTGCAAAACAGAAATAGTCTTATAGAAATAGAATTACGGGCAATGTGCATCTAAATGCTTTTTCCATTATTCCGTATAAACCCAAATCCATACAAACTGGAGGGCTACCATTCACATTGAATAGACTTATCAAGTTACATTTCACGGAAATAGATTCGGACAGGAAATGGCCAGAGAAGATGAAATGAAGGACCTCAATGACTCAACAGAATATAGTTGGTACAGTATGCAAGTACCTTCAGCATACACCTGGGGAAACTCACAGTGGACTGTAACAAAAAGCAGTACAGTATAACTCCAAAGTGTAAAACACTGAATGGGCCCAAAATATGTATATTTTTTCCCCAAGTTATGGTACACTTGGGAATTTTATGTGGTAGCTGTTATAGGTTTTTTTCCTGCTCTGTGTAGCTGGCTACTCCTTTTTTGTTTTTGTTTTTTCACACTTTAAGAATTTTGGCAGGAAAAAAAAAATCTAATTTCTAATTAAAAGAATTATAAAAACGAAAAGACACATTGAAACCAAAGAGTCCTACTACAAAAGCATCTTCCTACCGACACTCTCAGGGGCTTGATAAGGGATGTACACTGCTTGGAATGTTTTAAGCAGATACAAATTTTGGTAGACGTACTAGATCAATATATATTGACAGATATTTTGTCTTCTCTTTTGAGGTGTGGCTGTCATTTTTAAATGACAACCTACAGCTACAAATGGAAAATGAGCCTTCTCAAATCTGAAAAGACCAATCTTTTGGTGCATTTGCTGCATAGTCCAATGAAAATCTCCTTTAAAACTTATCTGGCTCATTATCCAAAACTTTCAACTTTTTAAAAGATTTCAGATATGTTCAATGAGGACCGGGAGAGCAGTGTGGGATTACTTTTGTCACAGCTGACAAGTGAAACATAAAGCACAGCTGACTCATATATAGTTTTAACATGGAAAAACATCAAAAGGTAATAGTACTTTCTCTGAAAAATAAGTTAATGCTTAAAAGAACAGAGATAATTTGTGTTTTGTACATGTTTACCATCTTTTCTTTGAAATTTTGAAACTGAAGTCAAAATTTTAAACATGTTTGTATGACAAACTGCATTAAGTATCAGCTCTATAATGCTGTATTGCTGCCACTGTTAGAAGAAGTGTTAAGGAAGAAACCAATCAATCCGAAAGCAATTCCTCAATCATTGAATATATTAAGTGTGTCCATCCCTGTGATTTTGCAGTGACTATTGTGAAACCAGCTTCACTCTGTGGACACCAAGACAGAAGATGCACACCATTGGCATTTGTAAGTGTACATAATTCTATTTTTCCACTGTCCTTCATATGCACGGACGCATGCACACTTGCACTACCAAAAAATGTTTCAGTAATACTTTCGTTTTTGTGCGTTGGCTTCCTCTTTCACTATGGCGATAAAATGCAGCAAGTAAATGTTTAGCATAACTGTTTTAAGATCCAACTGATTATATGATCGTGTCTTGTCAAACATTTTCAAGCTTTCATATCTGTGCCATTACATCATGCTATATTTGCTATGCAAAAAAAAAGTTTAAATACTTTTACATTCAAGGTTTATCACCTGGAGGTAGATAATTTCATTACATGATGTTAATAATGTTTTTTGTGTCTCAGAATAAGGTGCAGATTGTGTTATGCTGATCATGTGTACACATGTGGATATGAACCACTCCTGTAAAAGAATCAACTGTTTTTTTTTACAGGCAAAAATTAAGCACATGCTGTATCCATTACGTAACATATTTTCACATAGGTCATTAGCCACTGCTTTCATTAGCAGGTGAAAGGGTTTTCTGCAGATAGATGCATATGAATGTAGTTCAACAGCTATTGCCTTGATCCATCTATGAGCCATACCAAGCATTACACTCTGTATTACAAACAAGAATGAAAGCTCTCTGTCATGTACTGCAAATTTCATTCTACTAAATCCAACAAAAATTTTAAGTCCAGTTCTTCAACAATTTTATTAATAATGCAAAAAACAGCTATCTTGTGACACTGAACCAAATCCTGCTACTCAGTGAAGCCTGGGATTCAGTGAATATGAAAGAAACACTTCACTAAAGGATCTATAGCACTAAGTGTGGAGACTGAAATTATTGCCGTACAACCACATGTTCCTGTGGAAAACTCAACTATTTCACTATTTATGGTATCAGGTGAGCATCATTAGCTTATGTTGTGACGCAGTCTTACAATATTATGTATAACAAACATATAGAACAAGAATCCTACGTCTTCTGTTTGGTTTTCAGCTTCAGTTGTCTATTAAGATAATATGCTGTAAAAACTTCTTCGGGAGGAGGATTGACACAAAGCTAAAAAAAGGAATTAACTTACTACTGTCTGTCAATAAGAAGAGAAATCAATCTTTTATAGACTATATAATGCCAAAGACTTAGTTTCCTCTGGGATTAATTAAGTATTTTTGATTCTAATTAAGCAACCCTGAAATAAAATAGAGGGTTTGGGAATGGGGGGCAAGCTGGTAGGATGGCCTCTGTGTTTTCTTGTATTGTATCTACTGATGTGATGGTACCTCAGTCCCTGACAGGCATTTTTTTTTTCTCTTAAGATATTAATGTTTGCAAAGAAACCATGAGTAAGTCCTTTGGAGCCTCTTCCAGCAGCACAGCAAAAGATCAAACAATGGTAAATATGTTGACGGCTGGTATCACACCAAGGCGTGTCCCCAATGGTGACAAATTCAGGGTACAAATAATGATAATCTTGTTGTCAATCAATTTTCATATGCATTTTGAAATGTAAGGGTCAAAAATGCTAAAGGTTCTCACAAATTAAATTGGTTAAGAGGCTGCCCTCTGAATCACTCAGAAGTTGATGACAGAGTAAAACACATACCTACAGGAGATTAAGACCCGATCTATGCACAGGAAGAATATACAAACACCACACACAAAGCCAGATTCTGACCCAGAACCATGTGGCAAGGAAGCACTAAATAGAACTACGCCATTTGGTAAACTTGTTTTCCAGTATTTTTGCCCAATAATACCAAGGCACATTAAAAAAAAAGGTCTAATTTCCCTAAACTTCAAAACTCGATTTAGCGGTTTTGATCACCATATCAATAAGTTGTAATTTTCCTCCTTAACATATTTATCTTAGAAAGTCAGATTGTTTGAATTTGGGCAATATCATCAACAGGATGGTGAGCTGGCAATTAAATATTACCAGAGTACAATGTTAAATTGCTGCACATACGAGGTGCTGGCACTGTCAGAGCAACACATTGCTGAATGGACCATAATTAATATTATTAATTACAACTATGTTTAACCTGCAATGTTGAAAAGAGATTTCGAGTAAAAATTCTGTGTAACAAAATTGGCGTTAAACTGACATCAGGACTAAATTATTCAAGACCAAAATCCACCTAAAATATCGTGAGCTAATATATTATCACATACAACAGTTTGTTTATATTTATTTATCAATACTTATCTGAAGGCACTGTGGATGGCAAACCAAGAATTTAACTGTACACGGGAACAGTTTCCATTGCAAATAAAAATGATGAATCTTAAACATGCTATGACACTCAAGACTCTGAACAAGACATTTTCCAGTGCTGCATATTGCATTTACAAATCCAGAACAACAAGAACTAACCATTCAAATTATGATGATACTTTGTAAAGCTGATACTATATAAAGTCTGTTGCCACAAATCGAAACTCTGGATTGTTTTCTTGGAAAACTGTAACTTGAATACTCATATGAAATGTGTTCACTTGCAAAAATATGACAACAGTTTCATTAAGATGAACAATTGTAATTGATAACAGATGGTACTGTGACTCGTGCTATGCATTAGAGAACAACATTCTCAATAGGTATTTGACAAAAAGGCAATCCAGTTTCAAAAGACGTAGCAATGTTAGCTGTGTACCAGCTGCTACCAATGTTTTTCATTGTTGTCTTGACAGTGAATCATTTCATGAGGAATGTACTTTAAGACGTGACCTCCATCTTCTTTTGGCCACAACTTGACCTGCAGACACAGTCCTCCTGACTCTCCTTTGTGCTTGGGGGGAGGAGAGGGATTGGGTGGGGGCACAGTAAATTACGTACACATACTTGAGTCATATGAAGTCCAACAGGGTAAACAAGAAATATTTCCGCAAGCCACACACTGAAGGAATCCTCTTCTCCAGGTCTAACAATTGCCCAAGGCCTTTGGGTGGGACCCCTTAGCCAAGAGCAAAGACAACTACTCTTGCCCTCTGATGCACACCTCAATAAAACACTCCAAGTTCTCATAAGGACAAAAAAGGAGGAAAAAAACATTTCAGAAATCTCTAAACTAATAAGTTTAAACACAACTTGGTGATTTCTGGCAGAGAAAGGCATTGAATCATGTTGTTAGTCAACAATGACACTTAATATTTAGAGTAAACTGGGTTTCTCCACTATGCACTGTTTAAGTTTGTACAATAACTTGAGTCACATCAATACAGGTAAAATTGTCAAGAACAAGCCTCAACCTATCACTTCGATGTGATATGATGAAACAACATGATCCTTGCCCCTACATCCAGCCAAAGATTACTGATGCTACAGAGGCCAAACCAATTGCCAGAATAGGTAAAACAGAAACACTAATCTAAAGGATTATTTCATAGGGATACGTTCAACAATGTAACACAATAATGAAAGTTTAAAAATACAAGTATTTGAACCGGAATTCCTCTTTTTAAAACTGGTTTGGTTAAACTGATTAACTACAAAGAACATATAGGTTCAAACAACACAGAAGAACTTGAAACACAATAGCAAATATAACCAGCATTAACCCCTAAATGGCTGTAGGAAGAAATGTCCAAGATACCATGAACCTTGTACATGACAGAGAAAATACAGACCTATTGTGTAAAAACTTACAAGCCTGATGCAGCAGAAAAACAGTGCATCTTGAGTCATGCCTGTCTTGTTACATCACTCTCAAGAGTTTTTTTTTCTTTTTTTAGAAAAAGGCACCCCTCCCCAGGCAAATCAATGACCCATCATAAAATGCAAAGTGACATGTGTCCCCATCACTAGCAAAGGGTGCCAACTGTCTCCTTGCTTTTAAATGAGGGTAAATTTTACACACAAAAAAAACAGATCTGGACACTGCTGTTACACTAACACTCCAGGATGACTGGTAAATAGGATCCTATTGTGGAGGGTCCTCTCTAACAAAGTAATCCATGACTTGAAGCGGGTGTTGAGAGGGCTATTTTTGGGCTACTCTACAGCAGTAATTACAAGACTTTAATACACACACACAAACTCACACACATCTCTCTCTATATATATATATACAGAGAGAGAGAGAGAGAGAGAGAGAGAGAGAGAGAGAAAAGAGAGAGAGAGAGAGAGATGTGTGTGTGTTACCTATGGTAGTAAATATTTGATTCCATCTCAAATTAGCTTTATCTCAATTGCATTAACAGGCCCGCGAAGTGGACATAAAACAATCCTTAGAATTGAAGGAGCTTGGAAATACATAACGTGACAAAACTAGACGCTATTAAGCCTTAATACGGGATGTGTGATATCATTGTTAACGCGTCAGGGACAAACACGCGAAGCAGGCAACATGGCCCACCATTACGCCTCCATAAAAGGATTTTACGGTTGAGCTAACCTGACAAAGTTTGAAGATCAATGGCTCATGAAGCCATAATCATGCCCCTCCTTGGATTAGAACAGCGGACGATATTAACTATATATAATAGCAATAAAGTTAGTTATTATGATTCTCAAACGTTGACGATCGAACTTGGCTCATAAGCTTAGCTTTACATTCCGAACTAACCCATCAACAAGAGGCTATCTCATGCTAACATTCACTTGGCTTGCCAACAACAACCTGTCCATCAGTCCGTCTGCAAAAGCCAGCGGCTAACAGCGAGCTAACAGACGATTGTGATCAAAACCCTTTGACCATTTTCAGGGAAGTTAAAGGAAATTGGCCGCGTATTTTTTAAAACATGGGTCGGAGAATGTGACCTGTTATTTTTGATTTTGCACACGTCCAACTAGCGATAGACGACAGAAAACGAAAGAGACCTCATCACAGTGAGACGACGATGTTAAAAGGCTAGCTAACAAGCTATGATAGCACGTTAATGCTCGAATGCTAACTTTCTGGACATTTGCCTCCTCGGACACATAGTCGCTAAATTATCAGGCGTGAATTATAATATGGATGTTAGTTTAGCCCCATGGTCTTTGGGAAACATAATTTAATAAAAATGAAACCTAACATTATTATTTAAATTTTGAGTACACGAGAGCAAAGTTTTGACAGGAAAGTTAGTTTTAACATCTCTATTCTCGGAGGCGTTTCGATCTTTGCAGTTCGTAACGTTCTCTTGGTTCGTTCGAGTGCGTGTAGCTAACAGCGACAAGCAAACTGTTACCTTGCACATTAGCTGAAATGAGATCAAGCTATGCTAGTTAGCGTACTTGCGTTAGCTTGGCTAACAACGATGAACAAACTTCTCGTTGTCGTCATTATTTAATTGAACACCTAACTGCCCGATTAGTTAATGTGATAAAGAAATACACGAACTTACAGCGTCTGTGAGGTGCTTGACCGAGTTCCCCCGTGTTAATCAGTTGCTCGAGTTTGATAATTCGTTGGCTTCGGCGTAAAATCCAGGGGAACCCCTCTCTTCTGTCCGCTGCCACTCTGGTTGCCAGATAGTATAATGTGCCACCACAGGCGGCGTCACGCTGCGTTCAGTCACACCTCGGAAATGTTATGTTTCGCTTGTAGCAAGGGAAACGATGCCTTTACAGTAGTCGGGACAATTGCGTATTGTGGGTAGAGTAAAGCAAAAAACAATACAACTTCACTTTAATCACTGCAATAGTTTTGAGCCCTCCCCAGAGTCAAATAAATGTGTGAAATAGTGTGAAGTTCATTACAGTAAGTAATGATCTTTCACAATCTCCAAATCCCCTGTGTGCAAAGTGTACCTGAACTTTTTTCAAGGCTATAATATGATTTACAGGTCAATTGCTGCAAAGAAATTCAAATTGTTTTTACTTCGAAAACTACTTTGAAATCACACACCAAAACGTGCAGACCCAAAGATCATGATCAATTCATCTGTATTCACGTTGCTAATTTTGAAATAAGTTTGGTGACTTCAGGGCGTTTGTATTCATTGTTTCACCCGTTGATAATAATGCAATTATAATACCCACGAATCACACATTTTTAGGATAATTATGTAGTTTTGCTGTGCTAGCGACAACGTGCAGCTTTCATTCTGTTTGAGATCTCATCCGGCTCGCACGCCTTTATTCAAATTTAAAGAAACAGTAGAGCTGATCCCCAGGCTTCTGTTTTACGGGATCAGAATCCCGGTCTTCACAGAAGAACATGATTTTATAGTCTATAATTCCCCTGTCAGAAAGTATAGCTGGAAAACTACACGCTCATACACAAATGTGTGTGTTTGTGTGTATAAAATGTCTTGTTTTATTGACAGCAGGAGTAAACAAGGCAGAGTCACAAAGCTTGTAGGTGCTACACCATATTGATATGAATAAGACACTCACAGTCACCTTTTTTGGAGCCAGACATTCTGGTGACTCTGCCTTCTGTCCAGAGAACACCAGTGGCTTGGGCATGGACTATGTCCAGAGACTGAAGTGCAGATGTAACGTGCACTCGGCTGGAGAACGACAGCAGCTCACGAGACAAAATGAGCTATAATAAGTAATTAAACAAAACATAAAAAACAAATTTTCTGTTTTACCCTTAGTCAGTTGGCTTGAATGTACAGACTGTTCAAAAACTTCTAATCTGTGAAAAAACTGGTACATGAGGTTATTTATTTAATTGTTTTTATTTTTAATAAAAGTGATCTTACAGTAATATTAAATGCAGCAGTAGAGCTGTAAAGATTGAACATCTTCTAAAATTTGTATTAAAGAACCATCTAGAGGTTTCTCTGCATAAAAACAAAACAAAACAGTAGGTTAAAAAACTGCGAGTTAATTAAGGGGTTTTGAAAAAAAAAAAAAAAAAAAAAACATTCTCAACTGAATATCATTTTTTTTTAGTTGCAAATTGAAATGTAAAACAAATTACAATCTCACTCATTATTTTTATTGGAAAAATTACTGAAAACAATGTGATCATTAAAAACATAGGCATTGTATATAACTAGTACTCAAGCTTCAACTGTCCTTGCACAGTGCCTTAAATACCAAGCATTGAGATTTCTACATCATATAGCTAAAAATACATGACACTTTACTAAATCAACTTTATAAAATGTCACTGTACAACAAAGGTTCAATGAGTGGCAAAACCATACAAACATACTGTAAAGAAAACCATTAAGTAGACCTATCAGGACAAATTAAAATATAATAAAATAAATTTACTTTTCTGAATATCTGAAGATTATTGTAAGCTTTGAAAGATTAAACATGATTTGTAAAAATTAATACATCGACTGGAATTCATATATTATGGAACTTCAAAAACTACATCAGTAAAATTGTTTCTAAAAGCATATGTGGCATCCTGAAAAGCCACAAAATGATATAAAATTCAGAAGTATTTAACAGACCCAACAAAGGCATAGACTTATGGAGGAACTGCACACTGTTGACCGTGCACTACCCCAACAAGTCTAGAAAATTATTAGTTTTTGATCTAGCCATTGCGACATGAAAAGGTTTAACTGATTAGTTTGTGAAAATATATTACAAGAAGTCTTTATTTTTCTAATGCGGATTTTGTGCAAAAAATATCTACCAAGATTCTCTTATTAGCAACCCAAGTCAGAAACTATTGTACAGGCAGTCCACATCAGTAACTTCCATGCAGGAAAACAAAGCATCCATACAAAAATGGCAAAATGTAAAATATTTAACAACAGTTACAAAAATATCAACATGAATAAATTAATTTCTTCTACATTTTTTTTTCTACACTCCTATCAATCCGACTGTTTTTCCAACAAATGGAAAAGAAACCTGTCAAACATGGAAAGGGCTCCAAGTATCTGTGGAAAAGAAGCCCTTGTAAATGTTTATATGAATCCTTTACAGCTCTAATCAAAAAGTCAAGCCCTGACCTGATGCCCTGCAAAAGTCCATGCAATCTAAGAGCGTGTATTACATAGAAAACAGTAGTGGTGATTGTTTAATAACAATAATGTATTAGCAGAGAATCAGGAAGGAAGAAATTTTGGGAGGCTAATGAAGTCATCTATTAAAATAGTTTCAGATCTTAACTCATGATCCACAATCGCAGTGTTTTAGGCATCACTTTGTTGCGTTTGATGATGGACCAGCTACACTCATTTGCAATAAAGGTTCTTCATAGCAGGCTTGCAAGGCTTGTGGTTGGGCCATTCTGGGCTTGGATCTGGACAGGTGGAGGACCATCAGTCCACTGAAAGAAAAAGAAACACAAGTCTCAACAATGGCATCCTTAAATGCAGTCTCTGAAATGAAAACTAAATAGGAAGAGCATAAAATGACTGTAAAAAGTTAAGGCCTTTCACATACACTGATGAGGTTATGCTCAGGGAGGCTACAAGCTGCGATGTGGTCCTGGAGAAGCTGCTGGGAGAAGTTCTGATGCATTTGGGCAGCTTCATGGGCATCAATAGTGTTCCCAAGTGCCTTGTTCAAGTCTGGATAAACAACAAATTGACAGTTTTAAGTTTGGGTCCAAGTATAAAAACAATGGTAAAAGGTATCTAAAGCCTGTGCCTTAATTTAAGAAACGATATATATATATATATATACACATATACACCGTTTTATATATATATATATACCGTTTACATGATGTATATCATGTAAACGGGGCTTCAATTACTATTATTATTCGAAACGTGCCGAAAAAAATGTTTTTTTTGCTTACCCTTCAATAATGCTGAAGACCAGAGCTGTACAGACATGTCAGGGATCTTGCTGGCCAGCTGCATGGCAGGTACAACCATGTTGTTACTTTCCTGAAGTGAAAAGACAATTTTTTTTTAAGAAAAACAAGGGTGAAGCTAATAATGCACACATCGTTCCTCATTTTGGGAACTTTCAAATATACTGAGCTCTTGGGAACACGGTAGATAGAATGGGTCAATCATCAATTCATATAATCATTGCTCCTTGGCTATGGTCAGTTAAGAAAGATGCAGATAGTGCTTGAGCTTGGCGTGCCAGAATGGTCATTTAAGTGAAAGATAAAATCACATTGTGTCACAGTTTTCCCTATACATGTGAACAAAAAAGAACTGTATAGCAATATGAATGCTTCACTTTAAGTCAACTTCAGTCATCCAGACAACCAACATGCACCCTGCCTGAAGCGGCATCAATGACAATCGGTGCTTTTTTAAAAATGCACTTCAAAGTATTTCTTTCACAAAAGGCGAATTTAATTAACTTTGTACTCATCTCAATAACACAATTCCTGTTTACAGCCAACATCAATGGATGACTTCTTCTGTCATGGATAACTGTATTGAGTTTTTTAGGGACAAAATATTTTAAAAGGGGACATTTAGTGTTTTATGAGATGAGTCAGGTTGTTTTGTTCATTGGATATTGTATTTCTATTTAGTGCAGATGTAGATTTAAAGTCAGAACCCTGATGCAGGGATACAAAGTAATATATAAGAACACATCAACTGTTTTGCAGAATGAGGTTAAATAAAAAGTGAAAAGAGAGAATTAAATCAGTATTTAAGACATTTAGACAATTTAGACAACATTGAGACAATTACACATGGATCAATAAAAGTCTTACTCTGTGGTTGCCAAGTACATAGAAGATGTGTCCGAGTAGAACCAGGGAGCAGGCAGTGAGTCTGTTCAAATCCTCAGCATTAGACATCTTAAGAGTTTCTCTTAAGAAACGCCTACAATTGAAACAAATTGAACATGAACATGTGCAGATGAAGGCCTGATCTGTGGATGCATTTGCATGGAAAAAATCATACTTTGCCTCATTGTAGCGTCCCTGAAAGAAAGACAGTAGTCCCCTGATGTAGAATGCTGCAGCACGGAGGCAATGTGAGCTGGACAAGACAGGAAGGCCAATCGTTATTACAATGATGAAATGAATTGTGGCCGTTCAGAGGTCCTGACACGTCACCCAGTAACTTAATAAAATGAGCAGGCTGATGAAGAGGAGTCTTTTAACATTTCACCAAGAATATTGCCAACTGAAGTTTTAGACCATCTGACAAACATAAGACCAATGTTTACAATATTTAAACTAATGTGTGGCATCAAGGTAAGAAAATTATTGATAGCAAATAATTTTACACAGGCTACACTACACTACAAATGATGCTCTTGATATTACACAATGTCAAGTTATAGTTAAGAAATGTAAATATATGCTATGAAATGTCAATTTCCTTCTATATAAAAAAAAACGTAATCACCAAATATTCTTATTTGTTGTTTAATCACTCTTCTTACCTCACTGGGAAGTTGTGGTCTGGGTTTATTCTCTCTAGGAGGCTGTACAGCTGAAAACACAGTGAAACAAGCATACATTGTTGGACTTAAAGAGACTGCCTTTATTCCACTGTCAAGACAGGCTAATTTCAAAATAGCCTGTTTATCAAGGTAAATATTATTCCTACAACTAAAAAGATAGATTTCATTTTCATTATGCTGATTGTTGTATTGTATGTACATTTGAGGTTTTGTAACAGATGTAACAACATGGTTGGCTCCAATGTTGCGATGTTCATGTCAAATTTGCATTTTGTTTGTTACTCCAAATAGATGGATATTATAAGAAATGTCAACATTTCATATCCATTTCACACCCTTGCAATGAACCTTATCATATTGTATTACTTTTTAAGGTATTGATAAATTACTCAAAATCAAACTAACACACCCACCCATGACTTGATCGTTTAAATTGAAGAGTTACATTTTCAGCAAATAACTATTTAACCACCATGAAATATATGAAGTATAAGACGTTGTCACTGTTTCCAAGACAATTTACAGAGGACTTAATCTACCAGTGACTTAACTAACCTCTTGATGTCGGTTTCCTTCCCTAATGTAGACACTGGCCAAGTTTGTGACAATGTATGTCCATAACTCCTGGTGTGTAGTCAGCTGTAAAGCAAAACATAAAGAAATATTGGAGATGAGACAAGGGGATAATATATGCCGGGATAATATGAAGGAGGCGCAATGACATTGTGTACTCACCCGCAAGGCGGTGGTAAATTGAGCCTCTGCATTATCCATACAGTTCACTGAGATACAGTACAGACCCTGAGGTGTGAAAAGGCAAGGAAAGAAAACGTTTAAATACATTATTACTGGGCTGCTCCCCCCCATTCAAGAATTTTTTTTTTAAATAATATTTATATTAGCCCATCATCAACAAATCTATTAGATGTACAATCAATTACATTCTTTTTGAAAATAAATAAATATTTTAATATTAATATTATTGATAATATTTTCTGATTTAGTCTGCTAGAAAGTGGAATTACCACTGCTCTCTTAAAAAAGTGTGTGTATACATCAATATGTGACTTTATTCTGAAACACTCACTAATAATGTGTGAAGCTGAGCAGCATGGTTAGTGAATAACCTGGGGGACTGATGGCACAGCTGACACACCTGTGAGATCTAGAAATACATAACAGAGGGTCAACATTCACTTTCAGAAAGATCCTGGGGTGCAAAAAAAAAATGTCAAAGTTAGTATCTATTATTACAATTACTCACTCACTCTTCTTACACATTCACATACACTTACATGTGACTTTATTTGGGTTCACCTTTTAACTGGTGGTTAAAGAAAACATCTATTCAGTCAATCACATTGGTGCGAATCAATGCATTTGGGCACATAGACATGGCAAAGACAAGCTGTTGAAGTTCAATGCAGCACTCCTACTCCTGTTGGAAGTAGAGAGTTGGCATACACACCTGTGATTGTGGCACAGGTGTTAGCCAGATTCTGAGTATTTCAGAATCTGTTGATCTATGGGGGATTTTCACACACATCTACAGGGCATTGGACAATAATGTCTTGGTAACTGGGGATCCCTTTAAGGCCACTGAACCCAAATAGTCCTCATATCTCTAGTAGAGCACCTCTCAGGGACATTTCCAGCACCTGACTGAATCTATAGTCTGGTGCTCATGATGAATTACGGCTGTTCTGAAGGAGACATGTGGTCAAATCCAGTACTCGAAAGAAGTAACAAATTAAGTGGCCGACAAGCTTTAACTATGTGTATGAAGAAATAATATACCTCTTGTAATGCAGTGGCCTTGTGGCCTGTGACCAGTCGGCACATAATAATATGCTCCAGTAGAATGACTTGAAAGGTAGAGAGAATAGGGCTGCAGTCCAACACTGAAAGCAGAAACAAAAACAAGGGGCAATTTTTTGGAGATAAAATGGACATTGCCACATATAATTTTGTATTAATACTGAAAATAATTGAACTAGGTGCAGGAATACAGGATGAGAACATACTTTTTAGCTTCTCTAGTTGCATTAGAGCCTTGTCTGTGTACTTCTGGGCTTTCTCCAGATACCCTGCTTGCATGGAGTGCATCACTGTCACCTATAAAGCACATATTCAGGACAGTTAAAATATGTTAATTATGAAGACTTCTTTTCACAGGTTTCAATATTGGTATGTAAAAATGGAACAATATTCAAACTATTATTATAAAACACAAAGGATGCTGTTATAAGTTCAAAATTAAAGCAGTAGACCGTGGCAGTGCTCATTCTCACGAGCTTCTTTATGATAACAGTAATAATAAGGGTAAACTTTATTAAGTTTACCCTTCTGAATATAATCATACCTGAAATGCTTTGTAAGGTTATAAGTGGAACCATTTGCTCCTTTGCTCTTAAAACCATCGGAAATGATCACAATTAAACCCTCCCTTTGTGATACAAGTGAAAATTACAACCTGTTCTATTCACATATCATAATTTTTAAGGGCTCTTGTGTTGCAAATGAAGAAGAATAGAATTACCAAATACACAAGGACACACATGTGCTCCTTAGGGAGCCAGTGAAAGAGGTCAGCTGGGTTGCTGGGCAGAATCTCATCGTCATGGAGTGTAGAAATGGTCTGGATGCACTGCTGCAGCTGCTTGAGACATGGCTTAACACTCTTCACCTGGGGGGCAGGAAACAACATATAGTTACATCAGCTCTTGGTACAGTCCACATCAATACATAACAAATGTCAATATCTGCATGCATGCAAAACCCGAGTGTCATAAAACTTTTAAAAACGCTGTGTTCTTTTTTCTAAACCTGGGGTTGGATTTCTTACCTGGCCAGCATCCAGATAGTGTGTGACTTGAAGGACCAAGAAGAAGACCCTCAGGGACTCCTTCTGAATGGGGTTTCCCTGCCAGTTTTCCACAATAGTTCCGCACAGTGTGAGCAAAGGATGCACTTCCCCAAGTTTCCTTTCCATAAGCAGCAACTGGAAGATGAAAAATGATAACATTTAAAGCAAAAGAATGTATAGCAATGGCCATGTTTGTTAATTTTCACTTAAATATTCTCATCCAATTATGTTTTATAAGCCAATTATTACTGTAAAATATCCAAAAAGAGAAAAACAATTGACTTACCATTCCTTTACTGAGGAGAAACAATGCCCTTAAAAGAACAAAACTCCAAGTTAGTGTTTTCACTACCTACAATCAGTCAGTAGTGGGTGTTTGTGCCATAATAATATTGGAAGCAGGAATTTACCAGTGACAAGGAGGGATGGGTCTTTCTAAACTTTCTCATGTGCAATTTTTAGCCAAGACTTGGCTTTTTTTCCCTTTCTTCGTAACATTTGTGATTAACCAAATCCCGTGTGACTGTAGCTTAACGTTGTGCGACTGGCTACTTTTGTAACCAATCTAAACGACTTAACATATTTTAGTGTACGTTATTTTTATATACTGCAATGCAGTTCTGTAAAAATACAACTAAAATATTTCTTCACTCACTTCCAAAAATGTTACTTCCACTTTGATCACAAAGTAATAGTAACATTAATGAGAAAAATGCAGTCCCGTCACACACTTCTATAACTATAAAATAAGCGGTTCATCAGGCAAGAATTACCTGGTATATTCTGACCCCACCACTCGAGCATACTCAGCTCCAACCCCAAGCAGGTCACATGCAGACACCAAGTCTTTCTCCAGTGTATGAAGTTGCTGAAAGAGAATAAAATTGCTGTCATCTCTTGTGATGATCTTTATTTCGCAGACAGCTTGAGTGAGAAATTCTAAATACATAAAACAGCGCCTATTGTTAACAAACCTAAGTAAAAGTAATCTCCTTTCAACCAACACACTGTTGAGTCTAATCCATAAACTAGTTTTACAGGAGCACTGACAGCCTCCTTTACATCCAAATGTTGATATGATGTAACCGCCAAACTGATCATGCATGGAATTTTCCAAAGTTTTATGAAAACAAAAGTAAAGATCTTCTACTCTCAACAAATTTAATATTAAAAATGTAACATTATATACCATTTTTAATTGAGGATCTATGGTTGGTGGACATTCAAGGGCTTTATCTTTGGCTTTGCGAAACACTGATCTTTCCTTCTTTTTTCCCCCAAGATAATTTTTCACATTTAATGGAACAACGAGCTGACAAATGGCTACTCATGAAACTAATAAGGGTTCATGAATAATGAAAATATTTGTTAGCACATGCCTCTATTCAAATGATCTCAGCTTACAAGCACACTTACACCACCTTGACTCCATTCAAGTTTGCTCAATTCAAAACACTCGTGTTTGTCTCAGCTCCAGGCTGCAGTAGTCAGTTACGATCGGAGTCAAGTTCCAACAAAAACATATTATCTATAAAACATACGATTGCTCAGCCTCAAATGATTGCTGCCACACAAATTAGAGAATCAATCCTACACCCAAGCAATGCTGGAGACCAGCAGTAGACACAGAGGAAGTAATAGTTTTAGCTTTTCTTACTGTACTGGCCTGGCATCAGCGCAACGTAGAATAATGGAGGAGAAAAAAAGAAGGGTCTAATAAAACAATGAGAACCAAAACCTTACCAAAAATCTCTAGCTATATGAATTACATCTACATTATATTCCGGTGGGTAACAATCAATTCAGCACAGCAGACGAAGAACTGTTGTACTGAATGTCCTTTATCAGGGAGAAAAAAAACTATTTATTCTGTGAGTGCACAATATTTTTAGCCAAGTTCAGATAAAACTACTACTAATCATTTCCGACCCCTGCACCCACCAAAAATTAGCAAACAAAAAAAATGTTTTTTGGGATATTAGCAAAGATTGTAATCTGCTTGACAGTTACTTTTGTATAGCCATGTATTTCCATGATACATACCGCCAGCTGAAACAACAATCTGCAGTGCCAGTACGGAGTTTGCTGGGATATTTGAATGGCCTTGCGCAAAAGGGGTTTTGCAGAGTCCACCAAGTTCTGTAAGTTAATAATCAGTAGTTTCAGTGGAATTACAAATACATACAGCATTATAATAAGCAATTCATACATGATAACAAAAAAAAAAAGAATTGAAGCACACTCATGGTTCATTAATGAAACGTCGAGTGAGGTAAGGAAGATATGAAGACAAGCCACAATAAGACTTTCACTTCACAGACACATAATCTTGTACAAAAAAAAAAAGATTAACACGGACATACCTGTTGACAAAAGAGTTCGGACAAAATGCTTGCAGCTTCAAATTTGACATCTTCGAACTGCGGGACTTGCTGAGATATAAACCACTGCAAAACAGGCGATGAAGAACAGAATTGTTAATGTTTGCTAAACTTTTGTGCCCATTTGAATCCGATGCGGCGTCTTGTGCGGCAAACCGCAGAGAATGGAAGCAGGCAGCTGACGGCGGATGTTTCGTTGAAAAAAAAAGCGGACCAAACGAAGCATTAAGTAGTCTTCGGTTTTGAAATACTTCCTAATCGAGACTTAAACGCTCCAAATGAGCTTCTGTTAAAAGACTTCCGTCGTTCGCCGCTCTCCCTCTCCGTGGCCTACACCCGCCTCGTCCTCTGCTACATCCCCGCTCTTTCCCAGATCAAACACCCCTCACCGCTTTCTCCAGGTGGTTGCGGGCCAGCTCGCTGTTCTTGGTGTGGTGGTAGAGAACCGAGCCGAGTTGAAGATGTGTTCTGGCTTCGATCCTCTGCGGGGGCTTAAACTGAAACACAGCTTGTAGACAATGCACACATAGCCGGATTTTGGGCGGACTAGAGGTTCGGAAATGCTCCGCAAAGCCTAGCAGGGCGAGGTACCAGCGCTCCGGGGCCTCTACGTTTGACGCCATTTTATCCGACAACAACAAGTTTTTCAGCGCTCTGGCCAGACTCCCGGGTTGCCAGGTGGGGCCATATTTTTGAAGGAAATCTGAGAAATCAAAGAGAAATGGGCGTGTTATTCGCTTTTTCAATCTATGTAGCAAACAAAACATTATACAGCTAAAATAAAAATAAACTCCGTTACAGATATAAATACATATTTGCTGGGGTCAACTACTTAGAGATATACATTGAGACATTGTGACATTGTGTGTCAAACTTTACATCGTAAGTGGAAACAGTTTGGGGCTTTTATTAACTTCATGTTTTGTGTTTAATTTCATTTGATTTAATTGCATTGCGATTTATCTATAATGTTTATTTTCTCGATAAAATGCCTGTCCAGTACTTGTTTTGTCTCGTGGTTCTTCTGTTAAATTCCTGTTTTTGCACAAAAAAGTAAATGACAAAGCAAATGATCATCTTATTGTAGCATTATTTAAACCTGGACTTGAAATTAAACAAAATTAGAGACACATGGGCAAATCTGTAGGGGGAAAAAATGTATATAATGGGAAAAACCGATTGGTCCATAAATAAGGAAATACTGAAAACCCACCTTCTGTGGAAATATATATAATACGTCCAATAGTTCAGGGACATCCCCTAATAGACATCATGAATATTCAATGACAACATGTAACGTCTTTTGTTAGGCTCTAATTTATTATTTTCAAAGAAATGTTTATTTTATAAATAAAAAAATATCGCGTTTTGTTCTGGGAAAATTTTCAAGCAGCCTCGACGTTTTAGGGTTTATGTTCCAAATTATATTGCAAGCATGGCAACCCAAGACGGTACATGTACTCGCGATAGCTGGTAACACAACAACGGGAATAGCGTTTAGATGGGTAGTGTAGTCCAAAACACTGGCAAACGTTGTCCCAGTTTCTTGAAAAGCCCTTCAAAAGCCCAAATAATCTTGTGGGCAGAACCAAGTAGCCATGGCACTGAGCGGAACTTCTTTAATTCGTCGCCTGTAAATAGACGGCTCAATCCGCCGCGGCAGGACACCTGTCTTTTACAATCACGCTCAGAAACGTCAACAACGTGAGAGACGTGCAGACACCTCGGAAGCAAGTTAGAAGAACGACCCGCACAGCCTCCAGCTAGAGAGAAGATATTTGTACCAGAATGAGTGCGGACCATTGAGTAGGGAGGGGGTAACATACGCAGAAAGAATTTGCAAATTCTGAGTTCGTCAATACACGGCGCAGGTAACAAAATACAGTATTTATCAAATTGTGTAGTCTTTGACTGACCTATTTATGCCTTGGAACTTTAACCTTTGCTTTATTTGAGGCGTGATCCGCTTGTCTTTTTGAGACCGTTTTTTTTTTTTTTTTTTTTAGATAAATGAGGTGTAGGTCAGTGCATGTTTATGACATTTGCTTGTTTTTTTGGGAACAAAATAAATGCCGATGGAGGAACAGCGGTGTTTTTGTAATGCGATACTCTTGTTTTCCAAGTCGTGCCGCCTGCGTGGAATCCTGCACTCGGGTTCTGCGGAGAAACAACAATGCGACACAGCGGGGGTTGTGTTGCATAATCACCCCCATATATTTCTTCCTTTTTTTTATTCTTTACAGCATTTCTCCTCAATGAGTGTGTGACAGCTTGAGGGTTCCTTGAAGGGCTCACATGGCCCACCGTGTGCACGAACACCCCGGCCGCCTGCCAGTGGCCCAGGCCGCGGTGCTGACCCTGCCGCCCTCCAGCCAGGTGAAGGTCTGCACTGCTTCTTCACCTCCTCACACGCATGTGTTGTTCCAGCGGGGTTAACCTCGCGTCTCAGGCCTTAATGAAACCATAGAAAACACCAAAATCATACCGTTTTGGGGTCACATTATTTTAGCCATGTGAAGTTTCAAGTTTTCATTTGGTTTATTTGTAGTGTTCAACACAGTGTCTGTGATCAATCTTGAAATTGTGATGTGACAATTTCCCAAGTGGTGTACAGTAGGCTTGCTGTTGTCATTGTTCCTCTACAGTAACACATACTTAGAGGGCTTGTCTCTGAAGGTACATTGCTGGAAATAGATTGGTAGCGGAGATTAATCTAAAGCACAGTTGGTTCACACATAAAATAGGAAACACTGAGTTAATTGTAGCCTGGGAGACAATTGACTGCATTATCACAATGACAAACGTACAAATACTGAAGCATTAGTTTATTTTTATTTTTATGTCTTTATAAAAATAACAAACAAATCATCATGGGTCAGTTAGAGTCTTAAACCAAATAAAAAGATTAAAATTATCTATCAACCTAATCATGAACAATGAAATACAGGATTGTTTCGGGGCTGATGCAACATAGAATTTGTGACATTGATTGAACTGTAATGAAAATGGACATGTTCTTAAAAATTTTACTGATATGATTATGTAAAGGTTCCCAGAAGGCTGGCCAGCGACTAGATTAGACTCTAGTTCCACTTGAGTCACACGGCAGCTGTCTGATCAGCTGAAATGCACATCTCCTCTCAGTGTACTGCAGGCTGTGCTGAGAGTATAAACAAGTCTGAGCTCACTGTTAAACCAACTGTGGAATGACACCATTTTAAAATCACTTTAAGTGTACATTTCAGCATTTTACAATTGTGTTTGTAAGAAAGGGTGTCATATCTGCAGGCATTTGATGCTAAACTAAGCACATACAATAAGCACCAAACACAAATAGATCAATTAGCCATACCTTACACCATGTATGCACATGGACATATATGTGAATATCCATCGGGAAATGTATATATTATACACACATTTACTTATCATACTTACTGAGAGTTAGATTTTCCTTTTTTGTAGAAGATTAGAAAAAAAAAAGTGTACTACACTCTTACAGTAAATATGAGTGAGACTATTTAAAATGTTTAATGGATTACCTCAACTTTTGAATTAATTTTTAATTAAAGTATCATTGTGTCCTTTTATTTCTTTCATTACTCCATTTACCTTGGAAAAATAATCTATCAGGTAAAAATGCTCATAAAATCCAATGGAAAATTATTAATATAATTCAAGCTTATCATCGACCAAAATGGTAATTTGTCCACTTCTAAATTCACTTCATTGTATAGCAAATGAAGGAAGCAATGAAAGGATTTGTGGAATTCATTCTCCCAAACAACCTTTCACTGGTATACATTGGCAGAAATTACAGTTTGTTTTTCTCTGCAAAGACCTTCTTATCAGTTTCTGGGCTTGTTTATTGGGTTCAAGTGTCCCTTACAGCCAGATGGCCGCATTCATGGACACACACACACACACACACACACACACACACGCACAAACAAAAAGCCACACCTCAGTGAGGCCCGGTCAGTTATCTTTTGTAATTACTAGTTGAGTCTCTATGCCTCTAATCCATGTTCAGTTTTTTGCTGTTCTTTCGTTTGCTGAGAATTCGACAGAGGAGGACTTGTGCTGATAAGGATGTGATTTTTGTTGGATAAAACATTCACACGAAGAAAGACACTTACTTTAAATAAAAAGAATAAACTACATCCAGTGTTGGAACGTTATCTTTCGAGTCCCTCCCAAGGTTCGGCTATCTGTGTGATTTGACAAGTTCTGCACATATAAGTCCCTGCAACTATTTCCAAACAGGACCCAAGGCCTAAATGGACCACACTGGACTCCCTGCTATGTGGTGCATTTGCTGGTGCGGTTGCCAAAACCGTTATCGCCCCCCTGGATCGGACCAAAATAATTTTCCAAGGTTAGAAGCAAGATTTTACTTTCAAAACACAAAACTTGCTGAGATGACTTGAACTCTGTTATCCATTTAAGACTATGGTAAAAGCAGAAGCTGTTTTTCTGCTAGTTTTATGGACCTGTAACTGTTCTCAAGTAATTACTAATCCTATTAGTAGATGTTTAGCCTACTTGAGAGAGTTGTTGTTTTACCCT
The DNA here is from genome assembly GCF_037954325.1 of Fistularia commersonii. Classification (NCBI taxonomy): domain Eukaryota; kingdom Metazoa; phylum Chordata; class Actinopteri; order Syngnathiformes; family Fistulariidae; genus Fistularia; species Fistularia commersonii. The sequence continues at coordinate 7,282,870 of NC_141299.1, read as the reverse complement.
GAGACTTATTATGTTTCTCTTTGTTCTTCAGTGTCTTCAAATCGATTTTCTGCCGTGGTGAGTTTGCACTTTTATGTCATCAGCATATTAGTGTTTAATGCATTTCTTTTTCAACAAATGTTACCTGTAGTCTCACATTAAGAATTTTTTTTTTGTTGTTTGATACTTTTGAAACTAATCAATCATTTTTTGGCAAAAATATTTTCAGATAATTTTGATTCCCAATGGAATTTTTTCTATCATTGAATGAGCACACTCAAATAAGTCAAAATTTGAAAGTTCTTGTCAGGAGAATAGACTTCCCTTCTTCTATATTATTACTCCTTCAAGTGTTAACATTAAAAAGCACTTTGTCATGGTCTGACACTGACTCCGTTCTTTATTTTTGAGATTTGATTAATTGATTACTGCATGTGTTAATATGAAAAAAAAAATCATCCAGTCTAGTCCCCAATTTGAGTCTGTTTTTCTATTTACCCATTGGCACCATTTAATCTTATCGAATGGAAATATATCAATCATGGAAAATAAGAAGGGCATTTATGTCTGCTCCTAACTGAATACACTATTTGTCCAGGAGGCTTTCAAGCTCATCCACCGCACATACACAAAGGATGGGCTTCTCAGTCTGTGGAGGGGCAACTCAGCCACCATGGTTAGGGTCATGCCATACGCTGCCATCCAGTTCTGCTCCCATGAACAGTATAAAAAACTACTGGGAAGCTACTATGGCTTCCAGGGAAAGTAAGCCAAGAGTCTTGTTTTGTTTTTTGAATTAAACTAAATGGACACTTAGCTACATTGACAGAGTTCTCTTTTTCTTCTTGGTGTAGCTTAGTGTGTTGTGCTATTTGTTTCAGAGCTTTGCCACCTTTCCCACGTCTCCTAGCAGGCTCACTGGCTGGCACCACTGCTGCTATACTCACCTACCCCTTGGACATGGTGCGAGCCCGGATGGCAGTTACAGCCAGAGAGATGTAGGTTTTCTTCATACCTCAATGGCAAGGTCCCTATCCACAAAATAGTTCCCTGGAACAAAACAACCTCTATCCTTGTTCACAATAATGATTAACACAGGCGTTCTTTTGCAACTGACGGTTGATCATTTTTTTTCCCCATTGCGATGCCCCTCAAGTGAGATGAAAGTAAAAGATGGGCAAAATTAGCTATTTGGATACTCAGCAAATGGATTAAACTTCATGTTTCATTTGATAATAATCTCTTAAAATAGCCCTCAAAACTTTTTGTAGCTGTTGCATTGATTTTTGGTATGATAGAAATCCTGCCAAAAATTGTTTTAAAGGTATTAGGTAAGCTTTTAGAGTCTGACAGAAGCCAAAGGTCCTCGATTTCCTGTTTAGGTGTGACAGATTCATTTGTAACACACTGGTTTCTTTTGAATTTGCATCAACTATGACTTAGTACATAATGTGGTTTGTGTTTGAGAACTTTCATTAATTTGGACTTCATCTTCCAACAGGTACAGCAACATCATGCACGTTTTTGTACGGATCTCCCATGAAGAAGGTGTGAAGACTCTTTACAGAGGCTTCACTCCCACTATCTTGGGTGTCATTCCATATGCAGGCATCACATTCTTTACATATGAAAGTCTAAAAAAAATGCACACAGGTACTTTTAATTATTGTTTATATATACATTCACCAAAATGAAGTAAAATGTACTTCACTTTTGTCACGGATGATTCTCTTTTATTTCCTAGAAAATACAAAAAGATCTCAACCATATCCTCACGAGCGCTTGGCCTTTGGTGCGTGCGCTGGTCTGATTGGACAGTCAGCCTCTTACCCCCTGGATGTTGTTCGTCGGCGAATGCAAACAGCTGGTGTGACAGGCTCACACTATAGCACAATCCTGGGGACCATGTGTGAGATTGTGACCAAGGAGGGATTCGTGCACGGACTTTACAAAGGCCTGAGCATGAACTGGGTTAAAGGGCCCATTGCTGTCGGAATCAGCTTTACCACATTTGACATCATGCACAGCCTCCTTCTTAAATTGCATCAAATGGACAACTTCACCCACTAAATCTGGAGGGAGATACAGAGGAACATTTGGGAGACAGTCATATTTGTCGTATGGCAAAATTGAGGTCTTCACTCAGGTGCACTGCAGGCCTACAGTTCTGCACCTTGCCTTTCTCATCAGCAATAAGGAGTTAGTATGTGAACTGAGGGACAGTACTCTTGTGCACAGTCTGCTTTTCAAGGTTTCAAGCGCACATGTCACCACTCATTGTCACCTGTTTGGTCTGTTTTTTTTTTGGGGGGGGGGGGGGGGTCACATCAATATCCTTACCATCTAAGAAGTTGAATGTGGAAATTTGTTATCTGCTCTCTGTTATGAGCTAGCTAGAAATTCGGCGCTTTTGGTAAGATCACATTTGACGTTGTTCATGCTATTCTTCTATCAAATATGGTTGGAATTGGGACGGATCTTGATTATTGATCATAGATTTATCAGGTTTTCTGTTGCTTTTTAAATGGGGTTAAAGAGCTCTTACTAGATTGTTGTTGTTTTTTTTTTTTTTTTATATAATCATCAAAACAATGATAATGCAGTATAATTTGATTTTACAGTGGCGTCTTTTGATTCAACCAATGCAACTGATGAAGAATGAAATGGCCAGGAAGATGAATACATCAGAAAGGCTGTAATTTTTCTATCCATCCACCAAGGCATAATAATGTCCAATCAATGCTTTTTCACTGTGTTCACATTGTTGTACTTTTTTTTTCTTCGTAAAGAGTCGTTTACCAGATATTTCAAAACATGCCAAAGCACTTAATATGAAATTAGATTTAATAGACCATTCAATACCAATGTACATTTCAAAGAGACAGTTTTTCCAAAGATGTACTGTTATTGTTCAAGTCAAATTGACCATGCAATAAAGTATTCTCATACAATACTGTTAAATGACTCCCCTTGTCCACTTGAGGGGGCTATGTGACAAGCAATGCTAATTATCCTGTTGGTCAAGAACTGAATCGGATTCTAGGCAGACTCTGCGCTGAGGTTGCCCGAAAAGCAACAATATCATATTTCAAATTTTAATTAGCCTGTTATCATATGACACACATGTTAAAAAAGTGCCTCTGCATTTGGTACATCAATGTTTCGTTTACAGCTGTTGTCAACATATATGGAAAAGGCTTTAAAATCCGGTCTGTATGACAAATAAATATTTAAGAAGTACTACTAATAGCAGAATGCATTGAAGGATCGTTCTATAATACAGCATTTGAATGCATTTTGCAAATCATATTGATCAATACATTGATGGCTCTTGTGAAATAAATTAAATAAATTCCCTCACAGGATTTAAGCCTCTTGTCCTCATGTCACTGTTCTGCTCTTGATGGTACAGATTTATGTATGAATTTGATACACAATTGCATTTATTCATGTTTTAATTTATAGACAATTAAAATGAGTACCCTCAGTAGGTGGCAGCAGTGAGCAGCTCCTCTGCATCCCCAAGTTAGTTTGTTATCACCTTATGGCCTGAACTTGACCTTTTCTCTTTCTTTAGCTCATGTAGACTGTTCTGCAGTTTTTATTACACATATACACACACACACACTCTCGCACACACAGACAAACGTTGTTTTCGTTGCTTTCAGTTCATGTTAAATATAAATATAAATATAAATATAGATATATAAATGTAGATTAACAGGTGATATGATGGAACCGTAAACTTAAAATAAGGACGATTAGAGTTTTAAATCCAACCTTTGAAATATTTCCTTGTGTATTGCATTCGAAATTATCGACAGCAGGCCTTTCATCAGAACTACGCTGTGAAATTTCTTATAAAATAAACTGCCGTTGAGGAAGAATGACTAAGTCTAATTTTATGTGTCTTGAGTAATCAAACAGATTTAAATTGCTGCGTTGAAATGTTACCATTTTTTTTTTTATATTTTTTTCAATGAATGTGACATGAAAAATGTGTTTCCTACTGAAGCCCACAATCTATGTTATAATGACAACATCATTATTAGCAATTTTCCCCATTTATTTTCTTTACCAGTGCCTCTTGGTTGCCTGTGAATTTCACATCTGAATAGCTGGATGACTTTATCATGCCCTCTGTATTATCTTCATCCATCCATAGCGCATCTTCCTGGTTTTGACCTTGACTTTGGTTTACCGAATCTTGGGGTATCCTGCCACCTTATAGTGCAACAACTGAAACAATGCTCTGGTTGGATAACATGGTTGGGGGGAGTGTGACTGAGAGGGAGGAGGAAGCAGTGTGAAAAGATGCTTCTTGAAGGTGCTGTTGCCCTAGGTTACCTGGATATGTGCCAACAGAGGGAAGTGAACCATTTGCATGTATTCAAATCTCGCATGAATAATTCACTTTGAAGCCCCTGCTGGAGCACTGGCAGACAATAGCTGTTCACAGACACACATGCACACAATATGCGGCATGAGCAAAACATGCTCACAAATATATCCTTCCCGCACATTTAAATTCATCCTGATCTTGTGTAACATAGGTGAGGAGGTTATGGTGGGAGGCACACAGACATTATTTGGAAGCATTGAGACAGTGACTGCAGCTATAATATTATTTTTCATGCTGATTTCATAGTACCTCAAAATGTCTTGTTCTGCTTGGATGAGGCCCTCTTTTCCCAGAACACAATAGGTACTGCATGGTATGCAGACTGTTTGATTTTGAGCTCATTCTGCGGGTGTCACATTATTTGAGCTTACGGAAGGAATGCACATTAAAATGCACACCTCCTAACTGCTGAGCTGCACTGCAAAGCCATACTGGCCGTGATCCAGGTTTAGTCATTCTGATGGCCAAGACTGTTTGCTTTTTAGGCACTGGGCGACAAGTCAGCTTTCATAAATTCACCAGCATTAAAAAGCCTTGGGAGGCATTTTATCTAACATAAACGGACCTGTAAATGTTTCCTCGTAAATGTCCCTTAAAAAAGCCCAGAAATGGGGGAAAAGTCATAGTTCCGATGCTATAAAACTAAGTCAAGACCAGCTATAGACCCTAAAGATGCTAAAGTGCTATAGGGACATAATCCTTTCGTAGCACTATCCTCTTAGTTCCTTCTCCTATAGTGCAATCTTGTTAATTTCATAAGATCCAGAATATTGCCACTTATTAGTTGGCAGCATAGTAAAGGCCCCAGGGTCAGGGCATTATTGGGCTGTTGGGCGACACACTTCCATTAGAGGGAGTGTTCAGGCGCAGTTGGACCTCATTGAATAAAATACAGACTCCAAACAGCTGCTCGATGTGTAAATGGTCGGTAGGAAAAGCAACTACATGCGTGCATACTTACATTTAACATAGATTGAATGGAGAGGAGGAAGCAGAGACAAATGGAAACGTCTCTTTGCTTACATTTTTACCGTGTGTCATTTATGTGTGAGTTTCAGATGAGAAAGTGGCCGACTAAAAGTAAACAGAGATAAGGGTGAATAGAGGAGTTTTTTTAATTACTTTGCATGGCAGCAGTTCAATGTACATTTTAGATTTTATTTGAAATTCTGTGCAAAATGATTTTCACAATCATCAAGAAATAAAATCAGTGTGTGTGTGTGTGTGTGTGTGTGTGTGTGTGTGTGTGAGCATATTCAATGCTACAGCATTACCTTCTGCCCTGTTTCTTTATTCTTATTTAATCATTTTTTACATTGCATAAAAAAATAGATACATTTACCTGCTCCACTGAAAAGATAATTTTGAAAGAAAATTTTGGTTAGTCTCCGCGTATTTAAATTGTGCTAGATAAATGAATCGGAAATGACTTTACTTTCGGCATTAGCAGATATAGAGAAAGGCCCCCTGCCATTTATAGACATGTATTTATTTCCTTTCCCAAAGGAAAGACTTGCGGTGCTGTGTGGGTGGATGGATGGCGGGATGAAGGAGAAGGCTCAGACAGACTTTGCATGAGAATAGTTGGGGTCCTGTGAACCTTCTGCTCCCTGTGTCCACATTCATTGGCATCGCTGCAGTTAGCATGACAAACTGGGCCTCCTCAACTTGGTCCTATATGTGCTCTGTGAGATGTCTCAGCGGCTGACAAGTTCATGGGAGCCCAAGATACAGCCCTGACACTCACACGCATCTGTAAGCATTGATCAAAATTTAGACTGCCATTTCAATGCAATAACTGAACGATTTTATTCAAAAAAAAAAAAAAGGAAATAAAAAGCACACATCAACAGGCATCACAGACTTTTACACCTAGAGGTTTTTTCAAAGACGTTATCACTTATATTTAGCCGGGATCATCAGGAGGATTCTAAAGTTAGTCTTTCATTATAAGCAACTGGGACAGGAGTCTTTGGGGTCTGGAATTAGAACACTTATATAAAAATAATATTTTTTTATGTGTGCATGCTAGAATGGCACATCAGTGAACCACAGATGGCGTCTTTGAACTTGTCGTCAAGGGATGCAGATCCACTCAACTAAATTCAAGTCAAACAATTTCTGTGTAGCAAAATGGCATATGATTCTCTACTGTATTATTTTTATCTGTGTTGTCATATAATCTGTCCATGTAATAATCACACGCATTTGTTATTTAAAGTCAAGCCCACTAAAATTGGATTGCATTTTGTGAATGGATGCTTCATATTTTGCCATTAATCAAAATTGATAGTTTGGTCTTTCACCACTCATTTGCATAGACATAACAACCCTAAGAACCTCGAATGTAAACATTTAAACCACTGCATTACAATGTAAATTGAAAAAAAAATCTTTGCAGTGATTGAAAATGTTCATACTCAATGTAAAAGCTGAATTTAATTTAAAGATAATTTAAACACGCTCTTAACAAATTGTAAGTTACTACTCCTGGATAAAAACAGTAGATGGGGAAAAACTTGGAAAAAAACGTCAAATTCTTTCTAAAAATGTATTTGTTGATCCCATGACTAATTTCAGTCCAAAATTAGCCCAGTGTCACAGAGTTTACATCTTACAATAATCTGTGACACATTTCAATGTTTTCAAAAAGTCTGTGTTTGACTTATTTTAATGGAAGCCATGATAACATCTCCTGTTTTTTCTTGCTCTGTTGATGTTTTGACAAAATTCAAAAGCAGGTTCCCATTGACCCACACTTAGCACATCAAACTGAGGCTGAGTGAATGAGGTCAGCACCAGTTTCACTGCGTAAAATGTTCTGAATGAGACCATTGAGGAGACCATTGTGTGTTTGAGCTTGTTTAATTCTATTCATTTCAAAACAATTACAAAAAAGAAATACCTCAGTTGTTGACTTACAAAACGTTTACAATTGTTGATTTGTCATGTGTATGCCAAAAAACCAAAACAATATTATACAAAAAACCCTCATTCCCTATAAACCCCAATTGTTCCCGATGTTTTATGTATTCTAACCCTGCTGTTAACAGCCTTTGTCCTGCTAAGATACAAGGAAGCTTGACATGCTCTGTTCACAAACAAACTGCTGACCAATTAGTGGACAATTAGTTGACTCCTCGGGGTTTCGGTCAATAGTAGGCTGGTCTTTACAAACACCATCAGAGAAACGCCTCGGAAATCATTAGAGGTTACTTTTGAGTTTAAGTAGACTCCCCCTGCTCCTTTGGCAGGTGAAGGTTTCAAAGGGTTAATATGCATTTTTAATGTTTTTTTTTTTTTTATTCATTTTATTTTTATTTTTCATGATTAAGGAACACATGCACTTACATGTTAAAGTACATCATCACAGCTTATTGGAAAGGCTTATATAGATATATTGAATATGAAGAAATATATGAAAGGGACCAATGTAACGACAATAAACTCCATAAAAATTGTATTTTTTTACGCTTGTCCTCACATGTTGGAGTGAGGAAACCTGGCTGTCAGAATTGTTCGCTGTATACAAACGTTATGTGACGTGATCTCTAACACTATCTTTAGGTGTCATGGTATCATTCTCACTGATAAAAAGATTTTCCACCTTTGAAATGACCTCCGCTTCGCATCACAGGACACAGAAACTGACCTGATGGCAATGTTTACCGCTGTATGGAGGGAATACGTCCCTGTCGTCTTTGTATACAGGAATTGCTGCTATGTGTGAGCTTGTGGGTGTGTCTACCTTCACAAAAGGGCACAGCATTATGCATGTAGAGTTCAGTGTTTTAGGAAAGCATCCAGCCTGCAGCACCAGGCCTTGCACCTTGCGAGTGTGCCGGAATCTAGCATGGCCAGTGAGCATGTATATCAGGCCATCTCACGGCTGGCTGGATGCTCCCTGGGTGGCCCACCATGGTCAATACTGCACTGGTGCCTGGACACACAGAATGGGATAATCTCCTGCTTTCTTTCATGGCTGTGGTGCACACACGCAAACACACACAGATCTCCTTTTATGCTGGCCTGGCCACTGAGACTTGCCTGGCCCAGATTTCAGGTCAGCATCAGCCAGGGGGAGGCTGAGGGCTGGGAATCCCAGAGAGAGGGGACAGTGTTAGGGGATAACAGGGGGCTAGAGGAGCCCATTTCAGTCAGAGCAGCAGAGCACACTGAGGGCACTGGGGCATTGCCTCTACTGGCTGTTGGGGGAAAACAAAAGGAGGTGTGATCCCTGTGTGTGGTTATGAATGTGTATCATTGTCCGGAGTTTCATTCAGCTCCAGCAACTCGTTTCAACACCCCTGCTGCTCACACACAAAGGCACCTAATTGACACCACAGATATAGGCCACTAGGTTTAACTGTTCCCCTTCCAACCCTTCAGTCATTGCTGAAATAATCAGAATAATCACAGTGAACAGGCAGCCTCTCATACCACGTCTCACTTCCGAGTGATATGAATTGTCAGTAAAATCTGCTCGGGCACTGTATACATGCTTTCAATGACATAGCCACTGATGATTGACTTTCTTTAAGGGGGAAAAACAACCCACTGATTCGTACTAAATGATGAAGATAAAATATATGGCCAGTTATCACTTTATCACTTATGAAACAGTGCTCTGAGGCTGGGCTAATCTTGTTTCAAAAACAATATTGTCTAGATGAAAAAAAGAATCAACTTATCAATTTCATTTTGTATTTTAAACTGGAGACAAAATAAAAAAGAGAGAGAAGAAAAATCGTAAAAACACTATATGAAGAACTGACTTTAAGCATTACATGCATGAAAAGAAACAAACAAAAGTACATTTTTTTGTTAAAAGCGTCACAAGTGTCTAAATTTCCAAATATAGTATTCATTTATCAAAAAGGATCATGGGTTCATTTTATAATTTCAGCCTTAATGATAACCATAACAAATTGCAAACATTTTTGCTGTCTTTGAGAATTATAGGTGCTATTGGGGAACACATTGGATTACGGTGAAAATATCTATTATTATGATGTGCAGGAGGCACATCATATTTAAAAGATAAAGACACTTGTAAACAGAAAAAACAATACACACAAAAATGTAATCAGCCTTATTCTATTAATAATTATTATTCTATTATACTAGTCCATTATTATTTTATTATTTTATTATTCTATTACTGTTATAACTATTATCCTGATAGGCTGAGGTAGCTGACATAATGACATATATCTTAACAAGACTGAAAAAAAGACAAAATTCCCTCTGACTTTTTCAGTTTCCGGTTTTATTGAAAGTATATATCACATCGGCGTCACGGTAACTAAAAACTGATGCATTTCAATATCAAAGCTTTACAAAAAATACATATATGCATATCAACGCAAAACAACACATGTGAACACAAGCAGCAGACCTTTGTCAAGTCCTATATTTAGAGATACTAGCAGGTCTAATCTAATGTGTATCCTAAAATTGCTTTTTAATCAAAGTGTTTACATCTTAAGGCAGTCTTTTAATTGGCATCGAATTATTCTAAAGCTCAAGCAGCTATTCAATGTATACAATGTCTAAACTCACCTTCTCGAAGCTGCTCCCACTCACCTGTTTACATCCATTGGGTCCACTGGCTAGAAAGACAATCATATTCTAATGGTGTGTTTCTAACTGGCTATTCTTGCAGATGCAGAGGAGGCTTGTTCCAAGCAGCAAATAGTAAGACTGTCTGGAGACATCATGAATGCTTTGTTGTTTGTTTCCCAATGTTGTCCTTGATTGTTACTTTTAATTTGGATCTGTAAACACATAAGAAAATAAAACAGAAGTGATTAGTGAAAAGGTGACTCAATTGTGGCATTAATTCCCCTTGTTCTTTAATGTGTTGTCTTTTTACACAACATAACCTTCCAGTGAAGACACTGTTTGTGTCATCATCTCCAGTCAGTCACGCAGTTGGTGTTTACTACAGGGGGAGGGGAGGCTCTGCTGTGTGTATTTGTTTGTGCGTCTATCAGCTGTCTGTATCAATGCTGTGTATGACCCTTGAGCTATAGTAGACAGTCATGGGTCAGAGGTCAAGGTAGAGCCTGTCTGGGCTTCTTGGTTGACCCTAACGCCTGCAGCACAAACACACACACACACTCACACACACAATCCGGGAGGCGGGGGGGATGGGTTGCCCCCTACCAGACTAATATCACCTTAGGGATTAAGTTCCAGACAGGAATAAACTGAAGCCAAACACAGTTGTTAACACAAGCTGGATCTGCTTGGTCATAAAACAGGACTCAGTTGCAGGGCGTGACGCAGACAGGAACGGCAACGATGCTGAGTCCAAAAAGCTCTTCAAAGTATTTTTTAGCTCTGAATTAAACAAGAGAGCATGAGAGATCATTTAAGCTCAACGGTAACAATGTTAAATAGAGAAAGAGAAAATCATATGATATACTAGTCGAATATGAATAACCCTTAAAATACTGTTTTGAAATGGTTTGGGATCCATGATGATGATGTAAAAGATGTGAAGGAGATAAATGTACACACGCCATTCAGACATTTTGTACACCGAGTATAGAAGCTGCTAAAACCTGTCCACTCTTTGATTATCAGTGTAAAACATTTAGGCAATTAATCCAAGTGTTCAAGTAACAGTGCTCATGAGGGGCGAGCACAAAGCATCAATCAAGATGAAACAACATCAGGATACCAGACACTTATAAAAATCACAAATCAAAGAGATGCAGGACTCCTGGATTTCAGCCCAGAGTAAAATAGAAAAAAGGTCAGGTTCAGTGGAGCTGATGGGCTTCACTGCCAAGCCATTGGGAAAACTCCCCAAATAAGCCAGAGTGTTAAACCTGCTAATCCCCAGTATTATTGCAACATCTGTGGGGTCTAGAGAGGCTCTGTCTGTGATTAGCAAGACCGATGTAAACAATACCCTGGCTAAAAACCAGATGAGAGGGCAGAGGAGAAGAGAACAGAAGAGGAAAGGAGAGGAGAGAAGAGGAGAGGAGAGGAAGGTTCTTAGTCGTTCTTGGTAACTATGCTTGAAGGGTAAAACATGTATATATAGATATAGAGAGAATTCTGGAGAATATAAAGCAGGCAAGGAGGGACTGAGTGTGTCAGAGATTTCAGTGTGAAAATCACAAGGAAAACCTGGAAAAGTAGTGAAAGGAATTAAAAACATAAGGACATAAAGCCTTAGGATGTGTGGTTGAAGGGGGGTGATGATGGGATACAGTAGATGGGGGATGTGGAGGAAGACAGAAGGTGACAGCATTAGGGGAGCTAGAGGAGCAGATTGGGAGATGGCAGACCCGGGGCCAGGCGTGCAACGACCGGCTGACGAGACACCAGGGAGACGTGCCTAATTTATGCAGACTTAGGCTGAGGGACTAAAGGGTGGAGGGTGTCTGAGACGCCCTCAATAGCCCTGAGAACCAAAGGGTGCAGCTCTGGGTGCTTGCAGTGTGAAAGCAAGAGAGGTGTGGGGGATGGGGGAGTCCTTTTTTGGAAAGACAACAAGGGGGGGCTGCTTCGCTAGATTCAGGCTGGGCTGCCCGTCTGATGTCCCATTAAGGTTTTGGACAGAGCATAGGGAACCAGGCAATGAAGGCGAGTAGGAGGAGTGAAGGAAAGGACATGCTTAACCCCCTCTCTGCGAGAAATGCTCTTTTCCCCCACTCAAGTCTTCTCTTACAATCAGGCTGCCAACTTGATCCACAGGGCCGTCTGTCTGCCTCTCTGCATACTAATTCTACATTACCACAGCCTCGAACGTGCGCAAAGGACAGAGTTGGACTAAATCAGCGACAAGTCATCCAGCTGAGGGGTTAGCTGTTTGAGAGGCTAAAGGAGTGCTACAACAGGAGAGCAGAAGTGTGCTTTATTACACCAATATCAGCATTTGATAAATTCAGTCATATAGTGGAGGCTTATTTGTTACTGACAGCGGCAGGTTAGAAATGTGGAAAAGACATTTTTGTTGAGATTCTAATTGAACTATATATGTTGTCTTGTGAGGCCACAAAAGACACCAGATGAAAACTATTATTTAGAATAATGTGTGAAAGATAGACGTGGGCATGTTCGCGTGTGTTTGAATGTGCATGAGTGTGTGTGTGTGGTGTGAAAGAGAATGGACAGCCGACCTGGGTGATGGTTGAGTCATATGATGCAGGCAGACAGTTTAATGACAGTCCTTACCCCAGAACATGCAAGCTAGTGAACGCCTGGCATGCTTGTGGATGTACACACACACCACATATGACACGCACACATATATGTGATATATGGTTCGGCCTTATGTGAAAAATATAGCAGGGCAGCTGAAAATGAGAGAGGGAGAAATTGCTCTGCAGTTGTGCCCCATCAGAAAATATCACAGAACTGGCATGGAATGGCTAACAAGCATTATTTTGTTCTTGTAAAATGCATCAAGGATTTTGGAGCTTGTTTACAAGAGCTTCAACACTTTAATGTGGGACAAAGAATTAAATAAATGCCAGGTAAAAAATAAATCAGCTAAAAGATATTTCCTATTTTTGGAAAAAAAAAACAACTGGTGCATAGGAACAGTGGTATAATATCCACTGACTGACCAGTCATGTTTTGCTTGAATGCTGCATCATATTCAGCAAGACATGTCCAGGTCTGGACTTTAGTTTGGTTCCCAAACAAAGACATAGAGCCGCCTCATTAAAAAAACATGTCATTGGATCAGGCTCGGGTTGAACTGTGTGATTTTCCCTCCTACCATAAGTAACCGTGACTGAGCGCTGAGCTGAATGAGAAGCCGCATAGAGGCCTACCAATAGAGTGCCATCCTACATCCCTCTGGGAGCCACCCCTTCGCGCGGGGGGAGAACAGTTAAAGCTTTGTTCATTTGTTAACACAGCCCTAAAACCAATCCCTTTATGAACTCAAATTAGAAACTGTAAACTGCAAACCTTGGTTTTATTAGCAGCAGAACAAGAAAGTTAAAAACAAAACTAATTGAAAACAAAAGCAAGGGTGACTGAGACCCAGAATGAGTGTGGCAGATAGTAGATGAGGTTCCCCTTTGTTTTTGTATAGTGTAAGAAAACTAAGAAAAATAACATCGGCAAAGTTCTAGAGCCATATCTCTGTATGTGATATAAAACATACAAGAATGAACAATAATTGCAGAGTTAAAAAAATGAGAATCTTATAGTTTAGAGCCACCTCATTAATCCATCCCCAAAGCAGGACCCAAGCATTCCTTTGAGCTATAATTCCACGCAACGGACAGTACATCTGCTTCAGGCGCATTTAATCACCTGAGGACTGAACTCTGCGGAACCAAGTCATTGACAAACTGTACTGTTTCAGTGTCCTCTGATACAGTCAGCACACTCATTTACCCAGAGGGACCACAGACATCCTTCTGCTGAAACTATGTGTGTGTGTCTATGTGGGCGTGCGTGCGTGGATTGCGCTCATGTGACTGTATGTAACAAAAACAGCCCTGCCTCAGAAAGCTGGGCCAGAGAAGTCTCACAGGGCACCAAGGATGACAATGAAAGGAATAACAATGAACTTGCTGAGAGTCAAGCTCAGAACATTAGAAATGAAGCAGCTGGGGAGCACAGCCATACAAAAAGGCTGTGACTTTGTGTGTGTGGGTGTGTGCACGCGCATGCACATGTGTGCCTGCCTGTGTGCATTTGCCTATATGCTTAATTGTGTCAGGGCTCCCAGGAATATCTCAATATCGGGCGAGTGCCAGGCTACAGAGGAGAGCATCCGCGATGAAAATTGACACACATCCCTTCTTCTCAATCACTTGCTCCTCCTCTTCTTCCTTTCTCACCATTCAAAATGCAGTAAGGACCAATGTCCTCTATATGAGCTGTCTGCTGCATGCCTGACGAAAAAAGCAAAGCAACATTGGGGCTGAACAGGCATGTACAGCCACAATGATGCTTTGCTTTTTTTTTTTTTTAAAGCTAGGTCCCAATATGAACATAGGGTTTAATAGTGTTTGTTTGCTGCAAAGATTAGGGGTTTTCCAGACTGCTAGCATTCTGAGGATGAAAGCGATTGAATATAAACCCCCACCCTCCCAGAAGAAATGACCATTTCCAAATGACCGCTGAGAATGATTCAGAATATATTTACATAGAGACTGTGATATGCAGGCAGTGGAATGGGCCGCTATTGAAAAAGCAGCAGGATGATCATTGTCTACAGAAATCAGAAAAATGATTGAAACGTGAAAGTAACGAAATTAAAGTGTATTTTCACATGTGACCCACTCTATATCAATAAGATCAGTTTATAAGATCAGGAAACAGAGGAGATTATGGGACAATATAAATGTTGCACTCAGAGAACCAGATATACATAACTTACACAAATATTATTTCAACACAGCTGACTAATGACAGATTACAAAATTTTATGATTTTGACATATTAGATGTACTGGGGAGTCACACTATTGATGGTAAATCACTTTGTTTTACTTAAGAAGCTAAATTATAAGTAAAGACACTGCTTAAACATTTATTACACAAACATAAAAAATATGACAGGCATATTTTTTCTACAAATAGTAAAACCCCTCATCAGGATATAATTCTACAAAATCATTAAATGATAAACCTTAGCAAAGGCAATTTATGGCAGTGCTGTGTAGGACAAAATAAAGTAATAAACACAACACATAGCTTATGAATCTTTAAATGGCCTGGTTATGTATAAAATAAAGTATTTTTCTCGCCCTTCTGGGGTAAAACCCTGTTGGTGGACAGACTTCAAAATAATATAAATATGAGATGATATTTCGAGCTCCAGATTTTCTTACCATATAACCTGACTAGATTTTACTGGAACAAAATTTAGAGGATGAGATTCTTGTAACCCTTTAATCAAATAGATGGGATGTGGATGTGAAGGTATGTCTGGCCTCAGGTACAGAGCGGCTTTTAGAGAAGGCACTTTGGAAACTTTGAAAAATAAAAACAGGTAAGCAACAGACAGAGCATGGTGAAGCCCTGTGATAAACCTCTTGCAGATATAGTCAGCTCGCCAAACCATACTGTCAGATCAGTGCCTGAGGAGAGGTAGAGGGGGAAGAGAGCAAAACATGAGTGAAAAGGGTCAGCAGGGAGGAAGGCTAAACCCCAGAAGCAAGCAAAAGATTGTGTGTGCCGTGCATTTATATTTCACTGCGTGTGTGTGTGTGTGTGTGTGTGTGTGTGTGTGTGTGTGTGTGTGTGTGTGTGTGTGTGTGTGTGTGTGTGTGTGTGTGTGTCAACCCCAGCTGGGCAGACATTTACTTGACATGCTGATAGGGATTTAAGCAGTGGGTGGGTGGTGTATCTGAACAAGGTGAGTGAAGGAGCAGAGACAGGGAGCTGGTGGGGATGGGAGGATGATGGAAGGTTGGGGGTGGTGGGGATGACGCAGGGGCTCGCAAAACTGCCATCACTAAGCTTGATTTCAACGGGGCTTGAGACGATTAGCAGAACGTGGAGAAGAAATGAGCAGGAAAACAGGGAGCATGGGAGGTGGGTTTAGCAGCAGAACCCTTTAGGCGATGGAAGAGAAGGGGGAGCAGTCTATTGAGGTGATGAAGGAAAGCAGGTTTTTCTTTCAGACAGTCTAATGAAGCAGTCCCAGATGAAGAATGGAAGCAGGATACCGCGGGCTGGGTTAGCTTTTGTCTCTGCTTCTCCCTACTCTTCTCTTGTCCTCCCTTTTCCTCTCCTACCCCATCCTCTATTTCCCTCTCCTCTCCTTATATGCTGCAGTCCCTCCTCTTAAAGGGCTTTCACTGTGTCACTTTCAAAGTGGAATAACATGCAGCAACCTCAAATACTCGCCCATTGGGTGAAGGGTGAAACCGCAACGATAAAGTGACTCACTGCATTTTTCCGATACAGATTAATGATATTGACTGGTGTATTTATCCAGATTTAGAATTGATTAATTTTCAATCCTGACTTTTGAAATATAATTATTTGAAACATATAGCATTCAAAAGAGGTGCTGGTGATGAAGTACCTGTTTCAGATTATGGGGCGCACATACGATGAGGCATGAGCCGCCATGTTAAATTACGGGAGGCAGCAGACTGAGACAGACAAGGGGGGCTGTCAAAGTGTCTGACTGGGTTTGAGTGTGTACGTCTGTGGGTTGTTTGACCAGGGGGCTGACTGGGCTGCAGATTTCTGGCTGGATTTGGCTCAGGGCCTGCTGGAGACTAGCCAGAGGCTGGTGGAGGGGATTGTGTTCCACTGCTCCCCTGCTTCTTAGCTCAAGTTGTCCCTGGAGCGAAGCAATAAGAAGCAGCTTATAAAATAAGCAAACACAGAGGCATCGTACAGACAAGCAGCCAGCTCAGAATGAGTGGCAGAGAAACCGCTGTGTACTTGTGTGCATGCACACACTAACGTATATACACTGTACGCATGCACGCACACACGCACACACGCACACACACACACACACACACACACACACACACACACACACACACACACACACACACACACACACACACACACACACACACACAGACAAATGCATGCCCCTTTTTCTTGGACTGGTGCACCCCCTAAATACCCCTGACCTTGACCCTGGAGGCCCTTTCTAACCTGTTCTGAATGGATGTCAGTGCAGCTGGGGTGTCTAGCCTTTAAATAAGCACAACTTCGTCCACTGCACAGGCCTGTTAATCATCGAATCATTTGGCCCGTTCCCACGCCAGATGACTGCGACACTGTCTCTGCATCTGAATGGCGAAATATCAGATTTATGAGGCTGACTTTTTAGTTGACTGCCGTGGTCTTTCCATTTCTGTCTCTGTGGGCCACAACATTGAGAGGATTTTCATTGGTGTCAATGAATTACATACCAAACATAAATCGTATCTTTATTACGGGAAGATTTCCTTTCAGTTAAATATTCATTTCAGAAGTATTTTTCAAATTTGCCTTCTGGGTAGCCATCCTGCCGGAACACACATCAAAACTGTAATGTATATGATAGGATCTGTGAATGTGTGTATGCATCAGTGCTCGTTTTCCTCATGATGGAGGTCCAAACCCAAAAGACATCACATTTTCATTATAGCCAAATCTTAGACCTGTGCTACAGTGGCATGGCCTTTTTGCCGGTGTGCAGCCAGTTTAATCACACATACAGCCCTACTCCATGTTCATTTCCTTTTCATACAGCCTCCATTCCATGTCTGCTTCATAATTCTTCCCTCAAATATGTCTACTTCGTCTGAATGTTTGCTGCCTGTTGAAATGACAAAGTCAGTGACTTGGAGAAGTGCCTGACGATTAGATTTAATCAGACCTAAGGTTCTACGTTGGACATCTGACCATAGAGTTGAGGTAAGAACATGACTCAGAACAAAAACATACAAAATACATGTATATATATACACACACAAACACACACACACACATAAACATTTGTTTATATATATATGTATATATATATATATATATATATATGTTTTTTTCTTGCACGAGAAATAAAGCTCGCATGATAATACATTGCATACACATGCATATAAATGTGTGTTTAGATATGTACATATTTATACATTCTGTGCATGTGTGTGTGTGTGTGTGCATGTGTGTGTGTTAAGTTTTATTTTTTAGACTATCTGGGAATTTTTTTGCTAATATAACAGTCCTGACTGATTCGTCGTCAACACTCAAGAAGATTTAGCATGATAACATATGTATATTTTATGTTTTGTAAAAATCTTTATTAATAGCTTTTGTCATCTATAGACTTATAACTTCTTAATCTACACTGGCCCTACTACCATGATGAATGAGTAAAACGTTACAAAAAACAACTTCTGAGGCAACTTTGCAGAGGTATTTTTAATTACAGTGCCCCCTATAGTTGGTCTGATTTTTATTTTTTCTGACTGAGGGATACATGGCTTCTGCAACTTCTGTCAATTTTCACTGCAATGAAAGAATTTAAAACACAATGTCTGCTTCTGGGGAAAATAGAATGATAATCTGGGAGAAGTGACCTACTTGAGCTCTAGTAAAGCACCATTATTATTTCCACAAATTAAAGTTGGTGACATTTTTATCATAATATTTATTTTTTAAAATCTTCTACCTTGATGGGGTGTATTTAAATGATAAAAACAGCTGCTCCTTTACAGTTTTTCATAACAAAAAAACATTCCTTATTTGTTTTGGACAAAAGACAGAAGAACAAGATATTAAAAGGGCCCAGATGACTTGAGTGATGGCTATGAATGCTTTGAGCAACTCTTACTTCAGTGGGTGGAACATGCTCAATCAATACTTAAAGAACAGTGTGCATTCTGAATGAGGAAATCTGTAGTGGATTGTAACAAAAACAAAAACATAAATGTGGACTTAAAAATGAAAAGTTGTTTAGTATGATTGAATCATCTCTTTCACTCTAATTCTAGGGACAATACATACTCTTTTGACAATGCTGTCACCTGTGAGTGTGCAAAATCTGACTTTTAATCAATTGAGCAGTATGAACACAATATGGTTCCTATTTGCTCATATACATAATTGAAATGAAAATGTAGCATAGAGTTTCAAATCACTTCTACTATAAGACAATGTCATATTAAATTGTGGTCTGTTGCCTAAAAGCCTCTGGTAGTAGAGAGACAAATGCTGCCATCATGGTAAAACAATAAAGAATTTCCAACACACACACACACACACACACACACACACACACACACACACACACACACAAATGCATTTTGCTCTACTCATGTGAAATTAACGTAAACTATGCAGTGTTAAAACAGTGTACTGTATCAAACTGACTCTTTGTGCCAAAAGATGCAGCCATGTGAGTCACACGCGTTTATCACTCTCATTTGCATAAAAACAGTCTTGAGAAGATGGTGCTGCTGGGTGTGCGTTGCTTTTTTCTTCTTCCTGTAAGAGTGAATGAACACTCCAATACTCACATGATATGGATTAGCTAGTGATGTTTTATATGAGCATCAGCAACCATTTAATAGTTACTGAAGCTGACAAGCCAATATGGATGCTTATGTTGCTCCTCATAAAACATATGTGCCCACACCTCTCACTCGTTTAAATATTGAAATCAATAATAAAGGAGCCCAACATTATCCATCCCCAATGATCCAGACAAACTGATTATTTTTATATTGACTCAATACCACTCCTATAAAGCCTGCAAACACAAACTCACATTCATTGTATAACAAGTTAAACTATTTGTAAATGGTGCAACAAATGTGCCTTTGGTGGGTGAATTTGTATTTTAATCAGTCTAATTTAACATCTGAACAACAAGAGCTGGCTTGAGCATGCTAGTTCAATAGCCCGAATACCATTTTCCTCCATATGCAGACACAGTAGCACACAGCCCCTCCCTACCAACCGCTGTAAGCGAATGTTCTTAACAAATCCAGCTCAGCCACTGCAGTCTTATCATTATCAGCTGATTAGACAGAGAGGCTTGATTAAAATGAATAGGGATCACATATCAATGAATGGTGAATGCCAGCAAGAAGATATTTTAGAGCCCTCATCCTTAATCAGTTCTTAGATTTACAGTGCATTAAGAACCTATTTAGGAATGTTGAATAAAACATGTTAGTTAGAAGTGTTCTGCTCTAATGCTTCAAATTAATTAATGTGTATATGTTTTGAATGTTTTACCGTTACTTACAACTGAAGTGAGATAAATAAACACATGAACACCTGTTCCTTTATATACCCATGTGTACGAGCATTAAGACAGCAGGAGAAGAACATAGTTTTTTCTATGGAAAAAAATGTGATTGAATGCCTGGGAAGATATAAATAGTCATCCGATTCAATTAGCGATTGCTACAAGAGAGTGAGACCATGTGTGTCGACTAATCCTTATTGTTAAACACAAGTTGCAAAACAGCAGACAAGATACAACAGGTCTTCACTGGCATCAGGTCTTATTTCCAAGGCACAGAAGATTTACCAGAATGCCCCTCTAATAATTATCACTGACAGATGAAAAAAGGCACAAATACCATGGGAGTTTACAATGAAACGGGTAATTGAACAAACACACAAAACTATAGACCGCCATCATCCATACAAAAAATATAAACACACATGTCACAGCACCACAGCAGCAACAGAGGATCCATCAGCACGGCTGACACCACATTAAGACTATAAAGCACCAATACATCTCTTGTTCCACGTACACACCCCGTATCCTGCTGCTTCTGCACTGATACCCCTGATCCCCCTGTGCTTTGACAAGGCGTAATAAAGCCTGTATGAAGCACCGCATTGTGTGGGGGGAACACAATGTTGCATGCTGAGTGCTGTGAGAAGGGCGTACACCACCGGGTCCCACGGCGCAGCAGCGCACCAGGGCCTATAGCAAGGAGTGGTGAGCATGCTAATGAGGTCATTATGTTATGCCTCTCCCTCAGTCCTGCTTTCCTTTACAGTGTGGTCTTTGCCTGTCAGAGGAGGCAGGGTACCCTAGTAATGCAGCCAACCACAGATGTCACATATGGCACAATGAGAAGACACAGGCGCATCTGAAAATGACGCACAGGGTGACGCTACCTTTTTCAACTTGCATCAAAAGCAAGAAAACAGCATTGATGATTTACATACTGAATAAGGTGAGCTTAAAGACACTTAATGACAAGGGCGGACAACAATTTATTCTGTAATTGTTCCCACTGAGTATTTAATCAGAGACCGTGCAGGGTTGTGTGTCATTTTCTTCCTTTTACGCCAGCCGTATTATTTAGGGGGTGGAGATGGCGTGGTGTTAAGAATCAAGCACATGCAAATGCAATTACAAGATATTTGCATAGCCGTTAACAATTAGAGGGCAGATGGCAAACAGTGGGCATTGAAAAGCCGTCGAGCGCCATCTTGGCTGAGGGAGACAGCTGGTAGACGGGAATCAGCCATTTTGTAAGCATGGGTTGCTGCCAGGCTGAGGCGGAGAGAGGCGCCAGTGTCTCTGTATGCCAGCAGATTGATACACTTCCTGGTACGAGCGAAAGCAGCTAACTCCTTTGGCAGTCAGCGGCCGTATGATCAGAGCTCACGGCCTCTGTTCAGAGCTGACTGAGCTCAGCGACAATACTATCTCATCCTCGTAAAATTAGCATCAGGTGGGGAAACAGTTTGCATTCCCATCATTTTTTTCCCCCTAAATTGAATGATATTCTACACATATCAGAAACATATCAGGTTTACTTACCAGAATGTGAACTCCAATATGATCCCTGTGCGTCTGATGCTGGGTAAACTGTCCAACTGTATTTAGTGTCCAACCATTAATAAGCTATATGTTTTACAGCATTCTCGCTCCAAACTTTGCAGGATGTCTCTCTCTCTTTCTACATTTTTCTTCTGTTTTCCACTGAGAGCCTTCACTTTCCCCGCCAGGCAGTTTCATTTGTTCATTTATTAAGCCGCCAACACTTTTACTTCTATGTCTGAAGAGCGGGCAGCGCTGGACAGGAGGTAGTGTGGACTGAGCCGGTAGATGTACTGTCCTTTTCAGCTCATTAACAGCTGTTCTGTTCTGTTGTCACTGGATTCTTGCTGCACAGCAGTAAGTTGACTTCAGGTACCGTTTCCACACACAGAGTGAGTAGTATGAAAGCCCGGGCCCTCCTTCCTCTTTTCCACCTTATACTGTAGATCAATACTGCACTTCCATATCCTCTGAAGGGAGCTGCTGTAGTGAGGATGAGAAAATCTACGGCATAAAGACAGGTTGTGTCTGATACAGAGGATGAGAGAAAAAGTTCACATTGTCCTTTCATCCAGGCCCAAGAGATCTTAGGAATATTGTGCGGTACGTGCTTGGAAGTGGGACTGAGCAAAAATGCCTCCTATGAATTATTATTGAAACTGTTATGCCAGAATACGAAGTTTGAAAAAAACTAAACCTTTGACGTCTTCTCATTTTTTCTAATGCTTCGCTCCCTCTCCCTCGCAGTCTCTGTGTCTCTGACAAAGTTTTTATCAAGTGGTGTTGGACGCAACAAACTCCCTCCGGGTGAACCACACACGAAGACTTGTTCGCTCTGTCTCTTCTCTCTATTTCACACACACATGTGCATGCAAGGACACACACAGCGTATGGGGTAGTTGCAGGGTTAGAGGCCTGGCCCTGGCTGGTGCTCAGAACGCTGGAGAAAGAAAGAAAGAGAGGTGGAGAGAGGAGCTGGGAACAGTGGTGGTTCTTGGTCCCTGAGCTCTGAGGCCTGCAGGCAGTGCTGGGCAACCTCTGCTAGCCTCTCTCCTCTGTATTGATTTCTGCTGCTCAGCATTGCTTCGCTCTGCTGCGGAGGCTCCTAGCCAGCGGGGATGAGAGCTCAACTCGCCTGCCTCACCTGCCTCTCTCCTGGCTTGGCTGGCCTAGCCTGCCCACTTCGCTGCAGCTTTGGCTGGCCCCAACCAGCTCCCTGGGACCTCTGTATGCTGCGCCAGGGCCACAAGAGGAAGGCAGCCAGAGAGCCCATGGCGATCCACAGCTGTGTTCACCTGCTCTGGGTTCACCCGCTTCGAACCACCTCCTCGAACTGTTTCAAATCTTCTCTCCTTCCATCCTTCCACCCACTCTGCTTTTCGTTTTGCTCCTCCAGTGTCTCCTCCTCCTCCTCCTCTTCCTCCTCCTCCTCTTTTCCTGCAAACAAATAACCAGAGACAGAGATGGAAAAAAAAAACAAGTTAATCTTAACTTTCAGCATTTTACCCACTCTGAATGTCAAGCCTGGTCTTTGATCAGCAAGACATCAGGGTTGAGGATTCTGGCATCCTCTCTCAGCTGGTAATATGAACCTGCTAACCTCAGAGTGCAGAAAATGCCTGCATTGTAGGCCTGTGAGTTAAGTGCGTCAGGGAGAGAGATACTGCTTGCCAAAGATACCCTCAGCTATTACATTCTGATATGTTTCAGAAAGCAAATATAACCGGAGTGGGTCTATAAAAATCACAACATTGTTAAGAGAGTATATTAGAAATGTTTACGGGAAAAGCTTTTTATTTACCCTGCACCCTCCTGTCTAAGTCATACGAGCATTTTAAGTTTTATATGCTTTCGTGTCTGGCGGTGAAACGACAGAAGTGACTTTAAGAAGTGATATGTTGTAACACTCCCCTTCCCCTTCCCCTGGTCTACTTGCACGGGAGAAAGTACGAAGGAATGGAAATGTTTTAGCCTGAGCAGTGATGGTCTATGGAAACTTTGTCAAAGAAAACATCTCCGCTTTTGTATCATGTAGAATCATTCAAATGGGCTCAGCAGGCCTCTTCTTATGATAATAGCAGTTGGGGGGACATTTCTTTCAGGATTCATGGTCCCATTGTGTTCCTCGACAGAAAAAGAGCCATGGCCAAATTCAACCCCCACCCTGCCACACCAACCGAACTTTCTCCAAAATATCCTCGCCAAATCCACCACAGAGTTTTGACAGCCTTTCTGTCTGACTCGCTCCACCCCTCTCCAGCTTGAAAAAGAGACTAAATACCCGCAGGCCTACTGCCAGCGGAATAGAGAAGTAAAGTGCTGAGGTTTAGAGTCTGTGGGCCGGCAATGCTTTGGAAGTTAGAGCTGTGTGTTAAGAAGAGAGCTAAAGGGGTGCAAGAATGGCAAGGATGGGGCGGGGGGGGGGGGGTAAACAGTCAGGACAAGAGAGGCAAGTTTAGGAAGGGGGGTTCAGTTGAGTTAGGGGGACATGGATGGGGACTGGGGGTGTGGTGCATGTCTCAGACACAATAATACTATTCATTGGCTCAGACATGGGTGTTAACTCCCCTCTGACCGAGCACAATGGGGCACGGCGGCATCCAGGCAGCCTTGGTGATATTGTTAGTTCAGGGCTGCATTCTCCCTGCTGCAGGATAGAGCGGCTGCATTGTATCCATCCTGTAGGATGGATTGAGGGAGGTTTGAGAGGTGAAAGGCAAAGAGAAAACAGTATGTCTGTCTATCTGTCAGTAAAGAAGAAGAGAGGGCCGGGGCGGATAGGGTGAGGAGGGGCAGTGGAGGTTGTGGTTGAGGAGGCGGTTTTGCCCCATGGCATTGGACTTGCTTTTTTTGTTTTTTTATTAAATGTAGAATTATGGGAGAAACGTTTATATATTAAATTATATTACGGGTGGAGTTTGCACGTTCTCCCCGTGTATGCTTGGGTTTGCTCTGGCTTCTCCAGATTCCTCCCACGGTCCAAAGATTTGCAGCAGATTACTTGGAAAAATTGGGGAAAGTTGCCCCGAATGAGTGAATGAATGGTTGTCTGTCTGTATATGTGGCCCTGCGATTGACTGGAGACCAATCATCATGTACCCTGCCTCTCGCCCGGTGACAGCCAGGATAGGCTCCAGTATTCCTCGTAACCCTGAGTGCAGGATAAGCAGCAGACGATGAATGGATGGATGAATATTATATTATTTCATGTTTATAGCCAATAGCAGGCTCTGTGCATTAAATTTTTGCCAAGCAGCCAATTACAAGGCTAGAGAAGTGATTTAAGGTGGTGTGGACACACTCTGGGCAAGAAGGGCATGGCAAGACTTTTAATGACAAGTAACGCAGCAGGTTTAGATGTTGCAGGAGCTGGGGAAAGAATACCAAAGAAATAGAAATTACATAAAACAAGTGGAGGCAGTGAGATGCTTTTCAAAAAATGTCAGAGGTCGTACTTATACATGCAATGAAGAAAAAACAGACTTTGAAATATATAATGTGCAATATACAATGTGTGATGATATGTTCTGTGACTTTCTCCATCACTAAAATAAAACAAAAATTTGAGTGTACATTTTCATCTCACAAGAATAACACAATGGAATATTCTTCTCTAACAAGTACATTCACTATGACCTGATGACCTTGAGGCTTCTACATAATGATAAATACATTCAACCTTAATCCCTTATACACATGAAAAGGCAACCTTAAATTATACAGGCATTGCCAAGATGGTTTCTATGTGGTGAAGCAAATATCAGAATAAGTCTGATTGCACATTTAACAGTCCCTTGTTCACAGTCAGTCCTATCACAGATTGAGATGTGTGTCGCAGCAGCAGGGTTTGCACCAGTGAATTCACAGCAGAGCAAGTGTTCTGATGAGTTTATTATGGGATCAATGCAAAACAAAAACATTTGCAGCTTAAAATGCACCATTAATTAAGAAAAATGCAATGAAAGAATATCAAAGTTGCCTAAAATATTCATACTTTAGATATATTTGGCGTAAGTAGTCAGAGTTATTTCCTGCAGAGTTTAATTTGGGTCATGTTCTGATCTTTGCTGTTGGCTGTTGACTTTCATGCCATATTTAACGTCATGAAACATGGCAGTATGGGGAACTATAGTAATCAGATTTCTGAACATGAAAACAAATTAATAATGTCAGCTCTGCCTCTGCATCCTTCTATGTACATTGTAGCTTTAAGAAATACCGTGCTGTAGGACCAAAAGCAGCAGCACATAACAGACTGGAGGATTACTTCAGTGGAAACAAAATGTAGAGATAAAGAGCTTGTATTGGTGAAAACAACAGCAACTGCAACAATAGGAATACATAAATCTATATAACAAAGCGTATTTGGTGAATAATGGGGTATCATAGCAAAAATAAAAGTAAAACACTAAAATGCTTCATATTACTATTATAGAGCATTGGTGGATAAAAATGCTTGTAAGAAACATTTTCAGTCCGACCTATAGGCCGTATTATTTTGTTTTTAAATCAAACATTTTATCAGGGGACAAAAGTTTATACCGTTGTTCTGTGAATATTTCATTTTCATTTTCCCTTAAACTGGATTAAAAAGGGGAAAATTATATATAAGGGAGATGATGATGATTAGGAAAACACACACACACACACACACACACACACACACACACACACACACACACACACACACACACTTATCGTGCTCTCAAGAAAAGTACTTTGTTTCCCCTCTGGTAAACTCTGACCAACTGTTCCCATAGCAACCTTACCTACTCTTTCTCACAGTGAAAGTGTGCATGTGTGAAACAGACAGAAAGGGAAAAAAATGGTATGTGGGGTTGGGTGGCTGTTACTCCTTGATCTTGACTCGGCCTTGTTGTGTTTATGAGAGTGTGTTGTTGATTTTCGATGGAGGACCTGAGAATTCTAAATGAATACTCTGCTGAGCCCGAACAACTCAGTGGTTGAACTTCAAGGCATTCAGTGACATCATGCACATGCAAGCTATCTGCAGTCTGGAGTCACACTGGCTTCTTCAGATAAGGAAACAGCCAACAGTGCAGCGTTGGGCTGTCAGGCAGGCCAGGGCAGCCAGGGGCACAGCTCTTGTCAGGGGGCTAATGCCCTGCAGTGGTGGCTGAGGTAGTGAGGGTACTGCCCTTTGTCCCTGGTTGAGGGATTACACTGGTCCACCAGCGCAGACAATGTAACCCCCTCCTGGGATGGGAGGACCAACTTGCTCTCTACCAATGATAGGGGCAGTCAACTGATCACTAACTTAATTAAGGACAGGGGAAAGCAAGAAAGACAGAAGAGAGTGAAACTGAAAGGTTTTAGAGGCCACGCTAAAATAGGAGAGAGCATGAAGTTAAGAAGTGAGCAATGGGAAGCAGAGGAGGGGTGAGGAAAAGGCTTCTCGAGCAGAGGATTAGGGGAGAGAAGATGAAAGGATCAGGTCTAACAGTAGACAGGAGTTGAGATGGCCAGAGGAGAGAGGCCAAGCAAGGAAATCAGCTAGAAAAGGAAGAAAAAGTAGAGAAAGGAAGCTCAGGTGTCTGTGACCTCAAGGCACTCTTGTGGAGTAAAGTATTTCCTTCTTTTTTTGTGACACCGGGTACACCATGTGTGTCTATTTTCTATTTATTCAATGGCATTCACCTATAAAATCCAATGTCAAATGCAAAAGATAATTCTATTACAGGGGGCAGGGACTTTAATAGAGGATATTTAGGTGACTGTTAGCAGGGCAAACCAGCATAGCTCAGGTCCATTGCAAACAGATATGGTTCTGCAACACTTAACAACAGGGATTTGGCAGCTCTGTTGATTGAACATGCCAAATCCCATTTGTCAGAGGGGTTTGCGTGTTTGTATCGACACTCCGCAACCTTTTGCCTCTGTGAAAGGATATCTCAGAACGTGTGCGTGCATGTGTGTGTGTTGGATTGTGTGCGTGTGTGTGTCTTTCTGCAGGAGCAGTGGCAGGTGGGTGGCACGAAGGTTGGGTTGCAACTAGACAGGTGTTCACTCCCTCACTCTCCATACATGCTCTGCTCAAACCCCTCCACCCTTCCAATTTTATATCCCTCTCTTCACAAAAGGGGTGACAAGATGGAGATAGACAGGATTTCTCGACACTCCTCTTCTCTCCCTCCCTCCATTCTTTTCGTTCCCT
Organism: Fistularia commersonii; assembly: GCF_037954325.1. Taxonomy (NCBI): domain Eukaryota; kingdom Metazoa; phylum Chordata; class Actinopteri; order Syngnathiformes; family Fistulariidae; genus Fistularia; species Fistularia commersonii. The sequence goes on along the minus strand of NC_141299.1, from coordinate 7,255,076 downwards.
GTGGTAGAGCTGCCAGACAGGAGTGCTCAGCAGCACTCCGAATGTTATTGATCCTGAGAGCGAGCCGGCCCGGGGAGTTGGTCTTTCTCTCTCTCACTCTCTCCATCACATGCTCATCCCCCATCATAGCTAGCAACTTTTTCCTAGCGTCCTCCCTCCATCCCTTCCTGCCTCTACTTCATTTATCAAGGTTAAAGAACTCTTATAAAAAAGGGAAGAGGGGGGTCATCTGGATGTTATCTGACTTCATGAAAGAAATCCCCTCAGGCCAATGCACTGGAGGAGCATGCTCTTTGTCAGACCCAGCAACACACACACACACACACACACACACACACACACACACACACACACCGTGGCACCAAGCAGCGTCCCACTCAGTCAGTCAAAAATAAACAGTAGCATGCCAAGTTTGGTCAGCAGCAACAGGGCAAATAAGAACAGAAATAAAAAGGGTAAATTGACAGTAATGGGGCAAAAAGTTATTATTAGAATGTAGTTATAAAATAGGGTCAAACATTCATAAAAACTTTAAAAAATGCACCCTTTCAATGGTTTGTATTTTCATACGGAACTAATATAATATTTATTCCTATAAATGTAAAATGTGAAAACAACCTGATAAAGCACGTCAGGTGTTTCTAATTAAATAATATAATATAACCTATATATTATATTTTTAGACATTTAGAGGCAGAATTTGTAACTTTTAAGAAAACCTTTAAACATTTAATTGTTATTAATAAACACACAAATTTCAGTGCATGCACTTTCCAAATGTTATTTTATGTTTCTGTTAATTTTAAGTAAATCAAATACCTCCGAGCTTAAAATAATCATATACTCAAGAGATAAGAATGATCAAACATGGCTGTATGTTAATCTGAATGACATTAGTGAATCAGTCCTTCAGTAATGGGGAAAGTGTAACCACCTCAAACACAGCAAAAGCATACACAAAAAGCACACTGAAAAGTGCAAAAAGGTATTTTGCACAAAGCCCCAAGACTTGTTAATTCCAAACTCTGTAATTCATCCGTAATAAGATAGAGTACAGTTTCTACATCTCTAGCCTTTAAGAGACTGTAGCAGCTATTGTCCCTGTTTGTAAAAGGACTGGAAATGGCTCTACATGTGGAGTACATCCTGTCTTCCATTGTTACTGCTTTCACTCTCCCCTATAAAGGCCTGTCTGCACTCAAGGCTACAAAAGCCAGGCAAATACACACAGAAGCACATTATAGAACCGTACATTCCCCTCTCTTTGTGCGCAGTAATTGCCACAATGCATCTTCTCGTCCAGCTAATTAAGTGAGTCTTTCCTATTGTCTCCCAGCACTCACCTCTTCACACATCCAGACATGCAAGCATGCACGCACGCACCCCTCTACACACACACACACACACACACACACACACACACACACACACACACACACACACACACACACACACACAAACACGCATGCATGTACCCCCCACCCCCACCCACACACACGCATGCATGTACCCACACACACAATCACACACAATGTTAATGCAGGAGATGCAAGGGGAAAAGAGGTGCATGAAATAAAAACCAGGAGTCCAAAAAAAGAGAATGAAAAAGGCCCTTCTGGGTGTAAATGTTCACCATCTTCCAAATGTGTGTGTATTAGTGTAATTGTTTATGAGGTGAGCTGTTATTTGGTAAATTGTTAACAGGGAAGTTGGTGTGAGAGAGGAGGATACAGAGAATAGGGTTAGATGGAGAAGGTTGATTCGCTGTGGCGACCCCTGAAGGGGAAAAGCCGAAAGGGGGCAAAGAAGAAGAAGAAAGATTAACAGGGAAAAAACGGAATCTTACAAAATGCTAATCATATTCAAAGATGGCATTGATGCATTTTTTAAATATTTATGAGCTTTGGAATGGCCAGAAGAATTTTCAGATGCCCACTGTTAATGTAAGCGTTAACTGACTGATGGAACAAAGTGTTCGTAAATACATATAACCGTGCCTTCTTGTCTTTCTTTTTGAAATGTCCCCACTGTGGGACAATTAAAGTCACATTCTGTTCCATTTCTTAAGAGGTCAAGAGGGGCATTTACTGTTCTCACCTGACATTTGAGTTTAAAACTTGCCTGAACAAGCTGAATTTGTCATCACAAGCCAATTCTGGTCTTTAGTGTCACTTAACCAAAAGGTAACCAAAAGTTTAAAAAGCATAGAATTGCTATAAACTTCAGTCTGAATATATGAGCCTCATTGGAAATGCTTCCAGTACAAGGGTGTTCCAACTAATATTACTATCGCCACCAATTAGTAAAAAGTACCTTGTAAGAGTTTTTTTTGAAGACTTGCTGTAACTTTTACAAAAATGTGGATTTAACCAAATCAATTCACGAGGATTAACAAATAATATTTTTTCCAAATATCAATTTAATATATTTGAATTCTCTGCACCATTTCACTTGTTGACGTAAACTGACAACAGTCATTTCAACCTCATCTTTCAGCCCTGGCTGTTCAGGCCTATTGTGAGATTTAGCAGTGAAGTTCAGATTAAATTCTTAATGGGGGCACAGAGCAACACACTCATCTAAATTCCATGTCTCATTCCAAAGAGAGATCCCCCCAAAACACACACACACACACACACACACACACACACACACACACACACACACACACACACACACAGGCACACAGGCACACATTCTATGCTCAAGTCCATACCCTGACCCCTCAGACCAGACTGTCTTCCCAACACAGCAAACCCCTAAATCCCCTCCAAGACACAACCCCCTTGAACATCTATCACCCTCAACTCCCCCACCCCCATTGCAGTCTGAATGCTTTCTCTTCCCACACTCTTGTTACTGTCGAGGCCCTGACAGACAGTTAGACAAGTAAGGTGACATCATGTTGCAGAGAGAAACAGAGAGGAAGGGGCTGCCTGCCTGCCTGCCTGGCTGCCCCCAGCACCCTCACAATGCAGAGGGGCATCTGGTACTGGAGGCAAGACTGGGTGGGGTGGGATTGTGGGGGTTTGCCAGGACAAAGCATATACATCCCCCTCTTTGGAATATGATTACAGTTTTAGATGCTGCCTGAAACATCTCCCTGTCTTCTTCTCACATGCAGAATTGGCCATGGCAAAATCGTTTGTGCAACTCAACACCACAATAACCATTTGAGAAAAATTACAACAATCTAATTGGAAATATCTATTCCATTAACCTCATTAAATAGCATTTTTTGTTTTATATTGTACAGCTGAATTATTCAATACAGCTAGTGCGCGGGATAAACACAATGGTATTAATCCTGACCGCCATCCAGCGTATCCATGTGAGTGTGTGTCACTTGCAACTTGTTCGTTTGCAAACTTGAAGAAGAAACAACGGTGCCAGCAGGAAAGTGTCTCTGTACTCTATGCAGGAGCCCCCCCACCGTTGGTTCTCTCTGAGAACCCATCTACTGCATGTGTGCATACAAGTGTGTGTCTGTCTGTGTGCATACATAAAATAAATGAGCTGTGTGTATGCATTGTGCAAGTTCACAGGCAGAGTGTATATTAGAAATGTGACTTGACCCTGGCAGGCTAAACGGGGTTTTTGCGTTGTACTGGGCGTGGGAAAAAGGGGAGACCTCCTTTCACAGCTGCTCTGCCCGTTGCATTGAACCAATAGAGGCCCCCACCATCGCCCCTCCACCACCAACCTCGACCTGCCTCCACTACTAGCACACCCTCCCCTGCTCCCTCCTTCCCCTTACCCATTCACTCTGCAGTCTGCTGCCTTTCAGTGGACCCCTGTCCCTCCCTCCTGCACTCCGTTCATCACCCTGCAACACCCCAAGCTCGCAGCCGCCAATCTATTACAGCTTGCCATTCAAACAGTGTTCACTGGTTTGCCGGAGAGAGGAACACAGCTAACTAATAGCAATTCAGTACATTTTGCTGATTTATTCCTGTGTCAGCTTGAGCTCTAAAATTGGAGCCCTTGTCTAATTTCTGACACTTCTTCATCTTCTTGTTGCTTCATGCAATTTTCCCTTTTAACATCCATCTACTTCTTTTTCCGATCACCACTGCAAATAGATTTTAATTTATGTTAACATACGCAACCAGTCTCTACGCACAGTACCACACACATACAGACACACACATATGCATATACACAGATGCACACACCCAGAGTGTATTCATTTGAAAAGATTTATTTCCTGTCAAGATGCATTATTCAGGGTGTATAATTTAAATCAACATTCAACAAAAGCCAAGCAATGCAGCTCGGGCTTGCTGTTTGCAACAGCCTGGTAAAAAAAATTATCAGTGGGTTGATAGAAGCGGTTTGCCAACTCAAGAAGACATAGAAGGGGTGTAGGAGTTAAAGATTACCTTGTGCCAATAAATCTCACGATCACTCTTTCGTAAAAAGTAAGGGAAGCATAATTCGTTTCAGATGTTCACCCTAATCTGACCGAGGAACTATGCGAAAGAAGACTCGGAGCACAAACATTACAATCTCGAAACACAAACGGCCAAATGCAACCCTAGGAAAACATTTAAAGGTCGCAAAATGTGCAGAATAACTCCAGCAGAGCATCAGGACCAGTTCTATCTTGCAGTCTAGCTACCCTGCTGACACAAGAGCCGTGTTGAGAAAATGTTGTGAAGCAGCAAGGGGGCAGCAGTGGGGGAAGAGGGTGGCAGGGATGGAGGGAGGTAGTAGCCGAGAACCTGAAAGGACTCCATCTCCCTTGGCCAACATGCCATGACGGTGTGGAGCAGCAGTCTGAATTGGTTTCTCTGGGGTGGTGGAGCTGAAGAGTTGATGGGAAGATGAGCCTGAATGGGGATGGAGGGATGGATGGGGAGGTGGGGGAACCAGGGGGCAAGAGTGAGATACAGAGGCATGTGTGTTTATGTGCTTGAGAGAGAGAGAAAGATGGCAGACTGAATCTGGAGTACTGTAAATGAGCAGATTACTGCTGCCCACCCTTCAAATCTTTCCATAAACATGAGAGTACTCAGCTGTGGAAGCAACACAGCTATGTGTGAAATCACACATCCCCCTGTCCACACTTCCTAGCCTAACCATTGTAACACACACACACACATACACACACACTCTTTACACTTCCTGTAAGGGTGAGACAAGGTGCCTGTGTGGACACTCACAGGCTACCTCCTAATTGCTGTTATGAATACAAAGAGGACATGAATAGTGTCACTTCTGGATTGATGCATCTCTACATCAAATTTAGCCTATAGCTATGCCTTCACTTCTAAAGCCCATGTCCAACTGAAGCTTGTTTGCATCGATTTATCTAGTTTGTGGATATGATATTGACTTAGCAAACCGGCAGCCCTCATCAAGTTGAAGCAAAGCGAAGGAGGTGGTCGAACGCGATGGAAGATAGCCACAGGCTGTAAATTCTCCTCTGATCTTCCCTTGTCTGATTCTCAAATGTAACTTTTTCTCTTGGGGGGGCATGCTCATATAGAACTAGGCCAATGTCACACACCACTCATCCAACCCTGGAGGGAAATAGAAAAACCTCTCTTCTGTTTCTCCCTGATGAAGGACCCTAATCTCTGTGGATAGCTTTATCTCTCTCTCTCTCTCTCTCTTGCTCTCCCTCTCTCTCTCTTTCTCCGTCTCTCCCCCGCTCTCTGTCTCCCTCTCTCATTTTCCATCTATTTTTTTCTTCAAACTTTCTCTCCATCACTATGAAACTTTGTTCTCTGCAGGAGGTTGAACATGCACACGCCTCCTCGGCCTTGATGGCTGGCTACAGCAGCAAGTAGGATGGCAAAGATAATCTTGAGTTATGTCACTCAACACCGGGAGAGAAGCTGGGAGGAAAATGAGTAAGTGACCTCGTCCTGGTTTCAGGTCTTCATCATTTTCAGTATGAGAAACTATAATAAAAGAAAAACCACAAAGCCCATGTTACAGGATTGCCAGGATTTGGCATCTCGTTAGCCATTGTACAATCCCTGCTGGGTTTTTTGAGGATGCTAGTTTGTACCAAAAACTGCTCTTGGATAAATTAATAACGTACAAGGAAGTAAATGAGGACTCACTTGGTTGCAGGAAAAAAGATAGCGAGTGTGATGTGGAGTGAGAAAAGAGGGGAGGAAAGGGAGTTATAGAAGTGAGAGATTTAGCCACCCTGCCAGTCTTTCCACATGAGCACGCCTTATGAACACACCAGCTCAACCCTAATGTATCCTTGAAAGAATAAAAGCATGGACAAAGGAATTAAGATACAGATTACACAAGCGGCTATACGTCTTATCTGCCAAAACCAAAGGATCAAACAAATTGGATGAGACATGACAAAACAGATGAATAGATAACAACAGCAGATAATGGAGAAGTGAGAGAGTGCATTTCACTCTGGCTACCCCTTTTGAATATGATCGATAAAATGAAAAGACTTGAGAATACATCCAAATTTCAAATATTTGATTTTTTTTTCAGATTAGTTACTCTATCTATAGTGGTTAATGCGTTTAAAAACACATGATTAGCTTAGCAGTCTGATGTTGTCATCACACGATGAAGGAGCTCATTTTGAAGTTTTACCTCTCATAGAATTCGGAGGGGTGACTTTGGTTCCTCACTTTAGGTGTTTGCGTGTGCCCCTGCTATATCCTGCTGTCTCGCAGGTTCAGATACGCACTTGCTGCCGCAAGTGCGTGTTTACTTCTGGGTAACTGGGTGTCTGCATGCACTCGACAGGTCCCTGAAAAAAAACAACACATGTTTATTTGAGAAAAGATCTACTTCCTCAGCTGCTTGTGAACTCCATGATGCGCCTGATTTATCCCCAGACACATTGAGGACATTTTCCCAAACTTGAGTTCCTTTAGGAACCTGATATGGAGATAAACCTCATTATCACCACCTTATTCATGTATGCACTATCTTACATTTTACTGAGAATATCTAATTCTTTGTTAAACATTATTTGAAAATCAATTAAAAGAGGACATTCTGAATTGAGCTTTTCTTGTCTCGTGGCAGAAAAAGAAACTTCGGGAAATACCATATTTTATGGATGCATTGAATGGGAAATCTTACACGGATTATAATTTCAATCTGATAAGAGATCAATAGATAAAATAGAATATCAAATAAATATGTTAATGACCTTAGAATCAAATTGAATGGGCCGATCTCAGTATCTTCAGGAAACAATATTCGGAAATGTCATAATCCTAGACCTCAGTAATAGTATGACAATAGAAATCTCTTCGGAACACACACACTTAAGTCATAGGCGACTACACTAAATACTCAAAGATTACATCCACTGAAATCTGACGTCCTTTACGGGTTTGCAGCCTGCTTGTCAGCCTTTCAATGTTTTTTTTTCCTCTTTCCCTTGCATGGGTCAGAGGCTGTTGCTAGGCTACCAGACCCAGAATTCATAAGTTCAGAGAAAAGGTTTTTATAGGCCATTGCAATTCAAGGTAAAATGATAATGGAAAGTAGATAAAAATGGAAAATGGATTTTCATGATATGGAATCAAGTAGACCAAAAATTATGAATAATTTCCGATCTGAAAGCAAAATGTCACAAAAACAATAGATTTAGTAGTAGTAGTAGAAGTAGTAGTAGTAGTACTAGTAGTAATGATGAAATCGGATGTAGCAAATATTTCCCAAAATAACTCGCAAGTATGAGTCATTATGAAATAATTTTATCATCAGTTGAAAATTGTTGGGATGATCATGCTGTGTAGCAAAAAACACATTAAGCATACAGTACTATAGCACAAACAAAAAAATGCACAGAGACACATGTAGAAATGTACAATAACATGTGCACACATGCTCACACGCAACACGCACTTACACATACATACATAGACACACACACAAACACACACACAGCTCTGCAATCTTGTGTGTGACACAAACAAGATAACATCTATAGGATGGTGGCTTGGAAATGCAGCAGGGCTGTAAACCTAAAATAATGGCTCTGCTGTGTAAAGGACTGCGTATTGGATGCTTTGTTCAAACATCTTTGTGGAGAAGCAACACCAACATTCATGCAAGTCGGCAAATATATGATGAAAATATTCAATGTTATCAAAACATTACGGAGAGAGGAAAGATAGGAAACACATGACTGGGAAGCTTCAGCGGGAAAGGCAACAATTGTGACAGGTTGGCTAGAAACCCACAGCATCACTACATTCACACCCCCTCTGTCTAAACACACGTCGTCAAATGCATTTGTCCTCTCTAATTAGCCCTTTTTATGTGTTTCCTAATTTCTGAATTATAACTGTGATTACAAAAGTAAATCAGAGATGCGCCTCAATTTCATATAGATGTTAAAAAACGGAGGACTCCCTTTTGAAGACAATAAATCATGTAATGCTTCCCAGTGGCAGGTGTTTGTAGACTAGACTAGACTGGACTCCATCTGGAGTTGAGGGCCTCCTCCTGATGGTGGAAAGGGCCCAGACAGATACATATTAATGTGGGAATACTGACGTCTAGCCTGCTTTTCAGTCACTCACCAGACTGAATTTCAATCTCAAAAGGCTCTCCCCATATCCTCCATTTATTACCCTTCAACAATGCATTAATTTCCACTGCAACTGGGCAAAGCTGGGTGGGTGGTGCTGTTAGTTTGAAATTCATTGCATGTCACAGCAAACTGTCATAGTGGAAATACAGTTAAAATTGAAGATATGCACAAAGTCTGTGAATCACTCAAAATATGTTTTTTTTTCCAAAATAAACAGGAAATCATCTCAAAATATAATTAAAATCGTATGCTTTTGTGGAAAAATGTAGCTTGTAAATAATGATATTGCCCACCTAGTCCGTCACCTTGCAGTGCATTGTAAATCAAGGTGCTTATGTCGTGATATTCCCTGCTCTTCAATAAACAACAAGTATAACTGTAGAGCTCGCACACATGACCTGAAATGATCACTGATGTCATCTATATTGCTATTCTGAACAACCAGCGGCTATTTCTGCACAATGCACCTGTGTGTGTCTGGAAATCACATTCTAACACTGGAAGACAATTGAGGCAAACACCGTGGCAAGTGGCACGTCTCCCTAATTTCAGAGGCCTGAGAGAAAAAGAAGACGTATTTGCGCCAGCATCATGCTAGTTCCTTCTCCACCTGCCGTGGTGTGTGACGCAGCAGGATAGCGCCTATGAGAGCAGCACTGAGCAGTGTGTCATTGCACACAGCCTGGTGCCCACACGGGAAGCTACAGCTTTAGCAGCATGTACAGAGTTGCTCTCTTTCAAATTCAGTCGGGTCTAATTCAACATCAAGAAGCATTCCAGGACCAGGAAATAGCTGATTTGTAATGAAGGGAGGAAATTAAAAACAAAAGACGAGGAGCCCCGCCAGAGCATAAAATAACGGGCCAGTTCCTCCCCTATTGTTGTCACGAATACATTTGCTTTCTCCTAAAATGTAAAACAGCTACATACGCGTGCAAACACGCACACACACACACACACACACACACACACACACACACACACAAATACTGTTACTGAGCACAGTTGTTTCACTGAAAACATTTGTTTTGATGTGCTACAAATGCATACGCATCTTTCCCTTGATTTGCACAACAATGTGGAACTGGAAAAATAATGTGTCAGTCAAACCAAATCTCGGCATAATATACTATCTGTTTGACAAACATCATCTGAATTCTAGCTGTCCTTTTTTACCACTTCATCATCTGTGACAAACTGGTGACCTTTACATTTTCCGGATCTTTTCCGTGCCTGCCCTACATATCTGCTACAGTGCACTGTCAATTCACTCCCAACAGTGAAACTGAGTCAAAATCACGGACGAGTTTGCAAACACACAGCCACGTTAAAAACGAAAACTTCAACTATCCATCCTCCGTTCTACATCACGGGAAGACACAGGCAGCAAGGGGATGGTGAGGGCTAGTGGTCGAACACGTGACTCCTTGCAATCGTCCAATCAGACGCCTCCGCCGCTACAACCCGTCTTCATTTAACGTCCCGTTGTACAGCATCCAATTAACAACACCATCAATAGGAAAACATCCTAAAATGCGAGTTATGAGCCACTGTCGTTCGACTGACGGGCAGTTTTCCTCCATTAAGAGAAAGGCAACACGCAGAGTTCCCCTCCTTCTTCTCCTCATCATCTGTTTGAATGGAGCCTCTCTTCGGCTGATAAGAACTGTCACTCCACGCATCCACGGAAACACATTTCGCGTTCGGAATCCTGTTCCTTCCCCCTCCCCCGCCTCGGTTGCGATCCCAGCTGCACCGGCATACGTCCAAGAAAAAGGAGGCGTCCCCCCCCATGCGATGTGCGGACGCTGCCGAGGGCTTCCAGTCCTCCGTGAGGGCTGCATCCATCCATCCATCCGCTCCGGCAGCAGCCGCCTCCCCCCCACCTACCCAACCTCAATCCCCCATCCTCAGGTCGGTTCCGTCTCGCTCCGCCGTGACGTCTGCGGAATTAGTTTATACATTCGGTTCTCTAGCTTTATGAAATTACATAAACTCATACAGCTAGATAACCAAAGAGAAAAACTAACCCATGTTTCTTAAAGGGGCCGCCGGCGCGCGGCGCTGCGTGTGTTGTGGTCACATGGAGCCATTGCATTCCGCCTGCATGCGCACCTCTCTCTCTCGCTGTGTGTGTGTGTGTGTGTGTGTGTGTGTGTGTGTGTGCGTGTGTGTGTGTGTTTCTCTCTCTCTCGCTCTTTCCCCACCCTCCCCCTACCTCACTCTCTCACTACCGTATACGTAATTGTGCAAATGCACTAGGAAGGTTACTGGTAATAACCCGTTATAACCGTCCTTACGCATCAAGTGTCTCCACACCTGCACGCACGGCGCGTCAGAGGGGGCATGTCACCGTGGAAAAAAAAATAGTCACCAGCTTTTTATTATAACGCGATTATCGATGGGAACTTTGACCCCCCCCACGCGACCCCTGCGTGACAAGAGTGGGCCGCCCGAGTGGAGCATCTGCAAGGTGAAGTCATTCAGCTGCAGAAGGACTATGACACATTCACCTGTCATCCCAACGCCGACTCCAAAAAGAGGAGCGGGCTCAAGTCACCCCCCCCCCCTCAAAAAAAAAATAAAAAATAAAAAATAAAAACACCCTCCGTAGCGTGGCAAAGACAACACGCACGCGCACGCGCACACAGACACCTTAACAAACCTTCTTCGGACCGACTTATTATTGCTCTAAATGCCAGCTCGCATCGACCCATTTTAGACCAATGAGAGGATTTCGCGTTGAGTGGATTAATCCGCGAATTGTTTGAAAAGCATGAGAAAGGCATACTAAGCGGACGGTGGAGAAAAAGGGGGTTTGCAGCTAAATGTCAACAACTGCTGGGAGGAAGTACCAGCATCCTAGCCTGTCACGGAGAGCCTGGATGAGTTGGAGACATCATGATCAATGCGAAGAATAGTATGTGTGTGTTCCTCTCCTCTTTAATATGGATAATCTGAAACATACTCATTTAAGTACAAAGCGAAGCATCGCTCTCATCCAGAATAAGCCAGTGCACGTTGTGTAACAGTTCCACGAATTCAAATTCACTCCGGTGATGGGAGCTCACCTCTCAGGTCCTGCCGACCCGGGGGAACATCACCCCACATTGCAAAGACGGTGTGTGGATAATAACCGAGGAAGCGTGTCCATCGGCTGCCAGGAATAAAAATAAAATAAAATAAAATAAATACCGCCAACCCGGGGAAGGGGAAGAGAAGCATCAGTAGATCGAGCCCCCGTCTGCGATGAGTGTCAGATGGGCCCCGGAGGCCGTGGGGTCACACCGCCGGGGGGGAGAGGCGAAACGTCAGGAGAGCCCAGTTTGCGTGACCAGCGGATACAAGCGGGCGTGTGCGGGGAAAACCCCGCCATAGACGCCAAGACGCCTCGGATTGCTTTAACGCTAGTCCAGACCACAATCCGGTGTGTGTGTGTGTGTGTGTGTGTGTGTGTGTGTGTGTGTGTGTGTGTGTGTGTGTGTGTGTGAAGGTCAATTTTTGAAATCTACCGTCCAGCAAATCATAATTATATAAGACGACAAACCCATCACTCCTCTCACATATTAACTACATCCCGCGCCAAAATGGAGGAGTCAGTGTAACAACAACAATAACGCAACCTCATTGAGAATTTACTCAACTCAGACGCACTAGAGATTATTTTGGGCATATATACGCTGTTTTATTTGTATAACAAATATATTACTCCAATGAAAACGCACAGGAGCAGTGAGAACCCGGAGGTCAGAGGATGCGAGCACTGGGTTGGAATTAAACTGCCATTATGTATCTTTTCGTTTTATGATATATAAATATCTGTTTTTGATGTCACCCTCAGGTGAAAATATCTGCACGTCTGATCAAGTAAATGGGCAACTGGAACAAGTAGATTAGATGCAAAACATCAGTTGGTAGCATTGACCTGCGTGAATGTAAGGAGTGATTATAATAAAGATGATTTTTTTTAAATATTTTCAATAAAATGGAGAGAAGCGCTCACCTCAAACAGATTATCCTCATCTGTTCAGGAATACGCACCGTGTGTATGTGAGTGTGTGCGTACGTTCCAGTTTACGCGCGCGTAAATATCTTCCGTATTTTAATCCGACTGCCTTTCACAGTGTGGCAGGGGAATATTCGAGAAAAACGAAGCTATTTATGAACAATAACAATACACTTTCCTTTTTCAAAATATAAAATAAACAAGAAAAACTTTGTATCTTTTGCTGTCTGTCTATATATATATATCTATATATATAGATATATATATATATGTGTGTGTATGTGTGTGTGCGTATGTGTAAGTGTGTGTGTGTGTGTGTATGTGTGTGTGAAGGTGTGAGTGTGTGTGTGTGTGTATAGTATATATATACATATATGGGTGTATACATATATGTGTTTATATGTAGGTATATGTATATGTATGTGTGTCTGTATAAATACAGACACACATACAATAATTTATATTGTGGCGCACCACAATGCATTAAAAGTAAGAACGTTTAACATTTTGTCTCTGTGAAGGGGTGTGCTTGTGTGTGTGTGTGTGTGTGTGTGTGTGTGTGTGTGTGTGTGTGTGTGTGTGTGTGTGTGTGTGTGTGTATGTGTGTGTGTGTGTGTGTGCAAGAGCGACTGCGAAAGAGAGTCTCTTTGTCTTTACTGTAAACTTTACAGTACATTAACAAAAGGCTAATTGATCCTCAGACGCCCTGAATCAGAACACGCCTCCCCGACCTGCGTCACATCCTGACACGCACATCGTTCAGTCAGGCGTGCGATGACACGAGTTCCAACACCTTGATTCTATTCTATTCTATTCTATTCTATTCTATTCTATTCTGTTCAATTGGTCCATTGTAATTTTAGGTATGGAGAGTAAATCGAAACTACAATTTTGGATGCTGTTTTCTAAATTCACCCCCATTTACGACGGAAAATAAAAAATAAGTAGCACCACGTCCATTTTGCCGTCTTAATACACAAGCATTGTCTACAAATTATATTCAAAGATGTTAAACGAAAACGCGGGGCTGCATCTCAGTCTACCTCTGCCAGTCAAAAGTCTCTGTCCTTGGTGCTGAAATGAAAATGGACGATGCGCAAAAAAAAGACTGGCTTGGGATTCGTGACATCGAACTAAACGTTTGCATAGACTCGTAAAAAACACAATCGGGTATTTTTTTAAAAATGTCACAGAATAATATAAAAACACTACAGGCACGGGGAATGGGGTTGGATTGTAGACTGAAGTTACGTCAAACACTTCATTGAACACGAATGAATGAAATGTGTTAACCATCAATCAAGTCTCACAAATCGCGATTTTAGTTTTGACACTCAGATGAAGATGTACCTCTAAAGCTGTACTAAATTTTGATGATATACTGTGCATACTTGGATATCCGATTGGATTTGTTATTATGTGTTTGTTTGATATTCAATTTTAAACTCCTCGTTTCCTGTACGTGACAGTGAGATGAATGCAGCTGCGTGGATGCTGCGTTCAATTCCATCGTTTCAGGCGGGACGTGGAAGAGACACGTGGCTGTGGGTGCTGTCACTGCAATTACACAGCAGGCCTAACTTACACCTGTTGCACTATATCAGCCAAAAAGATGAGAAAATTGTATATACCATGCGATGGTTTGAAAGATTTTCAAAGAAGAATCAAACCATTTCACTCTCACATGTTGCAATTTTAGATATATTATGGTGGTATCAAATGCACTCAAAGCATAAATATATGAGTTATTCATTAAGGTTTGAATTAGATGATATCCATTTCAGTGTATATTCTGTGATGAAAAAAAAGAAGCTCCCCAGGAAATTGTTAATTTAACAACGTAACTGACGTTAAAGCTGAATAAAAGTATGTGTCCATTCCCTCTCAGTCTGCTGTAAAGGCCTGATAATTAATTTCACACTGTATCTCTGGAGAAGATTTTCCCACAAATAAGTGACCAAAAAGGTGGGAGTAGCGGGGGTGAGAGAAAAAAAGAAAGAAAATCCTCCAAAGAGAGGAAAAAAAAAAGAAAGTCAACATCAAGTTCAACAACTTACTGGTGTTCATTAGCATCACAATGCTGTCTGGGAGCACACAGGTCCGCTTAACAAGAGGCTCTGGCGTCAATTCCCTCCACCTCCCAGCCGAGGGGAATTTTTCCCAGGCTCTGCTAACAATCACACAACTGTTTGCTTTACAAACGCCGGTTCTGGAGCCTCTTAGCCCGCCTCATCAGCCCTGAATGCGCCGGAGCAGCCTGCCACCGCTCAGCATCTGCTGTGACTGACCTCTCTCTCACTCGAAGTGCTCGACATTTGTCGCTTTTGCGCCGGGAAAATTATCATCTACTATTTTCCTGTGATAACATGATTATTACTACTATTTAAAAAAAAAAAAGTAATTATTAAAATACTTACAGGCCTTCAACTCTGAGCAAATCCCGGAGCTCCCGTTCAAGTCCGTTTGGTACTGGAGGATTTTACGTCTGAAAAGTACAACTCATTAAAAGTAAAAAAATAAAAAAATTAAAAAAAAACAACAACAAAAAAATAGACTATTTGGAGTCCAGAAAGAAATCCAGGCGATCGCAAGGCTTCACCAGCCGAAGGTGAACTTTCAAGATGACTCGATCCATGCGGAGGAGGGCTGGGGGGCTTTTTTTTAGAAAAAAAAGAAGAAAAAAACGTGAAAAAATGGCATTACTGTTGCTTCACTGACCAGACACACGCCGAGGCCGAGACTCCGCCGCGGGCCAGCATCCTCTTCAGCATCCCCCCCTTTCATCCTTACCAGACTCGGATGACAGTGTGTGCCGGGTTGCTGCTGTCGCAGGTTGCACCTTCCACTCCACTCCACCCCCAACCCACCCCCTCCCTGGCTTTCCTCTGCATGCAACCACAGGCGGTTCTATGGACCCCTCCACACCCGCAAGAAAATCCTTTTTACATTAACCATTGCGAGGTAGAGTCCATTGTTCTATTCGAAGGACAGCGTCGACATTTTTTTTTTCTTTTTTGGCACAGCCTGAGGGACGTGGTCGAGATGCAGCCCGTGGAGCGCAGAGGCGGGTGGAGCGAGACACGGAGGACTTTTAGGGTGTCAAGATGCAGCAGAGCCAAACTTGACTGAATGTGGGGTGATGCGCCTTTACGGTCTTGTTAAGAAGTCCCACAGAAGGGGATTCACGCCGCCATCCTCTCCGTCCCCCTCACCCCACGTTCCACGGCAAGCTTCACCCTCCGTCTCTACAATTCCCTTGGATGGAGGTGGCGACTAGAACCGCCGGGTTGAGGTGTCCACCGCTCTTGACTGCTGCGCTCCGGTGCCAGCGCAGGCTCCGGCACGGAGGGTTGGGGACTGGGTTAGGGTTCCGTTCGCGTAACCGGTTTCTAGGGCTACGGTCGCAGTACGCACGGTGGTGATGTGCGTGTGATGCGGCCGCTGCCGCAGCATCAATAGCGCCCCACGCCTCCCCAAAGCTCCTGCGGTCCACGCAGCTTTACGCACCGCTCCTCTTGTACGTGACGCCCCCATCCCCACCCCCCAGCTCCCAAAAAAGAAGGTGCCAGATGTCAGAACGGACCATAAACTCCGGTGTCGACCAGGAGACCGGTTGAAACGTGGGCTGTGGTGACACACAGCTGGAAGTAGTTGCTCCGTGGATCACGACTGGCCCTTGAAATGATCGTAACCCCACACCGTGCTGACGTCAGGCGCCGGGATAGGTTATTCCAAATGCGCTATCCAATGCGGCCGTGGACGCGGTCCACGACCCTCTCGTGGGGCTTTCGACGCAGATATGAGAAAGAAAATTAAACATTTTGTCTCTGCGAAGGGGTGTGCTTGAGTGTGTGTGATTATGTGTGTGGTGTGTATGTGTGTGAGTGTGTGTGTCTGTCTGCGCGCGTGTGTGATTGTGTGTGTGTGATTGTGTGTGTGTGTGTGTGTGTGTGTGTGGGTGTCGGTGGTCTTATGGCAAAATAGAAGATAAGCCATACAGAAAACAATAAAAAATATTGGGGGTGCTACAGGAATAATACAGGATACTGTGTGTGCATTTAAAAGACACACACACATCCACACACAAGCACACACACACACACACACACACACACACTCATAATGACACGAACACACACAAACAAATATATAAGTTACTATGACAAAGATACCTACACACATATAGATAGGCCTACAGTATATACATGTATAGACATATGTGTCTGTGCATGTGTGTCTTTTCTTTCTGTGTGAGAGACAGATAGAGACTAAACTAAATAGCAAAAATAGGCAAACAATTCTGAAAACACACGATGCCACGGAGAACAGTCTAAAATTGAATTTAGTATAATTAATTAATATTTCAGTATAATTAAATTATACTGAAATATTAAATGGTACAAAAAGCTTATGATTAGAAACAGAATTCCATTATGGGCCGAAAATATCAGTTAGTTGATTTGTAATAAACGCATCAACAGTATAAGCCACGTGCTTATAATATGAATATCATCCGACAAACACTGAAATAATTCATTTTTTGTGTGTCTGAGTGTGATCCAGACAGTCCTCATCGCAAATCTAACCTCCTACGAGATCCTCGAGTGAGAGCGACATCTATCGGCCAGGCGGCAGAACTGCAGCTCGGGGCCTGGAAGCAGCTCTGCCGGCCTAAATCCATAAAGCCCGTTTATAACACGTTTATAACCCTGCAACTACAAATGCAGGGGAATTGCTGCCTGAGATGAAAAAGGGTCTGGATGCAATAAAGTCGTCGCAAAGTCACGCTGTAAATAAAGGTGATGGCGGAGGCCCCCGACGTTTTTTTTTTTTTTTCATTTCGTTTCAACGAAACCCGATGAATTTGCGCATTTAGGATGATTATCAGTGTCAGAAAAAAGGTCATTTGGTGATCAGAAGATTCACCAAATTTTATCGCAAATGAACAATTGCTCCTATAGTATCAATATAATCCCACAGGATGATATGGATAAAGGCGATGCAGTGGAACCCCACCGCCCCCAAATCTTTGGAGGGGGGGTCCTCTTCATCAGTAGTAGCACTTGCACCTATTGTAGTAAATAAAAACATTGTTACAAAACAAAGATTTTAGTCGGAATGGGTTACAAAAAGGGTGTTGCCTTTGACAAAACACCAGAATCATTCACGAAAAATATCAATAGTTTGAAAGGAATTGCATAGCATTATTATATTATCATTATTATTATCATCATTATTATTATTATTATTATTATTATTATTATTATTATTATTATTATTATTATTATTATTATCATTACTCAATGACAGAAATGTGCAGCAGTTCAATATGTAATATTACCAACGTCGGGGGAATAATAGAATCTGCGCTCGAATTAAAAATTGGGCTCATAGTGTTGTTAAATAATTCAAACGAACCCCTGATTTGATTGGTTTGTCTTCATCTCCGTGTTTGTGCGTGGATTGAGGTAATTAATCAAGCATTGTGTTTGAGTTGTTGGTGAGATTATTCTTTACCCCGCTCTGCAATAGAGATAACAAAAGTAGAATGCGGCGGCAATCCCGTGTTTAAAAATACATTTACCTCGAATGAAATTAGGAAATAAGAATAACGTCAGTTCTCCGCAGGGTGTAAGGATGAACCTTAGAGCCGAATATCGTTTCCTTTCAGTTTTACCGATCAATAACCATTAAGGCTTCTTTCCTTGATTCCTAAATGTAGTGAAATGTTGTCGTTTGAATCAGAGTGCATATTTTACGATGATTTAACGCCGCTTCGTTCTATTCAAACGAAATCCTCGATATGAAGGCACCATGTGACTGTATCATTATGCATGTTTGTGATTTCCCGCTTATCAGAGCTATATTTATGGCACCTGTAGAAATTCTGAAGCAAAATACTTAACAAATAATCTCTCTTAAAACCCCATTCAGCCATTTGATTTATTGACAATTATATAATCAAAACATTTTTCAGAAATTATTTTCATGTGACTTGATTCTCTTACATCTTATCATTTTTGTTTGTTTTATCTTTTTTTTACTTTCACTTTGACTCCTCTCCAATATTTGGCGAATTTGCAGTGATTTACTGACCAAACCATTAGACTAAATATTATA
The DNA here is from genome assembly GCF_037954325.1 of Fistularia commersonii. Lineage (NCBI taxonomy): Eukaryota > Metazoa > Chordata > Actinopteri > Syngnathiformes > Fistulariidae > Fistularia > Fistularia commersonii. The sequence goes on along the minus strand of NC_141299.1, from coordinate 7,236,408 downwards.
ATCCATTCAATTTAGCACGATTTTCTACTGTTCTTTTCATTTCCTCAATTGACCATCCTTCGTAAATTTCAGTTAATGGCCTATTTTTGATTAATATGCATCATTCACCACTGTTTTACTGTATTACTGCACACGGACAGCCTTGTTTTTGTACTTGTGTGCAGTGACAGATGGAATATTGCAACTATTCAAAGGTATTTGGGAGATAAAAATAATGTATCTTACTATCTCTCTCACTCTCTTTCTCGCCCCCTCTCTCTCTCTCACACACACACACACACACACACACACACACACACACACACACACACACACACACACACACACACACACACACACACACACACACACACACACACACACACACACACACACACACAAGGGAGGTAGAAAAATCAAAAATCCCGTGCTTTAAACATCACCTTTCGCCTTAAATGAATTCCTTCCCATCAGATTCGTACGCCTGTTGTGTCGCCATGCATGAACAGACCAAGAATTGTTCCGCTCATTTGTTAAAAACTGACCAATTCAAGTGGCCACTTCTGGGAATTGTAATGATCGCCCTTCAAAAGAGGCTTGACCCGACATGGGGACAAAGGTCACAACAGGAAAACCATCAGGGAGCAAATATTTGCTCATTCCTGTCATTCCTCCACATGATGATGGAAGATAATGCAATAATTTGTATTTGTGATGATGTTTGTGCTCCTAAAGCCTCAGAACATAGCCATCCAAATATATATTACCAAAAAACAATTCCCAGAGCACGCTGTAACAACTTTGCAATGTTCAAAATGTAATACTATATCTAATTATCTCGAAGGTAGGTAAAGTACTTGCTTTCATCCCGATGTCCTGTCAGATTTGGTATTACGACTTCACATTTTCACTACCTCTCAGAGCAGTTTTAACTGAGTTACACTCAAAGCTTCTGGATACATAAGAAATACCTGTGATGTCAAATATTAATGTTCTCTTAGAGTTGCAGTAGCAGTATGTTTGACAGACAAAGAATACTGATATACTCAACATAACTAACCAAATAGCCTATAATTCAAAGGAGCACAGAGTTTGCTAAATGTTGTGAAAAAAAAGACATTGGCATCCAAGTAAAGAAAGCTATCGAATATAAAAATGGCACACATGCATGTATGTGCTCATGTGAATGACTGACACAATTTGCAGGTGCCATAACCACCATTATTCAACCATTAAGGCAAAAGAGACAGTTGGGTTCAACTGAAATTAACTTAAGGCAGAATCCGAGCGGAGGGTACAAGGCCTAACTGAAACTCACAAAAATGAGCGATAAACATAAATTAATTGATTATAACACTTTTCATTTACCTGCCAAACCATAAAAGCATTCAACTTACATGTAGCGGGTATTTGTGATGCTCAGAGTGAGGTAGAGGAGATGCTAGTTCACTCGCCACCATGTGCAAACAGACTGGGTTGTTCCTGCCTCCTATTGTTTAATTGGAAACAGGCTGAATTTTATGCTAATGAGTGCTGACATCAGTCGTAACAGCCTCCACTCCATAAAGGAGAGGAGCAAAGGGCCAAAGTCGCGCCTCTTTTCCCAGGCAATTTCGCCGGTCAAGTTCAAGCGCAGCACCAGTGGGCATGATTGTCATTCAAACCATGTTTAGGCAAATGCATAGGGGGGGAGGTGAGAGGTCTATGCACACATTTACAAAAACCTACGAAATACAGACTAATGATCAAATATCAACCGTGTCACCTGCACTAAACCATGTGTGGAAATGCATGATGGATTTTGTAATGCAAAAGCTTCTTTATAATCACTGGGCCTCCCAGTGAAAATGCACGCTCGGAGCAGCAGAAAGACAAAATAAAACTATACGAAGGCGTTTAAAGCATCCTGTCCTTTGAGTCTATTTTATGTGGTAAATTATAAAAGCTGGGGGTCGCATTACGTGATCTGTACTAACAAAAATGTGACAGAACTTTGGGAAATCTTACTTAGATTTGGCCCCACTGGCTGTTTACACATATATTTGTACTTGATATTTAAGGATGTTATATACATACAATGTGTGTGCATGCGTGGAGTGCCCAGCTGCTTCCACGAGCCAGTCAGTCATCCATGGCATCATCTAGCCACACGCTCTCTGAAACAAAATTAGTGCACATTTGCGTGATTACAGCACAACGGTGCAATGATTCATGACATCCAAATCCAGGATCTGTATGATGACAAGCCAGGAAAACAGCTTAACACCATACAGCAGGATGAGGCTGGCCTCACCCTCCCCTGAGCCTTCAAATAGATCAAACTGATCATCTATATATAATCAGTGACTATGCAGATATGAGGATTTAACAGACTGTCGGGGGGCAGTCTATGTCGTCGTAACGAAAAAGAAGAAAAGAAACTGTTGGCCTGAAAAGAAAAGAGATAACCGAGCACACAGCCGTCCCATCTACAAGATAATACATTCATGGTCAAAATCCAAAGATTTATATAGAATAAGCTGCACTGCGAGCACCCTTCTGTTAAAATATTTTCATTAGAAGAGATATTTAGATTTGTTGGCATGCAATATTTCGACACTGGTTAAGCATTTACACAGATATTTATACATTTTTGGTTTGCATTATTTACTTAAATTTGGTGGTTAGAAAGTCAGATGTGTGTCACCACTATGTAGTGATGCTTTAAATATATTCAGTGTAGACATAAAAAAGTAATCTAGAGTGAGAATAATTCTAATTGTCCCATCTTTATAAATATTTTCTCTATCAATGTCAAAGGCCCCTATTTCTTTAAAGGTATGCCTAATTCACAATTGAGCAGGTCTGGCTTTTCTAGTTCCCACAGATATCCCCTATACTGCAGCAGTTAGGAGCCAGACAAAAAGGACAAGGGCTGGGAAAAAAATTAAGGAAGAGGGTTGGGGTGCATAGTGGAGGTTTTCATTGACGCGGACCCACTGCCAAATTTGCATATATTCAAATTGTACGTGAATACCATGCATGAGGGCAAACAAAGGCAAGCCAATAGGAGGGCTGCGTCCCTGCTGTGGTCTCAGATGCAGCCGCTGGTATCCAAGCAGCACCCTGGGTGAAACACAGGGAGATGGTGTGGGAAGCAAGAGGCCCCCCAAGCCGTGTGTAGGGAGGGGAGCCACTTGTAGCCCGTGGTGAATTAGCATTTTATTTGTGTCCATTTTCTTCAGTAATTTCTGTCTTGCCACTTCAGCCACAGATGGCTATCATGGCAGAGGGATTAGCATTTGTGTCCAAGATGATAATGATGGAAGTGTTTTTTCACTCAGACAGAGACATTTCTTCTCACAGTTTGACTAACATCTGTGATTGTTAGTCAAATGAACAGAATATTCAAGTATTTTATTGTTGTTGTTCTACGTTACTGATCAATGGCAAAGGTTGGCTTTAAAACGCATTATGCTATGGATATAAATATTGCACAGTCTGCTCTGTATTCGCAAAAAAAGGGGATATAATATTATGTATTTGCTTTTATCTGTCTATACAGGGTTTATCTTCAGTGGCAACAAGAAGTGGAGGAACAAGCACCTTTATTTATTCAAAGTTAATATGCAAATGGAAAACTATAATTAAAATATTTTCACAGCATTTCTCTTGCTCAAACTCTTCCAACTGAATTGCCTCGGGGCATAGACTGCAGTAACATCAACAGTACTCATAAAAGCCAAACAACCTCACATTTTTAATATTGAAATGGACAATTAATTTGATGTAATTTATGTTTACAGACAGCAGCTTGGGCCTGTGGTGTGTGGATGGTCACCAGAGATTCTGTTCCTTTTTCACACAAAGCCACATTTGCTCAAACAGCTCTCATTGAAACGTCACGCATTTGTGCACAAATGCACAGGCCAGAGTCTCAGACACATCTTCTGCAGAAGGGGTGCCACCAATTAGCACAAAGTGGGAATTCAATCGACTTGGCAGACCACCCAAATGACATGAACACACATGCTAAACACAGATTTGAATACTGTGAATGCTTTGAGTAAAGATCCTCAGAGGGCATGCTGTTGGGAGCACTGTGCACTATAGGAGGCATGGAGGCCTCTGCTCACAGAGGATGAGCTGACATTTTAATGCACGCACAGGGCAGTATGGTTGGGTGTTTCCATGTGTGTGTGCTTCATAACAATCATTCTTGTCCTGAGTGACCAAGCATACTGCACAGGAGACATGTAGCAGAGCTCCCACAGGTGTTGTCTTATTTACACAAAACACTTCATGGCTGATAATAATCTCAGACTTGTATGTTATGATACATCAGTAACTGATACAAGTTAAATTTGTCTACAGGTTGAAAGACTTACACATTCAGATTATGAATTATTATATCAACGCTCCTTTGAGTTTTAACCGCCCCACACCTTATGCCTCTGTCCGTATGCACTAATGCCAAAGCAGAGTAAGAAAAGCATATCTGAGACTTTAAGCTCTGCAATTTGCATAATGTTTGTTTTTATCCAATGACATGTTAAGACACATGATTGTGGGGGCATGAACCACTGAGATTATCATTAGAAGGATTTTACTGAGGTGCACTGGGGGTATTGAAGAAGAACAAGGAAGATGTACGTTCCCATTTTAATTAGAGATGAGCTGAAGGGCCTTCCTTTTTGCATGTTTTCAATTTCTCTTGGTCTTTCATATTCAAAACAGACTGTGCTGTGTTAAAACACAGATGTGTTCATTTTGTATAACCGCTTTCCAAGAGTATGAAATAAAGATATTTTTGAAATGTATTTTAAATTACAACATCTGTTCCTCTATGACTTTTATGATCCCTTCTAAGACACGAGAATAAGATCATTCAATATTTTCTGGAGATATTTTATTTCCCTCAAAAGCTTTGCTCATTCAACTTTCAACATGTTTTGTAAATGTTTTCACCTCAAATGATGTGCTTTAATCATTTTCAAGGATCCTACAAACTCACCTACATTTTCCATGTAAAACATTGACTTAAGTTTTCATGACGGCAAACACATGACAGTACCTATGGATCTGTCAAAGGCTGATGCCATCCCATAACATTAGTTGATTGATAAACATGACAGGCTGCATGATATTGAAATACCTGATCCATATTGTCCTCAGAGAATTACAATCACACATAAGTCCATACATATTCACAAGTTTTAAACTGCCAAACCTTAGGGCAGTGAGGCGCACGAGGTAGAGAAATCGTCTGTGGAACCGAACATTCGTGGTTTGAGTCCTCCTAGTGTGTTGAAGTGTTTTTGAGCAAGACACTGAACCCCTAACTGCTCCCCTGCCGCTGGTCAATGGCAGCCTACTGCTCATGGTTCATCCATGATGGCCTGATTGCGGAGAATGAATTTCCCTGCGGGGATTGACAAAGGACTAATGATTAACTACTTAAATTCTCCCTTAAACAAAGTAAGTTTATGTTTCTTGTTGCCATTTAATCTGACATGATGCATAATTTTGCCTTTTTCTGCATAGTTAAGTAAACAGAATCAAAATTTCAGTGGATGTAGGGGGAGCTTTTTAAAATAAATTGTAAAGTTACAATCAAAAATGAACTTTTACGATATAAAGAACATGCGCAGAGGTGTTAAAGACTTTGTGCCTAGTGACAATAAATTGCATCATTCACCATAAACCCTATGATTTGAGACATGACAAGCAAGCACATGTACGAGTCATTCTGAGAATCTGTACCAGTTTGATCCTCTGAAGCTTGAGAAGAGAATCATCAAAAATGCAATGTATTAAATGCTATGAGAACTGGCCTTATCAGATTCAGCAAATGTGGCATAATGTGATTTAATGTGATTTCTGCTTTTTGTTTAGATCCAGTGCAGAGAATCATACTTTTTGTGGGTAGGCAATAAATTATGAGGGGACTCCTATGCTGAGTAAGAAAAAAGGCTATCATAATGTCATAGACATCATCTTAAAGATATGTATTACATTCACAGACCCTATACAGAAAGCTATGTTCTCTGCTGCTGTGGAAATTCTGCCAGAAAAAAATGATAAAATTTGCCACAGCATTAAAAATGTGTCTGAGAAGGTTGACGTCTCCTTATTTCATTAGACAATTTTGTAATAAACATACCAAATCAACATGCTTCAAGAATCATATCGTGATATCATGGAAACACAACTTACCCACTACAGCTTTGAGTGCAGCTTGAGGTCTTATTTGTCCATTCCTCATGATTTGGGACCATGCAGGCAGAACTGATACTCATACAGTATTAAAAAAAAAACTTCTATCTATGTGACTTTTGCTCAAGTTTATCAGGAGCAACAAAGCCACAACAAAAAAAGGCACCGTGAAGATTTCGATACACTGTGGCTGTATTTCCATCACATTTCTTACAGCCGTGGACACGGGTACTTCATATACGGATGAAAATATTAATTCTAATATGTCAGGAATGTGAAACAATACCTTAAAAAGCTGGCTTCTCTCTATTTGTAGATGCCAGATGTTGAACATATTTGCAAATGTTTGCATATTTAATCATTTTGAGATTGTGACGTGACGTTTAGACGACACCTCACTGCATTTGCAGCGTCTGGCCGTAATTGGAAATTACACACTTTCTGCGAGTAATAGAAGGCAACACTACATCCGGGTACTCCCTCTGTAGAGGGCAGCATTTCCTGTGAGTGCGACCGGAAATCCTTTAGAAGAAGAAGCTTTACATGTGAGTTCCTCAGCTGTCTACCCTGTTTGCTGAGGAGATACTGCAGGTTATCTCAACCTTGTCTGTCAGAGGAAAAGATGGTAACTCCTTTTACAGTTTCTGTTTTATTCATAATATACTACCGCACAGTTGCCACGGCACCTCGGTCTGCTTGCGATAGTTGCTAAAAGAGGTACTTTGCTAATGCTATCTATAGCTAGCAGTTGCAGAAGCACCATTGACAGCTGCTGAAGTCGATCTATATTTAGCATGATGGCCATTCGCCAACTTTCATTCATTTTGCTTTGCCTTTCAGCGTATCCTACTTTTAGCTTGTTGATTGACCCCTCTTTTTCGCAGGTTGTGGGCTGGATTTGTAAAATAACTAGTGTAGTTAAAAAAAAACTTGAAACCTTATCAAAGGACTACTGAACCTGCATGGAAATACTCGTTCACTGTTGTGGTTGCAGGGTCGACATTGTCGAAGTCTAATGATTGTCAAACATGAAATAGTCTTAAGACCTTTTATTTATGCCTTTTGTCCTGACAGGCGCTGATGGGAATTCAGCTGGTGGTCAGTCTGCTGACTGCCAGCATTATGCAGAGAATGGCTCCACACTGTTCTTTTGCACGCTGGCTTCTTTGCAATGGAAGGTAATTCCACATACTCCTGTCAGGATTATAAACATTTGGTGATACCCGAAGTAGGTACTCACATGTTGGTTTCATCCTGTTCAGTTTGTTCCGGTTCAAACACCCATCAGAAGGAGAGTTGTGCGCGCTTGCAGGAAAGCAGATGCCCAAGCTAAACAGGAGAGACAGGTGGGGGGTGGTGTTACAAGATAGCATTTCACAACAATGGCAAAATTATAAATGAACCCCCGTCCCGCAACACACTATACCCCTGCTCTGTGACATATAATATTGATTTTGCATTTTCTTGCATTACTTGCAGGAGACAAAATGGAGAAAATAAGCCTCTTACTGTGCCTAAGGACATCGACCTTCACTTGGAGAAAGCGCCCGTCAATGCCATTGATGCCCTTGGTAATACAAACATTGCTCTCTCCATATCATAGTAATATAACAAGTACAAATACTACTCCAAGTAGAGTGGTTAATTTAGAGCAGGTAGTTTAGATAGTTTCATACTTTTGATTTATTATTTTATAATCATTAATACAAAATAAAGTTCAGTGATTCTTTGCTGATTTTAGAGAAAATCTTTATTTCATGTAGGGTTTTTGATATTACTGTTATATTATTTATTTTTTAAAATTTGCATATTTGTTCTTTACGTTTATTAACTAAATTAAAGACTTGTTACCCAACTTTGTCTCACTCTTTGATGCACGAATAACATTTCCATCCTTGTTTCTGTCCTCAGTGCTGCGTTTTTTCCTGGAGTACCAGTGGCTGATAGATTTTGCAGTCTATGCATCAGGCGTCTTCATTTTTACTGAGTGTTACTACAGTGTGGTAGATGCGAGCAAAGAAGTTAATATCGGAGCCATTTGGTGTGTCTTGACTGTTCTCTTCAGTCTGTATCCTTTCAGCTTTAAATACCACAGCACAAATGTTTCCTATATATCAATTAACTATTAAAAATTGTGAATGTATTTTAAAATGACAGGGGTAAACAGTGATAACTCAGTTCACCTTCAATAATAATGAATATTCTTGTATTTTTATTTTGATTATAAGTTTCACAACTCAAAAAAAGGTAAAAAGTTAAGTTTCATGATGATCAGGTCATCTTTAAGCCCACTTAATTGGGCATCCGCAGCTGTCACTTTCATTGGCTGGAAATGATAGTCATGTTCCTATATTTTTCTTGGTTTATTTATAACATCTTATTTATTTTTCCCCTGGTTTGCAATTTTCATTTTAAAATGTGGAAAACTCCAGATCAAATGCTATCATTAATGATGTTTGAGGGAAGTGGTGAAGAAGAATTGGCCTTTTCAAAAACAGAAAAAAAAAAAAAAAGTTATGTATTTTTTCCATTTAACCTAAAGTTTTCAGAAAAGCTCTCCATACGCTTATGAGCTACTACTTCTGCTCTGAGGAGGGCGGTGAGCGCTCTGTTTGCCTTGCATTTGGCTTCTTGTCTTTGCTTGTGGCCATGCTCGTGCTGGTGGTCCGGGAGGACTACCTGGAGTTTGGCTTGGAGTCGGGCTTTGCCAGCCTGTTTGACAACTTAGAAATCTTTGCCAAACAGCAGGGCTACGCCCAATGGTCGTAAGTATCAAAGAAAGTTTTTAATTGAATACTGCATTGTTGTCTTACATAAATATGGTTAGACTCTGTTCAACAAATTCACAAAATAACACTATCTCGGTTAAGTGCCTTCTATAACCAAGTAACAGACCTGAGAAATATTAATTTACTCATTTCAGAATCCCAGTGACTAAACTGACGGTTAAGCTTGGACTGGCTGCTATCTGCGCCTACATCGGTGCCCTCCTGGCCTTCCCTGGACTGCGGCTTGCTCAGACTCATCTTGATTCTGTACAGATGAACTCCGGCCGCCCGCTTATCCAGTATGTGTGGGTTTAGTTTTACACCATAGAAAGTTTATCAGTCATATTTATGTATATTTCATATCATATCGTATCATATCATGGTATCTTCTAACTCAGATGCCAGATGCAAGTAGCCTGACAGTGGCTTAATCTAAATTTCTATCACATTGTCTTCTGACCCATTTAAGTAAACAGTTTTAGAGTGTTTAGCTCCTAATTCTTAAATTTGAATTGTTCTTTTAATATTCTTTTATCCAGATATCTATAATAAAGCTTATAACATATTTTAACCAGGAAAATTAATCTCGAAGTAGAAAAAAGTAAATCGTGTTTTTTTAAGGGATATTTTTGGATTTATTGCACAGCTCCAGTTTTTGCCTTAGCTATAATGAGTAATAAAGAATTTGTTCTTTCAGGATCCTGCTACACATTAGCTTTCTGTCTCCAGTCATTGTGCTGATTCTGTGGGTGAAACCCATTGCCAGAGACTTCCTTGCAAATGCACCCCTTGGGAAAACATCTGTCACACTGTAGGTGCATATACTGACTTAACTCAGTCATTTCAAGAAAAGATATTCAGAGATAACAAATGCCACGACATCTTCCCGCATCAGTTTTTTTTTTCTTGATTTTGACTGTTCTTTTGCAGAGTACCCAGTGCAGCATTTGACAGCATGCGCCTTTGGATTATTGTGGGTCTATGTGTGCTGCGGCTAGCACTGACGCGTTACCATCTACAGGCCTATCTCAACCTGGCTCAGAAGTGGGTGGAGCAAATGAAAAAGGAGGCTGGACGAATAGCTGCCATTGACATTCAAAGGAAGGTCTGATATTCTAACGATGTGGTGTGAGTGTGTTCATGCAAAAGCTTGTGTGTGTGCGAGAGAGAGAACGATTGTATTGGTAGAAATAAACTAAAATTTAACACAACTGCCTTTTTTTTCAGGTCACACGTGTGTTTTGCTACCTGACTGTAGTAACTCTCCAGTATCTAATTCCTATTCTGCTAATCCTATTCTCCACACTGGCGCTCAAAGCCCTGGGTAAGTTTTAAAAAAACTCATCAGTATAAACACATTTATATTTAACATTTGGATACTTTTATAATGGAGACAGTGATTGAAGATAAACTGCTGTCAAATGATTTCCATGTTTTAACCGTTAAGCAGCATGTGGTTTTTGTCATGGTGCTGACAATGAACACAAAGTAGTAGTGCAGATTGTTCTCTTGCATTCTCTGGTGCCCAATTTTACTACCATTAATGTTCAAGACAACTAATTTCCCTCTGCACTGCACATTCGAATGACCATCTTAATCAGACAGACACACAATGAACAGCAGGGTCGAAAAGGCTCACTGGAATTTCCTATTCCCTCAAATTCAGTGTTTGATATACCCATTTGCTCTTCTAACCATCCAGGGGACTTCTCCTGGTCGACAGATGAAAGGGTGACCCCAGCACTGGTCATGCCAACAGCAACCCCCGTGCTGCCCGGCAGTCTTGATGAAGATGAAGAGGGGATGGAGGACATGGAGGAAGACATTGAGGCCACAGTAGCACGTCTTTCTGAGACCTTCACTGCTCTGCGGTCCGTACTCACTCCAATCTTCTTCAGGGGGTTCTTTGCCTTCCTCACCTGGTGGGTGGCCGCTTGCCAGGTAATCAGCTCTCTGTTTGGCATCTACTTCCACCAGTACCTTATGCAAAACTAATTGAAGAAAACAGCTGGAAATGGGACTGGAGAAGCACAGGATGCCTCAGACACTACATTGGAAATGTCATTTAACCATTATGACTACGAACAGACTGACTGCACTGAAGTTTTGGATGCAACAGAAGATTTAATTCAAGAGTGTCAAGAGTTAATGGGTGATAGATGCTGTCTGCTGGGATTTTCCCCCATGACTATGAGACCAGCAGGTTTCTGGTATCATTACCTTTAATGAACAGAGACAACATGTCATCTTCCACTGTCTTAGGCCAAACAATTTTAGACAAGACTTTTGCATGTTCAGGGGCCTTTGTTTATGAATGAAAGTAAAGCGTGTGACACTTTGCTAAACAAACTTTGATATTTCAAAGAGGCACAGGAGACCCTGCTGTCTTCCAGAGTATCTGATCAGTGTGTCTGAACTTTTTAGAGAAAAAGGACATTTGCAGAAGGTGAGATGGTGAATTGAAACTGAATTGCATAATGTCACTCTCAATCTAGCTTCATATAAAACATCAAATATAGGTCTGCATTATTAGAAGCACACACTCAGTGCTGCATGCACTGGTGCCTGCAGTAAGCCATGACTTTTCAAGAAGCTTTTACTTTAAATCTTAAGGTAACCCATATCAAATAATTCGAAACTTCAGTATCTTAGTGCTTTTACTTTGTAATCCTTCCACCATAGCGCTGAGGTTAGGACCGTTAACTTTTTATCTGGTCAGTATTTTATGCCAAATCAACTGCTTTATCAAATGTCAGTAGTTGTTAACAATATCCTTTTGTCATTTGCGTATCATATTGACCTATTATTTTATTTCATTGTTTTTGTATTTGTCAAACCGCTGCAGTAAAAATGACTAAGCTGTGCTGCCCACAAAGCGCAGTGGAGATTCAACTGATGTTAACTGTCCACTCCAGTCTCCTGTCACATCTCGCACGTAAATAGTGAATTTCAGTTACAGGTGTTTTGTCATCATCATAATCCATGTCATTATCTTTTGATCATAGTGCAAACAAAGCCCGTGTTGAATACATGGATATCTCACCCTCACCTGTCAGACTTCCTTCCTCAAATGTCAGGATGCCACGGATTGCTGCCACAATTTTGTTAGTCTGATTGTTGCAGTGTTACATGTGTGTAATGATGCATAATTCTATTGTCCTTTCTCTCCTTTTCCGTCCTCGTGATTGGTGAGGAATCATCGGTTAGCAGATTCATGTTTGCCAATGAATATTTTCAAACATGGTTTTATCATCTTTGAGCGTTCTCCAAATGTGCTCCTTTCCCAGTGGCCTGTGATTTTAAAGTGTAGGACATGGCAGTGCATTGTGTTCTATAAGAATATTTTTATATATATAAGCATCCTGTTTTTTTTGTTTGAATGTATCATTTGACCATAATGGAATGCATAATTTAATAAATGAGGTCCCATATCAATCAGAATTACTCCTAACAAAACAGAACATTGTTAAATGCTGCTTAGTGGAACTAGTATAGCTAGTTACAAAACTTCTAAGATGGATTTGTTCTTAACTCAGCTGACTGCGTAACAGTCAGAACTGTGGTTTTTGGGTTTTTTCTTAAATGTTTAAGTGCCTATGAGCTCAGGGAATAAATCTACTTCCACATCAGTATTTAGAAACACAGCTGATGGTTTCTTTGATGCATTATTATTCAAATCTGTTTTAAATTCAGACACTCCTGAGCTGTAGTTTTAGTTGCAATGTCTTAATTCAAAGTTTTCGTTGCTAGTCATTTATGTACGTATTAGATATAGCAAGAAATAAATTCCATCAGTTTTGATTGAATGAATATAATTTATTTATTTATAAGTTGCCTCAAGTTGCTTCTTGAGTAATGATACAGATGCTGCAATTTCAATATTATTTTCATTTGTTTTGTTGTGTCATGTATTTAGTATATTTTAATTCAATGCTCTTACATCAGTATAGTGTGTTTTTTGGTGTGATTTAATAAAAAATAAAGAAAAGACTCAAGATCCTACCTCATTTGCTCTCCTCTTGGGAGTGTGCAAGCAAGATGGCACCACCATACACTACACACACACACACACATATCCATATATATATATATATATATGTATATATATATCTACATAGATATATGTATATAGAGAGAGAAATATATGAATAAATTGTGCGCTGCTGTTTGAAGAATCTCAAGCTACAAAAATGATTCCAGAAATCTATTCTGGACAGTTGAGCCTTGCCTTTACCTCACTCTGAAAGATAGATGACTGGAAGAGGCAGGATTTCACACAATTTGACTATTTTTAATGATGTTGTCCAGTGGAAATGTAGGTTCCCAGTCAGATGATTTTGATTTATTTTTAAAATCCGATGTAACTTTTTTGATAGATTAAAATAATAACTATATTCTATGGTAAATTTATTTTCTTTTTGATAAAAAGGTTTAAGTACAGCCTCTCAAAGCCTTTTGAATTGTTTGAGAAGTATTTGATTGACAGTAGTTATCGTTACTGAATCAACACTGACAGAGGTTCTATTTTATAATTGCATTTCTAAAATAGCAACTTTTAAATTGCTTGGATGTTTGAGTTATTTTTTATGGCTCATTTATCTAACTGTGGTTACCATAGCCTAAGCACTCTTCTCAAGTTTTATTTATTTATTTTTCAATGGAAATTTCAATGCTTTGTACACATGACAAGTTCCTTTTTAATGATTTGATGGATTCGCACTGATTTCTGCCAAGATTATGTCACTTGTGGAAAAACATACTCAGTTGGTTTTAGATGTAATGGGGATACAAATTGTCAATCTAATGTAGCAACCTTGACTGAAAAGTGTGTTCTTCTCCTCTTTAAAGATAATTGAGCAGCCTCTTGAAAGTCCCACATTTGAAGCAACATCCTCACCCAGCTTGACCAGTCAAGCTGTGTTCCTCTCTGAGCCGCTGACAGGTCCGGGATGTCGTCCAGTCTAATGAAGTGAAAGGTGACAGAGTTGACATATCTATGTAATCATATTAATTTTTCCCTCTGCTGTAGGCTGCAGATTGCAGGCCCCCAACACTCTGCTCTCTTGACTACGGCAGGCCAAGTCAGGGACCCGTGGCTTGCTGCAGTTGCTATAGAAACCTAAAAATGTGTGTGTGTGTGTGTGTGTGTGTGTATGTGCAAGCACGCGCACACGCACAAGACCCAGACATGTCCTACCCGACTGATCTCAAGGGAGCAGACCAGACATGACCCCAGTCAGAGTGTTTTTTTCATTTAGGGAGGCCAGACGACAGAGGTGGACCGGCGAGGCAGGGCCTGACTACTCTGTGTTCTCCTTTGGCTTTTAGTTGAAATAGTAAGACAAACGCTTCACAAGGGTAGCATAAGAAAATTTCTGGGCTTAGTTAGTGTGAGACAACCAGCTGTGGAAATGAGCCTTTTTGTACTGAATGAATTATTTGAAGACATAAAGGTCTCCAGGCTTTTTAAGTGGTCCCGTCTTGTTCTTTGTGTTGGGCGGCTACATGGTGAGTTGCCTGACAGGGGCAGACATGATAATGAGGGAGTCTGTGTGTTCAAAAGATGGAACAGAGGTGAATAATTCTAAATAAACTGACACATGAAAGCTTGATAGCTACACAGTGGACAGCATTTCATCTGTGTTTGGATTGAACACACATTAGAATAAAAAAGCAGGTGCACAAGAATCACAATTTCTTTTTTCTCCTCAAAGATTATAAACGAAATGCCATCTGTATAAAAAAAGGGGAATGAAAAGAAGAAAATCAAAAAACAAGCCAAAGCAAATATACGAATCAAATCCATTTTTATTCAAAAAGAATCCCACCTGCAGTCAGATAAAAAAAACAAAACAAAATAAAACAAAACTCACTTCTTTTAGTAAAGCAGACAAAAAAAATCTGTCAAAGCCATTCAAAGAACAAAATCCACAGCAGTATTTCCAAAACACGCACACACACACACACACACACACACACACACAGATACACGCACACATCTCACTTTCTCTTATTAAGATTTACTTGTTAAATGTTTTCAAAGTGTTTTGTCATGGAAATTAATTCATTTCCTGCAATAATTAGGGATGGACTTCCATACTTTGTGAAATACTCTGCCCTCTTGTGGGGAGAAAGCTAATACCCATTAAGGCATAAAACTTAAGGCAAACCCGAACTGTTGGCTGTGTTTGGATTAAGGAAAAATAAATTGAAAAATAAAATCTATTCTCATACATTTGTATCATAGATAAAAAAATTGGATGCATGACTCAATAACGCTCAAAATATAAAATGAACCTTTCCGTTTGACCTGTAACGCACTGTATTCATATGGCAGGTGTGGACATTAGGGTTAGGCTCTTATGGACTTATGTCGTTGGACAAAACAGCCAAACATTTTTTTTGTCAAGGTAAATGAAGGAAAAATTTTTAAATGAGCTAATTGAAATTGAACTTGTCCACAATGATGATGTTACAAGCACTAAAAGTTAAAAGTAGAACTTTAATGTGAATCCCTGAGTCTCACTGATCCAAGTGTACAGGCACATTTCATCTCCTTAGCAGAAGCTGAGGCTCTGCTGGAAAGTAATCTGATCTGGCATGGGGTGATTTGTATCACAAATTTGTTTCTAAAAGCAAAAGCGTTACACAAAAGTGCTCACTTGCAACGCTGGGTCAGTTTAGCGGATAATTCAACACCACTTTCTGGTTTGTGCTGTAAAATTTAAACCAATGTGGTGAACACAATTCAATGATGTGTAGTTTCACAACTGTCCTCACACCGCATGCAAACAGAGAACTACTCAGGCTATTCAAAATGTACATTTTGTCATACTTAAGTGGGTTCCATTATGCTGTTGTGGTACATTTTTCAAGTCATAAAAGCAATATATTTCAAATTATACTTGAATCGCCTTATTTAGAAAACAGAAAATCTAAATCTAAGCAAACAAAACGCTAATCCGTCAAAACATACAGAGAAAACTCTTCATTGCCCAGGAGAGACCAGCTCTGTGTGAGGAGACAAAGAGGCTTCCCCGTCTGGGATGAATGGGTAAGAAAAACAAACACCCCATGTCGCTCTCTTCTCTCCATGATGTATTACACAGGTGTGTTACATTTGCGTATTAAGAGAGCTTTGGTTCTTTGCATGGAAGCTGGTGCTGGACTGCAGCAGCCAGCTATCTCTGCCAGCCCTCAGTCATCTCTAGTTCCCTCAGCAGCGGAACACCCTCCTCTCCATCCTGTGGGAAGCCGGCTTTGGGAAACTCCTTGGTCTCATTGGCTGGGCGGGTGTCTAGAGGGCTGTGTCGAGACAAATCGGCGTTGCTCATTGGAGAATGTTGCCCGAGGTGGTGAAGAGGAGGGGATGCAGGTGAGGACATGTGCTCAGGAGAGCTGCGCTCTGATTTTATGGTGAGATTCAAGGAGGGCAGATGTGGAGAGGGTGAGGAGCAGGACTGAGTAGGGAAGGAGCACCCCCCGCTGGATGTTATAAGAACAACAAGACAAAAAGAAACTGGGTTTAGAACAAACAAGCAGCAGGTTTAGTTTGAATTCATGAGGTGCTGCAAATACTGATTCGGACACATTTATGACCCGAATACATTATGAATGACAACATAATGCAAACAGAAAACATGCATCTCAGGTGTATATTAGAGTCACAATTGTTGAACTTCTTCAATTAGTACATTTTTTGTGTTTAAGGGTGCAAAGATTCTGTTTCAATGAAAGGTGAAGTATCAAGGCAAGCCAGATCTTGCATCCAGCCTTCAGTAATCTCACTGTTAGATGGTTTCTTACAAAATCCTGCGAGATTCTTTGTACATCTATTTTATATTTCAAGCATTTTATCCAGAAAATTGACCATTTTTGACTTATCTATAATTATTCAAAGTACTTATCATTATTACTCTCACTTCTATTGTTATTTGTCAGATTTTCAGTCATGATTTTGCTTTCATTTTTTATCTAATTTGTCAAGGCTTCTAGTGCTTGTGAGTTAGCACTATATTTTGATAATAAAAAAATGTGTGCATGTGGTTCATATAATAAAGAGAAGAGGGCTATGCATGTTGGAAACCAAAAACGAAAAATGTAAAATTCTGTTACTTGTCCGTTTTGGGATCAAAGAGTAGTTCCTGAGATAGGTTAGAATTGTGAAGCTCTCTGCTGAGGGATTTCGAAAATAATAACTTATTCTTTATTAATCTTTGTGGTAAAATACGTTCTCGGCATTTAACCCATGATGGAACCGTGAGCTGCCGTCCATCAGCACCAAAAGAGGAGTTAGGGGTTCAGCATCTTGCTCAACAGCACTTCGACACACTAAGAAGAGGCACCAGGAATGTTTGATTCCAAAGGCAATCTCTCTGGCTCCAGCACCACGAAATGCCTTATATTCCTTCTACATATAGAAAGAAAGCCTTATGTTTCAGCATATTTTGCCTTTATTCATCGAAATGTAATCCAAACGCATAAATATTAATTTCATAATAATTATTAGTTCAGTGCATATTCATCAGACTTTATGATGATATATTACGTGGAAGACTGAATACATTATATTCATGTAGTCCATTGATGTTTCAAACTGTGTTGTATTCCAGTTTGTGAACTACTGGATTGTTCAACTTCTTCTGCATCTTTTTCTTAATGATATTTCCAACATGCATATATAATACCACATTATTCAGGGTTCCTTTGAGCCCGATGAAGATTTTACTGAACATGTTTCTGTCATGAACAAAATATTAATTTCCTTACTCTTGGTTTATATGACTCCCAGGGTGTTCCTGGGGAGGCTGCGGCTGCCATGGGTTCCCTGCTCCTCGCTGTAGACTGACAGAGTGGTAAAAACCAGGTTGGCTGCACTCTTGAAGAGACATAGAGGTAGAAATATTTATATTTAATTTTAAATTCATGAATGATTCACCCTTTTCACATGTGGAGGTCACTGAAGAAATATCAATTGTATTAAAGACCTCATATAAAATAGTTTCAATGCAGTTTGGGACTGTATACTTTTTAAATAATGCTTTCCTTAAACTACTGTAAATTATAGACAGATGCGAAGTATGTATAAACCTGCATCTCAATAACTTAAAATGTTAAATATTTCACCATTTTCTAAAATATAAATATTTCAGAAAAGACAAGAGAGGCATGTAAAAAAAGAGTCAAATTTAAAAAGAGTAAAATGCATATTGTTTAAGCCATACATGCAACGGAACGTGTACAAATCCTTCAATTCCAAAATAGGGTCATGCAAATAATGCATAAGATCCTTTGAAAAAACTAAAACGCACCAATTGGTTACAAGAGGTCAAAAACACTTTGCTGCTTTTATGCTTCGGGAAACTGAAAAAGATGAGTGGAAACTCCCAAAGGGTTTTGGGAGTTTGGGAATACTTACCTGAGGTTCCAGGAGATGAAAGACTGTAAGCACCCAGACTTTGGCCAAGCAGCCCTGCTTTGCCCATGGCAACCATTGAGCTGTTGCTGTGCAAGCCCTGGTACAGGAAGCCTTTCTGATCATTAGGAAAAATATAATGATACAGAGATTTCATATTGGATTTAATGTGTGCAATACATTCAAGCCAGAAGAGTAAGCATGTGGTAAAATCCATGCTGTTGCATGTAGAATGACTGATCAACGGGCGGCTATTGATGAACTGACTCAGATGTGACATAGGCCTTCAAGTGTAAGAGGTGCATGTTAGCTTGACAGACATCTGCCGGTGTGGGCCAAAGGAGGTAATAAGAGTAACTCACAGCAGGGTTGTGGTTTGAACGCGTGACCCCCTGGCCCTGATTAGCAGCATCTCCTCGAAGGCTCTCAATACCCAGGTTCAAAGGAGGGGGGCTTTTCATGTCTATAGCTCTATTCAAGTTACCGTGGGAGAAGACGGAGTAGCCAATACCTGTTGTGAAAGAGAGGAGCAGGAAGTGAAAAGTGCTGTAAGCTTGTTTCACTCCCACCAACAATTTCTTCTTTGTTTTTATCTCAATTTAAGGTGAAGGCAGTCTTGGGGATTATGGGATGATTCGGTGTACTGTTGGCTTGAAGAAATATTGTTTGAATTGAATATTTCTTTAACTCTATAATTTTAAACCAGAAAAGAAGTAAACTTGATGAACAGGTGTGAATGTTTTTGTGAAGGACTCGTACAAGTGGTTTAAGTGGTGAAAAGGCCAGTTTCACAAAATAAACCGACTGTATTAGACACGCATGCACACACATGCACACTAACAATACTTCCTATTGATTCACCGCGAGCTGCGCAGATGGCATTTACACATATGAATAGTATTACCTGCAACGAGCAAGTGTGGGAAGTGAAAAAACCCACATATGCTTTGAAAAAAAATGCACAAATAAATAATAAATAATACAAAAAACAACTTATTTTAATGGAAAATTATATCTATGCATTTTACATTTATTTATAACTGCATATGGCTGTCCACTCTTGTTAAAATATTAAAGACACAAGTGTGACTACCATATTACAGTGGCAGTAGTTCTTCACTCACCTGTGTGTGGAGACATGAATGGGGGATGTGAGTGCACTGCAGCAGGGCTTGCAGATCCAGGTTTGGAACTCAAAGATTTAAATCCTGGGGGTCTGTGTAAGGCCATACTGGATCCAGGAGAGTTGGGAAAGTTGCTCTCACAGCCTGCCGACACAAAAAACTGGGCCTCTGGAGAGAGCAGAGATGGAGCCTGGAAAGTCAAACAATGACCAAATGAATCCAAATTAAGTGTGTCAACAAGTGAAACTTTTGAAACAATAAGAAGCAGCTTGTATCGTATTCACAGATAATGTTTGATAAAAGTATGTTTGTGTTATTGCAAGATTTTCTAATTAGGAGGCCAACAATTGGTTAAACTGAAAGAAATGGTCATAACACAGGGCGTGTGGATTGATCATAGCAGACAAATTGCAAATAAATATAAGCATGTTAGTTTCGAGACTTAGATATCTTCTGATAGCTCACTTTAGTTTGTAATGTATGAGTGTATTTGTGTTTGTGTGCCGATGTGATGAATGTGCAACAGTGGAGGTGTGTGTGGACTGACATAGAAGCGCTGGCGGGCCACGGAGAGATCCATGCCCTCACTGTGAGAATATTTGTCTGTTGCCACCTGCATGCTTTCCTCACTGTCCAGCTCAGAGCCATCCAGCCCAAGGCCCTTCCTGCGCAGAGTCTGATGCAAAACACAAAGTTTTTTTAATTTTTTAATCTAACAATTTTTAAAAAAAAAATTTTTAATAGCTTGATAATCAAGATGACTCCTGACTTATCCTGATTTCATTGTAAAACTGGACATACTGTACCTCCAGTATATCTGTGTTGGTGCGACTCTCATGTGGCTCACTGTACTCTGTGTACTTCAACAAAACTTTGTCCATGTCTGTACTTGCGTATTGGAACAAGCGATTCGTGCTGTTGAAGATGATGAGGGCGATCTCACAGTCACACAGCACACTCAGCTCATATGCTTTCTTCATCAGGCCAAACTTACGCTTAGTAAATGTCACCTGCGTAACATAGAAATGGATATTTGCATCACATAACTCATAACATCACATGAAATGACAAAACTCTTGAATACAAATTGTGTAGAAAAAAAATTATAATTAAATTGTAACGCTGAAACTGGTCATTTGAATGTATTAATAGGGCTGATATAGAGTGAAAATGAGTACCCCCATACTTATGGCTGGTATTAAATGTGTCATGCACTATGTAATAGTAGGTTTGAAATTTAACATTAATTTGATATTAATCATTAACATAGCAACTTAAAATTTGAAATACCTAGAAATAAGCAAAAACCTTAAAAGATGAATCAATAAATCATAAAAAGTTGGGAAGTATCCAGAAACTAATAAGACTAAATTAGGCCGAGTTAGACAAAATTGCTTTTTTGAAGGAGCAACAAAAAATGCTTTTTCTTGTGATTTAGATGATGTATTGCTGCTGCTGCCCTTATAGTTTCCCAGTTTTGGCATGAATAAAGTACATCTATCCATCTATCTGTCTGTCCATCCATACATCCATCACACAGGGAGCCTCACAATATACACAGATTAAATCTCCTCCAGTTTTCTAATAAATATTAAATACCAGCTCACCTGTCTATCTATCAATCTGACAATTCTCACATTAACATCTAAAAACAAAATTCTTGTTAAATACACAAAGACACCTAATAAAACACTGTGGATAAAGAATACTCAATGACTATGATAACAGTGCATAGCCAAATCGTAACTATCACTGCTGACGAGGAAGTATATTTATATACATTTTCTTCAGGACATATATAATATCTTTATCAGCAGGTCCAGTTCATAACAAGAAAATCTGTCATCATCATTAAAGAGAATGAAATAACAGCAAAAGTGCAGAGCTTAAAGATCACCCAACGTGCCGTCAACACGCTGCTTCCTCTTTTTCAAATGATGCCGATGGTGGGGAATCCTCCCAATTTACCCTAAAAACTCACCATCAAGTCTGTTAAATCCTAAAATAATAATAATAATAATGAACAAACAGCTGTGGAGCTACATGTCTCTCATTTGGAAAATCTTCAAGTTCATAATATGCTGTAAAATAAGACACCTGATGTCTTGCTTTCAAACAACTGAAGATTTTTAGTTTACATCAACAGCAATAATTTAAAGGCAGCATTGTTGAGATATTTGGCATTTTTAATTACGGGTGATAAGTTGCTGAGCAACTCAGTGGTTGAAAATGATCATCGTCTTTATCCACCTTTATTTTCCAGCTGCGGTCACAACATCAGTGATATGACAGATAAAATTGGAGACAGGGGGCCTCGCAATGTTTAACAGAAGTCAAGTCTTCTTTAGTTTTACCTCTAAAAAATATTAAATGTCAACTCACCTGTCTGTTTCTCTGGTCCAGAATTCGAGAAATTTGTATTTTCTTTCTTCCCATTTTTTCTGCTCCACGGCACCTGAAAAATAAGATGTAACTATGTTACAGCAGCAGAAAACAATATGTCTCCTTTATTTCATAAATCGAGTTCTGCAGTTAGTGCAAAACCCACTAGTGTGATGCCCCTACCATGAAATTTGCGTTACACATATTTCTTGAGACACGTTTCCTCGAAGTACCAGTTGGATTAATGGTTAATGACTAAACTCATAACTCAGCTAGAGAATCTGACAACTGTCCTGTTCAGCAATATGTCACTTCAAGCTCATGTAAACTGGTGGGAAATTTTCATCTGTTTAGTTTAAGTGACTCGAGTCCCTTCCCCCTTGGTAAGGGCAGGCTGTTTATTTTTACCACTATGAGGCGATGTGGTCTAAAGTTAGAGTGGCCCTTGCTGGCCAGCGGTCCTCACAGTCTGACACCGCCACAGTCTGGGTTACCCTCGGGCCAGCGGCAGGGCTCGGCTACAAGGCGCAGCCCCAAGAGACAGGGTTAAAAATACAGTTGATAGCTCCATTTAAAGCCTCGGCAGCCATTAGCTTAACCCTTCCAGTAGAAGGGAAACGGTGTGTTTTTGAAGGATGGCGGGGACTAAAAGCCACCCACTCCTCTCTCATGCATGTCAGAAATTACAAAAACATTGGACAGGCAGAAGCCACTGACATGGATGGATTGCAGTTTTCTTGAGAATGTCCATTTTTGAACTTCACATCCACTGTTTGCCTCGGTTAAGAAACCCCCTTGTACTTCATCTGACCTGCTGAGGTTTACAGAGCCTGGCATTGAAGAAAAACATGAAATCAGATGTACAACACTGCATATTAATCAAACGTAAATAAGCTTTTACTTTTACATTTTGGGCACGTAATCAGTCAAATGGCATTAAGCGGTGGTCTGATTCCTTTGACCAAACAGTGCTGCGCCAAAGCCCAAAGGACTTTTCACTGGTTTTCCCCCAAGAATCAGACATGTATTAGACTTTTTCTATTTTTAGTAACTTGTCCCTCCTGATGGTGTCTTAGCGGATATGGCGCCTGAGTTCCCACGACCCCTAAAGTGCCCGCCGTCCTTCATTATTGGCTTGGCATACAGGCATCTTGGGCATTTCTAGAGGAATCCACCTCTTTGCCCTTATCATTACCTTATAAAGTCCTATGATATTCAGCATGTAGAATACACCACAAAGACAAGACAAACCGCAAAACTGACAGGGGGAGATAAACGCTAACATTGCCTCTACTGTAAGGGCTAGCATGGGGCTGGCCAATACACCCAGAGTTTAAAAGTTAAGACCATTTGCATGTAGCAATTCAAGCTGTTCTTCAGATTCATTTATTTTGGCATCAGTAGTGAGATAATTTAACCTGGTATCAAGGCATGCTGATCAAGACTGAGGGAAGTGGGATATGGGTTTTAGACAGAACAGAAAGCTTTTTATCTTAAGGTTCTGAGGTTAGTTCCTCTCAGATAAGCTACTATGTCACCTGACAAACATTTTCAGCCCCTATTTAGATGGATCAAATCGTGAGCTTTTGAACTCACCTAAGACCAAATATATTTGCAACCTCTGGATGCTTTACCATATACCACCTGCTCTTTGAGGAAATGATCCCTGAAAAAATATAGATGGCACAAATCGTGAAGATTAATCGTGGAGAAAAGAGGCCTTGTGGTGTGATGATCAGAGCCTGGAAGTGAGGATGACATCTGTAATACGCAACTCCCTCAGCATCCTACTTCAGTCACATTCTCAGAAGTGAGTCACATGGAGACCCTACAAGTTTATCACCCACTAATAACACCATTGATTCATCATCTCGATGACTCCAGGATTGCAATTAACAGCTCATGTGAACAAGACAGAAAATATAAGGGCATATGTATTGCTATTGGCTTTATGGAGGGTCTGATTGAGTGGTGTTCCATTCTCAAATATTGTAGCTTGTAAGTTTTTCTAAAATAAATGAACACATGGCTGCAATATTTGATGTAGAAAAATATGCGATAACATGGTGGAATCAACCACATGCACTGAAATGTAGCTGCTCCTGTAAAAGTACAAGACTCAGCTAAAAGGCCGAAGTGCAGCAGTGTAAATTAGGCTCTGAATTTCTAAGCCTGTCATTTTAATCTCTGTGGTTACAGCTAGAAAGTTTTCTGTTTGAAGGTGAAATGTCGAAAGAAGGCCAACAGCGTAGATGGAAAACTTGGGCAACATCAATCCTGCCGTAACCTTGGTGAAAGGAATGATGGGACAGTCAGACTGACTCGTGTCTGATGTGAAGTGCACTTTAAGAGGAGGAAGCCCTTGTGTGTTCATGGTTGTTACACTTTGCAGCTGCTGAATGAGGTTTCAGCCAAGATTCTGTGAAGAATACAAGTTACATCTTTAAACGACATCTTGCAAGATATATTATGGAGGTTGTGGCCGTCTGACTTGGGGTCAGACAGTTCATGTGCACCATCGGGGGCCTTTGCAAAGCAATGGCGAGGAAATATTTGTCTAATTTTAACAGGAGATAATTGAATTGCCTTGATATTTTTGATAGAGCCAGAATAGTAATAGTACAGGCAGGCACGAGCATGAACATTTGATCTGTCTAAAAATGGTGGAAATAGATTCTGTGTTTGTCAAGAAAGCGTGAAGCACATTTATGATAAATAGCGGAGAAGCTGTCCGGTCCATCCGCTCTCTAAGGATGAAGGAAAGCAAAATGTTTAATAATCTGTCAAAGCCAATAGTAAAGATGATGGGTAATCTCTCTGTCTGTCTGTCTGTTTGTCTGTCTGTGTGACTCTCTATCTATCTATCTATCTATCTATCTATCTATCTATCTATCTATCTATCTATCTATCTATCTATCTATCTATCTATCTATCTACCTATCTATCTATCTATCTATCTATCTATCTATCTATCTATCTATCTATCTATCTATCTATCTGTCTGTCTGTAATAAACTAAGAATAGATATTTTTTCTTTACTCATATTAGTTCTTTTTATCCTGAATGAGTTGCTTCAATACTCGAGTGTGGCAGTGTCGTTTTACGCAACATGCACTGAATAAAAAATAATAAACGAATAAAAAATAGTTTAAAAGTATTTGCGGATAATTAGACCGAATAAATCACTGACGTCATTCCAAAACGGTCTGATTAAGAATAGCCCGTCTCTCTTCCAGTTGCCAAGCATCTCTCTTGAATATAGCCACGTCTTTACGCGGCGTGGTGCAAGAACGCAGCAACAGGTACTCACACAAGTACAAGTACAAGTACAAGTCGCTGCGACTTGGCACAAACACACACGATTACTTGAAAATAAATAAAAAAAACAATCTCACCTGGTGCTCGATCTGCGTTTTGCCTTTGCCTCTGCCCTGCTGGCTTCGGATGGAGGGGGTTCCGGGCGCAGGCAGGGGTCTGCTGCTGGTGGATGTGTAGTGATAATCACCTGATGGAGTTGAGGAAGGGCTGCCCTCCAACAGCTGGCTGCTGCAGCCCTTCCCCCTGTCACCGCACACCGCCTCTCTGGTCGCGCCATTGGACGCGCTCCTCCGCCTTCCCCCTTGCGCCCGCAAACCGACCAGCGACAGGAGGCTGAGCGCCGAGTTCAGAGCAGAAGTTGCACCTTTTTATTTTTATTTTTCCCCTTTCTCTCCGGTATCAGGAGGCACTTGGATGGTGCCTCACGCAGTCGTTTGTAAAGACTCTAACCATAGATAAAAATACAAAGTGATCATTTGACTGGGATGTTCTCAAAGATCTCTGCCCTTGTGAATATGTTTATATATTGGGAGGAATTTCTTATTTATTACTTTGATTGTTCGTGCGTACGTGTACGTGTGTGTGTGTGTTTTTTTTTGGGGGGGGGGGGTCTTTGACTTTTATGGCTTTTAAAACAGTCAAAAAAGCGATAGGAAAATAATGACACACACACACACACACTTTTTGCTCATAATTAAGCATGTCCTCCACTCAAAAAATGCATTTGATATCAAATGTATTAAATATGTCTTAATTTTTTTTACATAAATATGCACAAACACACACACATATTCTTTGCAACAGTGATGAATAGATGTCAATTTCTGGTGTTGACAATGACTGACAATGATCCTTCAAGGGGCCCCAAATCTATTTTGAGAATCTTTGCATTGGGATATGAAATGTTAGGTGACACAAGTTTATGGCTTTTTACAATCCACATTAAAATGCAGACCCAAAGAGTGTTAAAATATGTGCCAGCCTCATTGTGAGTCTGAGATACCATTCAGAAAACTATGATATCCAGTGATTCATGTCAAGAACCCTCGCTGGGTCATCAAGCTTGATTCATATAATGAGTATAGAGGTTCTTACTTGTGACGATATCCACCTGTTGGTTTATTTTCCACAAGGTGACGTCAGAATTTTGGATGAGTGTATAGGGAGTAAGAGCAACACAGCAAGATAACGTCTTGTTTTTCAGAACAATCTCACAATAATATCCAAAACTCTGTGGATTTCTGCCTTGTACACAGATCCTGTATGAAAGCTGTGTACCTTGGTTTGGAGAGTTACACTGTCAGAAGAATGTCATTCTGCTTTAGTGTATTTTGGTTTTCTACAGACTGAAGGGTTAACATTTATCAAGGATGTTAAATATATACTAAATAACTGGTGTGTACATGGTGTGTACATGAAAATGTAGAATGAGGCAGGTGTTTACGGCAAAGCTGTCATCTTCAGAACAATAGCCATTCCACTGTAAATTTTATTTCTTTCTTTCTTGTGTGAGAGGGAATCTTTTTGCTTTTCACATGTGTAGAAACTGATAAAATATTTAAAGAAGTGGTGCTATGCTGTTATTGGTTTGGGACTCACTCAAGGTCCCTTACAGCTGAATGCAGTAGAACAACTGATGAATGGCTGTCGATCTCTGACATAGAGAGTCTGCACTCCACATCATGGTTACAACTGGTGGTGCTATTTTGTTCGTGATAAAAAAATTTAACTTTTATTATAGATAGGGACTAATTAAAGGACCATCTAAATGAGCATGATCATGGTGCCAAATAAAAGTTTGATTAACAACCATTTGAATCTATCAACAAATACTCAAGAAAGCTTCTTGGAGGTCAAGGACACAATTAATGTGAATGATTTATTAAGAGTTGGAAATAATTTTGACTGGATATCCAAAGAAAAGGTGAAAAAAATTCAAAGAGAGACCTTGAAAAGCTAAAGTGCTTTCAGTATAACAGGTATATTTAGAGGTAATAACCGAATCACTGCTCAAGCTGCATTATTTTCTATTTTTGAGATGTGACACAATGTACCTCTAAAAATAAAATAGTGACAATTTATCAGCATAGATCCCAGTGTGGAAGCGTGCAGACAAACTTTTTTCTCCAACTCTCTCTATCACTCTCTCTCTTTTGCACACACACACACACACACACACACACACACACACACACACACACACACACACACACACACACACGCACAAGAGGTTTTGTATGCACAAACCCACACCACATGTAATCCCGAGAGGTATCTCAAACTATCTGATGCAATAGTCAGCAACATCTCGCAGACTCTTCAGGCTTCACCTCCAGGATTCATGAGGATTGGCACCACAGAGGATTGCGCAACCCCCCATCTGTAAATACAGTGAGCTAATCACCTGCAGCTAAGGGGAAATGATTGTTCCACAGAGCTGTGTTTACACAAGCACACTCTTCATTCACCAAAATATTTTATAATTTGATTGACTGCAGGCTAAATTGCCAACACTCCATTAAGGAGAAGCACTAACTTTTACATTTGCTTTTTGCAAATGTAAACTGACAGCAATGGCAGAGCCCATTTTTTTTTCTTTCACTTTCCTGAAACTTCTCACTTCTGCTTTCGACAAGCTATACCAAGACTCTTTTAGAGCATGTGGCGAAGCTGACAGATTCAGAAATAGCCTCCATGGTCAGCCTGCATGTGTGAGAGCGATTTTTCACATTGTGTACAATTATAGCTACAGTCTTATCTACACTCCAACAGAATAAAGATTATACCTTCCTTTTTTCTTAAACACCACTGCAAAATTGAAGTATAATTCAATGTTTTCAAAGATCTAGCCCCCTTACAATCAGATATTAAAGCAATTGAGAAAGACAAAATAAAATCATCAAGGTCCGAAAAGGCATTTGCTATGTAAAAAACACAATTTCCAAGTTCACTGCCACATTGAATACAAATGTGGAAATTTTGCTTCTGATTTTTTTTCATCATCAAATCCTTTTTTGGGGGTTTTGATTAGTTTATCCCACAATTTCTCTGTATTTTCTTAGTTTTTTTTTAGTTGTTGGTAGTTCTGTTTTACTTTGAAAAGGTTTTTTATTTGTGACTATTTCCTGTTTTATTTTGTAATTCATCTCCTCCCACAATGCATGTTTATTTCCTGCCTTTTCACACCTGTCTGAACGATCACTCCTGAACCAGTTCAGTCAGCCCCCTGCCCACCCTCATGTACTGAAATGTACTCACATTTATTTCAGTTCTTTGTGGTTTTTCTCACTTTCTTGAGACTAACCTTTAGTGTTCAC
This sequence comes from Fistularia commersonii, assembly GCF_037954325.1. NCBI lineage: Eukaryota > Metazoa > Chordata > Actinopteri > Syngnathiformes > Fistulariidae > Fistularia > Fistularia commersonii. Next base: position 7,207,909 of record NC_141299.1, on the reverse strand, counting down.
CGGTTACTTTATTTAACCTCTTTATTTAGTCGGCATGTTTTGTGCTGGCATCCTCACTGATTTTAAGTTCATATATTGTTTATTGTAGTCCTCACTTGTTTGTTCACTTCCACATTAAACCCCCTCAGAAAAAAAAAACACATAAATAGAAACCCCATAAAGTATGTTAATGCATTTATAACAAATTTTTCCAACTGTAACAGCTAGATCCTAATTATTTGTGTATTCAATACAAAGTCCATTCTCAGGGTTTCTGAGATTCTGAGGGTTTTCATTCTCACTGAATAATACCTGCGGGTATTCAGAAAGCGTGGTGGGACATTGCTGTTTCTGAATTAACATCAACTCCCTCTTAAGGCTCAACTAGTTCCAATAATATGAATCATCTGTGTCTGGTCACTGGTAACTCCAGGCGACTTGGAGCAGTCAGGATATGTAACATTCAGTGAGCATTGAAGAAGCCCAAAAAGTCAGTCCACATATAGAAAATGCAATGTCAGGAAGGAAGGAAAAGAAAAGAAGATATAGAAGAAGATAAAATTATTAGGTAAGATAATGTTGTCGGCCATCTTTCCAAAAAAAACAACGCATTTATACTGGCAAAATACTGGTTTAGGGATTGAGGCTCTTGGATGTCAAAGTATCTGGCATTAATTTATTCTTCACTGATCTATCGAAGTAGGAATACCTGGAGACCTTTATAAGAGTTGAAAACATTATGAAATCATTCTGGAGTCTTCATAAGATAATAATTTATGATTCCTAAAGAGGAGAAAATCCAAATTAGAAAGTGATAAAGGGTCTATAATGAATTGTATTTCTTGAAATGTATTTCTTAGTTAATTTAATCATTTTAATATTACTCTGCTTACACAGTTGATGGATTATCACTGAACTCCACTGGATCTATTTATCATCTTATTCAGTGGCTACACACCTGCTTGCACTGTGAGAAATTACTTTTTTTTTAATTGTATTTCATGTTATGCTGATTACCTGGAGCTGGATCTTATATGATGGTGTAGTAAGTTTATTTGACTGATAATATTTTTGACTGTGAAAATTAACTGGAATATATTCTATAAGGAAAGGTACATGTAGAGAGACCTGACAGAACTTTTTTTGGAGCCTGTTTATATCTAGTGAATATTGTTTGTCACGCAGTTAAACTAAGCTTTAACATTAGCCTGCCCCTGGGCAGATTAGGCCGAGGTGTAAGTAGGGACTCAGGTGAGCCATATTCATGGAACGGAACTCTAATATAAATTTGTAAGACTTGGAACATGGAACTTGTGAAAACACACAGACTCTCCCTAAATCAGGATTTCTTGAATACCCCACAGATGTCTACAAACTTGGAAAAGTAAAAGAGCTGAGTGTTTTGACCCAAGCTTATCTGGAGGTTTAAACTTTCCACATAAAACTTGAGTCGTGTGATAATTGGGCCGGGTGCTTTTTTTTTAAATGATGTCATAACATATCTTCTCCGAATTTCAAGGACCAGACAATAATATTTCCAGTCATAAAGGCTTGTGAAAAAAAAAGAAAACCTTTCGGTATCAAACCTTTCAAAAACATTTTATTATGCTGTCAGAATTGTGTTAAGAATGGGCAATGTCTGCTCCCCCCCTCTCCTCCTTCCCAATGCGTCCTGCGCAACATTCAGGCTCAGTAATTAATAATGTCAAGTTCTTGACGATATGCTACAGTTGTTATTTTTTTATTACTTTAATTTTTTTTTGTTCATTGCTTTACTCTAAAGTATTAATTTCCCTGTTTAAAAATTGTGACCAAACATCAATGATTTTTCATGAGCAAATTTGCAGAAAATGCATCAGCATTCAGAACACAATAACTTTATTTAAGTAAATGAAATGACAGGAAAATAATATAGATAACTGCATAATTGAACATTGTTTTCCACACACAACATAATCTGTCAATTTCACTTGAAACTCCAGATGGGTGACCCAGTCAGACAAATTCTTTCTCTTCTGTCCCTCGAACTCATCCTCTTTTCATGAACTGGTTAGTCCGCTACAGCTCCTTTTACAAGTCTCCCAAAAAAGTCTGTCATCAATATAAAACAAGCAGCTTAAACAAAATCGTGGAGTCAAACTTGTAACAAAGAAAGCATGTCTGTCTGAAAATACTGCACTAACTCTGCTTCTGCTTTAAACTGATTTCAAAGTAACTTTCTTCAACTAAAAAGCTTTTATTTGATATTGTATCTTATTGATACAATCAATAAATTTTTTTATATTATATTATATATATATATATGATATAAAATATATATATATATTCTCACCCCTAACCCAGAGTATGCATGCCTCACAGCACAAAAGGCCCTGGTTCGATTCCAACAAGGGTACCCTTCTGTGGGTTTTCTCTGGGTTCTCAAAAATATGCAGGTTAATTGGAAAAAAATGGGAAAATTACCCTGAATGGGTGAGTGAATGGTTGTTTGTCTGTATATGTGACCCTGCAATTGACTGGCACTAGTCTAGGGTGTACCCCACTGCTACCCTGAGTGCAGGATAAGTAATACACCATGCTTGGATGGATGAAACCGAGGAACCCTTAGTTGAGCATGTTAAACGGGAAACTTCAGCATAAAAGACACTAACGGACCGATTTCATCCCATATAAAACATATTCACTGATCATATTTAATCCTGTTTTCTTTCATTGATTTACTGTGATAAATGTTTTACCATAACATTCAGTGGCTTTGCTTGCATAAGTCTCCCTACAAGTGCATTTTATAATCAGTATGAAGTCATTATACTGTTCGACTTTGATATTGTGCATGACGTGTGGGCAGATTGCGGGATTAGTGTGTGTCTTTCTTGAGTTTGCATTGCATAAAAAAAAGGTAGGGTTTTGATTGACTTCTCTTTCTGGTTCAGATTTTTGTCGAATTGTATCTTGCGCCATAAAAAATAACTATGACTCATAAACAACTTGATGTACGGGAAAAAATGAGGTTTACAGAAAATAAAAAAAAGAGAATGAAACAGCCGCTGAAAAGGGAAGCGTACATTTCTGACCCCTCGGGACTTCCGTACATGAACAGAACGTTAACACCTTAATCGCTTACTATAATAAATTCATAAGTAGGCTTATCTAGAAAGCTTGTTGTCATATCATACAATCAATGGAGAGCAATATAAAGATTTTAGTTTATTTCTCTTTAAAGTGTGTTCTGGTGCTTACAGGATATTTAGAGCCAGTATCTCATTAAAAAAAAAGTTAAAAAGTGAAAAGTCTGCGGGTCAGATAAACGAAGGTTTTGGCAGCTGGGCAGCGCGATTGTTTGAATTTCCTGTCCGGCGGCGTTGTTTTGTGTTTAGTCAGTGAGTTTTGCCTGTCGCAGGAGCACATCAGCGCTTTGTTTCCGAGGTTCCAAGAGAAAAAAGTCCATTGTTGTGGCGAAGTTTTTAATCTGGGGATTTAACGCACATCACATGCTCAGACTGGGACAGCGGGGCTCTGCAGCGCAGCCGCCAACCCCCGTGCGAAATAAAATAAAACTAAAATAATACACGTGCCCACGCGAAGTGCCATGCCTGTGGACTTTTCACCAGCCGTTTGAGGATCGCGGAAGAACTTTACTTTTTAAATTTTATCTTTTTCTTTTCGAGGAAAAGTTGCACGGGAGTGGAAAACTTTGAGGAATAACACGACCGGGGCGAAAGGGGAAAAAAAAAAAAAGATGTCGCTTCAGTACAGCCAGCGGTCCCTTGTAGTCCTGTCCTTGCTGGGGATTCTCTCGGCTATCATGTCCGTTTTATCGGTCCTTTTGATTTTTCAGCTTCAGTCTCAGCAGATGGCGGTGAAGGACGCCCCTTCCTCAATTTCCGCCGTCATTCCCACCGGCGTTTGGGCCGCCTTGCTGCCGGTCTCCACCGTACTCTCCGCGCTCTCCCTCACCCTGCACCTCAGCTCCGTGGTGGTGTGTCTCCTCCACAGCTACTTTTCCACGGAGGTCTGCAGAGGGGAGCAGGACACCGAAAGGTACTTCAAACCCGCAAGTCACGCCGCGACTCACACCTGCCTCTGCAAACGCGGCTCCGCCATGACAGCCGCTTTCCACGCTTGTCTCGCCTCTGTTGCAATTGTGCGTCGGCTGGTTTGACTGGAAAAAGAAATCTGAGCGAAGCATCTGAAACCGTAAACACAATAATGTTTATTGCAAGTCTATTGGTAGAAAGCCAAAATCTTCCTGGATGCCTGTGGTGGGACATGAACGTGTCACTGGTAGCTGAGACGGGCCGCTCCGCAGGTCACAGCGGGGTTTACGCACACGCGTGGAATAACATTAGTGCAGGCCACGTTCCGTTTGGTGGTTCTGTCATTCTAGCTGAGCTTCATAGACCCTTCAGAATAGAACGGGGATTAAAATAAGAACCTCAGGGGTGTGCATACGTCTGCCAGCAACTTTTGGTGTGAATTGATGCTTTCTGCACTGCTCTTGCAGTGAAACTGAATTGGTTTGCTGGGCCAAAAGTTTTCCTGCTGAAAGAATCATTTAAAGTTCTGTTGATGAAACTGCAGATACCACCTCCTCTCTCCAGGAAAGTGAACTTGAAGCTTAATCTGATATGATGACCACATGTGCTACAGAAAACTGTTTTTTTTTGGAGAGATATTGCAAACTGTTGCACATTTCACTCATATCCTGTCATTGTTTATTGTGAGCTCAACACAGGTATAAAAGGAAATCACCAGAAGTGCACGCTAAAACAGCAAGACTGCATGAACATGAAAATCATGTGAACTTGCACAGTGTAAATCAAACTAATTTCAAACATCTATAGAATGATTGTTTTTGATGTTGGTAGCTTGGTTTGGCATTGCATTGAAATAGTACTTTTATTATGTTCTATACAAAACATGCCTGTTGTTTTAAAATATAAAAAGAAAAAAAAATCAACTAAGGCACAGCAAGACAGAGAAAAAGTCAATAACATGCTAAGACTTTCTGCTTTGTATTTCATTGATCTCCTACATATTTCCTATTTTAAGGATAGTCAGTGTGCACCACAACAAAATTTAAGTGGAAAACAATGTAAACTCTATTCAATATGCACTTTTTAAGGGGTTTACGAAGTAAATGTTTACCTGAAAACACACTCTTGTTTGATGACTTAAAATGGACGTCCACAGACCGTTAGAAGAATTAAAAGGGGTGTAGTGCAGGGACACACACTGCAATATCACCACTCGACCCCCCCCCTCACAGTCCTGAATCCCATCTAAACAATGACCTTCCTCTCATTATGTACCCAGCACACGGCCCCTCCCGGGCTCTTTCCCACGTCTGTTTACAAATCCAAGTGTAAAAGCCAGGACCTCTCTGTGTTAAGAGGGGAGTTTACTCGACAATCTGAATGATAATGAACCTCCAAATATATCAATGAAATACTCATCTGAAATAATACAATTAAATTAAAACAAAACAAAAAAAAATACACAGGAAGGATGATGAGGTGAAGGTTTGATCAGGTCTGAGTTCATCATATTTTTGTTTCCACAGAGCAGACTGGTTCCTTTTGGATAGCAAAGCAGTACGACATGTGGCCGTTGGATTGTTCTGCCTTGGCGTTTCTGTCTACTTGGCAGGTATGAATATTTTTCACATGTTAAAGTCCTGCCGATCTTTCAAGACAAAACAACAACAGGTGTTGACACATTGTATTAAAATAATATGGGAATTTAATGAAACCCAAGCTCCCCAAAGTCAGCCAAGCAGTGGATTTGCATCAGCAGAGGCAGAAACAGCACTGCTGTTCTTGTCCAGTGTATCCAAGAGAACAATGCATTCTTTGAGCAACGTCCATGACTTAAGTGTTTTTAATGCTGAACCTGGCAGCGCTGTGGCGCTCTGTTCCACTGAGCAGCTTGTACTGGGGGGGTTGTAGGAGGCAGCCATTCCCATGTGATGAGGGGTTGTTGGCCTTGTGACCCCCCCTCCGCAGCCTCAATCAAGTGGTGGCAAAGCAAGTGACCTTTTGAAGCAACACCAAGGGCCTGGAAAGTCTCATCACATCCCAGAATTGTGCTTTTCTTCACCTTCCTTTTGTGCACCTGAATCCATGGTCCTTTTCCTGCACACAAACATGGAACAAATAAGCTGAAAACAATAAGGTTGCATGTGACGACTAAATCAAACCCATGTTTGTAAAGCTATCCACTCAAAAAAACAAAAAAGGAAAAAATGGGGGAAATGTGAGGGACCCAGGGTTCATGCTGGAGTGTGGATTCAATTTTTACAACATTTTAGCTGAAACTTATATGTCAAGTTAGGAGGAAATTTGATTACATTTTAACACCTGAATTCAGATTTACTTTTTATTCCCTCAGCTTGCAATATGGAGGTAGAAACCATTTTCTGAAGCACAGTGGATATTAGCCAAGGATAGTGGTTGCCTGCCAAAGTTGAAACATCGAAGATATTCTTGTGACTCCAAAACAGTTTGTGTTCAATAAGCAGAGCACCTCTCTGGAAATTGAATTTTCAAATATGTCGGTTGTCATCTGTTTGGACATAATGAAGCATAAATTCGTATTTTACAGGAGGCATAACCATGATGTTGCCACAATGTCATCCTTTTTTGGCTCATTCATTATATGCCTTATTAAGGTGAAAATTTGAACAGGCAATCCCTGCACAGTCTTTGACACCACCCGGTCATCAGGTGTTCTGGAGGGAAATTTATTTTGGCCTGTAATCATTTTAAAATGACAGTGTCTAGCAATTTCAGTTACAATATCATACATTGCTGAATGTATAAAAAAACAGCATTTAATTTCATGCCTTCTGGCATTGTTGGAATTTGTATTTGATGACTTGAGAGAGAGAGGCTTTGGTTCCCATATGCTACAAATCAATGTAGTAAAGGAAGGCTAAAGCTCTGTAATACACACAAAGGGTATCTTCATCCCTTATTATAGAAATAACGGCAACTGGATCAATTTTGAAAAAGTTGATTCGCCTTTGAGGTATTCATTTTAAGTTCCGGGTGCAGTGGTTAGTGCTTTGGCCTCACCGCACGAAGGACCCTGGTTCAATTCCGACAAGGGGAACTTTCTGTGTGGAATTTTCATGTTCTCCCTGTGTCTGCATGGGTTTCCTCCGGGTTCTCAGTTTTCCTCCCACAATCCAAAAACACGCAGGTTAATTTGGAAAATTGCCCCGAATGAGAGAGTGAATGGTTGTTTGTCTATATATGTGGCCCTTTGATTGGTTGAAGACCAGTCCGGGATGTAGCCCGTCTCTCACCTGATGACAGCTGGGATAGGCTCTAGCATACCCCCAGAACCCTGAGTGCAGGATAAGCGTCAGACGATGGATGGATGGATTGATGGATTGATTGATGGATTTTAAAGTCCACTTTTTACCGACCTGACTGAGTACAATGCAAATAAATTACATTCTGTCTATTTCTCATCTCTTCCTTTGCAGCTATGTCCATTTTTATGCTGCTAATATTTGAGGTGGAGACAGGTATTGCCAGTGCTTGTGTTCTCTCTTCTGGGATCCTGATTCTACTGGTGGTTGTAATCCATTCACTGGTCAAGGGTTCACAGACTGCTAAGCACTATCACTCTGGGCACCTTGACACCCTTTACAAGAATGACCACGGAAACAGCAACATCCATATTTCTCGGCCATGCGAGCTCAAAATTGGTGTGGACAAACCGCGGATTCCCCGCAGCCAGTCATACATGCACCCTCAGATGCCCTACCCTTCACTTGGCGGCACGAGACAGAGAGAGCTCCACCAGCAGTACTCTCCTTCTGGAGGTTCACAAGGCCATGCTAGTGATAAAGACGGCTACAGCAGTGGTGGCAGTTGTCCTCGCATGCACAGGACCTTGTCTACAGAATCTGGTTTACTACAGGCCCAGGCTAAACCCTGGAATGGGATCAACAATGAGATGCGAAGTGTCCTGGCACGAAAGTCAGGGATCTCTACAAAGGACTCTACCTTGGTGTGATGCCCATGGCTAAGGACATTTATGACCTTCAAGTGTGTCATACTAATCATACAGACATGGATATGCATCTCTTTGCTTCTCAACATGATTATTTTGTCTGAAACCAGACAACGTGGGTATGTGAGACTCATTTTCTATGCTGAATTGCTGCTTTGTTTCACTTACCAATTGATGAAAACAGTGACTTTGACTATATGTAAATAGTAGCAGTTTATAGGTAAGAATTTGATTTAAATGTAACCATATGCAACATTTTTTTCCAAGCATTATTTTGACAGATTTAGAGGTCCCTTTGTGATTATGTAAATTCTAAATTTACTGTTTGGTGAATTCTTCCTGAATGTATGTGCACAATTAGCTTACCTATTTTGAAATATGTTTAAAATAATTTCAAATAAATTCATTCTTGGGGAAAAAAAGGTTCCAATATTTTTCCTTCCAATAAAATTCATGGCCTGTATAAGGTCATACACCATTCTGTGAAAAGCTCTTTAGTTTGAATCTTGATTTGAGAAGACTACTAACCTCATGAGGCAGTGGAAGGGGCAGGTGGAGTAGAAACAAAGGGGCTGGGTGAAGGGTTCACGTCATGATAACTTCATGGAGGTATCAGGGAACAAAAAAAATTGAAAAATACAACAGAAAGTGTGAAGCGTGTAGCAGTAAATGAGGGCTGACAGCAGCAATACAAGGGAAAAAAATGGGAGAACATGGATTTATAACAAAGGATGTTACCAGATGTAAAACATAAAAAAGTAAGGATAAACTCAACCAATTAAGGGACAAATGGTAAGATACAGAGCTGAAAGACCAGACATGTCCCCCATCTGTCTAATTTCGCCTCAAAATATTTCAAAAGGAAATGCATAAACCTGAGTTAAAAATACAGTAATTTTACTGTCAGCATTTAATCAATTTATGTACTAGTTGCACAATCAATTTCAGTATCTTTAAATGTAGATCATAACTGAGAAGAAAAGAACAATCCTCACTGTTCCAAATAATGGAGGGAATGTTTGTGAATCACTGATTCCTGATTTGGCTAAGTCCAAAAATACAGAACTACTTCATGATATATTTTTTATATATTCTAATATTGATGTATGCAAACTTATTTGCTGTGAGAAGGTTGACAATGACCTCTTACAGTATAGTTATTTTCAGTGAAATTTTACAGATTCTCGTATAATATACTAATTTGGTTGTTGTTACAAGCTGGGTGTTTAATTAACATGATGAGGAATGGATGTTGAGGCAAGATGACACTGCTATCTTACAAATATGTCCAATGTCAGAAATAGCAAAAGAGCATATACATTTTTCTGAACTAAGGTTACTGATTGACAGAGTTTATGTTGTTTACACAGCATTGTAATCTAAATGATGTTAAAATTATACCACTGTGTTTCAGTAAGCATGCTTGTTGGTGTCGCCTACCTGCGTCCTTGAGAGCTGCTAATCTGTTCTTTCATGCTTATCGCTTGTCGGAGGAGGCTGTCGATGTTTTTGAAATACATGCTGCTGTTGCTCATACTTTTCACAGCACTGCAAAAATACAACACAAACGCAAAAAAACTAGTTGATTGTGGCAGGGCAATATGATAATAAAATGGGCTGCGCATTATCTCACCTGCAAGCATACTCTACAGTGTAGATGGCTCCTTGGCTCTGCTCCTCCCAGCTTTGCATGTCAGTCTGTGGGGAAAGACAGAAAATTTAAACAGTTAGATAACAAGTGTACAAGCCCATGATCAAAATCTCATATTAGAAAGTATGAGGACGCAGTATGAACCCATTCGTCATATTTATTTGCCACACGAGGCATGATTTCTTCAAAACAATCTGCAAAGTGGATTCATCAGACCAGTGCAGTTTTCCATTTTGCCTAACTTGGAATGAGCTTGGAACCAGAGAAGTTGCTGGAATATCAAGGTGTTGTCAATACATGACCTGTGTTTTACATGGTAGAATAGTAACTTCCAATTATTAATAAGGTGATGAACAGAACTTATTGACAACTATTCCCTGAAATGTTGCCTGCATCCATGGTAAAATATCCTTAGCAGAACATTCCTGGTTCAATTCCCGTGCTCATCCAAGACAGTCGAAGTGTTGCTGAGTAATACAATGAACCCCTAACTGCTCCTGTGGCGCTACTCACCAGCTGCCTTCTGCTCATAGTTCATCCATGATGGGTTAAAAGCAAAGGTCAAATTTCCCTGACGCTGTGCTGTATGCACAACTGAATGTGAAATTAAGGATGTTTCTTCTTGTCTTCTATGTAAGCTGATACTGTTGTCACTGTTGTTCCGGTTGATATTGGAGGGATGGAAGGTGACAGGCATTTATTGCTGGTTTTCCTCTTTTGTATTTACAATTTGAAATTTGTCCAGATTCCTATCAAGTCTGTTGCTGATACCATGGACTGTAGATGAAACGAAATCCCTAAATTCCTTTGTCATGCCAGGTGGTGCAATGCTGTTCTTAAACCTCTGGAATCTTTTACTCTTGAGGATTTGAAGAAAGTGATGCAGATCTCTCCATCTTTGCTTGTGGGTGATTCAGCCTTTTAAGAAGCCACAGTTCCATATTAAATCGGGAAACTTACTGTCATCCACTGCAAGTGACCCCCTTTAAATAAATACTAACAGTGATAAAACGGTTCAAAGTATTATATTTGCACTGTTTTCAGTTTGATGTAAAGTCGAAAAGGTTTAACAAATGGCTGAATTCTTGTTTTTACCATATCATGCAGTATCCCATTATTTCCAAAAATGTCATAAGTAGCAAGTCATACTGATGAGCACAAATCCTTCAGCCTGTCTACACAGGTATGAACACGCCACTTGTTAAAGTTGTTTTATGTAAAAAGTTTGCATAAAAATATCCACAACGAAAAGGCAGGCAACGAAGGCTGTATTGGGCTTACAATTCTGAAATTACGTTTCCATAATTTTTCCCCTTGCAGTATTTTTCTACTCTTGATGCCACCGAAAGTGACATCGAGTCGCAACATGAGGAACAGCCGCCAGTGTCATCCAAATACCCGGATGATCTGGTTGACAGTATCGACACACGTTAAATGCGTTTGGTAAATTCTCCAGTTGAGGCTGATTATAAGCGGTACCTTGTGTTGCACCAGCTCGGGGAGCGATCTCCGGACGTGCTCTTGCAGCCTGTAAAGCGCCACCGACGGCTCGTTGGCCAGCACATACATGCTCTCCGTGAATTTGTCAGTCACTGTGAAACAAAAGACAAGCGGTCGGGCAACATTTTGAGACAAGAGGAATACGAAATGTGGCGAGCAAGGAGCTGCTAAAGCGGGTTAGCTAGCACCACTACAACGCCACACACCAACAATGAGGTGGGTTTTCCTTCTTTTTAATTAATTTCAGCATCACCTCTTCTCACTTTCAGCTGCATTTCCTGGTCGTCCATCGTGAAAATCTGGCCTTTGAACCCGGACACTAACAAAACAAAACGCTGTTTCTTTGCTGTGAGCGAGCGATATCATCCGCTAATCATTACTTCCGTGTTTGGGCTAGCGAGTGTCACGCGAAAACATTCCGGACAGAACTGTTTTCCTAACTAGTTCTTTTTCATCCTGTCTTACAAAGATAAGACCAAACATGCGGCCGTTAAACCGCAACGTGTTTGTGTTCATTTCTTATGTTACTGTTATAGTTGCACCAAGTAGTTTATTGAACATTTTTTATGGATAATAGCGATCTCCGATCACGATCCGACGTAAGATACGATTTACTTTCAGTTTTTCTTGATATGAAGTAAGCGCAAACAGGCATCACTGCTTACTGAGGTGAGAAGAGGACGAATTTGGCTACAAAATTGCTTGTTGTTATTGTAAGTCAATGAACTGGTTATATGTCCCGTTTACAGCTTGTTCAGTACTTCTGCTCTCTCAAATCATTGCAGGTATCATGGATGCCAGAGTTTGCGATGAGGTTACAGATGGCCAAAATGCCACTGCGTGCCCGTCCCACAGATATGAGAAATTAAATGGTATATGCATTTATAAATTAAAAGACTACACACCAAAGAAAACCAAACATACAAAAAAGCGAACCTAATTTAAAAACAGCATAACATCTGAACTGACCTAACTGGAATCGATTAATCAGTTTAACTTTGTTTGCTTTCACATTTCATGGTCCATACGATCGATCTAGTGTTTCCAGAGAGCAGTGACGTGGATGAAGAGGGTTCGTTTCACCATTCCACTACTTTGACCAACAAGCAGCGTGGGAATGAGGTTACAGCGCGCCCAGCTTCACTGGACTGTGAGTACTGGCAACTAAGACCGACCTTCAGAGGTCAAGGGTTGACACAGTCTCGGATGTTAATGCATAGACAAGTGTGGAATTTCTGGCTTGAAAGTATTTATCATGTTTTTTTATCACCTTTACAAGCGTTGTCAATACACCAGCTTGCAGCTCAAGGTGAGGTTTCACAAGTGGCTGCTCACTTGAGTAGAGGTAAGAAATTTGGGTTGCATTGTGTGAACAATAAATTCAGAGATATGTAGATGATTTAATCAGTTGTGAACATTGAGTAACAATTATGATTTAATTATTCTCATTAGTCATTATTTTATAATTGTTCACTTAAATCACTTTTCCAGAGGCATACCACGAGGAAATCAGCAATTATGATCACAAATACGACAATTTCAAAAAAGCTGCAAATCACAAGAATGTTTGCTATGATATTGAATTTAATTAAACTACTACTATTAATTAGTATATGGACATACAAAAAAAAGGGGATTATCTGAATCATGGTATAATAACATTGCTTTGACCTGTCACCTGAAAATAATATATCTTTACAAAATCCCAAGTTATTAACTTATGTCTTTATGCAGATGGTTCACTGCTTAGCCAACAGGATGAGCGTGGATTTACACCGCTCATGTGGGCTGCGGCATTCGGTGAGAAAGCAGTGGTGGATTTTCTCTTGGAAAAGGTTAGTTATCAGACATTGCAATCCAGAAAGCTCGACATATTTTATTGATGTAAAAGTGACAGCGTTTTTCTTGTCTCAGGGCGCTGACCCCAAAACAATTGCAAGAGAGCGAGAGAGTGCTCTGACACTTGCCAGTTCCGGTGGTTACGTAGACATTGTTGAGTCCCTTCTCAGACATGGAGTAGATATCAACACATACGACTGGGTACAGATATGATTGAAATAGAAATCTGTTTTCTATTTGTCAAAACTATATTAGTTACTGATGTTTTTTTTCTTTGGTATCTTCGATCTTAGAATGGAGGAACTCCTCTTCTGTATGCTGTCAGAGGAAACCATATCAAATGTGTGGAGGCACTCTTAGGTACTTTTTGAAATAAAAAATGTCACTATAAATCAATGATAATACACTAATTGCTTTAGTAACTGGAATCAATTCTCTTTGAAGCCAAAGGGGCGGACATGACTGTTGAGTCGGACTCTGGGTACAGTCCGATGGCCTTAGCTGTTGCGCTTGGACACAAAAAAAGTAGGTAGTGTTCTTTAACTAACCAATTTAAACAATAATCTTGAAATGAAGCTGACATTTTTCCCTTATTTCCTAGTTCAAAAAGTATTGGAAAGCCATATCCTGAAACTCTACAACCCTACATGACACTTGAAAGAAAAGAATAAACAGATTGAATGATCTTCGGTATTTGGTAAACTGATGACCAGGAACTGTCAAAAAACTCATCAGTCAAAGAGAGATTAATGCAGAGGATTTTTTTTTCCTTTGAAAATGCTTTATCGGTGTGTATGCATGGTGATGTACACAATGTATTGTACAATAGATTTGATTGTTTAGCACCAGAATCATTAGGTTTGGTGAATTAACAGCAAAAATGAATGTAAACAAGTTTTTTTAATTAAAAATGTATTTTTATAATGTGTGTTTCACTGGAATGATCTTGCGAGTTGAAACAGTTGATTAACAAGGCACATGCTTATTGTGGGAGAAACAACCAAAATAATTCAAATGTCCATGTGTTGTCACTGTAGATGACATGCTTCTCAAGTGCCACCAAACCACCATCCTGTGTGCACCTTGGGCCATCCACTCTTGTGAGATGATTTTAAAAAATGGTCACGAGTCTTTTCCTCCCAGGACATCCAGGGAATAAATAATAATCCTCCCAAAAAAGTCTGAACTATTCTCAAAGATTATTTTTAATTTGTCCATGGCAGGGGCATCCTGTATGGGAAAGCTGTGGGTGTGGAGTTAAGTCAAGAAAAGCAGTGAGGTTTATTATGTTATAAAATAACCAGCACATGGCCAAATATTCCAGTAATGGTGAAAAACATGCTCAGGAAAATATTGTCTTACACTTAGTATAAACGCCGCAGTTTGGTTACTGCAAGTGTACTGACAACTTTTTCAGTCTTTTTTTTTCTGCGCTCAGGTACACTATTGCTAGACACTTTTTGAAAATAATATATAATTGGGCTAAAACTAACTTCTGTGCTTTGGTCAAAGCGAATGCCAAGATAATGCAGGTATATATACCAATTTCAATTTTTCGATCATGATCTCTTTAGATACTCAATTCTTTTTTAGAAAAACGGGAGAGCTACAAGAGTAAAAGACCGTTCCCTCTGAATGTCTGACCTAACAAGATTTTTAAGGGCAATAATTAAAGCACAGTCTATATGGTGACATGTACAGTAATTATTGTATGTATGTCAATATTGAAAGCAGGGGTTGTACAATGTTAATGCTCACATTGCACAGTGCCAATTTTTTTTGAAAAACATGTTGAGTTGTAAATTGATTATTAACAATGCTGTCAGAAGATGCAGGATAATACAAAATATTGATTTTTTTTTTCAGATGTTCTGCTGAGCACCTCTAAAGTAAACTTTAATGAGAGAGGTGGGGATTTCAAGAATGAAGGATATCTGAAGGCAGTTGTTGTCTTCTGGATAGAAAAGGCTTACCGCTGTAAAATCTGCACCTATAGTACAACCTACAGAAAGGACAAAAGAAGAAAAAAACAAACAAATGTCATGTCACCACAGTGCTGGTTGACATTACAATGGGAATGCAGGGTATTGTTACAATCGAAATATTTTTGATTGTGATTCAAGTTTGAAAACCATTGCATCTCCTGGTTTTACCTTCTAGTTTGCATGTTTTGGCGGAGAACCCCCCCTGGAACTGCACTTTTATCTCAGACACGCTGACAGACTGGGGGAACTCCAGAGTGACCCACTGACACCGGCCCTGTGGAGATCAGGAAGCTGGTTGAGTCAACGTGGTCTCAAAACTACAATAACCGGGTGAGAATATGATCCTGAAAATCCTCCATCCGTGCACATATGTGAGGATCCTGCACCACATAGTAACAACTCACAGGTTAAAGAACACAGCATCACTAATGACACAGGAGAAGGGTTGCTCACTGTGTGTGTCTGTGAGTAAGAATTCAGTTACCATTCAAGCCCTAGAAGATAAAAGTAATATCAGAGTGTGTGTGTTCAAAACGCTGTAAATATGCAGTGTGGTAATCCATCTGACCTGGTCGGAGTTCCAGCACGTTTCCTCATTGCTGTCAAACATGTACTTCTTCCCGAACTGCTTCACGTCCTTGTTTAACACCGAACTGACCCTGGAAAAACGAGAGACGAAGTCCAGCTTTTTTAGCATCTTGCAGTTGCGGTATTTTCCATGTCATCCGGTTATGTAAGAGTATATTCATAACATATATATTTCTGAAACTTGATGTTTACCTGCATTGAGTTTGATTACAGATCACAGACGAAGCCATGCTGAGTGACTCCGCTTGACGGCAAATTGTCTCTTTTTTACGACAGTGATCGAAGTTCACCGCGATTGTTGATATTTCACTTGCCGCTAGATGGTGCTCACATCCCGTTCAATATATAAAGTAGACCAACATCCTTCCTTGAGAAGAAAATAATCAAAATTAATGATTGAAACGATGAAACGTTAAGAGTTTGCGACTTTGCAAATCTCTATCATTATGATCGAACTTCCAGATGGTCGACAAGGAGTCAAGAATAGGTAAAAAGTTGAGAACCAAAAAGAAACAAACAGACAAAAAAATAAATTAATGAAGTAAAATGACAGATTTGGTACCCAATTGCAAGTCTATTCATCCATCCATTGTTTACAGCTTATCCTACTCAGGGTAGTGTTGGATGCTGGTGTGCACCCTGGACTGGTCACCGGTCAAATGCAGGTCAGCGTATAGAGGAAAACAACCATTCATTCTCTCATTCATTTATCTGGGCAATTTTCCCAATTTTTCCAATTAATCGGAGAACCTGGAAGAGAGCCACACAGACATGGGGAGAACATGCAAACTCCGGACAGAAAGGTACTCTTTCAGGATCCAACCAGGGTCCTTCGTGCTGTGAGGCCGAAGCGCTAAAAGAAACAGGAGAATATTAAGCAGGGTGAGCAATGTGCTCAGAAATAGCTATGCGTGTTGTCTTTGTCAGAGTAGATTGGATAATTCTATTAGCTAATAATACAGCACAAAGAGGTACTTTATAATTGTCGATAATCACATTTATATTGCTTTTAATAAAATGGAAAACAGTCACTGATTTGGGAATATATGCGCATCGGTCTGTAAGGGAAAGCTTGCACATCGATAAAGGTTTGAGGAAAATCCACACACCAAAAATGCAGCAAAAATAAAGATAATTTATTTCACGTATAGTACAAAAAATCTTATTCTCGCATGATGTTTCGAGCAAACGTAGGCTCTTTCTTAGATGCTCACCTACACATTTCTCTGGTATTCAGTTCCCCTATTAAGACGATCTTTTGATCCGGCACCCATCCCTAACTGGGCAGCAGATGTGTGTGTCTTTTCCTTTTTCAAAGTCTGCACATGGCCCTATGCAAAAGGAACGCTCATAGAGGTTTTATCACAATGCTCTCTCATTGCAGATAATAAATCTTAAGTACAAAACCTGATGAATCTACGGCATCATGAAATGACCTGGGGATTGGAGCTGGAGAAATGGATTGTACGTATTTTACCTCACACTCACAGATACTTCAAACTTAATGAAGCAACACGGTGCGTCAAATATTTCTGATTGAACACTTATTGTGATATAAAGCAGAAGTGATAATTTTATTACCTCAGATTAGTGATTAACAATACGTTGTGGGGAAGTGTGTTTGGCACAACACTTGCGACACAACATACCCACCTGACCAACAGAGGGGTGATTTTACAGCAAAGCAGGTTAGATGTTGTACTGTGGCTTTGCAAAAGCTTTGAGTGTTTCTGTAAATGTGCAGCCACTGATTGTGATGGGCAGCACGAGAGTCCAGGTGTGCAGTATATGTTAGAATTCACGTGGAATGTTTTAGTAGTATGATAAAGTGAGGTTCCAGCCATCCATCCATCTTCTTATCCTGGATCAGCTGGCAGGGGCTGCAGCAGAGGCAGGGAACCCCAGACTTCTCTCCCCCTGGCCATTTGGTCCAGCTCTTACAGTGGGTATCCCAAGGCATTCCCAGGCCAGCCTGGGCCAGTGTGTCCTTGGTCTTCCCCGGGGCCTCCTATCAGTTGGACATGTCCGTAACACCTCACCAGGAAGATGTCCAGGAGGCATCCTAACCAGATGCCCAAGCCACCTCAACTGACAACTCTCCACGTGGAGGAGCAGCGACTCCACTCTGAGCCCCTCCCAGATGACCGAACTCCTGGTATCTCTAAGAGAGAGGCCGGACACTCTGCGGAGAAAGCTCATTTCAGCCGGTTGGATCCGTGACCTTGTTCTTTCGGTCATGACCCACAGCTTGTGACCATGAAGCGAGGTTATCAAGTAAAGGAAAAGAAAAGCCGCATATGGTTACACAAAAACACACTCATGTCAACGCTTTGTTCATTGTGTAGGGCAAAAAGATTTCATGTTGCTATAGCAGTGACATTCCCATATGACATTATTTCATGTAGCCAGTCTGTGTATTTGCTCTGCTTGCAATCTACATCGTTATTGGAGACAAAAATGACTGACATGAGAACTATTTGTTTTTGCAGAAACCAAGGAATGTGATGTAACGCTGTAAACAGGTGCAGAATTGTTTTGTCTTCGATGACAAAAAGGAACATCATCAGAAGAGCAACAATGAGACTTGAGTTTATGGGCTACACAAATAAAACCTGATGGAATTGCAGTGGGTATGGATTTAAACAGATAGTTAAGAGAGTAATAGAGGGGTTGCATCATCAGTGAAAGTTGAATATCTTAAAGGCCTGAAACTATTGTATTGATGACCTTTGTGTACGATCATATTCATACAGCTTAATGTGGAAATTGACCTGTCAAGACTGGAATTTGATAATGATCATATAAAAAACAGGAGCTGCCAAACAAAACAATTCACATTTTGAGCAACTAATCAAAAAATGAATGTTAATGCTTGCTGGCTTTAGGCTGTAGCTCCGTTATCAATAAAACAGACCCCTCCTTGAGACAACATCAGTTCTAGCTTTTCAGTGTTGACAATTTTGGAAAAACAATGTATCCTGAATCTCACTAATCAATGGTGATCCACCTTTTGGGAAACAATAAGATATTGGAATGATGATTTTATTTGATCCCTAATTTTATGTAATCATTGCTGATACATAAATGGACCTGAAAACGTTGCCTGTCAGAGATAATTAGCAAATGTTGGAAAATAACTTGGCCAAAAAGTCTTTTTTGGAAGATGCAATAGTTGTGTGATTATATCACATCTGACAAAAGAACAGTCTTTTGTTTAAATCAAATAAATCAAATATTCTGCCTGGATTTAAGGGGTAACCTTTAGTTTAGACAACTTATCACTGATAGTCTCTGATCATATTGAATTCATATTATTCCTTTTGATTGTTTGGAGTTGTTTTCACCATGATCCATCTCTGATGACAAACCTCACAGATTATCTGTGATTATCTCCATCTCTGTCAGACACAAAACTGTTCATCACACTTACCACAGAAATGCATGTTTTATTTTTAGTTTTAATGTTTGTGTTTTTAATGATAATTACAGTAATAGGGGTCAGCATGAGAATCAGAAATACTTTATTCATCAAAGGGGAAATTAATCGTTGTCTGGTTTAGGTACACTGCCAACCATAGCTATCCCTGTGGAGTTTGTATGTCACGCCTGTGCCTGTCGGCTCTTTACGGGTTCTCTGGCTTCCTTCCACATTCCAAAAGCATGCAACAGTTTGATAGGAGACCCTGAATTGCCCACGCATGTGAATCAGAGAGTGAGATGGTTGTGTGTCTGTGTGGCCCCGTGATCAACTCACAACTGGTCAAGGGTGAACCCTGTCTTTCGTCCAATGACAGCTGGGATGGGCTCCAGCCTCCCCAAAACTCTGACTACAGGAAAAGTGGTATAGATAATCAATGAAAAAATGAATGGCATCATATGATTGATTGGCAGTGTGTCCACTGGAATTGTCCCTCGTGACCCTGTGAACATGATAAGTGGTGTAGATAATAAATGAATGAATGCATAATGAAAATAACATAAGAAATTAACCACAGTGTTATTAACTCACTCTTCTGATGTCGATGGAGCAGAAAGGGCTGCAGCTGCTCTGCTTTCTCAAAACTTCAGGTTTGGTAAATCAAAGCTATATAGGATCTGTTATGTTTTATTTTTTACTTCATTTTACACGGAAGACGGGGCATGTTTCAGGATTTCACAGGATGTCTTCACAAATATCTATTCAAGTTGCTTTGTCTTTAAAGAACATAGATTGTACTTTTTATACATTTGTACTTTGCACATTGCATTGTAGTTATTGTGTGTCCTATTTTGTGCCCCAGTTGTTGTCCCTCACATCAGTCCAAGGTGTAACTGTATTTCTTTACCTTCCGTTCCATTCTCAGGCCTTACACATTATATCCTGCATAATGCTGGTTTAGACCAATAAATGTATTGTTCAGTTTATGTTCCTTGATTCTCAAAGAATCCCAGGAATGAGAAGGACCTAGATTCCTGTACAGCCTCAAACAGCAAATCATTTCTAACTGAAATTTTGCTTGATTTTTGAAGTGTGAGCGAATGGTGGTCTAATCTGCTTAATATAAGAAAATAGATATTATAATCATTCAGAGCTTTTTGGATATGGGAAGAAAAAAGAAGTTCATAATGGCGAATGATTTAAGCATACTGTGTATCAAATAACTCTTACAGATCTATATTTTCTCACCTCATGAATAATTTGTTCGCAAGAAATTTGAAGAAAGAAATATTGAGAGTTACAATGGATTGTCTAAATCAAGAGGCAAATAAGGAGTGAACAAACAGGAAATGTGGTTGTGATATTCTTTTCTTGAGTTTAGGAGCTGTGCATACATTTGCAGATTGTATTACTGACTTCGGTAATTATAGCTCGACGAGGTATCGCCTAACAGACATGGTGTTTGAGTCAGGGCACAAATGCAGCACATTTTGAAATCCTGTTTCAGACTACACTGACTAAACTTTTTTTTATGGAAGGGTGATGAGAAGGAAGTCTGCTTGAACTGTGTAAACTTCCTGGGGGGATGGATGAGTGAGTGGGTGGTTGGAGAAATAGAAGCAATTGATGGTCTATGTTTATGGTGGACCGAATAAATCCAGTTGGCACTGTTTACACTTCTGGAGATACAAACCACGGTACTAAAAATGCACAAGATGGGCCCCAGGGTAAGAGGGTGACTCTTCACCCAGGGGTGCAACATAGTTTCAATTCATGCCAGCTCTCTCTCTCTCTCGATAATCTAGTACTTTAATGACAGAACACAAATTAAGAAGCCTAAAAACCATAGCTTTTACCCTTTTACTGTGAAGACTGTTGGAAATTAGGGGGAAATGATGCTGCTCATGGTTGTAAATGATTCAGTTTAGGCGGACAACATTTGGTGTTCTATGGGGTCCTACTAATTTTAATAATACAGGAAATGGGCAGAAACATGAGGCACATCTGTCAACTTCTGCAGCAATTAACATACAATCTCCTCTTCCCTGGCAGAGCTCTTCTCTCATCACCGTGTTGAAATTTTCCGCTCCAGTTTGAGAGAGGTTCTTTAATTAAATCATTAAAAAGCAGAGAATTTGCACAATATGCTCTGCTGCCTTCATTACAAAGCACAATCACTTGTAATTTATTCACTCACAATGAGGGAACAGATTTGATTCAATGTCTAGCCCCGTTTAAGTGAACATGGACTGAGCTCACTTGGCCCTCTCTTAGTCTTCCTGGCTGTGTAAAGGTAGAGATATACGTATTTACGCCCCTAAATGACTAAGATTGATGGATTACTGGGGAATAATGGAACCGGTAGGTTGCCCGATGTTGGGTCCTAAGGATTGGACTTATTTTCAGTGCAGCGCAAAAAGTATACATTTGAAAAAAGACACAAAACAGGCGCCAAGTACTCAAATAGTTTAAATAAATCATGATATTGTTTATTGAGGAAGGATAAGGCATTCATTTTGTACTAGACAATATCCTGTAACACAGCTATGTGTTTACTGTGTAGCATAGCTTGAACTGCATGTAAGAACTGAAATGCTTTGGTCCTCGAGGGTTTGAAACCCTGACTATCCATTGCCACAACGGTCAGAATTTATCAAGTGTGGCTACTTCTGCTTCATGCTTCACCAGTTAGAATTCCTCCATGCTCATGATGTGGTTGAAGGCCCACAGGACATTCCCCGCTCAGCCTTTGCCTGCAGCCTCGCTGCTACAACAGCATGCCTGACCTCTGGTAGTGGAGCATGGAAACAGAGCTGTAATAATGACTGGTCCATGGTATAAAAAGAAGCTGCATCAAATCGTTTCGCAGTGGGGTCTTGTCATGTGTCATGCGGAGAAGCAAAAAAATCTTGCGGGTCATGCAATTCCTGTGGTCTGGGCAGGTTATGGAACCATAGAAAATAAATCTTTGCAAAAGAAAAGATGAGAAGGTGTTTTCATATTAGAGGTTTTTGCATCACCTGACAGTTATAGTTTCTCTGTCTTTGAAGTCTTTAACATTTCCCTGTTTTCACATCTTTTCGGATTTAGCTGTTTGGACTTGGAGGAGAACTGATTTCAGCCCTCAGTATTTCAGGGTGTTAACCGAGGTGGAATCATGACCGCCTTCTACCAGCCTCCTAATCTCTTTGTTTCCTTTTATTCACAGCAAGGCGCTTTATGAACACGGGCAGCTGAGCATCAGAGCAGCACTTCACAGGTCCCCCTTCACCTTGCTCTTTCAAGGTAAGATGAGGCAACCCACTTCATTGTCAGAGATCACTCAACATTTGTCATCCCCTTGCTTTCTGAGTCAAAATTGTTTAGTGTTGTTGTCTGGTTTGGGGGGGAAATGTTTGAATTCCTAAAATCATAGTCGAATAAGGAAAAAAAAACAAATAACAGAACCTTGAAACATTTGTTCCTACTATGACAGCTGACTGGTTTAACAATAATGAAGATCAATAACTAAGTTTTGACACTCTCGATATTACATAAAACCACAAAAAATCCTGATGGTTTCAACCATTTAAACACATGTTTAATTTTGTCTTGCCATGTCTGGTTTAAATATATGTAAAGAACACGCACACTCACACTTGTATGTGTGTGTGAGCGCATCTGTCGGATTTCCTTGGGCCATTTCCCAATATGGGGTAACTGCCACAGGGTGTGGTCTTGATCGCAGTGTAGAACAAGGCAACAAGGTTAATAGTTTTACAGACCATTAAAAAAAGGAAATACCTTTCAGATTGAAGACATCATCCTGATGATAGCCTC
Source organism: Fistularia commersonii (assembly GCF_037954325.1). Taxonomy (NCBI): domain Eukaryota; kingdom Metazoa; phylum Chordata; class Actinopteri; order Syngnathiformes; family Fistulariidae; genus Fistularia; species Fistularia commersonii. The sequence continues at coordinate 7,185,105 of NC_141299.1, read as the reverse complement.
ACTTACTCTTACCGACAATGCAGTCCAAAACAGTGAATGTGAACAAGTGGAATTGTGGATCTTCTGGTAGGTTGTTGACTCAGTAGCAGGGAAGGGTTCATTTGTGCAGAGGTATGTGTGTGCCTATGCGTCGAGTGGGTGAGATATGGTGTGTTTGTGTGTAGGCATAGGTTGAAGGGTTGAGATGTTATCAGATGGGCTGTCTTTTTAATCTGTGTAGACAGCATCGTAATTGGACCACTACACGGGGGTGTGGATCTGGCTGTGTACCTACAGACTAAAAGATGAAGGAATAATAGAGGTGGAGGGTACTGTAGGTGTAGATGTGTATGCTTTTGGATATTGGGGAAGTCATTGAGAGTGCTGCAACTGGCGTCAGCAGTCTGGTGGATCCGATGTCTTTGGCTCTTCGCTGATGCCACAGCATTGTCTGGGTCGATTCACTCCACCCTGACTGTTCAGCCTCTCAAGCTGATCAAACCCAATTGAGCGTATGTTTGAATTGAATCCAATGGCCTTCACAAGAGCTTCACCGTTTTCATTTCAGTGCATTCTAAACACACTTCATACAATTTCACCTTCAATTTCAATCCATTGTGGGGCCCACCATAATGTGGTCCCTCGGTCTTGGCCCCCTTATCTGAGTACAACCACAGCAAGGGAGATGAACTCAACAGACAGGTGCTATACTGCTCAGAATGACAATTTGCCTTTTTGAAATCAGTCTCTGACTCCATTGTATTCCCTGAAATTGAGTTAGCCCATCAGCAGACACTCAACAGCTCTCTCCCACCCCCTTCTCCAACCTCCCTCTCCCCTCTTTTTCTCTGACAGTTGAGGCGGTTATAGACCTCGAGAGGCAGAGTACCTTTATTTGAACACTTTAACATAAGAAGACACTTTAAATTGAAAATGCATTGCATATTATGGAAGCCCTGGCACCGTGCAAGTGACAGACCTCAAATATTTATCTTAATGATTATAAAAGCGGGCGTGTCATTGAAAATTATTAAAATGGAAAAAACAAGATGTCAACCGAAATTAATGTACTATGAGATCTTTATTAGGACTTGGAATCTAAAAGTCCAATATCCCAAAGTTACAATGTGACCAAGACAGATAATTATCTATATGTGTTGAAACCATTATTCTTGATTTGATCTGGCAGCACACAATTTTTTGCTGGCAAACAAAAGAACAAGTCCTTTGTCAAAGCAAATTAACCACTGTCAAGAAGTGGAGCTATCAATCAGTCATAGAGGCATCCATCTTAGCTTATTGTACTAGAAACACACAGGCAAACTGGTTAGATTGTTGATTTGCTTACAAAGATTGTCTAAATTGTACAGATGCAGCGAGGATCATAATAGTGCGGATGGTGTGGAAGGTCGTGAATGCTCAATATAAGACTACTTCATTCAGTTAATTTGCAAGCTTGAGTATCACTATCTTAAATATGTATCTATTTACAGCTGCCTATAACCTTGTGACTGATTGCTTTACAAAGGCTTTTCGTCCATTTGCTAGGACAGGTCAGTTCTTTAATAGAATCTATGTTCCTTTGGCTCTCATTTGTGCAATTCATAGACACATATATAGTGAAATTTAGCCGCAGGTTAAAGGCTTCACTCCTAAAGCAGCTTTAATTAGTGAGCTGCCAGGGGATGAAAACATGCACACACATTAACTAATTGCACTGCATAATTCCCCAAACTTCCAACTGCTTTGGATATCTGTCAACTTTTTTATCTGCTTTGATTCCACACCACTCACTACCTACTATTCCCTGTCCCCCTCCTTTTAAATGAGGTTGGATTATGAATTACTTTATTTTTTTCAGAGATGCTTGCCTCCATAAAATCAACAATTTGAAATTTCTCATTTGTGTTTTGACTTGTTATTTTTTTGCTAAAGTGGTGACATTTGTAGGCTAGATAGCAGCTAAGGGCAAAATGGAAAGAAAAGTCGTCATTTTCAGTGGCATGTACTTCACTGTCAATGAAATGAATTAGCTCCCATCACACTATGGAGTTTATTAATTCTCAGTTGATTTAATTTTTCTTGTGCAAAGATAGTGATGGAGTGCTAAGCCTTAAGGAAAAATAGAAAATCCAACACAGCATCACTCATCTGCCCTTTTAAATATATAATGAAAGTTATTGGAGATTTAAATTTCATCTCATCTCTTTTTTTCTTTATGTCATGTTCATTGATGTTGACTTTTAGATCATTTCTTTTCAGTTCCATATATTTTTTTAATAAATTTCACAAGACTATGCAGTTTTTTCAGGGGACCAGGAATGATGCTCCAACTAATTCAAAGCACTTTTCTCTGATGCAATTGGCCTCTAATATGCCTCCTTTGTATGACCTGTAATATATGTCTTTTTAAAAGTCAAGCCTAGATTCTGGTGGATTTTCTTCTCCATCACGGCTCACAAATCATCTCTTTATGTTTCTTCTAGTTCCTGTGATGTTGTTTTCTCATCTTTAACACATCTCTTTTATTTACATGTCAGATTTTCTTTATCAATGCAGGTACTAGAATCTAAAGTCGCTTAGCTAAAGTATAATATAATATATCAACATCAATCAGGACAGAGTTCTGCTGGGGAAATATGATTGTCCACAAATCAAATTAAAATGAACTACTACTACATTTTATGTTACCAACCTATTTACCAGGTAAATGAAGATGGTGGATAAAATACTGAATCAAACAAGCGCACACAAACAAACAAACAAACAAACAAATAACCAAATGAACAGATGACAGTCAGATCAACCACCCAACCAACAAACAAGCAAATAAATGAGCTAGCAAGCAAAGAAATATCTTCATGCACTTGTCATCTACTGGAGGAAGTTTTAAAAAAAGTTGGTCAAAAGAAAATCAAAGACATTAAAGATGGATCCCAAACACCAGGACTCCATGTTCTAGGCTTGTGAAATAAATTATCAGGGGAAATTGGATTTGCTGTTTCATCTCTCCTGTGACTTTTCTTCATGCTGTATTTCACACAGAAGCAAGCTGACAAATATGCTTTAATGTCAAGACCAGCTCTGCTGAAAATAAATGGCCTTTAAACTGGACTGATGATGATAGGACGAGCAATACTCTTAATTGAAACTGTTTTAGGAAACAGGAGAGGGCTAAAATGCCGAAAGATACAGATCTACTGAAATAAGCATAGCATCTTCACTCTGTTGTCGAACCAGCAATGGACCCCCTGCAGTTTTCAAACTGGCATCGTATTGAAGCGGAAGATGCCGTCATCCTCCTGCTGCACAGGCCTTACATTCACCTCGAGGAGGCAGGCAGCACTGTGAGAGTCATCGTCTTTGACTTTTCCAGCGCTTTTAACACCGTTAGACCTGACTTACTCAGGAGTAAGGTACTGGAAATGTGGGTGGATGCTCCACTAGTGGTCTGGATTACTGACTACGTCACAGGCTGCCCACAGAATGTGAGGCTGCAGAAGATTGTGTCTGACACGATCATTAGCAACACAGGAGCACCACAGGGGACAGTCCTGGCTCCCTTCCTGTTCCCGCTTTACACCTCTGACTTCAACTTCTGTTCACAGTCCTGCCACTTGCAGAAGTTCCCAGATGATTCTACCCTCGTGGGCTCTATCAGCGGAGGTTAGGAGGCTGAGTACAGGAGTGTGGAAGACAGGTCTGTGGCGGGGTGTGGACTAAACCACCTGTAACTCAATGTAATGAAGATGAAGGAGTTGGTGGTGAACTTCAGGAAACGGAGGACCTGTCCAAATTCCATCTTCATCAATGGGACAGATGTGGACATTGTGGACGAGTAAAATTACCCGTGTGTTCATATGGACAATAAACTAGACTGGACTAAAAAGCCAACAACAGTTTAGTTTATTCACTCCTCTTGAGGGGGCTGCTAGAGAGTGCTCCTACCGGGGACTCCCTTGTTCTACTGAGAGACTTAAACGCTCACGTGGGCAATGACAGTGCAACTTGGAAGGGTGTGATTGGGAGGAGGGCCCCCCGAGTGGTATTTTATTATTGGAGTTCTGTGCTCATCACGGATCTTCCATAACAAGCACCATGTTCAGGCATAAAGGTGTCCATATTGATTGACCTTGTGGTCGTATCGTCGGACGTGTGGTGGCATCTCCTGGACTCTCGGATGACAAGAGGGGCGGAGTTTCAACTGATCACCTGGTGGTGAGCTGGCTCCGATGGTGGGGGAGGATGCCGGTCAGACCTGGCAGACCCAAACAGAGATAGGGTAAGAAGTTCGGTCATCAGGGAGGAGCTTGGAGTAGAGCCGCTGCTCCTTCTCATGGAGAGGAGACAGATGAGGTGGCTTGGGCCTCTGGTCACATGCCTCCTGGTTGCCTCTCGGGGGAGGTTTTACAGGCGTGTCCATCTGGGAGGAGACCACGGGGAAGACTCAGGACACGCTGGCGAGCTAGACCGCGTGTGGGAGGAGAGGGAGGTCTGGGCTTCATTGCTCTGGCTGCTTCCCCAGGACCTGACTCTGCATAAGTGGGGGAAGATGGATGGATGGATGGAAAAAAATACGTTTTTTGATATTAAATTAACTTAGTCAAATAATTGGAGCTTTATAAAAGTTATGTCTTTCTTTCCTTCTGCCTCATGTCATTTATCTCGACATCAGTCCATCGTCAGACCATTATCTTTTACTCATGCATAAGCTGTAAAAACCTTACACGGGCCTGAACTTTGCTGAGACTTTGCACAAATCACATTGAGCTATGCACACTTATCTGAGTGTTTGTGTGTGTGTGTCTTTGTGTGTCAGTGTGTGTGCTGATGTGAAAGTGCATTAAATGCAAAGTGTCCACAGACCTTTTTATTTTTTTATTCTCTGTGTGTGAATCTCTGATACAAGACTTCAGACTGATGTTATTTCCAAGGACAGCTCTTCAATCTCAGTGGCAGACCAAAGCTTTCACCTTAACAATGGCATCACCCTGCCAAGGGAGTCTGTTTTATTGGTTTTTGAAGAAGAAGCATAATGGTAGCTTCATATTATTACACATTGATCATATTATTTGAATTCTTTATCATTATCTATTGCTCATATTGTTATTTCTGTGGATCTTGTTGCCAAACTCCCAGACCAGAGTAAGAATCCTCTATTTTAACAAATATTTTGTGCTTTAGTGCTACAGTGTAGCTATACACAGTTAGTGAGAGTACAACAGCTAATTTGTCAAGTAGTTTATTTGTCAATGAAAAGGAAAGAATGGAAAAATGCCAAACAAAACAACTTATTGTGAATATATGTCTGTTTTGGTCTTTTAATAATTTTTGGGTTTTCTGTTTGTACTTTTCATCAATGCCACTATATATTGTCAGGGTTATAAAACAAATCACTTAGATTAATACTTTGAATCCAATTAATGTTTGCAGTCATATATATGGAATCTCATTTGTTCTAATCAAGTCTGGACCAAGTAACACACACACACGCACATGAGTATGCAAGCATGCATACGAGCACACATGTACACATACACGTCATTCAAATCTTTCATTGAGAGAAATTGTATTTTTCCTTTCTTCCAAGTAGATGTGTCATTTTTTTAAGTCTTGGCGTTATATCACACTATGTTTTTGTAGTTACAGAACTAACAATGCAGAAGTGTTTGCTGCTAACAGCCCACAGAAATCTGTCGAGGAAGAAAAGTCCTGAAACAATTTAGTCTGACCATTAAACTGAGCAATTATGTGTATAAAAGTTCACATTAAAAACAAAGCACAACAAAACAAAACAGCCATATCAAATGCCCTTATGTAGCCTTAAGATTTGAGGTTGGAATGGCTACACCACAGTCTAGTTTTTCATCAATCAGAGGACTGATAAAAGGGGTCAAAAACCCTGCTGCACTAATTCTTACACCCAAAAGAAAAGAACCCACTGAACTCACAGAACGCATAATATTTACTTTTTGTTAAAGGTAATACATTTATTCTTTCAAGCTGTTTATAGATATAAGAGGGAGACTTGCACGGAATATTTATTCATGTAAGTATAAGCAAAACAGCTTTAGTCTAAGCTATAATATTAGGAAGTAATCTAGGTGGCCGCTTGTTATGTTAGTGATTAAAAAAAACACAATCCATCACTGCATCATGCTGAATTCCCCGCATCTGTAAAATATCCTGGTCTACAGAGTTAATTGTGTAGCAACAGGACATGGGTAGGCCTTTTTAACTTTCGTCATTGGTCATTTCTCCATTTTATCCAGCATTCACCCACAGAGAGCATATGCACCTTCACATCCTGAGGTTTTGATAATTGCTGAGAAGAGTAATCTATTATACCTGCATTGTTAGGTGTCCTAAATCATTTTGCATTGGAATGTATTGTATTTCATTAACAAAGCTCCTTGTAGCAGCTATAATTCACTGTGTGTTGTTGATGTGATTGTAGTGTGTGTGTGTGTCACACAGCTTGGTTGTGGGTTGTGTGGTAGTGTATGGGTTGTTGGCAGTGGAAGTTTGTCAGGACATGGTTTCTTAGTGGGAAGATGGGTAGCGCAAGGGGGTTTTGTTTGGTTCAATCAAATTGGGAACCCCAGCGTAGAAATTGATTGTGCGGTACTGATCACAATTTCCACAACCTATTCATTTAACACAGTTTATGTATATGTAATAAAACCTTATTGAAAAGTAGTGTGGGTGTTCACATAAATTTAATTGGACATAGTCAGAATCATTAGAGCAACAAAAACAAGTATTTGTAGAATTAGATAATGACTCACTGTAGTGCATTGCTCTGTAGTTAAAGTAGGTTAAAATGGGGGATCATATCCTGAGACACAGGAATAAAGGATAAAAGTTGTTATGAACAAAACCATACAAATATGATTTAATTATTTCAAAAAAGGAGGGATACTTCTGGACATACTTGATTTCATTTTATCTGTGAGGGGGCAGAGCAGTAATTCAGATTTATGTTGTATTGTTTGCACGTACAGCTTGCAGGATTTTGATCACGGATGTATATATGCAGTTTGAGGTGCTTTGTGTTTGTTGCAGTGTGTCTTTGGGAGTTATGATGATATCAGATTACAGAGTTCACCGGCTGTCCAAGCTAACGTAGGTTGGGACATGACCTCTGTTAAATTCTGTCAGCCTGCTTACTCATTGAGGAATGCAAATACATTGTAACAGGAACCAGAAAATAAAATGATTCGATAATCAGTGTGTGTTTGAGGATACATTTATAATTGTCTTACTCTGCCAACATCAAACAAAGACTTACACAGGATATGAAAAGGTATCTTGAAAGAGACTTCATCCATAATTTCAAATGCGGCCCAACAGGGCGCTATGTGCCACCGAATAAATAACAAATAAATAAATCCGTCCAAGGTAACGCAATTACAGTGTATGGGGAAATCATGTCTTAGAGTGGCAACGGTGCTGATGTTCAGTGAGTCATCATTAGCATGGAAGCAATCAGACCTATTCTATTCTGCCACTATAACACTCAGCACAAGGGACTCTTACACGCTATCATATTTCTTATAGGTTCTACAGATGCTGTATGCATCTTATGTCTATGGAGGTTCTCAGTCATCCAGTTCATGGTTAACTCTAGTTCTAATTCAAAATCTTTTTGTTGCAACTGGACCTGAATTTCAAGGGAAGAAATTCAAGTCCAATTACCAATAAAAGATTTTGACGAGTTTATCTTATCTCACTCGTAGTTTAAAGAAACAGTCCATGTAATGACCCCCACCCTCCTGAAACTGTAGCCAATTTAGAATTTCTACTCACTTTAGTCTCAAGTGGGAATCTTTCAACTAAGGTAATGACAAGCACCCCTGTGAAGAGAATAATCATTCATTTGGAATATTATTTTCTTGTGAGATTCGTATCTGCCAGGTTTAATGTGTACAATATAGATATTAAGATTTCCTTTGTTAACAAACACATTATCTATTTCTGAGCCCTCAAGTAAATGAATCCCAGGCCCTGGTAGCAATCAGCTATGTCTCTTTCACAAATAAATGAGAATCAGAACACTGATCGCATATAGCGTTGGTAGCAAATAATATGTTATTCTCCGTTTGGAAGACTAATTGACATATGCAATTGCTCAGTGTAGATGCAGCCAATTTGTCTATAACATAATGTTAGCAAGCTAAATCTTTTCAAATGTGCTTTTTAGTTTTTGTCTTTTACACTCTTACACTTCTAACCCTTTTTAAATAATTGGATTTGAAGTATTAGTGCACGACAGTCAATTTTGTCTCTCAATAGTGATATATTTTCTGTATGTGAACATCTTCATGTTAGAGGTTGTACTGTGTCTTCAGAGGCTTTTGTTTTTTCCTTGCATCATGACTTCCTTTGCAGCTTTTTCACCTCATCTCCATAGTCACTAACAAGTCAGAAAACATGGAAGAGATTAAACAGAACAGGTTGTTACTTATTCAAAAGACATAATTATTATGTTCAGTTACAATTTTTGTGTTGTGGGACTCTCAAGCAAAAACTCCCCAAATAACATTGCCAACCTTGAATTACTTTTAGCATGTTGTGTTAGAAAAAAACACTCACAAGTAGGCCAGTCCAAAACATACAAGTCGATTAGTTTTCAGGCAGAGCTGCCTGCTTATTAACCTTGTGACAACAGTTGTAGTGATGTGAGAAATAACTCATGGTGGATGACCTACATTTTACGTGGAATTTAAGTGATAGATTTGAGCCATTAATGATAGCTTGTCTAAGTAGGGATCACTGGACACATGTATGCACACAAAAGAAGGTTAAACAAAACGGTAAAATTGAAATAAAATTTGCTTTAATCCTAAAAGGACAATTCTGTTTTTTTCTAGACAACCCCCCTTAATGAAGCCCTAAGTTTAATACTCACTGCTAGTTGCGGCAGCTTCATCATTATCATTATATCATCATCATCATCATTATTTTGTCTGACCAAACAGATTCGATTGTCTCACTTTTTTGATCACTATGAGTTCAGTTATACATAAAGAATTTCATTGGCCTAACATATATAGTTGCATGAAGTAATCTGGTTATTTTTTTGTAATCATTTATTTCCTCCAAAATGATTACTTTGAGCAAGCATTAATCAGAGCCATCACAATACACAAATTCTTAAGAAATTAAATGAATGCTTGATATGAAACAATTTTAGGTTATGATTGTTGGTCTTTATGTTTAATCATAAGCCTTGGCATATTAAACCATCAAGACTCAAATTGTGTGTAAAGAATTTCCTTTACTGTTTCTTTATTACTCCTTCTTTTATTCTAATATGCCCTGACAAATGACTCATTCCAGGCAAGCATGTTGATGATTAAAAAAACTCTAAAATGAGGTGAAACAAAGTGCGAGGAAAGGCTTTGCATACAAGATTAAAGCTCTGTTGATTTGACAGAAAGTTGAGGTTGTCTAAAGTTTAACACAAATGCACACAAGTATAGACAAGCACGCCCCCACACACACTAACATGCATAACAATGCAAGTCCTCATAGACCTGAATTGTAAATTCCCATCTTTCACATCTGTCCCTCAAACTCTTCACCTCCTCATCTGCCTGTTTGCACAGGCCAAGTTCTTCTCCGCACGTGATCCCTAATCCCTGATGTTTTTCCTGTTTGCTTTCCTTCCACAGCGAGCCATTTATCTTCTTGTTGTTTGTTTTGCCTACCCTTTATGCTTTTTTTAGGCCATTGCTGTCATCCCTCACTGTCTCTTTTGGTATTTGATTGATTTTCAACTCATCCCGATCCCCTAAAAGAAACTCTGACCTGTGTTGTACACAATCGAGGGTTTAATGATTATATAAATGCCTTCATAACAGAACTTAATCTTCCACCACATTTTTCCATTATGAGATAACTATCCGTTAAACATCATATATCATAAACATCAGATGTTTTTTTACATCCTCTCGCTGTCTTGATTTTCAGATTGTTGTGTTTTTCCATTTGCCACTCTTTTAACCCCCAGGAGCAACATTCAAGCAATTTATAATGACAAGTGAGAGTTCACTGAGGTATGTGACAACTTTCAACCTGGACCTACTTCATGACTGAGATTAGATCACACTCGGCTGCAAACTGCCTCAGTGCCTTTTGGAAATTATATGGCGATGAGGCCAGCAGGACCATACTGTCTGTGAAAATCAGAGAAGTGATCTCTTGGTCTTTGCAACTCAGACTCTCCTTGGAGGGACTGTACATAGAAATCAATGAAAAACATGAACAGAATTAGTGACAAAGTGGAGCCCCAAAGAAATCCAGAACTGACATGAAATGTGTTTTAGGTTGTTCTAATAATATAGATACGGCATTAAATAAAGATGTCTCGGCTCCATGTTATGCAGCACCTAATGGGACATGGTCCTCCACCATATCCAGGGCCAAAGAGTGCATGTAGATGGTATGAGTGTGCTTTATGAACCCACCAGGATCTCTGAGAATGGAGAGCTTGTACACTGTTTCATGACAATATCCACCTTCTTCCTCCTTAATTAAAATTTTTAAATTTGAAAGGCTTTTCTCTCCTAAACCTTTTCTTGGGGGTTTATCAGTATGATGTTGTTGGAAAACATCTATCAGTAAACCCTTGTTAAAAATGGGGTCCAACACCCCCAGGCTGCCACTGCTCTCCCCAAATGTCATGCAACATTGAAGAGGCAATTCAACCAAGACCGATCCAGTGTCTTAGCAAGGCAAAGATCCAGGGATCTCATACACACCTGGTGCCTTCCTCAGAGGCGCTTTTTGATGACATCATAAACCGTGGAGGCTTTTCCTTCTCCACAGTTGGGTTCATGAGTTCCACAAAGTGCTCTTCTCCCTTCATAGTCTCCAGTTGAGGTCAGTAGATATTGTGATGACTGAAACCATTAAGCCAAGTACCTTCCCCAGATAAGAGGAAATTATTTTCAAATCCTTTGAAGTCAGGACATTTACGCTTGAAGGACTTATGAGGAATGAAAAAAAGTGAAATAACTGTAATCACATGTGCTTATGTTAGCGCTCTCGTCTCGTACTTAGAAGATTCCTAATTTGATTTAGACTGGAACTGTTCAGTGTAAACTTTGCATATTCTTCCTGTGACCGGTGAGTTTTCTTTGGTTCATCCGTTTTCCACATGCAGTCCAAAAACATGCAATGGGTTAACTGAGGAATCAAAAGAGTGAATGCTAGCATGTCTCTATGTGTGGGCCTGTGATTGACAGATGACGCGTCCAGAGTAAATCATGCCCCTTGCCCAGTATCCAAGGGATCAGTACCAGTTCCTCTGAATCCTGTATGTACAACATTTTGACATTGAATGAACTCCTTGGAAAAGGACATATAAAGTTTATATGTCATAAGCAAAGCAAACTGGCATATTTTTTTAAGTCCATGCCAGGAGACGAAGACTGTTTTGTTGAACCTAAAGTCAAGTGATCGCTTTAAATTTTGTGTTTCTATGGGAAAGAAATTGAACGATTCTGACCACTTAATCTACAACTGACGATTCTAATTGCTATATTGTTTTGAGTAACAAATGTCTTTAAAAAAAACCTTTTCAAGATGCCTGTCAAACCAATATGGCCTTGCTGTGGCAAAAAATCTCTCCCTAGAAACAGTGCTACAAAGCAGTATCCGTGGGCTTCTCCCCTGCGAGCGTCTGAGTTCTGATATTTATTCTCTGGTGAGATCATTAGAGGAAGAAGAGCTTGAGGCAACCATATGGACAGGACTGCTGCTCAGCTCAGTCCATTATTTAAATAGGAATCCAGGCAAACACCACAAGGGTCTCTCATATGCTGTATTTAGGATACCAGACATTCACTTGGTCACCCTGTAAAATTAAAATATATAAAACATCCTCAAAAAAAATAACAAGAAAAGAAATAAATTCACCTTTGACATTTTTCTGCTTTTTTTCTGGGCCACAATAGATTTTTTGTCAGGGTAAAAGGGTGACACCACTGTGTAAGAAAATTAACTTTCTTTCACAACAATGAGAAGCAATACTGTGTGATGCAGCACAGCCACATTTATTAAAAACGTCAAGGACTGACTAAACTGACTGAGAGAGAGAATCGGATTCCAAACATGTGCTTGGACTGCATTTGGTATGAAATTATTTTCTTTATAATATCCTGTTTCTGCTTGGGCCATAAACACGCCAGTATGTTTAGAAGTCAGAGATTTCTTGCAGTTTCCCTGCCCCTGTAAACAGCTTTGTCAAGCAGATGATTTCCGCAGTTAATATAGATTCTTAGGGCATGCTCACATAACAGCATGGTCACTGCTCCTCTGATATGGACACATTAGAATTTCAGGTTCCCGTCTTTGTAATTTCTCTTGACCTCAGAAAACAAGGGAAAGATCAACATGGAAAAGAAGTAACTTCACATGTCCTCAGGCATGCCTTTTGATGCTAAAATATGCATTGGAAGCGGTGACTATTATGCACTGTTCACTCTTTTGTTACTAATGGAGCAAGATTAGTTGGTTTTACATAATACTGCTTAGCAGAGTAATTCTATGGCTCTAACTAACAAAGTCTTCATATCTCATAAAATGCAAGACTTTGGATTAAAACACAATTGTTTAGATTTTAATCAGTGAAACTTAAACCAGTGTCTCTTCTTTGAGATAAAAGAGTATGATACAATAGTTCAAAAATATATACATGAGAGATGTCAAAGATGGTGTGTGTCGTAGACACAGAGAATGAAGCGCAATTCAAAAGAACTGGAGATTAAATGAAATGCATGAAGTTAATATAGTCTGATGAAAATGAATGAATTTAGTACATTTTCTCATCATCTTTAGGGGCCCTACAGCTGGACAGAGGACCTTCCAGCAGAAATATATCCACTTTTTTTCTGGTCCGTGCATACACAAATTGTTCCCTCTGCTGTTCTATCGCCACACGCCGTCTTTCCAGATAAAACGGAACCGAAGGGCTGCTGTGGTGTGCCGCAGTTTGAGGCTTGATTGTGTTGGGTGGGGGACTGAGACGGGCTTTTTGAGACGCTTCAGTAGACAGATCACTGCTGGGTCTCTACTGGTTTTGCTTTTGCTGTCCGACAGGCTAGCATCACTGACAGAACCGCTTCTTTGTTGACTGGCTGCACTCAAACAGCCCCCCTGCGGATTGAGTGAGCTAACTGTGGAGAAGATAAGGAGGGAAATGTGAAAAGAGAGTGCTAAGAAGAGACAAATAAAAGGAAAGAATATGTAAAAAAGTGTTGCTCGGGGAGGATGGAAAGACACCGAACAGGGACATTTAGTCAAGCTAGTTTTTCAAACATTTTTCATGTATGTTTTTTTTTTAATATTATCACCCTGATGTCTTTCAGTGAAGTGAGCATTGCTAAATGGCTCAATGAATGAATCACTGATAGTAATACTCCAGACCTTTTCAGACCCATGTGTGATGTTTGTTTTTTTTTCTTCAGTTCACACAAATTCAAAGCCGCTGATTTTGTGCTACAAATTATTTTTCCATAACTGTTTACATTTCTGTGGATTTAAAATGCTGAAAAAATCTTGGCTCACCAACATAATGCTCTCTTAATGATCTCTGACTTGCACGTCTCTCATCAGTATACTTCTTATGTGTAGCAGAGGGAAAGAGAAGCTGCGAGCAGAACAAACTGTCTTTACCAGCCTCACTGACTATAGAACATTAGCCTGCTGCAGCATACTTTTCATGCTGATTCCATTTAAAAAAGGGTCCTGAGCAGTCTCTGTTTATCATTTCAAAACACATAGGCAGCATAACATTTTTGTGGAAACACTGCTATCTGAAAAAAAGATATTAATGCACATTGTATAAACTTTTAATTTTTCCCACCATTTAAGGATCTTGTGAAATAAGCACGAACTGCAGAACCAGGCAGCAGAGCAAAAAAGATGTGGAAATGCTTAAGCATAGGGGCGGGTAAGCTGTAATACTCTGTGGAGGAGGAAAGGCATCTTACCTCCTCCAAGAATAAAACTTTCTCTGTTCAGGCTGTGACCGACCAGGGTCTAGAGTAACTGAAGTACAAGCAATCCTACTAATTCATGTGGTTTGACTTGCATGAAAATAATTGGTGTGAAATTACACACCAAGAAAACCTCTCCTTGCAGGGATCAAAGTGATGGAATAATGTTGACTAATTATTGCATCTCCAGTTGCTAAATAATGCTAAGTGATGCCTTTAACTATTCTGTAATTTACCTGATTGGGTCTATCCTGCTTTTGCACCCCCAGCCTCATCAGAGTCAGCACCCTGGCACATTTGCAGATAAGACCTCTCAGGCGCAAAACAGTGGCAGACATCATCTATCTGTCTCTTTCCGCTGGTGCTTGTGATTTTTAAGTCACATTGTATATTGATTGCCAATAATGATAGACGGATGAGGAGTGGTAGAGGGAAAGACGAGCTAGTGATTGCCGCAACTCCTGTGACCCAATAATAGAGAGCATATGTCATGTGTCAGTTCTCCCTGTGTACCCATAACCCACATGTAAGTTAATGCATATTTAAGTCTTATATTGATATATACTAAGGATAAAGGAGTGCTTTTGACTGCATGTAAAAAAGAGAGGTGGTGCCATCAAAAGACGTAATGTTAGTCAAAGCTTTCTTAAATGGTTAAAATTATTCTTTGCAGAGATATTTTGTTTGCAGTGACACTAAATCTTTTTCATAAAAGTTTAATATTGTACCAATGAAAGACCTTGACAGTTGGATAAAGGTTCAGGCACATTAACAGCAAATCATATATACTTTACTGCTGGCCATTTTCCAAATCGTAACTTTTGATTTTCTACTTTCCAGTTGTTCTCTTTATAAACTATTTAAACAATACACATTGTAGAGATAGGTTATCCATCATGGTGAATGAGCATTTTACCAACCTGTAGTGCTTTTATTAAAACTCAGATTACCTTTATCTGGTATTATTCATATCACAAAAGGGACATTTTTAAAAGCCATGGTCTTTTGAAATTTTACTGTGAATCATCAAAAAGGGCTGCTTTCAGTATTTATGATGTCACAAATAAAACCCAGAGAGAGTGCTTGAAGATGTAGGCTGGGACAGAGAGCTGTTTGATTTCACCATATTAGATTACTTTTCTGTGTACCTCGTCCCAACTGGTACAGAATCTTAAATGGTCTTGCTTCACATTAAACTTATCAATGGACTGTTTGGTTTGTTATAAAAGTGAGAAGAGATGAATAATCTTTGGGAACTGAACAGTAAGAGAGGGTATAAAGATTTCTATTTTTTAATTATAGATACATCCATTTGAGTGGGGGAAAGGGGAGGATTTGCATATTGAATCAGCTCCTGAAATATAGACAACCCAATCAAAACTTTTGTATACTGCTATTCATATGTAGAAAACTGATTGGCAGCTGCGAAATAAATTTGCAAAGCACAGCTAGTTGGTTAAAATATGCAAAGCAATCTGTACTGTCCTTAAATAAAGAGAGGACTCGACCATAGCTTTAACAGTTGTCACTTTATCATTTCCTTGAGAAGGAATTTCTTAAACTAATTATTTTTAATGCCCATTTATCACACATATCTTACAGGCTAAAATCATAGACATTTGATTTGAGAATTAAACAGGACCAGAATGTTCACAAAAAAAGTTTGGAAACTTCAAACAAACATCCAGTCCCTCGTCTCTGTGAGAAGTACCGGTACATTTACAATGAGCCGTGTCTTTAAAACTATCCATTTTACTATCCACTGTAAAAGTCTGTGTATTTCAGGGCTCTAGAGAACAGGATCTAGGTTTTATTTTCATTTCATCCTCTGGTGGTTTTTCAGGAGACGATGTGTCATTTTTCCTAAAAGGACAGAAAACTGCAGAATTAAGGAGACGTGAAACTGGGAGAGATCGACCATGAAAAAGAGGGGTGTCTAACACTTGAATTATATACCTTTTGTTTAGTCTTTATTTCAGCACAGTGTAGAAATGATGCCTTCTTGATAAAATGAGCTCTCCCTTGCCAAAGTGTTAGAGTTGTGGTAGATTATTTCTCAATTCTGCCATTTCTATGTCATGAGTTGGGGAATATCCCTTCAAGTCAGTTATTTCAAGTATTTGATTCAGGTATAAATACTGAATTAGTACTGATTGCTTCTTCCTACCAATCATCCTTACCAAAGCTAAAATGCCCATACCCGGCTAAAATAATGTGACTTGTGATTTACGTTTCATTATTATCAAAAGTGGACAGCACGGTGGCGCATTGGTTAGTGTTTCTGCCCAACAGCAAGAAAGTCCCTGGTTTTACTGGGTTTCCTCCGAGTTCCCTTTTTTCTTCCCACAATTCCAAAAACAGGCAGTCGGTTAATTGGAGACCCTATATTACTCAGATGTGTGAATGATAAAGCGAATGGTCGTATGTCTCTATAAGTGGCCATTTGATTGACTGGTGACCACTCCAGGGTGAACCCTCATGCTCACCCAATGACAGCTTGGTTATGCTTCAGTCCCCCTGCGGCCCTGCGTGCAGGATAAGCGGTATGGATGATGTATGAATGAATGTTATCAAACAGTAATTATCTTGACATGAGCATGAGGAACTGCCAGTTAAAAAGAAAAGGGAAAGTTTACATATTGTGATATACTTCCAGAACACAGTTAAATATGTTGTAGTTATTTTTGCATAGGAAATGCTTTTCTTTGATCGTCTTTTCCATCTGTCAGCCAACAAGACAGAAGGGGGACAACTGTCTTCAGTTTTAGAAAAGAGCTGCCGGTGGAAAAAAAGAAAACAGAGCGCTTCCAAGGCATGAGCATATATATTAACGTGTAGTTGGGGACAACAAATACTGAATTGTGAAAGAGATTTTTCATTAATAACATAACTGTTTATGTTAAATTTTCTGCGGTGGCTAACATATTCATTAATGCTGGTGAAGAAATTACATTTTCATCATTTTCATCACACACTGAAATCTCTGCTATTTTCCTGCAAACAATCACATATCAATGACAGATGAAGACCCCGATAAGCCCTGGACCAGAGACAAGACACGTGAGATATCTATGTGAACGCTAAAAGAGGGAAGAAGAAGAAAATGATCACATTTGCAACACACATACACCCATGGAAGTAGAAATTGCATTGTTATGTAATGTGTTTATCATCAACTCTGTGGGACACTCAACATTATCATAGTTATACTAGAATAGTGTTATAAAAGGACCTAATTTATGATGCATTTCTAATGTCTGTTTTGTTAGCTGACACAGCTATTATGTATTACTGTTATCTACAGGCACAGTTACTGAACAATTCTGTGGGCTTTATTGTCTATTTCAAAAATCATCATGAGGTCAAGTTAATGGTTATCTACTTTTTAAAGTAGGATTTCAAAAAATTGCCTTATTGTATTTCCCTGTGGTCGGCGCGGTGGCTAACGCTACGGCCTCACAACACGAAGGACCCTGATTTGATTCCGATTATTGGACCTTTCTATGTGGAGTTTGCATGTTTTCCCCATGTCTGAGTGGGTTTCCTCTGGGTTCTCCAGTTTCCAGTCCAAAAAACATACAGGTTAATTGGAAAAAAAAATTGGGAAAAACTGCCCAGAATGAATGGTTGTTTTTCTATATATGTGGCCCTGCGATTGACTGGCGACAAGTCCAGGATGTACCCTGCCTCTCTGGGGTAGGATCCAGCAGGATAAGCGGAAGAAATGGATGGATGGATGTATTTCCCCTTAAATCAAGGGACTGCTTCACTGCGAATTTGATTCCATTTATTGATAAAGTGACCGAGTGTGTGACTTCACCTTGAATTGCATCATTTGACAAACGTTTTAAGAAATTACGCTTCTGAGCAAACATGCACATGCATTTAAAACTTGTTCACAGTTTTATCTAGGGTCAATCTTATATGGTCTTCACTCTATACAGGTTTTTCAGATGATATTATCTGTGATTGAATCCAACGCCTGTTCTGTGAATGTGATCATGTTCTGTAATGCAAACCTGTTAAGTCCTGTCTAATCACATCAGGGTCTGCAATCGTAAAATGTTTTGGTTTTCAAACACCAAATATAATTCTATATCTGTATCTTTATGTAGGCTGGTATAAGAAAATAATTACTGATGCACATTCTTATAATACACACAACCTAGTTGAAAAAATAGTTTGAACTTCAAGCCAGGCTCTTTTAGCCCCCTGCCTCCCCTCGCCGTCAGTCAGAATTTTTCCTACTGGTCGTATGTTTGTGGTAGATAAAGCCGATCTAGCAGTCCAACAACCTCTTGTCTCCTCCCCTCCCTGCCCTATTCATTATAGATCACCTGCTCCCACCTGCATGGCTTCATTACTCCCTCATTACGGTTTCTCTGGTCTGCTGACTCGTCTTTTTCAGCACAGTGCTTCACAGCCCTCCTGGTGCTGCTGCATCAAACCCTGCCACAGTTTTCCCAGTTTGTCGTCTCCCTGCTAATTCCAGCTTACACAGTTCCTCATCCTCATTTTCAACAACAAGTTTTTTTTTTTTGCTCGCAATCATTCTTAATGACAGCAAATGACTAAGAGCAGTTAAGCACATCTATAAGTGCCTCCACCAGTTTTTTAAGGGTCACCATATTGGAACCAGGAGTAACCCCAGAACCCCTTGTGAACATGTGCCTCTATTAATCTAAAAAAATCCACCCAGTTTTCATCTTTATTACTTAATATTGTCCTGTATCAATTTGATGATACTTACCGTTCCTGTGGAAAACACTGAGCCAATAAGTTAAAGGGTCCTTGCAATTACTTGCACGTTAGATGTTTTGGAGAGAAGGTCAGAGAAGCCAGACTGAGATTGTTTGGTTATGAACAGAGGAAGGATAGTGAATATATTGGTAGACAGATGGTGGAATTGGAGCTGGCAGGCAGGAGGTCTCGAGGAAGACTAAAGAGAAGATTTATGGACGTAGTGAGAGAGAGTATGAAGATAGTTGGTGTGAGAGAGGAGGATACAGAGAATAGGGTTAGATGGAGAAGGTTGATTGGCTGTGGCGGCCCCTGAAGGGAAAAGCTGAAAGGAGAAGTTCTTGCAATTATCTTTCTAAATAATGATCTGGTGTAAATTCCCAATAATTATGAGGTTATTGAATCTGCACTGATGGACATAACATAAAATGAAAATAATTATTTATTTTACATGAAATACTGAGTGATAATTGATTTTGGATGGGATGTCTTTTCAAGGGTGAAATCTGGATTGGAATCCTCAGCCCATTCTTTTCCTGTGTTTTTTTCTCTTGAAGATGGCTTTGTCTGGTACTTTGCCTCCATGTCATCAGTAGAATATGATGGGTACTATATATATATATATTTAAGACCAGAGACCAGATAAGTTTAGTAAGACTGGGAAATTATTAGGACTGCAGGATTAGAAAACATGCCGAACCTTTCTAACAACTTTATATGCTGATAACAACTGACCTAACTCGAGACATTATATGAAATGTGTTCAGTTAAAGATGTAAATACACATATAAATATTCCTGCAGAAAAGCAGTAAACAATCTCAGCTTCGATATGCACCTGTTATGGAATGAGAGCAGCTGCTGTGCTTGTTTGTTCTATCCTTCAAGAGATTGGCATTACTTCTTCAGGTTGGTTATTCAACATATAAAAAAATTCTCACCAGGATTTATATTCAAGAGTATTTCTTCAGGCTTTGAATTAGAGACTTGAAAATGTCACAGTTGGCTATTTGTGATTTACAACCGGGCTTGTAGTATTAGTTTAGCTTTAAGGATGAGAATTGGTCAAGACTGAAATATTTTAACAACTATTATGTACTAGCAGTGTAGATTACCTTCATGGTTTCAAGAATTTGAAGTTAGAGAAACACGCTTACAAGTTATATGGAGACTTATCTTGATCATTTGGAATGGGTTGCTATGATTTTTAGAAGACAAATCATCAATTGAGTTTCAAATGTCTGGGATGTTATACTCACCAGCAGGTCAAAGTGTCCTTCAATGGCATTGCTTCAAAAACAATTTGTGTAAAATTCCATGACACGGTTGTTCTCCACTCATTGCTTATCCTAGTCAGTTCCCTGGTCAATGACAAAATAATGCTGAAATCTTTACCGAGCTAAGACATACACTGTATGGCCAAAGGTATTCGCTCACCTGCCTTGGCTTGCATATGAACTTAAGTGACATCCCATTCCTAATCCATAGGGTTCAACATGATGTTGGTCCATCTTTGCAGCTATAACAGCTTTAACTCTTCTGGGAAGGCTGTCCACAAGGTTCAGGAGTGTGTTTATGGGAATTTTTGACCATTCTTCCAGAAGCGCATTTCTGAGGTCACACACCGATGTTGGACGAGAATGCCTGGTTCTCAGTCTCTTCTCTAGTTCATCCCAATGGTGTCCTATCGGGTTGAGGTCAGGACTGTGCAGGCCAGTCAAGTTCATCCACACCAGACTCTGTCATCCATGTCTTTCTGGACCTTGCTTTGTGCACTGGTTTACAGTTATGTTGGAAAAGGAAGGGACCAACTCCACACTGTTTTCACATAATTAGGAGCATGGAATTGCCCAAAATGTCTTGGTATACTGAAGCTTACAGAGTTCCTTTCACTGGAACTAAGGGGCCAAGCCCAGCTCCTGAAAAAACAACCCCACACCTTAATCCCCCCTCCACCAAACTTCACACTTGACACAATATAGTCATACAAGTACTGTTCCCCTGGCAACCGCCAAACCTGGACTCGTCTATCAGATTGCCAGCACTGCTTTAGCAGATTGCTAAAGCAGTGCGATTCGTCACTCAAGAGAACACGTCTCCACTGCTCCAGAGTCCAGTGGCAGTGTGCTTTATACCATTGCATCTGATGCTTTGCATTACATTTGGTGATGTTTGGCTTGGATGCAGCTGCTTGGCCATGGAAACACATTCTATGAAGCTCTCTGTGCACTTTTCTTGAGCTAATCGAAAGGCCACACGCAGTTCGGAGGTCTGTAGCGATTGACTCTGCTGAAAGTGGGCAACCTCTTTGCATTATGCCCCTCAGCATCCGCTGACCCTTCTCCGTCAGTTCACATGGCCTAGCAATTCGTGGCTAAGATGCTGCAGTTACTAAACATTTCCATGTTCTTATAATACAGCTGACATGTCATTGTGGAATCTTCAGGAGCATGGAAATTACACAAATTGGTTGCGTAGGTGGCATCGTATCACAGTTCCAGGCTATAATTCACTGAGCTCCTGAGAGTGACCCACTCTTTCACATATGTTTGTAAAAACTGCCTGAATGCCTAGGTGCTTGATTTCATACACCTGTGGCCATAGAAGTGATTGGAACACCTGATTCCGATGATTTGGATGGGTGAGTGAATACTTTTGGCCACATAGAGTATATACCTATGTATATGCCTAGCATTCAGCATTGTACTGTGGATTGGGGTTATAATTCAATAAAAATATCAAGGCACTGACTCTGTGGTCACTGTCAGGTTGTCCATGAAGGCATTGATTGGCGGTTGATGGATCTCAGACTTAGACGTAGGACCTCTGCACTCTGGTTCTGCAGATTTTACCAACATATTCATAACCAGAGCAAACAGGACCGCTGAGACGGTGCAGCCTGTGATGATTCCCTTCTCCAGTCTGTGCCACTCCGATGTTGCTGCTCTGAGACCCTCAGGCTGAAGTCACCATAGTAATCAAGGATGACGTCTGACTGTACCTGGAACATGGTGCCTCTCCAGAGTTTCAAAAACCATCTTATGGGGCATTGAGCCATGGACATTTGCCAGGTCTAGCCACCGCACCACTAAAACACCCTTGTTCTCCTTTGCCTCTCAACAGCTAAGTGACCACGCCAGTATATTCTTATCACCCTGGTACCTCATCAGGCACCTTTCTGTGCGGAGGTGTTGATGTATCAGTTCTTGAGGAAGTAACAAACTTTTTAGCATTTTGCTATAGGAGGCTAACAAAGTTCTGTTACAGCAAAGGATGCCGGGAAGTTACTTCTGACAAGTCTTCCCACAACATGTTACAATATTTTAAATACTGTATTAATCTCCAAATAGAGGAAAATTCGAAATAATGCGCTACTCAAACATTGGTAACCACATCAAAAATGCACTTAATACAAGCATAATGTAGTGGCTGAACAAGAGAAATACATTTTAAAAGAGCTGCAGAAACCTTGGATTGGTGTAATCTGTTTCTTTGTTTCCTCACTTTGTAGTTTATTTGCTCCTGGTCATTTAAGCAAACAGGGATGAACTCCTTGTGAAGAGAGATAGAAGACAGAACATGTTGTCAGAACATCTCATCATAATCATCATCATCATCATCATCATCATCATCATCATCATATTCATTAAAATCAGGGGATTTAATCTTTTTGAAATATTGTGAAGTGTGATACTCAGGGTTTGTGCACTGCAGTCATTTTAGTGTAAAGCACTCAACCCTGTTTGGTTTCAGCTCCCAAGTCTTTGATACTGAAGACTCGCACAGCTAACAGCTCAAAGCTGGAGCGTAACCAGCATGTATAACTTCAAACAAAATCAAGCTCTAACTGCCCCAACAGCCCAGCAAGAATTTCATCAATAAATTGTCTGCAGTCATCATATGATGTGTTCTAAGTAGTGAGGATTGCCCAGCAGTGATCATTTATGTTTCATCCAAAATCAAATGAAATCCCCAGAGCAACATGACCATACACATCCACTGTATGACCATGCTGCTTGATAACTGGTTTAAACAGTTGAGTTCAAGCTTCTCTCTGTCACATGCCTTTAACTCCAGTAGGCTTGGATAATGGTTTCTGAACCAGCAAAGTTTTGAATAAAACACAAACTGTTCAAAATGTAGCGTTGCAACCGCAGACAACTGTCACAATAGCATCATATACAACTAATAATTTAACATTTTGCAATGTGGTGGAAACTAGTATTTACAGTCCATATCGTTAATTTTTCATTTGCACCTGGATATACACTTTATTTTTTTGATAATATTCAGCCAGTTTATATATTTAAACTGTATGTATGTACACATGCATACATATAAACACTCATATATATATACGTTATATAATAAATACACACACACACACATACATATATATATATAATCACACGAAGTATTGACAGCATATACATACATGCATACAGTGCCATGAGATTCTGACTTTGGTGTAATTGCTCACAAAAAGTATGATGGTCAAAGCGAATGGTTATTAGGACATCCAGAAACCTTTTTATTGTTATGTGCCACTTGCAGTATACATAAAGCCGAGTTACAGCACTGTTACGTGTCAGTGTATTACCAAGAGGTTTGTGATGAAAGCTTTATGGTCTGCTAGAAGATAAAAGGCTTGTTTATTATGCGATTTATATGGAACTGAATGCTTAAATGAAGAGCTGCATTTTTTTGTCCCACATATTCTCTATTCATATATTTTCTGTGGTTGAATGCATGAAAATATAAAGGTCTGTTAAGCAATAAATATATCTACATGTTTGGTCAGAAGTATAAATTTCCTCTGATGGGATCATCGCATTAGATACCATATGTAAAGAATGTGTGCTAGTAAAGTGCAATGTATGAACATGCCACAGTGAAGAAATTCATCCATTACATCTGTCTGACCAGAATAACAAGTTCAGAACAGAATCCCTCAATAGGAAGTGGCATAATTTGCCTGAGATTTGGTCTATAGTTTTTTTTCCATTCATGTATTGGTTTATTTTATTATTTTTAAAGTGGCTCTAAATAGAAACCTAAATTTGCCAGAATAGTGACAAATGGCATTTAAATGTTTGTTTCCATAGCAAATGATTTGTTCTGCTCCCACGTTATATTTATTTTTCGGTACTACAGTGCTCAAGTGGTTCAGCACCACGGACAGCTACTGGGCCATTGAAGACTGTAAAAAGGCGAGCTTGTTTTTTAACTTGAGTGACTTTTACATCAACGTCCCTAATAAAGTTCTAAAAGTATACTGCTTGGATATGGTGAAAATTGAATTTTTGTTAAACCGACAAAAACTGTACAGGAGCCCTGGGATGCCTAAATCACACAAGTCTGTTGAACAAAGTCTTAATCTCCTTGCATGCAGCACAGGGTCTCCAGGGGATCATTATATTTTATATGCAACAAAGCCATTGGTTGCTTTGTGTAACAGTATCATTTTTTGCAAAATCTCTTGCAGCACCCCCCTGCAATTTATATTGTGATAATTATTACTTTGCAAGGACATTTTTAATTGGCTTGTGTTAACTTACACAATTCCCAACACTTTCAATGCACTATAGAGGACAAACTGTGTTGAAAAGTTATTACCGTTACTCCAAGTTTTAGGTCAGATTGTTGTTTAGGTGATCCCCCACCCCCCTATTTTATTCATCTTTTTTTTTTTTTTCATACCAACCACACCATTGGCAATTTCGGCATATGGCTCAGCTAATTTGGGCCTAAACTCCCCCACTGCGTGTAAATCCTGGATTGGGGTCATTGTTTGTCTGCCAAGCAAGGTGTTTCTCTCCCAGAGGTTATTAATCACTCAGACAAACACAACAGCAGGGCCGAGGTGCCAAATCACGGCTTTCTAACGAAAACCTCCCTTTGCCTGTCTCATAAATTACATGAGGGGATCTGGGACCAGTAGCTGGGAAGGTGCTGCGTCCAATAACATACCATTTATTACAACGGCGAACAATAACACACATAGGCTCACGGGTTTCCGGCGCATTACGCGGTTTGGAGTTAAGTTGTGGTATTCCATCACATTAGGTGCGGGAACTTTTGCTCGATACGTCAACCTCGGGCACCCCCTCCCTCTCCCTCCACGGCCGGCACCCCCTCCATCTCTCTCCAGCTATTTGAATAGGGAGCCTGCGGAGCACTCTTTGTTCAGTAGCGCTCAGCTGCTGGAGAGGTGAGCACCACTCTGGCGCTCATCCACGCATGGTGACAGCCGGATCGCCTCGGCTGTGGTAGACGCGCAGACTCTTCGGGTAGACACCAGTCGTTCGGTCGCCGATATTCAGACCCGCTTCGTGTTCTCGCCACTCTTGCAGGGGTTTTACGCGCCCGTGGATGGTGGAACTCGCCTGCGAAGCTGTTCCACCTGCACCGGATCAGACCCACGGTCTTTAAACGCTGCGGCGCCGATCTACATTCCTCTGGACTGGCTTTCAGTTCCTCCACAAGGTGAATGCCAGTTTCATCAAACTCTTATTAAAAATATATATTTCCTACTAGATTTTCGCACGTACAGTCCGTCTTGGGTAATTTCTTTTATGCTACTTGTTATATTGCATTATAATTAGGGGTGAATTGGAGATTGTTAATGCCGTTCAAATGCAGAGATCTTCTGTTGCGAGCTGACTTACATACAAAAAGTGTAAGTTTTGGTGGATAATAACCATTTCACATGTGAAGGTAAAGATAAATCAGTAATTCTGGCACCACTTACTTCTTATCCGAAATGTAACCGCTCACTCTTTTTGCATTCAGGCGAACTATATTGATGTGTCACAAAATTTATTGAAGTAATAGCACCTTTTGTTTCAATTCTTTTGAGTTTCATAGTTTGCAAAGACATCCCTCCTCCCCACCATATCCAAAATGGGATTGCTTTGGACTTATAAAGCTCCAAATGGAAATAATATAATTTTAACAGTTGTGATGTCATGGTTTTACAGGTAACGACTAAGAGTGCTTCTATTCCGTGCTTGTGAAAAGTGCACTCGGAAGCAAATTGTTCACAATGATTTATCAATTCAATTTCTCTCCTGTTGAAATACCTGTTTCGTGGCCCTTTAAGTGGCAGGTGAAGCAGATGGAGGAGCAGGGTTTTGTGCAAGTTGACATGCACAGCAGCTGGTGCTGTCGGTGGCTGAAACAAAAGAAACCTGTGGCATTTTCTGGGGCTCGCACTTGGTCTCTCAATTATTTTTGTTCGAGCAAATTTCAGTGTCTCACAGCTGCAGTTCTTGGCCACACACTGGTCAACGTGGAGGAAGTCAGAGCAATAAGAGGCATGTGGCTGCGAGTGGAGAAGACAACAAACACGGCCTCTTTTGGGTTGATATCCTATTTTATGAGTGTATCGTGTCAAAACAAGGATGGCATCAATGGTAGACACAGCTCAAGCTTTTGCAATGTTTTGTGGCCATTCTTTCTTCGCTCTTGGTCTTAGTCTCATATTTTGTCTCTCTTACTTTTAATCTGTGTTACTTGTATTTGTACACAGCACTGCGCTGTTACCATGACAGTTCACGTATCAAGTCATTCCAGACAGATTCTGAGCCTGAGCCTTCATTAACCCCGTATTTTTGTTTCTGTCACTTTTATTGCTCAACTTTTTGTTGTCATGTACATGTGATTCTGTATTGGTGTAGCATATTCTGTGTCTGTGAGTAAGACTAAATGACAAAGAGCAAGGCAGTGCCTCCAGACAAATGGACTGATCTGTGGTTCCCCATCTGATATGGAATTACACCACAGAGGGGAGCTTAAGTTTTCTTTTTTCCTGAGCAGCTGGTTAAAAGGCTTTGTGTGTGTGATGGTATGTGATGCCTCCTCCCCGGCTACCTTTGTTTCCGCTACTGCAATGTTATGACTAAACCAGGGGGATCATCACATCGGCTTGTTTGAGGTTCTGGCTTGTCACCCATTTGGCGTTTTCATGACTCTGCACTCTCATGTAATTCACGGAAGGTCTCTTTAAGTCTGCTTTGCCTCTCGTTTCTCTTTTTATCTCCTTCTTTTGTCATTGTCACTCTTGTTGGACACTATTATTCCTGAAGTGGATCATAAGCACAGCTGTTAATGTCATTGTTCTCTGAAGAGGTGTTCCATCCTGTGGTCCACTGCCCTCATTTCAATATCCTTTATGTGATGAAGTATTACAACGGATGAACAATATTCTGTCTGAGAGAGGTTTGCTAATTCTTCTTGGCCCCACTCCAACTCTGACCAAGGCCAAATGCGACTCAGAAGTGTCACCGCATTATCAAAGAAAGACAGGAAAGAGGAGGCTAATGGATTGGCTGATTTGACAGCAATATCTGATTCTTTGCGAATTGTTGTGCTGTCACATTTTCTTTTAAATAATGCACCTTTTGTCATGAATGTTCTCAGTCTAGTGCAAACACAAAAAGATGTGAATGTGCGAGAGTGTAATTTTGCAATTTGGTTTTGTCCAGTGATTTGAATGGAAATATCTGTTTATCTTAGCAGGGATTTTGCCAATGGGGGACATTGATATTCCTACAATGAACCTTCTGCTCTGCTTAAAACAAACAAAGCCACTCTGGCACAATAGACCCAGGGAGTGCAGCCAAGCAACTGCACATTATCACTATGGAGAATCTCTAGGCTGTGTTGGGTTGCTGTGATTCTGCTGTGACTAATAACTGGCTTTAATCCATATCATTTCGAAGAAGAAGAGGAATGTTTATTATTAAAATATACCTTCTTTTTGCTGAGAGTTCAGCACTCTTGGGTCATCATAGATGTGATAACCGGGTTTTGCCCGTGGGATATTGAAAGATTCCTGCAGAGAGACTAATTTGGAGGTAACCCGGATCTGATTAAACAGTAAAAACATTCACAGTAGCCCACGTACATTACAATCGGTTTGTTAATGATCGTCACGGTGTGGATTTTGTATTGGCTTTACAAGTTCATGTGTTTGTGATGCAGTGGGACCTGTGAGCGTCAGCGCTTCAGTTTTAGGCTGCTCCACTTGGCACCTCTTTTTTCCCAGTCACAAGGTAGTTTCATCAACTTAATTAAGCCTGTACTTTTATTTGCCAAGTGATATCAATCCGGTTGACTGACAACTCAGCATAGATCCGCCTGTCCAAGCTGACACCAGTGAGCAGATGGAGCCGAGCCTAAGTGGCCTGCCTCTATCATTCAATTGGCTAATAATATAATAGACTGGCATGAACCATATTGAACTACCAATTGCACCTACAGCCAAGCAAATGAGCAGTGCAGCTGGGCCATTATGACCAGTGGCAGATCTGATTAAGCTCAGGAGGCAGAGACAGAAAAAAGGTATCTCCCCCCCCATCCCTCTAAACGCAGCATGTGAATATTCATTGAAGACCCCCCTTTTCCTCCAACAGTGCCAATGTTGTACCCCTCTCCCACAAAATGTATTATTCAACGAAAGCATTTTCCTTATTAAACACTATAAATAAATAATGACATCTGGTAACAGTTATTTGTCTGCTGAATTAATGACAGGGGTGCAGACCAGGATCTTCTAGGGACTAGAGGGGATGCGAAGAGTAGATTTCCATACAACTTCCTTCCCTCTGCTGGCCTTTCTTTGTCTCGCCAGTTGAGCGAAATGGTTCCTTTGTTGAAATCAGGTGGAATGTCAGTTGATCTAAATTGGTTTGCTTCACTGTCACTCCCTTTCTAAAACACAATGGAGGAGAGGCACATACTAGACAGCAGTTTAGTTTACCATAATGCTCCTGTTTGCCTGTCTGAGGCAATCTTTCAGAAAAAGAGGTACTCCCCACAGTACCTTTATGTATTTTCACAACTGTCTAGCTTCTGCTATGTTTACTAACTGTATTATTATTTTTTTTAAATATATTAGCCCAGGCACATCTTCATGCAGATATGGTTATGGCAGATATGGCTAAATAATCTATCACAAATGGTTATCAAGTACGTTATATTGCAATTATCCCTGTATAGGCTTTATATATCAGACACTGATAAGTTGATTAACAGCAATCGCTTTTGATTAGAGCTAGTGTTTTCGGCAAATGAATAGCATTTGGTTGTGTGTGGTCATGCGTTCTGTTTTCTGTGCTTGGGTAAAGAGATATCTGCATTTTCGCATAACACTGTGTGTCCAGCCCTAATTTCAACACTTGACATTATTAGTTACACTACCACCTGGGTCAAACACGCTGTCAGGGCCAGTCGTGCAGTATGGCTGAACCACTAGCCATACATGTATTGCTTTCCTTTGTGTGTGTGCGTGTGTGTGTGTGTGTGTGTGTGTGTGTGTGTGTGTGTGTGGAGGTGTGTGTATGTGTATATGTGTGGAGGTGTGTATATGTGTGGATGAGGGTTTGTTTCAGCACTTTTCATAATTTACTGTGTCTAAAATTGGTTAACAACTATCAATTTGATACATAATGGTAATCGGACATGGCGGTTGGCAAAGCTACAAAATGCATAATTTCTGTTATATGTTGCATTCTCCAAAGTTTTGTTGTTTGTACATTTTTTATTCTCCTCATCCTATCATACACTAACCTAATGAAATGGCCGTCTTTAATTTATGCATTTGTCTTCCTGTAGTTACTAACTATTATATTGCCAAGATATATTTTTTTCCTGTTATAGCCACTGTCTTTTAGTATATTCACATTGCTTCTTTAAATTGTTTTGATCGCACTCCCTAATTTATTCTTTTAAAGTCAGATGCAAGCAAACCAGCAGGAAGAGAGTAAGGTGCAGAATAATTACAGCAACTGGCTTTACTGACCTCCATGGACAAACAAGACTGCTAGTGTCAACTGGTTAAACCTCAGCAATTGATATGAATCACGTTTGATCATCTTGGCTTCTGTGACTTTTATTCAAATAAATACATTATGAGAGAGAAATGGCGCTGAAGTCAGGGTTCAGCAGCGGTGAAAAAATACTTCCGTTGCCGGTAAAGCCATGTGGAGTTTCAGGCACATGAAAGTCAGACAAAGACAGAGCAAAATCAGCACGAGCTGGACAACCTGCAGCCATAACAGACCTATCCAGCAGCATGGGGCGGGATAGTGGTTGGGCAAGCAATGTTCAAAGCACGGAGCATTCCAGAATGTGAGTGACTGTGTCCCTGTAGCCTGTCAGTAAATCAACTTCCTATGACAGTGATTTCAGAAAAAGGGCCTGCTGTGACTGCTGGAGAACAGAGAGGGTGGTTGCTGTGTTTTGGCACCATTCCAGTGCCCTTCTCCGTCAGGAGTTGCATTCCCTGGCTCGGACTGTGCATGTATGTAGTGAAGGTGAGGTCAGGGTGCCAAACTTTGATTCTTTCATTGAAGAATGAAAAACAACATGTGGATTGTTTTATGCGTCATGTCGGGGCTGTAGTTTTATCTGTGAGGTTTCACTCTGTAACATATGGCTCCTTTATCTTCTTGGTGTTATTCACAAACATCTATGGCTAAGGGAATCATATCTCCTCCGTTTTTTCATAAATTGAAGAAATACCTCATATTTATATTATATAAATAATGTAATATATATTGTAGGTATATCTCCTATACCTCTAGTAATTTCTGCATTGTGTGTGTGTGTGTGTGCGCGCACATGCATGCGTGCACGTTGGGGTAGTAACAGATTGCAGTTTTGTTTGAGTGCAGTGTTTGTGCATAAAAGAGACATTGTCTCATTTTTGAAAAAAAAAAAAAAATTATCTTTTTTTAAAAGACTGAGCTGCATTTGTGGATTAAGCACAAGTTATATGATCACACAGGCAATGTTTTATCGTACATAGCGCTCTGAGAGGCAAAGGCAGTTTGTGCCCCTTTTGAGGTGTCCCCAGTGCCCCTGTACTATAAATCTGGTGTGATATACAGCTGGCTGCAGTGCAGATAGATTTAGCCAGATGAGTCAACAGTCCGTGATCGTGTTTTGTTGTCTGAACTGACAGATATTATTATAAAAAAGTCTTCTGAAAGGGAGAGAAAGAAAGAAGGAAAGAAAGTGTGTGTGTGTGTGTGTGTGTGTGTGTGTGTGTGTGTGTGTGTGTGTGTGTGTGTGTGTGTGTGTGTGTGTGTGTGTGTGTGTGTGTGTGTGTGTGTGTGTGTGTCAGAGAGAGATGCATTCAACTGAGATTAGACAAAACATACATTTACAAACTCCTTCTCATTATCAGGTCAACAGTTCTGATTCACCAACATATAAAACATCTACATTTTTCAGGTCCAGCAATGACTCTTAGCTCCAAGACATGCAGAGAGCTGCCCTGTAAACAGTGCTTCAATATCCCTCAGTATTTATACCCTGGAAGCCCTAAGCCACAGTAGCGCGACCAAGTAAGAAATTAACCAGCAAACTTGTCCAACATAAAACCTAATATCCAGTGCAGAGAACCCTTTTGGAGATAGTCAGGAACATCTTCCCACTCATGACAGAGAGAACAGAAAATAAAGAAGACACATGATGGCCTTCAGCAAATCTATCATATAAAGACTTAGGTAAGATAGAAAATACACAGACATCCAGGGCCAACGTTAGGCAGAAACACAAAAAAGTCCTATGAAAGATCTCTTTAAATCTATCGAAGCAGATAATAGTAGAAGCAGATGATAAAACACTAAACCTGAAACCAGCTATGACCACACACCCCAAGCAACTCTGCACTGATACACCTTGAACAACCATACAGCTGCAGAGTTCTGGCCTTCACCACTTTTGCTGCATATATGTGAGGGTGAGAGGCCGAGAGAGGGTGAGAGAAAGATATATATATATATATATATATATATATATATATCGGCTCATGTAAGTCAAATCTTCCTGTTCTCCAGTGGAATTAAAGAAATGGTTTTGATGCGTTTTGTCATGCTGGAGTTAAGTAAAAGATCCACAACTGGAAAAAGCTTTCCTTTTTGCAACAGACAAAGGCAAAGACACCATATGTCGTATATATCTGTTGCCTTCACCTTTATATATATAATGTTGCGGTGTTTAGTTGTTGGTGTTTAGCGGTACTGATAAGATGTCAAATTGAGAAGCTGACAAACACTGCTTTCTCGAAAACAATGACTTGTTTAAAATAAATAAACAAATAATGATAATAATAAAAGAATAACAACTAAAATTATTTAATTCCAAACCCTTATATATAAATTCATACATATGTATTTGTTTTGATTTACATTTTTTTATTAGTTAAATTATTATTATTTTCTTCAAAGAAATCAATCCCCTTTCCCCATCCACCCACCCACCTTTCTAACACCAAAAAGCTGCGGTGTGCTACTCAACATTTCTATTTATCAGTGCAAGATAGAATTGAAGAACAGATCATTTCGATATTAGTTGCCCGCATAAATATAAGTGTTAAAAGAAAACTAAGGTTGGTGGAACAGCTCACTCAAAACACCTCAGATACAGAAAGTCTGAGCGCTGCATAATTTGCATAAATTAACATGCTAGAGCAGCAAAAACATCAGCATTGTTTGGCTCTGTGCAGCAAGTATCACAATATTTTTGCAGTAGAATTGTGACAACTTTTACACAGAGTGAGCGGCTGAACGGTGGGGTACTATTTCTGAGACAGTTTATAAATTAGGTTAATAGTGGATGCTGTCTATCCAGCCATTTGAACGTTCCATCTAATCTTTGTCATCCTGGCAATGAACAACTGTGATACAACTGCATTTTGCTCGGCCTTCAGAGGTCTTTAATTCCTAGCTGGCATTTCACTTCATCTACTGCACCCCTTTGGGGTGGTGAATTAGAAATCAGAAGACTCCATCAACATGCTTTTAATATTGAAATGCGTAAAGCTGATAGCCAGTCGGATGTCTAGCAAATAGATATAATAGTAAGTGATGATACAATTTTTCTTACATGGAACAATGAACTGCGCTGCCTTTCAAGCTCCAAGGCACTTTTGAGTTGGAGTCACTGTGCGTGTTTGCATGGTTTCGCGATGACAGGTCGGAAACTTTTACTCAAGGGTTTACCGAAAATAACATATTTTGTTAAAGGTCCAGCAGTTTAGTGGAGAAAGAGCATTTGTTTGCTCACAAATTGTTTGCAAGAACATCGCATTTCTAAAGAGTAATTTCCATTCAAATAGCCTGTACTATGTTTTATCAATACAGAGCAAGAAAATAAATGAAAACCAAATTGCTTGCTTTTCAAATCAGTAGAAGTTCAACTCAGCCCCCCAGCCCCCAATAGCACCACTGAACATTAAGGACAAATTTTGTGGTCACAGATTTTAATATAAAAGGCTGTTAAACAATGACCATTTTGTGGCTTTGTGCAGAAGCTCCACTGAGAAATCCCCCTCTGTGATTAGACAGGCTTCAGTTCTGCTCTGGCAAATTCAAAATGAACTGCTGTGGAGGTTACCCGTTCTTTATTGTAATTAACTGTCATGCTGCAAAATTAATAAAGAAAAAAAAAAGCATCAAAATGAAGAGTCGTGCGATCATTCGTGAGGCAAGTTTGTGTACGAGTGCACAGTGGTAAGAGTTGAGTAAATGTATTACTTCATGTGTTCATTCTCTATTTAGAAAGTTTCCTCTTGAAGTTATAGCCTTCGTGTTGAATAAGCCCGGTAAGCATTGCCGGAGACCCTGCAGTTAACTCATGGTCCACTTTGATAAATTAGAACGAAATAGTGCTGGGATATGGCTAAAGATTTTGTCTGTTTGTGTGTGTGTGTGACAGAAATGTCTGTCTAAAGGCACTGCTCTCCCTAAGTATCCAACTTGTTGCTGGGATTTATTTGAAGCTGTTCTCTGTGATGGATCATCCTCTGCACTGGACTACTGCTGTTGATCACCGACCCTTGACGGATACAGTGCAGGGGTTACAGTTGCTATGTCTGCATTCCACGGGCGTTGAGCGTGTGCTTGTGTGTAGAAATAATTATTGATTCGCTCTGATTCTTATCTGTTTTTACATGTTACACTGCCCATTACTTTAATTTCATTAGCTTAGTGGAATGCCCTGGACACAAAGCTGCTTGTCACTGAAGGTATAATTGTAATAAAATGCCTTTTTCTACCCACTTGCTTGCTGATACTGACATGTATAATTGATACCACATAGACCAATCTCCCAATCTGAAGAGTCTCACACGTACAAAGCATCTACCAGCACTATAGCCACAGGCTTAGAGACCGTGTCTTAATTTAGTCTTGTTAAATCATGACCTTTGCTGTTCTGACAGAGGCAACCAAAGCTGAGATGGTCGACTCCTCTCCTCTCTATCCCCTTTCTATCATCCCTTCTGTTTTTCCTCCCTGAAATTACATGTTCCATCATTCACTTCAGCTCAGTGACTTGTCTAAATGTTTGCGTGTGTGTGTGTGCGTGTGTGCTCACCTGCTCAGCTGCCCATGCATATTGTGTTTGTCCTGTTTGTTGCAGCTCACAATATGCAGGCAAGGACTGTTGGTCCAAATAGGGAGTCAGCTCTTCAGTGCGTGATGTGATTTACCATTGAGCCATTAGCACTCAAGCTGTGTGTGCCTGAGGTACTCTGAGGAAGTGAGGAGAGGAATGCTACCCACTGCCCCACACATCGAGTTTAAAAGCTCCCTTGAGATTTATTACCGGGAAAACATTTCTTTAGACCACATGCCATCACTTCACCCCCTACGGATCTATAGATGCTGAGCTTTTACACACTTCTCCAGTTGCTGCTGAGGTAGTTGTGTTACAGTTTGGAGTGGATTTGAAGTGGCCGGTGGAGACACGCAGCTGACAATTTGTAAGGATGACCATTCGTGATGTGTGTGCATTTGTGATTTTTTTGTGTACAGGCATAGTTTCACAAACACTCATTAAATCTCAACAGGTGGGAACAAGCCTTACTTTCTCTTGTCTTCTGCCTCCTATTGCTTATGAAACGAAAGCAACCAGTCAAGGTCACAATTAAACTTTTGCCACTTTTTAAGAGGCCAATTTTGCAATCATACCGCTTGATTGCACTGTTTATACTTAATCAGAATTTTCAGACAAGACACCCTCCTCAATAGCCCATCATCACAGCAGCAATCACTGTGTTTGTCATTTATTATGTGTTTTGACAAACGCTAAATTGGCTTTGCTTTTTCCTCATATCTACATTTGAAACTGCAGGTGAAGAAGCTATTCAAATTCAATTGCTGTTTTTTGACACTACATATTGAAACGATCATTGTAAAAGAATACTTAAGGCTGCAGTTTGTGCTTCAGATGGATCTCTGTCTCGGGGCAGTGTTTGACATGGCTGGCATTATGTCCGATTTGAGTTTTGTTTAAACAGCACAGCAGTGGGCCATACAGCAGCTGCACAGCCAGGCAGCTTTCCTGCCTTTCCAAGGAGCAAGAAGCTCAGGCGGCTCATCTTGTCACTGCCACTGAGCTGACTGTCAACCCCACAGGCCTCCTGTGGCATCTCCTTTTGCAATGGCTACCAGATAAATGAGGTATTTGCTTTTCTTTGGCAGTGTAATACCACTCAGAAGGTCACTTGAGCTGTTTAAGTTGGGGAGAGCCTGTTGATTTTGCTCTATTGATGAGCTGCACCACTTGACTCTTTAAAGGATTTTCCGTCCATACCCATCCATATTACATGTAATATAGATAATATTTGTGTAGGCAAATCATAGGTGGCTAAGGACCACACAAAGGCTGTGAGATATGACAAGATCTACAGTGCCCTTACTTTACTGCTCTCTCTGCTTTAGAATGTTGTTTTACCAAAAACATCAGAACACTGCAGCCAAATAATGCAAAATAACTAAATCAGTAGATTAATAAAGAACACAAATCAGAACCAAAGACCAGAAAGCAGGGTGGCTTAATTAAACAGAAAAATATTGTGCTGCTATGACAATACTTCAGTATCATAATATAGGTTTGTTTGTTTTGCAGTTGAACACACATAGAATTCACATTTAACTGAAAACAATGAAAACATCATCAATGACTTTTCACTTAAACCATGCGTCTGCACAATTAGAGTGCTTTTAAAAAAACTTTACTTTCAGAGAATTTTTTTTTGCCAATTTAATGCAAAGAAGAAATGCTTTGAATTTACTTTATTAATCCCTTGCAGGAAATTCCTCTCTGCATTTACCCAT
Organism: Fistularia commersonii; assembly: GCF_037954325.1. Taxonomy (NCBI): domain Eukaryota; kingdom Metazoa; phylum Chordata; class Actinopteri; order Syngnathiformes; family Fistulariidae; genus Fistularia; species Fistularia commersonii. The sequence continues at coordinate 7,149,249 of NC_141299.1, read as the reverse complement.
CATGGATGAACCTTGGGCAAATGTTATGGGTCAAAATGCATGCGCCCAATGTTATGGGGCATACTACATTTCTCTGTGTGTTTGTGTGTGGGTGTTTGTATTTGTGTATTTGTGTGTTTGTGTGTGAGGGGTGGGGGGCACAGTTCAGATGATCATATCTTTTCCACTTCACCATTTTTCCAGTTTCACTATGGATAATTTTTAATGGTCATACAATGCAGCCCTGGTGCTTTGTTGTATCCCAGTCCTTGCTTCACACACAAAGTTGATTATTTCCAAGAGCTTAGTTTGTCTTGTAGATAATTTGCATTGTATAAGGATTTTTAGATGGTATCTAGAAATTTGTTTTGGTTAATTACTTCATTTGCGACAAAATAGGACAAATTATAAAGGACCCTTCAAGGGTCTTCAATCAGCAAGCTTTGTAAAGTGGAAATTAATTTTATCTGCCCCCAAGAAAAATGTCTTCATTGCTTCATATGAATGAGTCACACCTGATATGGCCGGTTCCAAGATATAAATCATCACCACTTTTGAGGAATGCAGTGGCCCTTTTATTGTGCCAACGCCCTCATTCAGCACATCCATCTCAGTAAACAGAATTTCACAATTTTCACATTGTTGTGCTACATCAACCCTCCAACCATCCATATTTTCCCTCCCTTTAAATTAAATCTTCCAGCTGATCATTTACTTAACACAGCTCCTTCCCAGCCTACCCTTACTTCATTCAATCTCTGCACATGTACATGCACAATGAATTACTGTCGGGCATTTGTTTTTCATTTGCTCAGTAAACATTGTTTGACAAGCTAAATGAGCGTTTTCGACCCCTCATTCAAAAACATTGACACACAACACTAAGCTCTTAGATCCATTCATAGTGTTGGAGGTCAAAGCCCAACACTTAGTTTCTGATAGCTTTGAATGACCAACTCCTTAAGTCTAATTATAGTTTAGTGTTCATCCATTAATGCTCACTACTTTTTATGGCAGGTCTAAGTCTTTAGGCAAAATCCTTTCTGCTGTGGTGATGAGTCATTGCATTGGGCTGTCTTGTTCTTTTTATGTTTTTGTCATTAATTATACATTTACATAAATTATAAACATGTACAACATTTGCATTCACTAAAGTGCATATCCCTCAGTGTTTGTTTTCCTCATCCCTGTTACTGTGTCCAATTATCGTTTCATACCAACAGGGGAGGCATTTTCCATGACTTTGTAGCATAGTTTTGATAAAATGTCCCAAACAACTGTGTGCGGTAGAAATTTACGACTGCTAATGAATAAAATAAGTTGCATAAAATTGAAAGAAAGCAAAGCAAACCATAATAGTGAGTATTTTCGTACTCTTGGTAAAAATGTACTAAGTTTTTGGTCACCCCCACAGCATTTTTGTTTGTTGCCTAGTACTTATACTGCAAACTTTCAACTGTAGTTGTATGAATCTATGATTATGTGCAGGCAACAGTTTAGATGGAATACATGACCATTTGGCCTTCTCTTTTTTGGTATACTGAGAGATTTACATGTATAATTGTGTATTACACAGCAAGGCTAAGAGCTCATGTCCTACTAAAATATTAGGGAGAGGGAGAGGTGAGCTGACTCCAGACCAGCTTCATGGGCAGTTTTTAAACTCTACTTATAATGGACTAGATATAGATCATTCTGTTGATGCTGCCCAATTTGTAAATTTGTCCTTTTATTTAATTGATTTGAACTCTATTTAAAAAAAAAAAAAAAGTTTAAAAACCAAAGATAGAAGCCACTGAAGCCGCTATAAGATGTCATTTAGAGAAGGATATATGTTTCTGCCAGTATCAAAATGAGAAACGCACCATGGCGCAGACTAATGCTAAAGCATGAAATCAACAAATGGACGTTAACTGGGGAAATTAATGTTGAAATAACGTATTCATCCATGCTGGATTGGCCCTGCACTAGTATGAAAACAGAGCCAGATGTAGCAGCTTTATGTTGCCGTCTCTATATGATTTCATTCCAGTAAGCTATTTGACAAGTACTGCTTCTACACTTCTGTCTCAACAATCTTCTCTCCTTGATAAAATTGTCCTCTGTCAACTCAAATTTTGCTATGATATGTTGTCAGCTAAAAATTGACACATTTTCTTGTAGCGATTGTGTTTCGGGACTTTGCAGAGGGTGCTCACCTTTAACTGCTAGCACGGACACATTTTCTGCTCTGTGGTCTGGGAAATATATACTTTTTCTTTGAAGTAGCTGTTTCATTATCCTTCGGTTCATCCATTTTTTCCTCCAGGGTTTCAGTTTTCTTTTCCAAAACCCCATCAGTTATATCATCTTCTCACTGTTTTTATTCAAAAATAAAACAGCTGTACATATGTGATGCAGCCATTAAAATCAAATGTGTCCCCAGACTTCCAGCAATTGGGGTAAACACAAGGAGAGAAACCAAGCAATGGAGGGATGAGGGGCAGCTATTGCTTGAGCAGTTGGCTGCACTGACAGGAAAGCATCCATCAGGGCTATATGGGAGATGGAAAGTTACCAGGTCTTAGCCTGGGGAGAAAATGGGCTGCACCAATAAACACATATTCACAAATAATCGGCTGATAGTTAACCCATCATAGCTTGTGAAAAATTAAAAGCAGGTCATATTTCCTGGAGGTAAGAACAGAACTTTTTTCTAATTTGCCTTAGTAGTTGTAGCGGCGGCTCTTATTCAATGCCTAAGTTCCCGTCACAATTGCAAACCTCGACTGCAGAGTCCCACTATGGTGGTAATGCATGAGGACAGCTGAAAGCCTCTGGCTGTGTGGTTGTGATGAGATGTGTAATTAGCCAAAGCAGCCTGACAAACTGCTGCAGGTGCACAAGAGGTGATGGGAAATGAGCCAGGAGAGAGGTCACAGGAGTGGAGAGAAGTTATAATAGCTAAGGTTGATCGTGATTTGTGGAATCATTCATTCATATTTCAGAGTTTTATTTCTATTCCAATGCTGTACTATCTTTATACAGTTTAAACAGTATATGATATTCCAGTTTGGTGAGATTTTCCTCATTAAGTCTGGATAAGAAATATTGTCAACAGTCCAGTAGGAGGAGTTGTGAGCTTGCATCACAGATCATTTCAATTAATTGCTTCAATTTTGTCCATAAGACTTCATTTGGAAATGTGAGCTGACAATTGCCATGTGTCCGAAAGTCAACAGAAATAGTACCAAACGCATGGTTTAAGGTTTAAAAAACTGAAAATTGTTTATATGCGTTATTGGTTTAGTAGTCCTAGGTCCTAAGCTTAATGAACTGCTGTCGGAAATTAAGAAGACTTTCTTTTAGTTGAAGGTTGAGCCACAGAGACCTACTTCTCTTCTCGCTCCTGAATTCCTTTATCCTGTACTTTGTCTTACAGATTAATCTAATTAAAGTGCTGTTACTGAGCTTGATCACAGGCTTCAAGCCACAGGGGCAGATACTGCTGATGTTTTGTTACTAAACCTTACTATTCACATTGATATTTTAAAGCAATTCACATTACCAAATAGGAATCTACCAGATGCAAAACATCTACTCATCATTTGTTAGAGAAATAGATTTATTGAACTTGTTGGCAAGAAATTTCAAACAATACATGATTGGTCTATAAATACATGACTTTGTTCCCTTTCTGATCATTTCAACCCTCAGCTCTGGTTGAGTACCAGCCCATGTTCCCTGATTTTTTCCCGAGAGTCTGATTATGCCGTTCATTTTCAATCTGCATGAGTCTAATAAAAGGTTTTATTCATTCATACATTCATTATTGCTCTCAAGGGGGGTAGTACCTATCCCAGCTGTCATTGGGGTAGAGCCGGTTGCTAGTTGATCACAGGGCCACATATAAGAGACATAGAGCAATTCATTTTATCAGTTGCCGACTGGACTATTTAGGGTCTTCAACGAATATACTTAGTTTTTGGACTTTGGGAGGAATGGGAGGAATGGGAGAACATGCAGAAGAACCCCATGCAGATATGGGGAGGACAAGAAAACCCCACAAAGAATGCCCTCTGTCAGAATCAAACCCGGGACATTCGCGCTGTGGTGCAAATCACTGCTTTATGTATGTTTAAAAGTGTTTTGGTTGTCTGACGAGTAATTCATTTGAAATTGTTGACTATGGCATGTCTCCAAGGAAGTGAAATGTTACATACTCACACATAGTCATACTTGAAATCCTGGTTTTATATATATAAGCAATGTTATCACTCACAAATAGTAATCATCCTTGAATACAAGGGATGCTCAGCAGTGAGACCCTCCCGGTTCCACATTATCCGTGAGTTATTAATATTCGTGTTAGAGAAAACAAAAATTGGACGAGTTTTATGGTAAAAGAAAATGTTAACTTAAGGACACTGAACAGCGATAACATGCAGAAACTGATATGAATTAGATAATGTCATTCTCGATGCTGAAGTAATAATGATCATCCTAATATGTTACTTTTGTTGTGTTCTGTTGAGAGATTAACACTGTAAATTGTGTTCTTCCAGGATCAAATGTTTGATAAAGGTCACAGTTTCTTATCATTTGCAGATACCATCTCTGAGCTGATGAAAAGAAGTTCATTATCTTAATTCAGGCTTTATTGTGTTATAAGAGTGCATCACATTGGAAAGGCTTTCTGCCTTCCTTGTACATTTCATTTAGTGGCCAAAGTGCTAAAAGCCACCTTACGAGTGCAGCCCAGGTTTCAAACTACAACTGCATTAATTTTATTTGATGCTCTCAGTCGGAACATTCAGATCAATTTGGACCCTAACTTTACGACAGAGCTGTTGTGTTTACGTTACATTAGAATATGCAAGTGTTGCAAGATAAAATGAATCAATGAACATACCTTCATCTGATTCTAATTCTGTGGGAGCTGCATGGAAGCTCAAATATGATGTTAGGATTATTATTTATATTTCATAACCAACCAGTGCTTTACTTAACCATCACTGTGCATTTCTAGAACCTTTTTCAAGTGGTTCAGACATGCAGCTTCGCATTTGACCGTCAACAACGACGGGTGGCTCAGCGCATATGATACCGCAGCAGAATCCTAATGAATCAAATGTGTTCCTTTTTCAGTCTCTTATATTTAATCCACAATGTTATATCCCATGAGAAAAAAATCAAAATTCATAGGCCTCTGGTTTTGTTCTTTTCTTTTTCTTTTTTTGTTTGAGGTGATAACAGTTCGATTTGCAAATTGACAAGTGAGAATTGAGATTTAATTGTGACTGGGTGTGAATGTTGATAAATCAAAACTGCAAACATTGTCAGATGATTCAAACTGGAAACAAGACTGCTTTCTGAATTGCTTTGCATTCCATTTGGACCGTTTACAATGCAAAGTGTTTGGTCAATATTCCCGAATCAAATGGAAAACAAAATGCCCCAGGTGCCAAAATCTTGCCCCATATGTTCTTCCATAATTATATTGAAATGTAGGGCATTTAGTGACATGCCTCTGCCATTGGACAATATGGAATTTGCACCAGGCAATCGAGTTCTTCCAATAAATTAGGAAAATAGCATGTACTAATGGCCGTTGGGGATTTGTGACAGAATGGTTGCTGTGATGCCAGGTGGCTCTTCAGAAACTGACCCAGCAGTTTCTGTAAGAGGCAGCAACTTGAGGCAAATATATCCTTGTGCATTCAGAAGATATGCATACAAGAGAGGACAGTCTGAATTTTACTGTGTTTCAAAATAGCATAATTAATTATACCCCAAGTCCGAAACCACAAGATATGCCGCTTATAAGCTAGAGCATCTTTGAAGTGTATTTACATAAGGAAGTACTAGAGCTGCTTTTAAACCAAAAAATATGCCGACATACTCTAGTCTGAAGCAAAATACATGTACATAAGATAAGAAGGCCAAATATAAAGGATCAGAAACATCTTACCATGTACTTTCACACAGACCACAAATACAATGACGCTCAAATCAGCACAGGCCTTATTTTTTGAAGACAGTCAACTGCATCTTCAATTAGATTTTGAACAATCTGAGCAGCTGAAACTGCTGGCTCACAGACTAAAGCAAACTATCATCAGACGCAGGATAGACTGCTTTAAACTGTGAGCATGTTGTAAACTGTGGCATTGGCAAGATTACAACATGAGAACAAGACACCTGTGATCGCAATTTTCTAAAGCAGTTGCTCAACCTCACAGAGCCTCATGTGTCCACAAGTATCCGATAACAATGGAAAAGTAATAATAATAATAGAGTAACTGATAGTTGAAGTAGGAGATAGCTGCAGACAGGAAAACAATAGACCTGCATTTCAGAGCTGTGATTTCTGTTGCAAATTACATTTATTTGGAGCACAAAGGGTGTAATGCTTTGTTAATAAGTTCCATTGTAGTGGAGATTAATGTAGTTTACCCAGTATATTTCTAAAGCTGACCTTGTGTTTTTTCTCCCTAATATTCAATCGCATACTTAAATTCAAATTAAAATTCAAAAAAACATTATTTGTCCTCCGGGGGGAATTACAGGGAGAGTAAAGCAGGCAACAGCAAACATTGAACTGTAACATGGGGGTGGAGGGTGGGAGAAAAAAAGCAGTGCAAATAGATATGTGAACAAATAATTGCAGTAAACAAGTAATTGCAGTAAAAGAGCAAATGTGTAGTGCTATTGAGAAACAATGTAAACACATTTCCAAGGTGTGAATTGAGCAGAGGTGAGCAAAGAGTCGATATTGTATGTGTATGTGTGTTGGGGTGTCAAAGTTTATGGGAGATGTTGACTTTAGTTTTTCTAAAATGTATCTTTACATGTATTTGTTTTGTAGAGCGTCATACTGGCACTCATGTAGTGTAACTGGTCAGTGCACCAGTCTAAGAGCCGTGGCCCTCGGATTGGTGTGTGTGGTCCTCAAACTGCTGCCTCTGGGTTGACAGTAATGTAATTTTTCACAATCACTGGAATACCTTGTTTTTATGACAGTAACATATCTTAACAAATTATTTGACAGACCTACGTCACACCTTTGAATTAATCATCTGCCACTTTTATTATTGCCCTGACATGTTTTGACATGAGCATCAACCGCAGGAAGCTTTACTCACATTGAGCTTATTATTGTTGATGTCCTGCTGTCACCTCTTGTCTGACAGGCAAAGAGCGAGAAGGACTTGTGTGTGTGTGTGTTTGTGTGTGTGTGTGTGTGTGTGTGTGTGTGTGTGTGTGTGTGTGTGTGTGTGTGTGTGTGTGTGTGTGTGTGTGTGTGTGTGTGTGTGTGTGTGTGTTTGTGTGTGCAGTATTATCTGTCAGAGATATCAACCTTGAACACGCTTGCAGGATTCAGTGTCAACTGATCAGCTCACAGAAAGTATTTTCTTGTTTTAATGAAAGTTTCCGTCCAACGGTTACATAGTTCAGGATTAGCACATACAGCAAAAAGTTGTATTCTCCCCTCTTTTGGTTTTCAGGGATGATATGTCCTGACATGTTTTCAGACAACTGGGGGATTGAAAACAGTGATAGCATAAGTCCCTTTTGGAAAAGTTGAGAAATTTCCAAATCAAAGGTTTCAGATTAGATAAGAGCACAGTGCAATCAAATGACATAAATAAATAGTGTTCTCTAGGCAGCTTAGTGCAGTTGCATATGCCTGGTCCTTACATTTTCATGATTTTATTTTAATTACTGGTTCCTTGCAGGGCGGCATGCAGTGGTTAGCGCTTCGGCTCCACGGCACGAAGGACCCTGGTTCAATTCCGACAAGGGGAGGGAGAGTTTGCATGCTTTCCCTGTGTCTGCGTGGGTTTCCTTTGGGGTTCTCTGATTTCCTCCCACAGTTCACAGTCCAAAAACAGTAGGTTAATTGGAAAAAAATTGGGAAAAACTGCCCCAAATGAGTGAGTGAATGTCAATCTTTATATGTGCGATTGAGTGGCGACCAGCTCAGGGTTTACGCCACCTCTTGTCCGATGACAGTAGGGATAGGCTCCAGCAGCCCCCGTCACCCTGAGTGCAGGATAAGCGGCAGATGATGGATAGATGGTTCCCTGCAGTCTGGAGTCTGGACAGGGACTTTCTATCAGAATAACATCAGTTTCAAGGGAGCATTTGAGGAGATACTGAAATAAGACAAAGAAGACAGATGGGAGAGTGAAGTGTAAAAAGGTAACTCAATTCAAAGAGCACTGTATTATGACTTCTGTCAGGCCATATATATTACCGCTTTGCACTAAGATTATAGATTATATCTCTGTAATATCCAAATGGGCTCCAAAGAAGGAGAAACCTAGTACTAAATAGGTCTCCTCCCCAACTAAGCCATTCTCTTTCAACCTTCTCGCCGTCCCCCTTAGCTTTTGTAGTCTCCCTCCCCTTGTTTCTGTGTTTTCTCCTCATGCCTATTTTATCACCTCTTTGAGCTCCTTCCCTGGTCGTCCTTGTCATGGAACATGTCTTTTTCTTCAGCCTTTACTAACAATATATTCATTTCCGTCTGCTTTTTTGTGCTTCAGTAATCAATGTAGAGGCTCAAGAAATGTAGTTACTTGCCAACACTGCTTGCCTCTGATATTCAGAAGAGCTTTTGTGTTTGTTGCCAGTTCAGTGATATGTGTGTGCTTATGTGTGTGGGTGCGCGCATGCGATTGTGTGTGTGTGGAGAAGGAGGGGGGTGTGTTTGAAGTTTACGGTTTATTTTTATCTTAGGTACTCATATATGCATACACGCATTAATACATATAATATGTCTCCACGGTATGGCAGGGTGACACAGTGGTTAGCGCCTCGTCCTCACAGCGTCAAGGACCCCGGTTCAATTCTGACAAGGAGACCTTTCTGTGTGGAGTTTACATGTTTTGTCTGTGTGGGTTTCCTCCAGGTTCTCTGCTTTCCTCCCACAGTCCAAAAACATGCAGCAGGTTTATTGGGAAAATCACCCGAATTTTGGGGCAATTTGTGAGTGAGTGAATGGTTGTTTGTTTGTAAATGTGGACCTGCGATTGACTGGCTATCTGTCCAGTGTGTGCCCCACCTCTCGCCCGATGACAGCTGGGACAGGCTACAGCATCCCCTGCAACCCTTAGTGCAGGATAAGTGGCAGATGATGGATGGATGGATATACATACATACCATATATATAGATAGACTGCACTGAAGGCTACTGCTTTGCTGCCCTTTTCATTATGGAGCCTGTATTTACCTGTGGTGTGAGTGGTGGTGGCTTCTCTGCACAGCCACTGTCATTAATAATCACCAGCCTTCAGGAAGATTCATCCTGCCATGAGTTAATTGGTTCAAAACACTTAGCCATTACAGATGACACCAAGGGGTTGATATATGACAGGCTAATAGCTCTGCACTCCAACGCCAATTTTTTTCAAAGCAACAATAAGGGTTATTATGCTATTATCCTACAAGATTAGTGGTGCAAGTTACAGTTTAACACGAATGGCTCGTTGTGAAAAAATGGTTTATAATAATACAAAGTTAAGACTGTTAATTAGTTTTCTTTTTCATTTATTTTTAGTATGCGTTTATTTTATGTGAAGCGAGGTCCCTGTGACTGTTAAACATCATTCAGAAATGTATAACACTCGTAATTTAGTCGCCTTTCAGACTAAATATTTCGTAGTCCCATATTTCTTCTATTGAGCAGTGGGAAACGTTATAAGTAGGTTCACACTTAAAGCATGCCCTCAGCGTTCTCTCCTATAAATTGGGCTAATTTCTTGTCAATAAAGCACCAGCATGGATTGAATTCACCCTCTAACCATACTCACACTGTAGTTTCTTTAATTTTATAAAACTGTCCCTAAAGGAGTGCTCAGTGGAGATGATTTTGTCTTTCATACCTGGCTCTCATCATTATCTGGTCAAGTGCGAGGCCAAAAGTAATAATCTTTTTCATTACACCAACTCAGGTGATAAACTTATGAGATCGTACAGAAAGAGAAGTCTCCACGGCTACAAGTACATACTAATGCTTTGTGTAAAACCTGCACAGTTAGCCATGCAGTTTATATTGTTAAAGCCTTCGTGAACCTATTTAGATTCATTTATTTTGGGGAGAAGCTTGAAGAAAACATGGGGCACTTAGTGCTTTTTTTTTAATATTAAATGGAATATAAATGTAGTATATAATATACTGCTCACCACGTAAGTTGCCTGTTCGTATTGGAGAAGTAGCATGAAGGATTGAAGGGCTGTCAATTACCGATAACATGATGGAGAACATGATAGAGCCGAGATGATCAAAGGGCTGCCTGATGCAGTCTGGCCTCTTTGTTCTCGTCTCAGGGGATACCGGAAAAGGGGGTATCGATGGTCTGCTACATCTGGTTCACACTTGAAAGGCTTCTCATCATTGACACCCACAGAATCACCGTATATATTTATCCAGCTCAGAAAGCAAACACAAAATCCGCGCACATGGCAGCGCACGAACTCACACGCATGAAGACGCATGTGCGGCATCACTCGGGCGAACACGACGCTGTCCTGTGTTTTGTCTTGACATGTGTCCGTTACAACTGTGTGTGTGTAAGCACTTGTGCAACATGCTTCAAATTGATATCATGCATTTTCTTGTGCTCTCTGAGACCTGCCATGCTGGAGGGGCAATCTCTGTGCGAGATGGATTCTGAGTCTTCTTGCTAATTATATTATGTGGCCGTTTGAACTGTCTGTTGAAATCCAATTATCAGGCAGTGTGTAGATTACAAGATAGGGGTGGTGATGATGGGAGGGAGCATTCGGAAGGCTAAGACAGAGACGGCAAGTCATAGGGAAATGCAATATCTGTTTTGAGATATGAGGAATGTAATTGAGCGATAACCTTACTAAACAATGTCTTGTTTACTTTGAGCAGGGTCCATGTATCTATCTCTTTATTTTCAATCTTTTTTTGATCATGGCCCGCATTGCAAAGAATCCACAGCAACATAATTGTTTGTCAAGAGAAAAGTCCCTGGCTAGCTTCGCTGTCAATCAAGAACTGAAATTAAATCAAGGTTTAATTTAAAAACTAAACTTTGCAGCAGGGATCAAAAGCAATCCCTCTGGTAGCTGGTAGACTCAGTCATAATGACATTGCAAAAACAGCCTTAAACTAACAATCAAGTGAACCTTAAATAAAATTATGCCCCCGTGTGAAACGTCAGTTTGTTTTGGCTGCCTCGTCTTGATTTATGGGGCATGAGCTCCGTGTTGGTGGCCAGCTGTTCGATATCTCTCTCCAACACTCTCTCATGCATGCCCTCGAATCTGTTGTCATGTCTGGGAATTGCTGGGCCCCAGCAGGTAGTCCATATTCTCAGACAGATAGAGCCACGGTCGACACCAGATAAATACTTAAATAAACTTTGGCCTTAGGGAGCACTCATAAATTCTGATTCTCCCAAATGAGTTTGCCTGAGAATCAATACACCTAGGGGATTCCAGTCCGCCTCCATCTCAGGCCTGGGAATTGCACCGTGCACAGCACAGCAATGAAGGTGTAGATGGACAGGCTGCCTCTATTGCTTATGCTACCTCCTATTTTCCAAAGGTATCCAAACGTCACCATTTGTCCCCTCTGCATCTCCCTTGATTGTACTTTAAACCTCTACCACACCTTTGTATTTATTCTTTATCAATGTCCCTGCTGCTTTGTCCCCTCTTGTCAGGAGACTGGAAACATTTGAAGAACTTCTAGACTTGTTCATCAGAACAAATGTGACAATTTAACAAGTACAGAGACAAAAAAAATTGCGCCGGCAGACCCTATTGATTTCAGTTTTTCTTCCCACCCGCTTTTATATGTGTGGTGCTTTTATTTGTTAAAACGTTTTTGTCTTTTATTCCAACACTTGAATAGTTCTTCCATTAAAGATATCTAGCATTTATACTTGCCTCCCTCAACAAGATTTATTTCTATTTTAACCCAAATCTAGTGTCATATATGTCCATCTGGGACAACAATAGTAGGATTAGAATATATGAATATGTATGGGTATATATATATATATATATATATATACACATATACATATAAATATACATATATCACATATATGAAATATGCTGTACATGTATGATATATATGGAATTTATAATTTTTTTTTTCAAAATTTAGGTGGGGGCTATAGAGCAAGGAAGAATGTTACTTTTGGGGGTGGATCAAAATCATTCAGTTTGAAATACAAGGCTTTTGTGAACGTTAATATAGAAAAGCAAAGAAAATAGTGCCAGCTATATAATAAGATTTTAAGAAGTCGTTAAAGTGTTTTTAACAGTTGTAGTTACACCTGACTTACTTCCACAACTGTTTTTCTTATCTTGTGGCTAGTGGCCAAAAGCTTGTAACTACTCAGTATCACCCAAGTGTAACATAGATTTTATGAATGAAAACTTATTTTAAGGGGAGTGCTTTTGCAATATATCCTTGTCAAAAGCATATGAAGCCAGAGATGAATGGTGGTTCAACTCGTTCCTGGGTTCTTTCAAGTTAGTTTTGAGTTATCCCTGTTGCCCCCACCACCACACACACACACACACACACACACACACACACACACACACACACACACACACACACACACACACACTTCAAACAAATAGGGGGAGGAAAGGAAAGGTTAAGTTGAATGTTTCACTTGGACATGGACTACTTACCCTTGTGAGATCATCTTTTCAAAAAGATGTAGTTTTTCTTCCATATTGACATCTTGTCCTTTGGTAGCATCTGCAAGCTATGTAGTCACCTCCAGACATTCAGGGCACAGTCCATCAAGGAAGGACTCCTTTCACTATTTGCACACAGGAGCATGATAAATGTGTCCTAACTCCATTTTTTTTAACTTGAGGATCAATAGACATTTCTTAAATCAACTATGGACAGTGGGCTTTCTGCTCATCCTCCCCAAGGTCTGTCTCAAGTACTGAGCACACGTTTCTCTTTCCTCCTGGGTTTCCAGTAGCGACCGGCCCTCCTGATGATAAGTATCTCAGCAGGTCCTTCTCAGTGACATAGCTATACCTCCTACGTCAAGTCGTCATTTTTATTGATGTATTTACTTTCTCCCATTTCCTTGCCATTGTCCTACATCTACATTGTAATGTTGTTAATGATGTGAAATTCTGTCCAAGCAAACTATAGCAGCATATAAAAGGTTTTCTTGTTTCCTTTTTGCTGAATGTACACCTCTTTTGCCTATTTACAGTATGCCAGCTATTTTATTTCATCCATCTCACAGGCAGTTTATGCCCTCTAATCCCACTGGCCCTTTATCTTCAGAACCTCTTGCTGAGGGGCAGCTCACTCGGTTAAGGCCTTCTGCAGTGCACTGACAGGCACCTGCTCTCTTGAGGTGTTCTGAATTTCCAATTGTTCTGACATAACCTGTCGACAGCGAGACCTCGGACACTTTTTTTGTACCAGTGAAGAGCGGTGTGGGCATATGTGGGATGTATCCAAAGGATGGATGGATGGATGTCTGACATTGTCAGTTTAATCACAGTTATATAATTTATCAGGGAACACGACAAAAATGAAAAAAAATTGTTGAGTGAAGTGCAACATCCACTGAATTTTTGCTATTCCCAATTTAATTGAAGTTGTTGTTTCAAAGTAAAATGAATAACTTACCTCATGGCACTGAGAAACTAAGTCATTTGGTAAGGTAATTTAGCTGTGTATGTGTGAGTGTGTATGTGTGTGTGTGTGTGTGTGTGTATCTCGCAGGGACTGTGACTGTGATGAGATGAAGATTGCCCATCAAAGAATCAGAACCACTGCTGGGATTTTTGCATGAGTGCCTTAAGTACAGACAGACCAGCGTGTCCTGTATACTCTTCAGTGTGTAGTTTGTGGATCATCAGCTATAAATTTACATATGTTATCATATATACTTACACAAAGGGGAGACTTTGGAAAAGCTAAATATTTGATTGGTGTTGAAGAAAAGATACAACCACACATTTTTCTCGTATACAATTTTGAGCAAACAAAATGTCTAACCTTTGTTGATCTTACACTTTAACCCCCCGCCTCTCAAACCTTCTCTGTATTTCACTAAATGGTAGGCTGTTTTTATTCCACTCTTAATTTAGTCTGGTCTGTTTGTTTGGCTAAAAGGTATGGTAGTGAAGGCCGAGACATGGAAAATGGAACAAATGTAGCAGATAAGGATTTTTCTCACTCGTTATGTATTCATAATAGCAGAGGTACCTGTAACTGGTAATTAATGGGAATCTGTTGAAATCAATGCAGACAAGTGAAGAGATCAAAACAGCTTTCAAGGATTTGATTTTACTGACTATACAACGTGGTCAGGAAGTGTAGTGGGATATTTCCATTGAGTGGTTACCCATAAATTATAATCTAAGAAATCCCCAGGGAACATTCTGGACTGAATGTAATGAATTCGTAAAGTGTCTCAGAGGTGTGAATAATTGGCCAATGCATCACTTGTAAAGGTAATAGAAGGCTATTGGCAATTCTGTATATGTAAAGTAAACATTCATCAATTACAGGAAAATTGTTTAGGTCTAGTCGGGCAAGAATGGTGAAAAAACTGATTTCCCAACATGCTGCAGGAATGTGTTAAATCCACCCACATGCAATAATAATGAATTTAAGTCCAACGTATGGAAGCACATATCTATTCAATAAAGGCTAAAATGGCATAATCATTCCCCTGCTGCTAATAGATTATAGTGCATTGTTAAATGTCAAATGACAAAAATGTGCAGAAAGTAATTTGTAGAAGATGCCAAAAAGATCAACATGTTGTCTTCACATCCATATCCTCTAGATATGAATGTAATTGAGCATCTGTGAGTTTTGCTGGATAAACATGTGTGATTCATGGAGGTCTAATTTATAAAACTAAATAGATCTGGAGCCAGAAACCAAACTTCATTTACCCTGTACCTCTGGGTCACAGCAGAATGCTAACTATTATTTGTTCATGTTTTGCCTTAAAAATTTTGGTAAGATTTAAATGTTAAAAACACAGCTTACGTGAGGCCAAATCCACTTTTTGACCATTTCAATTCATTCAGTGTGGTAACCTGCTTGTTTTTTTTCTTCTTAGTGTTATCATAACTTTCTGATATAATTCAATTTTGCTGCCATTTTGAGAAAAAAAATCAAAAAATTGAATAAAAGGAGAGCTCTCCCGCAGGCACGCAAAAACGGGAGTAATTATTTGATAATGAAATGTTACTAAATAATATTTTATATGTGATGACAGCTGTGTTTTGTGTTTTAAGAGGTAGCGCAGTCATTGAACACTGTGCCTTGTACTGATAATAGCGTGCTTGCAGACACACACACACACACACACACACACACACACACACACAGCAAGACAGGTTATACAAGCAGGACTGATTACAAGTTATAAAAAAACATTTTTCAAAGCGACAAACTTTATCAGACAATCAGCCTTCTTAACATGCTGAAGAGACTGCACAACAAACAGCAAAAGATCATGCTGCATTCACAGACATTTAGTTGAAGCGTTATTGCTGATGAAATTTTCATTATCTTTAAGTGGGATCATCTGCAAATTATTTACGGTATAAATTCAATACTGACCTTTCAGGACTTCCAATAGGGATTTGCTCTAGTGACAGTCAAAACACATTCACAATTTTTATGCGTAGAAAAATACCAAAGTATTGTTGAGGCTGTCATATGGACTGAAGGACGCTCATACATACAAAAAATTAGCTTTGGGCAGGAAAATTGGGACATTTCCCTCTACTTTTTGTTTCTCTACTAGTCTGGTAGACAGACTAGTGTGAGACAGTGAGTAGAACTCCAACCTCACATCAAGAAGATTCCTGGTTCGATTCCTAATTATGCCACTCTGTGAATTTGAATGTTCTCAATTTGCCTGTGTGTTTTTGCTGACTTCTCTAGTTTCCTCCCACGGTGCAAAAAAAAATAATAATAAAAAATAAGCACAGATATGCACAGATATAAGACTAAATTGTCCACAAGTATGAAATAGACCATGACTGAGTGTCCACCTGCCCACAGTGTAATTCATCCAATGTCAGGTGGTACTGGCTCCAGCAGCCCCTTATCCCTGTGTCCAGGATTAGCAGTATAGACAGTGGGTGATATATTTTCACATCAAATTCCTCCAAACCGCTGAAAAAAAAACCCTCTCCTTTTTACTCTTGACATACTTTGTGTCTCAAAAAACCTTTGTGACAATATTATATAGATCAGGTGATATGAAAATGGCTTTCTCTCTCAGGCATCCTTTCACCTCGTCTAAGAAGACTGTGAGAGTGTAAGCAAGAACATTATGAAGTAGATTTTATCTTTTTCTGTTAATTTTTTTTTTTGATTGGCTGTCTGGCAATTAATCCAGTGTCTCTTGTCTCTTCACCACTGACAAAGGTCTGTACACCAGCATAATCAAGTTTCCCTTCACAACTCACCCTGGATGAACAGAACCGGACAGTCTTTGCAAGTTACAATTGGTTATGACGATTTACTATATCCCGTACATCCCTCGGTTCTGCCAGCAGACGAAAACAGAGTGAAGCACACACACACGACAAAAGTGAGACATACAGAACAGGAGGGGAGAGGAAGTGATAGTGATAGTGAGAGATGAGCAGAGCAGAAAATACTGGCAGTCTTCCTTGTAAAATATGTCCCACTCCTGGACCTCCTGTAATGAACTGATAACGTGTTTCCACTACAGTTTTGTGCAGCTGTATACAAAACACTGAGCCCATATGTCAAAAGGATTTGGTCATAGTTGGTCAGCGTGCTTATTGATAATGACTGAGTAACAACCATGACTGACAGTGTGCTGATACATTTTGTTGCTGTCATGGTTGTAATTCTATCAGTGTGGCTTACAGAGGCGGGGGCGGACTCAATGTGACAATATTTAGTCACACACTCTATTCAATGTTTAAGATAATTTTTCTATTAATGTGTATTCCAGCATTGGATTTTCTTCCTTCGTATACTGCTCAATTTCAGGTAACAACTTTACTGCAATGTTGTGATGTGAGAATGAGATGGTCATCAGCGGATCTGAAAATTGTCCAATAACTGCATATAAAACAAAAATAAAATTGACAATTCAGTATATACAATTGCCATTTACAAATAAATCACTGATTCAATGTCAGATAATGCCCAGTGCATGCTGTCTAAATATTAATACTGCAGCCTTGGGATCTTGCAAAATTGTCTTGATCGTTTCAGTTGTGTGTTCATACCCACACTAAATTAAGCATACAGGTATGTGTTGATTAAAATTCTTTACATGAATATTTTTACATTTCTTTTCAAATCTTGGTGTAAGGTGTCACTGCTATTTTTTCACCCTACCCCGGAGCTACATTTATATGCAAGGAAAAGATAAGCAGACAGGCAAAGAGACCGTGATGTATCCAGATCTGGAAGTTTGACATTTTCCTCCATATGATGTGGCTTTGAAGCCCAGCAAATGAAAAATCCTAAACATTTCGAAATTGCCTGGCCAACCCCCCATAAGTAAGACTTTCCACCACCTCATTTTTTAGGAGAATCTCTCTTTCCTCATCCTCTATTTTTCCTGTCTTGATCTTTTATATTTCTTTTCTCAGTCCACTAACTTCCCCTTTCAGCTAATCGTTTCCTTTCTTTCTTTCTCATCTCACCCCTTTTCCTGTTTCTGACTCCCATCTACTTAAAGTTGAGCATGCCTTTCCCGGCCAGCAAGATTTAGGTAATATGTCTTACAGAAAGAAATGGGCGATACTCTACATCCAACCTAAACCGTAATAGCATGGGCTGTGCTGGCTGGCCAGCTGGTGAGTAGGCTTGGGAAGTATGAATAAAGGAGATCTGGGTGGCTTTCACTTGTAAGTAATAGCTTTTTCTATAGTTCTGGGCATCTCTGCAGCTTATTCCCACACTGCACCATCAAGGCTCTCAGCAATGTCACCCTCACTTTGCTTGATGGAGCCGGGTTTTGTTGGACCTGCACCTGCCATTCATGTTTATTATTTTCAGTTGCATGCAAAAACATTAAGATACACACACCGAGCTGTGTGTGTGTTTGTGTATGTGTGTGTGTAAGAATATGATCTGCAGTGAGCGAATGTACCTTCAACTGCTTCAGTAATAATGCCTGAACAAGCACGGAGTTATCCTTCCTTGTGATCACCTCTCTGCTTTCCTCACTCACTGTTTGCCCAATTTGTTATCTGTTGCCCACTCCAGAGGTTAATAATAACATTCTGCATAAGCGTGACACAATTCAAAGTCTAATGAATCCTGTATAGTTTGATATAACCATGCACTACATGTTAATTCATAATAATGACTGTACATTATTGAAATGTAAGTGATTTCTGTGTAAATGAGTCTTCAAATTGAAATTCTGTGACATTGGTTGTATAGTTCCCCTTCTTTCCGCCAAAGCACATACACAGACCTAGCAAAGCATCAGGGAAAATTTATGGCTACTTAAGATTCAAGTTTCCCCTCATCCACACAGCCTTGGCATTTGAGTGTGGCTGAATAAGCTTTGGCTTTTCTCTGTAACTCCCTTTCTGTCTCACTATCTGTCTTTTTCACACAACACACTTCCTTGTGCTCTTATGCCACTCTTCAACATCCCACCAGCTGATTTTCTCTCTATTTCCTCCACGCACCACGCTTGCTGTTATATTTCTTCTGTCTGTCTCTAATCTCCAGCTGTCATCCTCATGTGGCTCGCAATTGAGTCCTCCACTGATTTCTTAGAAGTGATTTTCTCTTACAGCGTGATCTCAAGACAACACACAGAGATCTAGATCTGGGCATTTGTTGTGATTACACTTTCTCATATGAAGCATTAACTAGAGACAGGGAAAAACATAATACATCATAAATACAAATTCTATCTTAAATGAAAGATGATACAGAGGAAGACAGACTCCCTGGTTGAAAATTACATCATACTCTATCCTTGTGGTTTTACATTTGTCCAATTAGACATCTATGCATTGTCTACCCCTTATAGTACTCAGGCTCGCAGGGAACGCGGGGGTCTATATCTATCCCAGCTACCATCGGGTGAGAGGCAGGGTACACCCTGGACTGGTCACCAGTCAATCCCAGGGCCACATAACCAGATAGACGATCATTCACTCTCACATTTGCACATCTAAGCAACTTTTCCAATTAATCTGCTGCATGTTTTTGCACTGTGAGGCCGAAGTGCTAACCACTGCGCCACCGTGCTTCCCCAAGTTCGACATATTATCCCTTAACCCTCGTGCGATCTTAACATTGTGTTTACTCCCCTTGTCCTACGGGTCAAAAATGACCCATAAGACAATCTTTGTACCCTAGTGGTGTACAGCCCATATAGAAACATACACAAAAAAGAAGCATCACTTTTTCTAATTATGGGGTCTCTTTAGGAAAAGTCATTTAAATTTCAAGTTGGAAAAAAATAGGTTAAGGTGTGTTTTCTACAGCTAAACATGGTAGTGGATCACTTTTGACCCACAAGACAACACAAGGGTTAATGTATCATGTATTTTTTTGGTGACATGTTGGTGCAGTGGTAAACACTTTCAACTCACAGGGCCCATTCAATTTGGAGTTTGCATGTTCCCCCCTTGTCTGCTTAGGTTTCCTCCGTGTTCTCCAGTTTCCTCCCATGATACAAAAGCATGCAATGGGTTCAGTGGTGACCCTAAATTGCCCAGATGTGTGAATAACAGATTGAATGGTTGTTTGACTCAATGTGTGGCCCTGAGATCAACCTGGGACTGGCCTAGGGTGAACCCAGCCTCCCACCAAATGACAGCTTGGACAGGCTCCAGCTTCTCCCCCACCACCTGCAACCTTGAGTAAAGGATACGAGGTACAGACAATGAATGAACGAGTTCTGCCACTTGACATTACATGCACTTTACCGGGGAGCTGGCAGTTATCCCATTTTAATGTCTGGTCCTTCTGTTTGGAGCATTATTGTTCACACAGCTCCAATGGAGAGGGTCTACGTGAGCTCAAGGTAGCAGTGCATGCATCAAAAGTTGACCCATGTAACATGACACTTACACCTCAGTGTGTTCCAACCCACATAACCACCTGTTCTTTTTAGTAAACCTTGATGTCCTACTGTTTCAAAGCATACTAATTAAATATCATAGTAGAAAACATTCTTGTTTGCAGGTTTTTATTTAGACAGGTTTTGAACTACGGAAACCAAACATAAAGTAGGCCTCGTGTGTGAAAATGTGATCCTCTGACGACATTTAAGTGTGAGAAAGTGTGACAGGTGGCTTACTAAAACCTGTGTAAGATCCTGTTGGAAGGAAAACAGCCTTTTGTTATTTGAAGGGAAGCTGTATTTTCACCCTGAGGAGCCTATACACAGACATTAACACCCCTTGTGGAACCAACGTTATTGTGTGACTCAGAAGTGTGTGCTTCTAGATGAACACCAGTGTGTTGTGATGGATTGACACACACGCAGCCTGAATGATTAATGAGACCACCTAATAATGCCGCTTGCCAAGGCAAGAGCAATGGATTTTTTTTCAAAAGAAAATTAAAAAAACAAATAAGAATAATACATAAAGATAGATTTGTGATGCTCACAGATATTCTTGTTGCTGGGTTTACATAAATGTAGACTGTGTATGATGGGGGTGAGGTTATGATGGTCTGATAGGCAAAAATTCTTTGAGAACTGGAAGCAAAACACAACAATTTCAATTTATTTGTGAAATTTTCAAGCCTGTTGGTAGACTGCCTGTCTCTCTGTCTGTTTGTCTGTAACTGTAGCGGTCTGACTCATGGTCACATCTGAAGTATCTGTGACGGGTTGGATAGGGAACAGTGCACTCGCCTGACATGTTGAGATGTGGATAGATCTCTCCCACTGCTATCATATACAGTAGCAATGATGCTCACCTTCTGATACGTTCTCCTCAGGTCGAGAGACAAAAAAATATATATAAACAAATTAAAACTTCCAGGCATTGGATACGTAGGTGGGAACTCTCGGGTTGAAGTTGCATCATGCAGCTACTGGTATCCTGCAAATTCTGCATGTGCAGACTAATTTAGAGTCAAATGAGTTTGCCTAGCTAAAAGGTAAAAAGAAAGGAAAAAAGCCTGGATCAGACAAGTCAGTCAATTGCTTACTACTATTAGACAACTAACTCTTTCGTAAGGGTATGACATAGAAATAAAATTTAAAAAAAGGAAAAACTGTTTGTGTAACACCTTTCTTATATAGGCTGTCAAAGCGAGAACAAAGACACGTACATTAAAAGGCATGAGCTGTCAAAACAAACACCAAAAGTAAACAATGAAACTGGTAATGAGTGAGGATATGCACAAGACATTATTTTAACACTGAGAAGTGAGTATTAAAGAAATGTTGGATAATTGAATATAGGATGTAAAATTAATTACTTATCCTTCTACTCTAACAAACCATACAACTTCATTTGCTGGTAGTTTCCTCTGTGGGAAATTACCATTTCCCACAGAGGAAATGGTAATTTGGGTTTCAGTTAAAGTTGTTCACAGACTTTTTCATCTCTTAAAGCTATAAGTAAGTAATGTCTCATGTATTCCATCATAAATTTGGATAAATAAACAAACTCTGGCAATTGCATATCACTATATGTGTGTATATATACAAACACTCTTATCTTGGTTGTCCATCATTTCTGTTGATGACAATCCTGCCGCCGCTACTTTTCCAATCTTTGAGCCATACTATCTGCTGCAATCAGAGCTGACGAATCTACAGGCTCGGGCTTTAGATATGGTGCTGGCTCACGTCTCCCTATGCGTGTCTTCATCCGTCTGTCAGTTCGGTCCTCCTCAAGTCTGTGCACACCTTGTTGGCAGAGCCTCTGCCAGGTGGAGCGCTGGGTGGCGGCGTCCTCCAGCTGCATGGCTTCAGGCTGCACGTCTTCATCAGGATTTTCAGTTGGTCTTTGTATTGCCTTTTTAGGCCAAGATGTAATTGGCCGTAGAGAACTTTCTGAGGGCAGGCAATCTTTGAGCATCCTGATAATATGGCCAACCCAGCAGAGTTGGTGCTGGCTGACTGTGGTCTTGATACTGGTGAAGTTGGTCTTGGAGAGTATCTCCGTGTTGGGGACGCATTCCCTCCAGGATATACACAGGATGCATTGTATGCATCTGATGTGGAAGGCTGCGAGCATCCTTACGTGTTGTGTGTACGGTGTCCATGTTTCGCAACTGACGCCAGCCTGAAGACAGAGTCTCTCCAGTATGTCCTGGGTCTCCTCCCAGATGGACATTCCCGGAGAACCTCCTCTGGGAGGCGTCCAGTCCATCCTGACCAGATGCCCGAGCCACCTCTTCTGACTCCTCTCTATGGGAGGAGCAGCAGCTCTACTCTGAGCTCCTTCCCAGATGACCAAACTTCTCACTCTATCTCTAAGGGAGAGTCCGGCCACCCTTTGGAGGAAACTCATTTTGGCCGCTTGTATCCGCAATCTCGTTCTTGTGGCGGGAGAGAGGGAGATCTGGGCTTCACTGCTCTGGGTGCTGCCCTTGTGACCCAACTACAGACAAGTGGGGGAAGATGGATGGATGGATGAATGGATGTAATTGCAATGGGCTGATCAGAGATGGTGACGGTTGGTGGATGAGGTGGGGGAGTAGCTGCCCACTGGCACGGTATCTTGGTCTTTGCTACATTTACAGAGATACCCGGTCTGCCATAGGCTCTTGCAGAAGCTGTGAGTGCTTCTGGAGAGTGGGCCACAACTGCACAACTGCCTGCATACTCTAGCTCAATTGTGTTTGGAGGTTACTTTTGTGACAGCCCAAAGCCTTTTTAAGTTAAAAAGGTTTTCTTTCGAGCCTGAAGTCTATCGTAATAACGCTGTTCTTCTTGATTTTTCATGTAGCGGCCGTGTCACAGATAGCAGGAAGATACTAAAAAGTACCGGAGCAAAGACACATCCCTGATGCACACCAGTACAGATCCTGAAAGATTCAGTTTTCTGACCTCCAGTAGTGACATGGGCCAGTTTTATAGCCAGTTCCACGCCATGCTGATGCTCTCATCCTGTTTGGTTTTATCATTCGAGAAGGTGTAACCCTGCCCTTCTTCCTTCAGAGAGCCTTCATCTAGGAACTTGGTTTCACTAAGAGCAGCAATATCAACATTGTGGGTTCTGCTGCAATGAGCACAGTTCTGTTCTGTGGCCTGTCATTGACTCCCATTAGTGTCCAGGAGAGTTGGTAAGCTCATGTAGCCAGTTATTTTCTTCTGATGGGTGGAATGTCCTGATAGGTGCGGCTCCCCATCAATGATGTTCTGAGAGGACAATTTTTAGGCCACCTTTTCACGGGCCCTCCCTAGTCAGGATAAACAGTGTAGCTCCTAAATTGGGCTGCTTAGGCGCACAGTGGTCTACCGGAAGCAGCTGCCACTCAATCCCAGCTGCTCACAACCATAGATAGCCCTGTCCCTTTAGTGTGTAGTCACCACCAGACTTCTACCATTTCTGATTGCTGGTCTCATCGAGGCGGTGAGGTGGATACTGATGAGGTGGAGATTATTTAAATTGGCGCGGAGGGTGCGCATGTCCCAGCAAAACACACACACAGTCCGTATACATATATATGTATGTGTGTGTGTATAAATATATATGTGTATGTGTATGTGTGTGTGTGTGTGTGTGTGTGCGTGTGTGTGTGTGTAAAACAGTGGGGGTATGCTACAATGTACCTTTAATGAACTTTAAAGGAAAATACTTATATTAACATGTGAAAATATGAAGATGAATTGAATCAACTGTAAGGTACCGTGGTGATGATATACGGTTAAAGAAACAATTTGGTATCTCATAAAACTTTGCGATTTTATACATTTCATGCAAATACCAATATCAAACAATGCACAACATGACATGAAAAAACCCAACACAACCAAAGAAAGAACCAAAAAAAAACAAAAAACAAACAAACATTTGTGAGCTTTTTGATTTCCACCCTGTTAAACCCATCACCAAACACTCTGGAGGGTTTAAATCGGTTTCCATTGAAAAGTGGCATGTCAGGTGTATTTGTTACAAGGTCAGTGTTTTGTGACACTGGGTATCTGTGTTCACAATCTCCATTACAGCCAAATCCTCCTTCCTGCATCTCTTTTCCTGTCCTCGGGCCCTGCTCAGCCCGCCATCTCTCCAGACAAGCCACATTTATAATTTACACTCTGGGCTGACCAGGCCTCTCAGCTGGACCTGACTTTCCTTATTTGGTGTGCCTTATGGCTTTTGTTGCACAGGTATTAGTCTAAAACACATAAGCAAACACACACTCACAATCACAGGGAAATTACTTTTTCCATTTTTGCCTTTTAATTTATACTCCTCACACTTGCATCCTCTCTCACTGCTGGCTGCTTTCAGCATACAGCTGTGCAGGTTATGCTCCACAGTTAAACAAGTCCCTTCCTTTGAGGTATTACAAATAACTAAGCCCTCATTAAAAAGTAATTGTCAGAATGTTTATGGACACACTATGTATGTATCCATGTAAATTAACCATAGACAACTCCAGCAACATGGTTTTCAAACATATATTGTTCTGTTTAATGTGACAGTATATAGGCTGCTTTGATATTTTTTTCCTGATTTGCTGATTTGATTAGTTTTCAGCATGCTGCATGCAACACCCAGAAGCCCACTGTGTAAGATCTTTTCCTCTTATCTGGTTTTTACCGTCTGTGAAATGCATAAGTGACTCTTCCAGTTGTAGTAATATTTCTTATTTTTGAAAGAAGACCAAGTTGGTTTCTCTCTCTTACTCCTACATTACATATTATCAAAATTATTTACGATAGCATACATAAAAGGTTCTTTATTTATTCCTCATAAGAAATGTTGTCTATTATTTTGGCAGCACTGTTTTGATCAACACTGAGAAGACCCCCTCTGTTCATGCAACTTCCTTCATCTTTGTTTGGTTTCAATTGACTGAGCTTCCTCGTGTAGAATGATATGCCTGAAAACTTTGACACTACAATGCTGTTTTCGTATCTATTGATCAAAGTCTAATTTCTACTCCCAGCTCATTATGCTACGAGTGGGATTTGTGAAGTGAGGAATATATTGAGGTGAATTCTTTGCTGTCACAATAGTGATGTTGAAGCTGGTAACATGCAATGGATGTTGGAGGGGAAAAATGGATAATGCAGAACAAGGTGACCTCCTGGAAAGGGAATTAATTACATAAACAAATGCTTGGGAATTTTTTATTAGAATTTTAAATGCATTATGGTATCATAATGAACATTTTAGCCATTTTTATTATGTTAATTTTTGTATGTAAGGCATGTGAGACAAGGTTTTATTTATTCTTTAGTGGAACATTTATATGTCTCACTTGCTGGAGGGGATCTTTAAGTATTTAGACTAAGTTACCTTTTTTAGTATATAATGTCTCGGGGTTCAGTGTGTTTGGGTTTTTTTACTATGTGCATTTCTAAGACATGCAAACCCAATGGATTTGGAGAGTGTTGGAATAAATTGGGCATCTGCATCTGTTAAACATCGAGGGAATGTCACCAGTCTGCCACATGCTGCCCGGTCTGTTTCTGCAGCCTCCAGAGTACTCACTGGAATAAGTTTAATTTCAATGTGACCCCAAGTGGACATAAATGTCTTAAGACAGATGTTGGGGTCTTGAAAATAGGGGGTGATATTTCACTGTATAGTGTAATCATTTTAACTTTGGAAAGCTGATCATTGATAAACACATCAAGTTGAGTTTATTTGTGTAACCATTTAAAAGCTCTCAATCATAGTTGCAGCTTTAAACGTTTTCAGAACGCTCACACATTACGAAACAGTAAATTCAAATGAAGAATAAATTGACAGCTCTTGAACCTCAGGCCCTTTCTATGAGAAATACTGACAATAGCAGTGACTCATGAAAGTCTACAATAGAGATCAGAGAAACCCCACAAGGGCAATGTGTTGGTTCCATTTTCCTTGGTGTGTTCACATTTTCTCCTCCTCTCTGCCTCCAGGTACAGCAGGATGGGGGAAGCACTGCCTGCGTATGGACTGCAGCCCCTGCTGGCCCTCCTTCTGTTTCATACTACAACTTATGGTGAGTCCTCATTAGAATGTAGAATATGTCTCTCAACAGATTGGCAATATAAACAATACATAACTTATGATTCTATATTTGCTCCAAACATTTTTGACACAATGCTTTCAGAACACCTTTCCTTGTTCTTCTTAAAAGTGTCCAAAGATAATCTCAAAATGATGTTCAACTCTACCACATGATTTATGGTCATTTTTAATTCCTGAAGATGAAACACAGCTTAATGTTGGAATTGTGAAATTCCCATGTCTTTATACCTTTGTTTTTCACGTTAAACAGTGAAATCTTCTTGACCAAGATTTAAATCTGTAGATTGTGGATTGAGGATAGAAAAATCACTTCTTCTATTTCAAATTAAACACAATGCGACTACTACTTCTACTACTACTAATAATAATAATAAAAATAAAAATAATAATAATTATGAAGTAGTTGCTGTGAGAGAGGAGGATACAGAGAAATAGGGTTAGATGGAAAGGGTTGATTCGCTGTGGCGAGAATAATAAAAATAATAATAATAATAAATGGTCCATTCACCATTCAAGTTAAGTGTAACACTTGGCTAGATGATACATTTTCAAAACCCATGACAAAACTAGAGTTCAGCCCCAATCTTTGGTATCTGGAGCCGTGAGTGATCCTGAGGTTGAAAAGGTTCCAGAACACACAACACAAGGAATCTACAATGTGCTTAGTGACTGTTCTTACGGACTTGATGTTGAAATTAAGCCGGTTCTATCCATGTATTTAAGAGCCTTTTTGGTGTGTCATGTGACGTTCTCCGACCTCTCGATACTCTTGCTGCAGTCCCCGCTGTGTATCTGTGACGGTATCTTGTGTTCAAATTTAGGAAAAATGGCATTCCTCCGTGTTGCCCACAGGAGTCCCTGTGGTCATCTTTTCCTCCCTGTGTTGTATTGTTTATGAGTGCAGATGAAAAAAAAATCAACATGCCTGGCACAACAGCCTTTATAGAAGACTGAAGGCTCTGACTCCCGGGCAGATAGATGATGAAAATGCAACCAACTCCTCTGTTTTCCTGAATGTGTGTGTATGAATGTGCTGGAAACCCTCAAGTTACATCTGCCAGGTAGTTTTTGCAGCCAACTCGCTGAGTAGCACGCACTGCAGCCCACACACAGAGCATCTCTGAGGAGCCTGATAACACACTCACTTGTGCCTTTCAGAGAATGTCATGCAAACAGATACTCTTTGCCTCTACTTTGGAGAAGTTTGGTTTGTTTGAGGCCATTAATCCCACCTCTTCTTGCGCTATCTGCCTTCATGTAGTCTATGCTGTTTTTCAGCTGAGGAACACTGAAAATACTCATTGATGGGTAACAGACTAAAGGGTGGGTTAGCACCAAACCTCACCTTCTGACAGCTTGCATAGCGGTTGAGATGTGTGATGAGGGGTATTGTATAAAATCATATAAAAAAGGTATGCCGTTTGCATCCCTAAATATTTGTGTGGCCATACTGACACTTCTATACCGCCACTTGATTTTGCAACTGTGTCAAGTATGTATTTTTATGTATTTAAAATGTTAGCTATGTGTCGTACCCGATAAGTTTTATCACCACACTTCAGAGGGTGCAAAATTTGTCATGCGAGAAGACTTAGGAAAGTCCTTGAGCAGCTCTCCATGGCCTGGAAGGACTCAGTCGGTGCTGAATGAACGCTGCTGTGAGTTGGTTTCCGTTTACCAAAAAGAGAACGGAGGTGAGGAAACAAGAGGAGACATGCTACGTCACTAAGGGGTTTAAGATCATCCTTCTAAGTCCCTCAGCGATTAGCATATTTATATCAAGTTAGTGCAAAATCTACATATAAAAGGTCAATTTTCATTGCAGCTCTCTAATGTGTAGGCCACCATCTTAGCAATATGTTTTTCCTGCTGGTCTCTGAAATCGATATCGGAATCATTCTCAAACATCCCATGTCAGTCAAGCCCAATCTGTAAGAGGTGAAATGACAAATTGATACAATATTGAGGGAAAAAGAAAGGTGTCAAAACAGTGGAAGGGATGCATATGAAGTGAAAGAGAGGCAGTTATTTTCTCAGAGGGAAAATATCAAACAATATGAGGTGGACCAAGACAACAGACAGCAGTTGTTTTTGGTTTTCTGGATGGATGATTTTAAAAGAGTATCCCATGCAGGAGAATGACATCATGCAGACACAATTTCCCAAACCTACATGTTGGCTGCGTAGCAGACCTGCTGTGCCTAGACAGGAAACACAAACATGAATTCACAAAACTTCTGCTAGCCATAGCTTGCATTTTCATCTGTGTATGAATGTGTTTCTTTGCACATTGCAGTTCTTATGCTTCCCATTGGGGAAAAGCAACCACACTGCGGTGAAACACGGATTGGTGATCAAACACAGTGGAAAAGAAGAAGAAAACCAGTCTTCCCTCATTCAGATGTCATTATACAGCACATAGCTTCAGATCTCTTCTCTGAAGAGGCCACTGCCAAAGCATGTAGTTAAATGCGTTTGTGTGTGTGTGTGTGTGTGTGTGTGTGTGTGTGTGTGTGTGTGTGTGTGTGTGTGTGTGTGTGTGTGTGTGTGTGTGTGTGTGTGTGTGTTCATACTTGCAAATAACAAGATTGTGGTTCCTCTGTTGCCGTGGTTATGATTTTCACGTTTGCCTTGACATATCTCCTTCTGCTCATCTTCAATAATAGCATATTAGTATCATGGGCACTATCATTTTCACATCTTTTTTTTTCACATCCTTTTATTTTTATTAGTTTGCCAACCATATCATTATGAGGGATTTTCATACACTTCTGGTGCAATGGTATAACACTATTAATCATATTTCATTTAAAAAAAGAGTCGGTATAATGTGTTGATTATATGCTTATTTTGTCAATTGTTATTGCCATTACAGATTTAGGGGTTTGATTTATCTTGGCTGTACATGCGGGACACTGAGTTAACATGCATTCTGCAAACAAAACATGCAATAAAACAACCAAAATAGATAATTAAACCAAATGTCTGCCTCTTGTTCCCAGCTGTGTTAATGTAACTCTGCCACTCATTTAAAAAAGTAACAAAATGCAAAATTGTAAGTGTTGTAAAGCAAATATGTTACTCCTTACACTAAAAAGTAATACTTTCTTTGTAACTCTGGTACTTAGATCATCCCCAACACTGGTGGACACTCAGGATAATGCTGCTTTAAATCAGGCTCCTGGAAAATTTGAGTGGCATATAGCAACTAGTATTCACAAGAACACAAAAATAACCATTGGATAAAAAAATGAACAGGCAGAAAGTTAAAAAGCAATAAATCAGAGAGCCAACCTCACAATGAATAAGAATGGGGGACCAGATGATGGGTGGAGATGAGCCTGGGTTGATATACTCCAGTGAATATTGATGTAATGAATTGCACATCCAACAGCAACAAGAACCTGAATGATGGAGATAAAGACGGACAGTCATGACAGACAGATGGACAATCAACATCAGGATCAGGGAGGGGAAACAGTAAGAAATATAAAATGAATCCTAATAAAATATCCTTACCACAACTTGAGTGTACACAATTAACGGAAAAATTAAATAGGACAATAAAATGTTCTTTATTTATAGTTTTATCCTGCTCCATACATTTAACCCTCTTATTATGTTAAGGATCAATTTGACCCATTTCACCCATTGACCCAATGGGTCAAATTGACCCTTAACATAATATGAGGGTTAAATGCATTTATATGTCCACTGCAAAGTCTCTTTGTACCCTCTTGGTCCATGAAAAGAATATATTCTATGTCAGGATAGCTAAATTTCTTTTGTAAATTTTGGGGTAATTGTTGTTGTAATTGTAGTGTACCCTTGTTCTGATCTATGCATTCCAATTACTGAGACCCTGAAAGACCTCTACTCACTTACACAGTCAGCCTAAATATGCAAAACTGGCACACATGCAATTCAATTGATGCAAAGTCATAAGAAAGCCATGGTAGTTCAAATATGTTGGCTTGAAAAAAAGCAATGTATGTTTAATGATAGTTCTAAGTTGAAGGCAGGGAATTATACTTGAAATCGGCAAGTTTTTTTTCCCAAGATGTGAGGGCTCTGCTGGAAGCCTGAGCTGGACCTGCACACATTCTACATTATACTTAACATTTACATTCAGGAACAATGACTATTTAATATGCTGTGATAAAGTGCAATATTTATATATTTAATATATATATATATATATATATATATATATATATATATATATATAATTTACTTACTACTTACAGTTTGTTTTTATAACAGTCATATGCTGCTATGAAAAGGACTGGTATCAAAGAAAATTTAGCTGTATAGGAATGTGGAATAATAATCAAAAAAATCTCACGTGATTGTTAAATGATTCATTCATCTCAATACTTATCTCACAGACCAATAAGCAGAGGATTGGAAACTTGGGGCAATCAGATTTCAAACTTTTGTATTGCGACATTCTTTGCCTCTGACCTGCATTTTAACAGAGGTGCCCGAAGATATATTTCTTTAGAGTTTAAGTTAGCCTTGAAACTCCATCAGTGCTTGAGTGACACTGAAAAGATGTGCATACAACAACTTTGTGTGTGCCTACGGAGTCTGGTTTTATTTGTTGTATCACCTGTCATTTCTTAACATAGAGATCAACTAAAGGCAGCAAGTCTCTGTTCGACAGCTCATCACTCATGATTTATGACCAACAGCCAGTTTCAGAACAAACATGCATAAACGCATAATCAGCTGACATGCAGGGGCAGAATGGATGCACTCAATCAGTCCAACTTGCTTTTGACTGACAGTCTGGCTGGTTTAATGTAGTGAAGCTGAAGGCCAATGGACTATCATCATCTGCAAACCCATTGCTCTCCCTTGCTCAAGACTGAAAAAAGACTGAGAGAAATAAGATAAATTAGCCCAACAATGAATAATGTGTGTAATTGTGTTCCTATTACAGTAAAAATGTCATGGTCGCTCACTCGGTGTGTCTGTGTTCACCGCTATACTGGTCTCAAAGGCTCTCCAATGGTGTTTAATAATTAGGGAGCATCTCTAAAGTGAAGACAGATGGGTCCTCAGGATCATGTAGGTGCAATCTGAGTTCTGTTTACAATCTGTTGGACCAGAAGTTTCCAAAAGGGGATGCACAGTGTGTCCCTTTGCAGAACCACAAAGACCAAGGATGATGTCAATAATAAATACAGACAAAGAACTGAAGTGACCCAATGGATGAGTTTTCTTGTTCTTTCTGGCTACTCCCTTCAGGGGTTGCCACAGTGAATCAACCTACTCTTATCTAATCCTATTCTCTGAATCCTCTTCTCTGACACCAACTTACATATATTTCTTATCTTCTTTCACTATATCCATATATCTTTGCTTTGGTCTTCCTCTAGACCTCCTGCCTGTTAGTTCCAGCTCCAGCATCCTTTTACTAATATATTCACAAGCCTTCCTCTGCACATGACCGAACCGTCTTGGTTTGGCTTCTCTCAACTTATCTCCAAAACATCTTACATGCTATGTCTCTCTGATCAACTCATTCCTGATCCTGTAAATCCTCATCACTCCCAAAGAGATCATAAACATTTTCATCTCTGCTACCTCAAGTTCTCTATCCTTTCTTTGCTTTTATGCCACTGTCTCCATACCATACAGCATTGCTGGTCTCACCACTGTCTTGCATACCTGTCCTTTCATTCTGGTTGATACTCTTTTACCACACATTAGCCCTGACACCTTGTTCCACCTGTTCCAACCTGCTTGAGCCTGTTTTTTATTCTCAAAATAAATATTTAAAAATATTCTTAAAATAAACGAAAAACTGAGCCAGCCTGGTGTAGTCAGAGGGCAGTCAGAGGGCAGAAATGCAGATGGTGTCTGTATGGTTGTAATAAAATGTATTGTAAATGCAGATTTGTTGAAGCAATATGGACCCTCGTTTACTTACTGAGGGATCAACTTTTTTATTAATTTCACAAGGTAATGATTTACAATATAGTTAAGGAATGCCAAGAAATGAATATCCAATTAATTAAATTTTAATTTGTTTTTATATATTGTAACTTCCATGAGGCAATTAGAAATTAGGGGTGAGACTATGTATGCACAACCTTAATTCTACCTAAAATGATTCTTCCACGGCTGGAACCTGCCAAAAACCTGGCAGGAGGATTAAAATGTATTGATGCCGCTACGCTGAGGAATAAATTTGTCTGGTTTCTTTCAAGCAAGCTCTCAACAAGATGATTCTGCAACTGCAGTCTGACTGTCTTCCGGGGATGCACTTCACTCTAGGTTCATCCATTTGTGTGTGTGGGGGGGTGCATGTGTGCGTGCGTGTGTGTGTGTTGGACAACAATTCCCATATTTGTAGCATGTGGTAAAAAAAAGATGATCCTTGCATCCTGGAGGGGGATAGCGAGTGACAGCAAGCAGGATCTGATAGTGTGTGTGTGTGTGTGTGTGTGTGTGTGTGTGTGTGTGTGTGTGTGTGTGTGTGTGTGTGTGTGTGTGTGTGTGTGTGTGTGTGTGTGTGTGTGTGTGTGTGTGTGTTGTGTGTGTGTGCGCATCTGTGCATCTGTGGATCTGTGTTTGGAGAGCATGAATTTGTCCTCCAGTTAGTTTAAAAACATCTTCTATATCTAATATGCCTTTTCATTTCACATAACCCCTTTAACTGTAAATGTGTACCTATAGTATTTTTCAATAGCCTAATTTTATCCAAATATTTTCCTTGACTGCCCACTCCCAAACACCCTCCCATGCCCAACCAAAACACATTTTTTCAAATGTGTTTTGCTCGAGTCAATTATGCATGTTCGTATTTCTGCCTAACATCTGTTTTGCCTCTGTTGCTGTGAGAGTAATATTTGTGCACATGAAGGAAGGAAAAACAGTTTGAAACTACATCGCTTTTCCTTTGCAGGGTCTCTTAATGTCTTATAAATACTATGTCCTGGCCCTAAAATTATATCCATCATAAAAACTTCATGACCAGTACTGCTCAGCAATAGAAACACAATGCAATAACTGAAATCCTTTACTTGTGTTCTTGATCCCTTTAAGTGTGAATAGTCGCATCAAATAAGATGGCGAATAAAACTATTCCTAAACTCTCAAATTCAAGCTATCTTTATGTTTTTTTCCAGTTTTCATCCAGAGGACATTTGAGGTTGTCCTCTTTGAACTGTCAGATGTAGAGAGAAAAGACATTTATTGTCACAATCAGTTATACATGCAGCACAACATCAGCAAAATTCATCCACTGCATTTAGCCCATCATGGATGAACCATGAGCAGAGGACACATACCGGGCAGTGCTATCGGAGCAGTTACGGTTTCAGGGTCTTGCTTAAAAACACTTGGACAGGCAAGGAGGTGCGCAGAAATCAAACCTGGAATGCTCTCCTCCAAGGACAACCTCTTGAATGCCCTCAGCACATCCCTGTGGAGTTGCTGTCTTACATCTGCAATGAGTATGAACAAGGAAAACAATAGTAAGCTGCCATAGCTTGATAAATTTCAAAACATGACAATAATACAAATGCTAAGGGTAAAGTATAACACATTCTTTCAGTAACCAAGTTTATTTTTTTGATTCTCAACTTAACCAGATTGTAAAATACAGGGATCAGTATTTCTTACCCTATCCAGGCTGCTGTTGACTGAAATATAGCACCTTTAATCTTCTTCTCCTTTCGGCTTTTCCCTTCAGGGGTTGCCACAGTGAATCAACCTTCTCCATCTAACCCTATTCTCTGTATCCACCTCTCTCACACCAACTACCTTGATAGCCTCTCTCACTATGTCCAATAAATCTTCTCTTTGGTCTTCTAGACCTCCTGCCTGGCAGCTCCAACTCCAGCATCCGTCTACCAATATATTCACAATCCCTCCTCTGTACATGAACAAACCATCTCAGTCTGGCTTCTCTGACCTCCTCTCAAAAACATCTAATGTATTGTTCCTGTGATAGACTCATTCCTGATCCTATCCACCCTTGTCATTCCCAAAGAGAACCTTAGCATCTTCATCTTTGCGACCTCTAGCTCTGCCTCCTGTCATTTCATCATTGTAACGGTTTCTATTCCATACAGCATCACTGGTCCACCACTGTCTTGCACACCTTTCCTTTCATTCTGGCTGATAGTCTTCTATCGCATAGTACCCCTGACACTTTTCTCCACTTATTCCAACCTGCTTCACCTCTTTGACACACTCTTCGCTGCTCTGGACTGTTGACCCAAAGTAATTGAAATCCTCCAACTTCCTGATCTCCACTCCCTGTAGCCTCACCGTTCCACCCAGGTTCCTCTTATTTGCACACATATACTCTATCTTGCTCCGACCAACCTTCATTGCTCTCCTTTCCAGCGCATACCTCCACCTCTAGATTTGTCTACCCGTCCATCACCACTGCAAACAAGAAGGGGCTCAGAGCTGATCCCTGATGGAGTCCCACCTCCACCTCGAACTTCTCTCTTACCCCTACAGCACACCGCACCACTGTCTCACAACGAGCTTCCATGTCCTGGACCAGTCTAACATACTTCTCTGCCACTCCAGACTTCCTCAGACAATATCAGAGTTCCTCTCTTGGCACCCTGTCATATGGTTTTTCTAGCATATTTTCTAGCATATTTCACAATGCAGCTCCCTCTGGCCTTCTCTGTGCTTCTGTATGAGCATTCTCAAGGCATATAATGCATCTGTAGTACTCGGTCTCGGCATGAAGCCATAATGCTGCACACAAATGCTGACTCCTGCTCTCTGTCTAATTCCCACTACTCTTTCCCATAACTTCATTGTATGGCTCATCAACTTTATCCCTCCATAGTTGTCGCAATTCTGCACATCCCCCTTACTCTTAAACATGGGACCCATCATGCTTCATCTCCATTCTTCAGGCACCTTCTCACTCTCTAAGATCCTGTTGAATAATCGAGTCAGAAAATCTACCGCTGCCTCTCCTAGACACTTCCACACCTCCACGGGTATATAATCAGGACCAACCGCCTTTTTACTCTTCATCCTGTTCAGTGCCTTCCTCACTTCCTTCACGTTTACTAATCTCTGCTACTTTGTGGTCTATAATAGTCACCTCTTCTACCCTTGCCTCTCTTTCATTTTCCATGTTCATCAGCTCTTCAAAGAACTCTTTTCATCTTCCCATCACTCTTCTAGCATCTGTCAATACATTGCCCTCTCTATCCTTAATCTCCCGGACCTGCTGTACATCTTTTCCATCTTTATCGCTCTGTTTTGCAACCTGTGTAGATCATTCTCTCCCTCCTTACAGTCCAACTGAGCATACTAGTCATCGTACGCCCTTTGATTTGCCTTTGCCACCTCTATTTTTACCTTATGATGTATCTCCCTGTACTCCTGTCTGTTCTCTTCAGTCCTCACAGTCTCCCATTTCTTCTTTGCGAAACGTTTCCTCTGTATATACTACTGCACGTCCTCAAATATAGCACATTTAATAATGGTATAAAGATGTGAAAGTTGTTAAGCTCAGTATTTACATTGTCTATTTGTTCTACCATTGAAAATGATGGTGAATTTATTTGAAGTTTGTCAGCTGGGTTTGAAATCTGTGTGCCTTTAAAAGACAAAGCGTCATACTGTGAATGAGATAACGTTTAATTTTTTTAAAGTGCCAACTGCTGGCCTAAGGTCATAGAAGAATTTTATGTGGAGTTCATTATAGAGCAGGGCTTCAGTCAGTCGACTTGAGTCAATATCTTAAGAAGAGCAAATGTGACTGAATATATAGGACCAGAAGAGTTTCTTTTGGTAAATGCTGTTGCATTTCAAAAGAAATTAGAAAGCAAACTAACCGCACTTCATAAACTTCAACATCAATTTCACTCTCACTAGTTCCAGATGGGAATTTCAGTGGTTCCATTGGAGTTGAGAATTATTATTCTGAGCTTAGTACTGGGATTGGAATGGTATCAGTTGATGTGCTGCAAGACTTCTTTTGCTGTAGCATGCTGACTGGCGAAGCTCAACTCATTTTAAAGCCCAGCAAGTGTCCAGGGCACCATAATAATGTTCTTTAAAATATCCCATAAGTCGCAGAGAAGAAGAGCAAATGCCATTACTCGATCCCCAAACTTGCATTTGGTCAGTTTTGTCTGATGTACTGTACATTAAATGAATTTTCCAAGTACAATGTGTCACCTGACCCATCAGATCTCAACATGGGATCTCTCTCCAGTGGAGGAAAAAGTTGGAGCAATAAATGAGGCCTTTAGTTTAAATGATGTAGCTGATATCAGAGCATTTTTCGGCTCAGTGAACTACTGTTGCAAGTTCTTGATTAATCCAATGCAACCTATTTTTGAGGTTATTCCATTAAGACAAAAGAAGAAGCACTACCAAGTTCAGGAGAAAGCATTTCAGCGCTTTAAAGAACAGTTGCACCCTGCATAACTTCTGGTGCACTGTACAGACAAGGACGTTGTTATCCTCCAACACATCCCCCCCAACGATCGAGCGGCCCTTTCAGACCCTCATGGAGGTGTGGAGTCAGTCAGGCAAGGGATATATCATTCACGCTCTCTCATTAAAAGAAAGAAATAACAATTGAAATAAGTAATTTAATACTAAATTCTTGCTCCCTGCTCCACCTACTCAACAAAACTTGACCGTCTAAATGTGGATGGAAACATTCCCAATGATCCGCTACCCTCTCAGAAGCAGGAGCTGCAGTTCTTTACCAAACCTTACCATGAATTGATTGTTCATGATGACCGCATCCTTATGGAATCCAGAGTGATTGGGTCTCCTCCAGCACCTGACACAGGCACTGGAGGAGCTGCAACACCCACTCCTTGTATATATCCAAGTATGTTCACAATGTCAGAGAAATCAAAAGATGACAGTACCTGTTTGACTTCACCTTTGAAATCAAACTCGTCAAGCCCCTGGATTTTATTTTCTTTTTTAGTCACATATTTCTCATGCCGTTGACTCACTCTCAGTCATCATAAAGACGCTTAGAACCATCTTCACCACGCATTTGCTGCCAGATATTGTGACTAACACCGGCCCTCCTTTCACAGGGAAGGATTTTAAAGAGTTTATAGAGAATAATGTGATCATCCAGATGTGTGACAAAATGAAGCCCACTCACAGGATAACACGCCCCTGACTGTTCAAGTCAGGGGCGTGTTTGTCCAGTGAAAACTGGCAGGTTCACAGACACCAGGATCACATACATGTCCATCATGATGAAGAGGGAAGGGGCCTCACAGTGTTTCAATGGAATACATTGTGATTTCAATTGCAATGGAGCAAAACAATGAATTCTGAGCATCAGTTGTCTCACCTGCCACTACTCTGCCAGGACCATACACTTTTGTCCTAAATCTCAGTAGACTATCCCCTCACAACATCTAATAGGCAAAACAAGCCTTTTATAGGCTAAACAAATAGCTGTCAAAAGTTTGGAAACAGGCACAATGTTATTGTTGTTCAAAGGGCTCTGCCTGACAGAGAGGTAAATATTTGAAAATTGCTAAATCACACAAAGCTTCCAAATGATTCTGTCTTATTTATTTTTTTTATCCTAAAGGGAGCAGTGCTAAAACACTTTGAACCTTTCAGAGGTGAACCTCTATTTCCGTCCTTGAATGCATCGCTCAGCTATCATCTCATACCAGTGACCATGACGTTGAAGTTCAGTAAAGAGCCTCAACTGATTACAGAAATACAAGGTCACAAAACTGGTAACTTTTAATTGATGAAATACTAAATACTGGATTTCTATAACAGTAAAATTAGCAAGATTTCCTATAAACCATAACAATGCTTTTCATAAGATACCCTGGAAGCTATTTAATGAGAAATATGAAGCTCAAGGATGATAACAGTCTGGGTAGTGATTGTTAGTGACCCACAATGTACAGGTTTTTTTTTTCCTCAGTCCTCTCCATTTCCCTCTCAGCCTTAATAGGTCTCCTGCATTTTGCTTCACAGGTCAACACACCAAGCACTTAAGTTCCACTCAAGTGTGAAAGGCGATGGTATTGCACAACACAACTCCTCTTTGATAC
The DNA here is from genome assembly GCF_037954325.1 of Fistularia commersonii. NCBI lineage: Eukaryota > Metazoa > Chordata > Actinopteri > Syngnathiformes > Fistulariidae > Fistularia > Fistularia commersonii. The sequence goes on along the minus strand of NC_141299.1, from coordinate 7,111,057 downwards.
ATGGCCATGTAGATCTGTAGGTGAGGGAGTAAGATAAATAGCCCTTTTCTAAGTTGGTGCCATAGGAAAAAGCAGGACTTGGATATTAATGTGTTTAAGGGGTGGTGAATATGTGATGAGAGGGCTGATGTTAAGCTAATAGGGAACTTCCATCAAGTCCCTTAACTTGATCAACTGCTGTGGCATAATGGCTCCAGTAATGAGCAATGGCAGGCGTTTGCTTGTTTGCCAGCGGTGTCTGCTTAAAGGCATATTAACAGCCCAGAGAGGAATGAACATGTTGAATTCATAGCTCTGTTTGGGCTGTTGCGTGCAACGATATTCTTTTCTGTCAGTATATAAAACATGAAATATGTTGTCACTCTAAGGGGCAACATACAACACAGATACTTTACACACTATTATGAAAATTAAATGGCACACATACTAAACTGATTGAAATCTGAAACTGAGTGATTGATGAAAAAGTCAATGATAGAGAAACACACACTGAAACACACACACACACACACACGCACACACACACACACACACACACACACATACACAGAGGAGAGAAGGAACACTTGGGAAGAAACCATTTATTTACAGACAAGTGGAGCTTTACTTATGGTAAGATGTGATTTATTATGCATAATATTAAATATGCATATTTGAGCTTGATCTATAATGGGCAGATTTAATTGATATAGTCCAAAAGGAATCTATAGGTTTTGTTTTCTGTCTTCATCCACACAGTTTGCTCAACCCACAATTCTTTTTTATTTTACTTCCCTAACCTCTGCTTTCACTAATTTCTTATGTTAGATCTCTGCACATCTCTGCAGATTATTTTTGATAATTCCTGGGATTTTTATCGCCAGATTTGGAAATATTGTATTTAAAAACATGTAGGAGAGCTTTATGAGTTATAGTTGTCCTTGCAGGGAAAGGGAATTTCCAAATGTGATTTGAATAGCTCTCAGGAAGTGATCATTGTTTTTACTCTATGTGGATCCATGAAGATTCTTTTACCAAAATACGATATTAACACACAAAATTATGCAAAATTGTTTTCAAATTCATTTCAACTTTACAAGTTATGAGAGATATGTGTCTCCCATGGTCCCTAAAAATACCTAAGGCCTAATTCTGAATTTAAAAACAAAATTTTGGACGATAAAATAAAAAAAATGAAAATATACAATTATGATGGGCTGGACAGAGGTAGATAAGACAAAATTAAGTGTGTTTTTGTCAGTGTTCTATAGAAAAAGAGGTAGCTTAGGACTGATGAAGGAGCTACAAGTAAGTCGGATGAAGGTTAAGACATGTGAAACTCATTACCACCTTATGCACACTGGATAAACAGAAGTAGATAACTCCACCGTGATAACCTGTATTACTGAGAGGATAGAATTCATATTTTTCCTCTGTGATGTAAATGAGGCACCTTTTTTTACCGGACAAGGTGACAGAGGATTGGAGTGTAATAATAATGAATGCAGTGACTCAGATGAGTTTTTACAGAAGTTGCATTCAACAGTAAAACAAGCCAATGTTGCAATTTTAACAGAAGATAAGTGAAGATAACATTTGAATGTGTGGTAGTTGTGATTATATTGATCCCATAGGGTATATCCCTGTTTAGGGTGCCTCTCTTTACAATTTAACACTGCCTCCCACTGATTGGGCACAATAATGGTGCACTAGATCAATGTCTACTAATGACTCTCCTCTCCTCTCCTCTCCTCTCCTCTCCTCTCCTCTCCTCTCCTCTCCTCTCCTCTCCTCTCCTCTCCTCTCCTTTTCTCTCCTCTACAGGTACTACAAATGGAGACACTGTGGTGAATATGCGGAAGGTGACACACCAGACCATTAGTGAGGAGCTGTCCAAAAGTGTTCTGCTCCCATGCCTCTTCACCCTCCGCTCTGGGGCAGGATCATCCCATGAGCCCCCAAGGATCAAATGGACCAAGGTTTGGGGCCAAAGAGGCTCAGATGGCCTCCAGAAGGAACAGTCAGTCCTGGTAGCCAAAGACAATGTGGTTAAGGTATGAATGTTGAATGTTTGTGTAAAGAATTTTAGGAAATTGTATAGCTGTGCTGTTTGTATCTTAGGTTGAACTGACAGCAATTATGTTGTGCATCTTCTTACAACTATAAGACCCCCTTGCCTCATTATTCCTTGCAATCACCCAATGAACGCTTCACTACATCTGTCCCTGCCCCCTGTCACCCCTTTCTGGTTTCCTACATTATTCATTTCACTTTTTGCCTTGCTCTTTAACAGCCATTCCCTTAATTATTTCTCATTCTCATCACCACTACAATACTTCTCAACAATTCACCATCCCATATTTCCTCCTTTTCCAGGTGAAGAAAGCGTTCCAAGGTCGTGTAATGCTTCAAGGTTACAATGAGAACCGATACAATGCCAGTCTCACTTTGACTGGGCTTCGTTCCAGCGACTCTGGTCTGTATCGCTGTGAGGTTGTTATTGGGATCAACGATGAGCAGGACACTGTTCCACTGGAAGTCACAGGTAACAACACAGACTTTAAACTCAAGGAAACCACTGAAAATTCTAGTGATTGTAGAGATATAATCCATACCATATAAACAAATTCTGCAGGAAAGAATCTGCGGGCAAAGGATAAGGATGGTGGTTAAAAAAAAGCATTTCAATTTGCCATCTATTTGTAGTCTTGGTGATATTTATCAATCACAATGGAGTAAGTCTTTCCCTGCATGCAGATAAACAGTTGAGGATGAGAGTAATCAAGATGAAACCCATTGACCGAAATTCATCCTCTAGCTTTTGCTTGCAGAGAAAGTTGTTTTAAACTGTTAAGTGCAAACTTGCCGCAGAGAGAATCAGGTTGGATATGTCATCTGTTTGTGCCAACAGGTTTTGCACATCCCGAGACGTAATTAATATTAATAAAAGACCACAGAAGGGATGTTTGAAAGCTATGGTTAATCTTGCATCCATTCCTGGAGGGCCGTCACTGTCAGTCAAATGAGATTTGTGCAAACTTAGCTTTGTACTAACATTGTTTATGCTGATGTGCATTGTATAAACAATGATGCTAAAACAAACATTCAGCTTTTTACCGGACTCAATAAAAATAGATTAACTGGAAGTCATTGAGGTTTACTATGTTGGCTCACATCTCAACAAAACACACAAAAGCATATAGTTGTAGAAAGATGTTTTTTCATTGTGCTAGATTAAATGAGTAACAGAAAAAGGGCTGTAGCATTTTACTACACAGTAGGTGCTTTTGCAGAAAAAAACAAGACGGACAAGAAAAAGAATGTACCAGGTTATTAGTCAAAACACCATTGCCCCTGTGCTCAGATATCTGTGTCGTCTGTGAGTGGACAGGCTCATTTAATTTTGATGCAGGCCAACTCCTAATCTCTGTTATGTTGACAGAGTAAACAAAACCCTAAAGGAGTATAATATCTGGTACAAACAACAGCCAAGCTTACTTTAGGCAGATAATGAGGAGAAAGCTGTAGTTGCATACAATATAGAGGGAAGTCAAACCTTATCCATTTGCATACAATTCCCTCACCACACTGTGATGATACAAAGCTGGTTAAACACCTGCAAACTGCCTCTTTATATCTTGTCCCAGTAATTGTTTGTGAGAACCAAACATCACCAAATTCCACTCCCAGATCATTAGAGCAATTACATTTGTAGTGCTGATGAATGCTGTCTGGATGCATCCCATTTCACATTTCAGGAGCAGTAGTTAGAAGGGAATATGTGAGTTACGGACCTTTTTTCAACAGCTGTCATTTCATAGATGGGTACAGCCATGTGTAAATAATTTTTTTTCCATGCTACTAAGGTCTATAGCCTTTCTAGAATAAAAGAAAGAAAAAAAAAACATTATTTGACAACAACCATGTTGACTCTTATGAAAGATACTGTATTGACATATATCTAAATCTATCTATCTAGATAGATAGATAGATAGATAGATATTCCATAAACCACATCTTAAAATATGTCTACACAAACCCAACCACAAATCATCGCACAATTGTGTGGTGTTCTGTCTCTTGCTCACCTAACCTGAACAATAAAAAAGACAATAGCTGTTTCATTTATCAAGTAGTTCTTTATTTGTAATAGTTTATTATACCTACTCATTAATTTTGAGTAGGTACGTATTATAATGAACAACTTGTTACAGGGTATTTTTTCCAAATCTGCCAGGTGTGAACTAAAGCAAAATATTGTTGAAATAATGAAAAAGAGAAAGGGAGCCAGAACATGTATGAATGTGTCCATTCACTGACAGAAATAGCTATTTGAATCAGTAAAACCTGTCAAATAATATCCTTGAACCATCATCTAGTTTGACTTTGCTTATGCAAGCCGTCATTCAATTTTCCTGCACTTACTTACACAAGTTATTGTATGAGAGAATGAAACTATACTTTTGGTGTGAGCTGCTGCTTCGCTTAAGATCTGCCGCTATGCATAATAATGGCCCTGTTTTCCATGTTGAGCTGATACAGCCATTACACTCAGGGCGGTTTCCTGTCAGTACAAAATGTGTAGGGGAAAAAGCGAGGGAACTTGAATATGTTAATCATCATTGACTTGGGCTTCCTAGGTGTTCATGCAGTGAAAACCTAATGGAACTGAGTATTATATGCTACACAGAGTTCCAAGTATGTCTCCCTGTGTTATTACTAAATTGAAAAAGACGTCATTGAATTATCTGTTTCCAGGACGACCATATTTTCGGAATTACTACACTACCTGCTGGAAGCTCACTATATTATGGCTGTAATTATTGTGTCACCGTGAGCATTATAGCCAATCCTCGGATTGTTTCCAGGTCAAACACTGTTTTGGGTCATAAGCTATTAGCTTAATCCTTAGTACAGGGAATCACATGAATCATTACCTCTGCACATTGTACCACACAAAGCCATGTCTATTTTGTTAAGACCAGTACCACCATTTTACTTGGTCACTACCTGCTGTATGCTATGCTGATGCCTGCAATAGATATAAAACATCTTATCACTGAGACAAATCCAGGCAACCTCCAAAAAGTCTCTGGCACTGAAACAAATGTGAATGTGTGCAAACTTCAGCCAAAACTTCAAAACCCCATATGTAACATTGTGTAACATTAGGAGACGGGGGAAATGAGTGAACACCTTAAATGTAATGTATTCTATTCTATTCTATTCTATTCTATTCTATTCTATTCTATTCTATTCTCATGCGGTGTATTTGCAATACGTTTTCAAGAAAGAAATATTTTTGTTCTGCAAAATGTTTCGATAGGTTGATATAGTTGTAAAAATCTTGTAGTTTCATTCTCATGAATGGCCCAACCCAATGTTTGCCAGCAGTCCAGAGCATCACACTGCTTTGGTGAACTGGCATTCTTCCCATTGTGCGTTCTGTAGCCATATATTCTCACAATGATCGAAAACAAATTGTTATCAGATCTTGGTTGATTCATTGCTCCCTGTTCCATTGCTGATACTCAAGAGTCCATTTGAAGTGTGTTTATTGATGACCAGGGATACAAATAGGTACCCTGATCAGCCTCTCGCTATACAGATCCATAAAAAACAAACTGTGATCCACTGGGTGTTCTGACATCTTACTGTCATGTGCAGTATTAATGTTTCCAGCATAATAAGCGACTGGAGCTGTTTTGTTTTGTTGCACAACATAGGCCATACTTTGCCCAATGAGCAGATGACTGAGGTACCCTTAATCATCAGATTACTGCAGACCACAAAAATGCTACAAGAGCTACAGATCTGACATAATCCCGCCTGGTCATTTAGCAATTGTGATTTTTCCAAATGCACACACATACACATACACATACACGTACACGTACATGTAATGTCCAACTGGAGAGCAAATTGTTCACTAAGTGCTCAATTGGAAATGCTGTGTCTTCTAGGAATTAAGTGTCATTCACTTCACATGTCAAAAGACATATTTTTATGAATGATTGAAATATGTGTTCTGGTCGAGGGCACTACATCTTTTTCAAATTTTCCATTTAGATGAGGATGCTTTCTGGTGTTCTCCATAAACACGGTTAACTTGTCTTTTTTAACAAATGCCTTTTATAGTTAGTGAGAAATGCTCCCACCACTTTGTATTCTCCCTTTTTGCCAATCTGTTAACACTGTTTGAGAACACTATTTCTTCTGATAGACACCAATTAAATAGCCAACCAGGAGTAGCCATCTCAAGGATTTAGTCTTAATTGAGAGTCAAGCTACACAGAAGACCACAACCATCCTAACACTAATTCTGAATGCTTAAAGTACAAATGATAAGATAAGATAAGATAAGATAAGATTGATAAGATAGATAAGATAAGATAAGATAAGATAAGATAAGATAAGATAAGATAGACATCTTATCTTACCTTATATGAGTGTGAAGGACACTACATCTTAATGAACATTTTTCATTTAGGCAAGGATGCTTTCTGTTGTCCTCCATAAAAGGGGGTAACTCATCGCTTTTCACAAATGCTTTTTTCAGCCAGTGAGAAATGCACCCAGCCATTTTGTATTCTTCCTGTTTGCGAATCAGTATGAAAACACTGTTTCTTTTGAAAGAAACCAATTTAATAGCCAATCAGGAGTTGCCATCTCAAAGATTTAGTTTTAATTGATAGTCACGTAACATGGAATACACAATCATCCCAACACTAATTCTGAATACTTAATATATTAATTATTAGATATCCCTATTGCTCAGCTACAGTTTATCAGTCTCATATTAATGTACACTGCTCTTTCAAGAAAATAATTTGTGTGTCCAGGTCATAATGATCTTGTTCCCATGCTGTCTCTCCATTAGTGGCTCTGGGAATACTCTCTTTCCTGCTCTGTGTCATCCCTATCTTTTTTCTTTCTCCTCACACATATTGACCGGTAAATTGGCTGTATCTTATCAATTACAACAATGAGCTATTGATTACTTGTGTCACTGCTGTCTGTGGTGAAGTATAACTGCCCCACATTAACTGATTTAGAGGACAAAAGTCTTTGCGAAAGTTTTGGACATCATCTTTTTTTCTGTTTTTTTATTGTGTGAAGGTAGAGACAAACCACAATGGAAATAGAGCAAACAATCCATTGTTAAACATTAAACAGAGGAATAAAATTATGTCTTCTTCTTCTTTCGGCTTTTCCCTTCAGGGGTCGACACAATGAAGAGGAATAAAATCATATATATATATATATATATATATATATATGTTTTTTTTTTTATTTTGACCAATAACCTCCACTGCCAATTCAATACGCTCAATCAAACAGAAAAGCTGACAAGTGCCCACTAGAGCCAATTTGCGAGGCACTTTGAAAAGAGTAGGGCCACGGAGGCTCAGTGACAGCCTGATGTCTGACCATCCGCCTGAAGCGTCAGGGGCTTAAGAGTGAATGTAAGACTTGTATTCCTCTGGTTGCAGTAAGATGACTCAGTATATGACAATGCTGCTTTGTAACTAATAGATGTGAATATTTCAATTTTAAAGATATATCCCCTAGAAGATCAAGCCACTATGCCTCGTTTATGTTTACTGATAGGTAAATAGTTGTGTACAAATTCAAAAGAAACCAAAGATTACTGATAGCGCTATCCATATCTTCCATTGTTTATATTTAAAAAACAGCCATCTGGAGGTATGGATATTAATGCCTTTTTCATTAAATTTTCCCATGATTTTATTTTCTTTCAAAGGTGATTGGCTGTAGTTTATGGTCTGTCCACAAAGCTGCGAGATCAATTTCCCATCTGAAGGAGATGTTTAATTTCGTATGTAACAACACAACTGAGCTTTTCAGGCAAGGCTACCAAAGGACACTGCTCAGCAGTTCAACAATGAGGGCATACAGTCATAAAGTTTTCAGTATACGCACAGATGGTCCCTGGATGATCTCTCTGGAGAATGTGGAGATGTATGAAACAGTATGGAAATAGCCGTAGGAGGTATCAGGTATTTAAACTTCCTGTGGACTTTAACTGGGGTTCCAAAACAAAATAGAAACTTATTTCTCTCTTCCGTGCAAGTAAACCCAGTGAGATTCTTCTTCTTTTTCTTTTCGGCTTTTCCCTTTAGGGGTCGTCACAGCGAATCAACTTTCTCCATCTAACCCTACTCCCTGTATCCTCCTCTCTCACAAGAACTACCTTCATATCCTGTCTCATTATGTCCGTAAATCTTCTCTTTGGTCTTCCTCTAGACCTCCTGCCTGGCAGCTCCAATTTCAGCATACGTCTACCAATATAATCTCTATACCTCCTTTGCACGTGAATGAACCATCTCAGTCTGGCTTCTCTGACCTTCTCTTCAAAACATCTAACATGTGCTGTTCCTCTGATAGACTCATTCCTGATCCTATCCACCTTTGTCATTCCCAAAGAGAACCTTAGCATCTTCATCTTTGCGACCTCTAGCTCTGCCTCCTATCCTTTCATCATTGTAACTGTTTCTATTCCATACAGCATCACTGGTCCACCACTGTCTTGCACACCTTTCCTTTCATTCTGGCTGATAGTCTTCTATCGCATAGTACCCCTGACACTTTGCTCCACTTATTCCAACCTGCTTCACCTCTTTGACACACTCTTCGCTGCTCTGGACTGTTGACCCAAAGTAATTGAAATCCTCCAACTTCTTGATCTCCACTCCCTGTAGCCTCACCGTTCCACCCAGGTTCCTCTTATTCGCACACATATACGCTATCTTGCTACGACCAACCTTCATTGCTCTCCTTTCCAGCGCATACCTCCACCTCTAGATTTGTCAGCCTGCCCATCACCACTGCAAACAAGAAGGGGCTCAGAGCTGATCCCTGATGGAGTCCCATCTCCACCTCGAACTTCTCTGTTATCCCTACAGCACACCGCACCACTGTCTCAAAGCTAGCGTACATGTCCTGGACCAGTCTAACATACTTCTCTGCCACACCAGACTTCCTCAGACAATATCAGAGTTCCTCACTTGGCACCCTGTCATATGGTTTTTCTAGCATATTTTCTAGCATATTTCACAATGCAGCTCCCTCTGGCTTTCTCTGCACTTCTGTATGAGCATTCTCAACGCATATAATGCATCTGAAGTACTCTGTCTTGGCATGAAGCCATACTGCTGTTCACAAATGCTGACTTCTGCTCTCAGTCTAGTTTCCACTACTCTTTCCCATAACTTCATTGTATGGCTCATCAACTTTATCCCTCTATCGTTGCAGCAATTCTGCACATCCCCTTTATTCTTAAAAATAGGCACCATCACACTTCGTCTCCATTCCTCAGGCATCGTCTCACTCTCTAAGATCCTGTTGAATAATCGAGTCAGAAAATCTACCGCTACCTCTCCTAGACACTTCCACACCTCCTTGGGTATATCATCAGGACCAACTGCCTTTTTAATCTTCATCCTGTTCAGTGCCTTCCTCACTTCCTTCACTTTTACTAATCTCTGCTACTTTGTGGTCTATAATAGTCACTTCTTCTACCCTTGCCTCTCTTTCATTTTCCATGTTCATCAGCTCTTCAAAGAACTCTTTCCATCTTCCCATCACTCTTCTACCATCTGTCAATGCATGTCCCTCTCTATGCTTAATCACCCGGACCTGCTGTACATCCTTTCCATCTTTATCGCTCTGTTTTGCCAACCTGTATAGATCATTCTCACCCTCCTTACTATCCAACCAAGCATACAAGTCATCATGCGCCCTTTGTTTTGCCTTTGCTACCTCTATTTTTACCTTACGTTGTATCTCCTTGCACTCCTGTCCGTTCTCTTCAGTCCTCTCGGTATCCCACTTCTTCTTTGCTAACCACTTTCTCTGTATATACTCCTGCACGTCCTCATTCCACCACCAAGTCTCCTTATCTACTTTCCTTCCAGATGATTACCAAGTACTCTTCTACCTGTCTCCCTGATAACACTAGCTGTTGTTGCCCAATCATCTGGAAGCTCTCCCTGACCACCCAAACCCTTCTCAACTCCTCCCTGAAAACCAACTCTCCTCTCCTTTCAGCTTCCACCACTTTGTCCTCTGCTCTGCCTTTGTCCTCTTCATTTTTCTTGTCACTAGAGTCATCCTATAAACCACCATCCTATGCTGTCTGGCTACACTCTCACCTACAACTACTTTGCAGTCACTGATTTCTTTCAGGTTACCTCGTCTATACAAGATGTAGTCTACCTGCATGCTCCTACCTCCGCTCTTATAAGTTACCCTATGTTCCTGTTTTTTTTTCTGAAAAAAGGTGTTCCCTACAGCCATTTCCATCCTTTTTGCAACATCTACCGCCATCTGTCCCTCTACATTCCTATCCTGTATACCAAATCTGCCCATCACTTCTTCATCCCCTCTATTGCCTTCACCGACATGTCCATTGAAGTCTGCACCAATTACCACTCTCTCATTTCTTGAAATATTCTGCATCACTTCTTCTAACTAATTCCAGAACTTCTCCTTCTCTTCAAATTCACATCCCACCGGTGGGGCATATCCATTAACAACATTGAGCATCACACCTTCAATTTCCAGTTTCAGACTCTTAAGTCTATCTGATATTCTTTACACCTCTCGAAGGTTCCTAACAAACTCCTCCTTCAAGATAACTCCTACTCCATTTCTCTTCTTGTCATTACCATAATAGTACAACTGAGAACCTGCTCCTAAGATTCTAGCCTTACTACCTTTCCACCTGGTCTCCTGGACACACAGTATATCATCTTCTTTCTCTGCATCATGTTGACCAATTTCTACCTTTTCCTGTCATAGTCCCGATATTCAAAGTCCCTACTCTCAGTCCCTGGCGTTTTCCTTTCCTCCTCTCTCTTTGCTTCCAAACATACCCTCCTCCTCTTCTTCCTGTTCTTGTTCTTTGACCCACAGTAGCCCAATTTCCACTGGTACCCTGTAGGTCATCAGTATCAATGGCGGTCATTGTTAACCCGGTCCTCGACCGATCCGTTATGTTATGGTTATGGTTGACTCGCATGTTTGGTTTTGGCAAAGTTTTACGCCAGATGCCCTTCCTGACGCAACCCTCTGCATTTATCTGGGCTTGGGACCGGCTCAGGGAGACACTGCTCCGTGCCCCCCCAAGGCTCGCTTGGGGAGACACGGGCCAGTGCTGCCCTGAGGCTGCATTAAGTAAACCCAGTGAGATAGTATAGTATATCTTTTTGATGACATGCCACATTGGGAAATAGCAGAAAAAGGCTTCCCACAACATAATTCTATGACCAATATGAGACTAATGGGGAGCGTTCTTGTCACACACACAGGCCATCATGCTATCTGTGCCCATAGCCTGAAGTACAAATATTCAAATTGCTCCACAGTCCTCTATCTCACAGGAATCTCACTCTCCCTGACAAAGCTAGCAAAGATAAAGGGCCTGTGTCAGTAGCCAGACACCCACTGGCTTTCTTGTCACTGGATACTCCTTAGGGAAGTGGCTCTATGTGAATGGTGGGTTAAGAATAGAGGAGAGGTACCATCGGTGGATACTTCTGTAGCTATTTCTTTCCCTTTTAAGTAGAATATATGCTTCTTTCACAGCTCAGGGAATCGTGCCACACTAAGGTTTCAGTTCACTTTTTTCAACCTCTCTGTTAAGACTGACTTTGTTAAATTGCGAACCCCCTCTACTCCTCTCTCTGTCTCAGTGGTTCGATGCAGCAAATCTCTACCTTTGTTTCTGTGTTTTTCTTCTTTGTCTCCTTCCACAATGGTTGGACCGAGGTAAAATGCAACAGGGTGACATTATGTGTATACAAGCATCACCCCTGTGTGTCATAAGCAACATGGGCTTTCTGGGATGATAAGCCAACCCGCTATCTGGAATGAGACTCATGTATGGTGGCTGAACTCTGGTACCTCCTGAAAAGATGCAACTATGTCACTACATGATTATGTTTGAGGGGCCTTTATTTGTGTGTCATTAAACATGCACATTCTGAAGTTGTAATGGTCCAAGGTTGCAGTTCACAAATATCTCTGCGACCCTATGGTGTCGGGACACAAAGTCATGGGCTTATTGTCTCAAGCAGCGTCCCTGCATCTCATCACCTCCCTTATCTCTTTGCCTCAGGTGTGGTATTTCATTACCGCGCTCCTCATGACCGCTACGGCCTGTCCTTTGCTGATGCCAAGAGAGTATGCTTGGAAAATTCAGCAGTCATCGCAACACCGGGTCAGCTGCAGTCCACCTTCGCTGATGGCTACGACAACTGTGATGCTGGATGGCTCTCTGACCAGACTGTGCGGTAAGATTTTCATTGATCTTCTTGTTCAAGCAGCCTTACTTCAATTTTCTGTTAATTTGATACAATTCAATATGTGTAATGCTATCATTCATACCAACTTTTTCTGAAATTCTCAATTGTGATACTATTTATAACCGGTTACTACTCATAATAGACAAATGTAGAAAAAAATGTGGGCGGGACTGTGGAACAGTGGTGAATGCTCTCAACTCTCAGAGAGGAGGTTGCTGAGAGGGGAATGTTTGCATGTTGTCTTTGTTTCTTTGTAGGATCCCTGTTTGCAGGATAAAAAGCATCGCTAATGAATGAGTGAATGAAACGATATGAAAATTATGCAAATCTGTAGTTAATCATAATTAGAAATACTTTATTGATCCCAGAGGGAATTTAGAGAAATACCAGATGACAAGTGAACAAATGATACAATCAAGGCTTATTTGATCAACATTTACATTCTCATTCATTGTCACTACATATGTACAGTATGTACCACATAAAACCTTAAATAACTCCCAAAAGGATTAATTTTCAAGACTTAAAATAAGTCAGTAATTTCAACTTATTGGTTAGTTCAAAAAATGGGTCCGTCATCAAAAACAAAAGATCTATTTATGTCACTATAAGTGGATGTTACCATCTATGAAAGAAATATGTTTATTACATCAAACTTAATGAATTAGAAAGAATTGTGCAAGTTAACTTTATTCATTATTGATTTATCTATTTTATCTTATTTTTGAATATAATAGCAGTTGCTTCCAGTTGCTTGTTTTCACAAAGAAAATACAGTTAACTAATTTCCTCCCTTTGAGTTGTCCTTCAGACCATGTGTGTTTCAGCCTGCCATCTTTCATTATGGCTCCCTTTACATGACCAGTCAGTGCTTGTCTCCCAACTCCTCTCTATATCTGCATTTTAATTTAGTTTGCTAAGGATTCAACAGCAGAGCACAATAACTGTTGTCATCCTGACAGTTTTTCCACAACTTCTCAATAGTACTACTTCCTCTTTTATTCCAATTCACTCCTGCTGTTTCTGCTTCGGAACTACTTACTTGGCCACAAGGAAAAGTATTCATACTATGGACAAATAGAGATATCAGCCAATTCCAAGGTTGGGAGGATAAGGAAAATGAAATGATGGCAGCTCTTGAAGAAAAATCCCTAGGTTTTTTTGGTTGATGTGATGAAGTGTGACACCTGATCGTGTGGGTATGTTTATGTGTGTGTGTGTGTGCGTGTGTGTGTGTGTGTGTGTGTGTTTTTCATTTGCACATCTTTTCATCATACTTCAGCATGATAGTCCCTGTATGCCCAGCGTAAGCTTTTAATCACCCTCTTTGCTTCTGCTGTAGTGCTGTCAGAATCAATGTTCTCATTGAATAATAGCTCAGCTGGAGACTGAATATAGATCTTTGTTTTCACAGCTGCCTGGACATGCTGAACCACCAAAGGATTTTCTTGTTCTTTTGACTTTTTTTGACTTCCCGCCCCACCTTTCTATGCATTTCCTCTTGCCTTTGCATTGCTGGAATTCTTTCTGCCGCCGCATTTTACACATATTGAATCAATAGAAAAATTGCAAGGTCAATACTCAATAAAGCCTAAATAATTAACAGACACTGCATCTTAGATGATTTTTAGTTACTATTATGCAGATGCCATCCAGTACGCTCCATGTGTTCGTGGAAAAATTGATCTTCTTGGGAAGGACATGTATTTTAGATTGCTGTATGGAGGTCAGAAGATGTTAAAGTGTGGTGTGATTTCAAAGCTAGTCCTGTCCTTAAGGAGCTGCATTTATCTTTTTCATCACTGAGCTTTAGTAATGTAATTCTCACTGTGTCGCTTCTTCTTGGTTTCCCCATAGGTATCCCATCCAGTCACCTCGGCCTGGTTGCTATGGCGATCGTGAAGACTCACCTGGAGTCCGTAACTATGGCAATAGGCTTCCTGATGAGCTATTTGATGTCTACTGCTTTGCTAAGCAGCTTCAAGGTAAGAGCTAGAAGATGTAAACTAACATTTTAGTTTCGTCACACTGCAAGAACGCTTTAACAAAGACGTAATTCACTGTTAGCAGTGGGAGTCAGTGGGACCGAAAGTGTAGTCAGTTTCAGAATGAAAGGGGGACAAATATTAACACTGACTGTCACATACTATCTTCTCAAAAATTGTTTTCGCAATTTTACCATCAAAGAATGTTCTCTGATTTTCCATCCTGACAGAAGTGTCCCCTATGAGCAGATAAGTCTTTCACTTTTCATGCTTTAACTTCAATAACTATTTCTAGAGCTATTGGAGAGAAACTACACAACAAACAAAAAGAAGATATGATAGAGCTTGAAATGTTTGTATGAGATGATAGTGACCTGTATAGAAAGAAAAACGTGTCTGCAATTTCATGAAGATTTTATGCTAGTTTACAAGATTAACCATTAAATCACAGCCATTTTTGCGTTTCTCAGATTTACACATCATATCCTTGCGTCAAGACACTTCTAACAGTCTTTAACATTTGTTAAACATTTGTTTGCTTGTTTATCATTTGTTTTGATGTTCAAGCAGATCGATAGATGTACTCACTCCTACCTGGACTCCCTAGTGTACATACTGAATTTTGCATTTACATTGGAATTAATCTGACATAAGTGGTTGTCTATGGAAATTCATATCCTGAGTTAATTAGGGTCATTTTTATGATACAATGGTAAAATCACAAATGTCATTACATATTATACTCATTGGCTGAGAGTTCACTAATGGCGAGCAAGAGCATATGAAATGATCATCTGTCCTTTTTGTAATTCTAAGTTACTGGTAGTTACCTGAACAGCATTTGTAATCTACTTAGATGAGCAATGCGTGAGAAGGGTTTGTGCTCATTCAAAATCCTCATTTAAATAAATGACAAAATAAAAACCAATGCTTTAAATACTAAGAGACAGAACTCAGACATGCTAATTGGTAAAAGTCACTCAAGCTCAAGTCAGACTTATGTTTTACAATTTAAATTTTTTATCATATTCATATTCTATCCAGCCAAGATTTCTTGTTCCAATTATTTTTCTGTATTAAAATGGTCTTTACATAGCGCATACTTTGAATATAAAAATGTATTGCATTAAAATCATAGTATGTGAATCTTTTCATTTCCCGTGCCATCATCTTCACCCCAATTGTTGCTCTTCCAAAATTGACAGAGTCGAAAGAGACAATAGATAGTAAACAGAGGTAAAGGATTGTATTTTTAAATCACACATAAATACTGAAAAGAATCACAAATACTTCTTTGTTCAATCAACAGCCTACTGTCTACAAATATGAGCCAGCAGAGCAAATCATTTTTTTGTCTAAAGGCTAAAATTCCCCCAGGCTGTTAACAATTATCTCTGACAAACTAGACTGATCTCTCTTCCCATCTCCTTGTCCCAGGTGAAGTCTTTCACTCTGCAATGCCAGAAAAGCTGAATCTGGCTACAGCTTCCACCCACTGCCATTCCCTGGGAGCGCAGTTGGCAACAGTTGGCCAGCTCTACTTGGCTTGGCAAGCTGGTCTGGACCAGTGTGATCCAGGCTGGCTGGCTGATGGCAGTGTCCGGTACCCTATCAACGTGCCCAGGAAGAACTGCGGCGGAGATGATCCTGGGGTGCGGACGGTCTATAACAACCCCAACCGCACTGGATTCCCAGACACCACAGCCCTCTTTGATGCCTACTGCTACCGGGGTATGTATGTTTGAGGTTGTTTTGCACTGCAGGAAAAACGGTATGTTTGATAAATGTTTGTTTCACATGTTTGTTTTACTTGTATCTAAAAAAAAACTATTGTTTTTCAGGTGTACAAGGAGGTAGTTTTCTGCAGATAGAATGATAAAATTCTTATTTCCCTTTATCTATCAATGTGTAAATATGTTTTTATTATTATAAGTGATTCAAGCGTGGTAAACCAAAACATTGTGATAATAGGACTCGGTTTGTCAAAAGAGACAAAGTTATTTATGATTCTCTCAGTTGCATGAACAAAGATACATAAATGCTGGCACTATGTCTGTCTGTGACATATAAGCAAATAAATAAGCAAAAAAACAAGAGTTTCTTTAAAATTGGAGGCCTTGTTTTTTAATAAAAACAAAAGCTGGGTAATGGAAGTCGCATGGTAATATATTGCATGCTCATCAGTATTACATCACCAGCACATCCTAATGTTGATATTTGCAAAATACTGAAAAATCCACCTGTGGCTAGACTGTTATGCATAGTGAGGCATAACCTGACTCCTGTTTCAGTAGGAATTACAGGATCTCCGCAATAGAAGCATACAGGTTTGCTGAGGTCTTGTGTAACAGAGGATGCATCAAGTTAAAAGGGAATACTTGCTCTCTGTGTGAAATAGTTATTCTGGTGTGTTGCAGCCCACCAGTCAGCAAGGGTCCAGGCAGCTGAGGCAATGGCGCTATACCAGACTTCTACTGCAAATGCAGCGGAGGACTCCACCATTGATGAAACTCGCCATAATGACCCTTCTTCCAAAACTTCCACCTGGACTGGCTTGGTCAACTTGGCCAAAGCAGGAGTCCACTCCATTGCAGGAATCAACAACTCGTCTGAAATTTCTGAGGAGCATGTAGTCATCCATTTGCGGCCAGATGACAGTTGGGATGAAAAACTGGACCAATTACCCACAAGCAAAGAACAGAACACGAATGATCCAAAATACAGCAACACCCTGGGTCTGTCTGAGCTTGAGAAACTGGAAAACAATGGAGGTTCGGCTCATGAGGACGAAGATGGTGGCCAAAATGAATCCTCAGAAATGCCAGCTTTAGCATCAGTTGTTCCATCTACTCTCCAGCCGCAGAGCAGTAACAGTGTGCTGAGTGAGTTTGTTAACACACTGATGATACCCTTTAGATACTGGACTGGAGGTGCAGAGAACAGAGAGACTGAAAGGGAACACTCAGTCCCTAAAGAAGGAACAGCAAACAAGACACAAGAGGAAACATCTAGCATAGACCTGAGAGCACTTAAAGCCATTGAACACAAAGGGAGTAGAAAGAATGCTATTGCTGAGAAGAAGCTCAGTAATTTTTCCTTCAGGGGTCATGCCATTGGATTACAGAGTAAAGAGGAAGGTCTGTCTGAACAGGAAAAGGAGGCAATGCCATTGATTCTATTAATGCCTGCAAAACAGAACCCAAAGAAAAGTGATACCACATCTCATTCAAGAGTGCAAGTCCCGAGCATGTCTACTGCCAACCTTCCATTGACTGTGAACGGTAAGAGTTCTCTTTTTACTCCTTTCAGTCTTGCCTGAATTCTGTGCGCATGAATTTAAGCCTATTGAAGGGTCTGCATTTAACCTTTCAAAATAACGGCTGAGTGTGAAATTGAAATAGATTTGAGGGCGAAGTGAAAGCAAATTTAAATCTAAACAGAGGCATAGCATATTCAAATGTCGATATAAATATAGAAAAATTCTATCTCATATATTAAAAACTGTCTGTCTGTCCATTTAACCGTCCATATCTCCCTTTAGTGTGCTGTAATATATTCGTTCACTGGACAGTTTGAAGCCTTGCTGTGCATTTCGTCAAATCATTATCGCAAACAATTATGAGATTGGAGACCATATTGCTATAATTGGCATATTCATTGATGGGATCCTTTATTTGAATTGCAAATTAAATAGGTTTTGTTGTATCTGTTAAATAGTATCTGTTAAAAATAGAATACATCTATTATGAATGAAATACATCTTAATGAAGAATTTGCTTTTTTTTTTTTAAGATTTTATTAACTAGTGATAATTGATGACTGTTATTAGTCCACTACCAGTGAACAAATTGGATTATTTAACAGGTAAAACTTGACAACTGCTGTCTATTAATGTGAAAGAATATTGTTTTAGGGATTTTAAGTGAACTAGATTTTGCTTGAATATTGTAAATCCATAATTTCTAAAATGGATGATAGATTTTTGTCCTCTTGGTTGAAAATGTTCTCTGTGCCACATAAAGGCAAATAAAATAAATGAAATGTTAGTGGCTTCACAAAATGTCCCTTCTCATGATGACCCTGGTTTCAACGCTTCTATCTATCAAATCTATCAAATACTTTTTCGAGTGTTTTTATCATAAATACCCATATTTTCCTTCAATGTCAAGTGTTTTCAAAAGTTTCATTTTTCATAAACAAAAATGTGCCCAATCCACTGCAGCTTCAGGAAAATGCGTAACATAAGCATCACTTTAAAACAGACCTCAATGGTGTAGATTTTGCATAGATTTTCAATTAATTTAGCCATTCAGTGCGAATATGAGGCATATGCTGTGAAAAGTAATGAAGAAAGAGGGGGTGGGCGCACATGTTTTATGTTAGCTGTAAGTAAAGCAGTTTAGATCAACTATTCATCTTGGCATCAGGTATCAGACAGAGCTGCTATTTTAAATGTTACTGTGTATTCTATGACACTGATATAACAAGTTGATTAGATACAAGAACAGTGTCCCCTTTATGCCAAGACACCGAGGGAGAATTCCTTCTGGGAGCTTGACAGACCTGAAAAATTCAGCAGCCCATTGTTAGTCTGTGAAGGTGCTGCATGAATAAATGGTGGACACTGCGTGAAGTGAAAGACATGAAAGCCCAGTTGGACAGATAGCATTTGCAACAAAGTGAACCCCCCTCAAGAATACTCTACCAGGTAGAAAAGGTCGGGAGGTTACGGCTGTCAACTCATGACTTTTTCAGAATAGTCTGCAAACAAATGCAAACCTGGCTTCCTCTTCTATTGGTCCAATGTATCAGACGAGCCTTGGAGTGTTTTGTGTTTGTGTGTATGTAGGGGAGCAGCAGGGGATACAGCCTTTATTGCAGAACGTAGCATTTTTTTAATTACTAAATGATCAAATAACAATCACTTAAAAATCAACTTGAGGGTACGATGCCAAAACTCCACCAGCCACAAAACAACCAGAGGAAGATTCAATAAAAGCAAGATTTTACCCTGACATAGATGACTGAGAACCTCCAGAGTCAATAACAGCAATTTGTGTTTCTCACCATGCAGTATCTGATTTAATCTAAATATACTATTTTCTGTCTTACCTGAAATCAAATCCTGCCCAAAAAGCTATTAATAAAACCCAAGCTTAAGTCAGCATGTATTATTCACACCCGCAGCCAATTAATGAGGAGGTTGGGCTTTACTGCCATTGACGATCTCCTCCGTCTATGTTCCTGCCAGATAGGCACTCTTAAGGTAGGCGGTATTGATCACTGCAGCGCAAATGAGCAACACAAGATAGATGAGCAGACAGGGAGTGAGAAGTAAAGAAAAGATAGAGAAAGAGGCTTGTGGAAGAATTGATGCATCACAGTTTGGGTGATAGAGAGTTGCCAAACTGATTGCTGCTTTTAAACTAGTTTTGGTGAGCAGAATTCTATCGGCTCCTGTACACCACAGGATTTCTACCATTCTAAAATGCAATGTAAATCCAATATAATGGAGATGAAAGAGTAAAAATTGAATTTGATGTTTCTGAATAACGGACTGTTCCTTTGACTTGCACACAGACTTCACTTAAAGAAAAGATGTAGGGTCACCCACATTATGAATACTATTCATGACATTTAAGGACTGACTTTTGTGCGGGTTTTGTTGGGACTAAACAAAGGGGCAGGAGCCACTCATTCTAGCACTTTTAACTAATCATTAAACAATCTACTGTATGTGTATGGTATGTAGGGGGAATCTTGAGAATGTGGAGAGAACCCATACAGGCAAATTCAGCACAGTTAGCCCGAGTGGCCTGTTGAGACTGGGGCACAATCAACAGCATCGTCATTCATGACAATATTCTACAAATAACTAGTAACTGAATGACCTTCCCTAAACCTCTTTATTACATTCAACCATGCAAGAAAAATATTCTTGACTTACTATCTTGCTTGTTCTATTTTTCCATATACTATGTTAACAAATTAATGTAGATAAACTAGAAAGTCTCCATGTCAGTATTTATATGACATCTTTAACAGTACAGTATTTGTTGTTGACCTTGGCTAATGCCTGTTTCATAAATGAAATAGATATTGCCAGTTACACAGACTGAAAGGAGTTGTGCATCTTTTCCAAGGTGTCAGACATCAGACAGATAGATAGATAGATAGATAGATAGATAGATAGATAGATAGATAGATAGATAGATAGATAGATAGATAGATAGATAGATAGATAGATAGATAGATAGATAGATAGATAGATAGATAGATAGATAGATAGGCACAAATTGTTACGAGCAATCGCAGTTGTGTGTTTCAAAAATATCAAAGTGTTATTACTGAAGAATCACAATACTGAGCTCTTTATTGGAAAAGGCATTTTAAGATCATAATTAAAACATAAATAGTTGTCATAAGCAGTAAACAGGAGCGAGGGATTTACTGAGGGAAACTCTAAGTTATTATCTATGTATAAAGATATAGCCATGCATAAGAAAGCACAAAATGACTAATAAAGTGCTTTTACGTCACATACATGTGTATTAAAAATAGTCTCACCTAATGAGTCTTATTATTTTTCAAAAATTGCCCTGCTCTTGTACTCAACAATGTTCTTAACAGCACCAAGAAACCCTTCAAAATCTACACTAAAGTGTCTAATTTCATTTATTACATTGACAATTACATAGATGATCAAACCAGATTAATGTTTTTAATTATTCCCACTTTATTCAGTATGTGTAGTAAAAGTATGTAATGAGCTATTTGGGTTATTAATAGGACAATTACACTGCGCTACATGGTTCTTATGGAAATGAACCTCAGGCTCATAAACCTCTCTTATGCATAAGGCAGTAGGAGAGACGCTGAATAATTTACACAAATTTGAATATTTTATACATCAACATATTTGTGTATGTTCCCCCTCTTGTGGTAATTTGTTGTGCTTGGTGGTGTCGCAAATCCCTCTGTCACTTTCAGACATGTGAAGTGAATTACGGAGAGCCAGCCTGAACTGAGCATTTATAGTGGTGGCAACACCGGCCGGTCTTTTTTGTAAAACAGCTGTACTGCCGACCATAGAAACCCACATCTAAGTCACATATACGGACAGAATGGATTCACTGGCACGGTAGACTGTTTCATGGTAACTTGTAGCAGATAACTTGTGGGCAACTTTGAAGAAACAGGTCAAGATAGAGCTCGGGGAGTCATTTACTTTTCTCATGTTGTGAGGTCTCCTTTTTTTCCACATGGCTTCTCTCACCACAGCCTAGTGTATTCCTGCAGGAGGTTGTTTGGGGTAATAGAATCCAATGGGAATGAAAAAGGAGACACAGAGAAGAGAAGTGTGAAATTACTTTGATTATGCCCTCTATACTGTTGTGTGCATGTGTGTCTATGTTTGTTCATGGGCTTCCACAAACACTTACTTCCATCTTTGTGTATGCCTGAAACAACTTAATCAATCACACTGATCTGCTCCACTGGTGAGGAAAGAAGCCCAACACATTCAACTCACTGTAAATTTCAGTTGACTGGATCAGACAATTTGGCCTGTCCTCAGTTTGCAAACAGAGAAGCAGAAATGTTCCAAAACATCCCAAACAGCACTGGTGGATTTACAAGCTCTCAGTATCCGTGCTTGCAATGCTTAAGGTGGTGGCTGAATAAACAACTATTTGTTGAGTTTTGAAGTTCCATACGTGCAGTGATTTTTTTTTTTTTTGAATGTACACTGTGTTCTGTGGATAATTTGAATTCGATATTATTTGATATTGTATATTGTTTGATATTGTATGTTTTCTTTTTGTTGTGGTGGTGTTGTGGAAGTGAACCGAGGTGCAAAACTCTGGCAGGCTGGCAGGAGTGTAGGAGGAATCAAACTAAAGTATCAGGGTGAAAGCAATGGACTGAACTGGTAGAATTCAGCCAGGAATAAAGAAACAGAAGTGCCACAGAACTCATCACAAAGTTGATTAAGAGACAGAAAAGGAGGAGCTGAGGAGGACAAGGGAATCCGAGCAGCAAAAACTAAGGTCTAAAGGAGCTGAGGACACAAAGGATGAAAAGAGCTCAAGACCCAGATTCTATGTTAAAAGTTCCAAAAATGATCATTGTTACTGTCCAGAATATATTTCCTATTGGAGAGCCCACATGAAGTCAAGGAAATGTGAAGTAATATAGATAGGAGATTTTAATTTATTTATTTTTTGATAATAAAAGACATTATTGAGCATGTATGTACAATATGTACGATTTTAACTTGTGTATTTTATGTCAGTCACCATGACTTTCATCATAAGCTAGATGAACAGTGGCAGTGGCTATTGCATTAGTTATTCTAGGCAACCAGAATAAAAACAGAAAGGTCAGATGACAGGTGTGAAAGGTAGGACGAGGATAGTAGTGTGAGTGTCAGCATTTCTTCAAAATTCTTCCAATAATTAAGATTATAGAGCTGAGCAAATCAAAAAGGAAGCAAATATTGATGGTTCAGGCTGGTGCATGACATGAAATCGGTATTTTTTAATTAATCAAAAGACCTGGACATTTCAAACTTGTGTACAATTGTTTTAATGTTTGCTTGTTTGTTCCTTGGTAAGGTGACCACATTGTAGTAGCCTTGCCATTCATTTTCTCATACTAGTAAAGAGAACAGTGTGTCCTGCAATAGTTTCATGGGACTCATGTAAGCTAGTTTGATTTTTAATTGCTAATTCCAGATCCATGAAATGAATTCCACCCACACACATCCCCGTCCCTGATAATATGATCATATTAATTACTCTATTCTGTTTTTCTGTTCCCTGTAGGATTTGCTGCATTAGACACAAATGAGAAACCACCTAGTGAACATTTCGATGTATCCAGCCCTCAGGGCCCTGCTGCCACAAGCCCATTTCGGTGGGCCATCAAGTCCATGCTTGGCTCTAAACAAGATTTTCGCGGAAACTTGCCCTATGTTCGTAAACCTCCCACCTGGGAGCCACTGGAAGCGAAAGCAGGACCCCTGGAAGTGATAACCGTTCCCTTATCCCTTCATGTGGACAACCTGGAAAACTACTCAGGCGAGGGAAAAGACCAAGATAGGGAAGCTAGTAATCCTTTAGCTATCCAAGCTGGTACTCGGGAGGAAAAAGAAATGGAGGGAAGCAGTGACGGAAACAATTATGCAATTAGCCTTGAAACAAACACTAACACTCTGCCTCATAGTAAGGTCAAACTCATTCAAGAAACACAGACTTCAATCAGCCAGGATCACAGCGCGCTTGTGGCTGTGTCTGAACCTACTACTTTGCCCAAGTGGCTGCTAGTGGCACAGTCTGCCACCACTTCCACTTCTGGCTTCAAGCAGCCAGAAACAGCCATGGAGGCCAGAGGAGAGATACTCTATGTCCAGCGGCCCAAAGACAACCTCTCTCCTGCTTCTACACGTAGAGGAGAAAATATCTCAAATGCTGCTGGTTTTACGCCTGTTTTTCGGAAGCACAGAAAAGGGATGGGCAAAAAGAGTCATGGTGAAACCATGCTGGTGGCCTCTTCACCTGAAGCTTTAATGGAGGTGCTGACAACAACAGTCCACCAGACAACCAAAGACACAAACAAGACAAATGTTAATATGACAACAGCCACCCCTGACAGCCTTGTGAAAGAGGAACCCTCTATTTCCATTTCATGGACTCTGGCTGCAACTGAGAAAACAACAAGTGCACCTGACATACAGGGCCTCATTTCAGCCACTTCAGCCCACAATGAGAACCCTCAAACAACGAGTGACTTTCCTTGGACCACCCCTGCATCAGACTCCAACGCCAGTCCAACAGAAATGGAATCAAGGTCTGCAGTTTCTGAGTCACTTGTGTCTGGAGACCACCTGACAACATTCAAAGGACAGAGTACCAAGCCTGAAGAAAATAGCAGCAAAGCTGCACGCAACCCTTTTGGAATCTTTCTACCTAACTGGGCCTTTGGCCTCATCCCATCCGGTAGGTTAGCTCCACTGTGATGTTGAGGAATGAATTTCATATTCATTATGTTCATGATTATGAGTGATTATCTAATCAGGAGTGATTTAATTATATATTTAGCTCGGTAAAAGCCAGGAACATCATCGATCATGTTCTGCGATGATATGTAGTACAGTCGGAGCAGTGTGTTGACACTCAGGCATGTCTTCCATCTCATTTCACAGGCTCTTATCTGCACGCCTTTACTTCTTTACTTTCCACTCCCCTGCCTTTGTTACACTGACATATATCATGTATTCCGAATCTGGCTTCTATTATGCCTTCACATTTTCTCTTCATGCATGTGACACCTTCCCTGGCACGTTCCATAGCCAGGCAGAGCGGTGAGGTTAGTTAAGTAATTAATGGGTCAGAGTGAGTGCAATTAGGTGAAGTTGGGAGAGAGAGACACGCAGAACCTGCCACTAAACAAATCAATGTCGACACAAACTATAAGATGGGACTTGTAACTGACTGCTGTCTCTTCTCCTTTCCCATTTTCTAGTTTGTTCATGTTCATTTAGTCTCTCCCTGGTTTCCAGCTCAACTTTACATTTCAGCACCAAACATGCAGTTTATAGTCTCGTTTAAAGCCGGATGATATTACGATTACATTGATTTATATTCTTTCAATGATGGAAAATGAAAACAAAAAAGAACACGGCAATTTCTAAACTCTACAGAGCCAATCATCCGTAGAGATGTCGGTAGGTATGTTATCTTCTTGCCTTAATAGTGCACTTAACATTGCATTATTAAGCCTAGTGTTTAATGCATTTATCTACATAGACTCAGACCAAGCCATTCCAGTTTTTTTCAAACCCAGCACTTGTAATATTTTTTTGAGAATTGTTTTGAGAATTGAACTTCCCATAAGGATGCCATAAATAGTAAAGATTGATAAAGATTCCATTTTTTAAAAAGCCTCAAAGCAACAGTGGTTTTAAAGTTCTTATATATATATATATGATTTCAGTTTTTCATATGCTTTTGTCTGAAGAAGTGCCACAAGTAATCTCTCCAAAAATAACACGCTGACTCAGTGCTTCATGAATACATGCCAGACAAAATACTTCAAGTCATGGCATGGAGCCATTAATAGAGCCATAGAAGATAGAATAAATATAATGATAATTATATAATATAATGATATATAAATATAATGATAATTAAAACAATTATAATTAAAAGGTATGAATAAGAATAGGAATAAGAATAAATACAATCTAAATGTACTAGTGAGTTAAGTCCAAAGAGGTGAGATGATCAGTTTTGCTATCCTGCTATGTTCTATTTAAAAATATTCCGCTCGACAAGACATTTTGCTTTTACTGCCTTCATTATTTTATCATTTTCATGTATGTCCTACCAGTATTGGCCAAACACAGTGGGAATTACTTGCCATGATTCCACTAGGTTGTTTCATAGGGAAATTTTTGAGTTAAGTTCAGTTCCACTTCCAACCCCAACATTCTTTTCCCCATATATTCAGTATCTCTCCTCTGTACATCTCCAGACCATCTCAGCCTGCCCTCTATGACTTTATCTCCAAAATATTGAACATGTGCTGTCCCTCGAATGGACTCATCCCTGATCCCACCCATCCTTGTTACATCTAAAGAGAGCCTCGCATCTTTATCTTTGCGTCCGCCAGCTCTGCTCCCTGTCTTTTTCTCAATTCTGAATCGGACAACATCGCTGGTCTCACCACCGTCTTGCACACCATTTCTTTCTTTCTGGCTGATGCTCTTTTGTCACATCTCGCACCTGACACTTTTCTCCATCTGTTCCACTGTGTTTTCACACATTTTCTCCTTTCCTCGCTCGCTGTTGCAATAGACTATTGACCCAAAGTTCTCCTGTACTGACATGAGTAATTGAAAGAATGTACTTTTTTGAATTTGCAAATGGTACTGAATTTCTTTTTCAGGACATTAGATTAATGCAGAAGCCTCTTGGCTTGGGGACTGGACGGCAGGCTTTAGTCTCCTGTTGTCCAGCATTTTTTATCTGAGAAAATTGAATGAAACCCTGTTTTCTTTATCAATAATTCTGATAAGATGACATTTGAATGGTCCTTCTCTCATTGAGTGATTGCACACATGAGACCACCCCCACCTGAATGACCTTTAGTACTTGTCAGTAATATTAGAGAGAAAATTACAGTATTGGCTGTATGGCCATTACAGCAGAGAGACAGAGAGACAGAAAAGGGCACCTGGATGGACAGTTTTTCGAAGGAAAAGCGTAGAGAGGATGAAGTAATGAGAAAAATAGTAGGATGTGTATGTCTATGAGACTGTAGGCAGGAGTATATAAACCGCTGTAATCAATGATAAGGGACCACTGTAACAATCCCATGAGTCCCCAGAGAACACTGAATTTCTCTGTCTTCCATTTTCTCTTTTTTACATTTATGCGCATCCAACTACTCTGTCATTGATTTGTTATCATAACATTCACATGCCTGCTTGCCTTATTTCAAAATATATCAGAATGATCTCACAATGGAATACACTGACATGTGTAGCCACCCATTTTTCCAATTTTCATCGACCTGAGCCCCGGATGAATCAACAAAGATGTGTGGAAATGCACATAAAAGAAATATATGTGAAGAGGAACCATGGCACATTCAATGGGTCAGGCTCTCTCAGAAGCAAACTGTGATAATCCGGCCCATGTGTCACACCATCCCATAGGAACAAAAACAGATTGTCTAAATCCTCCCCTCTGAATAGTGCCTTTTATATTCACAGAGAGAAAAAATACATTTTATTCAATTTAAGTACTTATCTCTTCAGTTTCATATTCCACAATCCTGTTAGCAATTACTGTAAGCACAAAACAGTTGGAAAAGTAATATCCAGTCCTGCAAATTACATTGGAATTTGAAACATGTAAAACCTTAATAGATACTTAGACATACGGAAAATGCGTCGAGGACAATCATCAGTGAAAAGCCGGAATGTCCATTGGCTCTCATTACTTTTCTAATACCAGGAAAAGACTGGAATTAAAAGCATTTAAACTGAGAACAAAAGATTGAGAGTTATAGTTACCTTCAAGAGAGTATTGTTCTGGCCTCAAAATGTATCCAACTCCCAACATCAACTTTGCGTCATGAAATCAAATAGATGGGATATGTATGTTTAGTTACACAGGAACAAAGACCTGATGAGAGGAGACAAGGGTGAAGCGCTATTGGAAGGAGTCTTAGGTCATATGTTGCGTTGGCTGTTGGAGTCCCTAAACATGAGCATGAGCAAATTCCTTGCAAACATGCACACATGAACACAACGCGTACACACACCCTCACGCATATACACCCCACCTATACCCATCCCCTGTCTCAGTGACTTTTAGATCTTTTATTTCTCCGGTCATTGTCATGCCTCCCTGAGGTCTAATGTTTTGATAGGCTCTTGAACTGTGCCACGGTACAACACAAGACAGTCAATTGCCACCTAATCGTATGTCTCCTGTATGCTCTTCCGTGAAATCCATCCTGTGCTCCATCTGTCATTCTATCCACTTTCCAAGTGAAACTTGTCCCTTTCTTCACACTGTAATTCTTCTCCTTTTACCCCCATATATTACACTCCTGCTGAATCTAATCCTTTGCTATTGGCAAATTCTTATTAAATGGATGGGTTTTGTTGAGGAGCAGTCTTGTGGGATGCTGGGCTCCATCATGGTATGGGATGAAACGGCATTACACACAGCTCTGTGCTGACTGAGCATGGGCTTTTTATATCTCCTTAACCATGGGAATAATAAAGCAACTCAAGTGTTGAAACGGTCTTAAGTAACAGTGTGATATGAATTCACTCTGGGGGTTTTATGCATCTTTTGACAGTTTTGACACATTGTGTGTGCAGCCGTCCTGTGTAACTAGCAGGATATGCAAAGTATCAGCACTCCTTTGCCTATCTTTAGATGATGAAGATGAACTTGTTTTGATTGTGCTTTAGAGAAGTATTGCTTTTCACATGCTCAGATGCTGAGGATGCTCAGTCTTTTCATGGATCAAGTCTCTGGAAAGGTCATTGCATATTACGGCAAACAGTGATATTGAAGGGCAAATATTTGCCATGTTCTGTTGGTTTTAAAATGTTGAACGAACCCACACAACTACTCAATAATTCAGCACGGGGGTTTCTGAGAGGCAGGCTGAAAGCTCATGCAAAATGTGTATTTCCACAGAGCATAATACCATTTGAGGAATGGCAATCATTGATTTACACAAGCTAAAGTCAATTAAACGAACGGCCTTTTTAGGACGGCTTTTCTGTGTGTCTTATTTCAAACTCACTGCAGACTATTAAACCCACATGGCACACACGCTTCAGAAAAAAGCAATTTTATGATAACATAAAAATACTTTATCTTTGGTGCCACAACAAAACCTGATGATTATCCTGTCTCTTATGAGCATCATCACAAGCAGCATTTTTATTTTTTCAAGATTGTATAACCCAGAGGTCCTATTCTGACATACGGATGACTGAATCTCTTGACTGGTAGCAACAAAACAAGTTGTTCTTTCATACATATTTTCTCATCTTAAAAGCCCATAAAGATCACAAGGGAGGCAAACCAAAGTGTTATATTGACTTCAGTAACACAGCAGTAGTGCTGAATTCGGGATCCGGGGGCACAGCATCACATACTTATTTATATAGTTGGTTTTGCCAGAATTTGTGCCTTAAGCTCAAATATATTTGAAGGAATGTTATGAGATGAGTTTTGGTTTGTTTTGGTTAAAACCTAATCTTAATCTTTGGTAGAGACACTGTCATTCAACTGGCTCTATTTGACACAAAACTAAATAATGTTTGCATTAAGAATCCAATCACATTCCTAAACTAACTATTGAATACGTCTGGATCTATTCTATTCTATTCTATTCTATTCTATTCTATTCTATTGTAATCTATTTTCTCCATTGTCAATCTTTCCCTTTTTTTAAGCATGCGCAACATGGCATTCCTTTTCAAAAAACATTGTGATTCATTCAAAGATTTATTTCTACTGATAAATCACAATATTCAGGACCTATGTGCGCAGATTTATGAAGCACTGAAAAAACATTATCTCTGTTGACACTAATTGGCCAAGGATGGCTGGAGAAAGAAATTCTAGCAGGGTATTATAAGGGAAAAATATAACCCCTGTGGAGTCATTGTGAGGTCGTGTCGAATGGCAGCCACAAACCTGGTTGGGTTGCATCTGAAACTGAGTGTAACGGTGTGGCATTCAGGCACAATTGGAGTCGGGTTCATGCAATGAGAGAGCGTTTCACTCTTTTTTTTCTCAAAGAATCTGTAGTCTTGGTGGGCAAAGGGGACAAACTAGCCATATAAAGCCACAGCCACATTGTATTTCAGATCTCTAACTCTCTACATGCTATTGAATGTAGATATACTGTATTATGACAAGAACCATTGCTCACCAAAAAAATGGTGAGGCCGCTGAAAATAGTGAGGTCCATTATGCTTGTCACACATCCAGCGAGATTTGAATAGAAGCATCCCTTCGATGTGACTGCTGCAGTTTTATTCTCCATTTGCAGTCTGACACAAGCATATCCATCAGTGAATCCGCCTGTGTCACACACACAGGCACACTGTGCCAAAAACTGAGCTGCCTGCCATCAAGGTCAGTAGCAAAATGTATGATTTCGAATTGAGGTATTTTCTAGTTTCGAAAAAGCAGTAGTGGAGAGGATGAGTGCACCCAGCTGGGGATTTGAACTGCCAGATTGCCTCACTGACTTAACTGACACTCACTCTCACTCTCTTTGGCCCTAGAGGCAACGTATAGCAGTGGCATTGGTGTATGGCTCCTAGCATTGGTGACAAGCCATCATGCAGCAGCAAGTGTTGTTTGGTGTTCTTATATAGGGAATGTAAGACGCGCCCACAGATCTGTCCCAGCAGGAAGGATTCATCAACATGAAATATGACAAGTCTCAGGGGGAGCCGGATGCCAATTCTAAATGGACGGAGGTGGCAGTATGAAATTGCGCATTACACATTTGGGTGAGGAATTTAAGAAGCATCTCTTCAGAGTTTTTATTCTTTCATGCTGAGTTCTAAAATAGTCTTCTAGCAAACCTCTTCTGCCCAGAGCTGACTTGAGCAGCTTGTCCTACGAGTGGTGTCCTCCTTCCAAATATTTTTTTTTTTTATTTTATAACCACAGAGGAAAACAAATATGCAGGCTGCAGATGATGACAGCCTTGATCTGCACCCCTGCAACTTGCGTTTACTTCTAAAATGTAAAATTAGGAGCATGTTTCAAAAACAATGTAGAACATAGTTTAAAAAAACAAGGCCGTCTGTTCAAGGACATTTAAGGTGAGCCCATGTCCACTTTCCAACTTCATGACAGTTCATAAAAATGTTTACACGAGATATGATATCAAAGTTTGGCCATTTTATTTGTTTTTTCAGCTAGTCAGAAGATTCTCAGGATTCACTGAATCGAACTGACTCAATCACAAGGCAGCCTGACGAAAGATGTCACGGAAGAGGTGATTTCAAACAAACATCTAGAATAAAGACTTGGAGTTCAACTGTCAAACATTAGTCTGCAAAATTCAGTCTTCGAAGACTGCTCCAAACGTTGGTTGCCAAAGCCAGTTTTCTGATCTGACAGGGGAAAGTAATTGAAGGCGCCTTGATTTTTGAATGTAATGAATCTGGTGGAGCTCCATTTACACCTGTCTCCACTCCAGCAATCAAAGTAACAGTGAGAAGGAGCGGGGGAGGGACGCCAGGTAAAACCATCGAGGCAGGAGGGAATTGAAATGGCTCACAAGATGGAAACAAAGTGCAAGGCAATGTCAGCAAGCGGGAAATTAAGCCTTTTTGTGAACGCTAAACTGACAACACACCCATACAGATATATCTGTGTCAATGTAAGGACACCTTTTTTAATATGTGTGATTTGTTTTTTTAACATGTTGATCCATCAGGTAGCAACTCTTTGAAGTTGCTGCTTGACACTGAATGACATATCTACAGAAATAACATGAAAAATAATTTCTAATATTGATAGAAATTGACAAGGAGGGATGCAGCAAAAATGTAATGGGGGGATATAATAGACAGTTTTAATTCAATTTAACTGTAAACTATTTGGAATGTATTTTAGTATGCACAGTATGGACAACATTGATTTTTAACTTACTGTTTAGGCTGCTAAAAATGTCAACCCCTCTGCTTGAATGAAAATCCATTGTCAGCAGCAGCACGCTCATGCATGATGTTGCAGATTGCTCAGTCGCCTCAGAATATTTTTATAGAAATCAAATTTGGAAATTTGTCATGCAAATGCTGTTAAAATTAATCCAAAGATAAGTTTTTTTTCGAGGACATCAGTGAAAATCTACAACCAATAGGTTTGGTGTTTGTGGGAAAATTCCCAAATATGTTAGAAAACCGTATTCCTTGAGAAATTTTGGACAGAGCAGTTATTGCACTCCCTTATTTTGGGGGCAAGGGCTGGGTTACATGGGTATGCATGTGGCAAAAGCATTTTGACTGTCTTGTGGAGTGAAACACAGACACTGCTACCTGATTTCCGTGCAGCTCCTGCTTAATCGTGCTTGCTGTGCAGGGCAAACTGATGGTAAAGTGCATTTCAAAGTCATGAACATATTTGCTGAAGTGCTTCATGGACAACATTTTTCAGAGCTGTGAAAACCACAAGTGTGTTCCCACATACGTGGCCTAACTCTGCAATGAATAATGAACTGAAAACAAATTAACCATGCATTCATGTGCAAATGTACCAAGATATATCTTGGACACATTATGTGTGGGGATTACAAATTGTTGGACGATTAAAAATCTAAGACTGTGGATAATTCTGTGCCCCTTTTTTAAAGAAGCCTGAAATTGAATGTGAAGAAACATGGAAGGAAGGAAAACTAAAATTGAACTGAATGTGTTCGCGATGATAAGGCAGGATAGATTATTTTCCTGCCAGTCTCACAACCCAGATTGGGCAATTTATTTGGAATGAATGTAGGTGCCACAAGTGCAACCTTTGTAACAATAGATGCCAATTTCCTTCATCAGTGTCACCATGCCGGTTTCTAGAATAAGGCTGTATTGAATCACCAGTGTGTCTGTTGTCTCTGGTCCTCTCTGAGCTGATTCCATGTGATGCTCATTCTTAAGACGTGCAAATAGTGCTGCTTTCTGCTGTCTCAGGCTTCTGGCATTGTAGCTAATTGAAAGTGTCACCTCTTTTCATAGCTCAAAAGTACGCATCTTCCTTAGCTTGCGTTTTTTTGTACAGAGAGCCAGACAATTTATATGCGATTGGAAAGAGCTGAAGTTGAAAACGGAATGTGTTAAATGTTAGGCAAGAACCGTAGAGAAAATGAAAATGTTCTTTGTCTTATCCTGATTTCTTGTGATTATTCCTCCCAGCAGCAGTAGCCTTCATTTCTTCTCTTAACTCCAGCTGTGTTGGATTATTCAGTTACTATCACTTAAGCCTGACAGGTTGATTTATACCATTTAGGTTTTGACATGTATGGAAAGCACTTATGAAAAGTAAATCATTTTAATCGTTTTTTTTTTTTTTTTATCAAATATGTGTAGACTATCTCTGAAAATGTTGAATGATGTAATAATTCCACTTGAACCTCTGGGGAAAAAAAAATCTCTGGCTCTGGGTGCTGACAGACAGCCAGTAATGATGCAAACCAAAGATTATATAGCGAAGTTGATTTTGTGAGACATGAATCCATTGAGTGTTCTGTATGTCCGCATAGGCCGGAGCTCCTTTTGAAGAATGATAGATCTGTTTTTTTTTTTTTCTTTAATGACTTGACATTTTTTACACGCATTTGTCTGAGTCGTAACCTTTTACTTTGTCCCTTGTAGAGATTTGCTCCAACTTTTGCAATTCGAGGCAGATCAATGGTGTAGTGGCTAGCACTTCTGTCCCACAGTAAAAAGGTTCCTCTCTGTGTGAAGTTTTTATGTTCTCTCCATGTCTGCACAGGTTTCCTCACACATTTTAAAAAGAGACGGCTAATTGGCTGAATCATCCGGATATCTGAGTGAGAGAGTGAATTTTTACATCTCTCTGTGTGATTCTATGATTAACTGATGACTGAAGCAGAGTGAATCTCACCACCCACCCAATTGCAGTTGAATGTATGAATGCAGAAGAGCATTTGGGTTATTGGTCTGTCTTTCTCTCTCTCTCTCCATATATTTACATGTGTGTGTGTGTGTGGACAATAACTTTTTTTTAGAGCATCCTCTGTCTCATCTTGTATTTCATCCCGTATACGATAATACAAACTATCAGATTGTACAATTGATAATATCACCAAAATGTCCTAATTTTAAGAGCATACCACTGTTTCAAGGTAGTCTCTGGAAAAGGCATGGTTAAGAAAAGCTTAAAGTCAGAGCCATTCACTACCCAAAGAATAAACATAGCAGAATAATGACATCCTGTTGTTTTCCACAGCTTTTTGCTGCTCTAAAAAAGTAGTGCCTCCACTCCATTTTTAACTTCCTCCCTCAGTTACTTGAGTCTAGTGCCTATAGTAATTAAATTGCTACACCTGCTCCAACCTTCCCCAAACAACATGAACTTGTTTCCAGGGGGAACAGTGTGGTATCTGAAGCCCCCCCCTGTAGTCAGGTCATTTTAAGAAGGTTTCAAACTATTTTTTTATTTTGTTTGTGCTATTGGTGGCCGACCAAGTCGTGCACTTTTGCCAAAGACCAATATTCTTCCAATGTGTTAAACAATATACCATCACGGAAGAAATAAAAACAAAAGTGGTTATTGTTTGTCTCCAAATTAAAGACATCCTTTTTTTGGCTCTGAACAAAACAAACTTAGATTGTTTTTTTTTTTTCGTTTCATCTCTTTCCGGCTCTGATGTTCCTTTAGCTTTGCACATTCTCATAAATTGAGAAGTCAGCAGGTGTGATAAAGTTCCCTTACAAGGAATAAATGTTCTCTGCTTAATTATGTTTTTTACCAAGTACTGTGTATTTATACTTTACAGAGTTTTGATTGCACATCCATTTTTTCATTTTGCCTGTTTTTAATTTGTTTTTGTTTTTTTTTTTGTTCATTCAGTATATTTGTATATCAGTCTTGAGGGCATTAATGTCACCATAGAAAGGAGCCTCTCTAACATTTAACATAGAAAGGTAACAATGCATCATTTTTTTAATCACAAACAGCTAATCGTTTGCAAATAACCACTGAAATGTACATATGTAAATGTGAATAAAGTCCCTTTCACCCAAGGGTGGAGGGTTGGGGAGTATTGCTACAGCTTATTTATGCTGCCTCTATAGTGTGTTTACATTTCATGTTTTATTAAAAACATTTTGGTATACCTATAGAGCCAGCATAGCATGTTTGAATAAATTGAATATCCTACTTGGCAATTTTTTTTGAGAGGGGTGGGCGGTTCTCAGCTGTAATGATTGTTTTGACTTAAGATCTGGGGATTGGTCCGCTCATTATCTTTCGAAACAGGACACTTGCTCCCAGTGCAAAGATGCAGTGGTCTTCCTTTAAAAACTTTCAAAAGAAGGATCAATAAAAAGCTACGTTGTAATTCTTTAAAAGAAGCGATTGTATATATGGAGCCTTAAACTTATAGCAATTTGCTTTGTGACCTTTACACTGACAAGTCCAGAATCATAGTTATGATTCATGATAGTGCTATGAAAGGCCACATATTTTCAGTAAGGTTAAAGCCAAGCTCCTCTTTCTCAGGACAACATTTTGTTTTTTTGCTTGTTTGCTTGAATGCTTCTTACAAAAAGATGCCTTTAATATGTCTTATTTGATGATATATTATTTTTGTTTGTGTTATCTCACATACCACTTCTTTAGACTGTTCATGCAGTCTCAGAAGGAAGATATGATATGAAGAGAAAGCAATGACAGTTCCCATCTGTATTTATGACCCTTTTACACCCTATAACCAAAGCATTGTAATCCTCTTCTGGTAGCCTTCTGCATATATATTGTGAGAGGTGGAGGTTCTGCAATTATCACAAACCTTAAGCAGTTTCGCCAAAGAGTACACATGACCAATGTTTCTTTTTCCTTACTCCCATCAGAGTGCTCTCCTTTTCTGTCCTCATGTTACTGACTTCAGTAAATCAATCACTTTGAAACAACATGAGCCTGCAGCGGGGCGTGCATCCGGGCAAGAGAATGATTTTATCTTTATTTCAGCAGAAATAGGCCTTGTGTTTCCCCTGCTTTGCAGCTTGCCAAACAGGAATTGTAACTCTTCTCAAAAATGTGGCTTGCAGTAACATTGATACTCAGATCATTCTCCCTCCTGTAACCCTGTCTGCTTTTGTCCATCTCGTCATAAGAGAGAGGAAACTCTTAGACAAATCAGTAAACACAAAAATATCAGTTTCAATTAGTTTTACGTTGTTCAAGTGAAAGTTCTTCCCTTATCTTTATTAATTAATGTAACTGGAAAAGAAGTAAGAAGTCACAAGAAACATGAGTCGAGAGCAGATCAGACAATCCTAATCAAACTATGAGCGTAGGCATGATTATTTAGAAAAGAAAAGAAAAGAAAATGGGAAAAGGTTTACCAACAGACTAGTAATTGCTTATAATTGCATTTTGATTACCAGCAGAGCCTGTCGAACTCTATGTTAGTCCATTTGTCTGCTGGTTAACAACAACGAAGAGTTGTTTCTATGCAACAAACTATAAGCAGTAATTTAATAAAAGATTATAGTAAAACTGTTTATATGAGGATACATATCATGGGGCACTAAAACATTGACTCAAACACAAAAGCAGCAGAATTTGCTCGATGACAGAGTCATCCAGAGTTAACAGAAGAAAAGAATTTGGGTTTTCAGCGAGGTTTTTTTTTTTTTTAATATCTTTATCATTAATTTCAAAAATCTACATAGCCTATACATTCTCACTCCCAAGCCTATGTCAGATACCCATGCATTCGGCAATCCTGTCTCATTTCACATAGCACTGACATCGTGTTTTAAACATCCCAAATTCAAATTATGTTGAAAAAAAGGTTTTGCACATATTGCAAAGCTGAAAGGGGAGAATACACAATCAGTAGCCAACTTAAAAACTAATTTGTTATTTTTGAAATGACTTCTTAATACATAAGATGTCTTTAGGTGGGTTCCAAACCCTGATTTTTTTTTTTTTTTTTCTTCCAGGGTTGTGAACTCTAGGTGATAGAGAAAGAAAGCACAATCGTAAATGCATAGACTTGAAAGAACAGAATTTGAATTGAGTTTAAAATGGTAATAAATGTAAGTAAAGCTTGGTTTCAGATGGAACTTCTGAAATCTATTGTTGAATTAATCTATTATATCATCAGTTGTATATCTATCGCTATTGTCTGCCTGTTCGGATTATAATACTCAACAGAATCCACTTTTTATTTATATTGCTATTATTATTCTGGACCTGGTTCTAGAAGCAACATGACATACTTTTGCTGATGTATAATGCATGCCTGCTCATTCTCTGCGTCACCACTAGATACACAAAACAGATGTTTGCTGTAGCCACCATGCCAGTGACCAGTGACCATATGAATATTTCACATTACAGACACACTGAGCGGACATGATGATAACAATGACTGTATTATAGTTTATCTTGCTGGTCCCATTGGCTATAACCGCCGTATATGCCTCAGCGCCTTACACTGTGGGATTACATTTTAAAGCATCTGTACTTGCCTAGTCCCTGTGATGGCTTATCACTCTAAAATTAATTTGTGTGTGTGTGTGTTGGGGGGGGGTCTTGAACAGGCCAAGGAATGATCTCTGTCTCAGCATAACTATTTCAAGGTTCAGCGATTCTAAGCACAGCAACCTTGATGGTGATAAGCAGGTGAATTAGAGAATATCTACGCATAAGTGTGTGCAGTTTTTTGGTGTGTCACACCTGCATTTGAGTAGAGTTCAATTTCTTCTCAGTGCAACCTTTTGAGCAGGTTTCTATTCACTGAATTTGGTAACCACTCAACTTTAGATGTGGCCAGGTGCAAGATACTGCCTCTTTTTCAATCCTATTTTATGGTTGAGGCTAAATGATGGCCATATGTGGGTAATAGTACAAAGTACTTTTCCCCACTTTAGAATCCCTTAATCTTGCCCAAGCCTGCAAAAAATATATAATATAATCCTGTAGAGCAGTAAAATGTGTAAATACCTGATCAGACAAGATACAGACTTTGCATCTATATTTTAAACCTTAATTTGTGTCATCTTGAAAAGCTGTTCTGAGGTTGAACCCCAGCATAACAGAGCTTGGGTCTTGCTCCTTGTGCCTGCCTGTCTCCAAATGCCTGTCTCATGTAGCCTCCCAGAGACAGACCCTTTCTTGTCTATCTATTACACAGAAAAAAAAAAGTCTCAAAGTTGGAATGAGAGTGGCGACCTATTTTAAGTGTGCAATTAATCACAAGCCAGCAGCAAGCATTATGAGAGGCAGAAATGTATCATTGCTCCCAATGTGACTGCCCCCTCCTTGCTGACATCTTTCCCTCTTTCACTTTCTTCATTAATTTCTCGCCTCTTTTCCTCAGACCACAGTATAAAGATCCCATCGTTAGAAATCGGGACACACTGTATATGCCTCTACATATATTCAAAAGACCATGCATAACATTAATTCTATACCAAAGCTCTGTTTTTTCTGAGTTTCTTCTAATGAAACAACTCATAAATTCATTTGAAGTTCTGAATTGCTCCTAAAATCACTCCCAATGTCCTCATATCACAAGCGGTTAGAGCCAGTGCCTGATGATGATGGCCACCCAATAATAGAATGTAACACTGTTTGGAAAACCCTCAAAGTTTAGTGCCTCCTTAGCCAGGTCAGACTTGTGTCTTATTTTGTTGCACCTTTCAGGTTTGTTTTGTATTTCCCAAGCTCAGTGGTTAGCACTTCGGCCTCACAGCATCAAGAACTTTGGTTTGATTCCAATAGGGGGGGTTTCTGTATGGAGTTTACATGGTCTTCCCATGTCTACATTGGTTTCCTCCCACAGTCCAAAATAATGCAGCAGGCATTAATTAGAAAAATGGGGAAAATCGCCCAAATGTGCGATGAGAACATGAATGGTTCTCTGTCTCTATATGTGGCCCTGCAATTGACTTGTGACCCCGCTACTTGTCCAACGGCAGCTGGGATAGGCTCCAGCATCCCCCATAACCCTGAGAAGGATAAGTGGTAGAGGGATAAGCGGTGATGGATGGATGGATGGATGGATCCCAGTGTTTGTTGAACTTTTAAAAGATGTCACTTAGGTCAAGTTAATTGAAATTGTATTTGTAAAGTGGCAAATCAAAACAGAGTTGCCTCATAACACTTTACATGAAAAGCAGGTCCAGATCACGCTCCAACATTCTCCCATGACCAAGCACTTGTGGGCAGTGTTGAGGAAAAACTGCCCTTTACTAGGCAGAAACCTTGGATAGATCTGAATTCATTGCTGGCGGCCTTCTGTCTCGACCATCTGGGCGAGAAAGAGAGGACAGAGATAGAAAGCAAGAGTCTGATAGAGTTAGGGGTGGTATGAGGGTTGGGTTTAGTTATGATCTTACCGTCCATATGATGTCCCATGTCCCCAATGTAAGGTCTGTGGGCAGATGGTGAGAACGCAGTCTCATTGGTGTGTAATAAGTTGCTACTAATTGTGTGCAGATTGGATCAATGTCCACCCTTCTACCGCCACTCAGCTTTTAGTCCATATTATCGCTAAAGGAAATGCCACAATTCATCAGTGCTGCTTTCTAGCTGACGAAAAGCAATTTTTACATTCCTATTATCATAGCTCTCCTGCTGAATCT
The DNA here is from genome assembly GCF_037954325.1 of Fistularia commersonii. Taxonomy (NCBI): domain Eukaryota; kingdom Metazoa; phylum Chordata; class Actinopteri; order Syngnathiformes; family Fistulariidae; genus Fistularia; species Fistularia commersonii. The sequence continues at coordinate 7,071,869 of NC_141299.1, read as the reverse complement.
GGCCATTTTATGGCAATCAATAGTTTACACATATCTTTTTGTGGAAAAAAAAAAGTAGCAATTAAATACACTTCAAAGGCTTTTAAAGTTCCTTGTATGGAAAGGAGCACTTTTTACATTTTATTATCTTATCATTTTGTGACTTCATCCTTCTTAATGCTTGAAGCATATTTATTTTTTCAGTCCAAAGTGCCCTGTCTCAAGTGTACCCTACAGTGGATGTTGAGTCATCCACTTATAACAGAACCACCTACAACTATCATGCTGGGTTTTTGTCACCTTCTTTGAAAAAAATGTGTAATTTTTGTCTTGATGGTAAGTTAGGTATTGAAATATAGCATTGTTAAAAAATCATGTCATCAGCTTGAAGCCTGCTCTGCCTCAAGGCATAATTTATAAAACTGCAAATAAGAATAAGATAGTCATTGGGTAATAATAATATCATCACTCTATATATCTCTCAGATATTAATTATTGGAAAGGTGCTTACATAGATCAGATATAAATTCAGTCCTCAACACTCCCATGTTCAATTAAAGAGGTTTAATGTGTAGTGCTGCCATTTCTGTCTGCCCTGGCATCACAATGGCACATGAAAATACAAACGAAATGAAAATTGTCAACTGTGGATTTTTTGTCTTCTCATTCAAGTCATAGCAAAGGTTGCTCCAAAAGGGATGTTACTATACTTTTGCGCAAACACACAATTTATAAATGAGGCCCCTGAACCTCAGCTGTCAGTTGGACTTTGTGCATCGCTGACTTTTCCACAGCTGCAAATATGTGTCTGGCAGAGCTGAGATTCAAAGTTGAGGTATATGTGTACAGTGTAGATTAAAAAGGAACAGAAAAAAAATAAACCATTCCGTTTCTCAGATATTGAACTTTAAAAACTGCCTGTAATGCAGGGTTTTTAGAGCATCAATTACAAGCTATATTTGTTTTTGAACGAGCATATTAGATTCGATTGTGGAATAACTGTATTGCAAGGGAAGTGAATTGAAACTTAATAACCAGTTAAATTAAACTTTTTTCTCATTGATCTTTCTGCTTAGACTTAAACTGTAGGTCAGGGAGGCGAACCGATGGCAGTGAAAGCATTTTGATGTAAATATGACACTTTGGTTACCTTGAAAGACAGCATTATAAGATTGTTAATATGTTACTGAGATGTTTATTCAATGTACTGTGGCTTTTCCAGGCCTGTTTCTTCAGTCAGTCCCTGGGTTATTGTGCAAGGCAGTACCGAGAGTAAATTCTACAATTTTCTTCTCACACTGACTGCAGCTCTTATCTACCTCTGCTCAGGGACTGAAGGTTGAGGTGTTTCATGTTACTGTCAACAGAAACAGCTGTTCACTTGATGTCACAAGAGAGGCATGAATGTCAAACACCTTTCGCTTTAATTTAGTTTTTTTCTCAGCTTGTTGTGAAAAATATCCCCAATGGCCTTTTTTTCTATTGAGCTCATAACTTAACCATACATATTTTTTAGAGCAACCTCTCCCTCACCCCTTCCCAGCAGAGTATATCAACAGGTTGCTCTTTGTAACAGTGGCAGATTATCACCAAGGTTTTCCGGAATTTGCAACAAATTTCATTTGTCAACAGAATTGACTCACTCTTGGTATAGCATTTTTTTAGGAAAAATAAAAAAAAGCCCACATGATGTGTAAAGAAAAAATAAAATAAAAAACACATAAGTGACAGTATTGTCAGGTTTTTAAGGAAAATGAACACAACGCTGTTCCGCACAGAACCTCTCCTCTTACGCAAAATGGACAATATTATTGACAAGATGCAGTACAGTAGATGGCCTGTCAGACTTTGTCAGGAGCTACAATCCTGCAGGGGTTGGATAATAAAGAGACTCTTAATCTCACCGATTCCCCGCAGTCCCTCTGCACCTAGAATAAAAAATCCTCACGCCTGCACTTCACACTAACTATCCGATTCAATTTTTCCTCTAAGCTCCAACATCCTGCTATGTAAGAGCAATAATGATGACTTAATTTCTTCATCATTCATCCACCAAAACATTTCCCATGAGGAGGGGTGGAGTTACAACTCCGCTCCATAAAATGTGTTTATTACCTTCCCTGCAACCTCTTAATATGCCATAAAAAAAATAGGTCCTGACCAGTATGCATGACTGTGCAATGATCAGCTTATTTATTAGCTCATCAGTGGGACCTGTGATATGAGGTAGGAGGACGCAGTCGACTCAGCACATTAGCGCTATGCCTTGTGAGCATCATTCACGATAAACAGTGGCACGACAGGGGCAAAAACAGCCAGCCCATCACCTTGTAGAGACAGGAATGTTCTGTCTGCGCACTCTGTCACCCTCAGAGCAGTAACAGGGCTTGCTAAGGACACAAACACTAGGCAGGCGCATTTAGTCTTGCAATTTGTCAACATTCAAGGTACTTCCTGACTGAATTATAAATTCACAGTTTCCATTAAACCAACTCTCTTTACAGTGCAGAATAACCCATGCCAGTCCAACCCCTGTCGCCATGGAGGGAGCTGCCTGCAGGAAGGCGACAGCTACAGCTGCTACTGTCCTCAGGGCTTCTCTGGAGAGAGCTGCGAGATTGGTGAGTCACTGCCAGTCGAAGGCTAGAGGGGTGTCTCATAGGTCAGCGGCTGGAGACAGTTGTGTCATTGTGGCATAAGGACGTTTTTCCTCAGGCATATGTTATTATAACATTTACCTGATCCTCTGTTCTTTGCCATTAATTCAGATTCATGTCAACACCTGGATTTCCGTGTGCTGGCACTGCCTCCTTATTTGATACTGGGACTCTGGTGTCACCCTCATTGCACACAAAGCAGGTTGGAGAATTCCAGTCGGCCCCATTGGTTTTTCGATAAAACTCTGTGTGAAAGTGAATGGGGAATATCCATAAAACAAGACGGCCAGTTGTGAAAGAAAATATTGAAACTCTTCAAAGACTCTTCATTTGCACAACTCTAACCTTTCCTTCTGTTTGTGTGTGTGCGTGTGGTTGTGCTTGCGCACAGATGCATGTGTGTATTTGGGTCGTGTAGTTCATCGTTGCAGTGGTTAATATGAATAAAGTATTTGTGTGTAAGTTTGTGACCGAGATGTGCCAGGGCTGACAGGTCACAGAGCGCAAGGTAGAGGTGCTGATTTAAGTGCTGGAGTTGTGGGAAATGCTGTGGTGAATGTGGAAAGGACAGGAAGAATACAGAAAAAGATCTCTTGCAGAAAATAACAAAGTGGCATTCGTATTCTTGCTGTGAATGAGATCTGTAGAAACTCCCCAGCATGAAGCACGCTGGCTTTGATTTAACCATCACAGTTGGTGGAAAAATCCTGTTTACAAAATCTGGCATGTTGATCCTGGGCCTTGAACAATGCTCCCCGGTTTGAATTTATATTTTAATATGATATTACAATTAAAACACTTTTTTTTTCTGAATTTAAATGTGTATGACTTCATGTTTTTTCCTCTTTCTCATTTTGTCTTGTGGTGTCTATTTGTACTGGTAAAGGCATTAAAGGCTGCAAGTTTTCTGAAATACTAGGGTTTCACTGCTGAGATCTAGATGAATTATTCGATATGGCACACCATCAAGAATCCCTCGTCTAAGTCGAATAAATGACAAATTGAATTATTACAGTTTTGGTTTTCTTTGTTAGCTCTTTGAATTTCAGTTTACCAGTCGTATTAATAGGTTATTGTATATTAAAAGAGGTCAAATATCAGGGGTCAAGTGCTATGAGCACCTTCCTGTGTCTTATTATCAATAATCTTTAATTTCTCCACACAAACATACATATTATGCACCATTTAGTTCTACCTGTGCACTACATGTACAGGAGATCAATGACCATTGTATTAAAAATTCTTGTTAACGATTTGAATGATACTTATGCTTTTCTGGCACATGTGCCTGTGTACACACACAGACGCACAAAGCAGTACTAATAATAATTTATCTTTTATTAATCCCTGTGGGGAAATTCGTTCTCTGCAATTAACCCATCATGGATGAACCATGAGCGATAGGCTGCCATCAACCAGCACCAGGGGAGCGGTTAGGGGTTTTGCTCAACAACAACTTTGACACACTAAGAGGAGCCGGGATTCGAACCAGGAAGTACAATCACATCACAAATTATTTATTCCTCATAAAAATATAGTGCAATGGAGCAAAAGCCAAGATATCGAATAATATTGGTAAGATTTGAAAAGAGAATATGCATAAAGGCCCATGGTGGAGGAAAAGATAAACAATAAACAAAACCAGTGTGATCTGAAATCTCATGCCAGAAACATAAGCTTGCTTGTGAGAGGCATCACAATATTACAATTAAAATAAAAAAACAATACAAAATATTATCCTTCTTGGCTGAGATCTGTGTATCAAAACACTTTCTCACAAAGTGTTTTGATATTGATAATATCATAATATCATAATAATTTTGTTATTGTTAATTGAGGACAAATAGGGTAAATTGCAAAGTAACAGAAATACCTTATTTACATTTATTCCAATGTAACACAACTGTGTAAAGATCCTTCACCTTAAAAAGGTGAGATGTACTCCCCCTTTAGCATTACAAATCTGCTTTTCTTTAAGGTCAAGTCTTATCAATGACCAAATCATTAAGAGTCGGTCTTTCACATCTTACTGTTGAATACGGAACAACCGGAGCCTTTTTAAAAGATCCCAATGCAGTGCAGTGTTTTTTTTTTCTGCATGTGAAATTATTATGTACGATACTGAAGCAGTGGCACGACAGCTGCGATAGACCCCAGAGGCTTTCTCCAGGATTTGGCTTGTAGCTGCAAGTACTTGTGAAGAGGCGTTTTGAGGAGCTGCATTATTGATGCCTCCATTTCTACTGTTGGTCTGTTATAAATATTCATGAGGGTTGCTTCTGTGGACACGCCAGTGTTAAAATGTGTGAAAATTCATCCCTTCATTTGTATTCCAATGTGAATACATTCATCTAAACTGATTTCGGGGGATGTCAGGAAAGACTCACAGTATTGTTGAGCAGCCACATCAAAAGTGTAGTCTGTAGGTTATTATCCCATTCATCACTGGAGCTATTTGGTAAAGTCGAGATGCCGCCGCAGATGAAGTGATTAACGAGGCACAACACACCCAGTCAGTTTGACGGCAATGTGTTGAAACACAAAAATGAATGACATTTTCCTTCCCTGCAGCTATATGAACATTTGTTCTCAGATATGACTGATTAAAATATGCCAGAGAATGAAGATGTGGAAAGAATACTCCTCCAGGGAAATTTTCCCTTGTTGTTATTTACATATATCAGGTCCAAATCTTGGGCTTCATGCCACCACTCCTCTTACATTTTTGCATGAAAATCCTTGGTCACAATGAACTCTGCAATGCTGCAAAAAATATATCAAACACATCACATCTTTACAGTGCTTTTGTTGAATGGAATCAGTGGGCATGAATAAAAAATTTAACCATTCAACATTTTTTCAAAAGGTCCAGGTCAAGGAACCCCACTTAATATACAGACAGATAATATAACAACAGCTCAGAAACATCTTTTCTTGACTCAGGACTTAAAAGATGTTTTCAGCACGCAGTCCTTTCTAATCGAGGACAGTTTGACTTGCCGCCAGCAAAAACAAGCAAGCCATTATTTATGATGACATTATTTTTTACAGGGTCACTGGTTGAATTCCAATACAGGGTCTTTCTGTATGGAGTTTCCATGTTCTCCTCTTGTCGGCATGGGTTTCCTCCGGCTTCTATGTTTTTCTCCCACAGTAAGAAAACCATGTAAAAGGGTACATTGGAGACTTAAATTGCCCAGATGTGTAAATGAAGGAGTGAATGATATTCAGCACCTTATGTGGCTTTGTGATCAACTGGCAACCAGTATGGGGTGAGCCCAGCCTCTCGCCAAATTAAGCTGATATTGACTCCTGCCCCCCCCACAGCCACTGCAGGGTAAGCACGATAGATAACAAATGAATCAATTAATATCTGCTAAAATATTTTTGCTCATTATTTCCTTACCAGGGTTGTCAAAAACATATAAAAAGGCTTAAATTATCCCTCATTATATTGACATTCTTGAAAGCTGATTTTAGTTCACTTATGGCCAGTTTTGAAATGTCTTTAATAGCTAATTGAATCAAGACATTTTCAAAAATGCAGTGACCAGTGGTTCAACCAGGGCACAAAATTCCCGGAACCTCTCCCGCCTTACCTCCCTCCGCCCCCCTTCACTAGCTGCCAAACCATTTTAGAAAGCTTTTTAATCATTTTATTCTTGTTTTGTAAGACATGCCACAGCATGCAGTTCGCCCGATGGCGGTATTTATTAATATCCCTCTATGTTCTTTTTTTTTTACTGTTTTTTACAAATCACAGTGATTCCAATGAATGAGTTTTAAAAATTATTTCTGGTCAGTATGGAAAATTAAGAAGTTAACTGATAAATAATAAAACCCATTGCAACAGTAATGGAGATTGTGAGGGTGATTTTTCTTCTGCATATAAATTGAAAGACGGATACAAAATTTTACACATCGTTGTAAGGCATCAAACAACAGAATCAGAGGCGATAGCTTATACCAGTGGTTTGCCTTTCAGACTTTTCAATCAGAATGTGTTATGGGGTCAAGGAACTAAATTATTCTCTTAAAAGCAGGAAATTACATTGACTGCAGTATTCGCTCTCCTTGTCTTGTGACCCAAGTTCCGTGTCCTCCTCTCAATCTTCTTATGGCTAAGTATGGATCTAGTCTCTAAAGTTCTATGTTATGAGTGTGATGACTTCAAGGTTAGAGCAGTCCCTGAGAAGCTCTATAATTTGACCAAGCTGTCACAATCTAAAGGTCTTTTCCTTTTCTTTGTGACTTTGCCTTGGTCCTTATCCACGCACCTCTTGTATTTCTTCTCTGCTCTGAAAGTCAAAAACAGGAAAAAAAAGGTCAGCCTTAGTATAAGCCAAGCCCCATATAAAATGCATCTGCACAAACACACAGCACTGTCATGGCCATACAAACTACAATGGCATCCAGTCTTCCGTAGGTGTTTTGACAAACATCAATTTCAGCAAAATAAATTGAATCGCAACGTCACATATCTGGGTACATACGTTCTCAAGTTGGTTTTCTGCTCAACAGGAAACTTTCCGTTTTTTCTCACTGTGCACATGCCCATGCTTGCGGGTTTTTTTTTCCAATCATGGTGATTACATCTCAGTCGAAATTTCTCTTGTGCCAGCATCGGGGTGAAAACCCTGCAGCCACCCAGCATTCCTCTCGAATAACACATTTCATTTCCTGCCATACTCCCTCACTCCAGCAGAAACCCCTTCGCCTCTTTTATGCTTCCATCTCTTTCTCTTTCAGCCTCTGCATTTTCGTGTCAAAGGCCAATGCAATTATTCATACAGAAATGCCTCTGTACTCATGCATAAATGAAACTTATTCAAGCTCACACACTCCTTCACCTGCATATTTGTACTACCAACTCTTCTCATAAGGGTCTGCTCCAAATGTGTCCTTTTTTTTATTTTCCATTTTCTAATTTCTCTGAAAGATGCATGCAAATAAACAGATATTCAGACTCTGTTTATATAAAAAAACAATCTGTACAAAAGAGTATATGAATATCTGACGCATAACTGGAATCAAGGAGAGAAACATCCCCACTTGCTTTCGATATTAACTAATATATCCTCTGGGACCTACCCCTCCTAAATCAGCTTGTATGATTGAGCCTGAAAGATTCATGAGGTCAAAGAGGGTGGTTGAATAGAGAACGAAAGGCTATTGCTGACGATAATGGATGTTATATTTTTAGTAAAGCATGATCTGCAGAAATAGAGGTGATCAGATATGAATACATCCGGTGATCCTCTGTGACTGGAGGCAGTCAGATAACCAAAATAGTTTATATTTCCTGAATGACATGCTCCAAAGGATGCCATCTCAATAGTGCTCACAAAACACAACATGTATTTAAAAACATGAGAGCAATAGAGGAATAATGCAAATCTATGTGTTATACCTGTGTCCAAGCAAACATGAAAAGTTATGCTTCCTTGCTATTGCACAAATGAAACAAAACTGGTGACTCTGAATCCGTTATGCATCTTCTGTAAACTTTATATTCCTCCAGAAAGTGAATGTTTTCTTTGTAAATGTTGTTTGAGTCCACATGAACCAAAATAAATCTATATATATCTATATCTAGATATATATAGATATATATCTAGATATAGATATAGATATATTAACAGACAATTCACAACATAATTATGCTATAGGGGTTTATAAAACATGCATACCACTAGTAATACTTTGTTTCTCTTCTAGAGTAATTAGAATCAGGTTTGGCATTAAGTGGCAGGATCTGCATATAGATGGCAAATATACTTGATTCCTAAATGTTGAAAGAACAATTTCAAGCTGGTGTGGAAAAGAGATTAGATTACATTGTTTTTTGTATTTCCATGAGGGTAAATCTTGCAGTTGCATAACATTTAATATGACAGTCCAAATGAAAAGAGAAAAATCAGTGGGACATGACTGGAAAAACATAATTTGCTCTTGGGAAAATGTAATTAAAAAAATTTCCCCGATGAAGAATTAATTTTACTGTTTAAAATTTATTGCAAAATAGGATAAACAGTGATTCCATACGTGTACAGTGTTTTTTTTATAGGGTATGGAAAACTTCAGCAGTACTTGAATCCTTCTAATGAGATGGAGTGGCAATGAAACGACTGAATCACTCAGATTCATCAAAAAATTAATCGTAGATTTTGAAAGTTACTTTGATTTGTATGTGATTACTAACAATATTAATAAAAGACACAAGATATTTCTTTTAGTAAATTTGAATACATTTGAAAGTGAGTACCACTTCAGTTGTAACTCAGTTTCTTTTTCCAAATTCATAACCTGAATTTTCACTTTGATTTTCTGTTCACAACCAGCAATTCAACATCTTCAATTAACTTTGAATATTGTTTTCATCCCCAGCAAGGATGACTACATGATGTGAATAGAGAAGATAGCCAAAACTAAAGTACAGGAATCTGATGCAAATAGTAGAGAACATCAATTCTAGTTTCAGAAAAGTCAAACAGAACAATAAAAAGTAAAAGTGAGTAAAGCAAATTTGAAAACTATTTTGTCTGTCAGCCTCACAAGTGGGAATAATTATAGAACTTGCATTGCATTATAAAATCTACCTTTTACTGTGACGATATATCCATGTATCCATGTATCCTCATACAACTAAAGTTAATGAACACAAGTAAAAAGACCAATGCTTGCTTAATTTGAACCAATCAAAGAATTTGAATTTGGAAATAGATATTGTTAAAAAAAAATACTCTGGGCAGATTATCAATGTCTGGTGTCTTTCTTGGTTTCATTTCATGCATTACGCTTTCTCCCTCTTCTATAGTTTAAAATACTAATTAATTAATTTCCAAGTTGTTTTTCAAAGATTGACTACCCCCACAAGACAGCAATTATTCCACTTAGCTTGAGCTAATTTTCCTTGTATTTTGTTTCTCAAATCACATGTCTGATAAAGATATGGGATCCATTTTTCAACTCTAACAACACTGGAGTGGGTTTAAATGATTTGGAGTCGAAACAAGTGAAAGTCATAATTAAAAGTGGTTCTGTCCGATACTCTACTCTATAGAAACAGACGATCGAGTAAAAAGTTCCTTTCTTGTCATTTACATTCACCTTATGTAATATGCAACAATCACCGTGCTAAGACTGACTCAATAGTGCTTGAAATCTTCATCTGTTTTCATGGTAGAGAGTAATAATGTAATACAAACATATTTCCATTTTGAAGGTAAGTCATTATTTCCATACGTCATAAATACACAATCAAGGACCTTCTATACATACATACATAACAAGAATGATGTTATACTATGTATATATATGATTTTTTAAATATGACTGTTGAAAATGCCCATCAGTATTACTAATACACTGTTCTTAATCCATAGTTGATAAACAGGAAAAATAATTATTTACCTCAAGAAAAATTTAAATCAGAATGAACAGACAGTTAAATAGCCCATGGCCTCATTCTGAGGGAAAGTAGAGAAGAAAATTCAAATCAATATTCTTATTCCAGATGCTTATATTGTAAACCATCCAGCCAGATAATCTATCCAAGAAATTAAGACTAGGACTAAAAATGTCTTATTTTACCAGAATACCAAGCAATTATAGCCAAACAAACAACATCCATCCCTTTCCTTTGTATCATTCAACATTTCAATCCAAGAGAAAGAACGATTATCAGTCATCTGCAAGCATGTAGAGAAAGATCGAGAGGGCTGGTTGCCCTGTTTACCCCCTCAGGACACCAACTTCATTCCATTGCTAATGATTGAATGGATTTATGTGTTTAGCTCCAAATATACCAATTTCTAGTTGGCAAGTCAATAATTTGTGGGGGTTTACTGCCATTTCCTGCCTTTCATGTTTCTGGAATGTCACTTCCCTCAAAGAGAGAGGGTGCAACTTTTTGAGAGTAATGATTCTGATAGTCAAAGCGATTGCTCATTTTCAAATTGCTAGACATGAGATTGCAGGGAAAAAAATGTAAACCACATCTATTTTCCTTTCCTTTTAAAAGACTGAATTAAAACCACATTCACAAAAGAACATCAAAACAAGGCTCTTTGCATCATCATAACAACACCAACCCATACTGTTATATTTACAAGATTCGAGAGGGAAACATACTGAACAACGTAATCAACCATTTGACTAAATGTCACTACTTTATATATTGACTTGATTGAAAATTAAATGGTGGATCAGATGACACACAGCAATCGGACTATAGGTTACAATAGGTCACAATCTTTAGGTTCATGCCTTCTAAGGAGCAATTAGTTGTTCAGGGTGATGTATATTTTCTACTTAAGCTTTTGTTTCATAACTCAGCTCATGTATGTAAGTAGCCATGTGTAGCCTAGCACTTTAGCGGGTTTAAGGTTCATCTGAGATAGTTGCAGCTGCCACTTCAATCACTGCAGCCAACATTAAGTGAATTTTTCAATGAACCAAACATCTGCTTCTTTTACTTGTAACATTAGGGGGAGGTGGGTTACATGATAGTCAATGAACTGGACCATTAAGATGACACACACTCTCATATCACTCTGCTTGACATCACACAACACATCAGATAGATATATATTTGGAATCTGTGATCACAAAAAGAATACTTTACCATTTTACAAAATACATTTTTATCCATCTCATCAATATTATGGTTCTTAAGGAAACACACAGAAAAGTATGTAAGAATTTGACTAGAATTAGAATTAACACCTGTATTGGATAGTTACACATCATTCAAAATGTAATGCCTGTTGTACTCACCTTAATTAAATTTAAATTTCAAAATTCAATCTCTTAAATAAGAATCTGCAATGTTCTGTAATATGATGGTGAAACAACAGAAGTCGCAACACAAAGACTTAGATGAACCACGCTAGTTTTCAGATTGTGAAGAACGTCTCTCCTTTGTCTGACAGTTTATCAGCAGTTTGTCACAGTTTGTCTGCTGCTGAGGAGTTCTCCTTGCATGCCCAATTAAATCAGCCACACAGCTGAATTCTATAATCAGCAGTATGATCGACTGTACATCCCCTCCACCACCACCCATATTCTCCACCCAAGCCTGCCAGCACCACCAAGGATGCCTGAGCTCTGATTGGTACTGCAGGCCAGCAGGTCACTGAAATAGCATTTAAACCTTGCCATTAAACTAATGATGTACACACACTTAGGTGGATTTCAGGATTCTCTGAAACCCTGTCACTCACAACCCCTTTGAAAATAAGTAGTCCTTTTACAGTGACAGCAATGTCAGCAATTTGTAGTTCATATAACAGCAAAAGCACGTTGGACTCTTTCTTCTTCATCCTCTTCTTCTTTTTCTTTTCCTTTAGATTTTTCCCTTCAGGGGCCACAACAATGAATCAACCTTTTCCATCTAACGCTATTCTCTACATCCTCCACTTTTACACCAACTAACTTTATATCTTCCCTCACTACATCCATAAATCTTCTCTTTGGTCTTCTTCTAGACCACCTGTCTGGCAGCTCCAATTCCAGCATCCATCTGCCAATATATTTACTATCCCTCCTCAGTTCAGTACATGACCGAACCATCAGAGTCTGGATTCTCTGACCTTCTCTCCAAAACATCCAACTTTTGCTGTCCCTCTCACCCCCAAAGAGAACCTCAGCATCTTCATCTATACGACCTCCAGCTCTGCCTCCTGTCTTTTCGTCATTTGCACCGTTTCAAGGACATACAGCATTGCTCGTCTCACCGCTGTCTCGTTCATCTTTTTTTTCATACTGGCTGATAATCTTCTATCACATAGCACTCCTGACACTTTTCTCCACCAAGTCCAACCTGCTTGAACCCATTTCTTTACCTCTTTTCCACTCTCCGTTGCTCTTGACTGTTGACCCTAAGTACTTGAAATCCTCCAACAGCTTGATCTCCATTCCTTGTAGCCTCACCATTCCATCCAGGTTCTTCTCATTCACACACAAATACTCTGTCTTGGTGCATCTAACTTTCCTTCCTCTCCTTTCCAGAGCATACCTCCACCTGTCTAGATTTTCCTCAACCTGTTCTCTGCTCTTACTTGAGATCACAATGTCATCTGCAAACATCATGATCCATGGAGATTCCTGTCCAGACTTTCTCATACAATACCGGAGTTCCTCTCTCGGCACCCTGTCATATGCTTTTTCTAGGTCTGCAAAAGCACAATCCAGCTCTGTCTAGCCATCTCCTGACTTCTCTATTAGCATTCTCAACGCAAATACTGCATCTGTAGTACTCTTTCTCGGCATGAAGCCTTACATGCTCACAAATGCTGACTTCTGCACTCATTATAGATTCCACTACTCTTTCCCATAACTTCAGTGTATGGCTCATCAACTTTATCCCTCTATAGTTCCCGCAATTCTGTACATTCCCCTTATTCTTAAAAATGGGCCCCATCACACTTCTTCTCCATTCCTCAGGTATTGTCTCACTGTCTAAGATCCGGTTGAGTAATCTAGCTAGAAACTTTACCGCTGCCTCTCATAGACACTTCCATAACCCCACAGGTATATCATCAGGACCAAGTGCCTTTCTACTCTTCATGCTCTTCAATGCCTTCCTCACTTCACTTTTATTAATCTCTGCTGCTTTGTGGTCTACAATACTGACCTCCTCTACCCTTGCCTCACTTTCATTTTCCTCATTCATCATCTCCTCAAAGTACTTTTTTCCATCTTCCTATCACTCTTCTAGTATCTGTCAATACATTTCCCTCTCTATCCTTAACCCTAGAACACTAACGTTAAAATAAGTAACACCTTCACTAACGTTGGGTATATTTTTACCCAATACAATATCCTGGATAAAATACAGTTTTCATCAGTTATAGATGGGCCGATGGGAGGAGGGAAACAAACATACAATTAATCACATCAGTGAGCAGCTTGAAGCTACCCAAGGACCCATAAAACACCATGGCAACACAATGGAAATCACATGACAAGAATTGTGTCGGTGAAAATCACCCAACGTTAGTGTTCGAGGGTTAATCACCCAGATCTGCTGTTCGATTCCTTTCCTCTATCTCTCTGTTTTACCAACCTGTACAAATCATTCTGTCTCTCCTTACTGTCCAACCAAGCATACAAGTCATCAAACGCCCTTTGTATTGCTTTTGCTACCTCTATCTTTACCTTATGCTGCATCTCCCTGTACTCCTGTCTGTTCTCTTCAGTCCCCTCAGTGTTCCACTTCCCCTTCGCTAACTACTTTCTCTGTATATACTCCTGCACTTCCTCATTCCACCAAGTCTCCTTATCTGCTTTCCTTCTAGACAACACACTAAGTACTCTCCTACCTGTCTCCCTGATCACATTAGCTGTAGTTGTCCAGCCATCTGGGCGATCTCCCTGACCACCCAAAGCCTTTCTCAACTCCTCCCTGTAAATAATACATCACTCCTCCCTTTTCAGCTTCCATCACTTTTTCCTTTGTACTGTGTTTGTCCTTTTGATTTTCCTTGTCACCAGAGTAATCCTACAAACCACCATCCTATGATGTCTGGCTACACTCGCTCCTACCACTACTTTGCAGCCACTGATCTCTTTCAGATTACACCGTCTGTACAAGATGTCATCTACGTGCATGCTCATACCTCCGCTCTTGTAAGTTATCCTATGTTCCTGTCTTTTCTGGAAAAATTTATTCATCGCAGCCATTTCCATCCTGTTTGCAAAGTCCACCACCATCTGTCCTTCTGCATTCCTATCCTGGATACCAAACTTGCCCATCACTTCTTCATCACCTCTACTGCCTGCACCAACATGTCCATTGAGGTCTGCACCAATTACCGCTCTCTCATCTCTGGTGACATTCTGCATCACTTTATCTAACTCATTCCAGAACTTCTCCTTATTTTCTAACTCCCATTCCGCCTGCGGGGCATAGCCACAAACAACCTGTTTCAATAATTAGATGTTGGGTATTGGGCAGCACTGTTGTGCAGTTGTTAGGGGTGATACCACACTGCAACAACTGCGTCTTTTCTGTGTGGTGTTTTCATGTTCTCCCTCTGTCTAAGTTGTTTTTCTGCCAAGCCAGAGTTAGGTCTCTGACTTTGCCCCACAGTCCAAAAACATGCAGTATTTTAAAGAAGACTCTAAATTCCCCAAATGTGTTAGTGAGAGAGTGAATGGTTGCATGTGTCTTTGTGACCTTGTGATCAACTGGTGACTGGTCCAGATTAAACCTAGCTTCTCGCCAATAACAGCAGGGACTGGCATCAGCACTACATAAACCCTGAAAATGGAATTAGTGGTATGGAGATGAATTAATGAGTGAATAGTTGGAAAGTATCAACCTTCTATAAACACATTGGTTTGTAAAAATTCAATAAATTCACCTGAGGCTTAATTCCAGGTAATAATTCAGTGATAATGTTGAAAAAACAATATTCAATTAACACCAAATTATCTTTGTATGTAGACATAGATGACGGATTTAAAAAATAGATAAGAAATGAATGGCTGGTCTCAACAGTTGCTTCTCCACATTGCTCAGGACAGTATTAGAGTGATCTACATGTTGGCTGTAGAACTGAAGAAAATAACTTAATTCCAGATTAATGAGCCGCTGGTAAGGATTTACGTCTCATGTGGTCATTATCACTTGTTTGTTTTTTTTCCTCCTTCTCTCACTCTGTCTCTCCCTTCCTCCCTGTGTCTGTCACTGTCTCTCTCACTCTCAACTGCATTCACACTTTTCATCCTCGCCACTTTCGGTTGCCTTATTTATTCTGCTCGGTCTTTGTTATTTACTTGACAGTTGAAGTGTTTGGTATGGGAAATTAATATGCATACTCTTGGCAGATGTGTGTTCAGGCCTTGTATACAGTGGCGTGGTTTGTGTTGGATGGACAGAGGTGACAACTTTGTTTACTCTGGGTCACAGCAGTATACAAAGGCAGGCTGCAAAGAAACCACAAATACAGTTTATTTAAAGAGCAGGAAGCGGATTCAACACGACAGTCTTATATAAGCACTGAAGAAACTGTCACAGAGTGAAGAAAATGTGCAGTTTATGTCAAACGTAACAATAGACCATACATGGATGTCCCGTAAAAAAAACGAATGAACAAACAAAAAAACCTATATGTTTACATATATGTTTGAGTGCAACACACATGTGACTCAATTAGTGTCAGAATCATATACAATCATGTCAAAAAAGTAGCAGTTGTCATTCTCACGAAAATAAGGCAAACAAAATAAAGGAACAGCATATGTTAATGACAAAAATATTAATGTTTATTTGCTTCACTAGAATCTTTGGCACCAACAGAACAATGAAGAAACAATAATTAATCCAGAAAAATAATTGTATGACTTTGTTAGAAACTTATCCTTTGGATAAAGTAATATATTTCGTCAGTTGTGAAATAGTGATCTCTTCCTGCCTGGTGAGCCTGTATGGCTCATATACACGGACAATACATCGGGATGCACAAAAATAAAGTAGAATAAATAGCCTTTTAAAGGAAAGAGAATCTGCTTGCTGTGTTTGCAACTTAGTATTTGGGAGAATTTAACTGAAGAAATTATTAAACTCAAAGAGAATGAGAGATAGATAAATCTCTCTAGATAAACCAGAGCAGACAATGATGATTGATAGGATAAAATTCTTGACCAAGCCTAAGTATGATTGACTGTTGAACACAAATTAGATGAAAAATCGCCAGTATTCTATTACAATTCAGCACAGATTTATTTCACCCGTCATTTATTGACAGAAATAGATTTAAGGATTCAACATCAGAGCCCTCTCCATGCAGAGAGTCCTTACATTTTATCATTCTCCTGTCAGTGATTAATTGATTCTGACAAGATTAAGAAAAAAATAGATAATATCACTCTACAGTTTCATCTTTAAGTATGACAGAAATAGTGACGAGAGGCAGAGAATAGCCTGTCACCAACCCCTCTGGGGAACTGCTCTACTTTAAGAGGTATATTTTTTTAAGTGTGCAGGCTCTCACAAGGGCTAGGAGCAAGAATTGGAATCAGAGTTAAGCAGGAGCAATGATAGAGATCTGAAGCAAGGCAGGAAGTCATTTAAAAATGATAATAAAAAAGAATAATGCAGCAGAGAAAGCTGAAAGAAATAAAAGGAAAAAAAGTTATTTTAAACAGTGGTCATGTGTGTTTATGATAAATCCTTGGTTTTGGCAGTCAGATAAAGTAGACTAAGCACAAGCCAAAATGAACACAGCCCAGAGGGACACAGCCAAAGCTAACTCCAGTGCCCCTAAAGGGACACCTGTAAACCCTCCTGACACAAAGGAAATTAACCTGGTAAGACTCACTGGGCCATTTAGAGATCTCCGGAGGGAAGTAGTAAAGAAAAGGTTTGGAGTCTCAGAGTGAAACGAGAATCCAGAGAAGTCCATAGCAATCATAAGAATAGGTATGGAAATATTCTCTAAAAGGGAAAATTTAAGAAAAAAATGGTGAAAATGGAAAGTTATCTATTTGTTCTCCTTATCACCGTTGTATCTCTTTTTGCATTGAGAATAAGACCACAAAGAGAACAGTGACATTTTTGCAGCTCACTTGCTTCTCTTTTTCTGGTCTTGGGCCTCTCTCTCACAATATAAAAACACACTGAGCATGAAAACGGCATGCACATGCACACAGGCAAACATAATGTCAACACATAGTCACTCTGTCAGAAATGAGGGCTAGTAGAGTGATGTGAGATGTTGTGACACTTTACCTCATTACATTTTCCCAGGCTGTTATGAATGTTGCAGTAGCACTGTCAACCAAAGCAAAGACCTGTCTGAAATGTAATGTGGGCGAGCGCGCTTCCACACATGAATGACACACAGACCAGCACATTCCTATACCACATTGCACCACATGAAATGAGAGGAATGCTTTGCTGCTTTTAGATTTCCTGTCCTGGTGATTTTTTTTTTTTTTTTTTTGGGAAATGTCTTCAAGGCAGGTTTTAGGCTCACTTTTCTCGTGTCCCCAAGTAGCAGAAGAAAGTCTGGTAAATCCCAATGATTTGGATGCCTGCCTCACAGTACATCTTCTAGGCTCCAAGATGTAATTGCGATGGGGGCTAGTGGTGAGGCAGCATGTCCCTGTTCATCCTAAAATCATGGCCAAGTGAATGTTTTTTCTATTTTTTTTCCCCCAGATCATAGGATGCCAGGCATTTTGGAAGAACTAATAAGTTCATTATTCTGAGCCCTTGGGAGAGCATGCCAGAGCCTTAAGGTGCATTTGAGCTCCTGTGGAGTTTTTCTGTGTACACAGATGACACTCTGCACACAGGGTGTGCTACAAACACTGGCACATGCACATCCACACTTCTTTGGACCTGGTGAGTAAAAAACAAATACAGAAAGAAGCAACAAAAATATTTAAAAAAAAATCCAGTTTTCCTGAATTCCAAAGTATCAACTGACTGAATCCTGGCAAATCATTTAATGTCACAAATGGTAGTATGGAAATATTTACAATTAGCAGTTTTAAAAGTTAAAAGTGAATACGTTGAAAGTGGGCTCTAAGACCTATAACCCTATCTTAGAAATGCTAATTCATGAACGAAAAAACAGACAAATGAGCAATCCCATCTCAAAGAGAAAGCCAGCAGCCCTTTCAAAGCTGTATTATTCATCCAAAGACATTGTCTGGTGACACCAATACAATCTGAACGTCCCAGTTTCCATCATGTCTGCACATGTACTTTGGTTGAGTCAGGCATTAACCATCTCTTTGAAAATGTAACAGGACATTTCTTCAAGCAGCTGTTTCTGAAACAACCTGAAAGATTAATTAGTTTGGGCATAAAAGGACACAACATATAATCTCATTGAGGGCATAAAAAACGCAGGGTGAGTTTATGAAAAAAATCAATTTTCTCAGTTTCAGTCGCCCTACACAGTGGGACAAGTGGCCTACATTGGCGAAGCAGTTAACAAAACTGACTAGTACAATTTAAAAGGAACAGTGAAGGGGATTAGCCACATTTACTGTTTCTTCCTTGAGAATAAACAAGGAAAGGCAAGATTGAAGGTCAATCTGACAGGTAATGGTTTATCTATTTGTGATTAGTATACAAGGTTATGATGCTCTCGAGCCACGGGGCGGAATGTAAGGTAAGGGCAGGCACAACTATTACATCAATTAAACTACCCAATAAAGGACATACGTGACAAACTGTTGAATACAACCAACAATTCCAAGACAAATTAGCTTTCACCTTCATTCCAATGGTGTTTTTTTTCCTCCACTTCAAGCATTGATGCCATTGTATGGTCAAATAAATTCTCTCCCTCCCTTTGTCTTCATACAGTAAAAATACACCTTGATTATTACAACCGAAATGTACTGTTAATTCTAATTCTAACTTCTATCCTCTATCTTCTATTTTTAGCCTTGTACTGTAATATGCATTTCTCTTTGATGTTTATTTATACTGTATTCTGCCATTTTTATGACAGCAGTCATGCAACTGTTGCAAAACAAACAAATCTTGAAAGCACAAAGGGTTGGTTTTATATTTGAAATTAGTTAACATAACCAAGGTTGTCAACATTCGCTATGTTTGTCTATGGTATAAGTTGTTTATTGAGAGCTATAAAGAAAAGAAAAGAAAAGAAAAGAAAAGAAAAGAAAAGAAAAGAAGAGTCAAGGTCACTCAGGTCTTGTAATCAAATTTCAAGCCCGTGCTAGTAATTTTAGAGGAGTAGTTGCATCAAGCAATGACTTTCTTGGATTTTGCTCTTAGGAAAGTGCATGATGCAGGATGTGTTCCAAACATTACACAGTCAAAGTCACAGACTTTAGTGTAAAGCAACTACATCATGAGTCTTCTCTTCCCCTTCCACAAATGGGTTTGATCATCTCCGCTTTGGTGCAGGAATCAAAAAAGTCTCTTGTGTTCTGAATCTGTTCTCTACATTCACTCACCTCAGCCTATGGTATCTTCATATCACAGCTCATTGCATCACACAACAAGGCCCAATGAGCATGTAAACTGGGAGAGCGGCGATTCTGCAAAAAGGTATCCATCTTTTTAGAAGGGCACTGAAATGTCAATGCCCCTCAGCCAGCTAAAAAGAGTCAATCACCCAGAGTCTCCTACAATGAAAGATGACAAACACAAAGAGCCTTTCAGCAAACCCCTTGTGCAACAAACATTTCCATTTCAAGGCCTCCATTTTCTAGCATGTCATGTCAGATTATTTTTGCATAATGTTGGCTGTGATTCAGAGACAATTAGTAGAAAAGACTGACCAGATCTGTCACCACATGTCACCGGTTGGGAGGAGAATAGTACATGAGTGAGAGAGAGAGGATAGGGGCAAATGCATGTCATGGATCTTAAATATACTCTATGTTGAGGGTCTTTGTTTTTTTTCTTGATGCAAGTTCTCTTCATATCTCCTCCTGTACTGTTTCTGACAAAGTAAAATTTCTGGTGGCATTTAATGCTTTTAAGGTTCTCTGTGTAATCCATTACATTTATGTTTGATCTCTAGGTCTGGCATTATGTCAGCAGAAGAAAAAATGGGTTTTCCTATACTTTTCAAAGCATCCTGGTGAGATGGTAAATGCACAAATTCCCACCAGACATTTGCTGTGATTTATTCAACAAAACAACATGTGTCTTTAACCTTTGCCTCATGCATTGCAGCATACAAAGACATCATAGTGTTAGGGTTTTTAGATGTGTTACTCTTTCAATCTACTTGATTCCCCATCCCTTCAAACACCAACATTTCCCTCATTTAAGTCTTTCTTTGTCACCCTTTTTCTCATTTTATCTTCGCCACTGTCCTCTGTCGTTTTATATAATTTAGCACCTTTTGTCAGGACCATTCACACTGCTTTTCCCAAAGCAGTAATGTGAGAGATGGAGTCCTCAATGTTAAATATCTCTAAATGAAGAGGCGGGTTCGGTTATGAATTTTAGGGTGTAGGCATTCTTTCTAACAGTCATTACCATGACAGGCAAATAGCTGCAATATTGGCCCCGTCAGTGGATGCTTGTATTGGGTTTGGTTTTTAGAATGGGCAGTGGGCATCCTTCCTCTCTCCCCATTGTTCTCATGCACTGCTGGAAACACCAAAATAAGAAACCCCAGCTATCAAACATCACATTTTGAATTAAGTATATTTTGTGTCAAAGCAAACAAATACCATATAAGTGGGAGGTGGGAGCAAAAGCTTCTAAGTTGGTATTTGTTTTTATTTTATCTTGTGGATAAATGTTGATGGAAGCAGCTTACTGCCTTCCTATGAGATACATGACCAAAAGAAGCATAGGAGTCACTTAAGGGGTGGGAATTAATACAAATGGTACATTCTGTTGCTTTCTCTGATTATACACTTATACAGAACTAAATCCTGCTATTCAGTAACCTCTAATTTACTTTTGCTCACAATATTTTTCTGATTTTATGTAGATATCAGATTTAAACAGCAGGATGACTAATCTGACTTAATGGACAGTATATCTCCTATGATTTTCTTAAAAACCACTCAATAGACAAACCAAGGTAACATCTCTGATATGCCAAGCTTATCTGGTGCCCTCTCAGGTGCAGAATTCATAATCCTCACAATCCCTCCATTGTTACATTCAGCAAATGTTTTGATTTTATTTAGATATTTTTATTATTCAAAACAATCTAATGAAACCCCATGCTGCTTTATTTACACTTCATCAACAGTGTAAGAAAATATTAATGGCTAAGAGTCTATTGACCAAGGACTTTATTTTGTCATTCGTGTCTAATATGGACTTTAATTAATCCATAAATCTCTCAGGATTCTCTAATACTCACCTTAAATCCTGATGTCCTGATGTGCGAAACAGCCTCTTAGCCAGAGATTTGAAAACCATTTAAATTGGGTCTCTTTCAAGTGCAGCAAGTTGTTCACTCTAGTTACATAAAGAAAGTTAGACCCCAGACAACATTTTGGCATCAGTAGTCTATTGGTATAGTTTGTCATTTTTTAATGTTTTTGATTCACTAATATTATTAGTTTGGTGTTGGTGTTAAAGGACTAAAGTTGGAACTCGCCTTCATCCCCGCAATTCTTCCTTTTCACACAACAATAACACAGTATTTCGGACACAGGTAGTTGACAAATAATAGAGTAAGCCATGAAACAGTTTTAATGCACCAGATCTGGCCTTAAATATCGATTCCTCTCTCCTGGTCTTTATTGCTCTCAGATTGGACTTTTAATCTGCTGGTTGGACCCACAAGAATTCATAGCCATGAAATTGCTGAGTGCAGTTCAAGTCTCATTTATGAAAAGAGAGAATTACTGTTTACATTTCACTTGGCATCTGCATTCACAAATATATTTACTGAAGTAAAACTCGGGGCATAAATTTCACAGTGGTAAGGTACAAAATATCCTTTTGGCATCTGCAATTTCCCTTCTGTGGGGCTGAAAAAGCGATTTTACGATCTTATCTAGTAAGACAAGAAGACCGGTGTTGACTTGGCATATGAAAGGTGATGTATCTGGCCTGGTGAACCCAAAGCACACAGGTAATAGTGATTTAATCGAATCCACAGAACTGACGAATAACCCCAAAAAGAAAATTGGGAATATTTGACCCTTATGTTCTTGCCTAACGCCTGTCCATTCGGTCATTTTTTTTCCTCCAACCATTTTCAACACTCCATACTGAGAATTTTATCCACACAGAGAATAAAACAGCAGACATTCTGACTAAAAATACAACCTAACAAACAGTTTCTACATCCACCATCCTTAGAGTCATCACTTATCTCCAGATACTGAGAGAGCAAATGTAGGATACATATTTTCCCGACAATCAAACATGTTCTTTTAAGCCATGTATTTTTCAAACAGTTGTGACTCACATTAAAATCAATTTTAAATTTTTATCTTTTCCGCCTTAACGTTACCTTCATCACCTCTTTCTGCCTCTGTTGCCAGATTTAAATTAATAATCCTTGCTCAAAGAAAAGTTGGTAGTGTCTCATGTGTCAGCTGCACCCTGCAGTTTCCACACTGGCTGGCACCTGTTCATTCCTCCATGTATTTTTCTGCCAACAGATAAGTGGAGCATTGCTTTGCTTGACTCCCTGGAGACTATACTAGTGCCCAATCCTCACTTTGTTGTACTGGGGCGTTAGCCAGGGATCCATGGACACACACACACACACACACACACACACACACACACAAATAAATACACAAATACCCGTGCACGCAAACAGCCAACTGCTTAACTTGGACTATTTTCTCATTAAGCCACTTGGGCAGAGTGGACTGAATGGACAGGCCTGCTGTGAGCTGGCATTCCATTTGTGTGTAGGAGAGGGGGGACACTAAAGACCGACACTAAAGATTGTTTATTTTTTTCAACTCAAAGCTTTTTTTTTCCTCAGCTAACAAATGGAAACCTCCTGGGATTTT
Organism: Fistularia commersonii; assembly: GCF_037954325.1. Classification (NCBI taxonomy): domain Eukaryota; kingdom Metazoa; phylum Chordata; class Actinopteri; order Syngnathiformes; family Fistulariidae; genus Fistularia; species Fistularia commersonii. The sequence goes on along the minus strand of NC_141299.1, from coordinate 7,048,788 downwards.
GTTTGCTTTAAGATTCCATGTTTTTGGGTTTTTTTTCTGAAACAGTGCTGTGGTACTAGACATGCACACGAGCCAGAGAATCACAACCATGAATCCCCAGTGCAGCCAGGCTGAATTCTGATATGTGGCATGTAATGAAGTCATGATCTCTAAAAGATCAGAAACTTGTCGGCTAGGCTGTGGGCCAAATAGACATCAAATATGTGGCCTACATCTCGAAATTAATGACAAACTAAACCAGGCCCAAGACTACAACAACAATAACTGCATCATAACAAAGCCAGACAACAGCAAAGAGTAAGTCAAGTATAAATAAGTAATAACAGGTAAAATCACATACCGGTCAGAGGAGATTCAAGAGAGAAGCTTCCTCCAATTTTGAGGGTATGATGAAATATATATCAAGTTATATATCACTTTTGGCCTCCTTGTGATTTGTTCATCCACATCGCAGCCATTTTATGCCCTTTTAATACAACATCTGACTCGATGTCCCTGTAGATTTCCTGTTTCTGTTGCACACTGTTTCTGTTTGCTAAAAAATATCTCCATATAGCCACGGTGCTTGGATGTCAGTCAGTCCCTGAGCCAATTTTGTTGGGAGCTTGTAGTTTTTTACTAATTGGTATCGCAGTCTCTGATGGTATCAATCGATTGGCAGCTCGTTACAAGGGCTTCACTTAGAACTGCACGTATGAATGGTCCCAAATTTTTGCAGCGTTATTCACGCCTTGCGGTTTCAAAGCACTTTTCAGCAGAGAGCATTCACCCATCCACACACATATACAAGTTGCTAACCAATTTAATTAGTTTTGTCACTGAATAAACATTTCTTAGATACTAAGATTGCCTCAATAAAATGAAACAGTGTTATCATAGTGGCAAAAAAGGATCAAGTTATAACTGGATTGTCACTATGTCTGCTCTTCAAGTGATGGTATCAAGTGACAAGTATCTAGGAGTCTACAATGACCTTTCTACATTTATTCTGAATACTTCAAGGCGTTGCTCATTGAATTCCCGATCAATTTTTTTGGGGCATGCAGCAGGTTTCTCTTAATTTGCATTCCTCTGCTCCTAAAATGCAAGGGCTGGCTCTTTAAGCCAATGCTGCAATCCTAATGATCCCAGATGCTGGCTCATATTGTACCCTATAGTTTTTCTGAACAGCTGTGATGCACAGACAAGCTGCTCATCTGTTGGTTCACACTGAAGACTGGGAGATATTATTACTCCCGGTTATTCATCATGCACTTTTCACGTATCAATATTTAATATTCTCCTTTTAGGTCAGATTACACAGTTTCGTCCAGCTGTATTTGTTATCTTTGTTGAAACTGTGTGTGATCAGATGTGCCTTGGGGTTATCTCTCATCCACAGTTACTGTTCTTAAATTTAATTTTTTGTTATTTGAAAGGTTTAAATAGCCCTAAAATTAGCTCTTATTGTCTTAGAAAGTCTATGTAAATCAGTGCTTACTGTGGTATTGTACAATTGTTCATTCTGGCCAGCAAAAACAAATACTCCCCGGGGACGTGCCATATCGACCGATTAACCCCGCAGAATCATGCTTTACTCAGAGTGTCTTGCGATTGCTGGGTCTCATCGATGATTCCAAACAAGATTATAATCTCAATTAAAATTTCAATATATCAGTCAGTTACATTTGTTGAAGTAAAAGAAGTCTGTCCGCAGCTGTTTGTAGCGTAACCCTAAGCCAATAACCGAAAACAAAAAATCTGTTCAGTTTTAGTTTTCAGTTTCGCGTATTCAGTCTATACTCGGTTCAATATGTTTCTCTTTTCTTGCATACACTATAACAAATGTTGAGTTTGACAGACATTTATGAACAAACTGTAAATTGCTCAAGCATGACAAAAAGTATCTACCCCCAGCATCTCTGGCTCTGTCTCTACCCCTGCCATCAAATTCAACAATTTAGTCAGCCTCACATAGCAGCTGCAATGCCTTTTTTTTCTTATTGCTGTTGGTTTCTTTTTTGGTTTTTGTTGTTTTTTTTTCTCATCAGACTGTTGTGCCCCAAACATTGGCTGCAGTATTCAAATACGGCACTGAACCTTTCCTAGTTTTACAACATCATGTCACTCTGCAAATTGTTATCCCTTCATCCTTGTTTTCATCACCTCCCCTTCTTCCTGTTTTATTGCATAGCCTTGTATCAGCTCTCTAACTCCACATCTTCTTCTACCCTTTGGACTTTCTCTTGCTTTCCCTCTCTAAATTCCCCTCCCTACTGTACGACCTCTTGCCAAGGCCCCAGGGATTTGCTCAGTTGTTGTGATGGTGGAGGATTTTGGGATGCTGCCGTTTTAATGATTTTGCCCTGCGGCCCAGATCAGCCAGAGTAACACAGTTACCATTTTTAAAGAGACGGAGGCCTTTCACCTGTACATGCTCATAAAAAATCTGTACTTATAAAGCTATCTTTTCCTTTAATACTTTGCATTTCAAAATTGTAACATATTTAGTTCCCAATTTCTGTATCGAATAAGGGATCTAATAATTTGAGAGGGTGATTTCCCTCTTCTCTTCTCTTCTCTTCTCTTCTCTTCTCTTCTCTTCTCTTCTCTTCTCTTCTCTTCTCTTCTCTTCTCTTCTCTTCTCTTCTCTTCTCTTCTCTTCTCTTCTCTCTCACCCTACTCAGTTCATTCTATACACTGGATTATTTGGATTTAACTTCACACCTCAGGCAAGTCCTGCAAACACATTGCAATTAGAATCATGCACTTCACAGCATCACAAGCTCACTAACTGATGAAGTTCCACCACTTGATTTCAATTATAGCGTATTCAGTCATTTCTTGTTCAGACTTTGGGTCTATCAGCAGTTTCTTCAGAATCAAGTAGCGGCAGAAGGTTGTTTAAAACAACTGTTTGGGCAGAGCCCTGAGTGCGCTGTTTGAGTATGTTTGGGTGTTTAACTTATTGGTTGGCTTACTTACTTATTGGTCATCTCTATCTGTCTCTCTCTCTCTCTCTCTCTTTGTCTTTCTGCCGCCCTCCATCCCTTTCTGTCCCATTCCAGACATTGATGACTGCCAGTCCAATCCATGCCAGAATGGAGGAACATGCATCGATGAGATCAACTCTTTTGTTTGTCTTTGTCTTCCAAGCTACAGCGGAGCTACATGTGAGAAAGGTAACGCATTGTTCTCTGTGCCTCACAAAGTTGCCAGGGTTTATTGATTGCTGCAGAAATGGTTGAGAGTTTTATGTGGAGATGGCGAGAGGAAAGTAACTGGAGCAAAGGAGCGGGAGCTAGGTAAGACCAGAAGAATAGGAATAAAAAAGAGGAGCGGAGGATAGTGAGAATAAGACGGTGGTTTGGTGGAGAACAGGATGTGGAGACAGAGGAGGAGAGAAGAGGAACTGTGTAACATAACTTAATGAGAATGTGTAAATGGGGATGAGCGAAAAGGGATGAAGGGGTTGTAGACAAAGAAGCAAAGGAGGAGGCCGAGAGAAAAGCCCCATGGAATAATGTATTCGGTTTACACAGAACACCTGCGTCCAGCTGCTCTGCTCTTATTATGGGAATTCCCTTGAGAGGTGTCCGGCATAAAGAAGGGTGTTGACAAACTGCTTTAGACGTGAAAATATGGCCAATATGTCAATGCAAACACTGATGAATGCAAATTACTGTTTTATTCAATATATTAAGATTGCTGGTAATTACTTACCTTACCAACCTTTTCTGTTTCATTACTTTTTTTTTGTCTTGTTTGTGGGACGGAGGTTTCAGTGATTAAAAGCTGTTGGTGGATTTTCATGCTGAATGCATATCCATATGCACTCGTAATTTTGTGTCGTAAAGAAATGGCAAATATATTCACATTATTCTTTCTTGAACTGATATTGTTGTCAGTATAGCGGTTAAATGTCTATGGAGTTGAGAAGCAACAAAATATGAAAGTCCGCAAACTGTAAATCCTAAATATTTTTTTCTTTAAATTTCAAGATTTAAAGTAACAGAACTACATTTTTCAGAGACAGATTGTTGTTAAGATATTTAGAAACATTCACCACAGTAATAAAAAAACAGATCATGAATTTTGTTTTTTCATGAATGAAATAGTTGCTAAAATGAGCATCATGGTAAAGCAACGCATTTTGATTCCAAGCAAAATGAAAGATGGTAGGAGAGACTGTGGTCCGCATTCCCCCTAACCCACTGAACCGAAGCACAATAAGAACTAAAAAAGAAAAACAACTGGTACTTGTGATTTACAAGCGAAAATGAACTTAAGTAATAAACCCCAACATGCTAAATCAATAAACAATGCAAATTACAAAACACAAAGAAAGTCCGGGACAAAACAAACGGAGACCTCCTTAATGATAGTTCCGCTGAGTGTGCAGTGTCTGAGCCAGAGCAGTTGTCTGCTCCTCCTCCCCCTTTCTCCCCTCACTCTATATGCTGATTACCTTTAGATGCACCGAATGCAGGTGGAGAAGAGAAGAAACCTCCTGAGAGGGGCAGCAACCAAAACACAGCTCAGGCAAAGGCCAAGAGGACATGTAAAATTCCTTCAATAATAGGGGAAATAAGAACATTATAATAAATCATTTGTCAGTGAACAATGCATTGCGTTTGGACATTTGCATTACCATTAATAATATGATTACCATTACATTGCAAGGATATAAGACTTTCTCTGAGTTCTACATTTGATAAATACAACCACATACTTGTGTGATAATTAATAGTCTAACTGGACTGGCCTCAAGCTCATTTTATTCTGTATTCTGTATAACAATTCTGTATAACAGCTAACCTCTTCCTGTCAAACTTTCAGTGAGCTAAAGAAATGACACTGACATCAGTGAACGTGAAATCAACATTCAAATGTTAAATTCTACAAATATATTATTCGACGCCGTAAAGCTCTGACAAAGAGAAGACAAAATCCATAAGATGTTCCTTTAGAATATATGAAACTGAAAAATTTTGCATTGTATTTAGATAATATCAAAACAAAAGACTGTTTTCTTTTGTTTTTTTCTTTAGCCATCTTGGATCTTAACCACAAAAGCGGCCTGAACACCTAACAAAATCTTCTTCATCCGCTTGTCCTGCACTCGGGGTCGCAGGGGATGCTGGAGCGTATCCCAGCTGTCATTGAACGAGAGGCAATGTACACCCTGGATCAGTCGCCAGTCAATCGCAGGGCCACATACAAAGATAGACAGCATTCACTCACTCACTCAGTCAGAGCAAATTTAAACATTTTTTCCAGTTAACCTGCTGCGTGTTTTTGGAATGTGTAAGGAAACCAGAGTACCCGGAGGAAAACCGCACAGACACGGGGAGAACATGCAAACTCCGCACAGAAAGGTCCCCTAGTCGGAATCAAACCAGGGTCCTTCATCCTGTGAGGCTGAAGCACTAAACACTGAGCCACCGTGCCTAACATTATGATATCTCAAATTATCTTTACTGCTTTGCAGTGCATACTGCCTTTTAAAAACAGAATTAATGGAAACTATATATTGTAAAAAGTGAATATATTCTTAACATGGTAATCACACTGACTATCTTTTTTTTATTTAAACATAGGTGAGTATCCTCCTGCCTCGTTGTTCAACAACCAAATCTAGATAACTGCTGTTTTACTTGAAACTCTGGCACAACAATTTCCTTCGGGATTAATAAAGTTGTTCTCATCTCATCTCATCATTTTCACTCACTTAGATTTGGTTGTGTTAACATCTTCAGACCATTTCTGCGGACTCTGGGCTCATAGCCAATGATGTTGCAGTTTCAGATTTGTCATTAGGTTCTTCTCCCCCCTAAAATGTGTCCGATACACAGCAGCTATAATGCAACTGCTAGAAAGTGTTTATTATCCCTCAATATATCTATCCCAAAAAAGAAAGACCTATCACTCAAATTTGTCAGTATTTTGCCAGTTTGTATTGTTTGTGTCAGCTTGGTCAGTTGAAGTGATCATCAAAAACTGATCTCTGCTTTATTTTGTCAGTTCCTTGGCCACAGTGAGTATTGTGGGCCTTTAAGTTGTCGAGTATTGGAGGTTTGGATTTCACTTGGCAGGGTTTGTTCCACATTTCTTCATGAGTCACAGTCCTTCCACTTGCATTGTTCCATTTTTTCCACACTCTTTGCTTTTTTTTTTATTCCAGCAGTTTTGCTTATCCACTCTGCATTGTTACAACAGTCAGTTTCCCTGACCACTGCCATCCATTCAAGGGATACAAAAAAATCAGACAGACCAAGAAGTTATTATTTTTCTCCTTCTTGCTTGTGCTGAGATTAAAAACACTCCTGTTCAATTTTATAAATCTGCAAATAAAAAACCTGACTTTTTATCATCTCAAAAGTTTAGCAGATTGGAGACATCATCTACTTGCTCATTTGGAGGTCAAATTCATTTGTATCAATTGTACTTTTTTTTATTTTTCATTAAAGAATTGGGTAGTGTGACGCAGTTGTCAGCACTCCCACATCATGGCAAGAAGGTCCCTGGTATGGTTCTGACAAATCACTTCCTTTGTGGATTTAATATATTCCGCTTGTGTCTGTATGGGTTTTCTCCAGTCTCTCCCAAACCCTCAAATAGTGTATAACATTCAATAGATTACTTTAGGAACTAGAATAGCCCATTGATGTAAAGGGGGAAGTGAATGGTATTTGTACTGTATGTCTCTTTAGGGCGATGCGACTGAATTTGGATGGTCCAGGGTGACTAAATGAATCTAAATTTGTATGCTTAGCTGTTTCCTTTGTTAACCTCATCCTTAATGTTTATTTGGGAATGGTTGGTGATAACTTTCTTTAACGTATGAGTCAGTTGAAAATTGTAATTTAGGAAAAGAACATATTAGATTAGTATTAGAACTGTGCATGTTTCCTCCCCTGCTGTGTTCCTGCCTTCACGGCTGATTGGGAACAGCAGGTCTGATTGTGTAAATCTGAAGTCTCTGTTTTCCTGTCACTTTCATCCCTCAGTGCTCTATGCTCACACAAATATGTGATTCTGCTATCAAAAGTACTACTCGCAGTAGGCATCTTTCTGCATTTCAGCTCAATCTCTATTTAATATCCAGAGGGAGGTATGAAATGCTGCATGAGCAGTGAAAACAAACACTTGTTCAGCCAAGGGTTCTGTCCACTTAAATGTCATCTAGTCCGTCTTTGTCTCAGTAAAGTGTTGTGTGTGTGTGTGTGTGTGTGTGTGTGTGTGTGTGTGTGTGTGCGTGCTCCTGGCTCCCTCTGGCCTGTTACCATGGTGATCCTATCAGAGAGTCAATAATAGTAAGTTGACAGGGCTGAAGTCCCATGGTGAACATCCTGGAATACAACTGCAAATTATAATTATCATATAAATTCTAAATTTTCTGTGCAAGGCATTTTAGTTATTTGTCATCTTTGCATGACTCATTTTCTAACATAAAAAGATAATTTATCTGTTGTCCTCAAAGTCTCAGTATTTGTTGCAGTAATCATCTTCATTGTACCATTTTTCCCAAATGTATTCAGTTGAAGGTATAGTTGTCAGAGAGAAAAGTGTTGTTGTGATCAGGTGAATCAAGCTCATCACTCATTGTTGCTGATTGTGGAATCCCTGTGAGCAACTGCTCTCTAATCAGAGGGGAAAATAAAGCAAATTTTTTCCTAGCTCCCCTGAACAGAAAAAGGGACGGATAAGCCAGTTACTTTTTCCTCCGCTTTCTCCTGCCATTTTTCCTCTCATCCACTGTCATTTATTCACCTCTACTGGCAATGAGTGTGCAGGTGTTAGACTGTTAAAAACGACTTTCACATTTTTCACACACTGTCAACTTGGAAATTCTATGACACAACATGACATAACAAGAGCATCTCAATTAGACAGGCTTTTGCACATGCACTTACACATTTACATGCAGAGCCAGAAAAGAGGTAACTCATTAACCCCTAGACTAAGCAGTCATAGTCAACTATGCATGTAAAATTTTACCTGGTGTGTCTGTCATCCAAATTTAACACGTAAACTAAAAATACTACACTCAAAATTCATAATATGCCAAAAATTTTGACAAGATTTGTTTTCGACTTTGGTTTCACACAGATATAATGTTACTAATCCACACAATGAAAGCCCAAAATGTCTTTGGGAGTCTTTTCTTTACTATCTTTTCATATTATTCTACAGCTATATAACAAAAAAACCTATAAAACACAATCAAATCCATCCCAAAATTCATTAAGTCTCTCTCATTTGAGAGCAGAAAATATATATGCTGAAAATCAAACAAAGGCTGGCTCTAGAGGATTGTAGAAAATAAATGCATTCCCTGTCAAAACCAAATGAAAGGACCAGCTCCTTATCTTTCCAGTGTTATGTATTTTCCCTCAAACCCGTACCTGCAGTTTACCTTGCCCCCCCCTTTTGTTAGATCATGCATTTTTTTTTTTTATATGTATTCATGTTTTTTTGGGTGTTGTTTATTTTTGTGGCAAAGTCCCTCATCCTCAGTAGGTGGCACAGCTGTTCCAGACAAGAATGACTGGATACCAGAGCTGGAGGCGAGCATGCTAATGAGTTTGCCTCAGTGAGTGTTGGTGAGGTTTGCAGCGTGACCATTATACACCACAGCTATCTACTGAAACAAATTTGATACAGTTAGAATTGCTCTGGGCTGGATGGCATACTGATTCAACTAACATGAGACACAGCTGAAAATTTCTCAGTTTAATAAACATACGTGCGAGAGCACAAACATTCCCACACAATAAAGATGAATTCATCATAGCAAGTTCAATCTTAAAAGCAAACAAAAAGCAGACATTACAGGGAACCCAGAGCAAAGTGGAGCACAACTTCTCCACCGACCAGGACTTTGGGTGAATCTGGGTCAGACAGATATAAGAACTTGGAGTGTGTCAACACCAACAGCAACACCAGCACTGCAGATGGAAAATGATGTAGTGGAGCCTACACAGAGACTAATGAGGAGGAGAGCAGACGGAGCTGACTAACAGCAGTGGGAAGTGCTTCAGAAAGCACCAGATGCAATCCTTCTGTCATTGCATGCTTGTTATTCCTTTCTCCTTTACGCTCATATTTTATCGTCATGCATATGCATTATTTGGCATGTACTCATCCTTACCATAATTTCATGGTGTTTGTTTAACATGAAAAATGATATAATTTATTAGTCATTGAATATCACTTGTTGTTGTTTGGGGTTGGATTTGAATGCATTTGTCACTTCAAAATAGGGACAAATGATCTTAAATGTAGTAGAATAGCAGAGACAGGTGTCTAGGTGAAAGCAAAAACTGATAAGGCTGAATTTAGCTTATTCCCATGTCTGCGTGGGTTTCCTCCCAAAATGTGCAAATAAGAGCATGAATGGTTGTATATGTGGCCCTGCGTGTACCCTAGGGTGTACCCTGCCTCTTGCCCAATGGCAGCTGGGATAGGCCCCAGCGGCAGACAATGGATGGATGGATAATAGAAATACCATGCCATGAATGACTTTACAATTACCGTCATACTCTAGTCTTGAATATTCTCTTTACTGATTGACTGTGACTTTGCACCGGTCATGTCACAGACCATTATGCTGTTGCTCCCTTACATCACATCCTCCATCCATCCTTGTAATAGGCCATGAGTTGGGATGCAACCCTTCATTTGTTTTCTTGTTTTTTTTTTCTGAATTACTGGAAAGAATGCAGTCTCACTTTGTCTCTCAGCATTTTCAACCACGCTATGATGCTTATCTGGTTACTTAATAGACTTAAGAAAATAAGATCTCATTTTATCAAACATCATTGCTCCTATCTGCCCTAGACCATAAAAGGTTGCTGCTGAGTAAAGGGAAGCTTACTGTTGATGATCCATCATGGCCAGTATTCAGAGATTCACATCATTGTTTGTTATCCCTTGAAATTCATGCCGACTATGTGTTTGATCAAACTCCAAGTTCTGATGACATAATGGACACCAGAGTGTCTCAGCAAGCAGTCCCCCTGAGATAACCTATCATAAGCGTGCTTAGTGGCGCAGCAGCCACCCACGGCACAGAAATGCCAAAAAGGCACAATATGACATAACAGAACACAAAAGACACTGATTTTAGAAACCAACAACATAATTCATTCAATTAGGGTACTCAGTAATTCCCTTCTCCACAATTAAGTAAACGTCCAGTAACTCAGATCAAATTTTTAATTTATATTTGGTCTCTACAACTGTTTTACAGAAGTATAAGGTTGAAAAGCAGGTTTGGATGGAGAATCAAGTCATATACAATTTACAGTATAGTAAGAACTAAATTCAGTTTGGTTGCATCATTTGCTGTCACATTATGATGAAAGATAATTCCAACAGCCCTGTGTGTTAAAGTCTGCAATTACATTTTTGCTTTGGAATGGGAAGCATCACCCCTCAATTTGATAAATTAGTGAGGCCGGTAATCCTGAATGCATGTACATCGGGAAAATTTAGGTGTGTGGTGGGGTGGGGGGTGAAAGGGGGCTTATTTCTTAATCACAAGCTGTCCCCTGGTGATTGTTGTCCCATTTAAGGGGAATTTAAATTGAGATTTGTGTGTTCTAATGACTGTGGGGACGTGCGCCGATATGAAAAAGAGAGGCAGCTCAAGCCTATTGCTTTGCCTCATCAGTCTCTGAAAAAAGGAATACCTATCCATTGCTCTTCCAATGGCGCTGAGAGACACACACAAATGTACGTATTGTGCAGCACATTCACCAGTAGAAAAACGCATTCAGCAACGTGTCCTTGAAATTTTTCCGAAGCCTTGCAAAGGCTATTCAGATGGAATAACGTCAAAGTATAGTCCTCACTCAGTATCCGATTGTGTTCTTTGTTTGCCAATTCTCTAAACACAACATGGGAGGAAACAAGGAGATAATTTATCCCAGGGCAGGTGTTCGCTTAGACAATGCTCTTTTCGCGAGCGCCATTATCTCTTACAAAATGTAAAGGAGGCCCACAAAGAAGAAAGAATATAAAGTATAGTCGGGGCAAGTACAATTAATTGAGATGTTTTAGAAGACTAATTAAGCCCATTAAATCCAACATGAATTTACGCCTTCTGATCTGGATTATCCTGCCACCCATACTAGCTACCTAATGTTCTTTTCTATCAGGCAATATACCACATCTCGATCCTGAGTAATGTGTGTAAGAATAAGAACGTAAGCTTCAGTAAAGTGAGCTGGGCCCCTGGTTGGAGCAAGCTGGGGATTTTCCTCTTTATGACCAGGCGGATGTACTGCTCGGTCAGCCTTTTTTATTTTGGAACGCCGAACACACACAACAGCTAAAACACGTTCGATTGGCCAACTGCTTCACTCACGCCTTTGAAACGAACTAACATTTGACAACGCAACTACAACATGAGACAGACACAAATGAACAACCCCCCCCCACACATTGCAAACCCTTTATCACATAATTACAACAGTCTCTTGGTCTATATCCCACATCCCATGCCTCATTCACCTACCTAAACCCTCAGCCAATGATATCTTATAGGTCGTCCAGGACGCCACATTATTTCATTGGTATTTCAACAAATCCAGTCTGGTAGGCACGACATGGCATTGGACAGCAGGATCATCCATCCTTCCATTATTTACTGCTTATCCTGCACTCAGGGTCGTGGGGATGCTGGAGCCTATCCCAGCTGTCATTGGGCGAGAGTTGTGCGACGGAAACGCTAACCGCTGCGCCACCGTGCCGCCATGAGGAGCTATATATTTAATATTATTATTTGTTGTCATCACAGATTCATGTTGGCAGTCTATATCATTTTATATCAAATGCCTTCTATGAATGTAATATTGACAACTAATGTTTGGATAAGTCATGCACTTTGCGCATTATTGGGATATGGACAACTAATTGAGAGACCAAATTTTTTCAAAGCAGGAAAGTGTTTTTTTGGCAGTGAAGGCCTTTGGAGCCCTCACTTTCACCTTCATCAGTATCAATGGAGAAAATATAGCAAGGGGCTAATTAGGCCAATTCAGGCTGGCATCAGATATTCATGAATCTCCCTGAAGCTGTTTTACTTTGACATTCGCTGCTTCTAATTGTCAGAATCACAGTATTATGATGTTCCATTAATCAACACTGCACTCATAATAACCATTAATAATTAAACAGCTATTCGCATATTCTGACCTTTTGTCTCGGGCCATTGGTGGATTCACCCTTATTTCGGCTTTTCTTTTTATCACCAACCAAGTTTCTTCCTGCCTCTATCCTGCCGGACGGCTGTCATCTACCCTCTTGTAAGAGGCAAGTTGAGATGTCTTCCCACAAAAAGAGACACCATGAAGAATCCCAACGGCACGTACACGCACGCACACTGTTTTATTATTAAGGAGCTAAAAGGAGCAAGGCAGTAAAAATATAGCTGAGTGATGCGTATAAACAAGTCGATTATTCAGCGGCAAGTGAAAGGCATTTTCTTTCCTAACTGCCATTGACTAAATTCTTGGGGAATATTAACCGTTGAAGTGCACCCTACCTCTCCCTGCCTGACAAAGCTAAAAGGACGAAAAAGAAGACAACTTTAATAATGTCTAAATTTTTGAAGAGGTTGATGTGAAGTTGAGCTTTGAGCCTCACTGTCAGAGAGTGGGAGAAGAAATCAGCTGAGACTCAGCTGAAGATCTGAAGGGCAGAAAACATCCCTGTTTATTTTTGATCTTTCATTTTTTTTTTTTTCCATTTCTCCATCTCCCTCACTCCTCTTTACCCCATTCTAGCTGTTCTGTCCTCTGACTCAAACTCAATGTTCTTTTCTGTCAAAGCTTCGGGTAAATCTCAGGTGGAGATTTACATAAATCTGCACCTGCACCACATCTGCATCATGTGTTATTCGCCGCTTTAGGGACCCTGGTCGAGGCTTTTATGGGACTCAGATTAGCTTTATCCACGCAGGCTGGGCTGTCTGCCACCTTTGCAGCAGAGTGTGTATCATTCACTGAAGGTGTGTATGTTTAATTTATCCCATTCCGACTCTCCTGTTCCTGTAGATAACAACCCATTTCCAGCCTTCATGAGCCAATCTGGGCCGTGTCCTAACGCTCATACAGTGTTGCAGCCTCCATGCGGGTAAACACTAAGCAGAGAGATTTCAAATTTAAGTGAAAGGCCATGTCACAGTCGACAGAGTAAAGGATAGCAGCAGGTACTGACTTTGGCCTCTAATGATCAGGAATAACAGCAGTTGTTTCTTCTGTTGAGAGTTAAAAAAATAGTGCTCCTTCAAACATAGCAGCCTTCTGTTAGGCCGCTTTATGTTTCAGGATATTTCCATGTCTTTTTTACCCGCCGTGCGATACTTCATCTGTTTATACAAAGTATTCAAAAACTGGACTCACATTGGATTTGGGCTGCATTGGTTCTTGTCAAAATATACAAATACAAAGTTGGATCTCACAAATTATTCTTGAACGATGATGTATGTAAACATCTATCAACACCCATATAAGTACAGTAATAAATCATCATACAGTGGATTAAAGAATGCCCAGGGAGCAACTCTGAAATGGAGAGAACAGGCTCACTCAAGTCCTGCCGGGAAGTTAAACTCTGGCTCATCTTACTGTCATTTAAGAAATCGAGTATTAAGCCACTCAGTTATCCAGAAGAGGCTGGAAATGTTAAAATGGCCAATTGGGTTTTATGTCGTTATACAAATTTTGAAGTCATTATAATTGATCTCCAGTTAGCCTTAGATTAATTTTAGCTGCCCAAGTACTGAGATAATTCTGCACATTTGCATTTACTGTGTGAAAGGACCGGACTCGGCGAACACGCTGGTTTGGAGAATTTGACGACTTGGAGTGAGGAAAGTCATATATCTATATCTCTTGCCTACAATTTAAAGTGATAGTAAAATCTCTGCAGGATCTCCTTTTCACATCACAGTTTTTATTCTTAATTCATTCATTTAGTCATATGCCTTTTTTTGTTTTTTTTTTATGTCTTTTTGAATAAAGAATGATCTGCTTAAGTGAATCAAATGCAGAGCCATTGGGTGATTTGTGTCATGTGCATGGGCGCTTTAAGAGACCTCTGACCATGTGTTGTAACTGTCACGTTTTGATGTAAGTTATATATCATCTCAATATTTTCACAGCGAGATTAATTAATAGAGCATGTTTTCAGTGTACACCAACCACCTATATTCTGGAATCATAATGTCAATAAGCCAAAGGTGTGTCTTTCACCGAAGCAGATTAACTTGACTGCATCCATCAGAAATTCTTTACACAACCAAGTCTTACAGATGTTTTAAAAAAAATCAAATATCTGGGCAGGCTGTAGTCAAAGAGACGAAACCCTTTACATCAGGTTTGATTCTGGGCTGCAACTGTGACACTGGAATTAGCGTCTCCTTCATGTAAGACAAACCAGACAGAGTGACTACATGTCAAACAGGCTGGTGGGTGGATGATGAATTTCAAGCAGTGTCACATATTGCTGGAGCATGAAAGAATGATAAAACTGAACAAGCATTTGACTCCATAAATTTCCCTGATTGATTCAAATATTTCTCTATTCAACCTCTCATGCCAGTCCCTTGCCATCTGAAATGTGTGTGATTTCATGAAAGGATGTGTGTTTGCCTGACATGATATAGCTTTATATTTACTGAAACATGCATGTCAAAGAAATTACATTCTAAGTACATATCTGTATTTTCAAATACACCATTGTATGCTGGACACTGTCAGGCTTAGCATCATTACTCAGTGTCACTGTGTCTGACAGTTTCACACTAAAAGGGGGCGTCATGTTGTCAGCTGACTCTGAGGAAGCCAATAGATCACAGCATGATACTGAAAATATAGCTATCATTATAAACCGTCTACCTTTTTTACAGCAAAATCCCCCTGAAATAAATTATCTCTTGCAAAGTTGTACAAAGTCCTGTTTTACTGTAGGTACGTTTAACTTCGGTTAATGTTCAGTTAACAGATTAATGTAGGTGCTGCTTGCATGTGCTGGTTTCGACCAAGCGGACGTCGACTGGGATTTTCCAAAGCATTCTGTTGAGATGATATTTTCCTTCACCTGAGTAGAAAATCTCATTCTGACCCACTGACTTGGATTTTTATTAAAGCGATGACCACACTTCGCAGCACCAGCACCCTGGCCCATGAAACACCGTGAATGAATTAGTTGAGAGCTTAAAAGAATGGAAAGCATTTATTCTCCTTATTCAGTATGGAAGTTCATACACACTTGCTTTATATTACAGCAAAAAGAGGATTTCATAACACACTCCCTCTTCTCTACTATTCTCTCTTTTTCCACCCAAAACTGCAACTCTCTGCATACTAAACAGGGCCCCATACGACCCAATTTGCACTGGCCAATTTACTGGTGTCGCTTCAGATTTGTTGAAGAAAAAGCTGAGGCCTTTTCCTTGATCCCGTCACTACAGGGGGGAGGGGATACAGGGCTGGGCCAAGTATGACAGGAAACTGGAGGTTGCTCGGCTGGCAGATTCAGTCCAAACTGTGTATAACTACGCGTGCATTCACACACACGAGGAAATGCACACATTTGCACGCCTACATCTAGCGCAAGTAGGCAATCTTGTGCAGAACTGAGAGACATCTAGAGACGCATGAGCATTCATAACACTTGAAATGTGGAGCTCACAGTCACATGGCTAACCCCCAGAGAGATGAGGGGGGCAGATGAGAAAAATGAAGGCAGAGAGGGGGAGTCATTGCGCTGACAGCACTGTGACAGGGCTTAATTACCAGGCGAGCACTGCACACTGGAAGCAATTTCTGAGGATTGTTGTCATTTGAATAGATTAAAACGCCCTTTCACTGGACTAAGCTGTCTTACTGCTGGCTTGCGTCTGCTGTGGATAAAAGCCCCGAGCCAAACGACAGAAGACAGGGAGAGCGATGGAGGGATGGTCACAGAGGAGTGTCCTAGAGAGCTCTTGAAGCAACTGTAATCATTTTTTTTTTTTCCGATGACAGCGTATCAAATAGCAATGTGTATGCTCAGCTCCCCGGCTTTCCTCGTCTTTACAGAATCAGCGTTAGTGGTAAGGAAAAAAAAAAAAACAGCATCATCCTCATGACCTGCTCAGCAACAAAATACAAGCAGTTAATGATGAGCAGGGGATTACAGTGAGGCATTCAGCTGCCGAAATGTCACATTGTTGCTACAGTTAAGATCAAGAGCTGGGGGAGAAAGAATATCGGAGAGAGATTCACCAGGTGTAAAAACAGAACACTAGATGAATAAATAATGCTCCTTTGTAACTGCTGGGGGTGTAAACACTTGGCTATCAAGTTCAACACATCAAGTTTAAAAGCTAATAAAATGTCAGCATTGTGTTCACACCTTGTTTCTGCTGAGAAGCCAGAAGGTCAGCAAACACAGATTTAAGGCAAGATGGTAGTGAATAAAGAATGAGAGGGAAACAGGATTTTTACAGATCTTCTGGACTGTGCGCAGTTGTTTAGCATTAGTACAGAAAATGGAATGCACACATCTGTGTTCTTAATCCTCCCACTCTTTTTCCAGGTACTTCTATTATTCCATCAGATTTTTTTTTTTTTTTTTTTTTGCTGTGGGTCCTGCCGTACCCTCTTCTACTGATTTATCACTGTTCCCTTCAATTTTTTCCTTCTTTTCCTTTCCCTTTTCTATACCCCTTGTACACCTGCAGACACTGAAGGCTGTGAGCACACGTGGAGGAAGTTCCATGGCCACTGTTACAGGTATTTCAGTCGCAGACACACCTGGGAGGATGCTGAGAAAGACTGCAGGGAACACAGTGGTCACCTGGCAAGTATTCACAGCCTGGTTGAGCAGAACTTCATCAGAGGTGAGTGGAGATGGAGCCCATGGAGGTGAAGAGACTCAGCAGTCTCAGCAAATATATGTTTAGACAAGTGAAATGTCTTTCTGGTAGTTGGAGCTCTTCCAAGTACAATGGTCTTTTAAACATCATGATGCCAATTCTCTTGGATTTACTTAATCCTCCTCTTTAACAGTCATTTAGGTGTGACTTATTGTCTTAAATCTTTATTTCAACAAAGAGCAACATGAAAATGCATGAATTTAGCATGCGTCAATTTTTTTTTTTTAATTAGAGAGCTTGAAAAATGAGCTATCATGTAATTGCAATTTTTTTGCAAATAAACAACCAACTAGCTGAGATAATAAAGACAGCTAAGAGAGACAATACTACCATCCATCCATCTTCTCCGCCTAACCGGAGTCGGGTCGCGAGGGGCAGCAGCCGGAGCAGCGAGGCCCAGACCTCCCTCTCCCCCGCTACATGGTCCAGCTCCTTGAGGGAGACCCCGAGGCGTTCCCAGCCCAGCCAGGAGACATAGTCTCTCCAGCGTGTCCTGGGTCTTCCCCATGGTCTCCTCCCAGATGGACATGCCCGGAATATCTCCCCTGGGAGGCGTCCAGGAGGCATCCTGACCGGATGGCCGAGCCACCTCATCTTGCTCCTCTCTATGAGGACGAGCAGCGGCTCTACTCCGAGCACTGACCAAACTTCTCACCCAATCTCCAAGGGCGGGCCCAGCCACCTTGCGGAGGAAACGCATTTCTTTCGGCCGCTTGTATCCGCGATCTAGTTCTTTAGGTCACTACCCACAGTTCGTGACCATAGGTGAGGGTTGGAACGTAGATCGACCGATAAATTGAGAGCTTTGCCTTTTGGCTCAGCTCCTTCTTCACCACGACAGACCGGCACAGAGTCCACATCACTGCAGATGCCGCACCAATCCGCCTGTTGATCTCTGGCTCCATCCTCCCCTCCCTCAATATTACCATGGCAATGAAATTCCAGCAACAGTTTTGTCATTATTAAAAATTTAATTCACAGTACATGCTTAAATTTTGCATTGATGAAGAACCCCACAAAAAAATATACTATAAAATCAAACAGCTACTTTGATGATCCTAGATGCATTAGTTCAAAGAGTTCTACAAAAGCCATAACTAGCATATTGAATAATCCCCCATCAACACTATAAAATAATTACAAAACATTCTTGGAGGTACAATAAAAAACATTTTTTTGAAACAACGACAACAAAATCTGCCTGATTGCACTGCCTTTAACTTGTACATGCTGTTTTTACCAGATGTTGGTAAATAACCAGTTTTCTGTCCCATGACTATCATATTTGGCTGCGGCACTTCTTCTTGCCTTTCTGTGTATTCCATAACTCAGAAACAACTTTCGCCTACTTCTGCCGTGGGCTGCCCTTGAGGGTTTATTGTGTTCCCTGTTGGAAAAATACACATCAGCCAAATGAATTTCTATCAATATTCACAGCTTTAAATGGTGCTTGATGTAAGTGTCAGCGAAAGAGCATTTCCATATAGTTTCTTGGAGAGTGTCTCGGAAAGAGGTGCAATAAGTGAGGTAATTTAATTCATGAAGTAAGAGTGTCAGTAGGGTGAATGAAATGACAAAAAAAGAAACCAGTGAGATAAAAAACTTTGTCCTTGTCGAATTATTTGACTTGAGCATGTAAAACCATCTTGTTTATTGAGCATTATTCACCAGTTTGCGAATGCAAATTCAACTTTAAGTCTGAAAGAGCTGGTGCTGTTGAAAGCTCTTGCAGGCTTTTTAGCTCTTTGGCATTTGAAAACAGTTGATTCATATTATCATACAAATAGTCTTTCTTTGATGAACATTCAACAACTTGCTGTCTCTACGGCTTCATGTGTGAAAGTCTCATTAACACTTATGTCGCAAAAAGAGGCTGCAAGGAATGCCACCCATCTCCTACCCATTTTTGTTCAACATGCAAGTAAATACAAAAACTGTATAATTGCCTCAAAAATATACATCTCCACCTCTGCAATAAAGGGGATCAGGGTCGTTAGGATGATTTATTTGCCTGGTAATGGTGTTAATAAGATACACAATGATTGAAATTCCATTACATAAGTACACGGGCACTCACACGTGATTTGTGACCACATACAAATGAGATTATCAAACAGCAACATTAGTGATTTTTTTTTTCCAGAGGCACAGAATTCCCAATACCCGGCTGTGTCTCTATTATTGCTCATCTCTCGACCGCGGTGGGAAGACGGCGGAGCTCAGAGTCGTGTGTGGAGCCTGTTGAACAAATTGCAGCGTGCAATATAATATTAAAAAGGTTTATCACATAAAGGTCAGCCTACCAGCTGTGCAGTGAGCCATCCAGCCAGTGGAAACAGTTTTATAAATAATGGTCTCTGTGTTGCTGTCAAACATACTTTGCATGACATCACCAGGCTGCCTCTGCCTGTCCCTTTGTATGTTAGGAGATTAAAATTAAAACCTGAGAATCAGTCTCCCGGACTGTCTCTGAAGGTTTGAAGTTCAATGTGTCTTTTTTTAATCTGACCCACACTTGATAGAAATGGGACGGTGATTTAAAGGAATATCTCTTTGACATAGATTTTGTGAATTTTATCTTATGAGACTGTATCACACAACATGTTTTTACAGGACTAACTGATGGATTTGGATCAGCTGCCGAATGTATCTGTGTTTCTCTTTGCTTTATATCCCACAAAGGCTTAAGTCATGACAACACCTGGATTGGGTTAAATGATCGCACAGTGGAGGACGACTTTCAGTGGACTGACAAGATGGACCTGGTGAGGAAACACTTTGTTTGAGTCATTTTTATTGGGTATGACAAACTTATGACTAAGTGACCTAACCAGATACATTAGATGTTTCTATGTCAAACATAAAGCATTCAATATGACAATATGCAAAATATTCAAATGCTGGAACAAGAAAATAAAATATATGTCATTCTGACACAAGAAAGGACTTCATGGAACAGAAATAGCTCTTGCTGAGATGAATGTAATGATGGAAATTAGCATTTACATAATAATTTTGTCCAAAAATATTATCACAAATATGTCCGTCAGTATGTATGTTTAAAGTACAATGTTTCCGCTATCCTGTTATTGTAATACAATAAAATCCATGATTTAGTCTCTTAATTCCATGTGCAATGAGAAAATAAACAATAGATCAAACAGAATTGTGAATCTAACTCTGTTCTGAAGACTGAAATGTCAAAACTACAGTTTTGACATTTTAGGCTGACAAAGTCAACATAAACAGCTAAATGACAAGAGCTGTGATTTGTAATGAGCTATTATGCCATTTAAAAATGGCAGGTGACATCAGTTTTCATTTTCTACCATGGTTACTGACATTGACTGTGCTGTTCTAAATATGGCTCAATATCAGGAGATAATCTACTCTTGTTCTCAGGAAATATATGCATTTGCAGTCAAAATAGTACTTTTCAGCTCATTTCTGCAGATTTTTAAGGAGACACATATATTTTTCAAAGCAAAATGTCTTTATGGGGGAGACAGTATTGTATTGTATTTTGTATTTTGACTTACATTACTTAGATTTGCAGAGTATTCCCCTAAAATTCTGCACAGACCATTTAACGATTTCAAGCGTTCTATCTTTTATCCCAACCTCTTACACAACAGATAACATTTGAAACCGGAAACAAAAACAAAACTCTGGGAAGAAAGTTTAATAATCTTTCTGTCCTGAAGTGAACTAGTCACAAGGATTCATCAAAATATTGTGTGAAAATATGTATTGTGTAATTGTAAATTGTGTGTGTGTGTGTGTGTGTGTGTGTGTGTGTGTGTGTGTGTAAAGCAATATGAAAACTGGCGTGAAAACCAGCCAGACAACTTCTTCGCCGGGGGAGAGGACTGTGTGGTCATGATTGCTCACGAAAATGGCAAATGGAATGACGTGCCATGCAACTACAACCTGCCCTACGTCTGCAAGAAGGGAACAGGTGAGAACAACAATGTGGATGAGAGGAGGGAAGGCTGTGACTTTTGAGCTGCTGCGAGTATTATGTAACATCAACTCGTAATTAAGATGACTGACAAGGGGGAAAGAAGGCAGATATAAAAGACCACTGTGAAAGAAAAACACGGGCTCAGAGACAAGACAGTACATTTAAAGTGAGACAGTGAGGAATTGGGCAGAAGGAGGCACTGTGAGATGTACAAAAAAGGGAAAGAAAAAAATAACTTGCTGTCAGTATTTTGGACTGAACTCCTATCTTTAGGTCTTTATGGTAAGAGAAAGGGATGGGACACACTCAACACAGTGTTTTTATGCAAAGGAGCTCACAGGAGTTTTTGCTGAAGAGCAGGAGCTGACAGTACATGTACCTTTGGATGTGTCTGAATGTTCTGGCTGTGTCATACTTTACATAAAACACGTGTCTCTGCAGTAGAGAGGATTAACTCAGCACCTTCAATTACTTTATCTACTTCTTTGGCATAAGCTTGGTTTGAAAAGTTCCACACCCACAAACACCTAACGTGGCATTTTTATTTCGTTTATTTTCTTTTCCTTGAGAAGATGCTCTGTTTTCGGAATTTTTTGGAATAGTAATAATGAAAGGAAAGGTGTACAAGACAGTGGTGAGACCAGCGATGCTGTGTGGCCCAGAAACAGTTAGAATGACGAAAAGACAGGAAGCAGAGCTGGAGGTCGCAGAGATGAAGATGCTAAGGTTCTCTTTGGGAGTGGCCGAGATGGATAGGATCAGGAATGAGTCTATCAGAGGAACAGCACATGTTAGATGTTTTGGAGAAAAGGTCAGAGAAGTCAGACTGAGATGGTTCGGTCATGTACAGAAGAGGGATAGTGAATTTATTGGTAGATGGATGCTGGAATTTGGAGCTGCCAGGCAGGAGGTCTAGAGAAAGACCAAAGAGAAGATTTCTGGACATAGTGAGAGAGGAAATGAAGTTAGTCGGTGTGAGAGAGGAGGATACAGAGAATAAGGTGGATGGAGAGGGTTGATTCCCTGTGGCGACCCCAGAGGGAAAAGCCGAAAGGAGAAGAGGAAGCACAAAGTGCTAAGCGCTTGAGTGGTTGGAATTGTTCCTTGAGCATTTTATTATGACACATTAATGGGTGAGTGCCAAATAACCTCCAAGGCCTGTTTAGCTACGCCTATACTCGTTCAATTTGGTTCATAGTCACTTTTGTATATAGTATAAAAAATGAGCGTTACATATCATTGTGGTATAAATTATCCCATAAACATGACCCAGATATATAACTTAGTTTTGCATACTTAATGTTCTGTGTGATATGAAAAAAAGCAGGGAAGTTTAGATTCTTATCCCCTTGTTTTAACAATAAACGATGGCAGAGTTGACGACGCTTTTAATGGATGGCCGCTCAAAGAGATTTACATTCAAGAATAAAATGAGATCAAACAAAGCCGGATAAAGTTAAATAAAGGAAAAGTTAACAAAAAGAAGATTCTTGGTTTGTGGGGTGTTTGAGCATAATTAAATTTTCAGAGCTGGGAAGCCTTTCAACAGAGGATATGATATTAGAGGAGAAAATATATAACTGCTCTGCCATTAAAAGCTTTGCATGTTTTGGAGTTATTAAGATAAAGTATATAAGGAAGAGATTTCTGTACGGGCTTGAGGTCCCACTTGCACAAGCTTTTACTCAATGTTTGAGTTACATGTTTTTAAGATACTGCTTAAATCTTATTTTAACTATTAATTTGCATACAGGTCAGGCTGATTGGCAGTTAAATACGGCTCAGAGAAATTCTTGGATGAGGAATTATAGCAGTGCTCTTTATATGCACGATTAGGAAGGAAACTAACCTTGATCCAAAATGAGATTTATTTTGATGCAGGTCTGGCTTTACATATTTTTTTAAATTGTGTGAAGCGTCTATAATTTTGATAATTCTAATGTAATTTCTTGCTGATTTTCAGTTGATTTGTCACATGATTTTTGTGCATGATGTGTTTAAATAACTTGATGCATAGTAAATTAAAAAAATGTTAAAAAAAATTAAAAATTACAAAAAAGCTCAAAAGTATGTACTTAAATCACTGCTATCAGAAGAAATTGTCTAAAACAGAAACAATAATAATGCATTCATCAAAAAAAAAGTTTTCACCAGAATAATGACTGGAATAAGCCATTTATCATCACTTTAACCCTTATTTTTAAAGTTGCAAGCCACTATATGATTCCTCATGGCCGTCTTCCTCCACATTGGGATTCCGTTATCCAGCGACCCTAGCTTGTTCAGCGCTTAATACAATTTAGAGAGATATAGAGCTGTTTGTTTTGATGCAGGGTTAAAGCAAGCATAGAAGAATAATAGCGAAATCACATGAACGCTTTAATGAATATTGGTAATCCGTTTCATTCAAATTTGACTCCAAATCAATGTTATCCAAACAATGCCATGTTGACCCAGACATGGATATCTGCATTGCAGAATAGGGAAATGAGTCAGCTCTCTGAGTGTGTACTTGAAGCTTTTATTAGATAGGGTTAAGCTTACTTGCACAAAAAATATGAATTGTATGCCAATATGCATTAGTATGCAGTGAGGCCGGAATGGTCTTACTCTTGGTAATGATGCCCCTTTCAGGAAATTGTTTTACTTCTACATATGGTTTGTCATCAGAGGCCTGGAGAGCACACTTCTAAAACAAGTGTGTCTACTCATATCCCTGAGCATATTTCTATGCAAGGAAAGCTATTTCCCCTTCAGGCACAGTGTTGCACCACCTCTGATATGTACTGTCACAAGTCCCCCGTGTCCAGCCCACCTCTGACCTTAATCAGTCAGTTTCAATCACCAGAAGGTTTTCATCTTCATACACATTCCTGGGAGCTTTTTCTCCCTCTACGTGATCCCAAGTAGTGTCTTGTCTTATCAGGGGAGTTTGTCAGCTCCATGCTAAGTATCATCTGTGTGATGTTTGAGGCTCCAGGCCCATGTTCACTGCTTGTCAGCTCATCAGCAGCCTTCTAGGCAGTAACAGCAGCATGAGGGCCCAAGTTACCCCTTAATCAGTGACCAGGGGGTGACTGATTAAGGGCAACTTGGGCCCTTGACAGTGGGGATTTATTTTTCATATGTCTGAAAAGAGGCAAGCCTATCATCTAATGAGAAAATGGAAAAAAGGTGGGAAACTGTTCTTTCAGACAGCTTAAAACAAAAGGTATAAAATATAGTGTCTGATTCAGATGCATCAGGCTTTCTAAATCCAATCACAGGAAAAGTTTTACAATTACCAAAACTAGTCATACAGCTAATGAAAAATGTACAAAGTTTCCAAAGTGTAATATTTAAAGTTAGATTATGATTATAATCTATCAGCACACCCTGCCTATCTGGTACAATGTATTTGAGCTTAAAAATGTTAGATTTCATCAAAAACCTAACCGTGATCAAGTCTCGGTAAATTGCTTTCTTTAAGTATGTGATAATTGTAGTACTGTATTATTCAACTATTTCAATGGGGAAAATATTTTTTACATTAATATTTGAAGTAAAATAATCACATTAAATGTTAATCCACAAGATGGGACTTGAGATATCAAAAGCTACTTTGGGCAGCAAACATTTAAAGGTGCATGTTTTGCATTCCTCATTAACATTTTTCAATGTTAAATCCCTTTCAGGTGTGCACTTTAACAACAAAATGAGCAGAAGCTCTGTGTGTTTGAATGAAATTTCTGAGTTAGTCAGCCAGGAAATTAAATGGCCATTAACCCACCACTAGCACAGCCCAGAGTCAGTGTAAACTCCATTTAACCAGGGGAGTAACAAAGGATCACTGTCTCTAATTGGTTCATGGCAAAGTGAACATGAGTGTGGAGAGGAGCAAAATACAAACATCCCATCTTGAAAAAGGACAATATCCCAAGAGATGGTAACAATCACAGTAGAGCCTGTAAAACAGACCTGGGCATATTATGGCCCGCGGCCCATTTCTCTTGTTTATACGGCCCGCCAAACTATTTTCTTTAGATATCTTAAGAAGTATTTTCAATCAATATTGAATTTAGAAACTCCTTATTTTTCCGTTTTTTTATGATTTTAAAGTTGAAATATAATGCCAAAATATTTAAATATTGAAATGGCAATTTTCATTTTGTTTAATTTACTTGAAACCTAGTTGGCCTGCGCATAAAAATTAAAAAAGAAATGTGGCCTGCCAGCCAAAATAATTGCCCATCCCTGCTTTAAAACCCAACTGGTGGAACGGCAAGAATTGGAAACTTCTTTTCATGATGGCCAGCAACAACTAAATACTCACCCACGCTCACCAGTAACTCAAATGGGGTGGTGTGGTGCAGGGGGTTGTGCAAGAAGGGATTAATAAAGTACATGTAATTATAATTCATTTTAAAGTGATCATTATCATTATCATAAATCAATGTAACGGTAAATTCTCTATCTATTCCTACGTAATATATATGTTGTATAAGATTGTGTTTTTTGTTAAAATGGGCCTTGTGCCATGTATAAAACATAACCTTATTATACATTCAATACTAAACTATTCAAATAATACACAAGTGCATTTATAATAATGTTCTCAGTTTAATGGGTGTGGTGAGTGCGGTGGCAGAGACACTGCCAACATGTTAATATCAATGAAGAAAAAAAGAGGCGACGACCTTTTGGTGCCACTGCCCTGAAGAAACCTACCTGTTACTGGCATAAACTACTGAGTTATTTGAAAATAATGGACAGATTCATTCATTGATTGATTGGCTGATTAATCTTTAGGCTTGGCCGACATCATGAGTGAACCAATGCTTGGGTTGAGAGAGCTTCCGTGTGTAGCTGAATGTTTGCATTTCTGTCTGAAATATACGGTTTGACATCTTCTGTCTCAATTCATCCATTCACTGTAATATGTTGGATTCATGTTATGTATATGTCTAAAGATGTTTCAATATGTGGAAAGAAAAATGTCAGTAAAAAAAGTGAAACATTGACTAATCAACCAAATCCTTCATGATCCCCGTTGAAGACCTCCGCTTCATGTTGGTTGGTTGATCCCAGGATGATTTCCGCAACTGTTGCTGCACAGGTGTGTTGCACACAAGCTTGTGCCACTTTGATACTCATAGCTGATGAGGAACTAGAGCCCATAAAGACCCACTTGCTTCGATGATGTGTTTATAGACAAGTTCCTGGAGATTCATATTTGATTATCTATGCTTTTTGATCGATGAGCAAGATAGCTTAAATGAAATATTGTGTACTGTACTAAATACATAGAAATGGTGGGTTTGAAGGCAACTACTGGTCTCTAACTTGTGGAAAATGAGAAGAACAACATTTGCACAATCTGCTGAATCCCACAGTTCCATCAGATGTCCTTTTAATGTTGTGTTGTCATTCACTGACCTTCTGAGGATCCCCAAATCCCACCCAGAAACAGCTGTCCAATAGGAGTTATTGATGACTTTGCATCAAGTAAGTGCTGGAAGATTGTGGTACAAGGAAGAGCCATGTGTAAACAACATATCCTTTAAGAATTTCCACCCTGAATTTAATAAGAGTGCGGAGTGTTTAATATTCTAATCGTGTTTTTTTCTTTAATATGAGCAGTTAACGGACAAGAATGAAATGTGATTCAGACTTCATGAATTAATCAAATTGGTTTTGGATTGATTTATTTTTTTCATGCTTTTACATGTCAAAATGTTACTGACTCACTTAATTGAAGAGAAGTACTGTTACTGTTATTAGTAACAAATACACGTTTCTGCCGTGACAAATCAAGATGTCTGCTTTGAAAAGGCTGTTCCTGATCTCTCATTTGTTTTTCTCTTTATCTGTTGCCAGATGCCTACATGTCTGGGATGCCAAGTATTTGACATTACTGTAGACTTGCAGGCATAGACACAAGTATTCTCTTTCACTTATTAAAAGCGGGCCACTGTCAGGCGGTCCGAGGAGCAGTCCCCTCAGCAAACAAACCCATAAACAACTGCTGCTGTTTGCAGTTCCATCAATAACGCCACATTTGTCCACAGTGACAGGCTCAATCCCAGTTGTGTTTAAATAAGAATACACACATTTCACTCTGCCTCACCTTCTGACATGATGCCAAAAGGGTATCTGACGCATTGAGGCCTTGACAGTTGCTTGCCTACAACCTTTTCTCAGACACTGGCTCAGAACGCTTGACTCCTATCAAACAAGAACAAATGCACTGATACTCCAAAATGACTTACCGATACTGTTCTCAAACCCCTCATACTTCCACATGCTATTCTTATCCCTGTTCCTATGACATAATCCACAAATCCACAAATACATACATGCAATCACTAAAATCATGATGATATTATAATGACAATATCAGCGAGCTTTGTGTATCCTATGTGTGTAAATATCTATATATTACACATAAGTGTGATTTTCTGGATTTTCTGGATGTTGACAGTTGAAGAGTACCTATGATAAAAAAATTATAGAACTCTACGTTCTTTGTAAGTGGACAAAGCAGTGTATCAAATGCATTGCAATGCATTGGTTGGTTATGTGCTTACCAGGTTTCAGCAAAAACATTGATGTTTCCAAATAGCACAGTATGTTGTTGGTAATGCAGTATATATAAAAACAAAGTACTTAATCTTACAACCTTTAAGCATGTTCTGTTGAACTCATATTAATGTTATTGTGTATCAATTAACTCAACTTCAGTAGTAAATAGCATCTTGAGAGAGACTCGACCTGGTTCCAGGTTTTGTACTGTAGTACTAAAAGTAATCAATCCTCCATTCTTGAATTTTATTAATGGTTTAAGGTAGTGCAGTCAGGAATCAGAGGCTATCTCTGAGCATTCTGAACATTCTATTTTCATGAGCGTTTTATGCATTACACTGTTGGCAGCAGCTGTAACGCAGAGCTTCATTATTAAAATAGGTACTCTTTTGGACAAAACGCAGCTCTGTGAAGTCCCACCTTGATCTGCTTTTTTACCGATTAAATAATGCTTCCTTTTTATCACTTCCTAAGTGCTTTGCTAGAACCTACTGTGAAAAAAAGTAATCAAGTCACTACTTGGTTATAATCCAGAAGAAAAAAAACCATGTAGCCTTCAGCAATCCATTTTAGTCAAGTATGGAATCATCTGAAGTGAGAAGGGAAGTGCTTATTGCCCCTCTACTCTGCAACACATTAAACTGTAAATGTGGTATTAAACCTTTATAAAAGTTAATGGCATTGCTTTCTCTTATTTGGAATTGAAGTGGTAATG
The DNA here is from genome assembly GCF_037954325.1 of Fistularia commersonii. NCBI lineage: Eukaryota > Metazoa > Chordata > Actinopteri > Syngnathiformes > Fistulariidae > Fistularia > Fistularia commersonii. Next base: position 7,020,636 of record NC_141299.1, on the reverse strand, counting down.
AGACCAGAACAAAGAAAATAAGGACAGTCTGGAAAAAGAAAAAAATGTGAGGCAGCATAGCCCATTTGACTGGGGGATCCATTTCTTACTCAAATATGTATGTATATATAAATACACATACACACACACATGTGTATTTGTGCGTGTGTGTGTGTCTGTCCAAATGTCGTTCCTTTATCCCCAACAACTCCTTTTTATATAACCATACTTGACTCCGTGCTCCACATCACCCCTTATTTTGGTGTTCCCTTTATTTTTTTGAGCAGTACATATATATGTATGTATGTAAGCTATAGGCTGAACTGACCAACTTTTCGTCTGTCACTCTCCAGCTATCTGCCGATCACGGCGAGCACGGAGTCTAGTACTGTTACATCAAGAGAATTTCATGGAAATCAAGTGATTTACAGTGAAAGCCTCATTCTACACATATTCACATCTTCAATGTGTAACACATGTTACAATGTGTGTGTGTGTAATTATTGCCCCTAGTGTCTTGTTTGAGACCAGACTTCGAAATTAGAGTGTCAGAACCAACTTTCAGCTGTTTCCTTCATGGGTTGCCACTGCAAATCCTCTGTCTAGATCTAAAGATATTCTCTGCATCTCCTGCTCTCACACCAACTAACTTTATATCCTCTTTCGCGCCATCTGTAAATCTCCTCCTCGGTCTTCCTCCCCGACTCCTGCTTGGTAGTTCTAACATAAGCACCCTTCTACCAATTTATTCACTATCCCTCCGGTAGATTTGTCCAAACTGTCTCTATGTTGGGACCAAACAATGTAGCAATAAAAAATTCTGTCAGATAAGGGGAGAATCTGGGTCCATGTCGTGGCTTGAATGATTGAGTTCATTAGAATTGCAGGGTGGGAAGTGTCACTGTATAATTGTGACACGATCATACTGATACATTAATAATGATACATTTTTGTAACCAGTAAACCAAATTTTTACCAAATCATGAATTTCAAACAGTTGCTAATAGATACTGGAATTTTTGCTGTATATCAAGACACACTCGTCAACACTTTTTATCTAATATTTTAGAAGTCGAACGGCAGTGAAGAACAATAATGCCACCTAATGTCAATAAAAATGCAAAAGTGCATTAGATTATAACCAGCTGCAGCCAAAAGGTCATTGTTATAGGCTTGCTAGAGACCATTTTTAACAAGCTTTCTTTCCTTCTCAAGCACTTTTAAAAAATATTTTCACATTACAACTCTGCTATTTTCACAGATAATTTTAGCTAAATAATGGACCACCAAGAGTGCAAGGGTTATGGGTGACAGAGACCAGAAAAAATCCTTTCCATGATGTTTCTTTCTTGATATTGATGGAATAGTGATGTCACCAGTAGAATCCTGGAGAAACTACATGCACTCACATGCACCCTTCCCTGGGGATAGGACAACCCTCGACAAGAGTTCAGATATGAGTGTTTTTGCAATTTACAGAAACATGGGGAAAAACACACTGACCTGAAGACACACGCTGCCTACTTTGATCGCTGATGCAGGGCCATCAAGGGGACGATTTAGCCCAGATTTACCCTTCAGTGAATTTCTGACCGTGGATTTCATTTGTCTCTGTTTGTGTTCCCACAGTACTTTGCGGAGCCCCACCGACAGTGAACAATGCCTTTCTTATTGGTCGGAAGCGCTCCCATTATGACATACATTCTACAGTGCGTTACCAGTGTGCCAATGGTTTTCTGCAGCGTCATGTGCCAACCGCGAAGTGTCGCGCCAACGGCAAGTGGGACCGGCCCAAAATTATCTGCATAAAATGTAAGTTTTGCATCATGGCAATTTCATGGAGGAAAACAGAATACAAGCATCAAATCCATTTTTTGTCACTTTTGTATATCATCATATTTAGCATGCATAACACCATGGATCCACAGGACCAAACCTTCTGTCACCATGTGCATTCAGGCTTATTGTGATGACTCTTGTTATTAATAATTGCAAGTAGACGGATTACGGTCCAGACTGGATTCATTTCCTGAAGCTCACTTGGCAGTGGCAGAGGCATCATTGAAGTCCTCCATGCTTGAGGCGAAGAGATTTTCTTAAACTATTTTTTTGCATCTTACTTGCATTAACAGCCACATGCTTAAAAGAAATAATGGTCGTTGTGTAAGCGATTTACACAAATTATTCGATTATTTGCAGCAGCTTTAAATATCTTGTTGCCTTTTAATGCCCTTTAATGTTGTCAATGAGATAAGTAAATGGGTTGTCGTTGACAAATTACAGGATTTTTTTTATTTGTTTATTTATTTTTTTATTTTACTTAGAGTTGTGAAGTTGAATTTTAGCTATAGTTTATATTGTATACCCGCATATATACCTGCATCGAATCTAGCCATGTCACAAGATAAATCACTGAGCCCTAGATCCAAAAAACATGCCTCACACAGGTTGTTTTTGTGGGATGAAATAGTGATGAAACATTTTTTTATTTGGGCAAAGTCTCTGATTGTCAAACTTTAGAAATCAGCATTAACACTCTTAAATGACACAACTTTCATCTGCCCAATCTTATTTTAACCTTAACATAAACATGGCTCATTTGAAATATTATTTTGAAGGACTCATTCAGGCTTTCCCGGTATGCCTATAACTTTTTATCACAGTTGCCAACATCTGCTTTTATTTTACATTACTTTTATTTTTTACATAAAAGCATCAATATAAATAATAATATATTCAACATACTTGTGTCTAATTTCTATATGTTTATAACACCAGAGCAATTACTCAATGATCATTCTCAACAGAAGCCAACTTATTTTGTTTTAATTCATTTTCTTATAACTCTTAATCTTAAGACAATATTGCTCTTATGGCCCAAAGTTACAATGTTGTTATCATTAACCACAGAAGACATTTCATTGTTGGCAACATACGGAGAGGGATAGAGCAGCCTAATTTGGCAGTACACCCCAGGAACAAGCTTATACCAAGACTTAGAGTGGGTGGCTAGCTCTGTGTACTCTTGCTAAAGGCACTTAGTCAGTGAGATTAAACAGAGGAAATGTTGAGGAAAGAGTAAGCCCTTCTGCACACAACATTCATTTTGACTTTCCTGGTTCTAAATCCCACAGTCTTCGCCTACAACCTGCTTTCACCTCTCCCAGACTGTCAGCCAGAATTGTTCAGATGTTCGTTGCCATTCATCTTTTGCTTATATAGTTTAATTTCTCAACTTTTGCCTTTTATCTTGTCTTTAATCCGCTTTATTAAATTGATCAAACCTCCATCTTAAGGATTCAAGGGTTCTTTGTTGTCACTTCGCTATACATATCCAATACACACATGGGACTCAAAAGGTTGTTTCTCTCGCTCCTTAAATAAGTAGTCTAAAAAAAAAATTGCCTCATGTTTACTTCACTTACTTATCTTTTTTAACCATTTGCCCATTTCAGCCCGACAAGCCCACCGTTACCGCCGTCACCACCACAAGGGCCGGAGGGAGCGTAGAAAGCACAAGAGGCACAACCACAGAGAGGGAGGGCACCATGGAGGAGAGCCAGGCCATAAACATGTCCATTTCTGAACCAAATAAAATCATCCCGTTATCTTTTCCAATCCCTGCCAGCTGCAGTTTGGTGGTTGCATCTTCCTCTTGCCCCAGTTTACCCAAACACAGTTCCTCCCATACACTGCACTGACCCCATACTGCCCTTAGCTCCAGCCCCGGCTCCCCGAGCCAAAGTCAAGTCTGAGGCCTAACTCACTGAAGCCTCAATGGGACAATAAAAACCCTTTGTACTCTTTTTACTTTCTTTCATGTGTTATACATTCTTTTCGCATCAGTGTCAGCCACCCTCTTACTTGACCCAGTTACAATCCTGTTATGCTCATTACCGGCCTGAAACTGGGCCTATACTGACCCATTTTTAAAAAATAAGAAGAAAAAACCATTAGGTCTGCATATGACATTCTCTGGACAGAAAGGGTTAGATACAAGCTGGAAATATAGATGAAATAATTGAAAACAGGCAGGTGAAGATGAGTTTGTTCTGTTGAACACATATTTTACAGATCCTCAGTTTATTCCTGCTGCTTTTGGTGTTATGCAACAACGTATCGGACTTAAAGTCACATGAAGTTGTTCCAGAGCAAGCTTAAATTGATTGCTTTGAAAGTGAAGTAAGTTTGATTCTGTCATTTGAATAATGGCAGTGTATTATCTTGTCGATATTAATTTCAGATGCCGACATGAAAATGCATTTTTCTTCCATCATTTCACCTTTCATTCATGACTTTTCCAACCACGTACAGTATGTGTCAAACATCATTGCTTGTCTAGTCAAGGGTTAATGTGTTTGATGCCAGCTTGTCTCCGTTCACAGAAACAGTTCTGTGCTTTCCCTTTTTTTTTTGCTTATAATTTTTGCCGCTGAAAGAATGTGAATCAAGGTCATCTTTATTTGGTTTTTTTAATGCTGTGGCTTGATGGGGAAGAATTATGCTGTCAGCCAAGCATGAGAGATACTGAGAGGGAGGGAGCAGGTTATCTATCCAGATCCAGTGTTGCACTCATATTTCATAAGAGGTACAAGCCAGGACAAGTATCTGTTAAGGATGTCAGAACATTGTAAAAAAAAAAAATTCATAAAAAGTGGCCATTGTGGTGGGACCGCTCTATGTAGGATGTAACAATATTGAAACAGAACACGAGAAGACATAAAATAATTTGTATCTCCCCTTTCACAATCATGTAGGAAGTCTCTCTATAATCTAGTAGTTTTAGTAATGTTCATGGTATAGTTTTTGTCATTGTATTAGGATGTGACATTTGTTTTCAGAAGTATATTCATTTGAATTAATACTCGCTACATTTAATGTTGGCAGCTTATCATATTGTGTATTCACATTTCAGGCCACTTTATTTTTATTGTAGCTAGCCTTTGGCCGAATGATGCCGGGGGTTTGACCTCGCTAAGAAGTTGAACACTGATATTCCTGTTGTTCTTGTCACTAGCTGTGACAGTTGAATTGTGTCATTAAAATGTTAAAAAAAAGCTTCTCTCGAGATAGACGTCTGTGAAGCATTTCACAGACGTCTAAATGAATTTTGGAGAGTAGATTTTTTTTTTTTAATCTCCTGAATATGTTTTGTGAATTGATTTATTAATTTATTCATTTATTTATTTAGCGGCCACTCATTTATTACAAAATGAAACACGCCTTTCATAAAGAACAGCCAGTATAAACTATCAAATCAAGGCTGCTCGAACAGAGACAGAGCTAGAGATGGTGAAACAACGTTTAGATTTCGTGCTTGTGTGTGTGTGTGGTTGTGGTTGTGGGTGTGTGTGTTTGCGCCTGCATATGACTGACTGTGACTGGAGTCCCAGGAGAGGATTTCCAATCTCTGAGGCAGACTGAACATTTCAGGACTCAGAGCTGTTCACACCTGCGCTCACTCGCACCACGTGTCCTACTTCAAGAAGGGGATTGAGTCGGATAGAACAAGTGCTTTCCTCTCTATTCCTCCCTCTTTAGTGTCGGGTTAAAGTGGTGTTTTTTTAAATCCAGCACTTGAGGTTGCAGCTACTGGGATTATGTTCGGACCACTGATGCTGACATTTTTATCCAGAATGTTTCTGCTCTCTCTCACAGTGCTGCTTACTTTTGGTTTTATTCGTAATTTATTCCCACTGGACATTGTTTTACCATCTTCAGACTTTCTAGCGGGTATTGACACCTTAAGATAGTTGTTTCAGCTCTTTATTAGTAGTAGAGAAAATATAATTTCCAAATGTGTTGGAACACTGTTAGAAATGGTAAGAGTAGGATCAGGTTATATGACGTTCTACCGTATCGGAAAATTCCTTGGATGCACATTAATTTTCTGCTATTGTTAGTCTCTTCTCACCCTGACAATGACAACACTCCTCTTCACAGAGAATAATAGCGAACTTCCACCTCTATCAGTTTAATTAATCACCGCATGCCTAATTAACAAGTTGCATTATCTGCAAAAGCTTGAGGCCACGATGAAAAGGGCCAGGATCGACAGACAGCCAGTGGACGTTTTAGGGTGACAGACAGGCACTGAGAAATGTCACCGTTGTCAAAGTCCTGTAGTTCTGAAAATACCGCAAACCCTTTTTTTTCTGTCTGTCCCGGAAAAATAGACTGACCACACTTGGATGATCGAAAGCCCAGAGAGAAAATTCCCTCACATTATTTTGGATCAGCATTGCCTCTCAGAAGCACTGTAATTAGTGTCATGTAAAATAAAATAAAGGACCTGGTTCAGCTTTCTTTGGGTTTTGCAAAATTCATGAGCGACAAAAAAAAAACAGTATCTTGATAGCAAATATCAATTCCTTTTATTTTCCGTGAAAACTAGGTGGAGGGAGAGTCACCCCGGGGCATCACACCTCGTTAAAACGTGCTTTCAAACACACAATTATTTTGTATTTTTCCCTTTTCAGATTTCAAACACATTGACCCTCTGTCACTTTCAGAAGTGTTATTTCTCCACCTTTTCATCTATGTTGTGAATACATCCTCTTCGCCCCCAGATAGGTTTCTTGTGGGAGCCCCAAGGGCAGACAGAGTCCCAGCTGTATCATTCTGAATCTTAATTATGAAGATGAGTGCTTCACAGAGTTTTCTGCCAGCTGATTTTTGCCTCTGTGTTGAGCAGCGAGCCTGAAGAGAGAGCACATCCTCACAGCCAGCAGGCTTCTTCACGGACAGAGCCATCCATCCTAATTGATACCAAGTCATTCTGATCACTCACAATTCAAATCTTTCATGCAAAAAGCTTGATGAGATAACAGCGAATTGAGCGTGCAGGAGGCTGCAGAAGCACAATTTGGTTAAATTTGCTGACTAAAAAAAATGTGTATCTAGTTCCATCTTCTTGACTAAAATGGCATAAATAAGACAGGGGGGTGTTGTTTGTATTTTGATGCAAACTCAAAAAACAGAACATGTTCCTCAGCCTCCATACACACTGAACTTTAATTCTACTCTTCCAAAAAATACAACAGTAGAATGAAATGTGTGAGAGCACTCAATGAATGTAAAAGCATGTAAAAAAAAAAAAAAAAAATCAAGTAACCAAGTTAATTTTACTACCATTAAGACATAAATGAAAAAGGCACATCTTTATAACAATAGACTACTAAATCTTTTCCACCTATTCCTGACATAATTTCTTAAACATGAATTTGCATTTTGCAGTAATTATGGTACTAGCAGGCTGAGGATTCCTGTGTTTAGTGTTTAATGCTTCATATCCCCCCGCAAAAAAGCAGGCCAGGGCATCTAATCTAATGAAGCTTCCCGAACCAAATTAACTGATGCAAGGAAAAGCTAAGAGTGGATGTGCTACAATGAAAAGTGCTTCATGAATTCCTACAAAATCATTTAGTATGAAATTATAGAGGCTGTGGTAGCATAACTGTTCCCGCTTCCCCGAGACTCTTATCTTTCAATACAAAGAACTGTGTTTGACATTAGCGTGCCGCTCTCATTACACCTTCACGCTACCTCAATACGGAAAGAATTCCGTATTGCCAGTCAGTCCCTGTTGTACTGAGGCCACTACGGTATGATTTAGTAAATGGCTTTTTTGGAAATGTTTAACCAACTAGCCCAGTATGTTTTAATCCCCTCCATGTATTAAGCGGCATATTTGTACAGACAGAAAATTGTATTGTGTACTGTAAACAATTATCTATGACAGTAACCTGTGGCCAATGACAATGTGATAAGATCAGTAAAGGCTGCTGTCTGTAGTTGCACACAGACAGACTATTGATTAGATGATTAGGATGTCTGTCTTTCGTTCCCATTAAGTCTGTCAATGGCTCTGGCAGAACAATAGCACTAACTGGCCAGCGGACATTTTCTAAAAGACAATAAAACAGATTACCATTTCTCCTCTACATTTGCCCATCTACCATCTGACTTGTTTCAAGCATAAACATGTGAATATACTTACTGGCCTTACTCTAATATTAGTTGTATGTTGTTTGCATTATTACCTTCTTTAGCATTCCTAATCTCCTTTGAATCTGTCCTAATGTACAAATCCACCCAAAAAGGTGTTTGTGTAACATTGCAACTATGTCTGATTGATGAAACTGCTCGTGGCTGTCAAGGAACAAGTTTTGGGGAAGGTTAGATGAATAAATATAAACATTTTACAGTGAGTGAAAAGAAAGAGACCACTCGCACACAGCCCTCCTTCTCCATTGTGATGTAAATATCGAGACGACTTTCTGATTCTTTTTTAGAAGACATTTAAACTCTGGATGTGTTTGTTGCTTAGCCTTTTTGGACCACATCTATGCAGCCTTGGTAAACCCAAATTTTTACCATCACACACAATGCTGTTTTAACATGCTGCATCTGGAACAGAGACAACAATGCATGCTCCTCAGTTTGGAACCACGTGTTCATGACAGACAGTATTTTAATACTGCTGAGCCTTTCCAAGGCTGTGTAAATGCGGCTCGAGTGTATTCATCCATATTTGATGTGTGTTCTTATGAATTCCAGTCCTGTCATTGTATCATATTCTTTACCTGACGTGTGATCATTAAACGATACCCTTGTTTGGATCTGTTATTTGGCTGTTGAGTGATTTATTCATTGTTGCTAGCTCTGCTTTAAGTCTCAGAAGAAAGAGCAGGAACCTTGAAAGTTTTGAGATTCAACGTAGTGATCAAAGTTTAAAACCTGGGGCAAATTGTGGATTCCCATTTGGAATCATCAAGTTTTGAAAAAGAGACTGATCTAGCCAAAGGCTGTATTCTTAACTCAACGTTCAAGACTTTGTTACACTTCACTAAATATTCAGTATGCTAAAAGCTTTTTTTCCCTCCTCAATTCAGTGTTTCATCTCTTATTAAAAGTATTATCATTTTACCGACTGCTTCAGAGAGCCAGTGTCTGATTTTTTTTTTTTTTTTCCCATTCTTTCCCTTTTTTTTGAGGACAAAAGTGTGCTCCTCAGACCTGAGGTGATGGTGAACTGGTTTATAAATTGAGCTTGATTACAAGATTGCCTTAATACTTGCGATATCAATAAAACAAATGCAATTTTGTTCACAGTTTCCATAATCTGTCGCCTCTAAAGCATCAGTGTTAAAAGGCAGATGCCAAGGGCAAATCCCTCCACAGCATAACAGAAAAAATTTTTTTTAGAAACATACATTGAAAAAAAAGAGCCATAACAGTGATAGGGGATAAGGGATAAAGGTAAGAGGCAGAAGTAAGAGAGGTCAAGATGGAAAAAAAGAGATTCAGTTTTGTCAGTAAAGTGGTTGTGAATAAGCCTCCCGCGTCTGACCTTGAAGTCCTTCGATTCACCTTAACTTTCTCTGAGTCTTCTGATATTAGCAGATGGCTCCTTCAGTAAAAACAAAAACTTTTCCCTCTCTCTCTGTCTCTCCTATTCTGCCTGCGTCACTTTTGCATCTCACCTCATTCGAAATGTGATTCACCCCTTTCATTATTACTCAGAAATAAAAAAAAGAAAAAAACAGAAAGAAGCCATATTCTATTTGCCATTAACAATCAATCACATTGAATATAGCGTCTCCTCTACATCCCCCTCCCCTGTTCTGGCTGGCTGAGTGAGGTTTTTTGCTCATCTCTACGCATTGCAAGGACAAATCTTGTTAAGCCTCCTTAACAGGGAGGTTCTTTTAAATTCACAGCTGAAAATGACCTTCAGGTCTCCTCTGTCACTGTGCCACCACTGCAGCAGTGAGTGATTTGTTTCAACCACTTGAAGCAGTGCTCTAAACAATCACTGACATTATATCCTGCGCCCTGAAATGTTTGTCTCTGAGGACCGGCATTTATACGTGCAGACTTGGTAAAAATGTCTGTGGAACTTTTTAGAATGCCCCAAGCATCTCAGATCATAATGGTGTTTGAAATAATATAGTAACATCCTTATGTGAACCCTGTTTATCCTGATTTTTCTGATGAAAGTTGAAAAAGATTGGATCATTTAAGACCATGAAATGACTGCTCGTCATGACCTTGGAATTTGATCAATATCAGGCACATATGGCAGGCTTGGCAAATCAATGAGGATCTTTGGCATTATCCTTTAGTATCTGCTAATGACATCACCAAAGTTGGAGAAGATTATAAAAAAAAAAAAAAAGGGCTTTAGCATCATTTAGCCTTGATAGCCTCTGACTCACTCTGGCAGACAAGCTGTTTTTCTGCCCAAAAAAAAGGACTAATCTTGTATATACTCATAGGAGGCTGCAAGACAAACACACTTGATAATTCTCCTTCTTTGCGCGCACACACACACACACACACACAAATCAAGCCGCTTATCCAAATATAAAGAGAAAACGGTTAATACAAATCTTAACCCCATTTATCTTCCTTATCCTTATTGCAGACAGGTTTTTGAAGTACTTCACACATGAATCTGCATTCAAGTCCTGTCCTAAAAATGGAGGCACGTTGGCTTGCTAATACTTTACTTACAGTGTGTGTGATTTGCCTATGTGTGTTTTTTTGCATTTGCATTAACCTGAGTAAGGTGGAGGCACCACTTCCCACACACTTCACTCTGCTTGTTATGTGTGGAATTTGAAACAGATTTTTGAACAAAACTAATGCTGAGGAAATTTAATAAGTTGCTTTATGCGCTGTTTGTCTTTGTGGTAGAAGGTATATTCAAATTTCGATGAGTAGTTAAATTTAGGATATTTTGTTGATTAAAAGAGCACTGGTTAATAAGTTAATTTTATATTATATAGTTCTGAAGGGCAACAAATGTAGCGTCTAGGGGCACAGGCCAGTGTCTCGCTGAGCTGGTCCCAAGCCCGGATAAATGGAGAGGGCTGTGGGAAGGGCACCTGGTATTTTTGACAAAACAATGGTTAAAAATGACCACCATTGGTACCAATGACCTACAGGTACCAGTGGAAACTGGGCTACTCTGGGTCAAATAAGGAGAGGAGGAAGGTGTGTTCAGAAGCAGAGAGAGAAGAGGAAAAGCAAGAATCTGGGACTGATAGTAGGGACTTTGAATATCGGGACTATGACAGGACTGACAGGAAGAGAAATGGAGTAGGAGTTATCTTGAAGGAGGAGTTTGTTAGGAATGTTCTGGAGGTGAGAAGGATGTCAGATAGACTTATAAGTCTGAAACTGAAAATTGAAGGTGTGATGCTCAATGTTGTTTGTGGCTTTGCCCCACAGGTAGGATGTGGGATAGAGGAGAAGGAGACATTCTGGAAAGCATTAGATGAAGTGATGCAGAATATCCCCAGAGATGAGAGAGTGGTATTGGTGTAGACTTCAATGGGCATGTTGGTGCAGGCGATAGAGGGGATGAAGAAGCAGTGAGGTGCAGTCAGTAGAGGCAGGGGAGGCCGGGCCTCACCTGACATCATGGAAAGAAAAAAATGTAAAATGAAAAAGTAAATTAAACGGTTATATCTATTCAGTGATTTGTACTATTAAGTTATTTTCCACTTAACTCCACCATTTTTAGTTGTTTTCTTTAAATCGCTGCAAAAAAAATCACATTTACCGTTCACATATGAAGAAGAGCCGTGCGGTGACACAGCAACCAGCTGAGCCCACTATGGATTGCACAATGATTCTGCTAACTGTGCTGCCATGCCATGCACTGAGAACGCATTGCTGTCTCTGTGTATGTCACTATTAAAAAAACACTTAATATATGACCTACTTGTCCATAGTTTAGCTGATGTGTATAACGTTTTTCGTCAAAAACTGTTATGTGTTTCTTGTGCTGAGCGATCATAAACCGACTGCGAAGAGACATTAAATGAGGCACGCAGTACCGGTGCCTCATGGTAGGGGGCACAGGTGATCCCAGGGATCCTTAGTACTACTCGGCTACAGAATCGTAGAATTAGCAATAGCAAGCTACAGTAAACAGTTGGCAAGTCAAGTGCAGCCATCCAGTTATCTTTCCCGATCTCATCGGGCTGTATAGCTCACAAACGGTGAGGGATGAATGTAAATCTCCTGGGCAGCTTCTCAACTTTTTCGCCCTGAAGGATCTCATTCAAATTGTTTTTGAGGCGACAAAGTTGCTCCGGCCGGTGGTCACCGTTCCGGCCACGACAGCATCGGTGGAGCGCTCATTCTCGGCACCGAAAAGACTCAAAACATTCAGTCGGAATAGGATCGATCAAGGACGACTGTCTTCACTGGCAGTTATTTCCATTGAGACAGAGAGACTTTTAAAACTTAAGAAATAAACAGAAGACTTCTACAAGCAAGTTATCGATGCTTCAGAAGGAGCGGCGCATGGACTTCATTTATAAATAAAGGTAAGAGATGATTACGTTTTTTTTACATGTGCTTTTTTTCTATGCTAAAGTTGGTATGCTGATAGGATATTTTAAACAAAACATGTCAACCGCTGCCAATAAAATGGTGAATAAGCTACTCTGTAGGTTCATATGTTTGTAAATCTGACTGTGATGACGTCAGTGCCTCACCAACCATGAACCTCACCGCACGTCACTGTGAAGAAGTAATGTGCAGATTTGGTATCCAGGATAGGAACGCAGAGGGACAGATAGTGGTAGATTTTGGAAATGGAAGGATGCAAATGGATGTAGTGAATACTTGTAGTGAAGACATGAACATAGCATATCTTATAAGAGCAGAGGTAGGAGCATGCAGGTAGACTACATCTTGTATAGACGAGGTCACCTGAAAGAGATCAGTGACTGCAAAGTAGTTGGAGGTGAGAGTGTAGCCAGACAGCATATGATGGTGGTTTGTGGGATGACTCTGGTGACAAGGAAGATCCAGACGACAAAGACAGAGCAGAGGAAAAAGTGGTGGGAGCTGAAAAGGGAGGAGTGTTGTATGGCTTTCAGGAAGGAGTTGAGAAATACTCTGGGTGGTCACAGAGATCTCCCAGATGACTGGACAACTACAGGTAATGTTATCAGGGAGGAGAGTACTTGGTCTGTTGTCTGGAAGGAAAGTAGATAAGGAGACTTTGTGGTGGAATGAGCAAGTGCAGGAGTATATACAGAGAAAGCAGTTATCAAAGAAGAAGTGGGACGCTCAGGGAACTGAAGAGAACAGACAGGAGTGCAGGGAGATACAGCGTAAGGTAAAAAGGTAGCAAGGATAAAACAAAGGGCATACGATGACTTGTATGTTCAGCTGGACAGTAAGGAGGGAGAGAATGATCTATACAGGTTTTCAAGATAATGATGGAAAGGATGTACTGCAGGTCCAGGTGATCAAGGATAGATACAGAAATTGAGAGATGATAGAAGAGTGATGGGATGATGGAAAAAGTACTTTGAAGAGACGATGAATGAGGAAAATGAAAGAAAGGCAAAGGTAGAGGAGGTGACTATTGTAGACCACAAAGTAGCAGAGATTAGTAAAAGTGAAGTGAGGCAGGTATTGAAGAGGATGAAGATTGGAAAGGCAGTTGGTCCTGATGATATACCTGTGGAGGTATGGAAGTGTCTAGGAGAGGCAGCAGTAGAGACCTGTAAGGACGGGTACAAGCAGGTTGGAATGGGTGGAGAAAAAGTGTCAGGGGTACTATTCGATAGAACACCATCAGCCAGAATGAAAGGAAAGGTGTACAAGACACTGGTGACACTAGCAATGCTGTATGGCCTAGAAACAGCAGCAATGACCAAAAGACAGGAGGCAGAGCTAGAGGTCGCAGAGTTGAAGATGCTAAAGTTCTCTTTGGGAGTGACCAAGATGGATAGGATCAGGAATGAGTCTATCAGAGGGACAGCACATGTTAGATGTTTTGGAGTGAAGGTCAGAGAAGCCAGACTGAGATAGTTCAGTCATGTGCTGAGGAGGTGATAGTGAATGTCTGTTTATTGGCAAGTTTGTGGTTCATCTTATTATGTTTGCTTATCAAATTTGTCAGTTTTTACTTTATGACATTTTGTGTAGTGTTTTAATTGCATGTAAGTACTTTTGAAAGCGCTGCATCATTCATACCTGATCATTAAGTAATATGGCTACTTAGGTGAGGTAATGGTCTGCTCTTGCAGCACCTCTGAAACTCTCCTCTTGCTTCTCCTCCCTTCGGGACCACAAAGTCTCAGCAGCCAAGCAATTTATTAAGACACCCTGCAATCTCACTGCAATCCCAAACACTTTGCATCACAGCATTTTCCCTACCCTTTTTCTTATTTTTTTCTTTTATTTTCCTCACTGAAACCATATTCCACCTGCTTCTCACCCACACTTCTTACTCTCCCTCTTGATCCCCCTGCCCTTTTCATTTCACTCTGCCCTTCCTATGATTTTGTTTCATGTCAAGATAGTCTCTTTTATCTCTTTTGTGTGTCAACTTACTCATGTAACCCCCACAGCCACATATGCACGCTCAGTGAGCACACTCACACACACACACACGTATACACCCACACATACTCACACACACATACACAAACACACACACACATTCACATAGGACCTCATTTCCAAACCAATGGTTTGAACTGTTTCATTAACCTCCCACTTTTTTCTTTCGATCCAATCCAGCATTATAGAAAAAGCCCAGTGATTAAGCCTGTGTGACTCCTGCTCTTGATGTGAGTGTGCGCCCACTAAGGCAGAACTAGATGGAGGTTGTACACTGCATGGTATTTTTTGGGGGGAATACTCAGACAACGAGCCAAACTCTCCCATTCAATTAACTCCACACTGCTGCTGCCAGTTTAAAATGCCCTGCACTCTGGGGAAAATCTGACAATTCAGGCAATTACCCATTCCTTCAAACCCGCTGCTTGCAATGCACAGTGTGTACTGCTCCAGTCACATAATATGCAAAAAGTATAAGGCATTAAGGAAGATTGGTTTGGGAGTTCAGGTAATTTCAGAGTGTATTTCCAACGAGCTAACTTTGTGAAGATTTGGCATCTGTTGGTGCGTTCAATCATAACAATGTTGAGGTGGAATGTAAAAACAATATTTTATAGCCATGGGAATCATTTCTATGCGTTGCACTGCTCATATTGTAGCCTGCAGCCGACTCATGCTTAAATAACTGAATCGCATGTTTAAACCCTCATATATAATACAACTATATTTTTTATAAAACTTCAACAAGCTTGTGTAATTTGTTGTTATGACAGAAGTTCCTATTTGTATTTAAGCAAAACTACTTTGGACTACACAGCAAACCAAATGAGTTATTTTTTGAGTAATGTATTTACTGTATTGTTATTATTTAAAAGACTAATATGGAGAACAAATAGGAGATGTGATATTTTAAACAGATGCTATATGGGGAAATATCAGAATAGACACTGACAATTAGAATATTGTCCAGTTTATTTAAATGGTAAGAGATGGATGCCTTTTTGCTGGTTTTGTTAATTGTTTGTTTCAATATGTACCATTTCACTTCAATTTTGCATATCTTGAGCTGACTGATTAGGACTAACGTTGTTAGTCTTTCATGGATCTTCCTCTCTGATATGACTGCAATCAGATACAAGAGTTGGCATGTCTCCTCAGTTTGATTCCACACATTTCTCTGTTTTTTTCTTTACTTATCTAATTCTACTATCATAGTTTGACTGAACGAGTAACAAAACTCGACCGACAAAAAGGATGGAAGCAGCTCCACTAGCATCTGCCAAATTGTGCAGGGGATAGTGGATGCTAGTATCAACTGCAGATTTACTTTGCTATAAATACAACTCGCACAAAAGATGTGTGTCTTGCAAAATCTCTTCTCAGTGTAGATTGGTACTTCACTGACACCATCCTTAACGCTTTTTCGTACTTCTGTCTATAAGGATGACAACAAAATGTTTTAGATTTTCTTGTGGATTATTGCAATCTATCCTATAAATAGCAACATATTTAGTTTGTTTTGCAACAAACTAAATAGAAAACTAAATACGTTGGTATTTATAAGATGGATTGCAATAATCCATGAGAAAATCTAAAACATTTTGCTGTCATCCTTATAGATAGAAGTACCAAAAAGCATTAAGGATGATGTCAGTGAAGTACCAATCTACACTGAGAAGAGAATTCCAATCTTTTATAAGGGGGTGTAAATCATTGTAATTGTTGGCTCCTTTTTTTCGTATCATTCTGTGACTGAGCACACTTTCTGCATTTATTCTGGTCAGCGGTCGCAACCTCTGTCACAGTCTGATAAATGAGAGCTGTGAACATAGGTCCCTCCCTGTGACAACACTAGCCTGCTGTCACAGGGTCACCCCAATTTCATTTAATCTTACAAGCAAATGCAATGAGAAGGTGTAATGGATTGCAAACAGCGCTGTTCTTGTCAAAATAAAGTTACTGATTTAAGGGGAATCATTTGCTACTACTCTGCCACTGTTTGCATCTACCCTAAGATGATCTTGCACACATCAAATGTTTCTCTTATCAGAGGGTAAAAGATGTGTTAAAGAACTTTAATCAAGGCCAGTAGCTCTAATGTTCTGTCTCAGGATGATTTGCTACTGCCTGGCTTGCTGAGCTCACCATCTGTTGAATGCGTATTTTCTTTGTTGGTCCAATATGGAGCTCATCTAAATGCGATTATTCTCGTGAAAAAAACCTGTAACTTCTGTTCAGCTAAGGGTCTAGAAGAGGTGGTGAATGTAATTTATAGCGGCTGTGCTCCTGCGTAAGGTGAAGTGATGCAAAACAAGTGAATCCTGGATATTTATTTATATCAAACACACAATAGCAACAACTATGTCAGGGTTTGTGAGTATATCACAGTAGCCAGCTTGACAGATTGCGGCTGTACAAGACAAAGACAGAGAAGTTTGCATGTTGGGAAAACGAAAAACAGCAGTTATCCAACACCACACACACAAGTCAGAGAAGAGGAGGAAGGAGAGAAACATCAGTTGGGTCATCAATATATCTGTCAGAATACTGTCAAATGACCTGGCTTCAGTGCTTAGCAAAGGCCTGAACTTTTCTGTCAGCCCTGATGCCAGTCATGGACTTTATTGTGTGCAGAAAATCAACGTGCAAGTATCTGGATCACGCTATTGCCTATGGAGCGAGGCTGTCAGAACAATAAAGAAGGCAACGATACCAATGTCCAACATTACTGAAAGTGAGATATGTGTGCTTTGAGATCTCGATAAAGACAATCAATTGTCATATTACCTACTGACTAACATTGTCCCTCAGAGGTCTAATCGTTGAAACAAGATAAACATCCTGCAAAACAATGTAAAACCTGCTAGATTAAAAAGAGGATCCAGCATGAAAATATAACAAGAATTAGACTTCAAATTACAGAATCTCAAATACCAGGAGAGGTGGGATCCTGTGTTACCATAAATGATACCCCACGACTGGAATTATACCCTGGTTTAATTGACTGCTGAAGATCCATAAAGAAACAACCCCACTGAGACCCACTGTATTGCACCCAATGCACCTATTACCTTTAAAGTCCTATAATGTAGCTAGATGGCTCGCAGATGTCACGAGACCCATCATGACAAAATATCAGTCCCATAGAAAGAAAATGTAGGACATGTAAGAATGTAAAGGTAGATAAGATGGAGGCACTTGACTTGGTGACTTGGTAACATGAACTGTGAGACAGTGGAGGTCATAGAGAGAGAGCTGTCGGCACAGTCCGCCCTCTTTGGCAGAACTCTTCTAACGCCACAAGTTATATCAGATGTATTACTATTTTATCATGAAGCCATTTGCTTCACATATAATGGCGCAGTGTAACAACAGAAGAAAGGTGTAGTCACAAGCTCATCAATATCACTTATATCAGCCAATGCCTACATGGAGCATTTTCGGTAATTAAGCATGTCCACATCCAATACTGTACCATCCCTTTAGGACAGAGCATGACACCTTTAGGCATAAAAGAAGACCAAAGAGAATATTTATGGATGTGGTGAAAGAGGCTGTGGAGTTAGTTGGTTTGGTAGAGGCAGATGATTCACTGTTGAGACCCTGAAGGGAAGAGCCTGGAGGAAAAGAAGAAGAAAAGACCTTGATGACAGCTTTATCAAAATCACTTCAGACTAGATCGGAGAATTTACAACCCATTCTAATAACACAAGTTCAGCCATTAGGTCCACTGTGCTGGACACCCTCATCCATCCAACTTCATAAAGACAACTGTTTACAAAAGGGAAAACCCACCAGTATCTAGCGGATCATTCACATCATTTACTACAACACAAATTGGGCATAATCAGAACGTTATACCACCGAGCTGGTCATCCAAATTACCACCAAGAACAAGTACACAGAAAAGGAGAACCACAGAAATTGTTGTTCAGTTGCAGCTATAAAAACTGGCATTATGTTGTGGTCAAAAAATTGAGGTGAAGAATCCAAAAAGATGGAGGAATCATATATCATCTAAAGGCAGTGTCACTCTTGTATACATCAAGGGAAGTTCTGAGGTACTGCCACAAGTTTTTAACTGTTAAGGCATCCCGTTCCACATGAAGCCCCATAACACATTGAGGAAGCCACTGATAACACTTCAGGGTAAACTTGATCCTATCACACAAAGTGCTGTTGTATACCATGTTAGATCTGAGGAGTTTCCAGCAGAGAAAGTTAGTGAGTCAGAACATGCCCTGGGCTCAGGAACTGCAGAACATAACAGAGCCAGCAGAACCAACTGAGTTTTGGTGAACTTCATGACCCTGACCAATCACTCCAATCCCCTTCCTGGGTAAAGATGACAGATTATTTGAATGAGGAGTGAGGGAAGCAGCTCATATGCACATACAAAGCACCAGTTTGCATGTGGATGGTGAAAAGATACCATCTGCCCACTGTTTACCAACACCTGTTGCGACCCTTGAAAAATTGTTCCAGTCCTGTCCACCTGCTGCTGCTAAGGGAAATAAAAGTTCTGCCCCATTGCGCAGCATCAGAGAAGACAAGGCTAAAGGTTTTAGCTGAAAGCGATCAATTAGGTGTTCAAAAAAATATATAAAAATCACTGAAGTAATAGAATGCTGAATACATAATCCTCCATTAATCATAAATTCATTGAGTATCACTCGGGATTTTTTCATAATTAATTGACTGTTACACTACATTGGCATTTTGTAATAGCAGAGCCAGTAAGGACTTTTCAAATTGTTCAGATCACCCATTGTGAACTTGAGTACAGTTTTATGTTTCCTGTTGCCATGACAATGCCATAACACCAAGAATGCTTTGAAGTAGAGTATGTTCGTATTCTGGCAGGTGTTCCTTGGAAAAATAAGATAAAAAGCAGTAAGTACTACACAATGTAATACTGTACTCATCAGTGACTAGCTGTGTCGGGTGCAGTACATTTAGCATCTTACTTTAAGCAGCCAGCAATATTTTTTGAGGTTAAAAGGTAAACATGGGTTTACTGAGGAGTGTTTAAACTTACTACATGGATTTTCATTTTGTAGTAGCAAAAACCACAACTCAGGCAATAAAATCTTGTTTAATGCTCTCACATAATCACTTGTTTCATTGGACACTCTTTATTTATGTTAATTTGATTTAATTAGATTCCGACAAAAACAGCGTCTTTTTTTTTAAAGCTCATAAAATGCTAATTTTTTAGGACAAGTAATTAAATGCTTTGAGCGATTTAGAAAAAGAGCGATTCACTTCTTCCTGTTCTCTGATTGGTTTATCGTTGCCAGTGATTGCGGACAGCTGAAGTTAGTGTGAGTTAGTTAGTGTTTGAGCAACATTGTATTCCAGTACCACATAATTAGTTATGTAATGTTGTCTGACGTTGCAACCCATATTCATCCAAGGACCGACATTAATACAGCGTCCCTGTGTCAGGTGGGAATGGTCTGACAATCAGTCAAATAGAGCAGCTTCATTGCTTACCAAAGACACACTAAAACATTTTGACAGATTTTTGAGCGCCCTATAGCACATAAAATTGGTTCAAGGTCAGTAAGCACAACAAGAATTCATATATAAGGTGCACCAGATTATAAACCGCAGGGCTGATATTTTAGAAAATTTAAGGATTTCAAGTACTTGTTATTTGGATGAATGTTTCTTTCAACACAACATCCATATTGAAGGCATTGATTAAATCTTGATTATTGATTTTTGTTGCTGACTTTTTTTAAGGTGACTTTTTTGGGTATGTGTTGATAATGACTTCCTCTCAAATGGAAATTAATTAGCCTCAAAAAAGGGCATGTAGGTCTTTTCTTACTTTCTCCAGATAGCATAATAATTTCAACAACTTTTCAATTAACGAGATGCTAGCTGAAGCAAATATTGTATAAAAAAGTTATTGTTCTACTGGGAGACTCAACGCTCACATGGGCAATGACAGTGCAACTTAGAAGGGCATAATTGGAAGGAACAGCCCTCTCGATCCAAACCCAGGCGGTGTTTTGTTATTGGACTTCTACGCTTGTGACGGATTGTCCATAGCTAACACTATGCTCAGGCATAAAGGTGTCCTTATGTGCATTTGGCACCAACGCACATTAGGCCACAGTTCTTTGATTGACCATATGGTCGTGTCATTGTACTTACGGTCGCATGTCCAGGCCACTCGGTTGAAAAGAGGGACAGAACTGTCAACTGATTTTGCAGATGATGTGGTTCTGTTGGCTTCACCAGGCCATGATCTCCAACTCTCACTGGTGCTGTTCACAGCCTAATGTGAAGTGGCCGGGATGAGGATCAGCACCTCCAAATCCGAGACCATGGTGCTCAACCGGAAACGGGTGGAATGCCCGCTCTGGGTGAGGGAAGAGGTCCTGCCCAGAGTGAAGGAATTCAAGTATTTTGGGGTCTTGTTCACGAGTGAGGGAAGAATGGAGCAGGCCATGGACAGGCAGATTGATGCAGCATCTGCAGTGACTCTGTACCGGTCTGTCATGGTGAAACGGGAGCTGAGCCTGAAGGGGACGCACTTAATTCACCGGTCGATCTATGTTTATACCCTCATCTATGGTCACAAGCTGTGAGTAGTGACCGAAAGAACAAGATTGCAGATACAAGCGTCCAAAAGGAGTTTTCTGCTCCGGGAGGACAGACTCTCCCTTAGAGAAAGCGTGAATCATCCAGGAGGAGCTCGGGATAGAGTCACTGCTCCCCTGCATAGAAACAAGTGAGATGCGGTGGCCAGGCATTTGGTCAGGATGCCTCCTGAATGCGTCCTGGGGGAGCTATACCACACATGTCCATCTGGGAGGAGGCCACAGGGAAAACCCAGGACACGCCAGAGAGACTGTGTCTCTCTAGGCTGGCCAGGGAACGTCTTGGGATCCCCCCAGAAGAGCTGAAACATGTGGTGGGGGGAGAGGGAGGTCTGGACCTCACTGCTGCCCCCGCGACCCGACTCTGGATAAGTGGTGAAAGATGGCTGGATGGATGGATGGATGGATGGGTGGATGGATATCACCAAAACAAGAAATGATCATATGTTCAAAACTTGAATTTCTCACATTTAACATTTTTAGTCTATAATTCCTCATTGACAGCTTTTGTAATGTTCTCATCTGTCTTCTCTTAGCTGTCACTTTTGATTCTCCCTGATAATTTTCAGCTCTTGAAAGAAATTCATCACAATACAGTCTAAGCTGTTGAAATTGTCAACGTTTTATTATTTCCCCATATAATTCATCTATTCAGTGGTTGCAAAAACGCTTCGTAATAAAGGTCACTGCATGTGACATTTAGTGCAATAGCCCAGGCAAAGATGTGCAATATGTGAGGAAAATAACAATTATTATAGCTTTGTGTTCTGCTTATTAAGCCGAGCAAAACATGCTCCTAAGAATATAAGCCTATAATTCGACCATGAAATAAAGTTTTTTTAAAGAAGTGCAAATAATTTAGAGCTAGTGCTGTATTTACTACTTGGCCCTGTAATGGAATTGCCAGGTCTTATTTAATGAGAGAAATGACACATATTGAAACATTTCACTATGCCAGAGGGTTGCTAACCAAGCATGCCATCCAGATACAGGCAATTACACTTGGCAAATTCCAAAGTTACAGGGCATCTTGGATTTCTTCCATATAGTCAGGCAGATCATCCCGACTCACACAGTAATGGGTTTTTCCACCCTAACACTGCCATTATGGCTATGACAGGGTTCCGCAGTGGGAGCCAAAAAACATAGATCTTACCACCCAACACACAAATAAAGAATTAGAAGATTGACATCTGGTAAGTAGCTGATTAATGATCACACTACACATTTCATCCTACTTTTTGGCATTTCTTTTCACTTCAAATTATTATATGTCATTTAGATGCTAAGCATAGTTTTTACAGTCAAAGCTAGGATTTAAACCCCGTGTTTTGCATCTTTCCCGATTAAAATTCACTTGAAGCATTCACTGGGATGCTGATCATCCTCATGGCACCATCATTCCCATTATTTTCAGTTTGATCCTTGTTCTTGCGGAAGCAATACACCCCATAGAGACGGAACCTTTTATCTGGAAAACCCAGGTGTCGAACGCCTGGGCTGGATCCTCCACAGCGGGACCGTGGGTTGATGATAGGGTAACGGATACTACCATCCTCCAGCCAGCCGGCATCACAGCGATCCAACAACTGGAATTTCCATGCAGCATATAGCTGACCAACTTTGGCCACCGCTGAACCATCTTGAATGCAAGCCTTCGTCGCCTCTGCATAGTTCACTTTCTTATAGCGTTTGAGATAATACACCTTACCTATGGGAAAAAGAACAAGGAGAAGTAAGGATAGCAAGAGAGGAGAAGAGAGGAGAAGATGAAAAAATACTACATGTTGAACATGTAAAAAGGAGCAAGCACGTTGTTTAAGATGATAAAGAAAAGAGAAATGAGCACAAGAGAGAAAGCCCGAGAGACTCCTCAGGGCCTGAGGGCAAACATTCTCTATTTTCTGGCCTTTCAGTCTGACTGTTCTGAATATCAAATCATTCCAACAATTCTGAGTAGAATGCTGCAAACCAACTAGGACAGGTTAGGTTCTAATTTCTGGTCTATATTTTTTTCATTATGTTGTGTGCATTTCTGAGGCTTCACTGCAGGTTTTTTACCTATTGGTCGACTCTCTACCCTCCTCTCCTCTACTTTCCCATCATCCTCTTATTCTATCTCTACCCACCCACCACCACAACTGTGTTAAGTCAGGTTTTAATTTGAGCATTTTAAGCTGCAATATACTGAACTCAAATTGACAATTGAAAATATTTCTCAGTTTAATGTTTTATCTTTTGATCCACAAAATCGTTTTGTTGACATACTTCATATTCCTAGCATATTCAAGCACCAGGTCTATGCTAATACATGGGAAATTTACACAGTGCATTCCTTCATTTGAGATTTTGACATGAAGCTATCGTTTAATTCCTGCAAAGAATGTTTGAAAATAAATACATACAACTTGTGAATTGTTTATTATATATTGAAGCTGTCTCCTCTGTATTATCATTATGGTAATAACCACAATATGTTATCGGAAATATAATATGCTAATATGTAATTATTATTACAATATTATTACAATTAGCTGATTTAGTACATTCGGACATTTAGAGTTTTGATCCTGATTTTTTTGTTGATTCTCTTTTCTTTCCCTTCTCTATCATTACTTATTTTCAGAAATAAATCTCTGGGCAGGGACCAACCACTCGACCAACCATTTTAGATTCAGCTCTGGATATGCCTGCTGGTAACCTGGATGTAGAAAAGAACTGCTGTTCTAACTAGTTGAGTTGTTTGAACTAAACTAAAATACCCAGCGGTTTCTCCTATGAAAGAAACAAAGAAAAAGTCCATAACAAAATTAAGCTTTCCTCCCATGCAATTATGAAACGTGTCCACAGCCTCAGCAGCCCCAGCTATTGACTTCTATACTTGTTTATGTGACTGCTGGCTGTTAGAGAGGCAAAATATTGTGCCATATTTCCCCTGGAGACATTCAGTAAATACCCTCCAGCCGGATTGTGCAACAGTATTGGTCATGACTACCCCTGAAACCTCTTGGCCACAACAGAATGCCCACAATAATTAACACACAGGGGAAGCTCTGAACAACCGTTAAAGTTTTCTGACATACCGTTGTTTTCTTGCTGAAAGAGGGCACTGGTGCCACTTCCTATTATTTCACTTCCATTTCCCCAAATGGTTTTATATTTAATGAGTATATATGTGTGTGTGTGTGTGTGTGTGTGTGTGTGTGTGTGTGTGTGTGTGTGTGTGTGTGTGTGTGTGTGTGTGTGTGTTTGTGTGTGTGTGTGTGTATTTGTGTATATTATACTGCATCTAATATCTTCTGATATCTCCATTGCACACTTTCACACCTGCAAGTGACACCTGCAAGAAACTTCACACTTTTTATCATCTTCTTTTTGATTAATTCCATTTTAAGACATTCAAAAAATTGATTAGAGATTCAATTTTCAAGTATTTAAACATAGCCACTGACATTATCAATAGCCGCTTGAGTAGCTTCAACACTTTTGCCCAACTTATTGCCACATCCCCAGCAATTTGTCTAAAGAGCCAACATATCTTGCTTCACTCCATCTTCCAGTATTTGGACATTCTACTAATTAACAACAGGAATATGGATTGAGTCCTAAGAAGCACTTGCAGTTCAATGTGTTTTATTTTACCTGCAGATGGATCAGAACCACCACAGGCAGCAGCACATTTACTGCAAGTGAGTGTCCTTGGCCCTGTGTTTGGGCAAGTTACTTATCAAGTGCTTAATGTTTCAAGGACCCTAAGGCAAATTTAAAATCCTCCCCTTTGGCAAAATGCTGAACTCTATTAAGACAACTACCTCGTAGCATGAGAGTGGTTTCTTCCAAAGTTTAGTAAACTAAATCAACAATCAGTTAAGTTTCAACTCATTTTAGAGAGTATATGAATAGAAATACATCATTCGTTTAGCATTAATATTTCATTGCTCTCTTTTTTTCTCAGTTCAATCTCAGCTAATGGGCTACAGTTCAATATTGACTAAAGTGGCAAAATTGGGGTGCCCTTTGTTCCTGCAATATCAAGCAAGAACTGGCAATGTTAAAGATGATATTCGTGTCTCTTGCCACATTAATAAGACATGGGAGACTCTGCCATTTCAGATTTGCTATGTGTGTCTGAAAGATGCTTTATAAACATTATTACACAGCACTTTTAACTCCATATATAAAAAGTCTTGTTTAGGCTACAGGAGGAATACAAATAATCATTATTCTCAAAAAATAAAATCAGCCTTCCACGTCTAAGATTGTTCCATTTCGAATCCTACAGGATTCCCCTAAAATCTCTGTTAAAGTGTGATGCTAAGAAGACCCGAATCCTTGCAGGGCTGAATAAACACGCCCTGATCTAAATCCAATGGCCTTAGGCCTGTGAGATCACAAACAAAGATCAGAGAGCAGGACTTTACTTCCCTCCAGCCCACATCACTCATTAATACATCCTCTGTGCACATTCACGATGCAACCATCAGACATTATTCTATGTCTGTTCTTAACAAACAATGACAAATATTCTTCCAGATATTTGCATTTAGTCCCTTTATAATTTTGATAGAAGACAAAGTATCTCTGAACTTTAGCAACACATACTGGAAACATAAACACACCACTACTGCCGACAACTATGTACATGTCTCTGTTTCTCACCATTGAGCTTGGAAGTGAAGCAGAAGGCATCATAGTGCTCTTCCTCTTTGTGCCTGTAGCCATAGTTACGAACACCAGCAGGCGTGTCTCTCTGGCCACACTGGTCTCTGGGATGAGATATTGGGTACTGGACTGAGCCATCCTCCAGCCATCCAGCATTACACCAGTCAAGTCCTTCCAACCAGGCCTGTTGAAGGAGACGATGCATTCATTAAAAACTTGAACAATTCACATTATGAAGATGCGATTGTATGTGGTATATCAATTTTGACACATACTCTGGCTCATTTCTCCTGTCTGAATTGGAAGTCAGACCTGAATGAACACTGATAAGTAGTTCTTTTCTAACCGACAAAAGCATTCCGCCGAATCTGACCAAAAAATGATAGTAATCTCCTCTCCTGACTTCAGTAGGACTTTAACTTACTTTGTGCAGTTGAGAGTGAGATGCCAGGATGGCATCCTGCTGCTTGCAGGCATCCTCAGCCTGTTGGTAATCGAGTTTATAACGGCCCTCCCTTGGATAGTAAGGGAACACCACTCCTGCTGGTGTAGAAGACATTTCAGCTCAACTAATTTTTGATATAACAAACTATGTGATATAATTTTGGGGGGTAATTTTCTGAGCAAGAACTGGTTAATTTCCTAACCCTCGAGGTCAAGGTTGACAAATCCAGTGTCATCTTCAAGGTCAGTCGTGACCTCACACTCGTAGCGTCCATAGTCATCTAGTGTAACATTGTGGATAATCAGC
This sequence comes from Fistularia commersonii, assembly GCF_037954325.1. Taxonomy (NCBI): domain Eukaryota; kingdom Metazoa; phylum Chordata; class Actinopteri; order Syngnathiformes; family Fistulariidae; genus Fistularia; species Fistularia commersonii. The sequence goes on along the minus strand of NC_141299.1, from coordinate 6,994,251 downwards.
GAAGCATCACCAGGTCCTTCTTGCTCCAAAAACACACGGCCTTTGTATGATCCAAAGACACGCTGCTGTCTGAGGACAATTTTGCAAAATGTAAGATGAGAAAACATTTTGGTCAATTCACATAGCGACTACAGTGTACGTGTACAGTGTGTAAGGAATTGTAACTCTAGTCCTGATTTCACTTTTTTATTGTTACTCTAGTTCTCATTTCACTTTTTACGATAATTCCACGTTGTCCAGCAGACACCACAAAATTCCTTGTAGGTGAAAACTGTTTGGTGTTTTGCGAATTTCTGATTTCGGAGATCAAATACATTAAAATAAATATTTTACAATTTGAGATCAATTTTTCATATTAATTGTCATTCATTGTCTTGTAAATGCCAATCATATGCTTTGCAGATCTGTCTAGTTGTCACCTCCTTACAACTTAACACTGTATGATCAAATTCTGACAGAGAGAACAAAGACACAGAATTAACCTTCCAAGAGAAACAAAAACATCTTCAAATTGAAGGGTATCTGTTAGCTTGGTCCATTTTATCCGAATGCGAGCAGGATTGACGTTCTCAGGCTCATGATGGAAGTGGCAAGGAAGAATGATAGAGCCTCCACGGTGCGTAACTACTTTTCCTGGAGCTGTCTGCACAATCACAGCACCTGTATCATCCTCTATGGAAAAGAAGACAGCGCAGTTATATATAGCTCTGTTACTTACAAACTTACATATTTGAATTCCAAAAAAAAGCATACCAACCAACTAATTGGAAAATGATCAATCAAATGACCCAGCAAATGTGGGAAATAATTTATTTGCCATTATTTGCCTATTTGCCCTGGCTTTTACACATTCCTCTCACTCCTCTGTTGATGCAGAGGGAGGTTGGCAGCTTCTTTCCAATAGTAACCTATAGTTTAGCAATATTATTGATAGCCTAGAGTAGTAGTAGACTGCTTACGTCAAAATAATCAGAGACTGTGCTTCTACAGCAAAATATTTCTGACTGGGAGATTCATCAGATTTTCATCTTAATAATTTTAGTTTAAAAGGTGATGCTTTTTTGCATAACCACAGTACGTACCAACAAAGCACCTCAGAAGAAAACTTATGTGTGAAAAAGCATCAGCCAAATTTGTTTGGACACTACAATAAATGTATCAAAATCCTGTCAAAGCAATGCCATGTTTCCAGTTTTAACGAAATATTAGGTTTTTAGAAACATAATTTTAAAAACATAATGCTCCTCTACACACACCAGAGAAAAGGAGGATGTTCTAATTCAATTACTTCTGAGAAAACACTCCATTAAATACTCTCTCTTTTCAGCTATTTTGCCAATATTCGCTGTCACAACCCTGCCAAACATTTGAGTCATCTGTCCTCAGTCTTATGTCTAATCGATAGATTCTATTCTCATTCCTATTAAGTTCAGCAGATGATTTTGTTACTTGTTGTGTTGCATTATTTTCAATATAGCATGCCAGCAGAGGTATGAATTGGTTTTGTTGCATTATTTTCTTTTCGGTGCCCTTCTTTACAGAGGTGTTATGATGTGAAAATTGATTGACTATGTCAACAATTAACATTTGTATGTTAATAGGAAATATCACGCTTAGATGATTTGCAGAGGTTGGCTATTTGAAGGCCTGTACCCAAGCAACCAAACACCAGTGGCAATGAATGTGCTGCAAACACATTTAATAAGTAGTTGTAATAAGGTTCCTGCTATCTTGTGACCAGATTAAGGCACAAACAGTTTCCAATGCCGGCAAGCATTTAGCCCTGTCAGTGTACTTGCTCTCTGCAAAGTTGCTTATCACCCCAAGCATGAAAACATCAAGCTACATATAATCATAACTTGCCGCAAATTATTTCCCCACTCTGAGGGGTCATGCAGCAATATATTGATGGCAAGACAAAGAAAATAATTGTTCCGAAAGCTGAAGTGAAAGAAATGGTTCATAGTCTTCTGCAGCAGTGTTGCAACTACAGTTGTTTGAAAATAGGGAGGGGTCATGTCCTTTAAAACAAGCTCCCAGGCGGGCAGTTAGAAGGTTCATAATGGGGATTTGTTTTGGCTGTTACACTCTGTTCACTTGGCAATATTTAGATTCAGCATAGATTCAGCTAAAAAGGAAATACCTGTGTGCCTACAATGCGCATTGTTTTAAAGGATTTCATCTCTATGGTTATATTATATGTACAACTATTTTTTCTCATCTTCTCTAGAAAACCTTGGTGCTGTGGTATTTGTTGAAAAGCGTTGCAGGGTTGTTTCATGGGCCAAGGACAAGCCCACTGCATTTTTGTTGGCATACAGAACTGGCTTCCCAGTGTAAATATGCAATTGAATAGAATGATTCATTGTTACATGCAAGTGTCTGAAAAGAATATTATAATCACCTGGTTAATGGTATGGAGAATTTCAGTCAGAAGCTCAGTTACCTTTTTCAAAGTGATCTCCTCTGTGCACCCACCCCACTTTGCACTCAGCCACCTGCATTTCCCCACAGGAGTTGGGTCAGCTGGAAAGATGACTAGGCATTGATTTTTCTGGCTCCACAAATGAGCCCTGCAGGGTTGGGGCCAGGCACAAGGTACCCACCAGTGACTCCCTCTCTTGAGGAGTGCACCAGTGTCCCAATTTTAGGTGAGGTCTGTATGCTATATGTATTTATTGACATAAATAAAGAATTTGAGTGAATGATTCTTTATTTTCCAAATATCAATAATTTCAGTGATAAATACTTTTAAAAAATTTGTTTTGTTTTTTTCATTTTAACCGATGTTATAGAGACCCAAAGGTCTCTATAGATTCACTATAAAGTGCTTTAGCCTATCGAATTTCCTATCGAATATCATACTGCTTTAAAGCCATATTCATTTTGATTTGATCAGAAGCCTTCTTTTATTTTACTTTTTTTTTTAGAAATGTTCATTATCCACATTTGTTTTTTTCTTTAAGTTAAAAATTCTTAAGAAGGGATGGAACAGTGGTGCAGTGATTAGTGCTTCAGCCTCACAGCACGAAGGATCCTGCTTCAATTACCTGAGTGACTGAGTGAATGGTTGAATGTCTGTATATGTGACCCTGCAACTGACTGGTGATCAGTCCAGGGTGTACCCTGCCTCTCGCCCGATTGACAGCATGGATAGGCTCCAGAATCCCCTGCAAGCTAAGCGGCAGATGATGGATGTTTAAAAAGATAAGATAAAACTTTATTAACCCTGAAGAAAATTGTTGTGCCAGATGGCTCAAAATTTGAAAAGTAAAGAGTGATATTGCACATGACAGTGAATTTATATTTAAAATCAGTGGAATATCATTAATTTGTAATATGCATCCTTGGTTTTTATTTCAAGACATTTTATTTAAACAGTACCTACTCAAGAAAGAGAAATAGTTGGTAAATTGGTGAGAATAGTGGTGTCTCTTCCAAGGTCATCTTTGCAAAAAAATGAGTTGACAGCCCAAAGTAGGCCAGAATGAATGTGCATCAGACATGTAACACTGTCTGCCACAGGAATGTAAGGCACCTCTCCTGAGTGAATTGCACAACTTTGATACTGAACAAATCAAATAAAAAGTTAATGGTATGTCAGTTTAAAAAGGAAGGTTTAACTTCAATGGCTGAATATGTATGAATAAGATTACTTTACCGAGCACATGTATAACCTTTCTCCTCCCTTTCTCAAGGTCGATGAGCGCCGACGATATTGAGAGGGCTGAGACCATGATGAAAACCACAACGAACATTTTCCCAACAGTCAGAGGCCAAGGTACCCCTGAGAACTAAGGAAATGTGCAGAAAAAGAAAAGTTATGGATCTTCCAAAGTGTAAAACACATTGTCAATAGAATTCTCAGGCAGATTATTCTTGCTTCAAATGACAATTCTGGTAATGAAGACTATCATCTTTATAACGCATAGGATTACACATTGCCGATAATGTTTTGCTCTCCATGTGTTGCTAAGAATTTCATTCATTCTGAAACCCCGCACACAGCCCTCTGAAATCAGCTACATCGAGCTAGCCAAGGCAGAGAAGTTTTTGTTGTTATAGTTTGTGTGTTTGTTTTCTTTTTATTTTACTTTCATGGATTCAAATAGCTTAGCCATGTGCTACATCATCCAGCTTTAAAATGCAAGCTGTGTATCTTACATTTGCAGAGTGAAGAGAAGAGATAGTCCTCTCAAGCCGCTCGAAAAGTAAAGTCGGTTTGGTAGCTTTATTTTATTTGCACTGCCAAGTGCCAGCTAAAAAGTTAAGAGTATTTGGGCATCTGTAAACAAACTTTGATTCAGTGTCTAGGAGTGCATTTAAAGTGTACAGAAAAAAACACACATTTGAAAAAATCCTGCATTTGCTTAAGCTGACTTTTCATGTTAAATACATATGAAAGGCTATATATACTCCACGACATATTCTAAGATTGTATATTTCCACCCTCTGAGGGACAACTTCATCTGGTCCTTCAATGCGAAATGTTATTATGTATATCAGTTGATTTCTACAGAAGTAGGAAAATCTAGTTTTCACATTGAAACCATAACACCAGGGTTATACCATTTAATGTGATTCGAGTGCAGATCCTGACCACTGCTAGATGTCTGCACTGTAGAGTTCCCTTTCATTTATCTCAACCTAAATAACGATATAACATCAGTACATGTCATCTGAACATTAAGACAGGTCCCAGTTAAGCAGAGAAACTAAAGCAGCTATTTTACATGCACACTGCACCCTATACACAGATCTGCTGCATTGTATCTTTTCAAGGTTAGTCCAATGAGTTTCCCTGCGGTTCTGATGCAGCGCAGAGGCTACAATGTGTGCCAAAGGCAGACACACTATACAAGCATAAATGTAAACTTACCATGGCAATCACAGCTGTCTTAATGAATGGGTGAAGCAGAAGTACCACAGTGCACCATTCAGCTCCACAGTCAGGATATACGTTTTTCTGCAGTGACTCTATATCCTCCTCTGTGTTTCCAGTCTCATCGCTGATCCCTCACGCTGCAGAGAAACCACACTGTTATTGCCTAGACCTGCAGTCCTTGATGCAGCACTTATTTGACAGTGTAAGAAAATAAATCACAGCAAAGGCTTCACAATGATAATATGACTATTACTGCCTTTCTGAGTCATTTCATAATAATAATAGTGATAATTAGTAGAATCAGTAACAGTAGTGGTGGTGTCAGCATTATTGTTGTCATTGTTGTAATAATGATATGATGATGATGACTATAATTTGTATAATCAAATTTCAAAACACTTTCTCAATGATTTTACAAATTTGTTGAACTGAATGATGAGTTATAAGAGAGAAAATTAAATAGATGCAAAAGAACAAACAATATCAAAGAAAATAGTAAAGACTGTCACTCATGGCCATGGGGTCATAAGCAGGGCTCCATCTGCACATCCCAGTGGCTGAGAAGGCACATCCTGTGTCACTAAATCTGAGATGTAGGTAGATGAAGGCTCATCCAAACTCTTATAAAATGAGAGTGAAGATTTTAAAAGTGATGAACACTCTAAAAATGGACTAGTACAGGTGGGCACAGGGGAACTTTGCTTAAACTATATCATGTTGAATTAGGTTACTTTTGAACTGGATGAAACATGCGTTTACCACAAGTTTTTGGTAACAAAATAAAAGTTGGTAACTTTTATAAGTCCTGAGATGCTTAAAGTGTCAAGTTCTTTGACACATCACTAAGACTATTACCTAGAAAGTTGATGAGGTTTTTAGGACTAAAAACAATGGCATTCAGAATATCCAGAGCCTTCACATTATAAAACAGAAAACTTTTGAGGGTGTTTTATTTGGAAGTTTTATATACGACAGTCATTGATCTATGATGTTGAAAAAATTATTACTCATTGCAATGGAAAACATCACACCTGTTGTCATACTGCAGCAAGTGAGTAGTCACCTTAAGGACAGCTGCCTTAGTTCTCTCAAATACTCTTAATCAAGAAGGAAAACACAATAATCCAATGAAAGGCATTTATAATCTCTACAAAGTGGACTGCAGTTATAACTTAACTACATTAAGTTTGAATAAAAAATATACATATATTTTATCTTTGAGCCAACTAATTGAGCTAAAAGAGCGGGGTGTTTACAAAAAACCCACATGGGTGAAAGTTTTTAATTATTTGTTTGTGTATAGATCAGCATAGAAAGGTTTCTGTATAATTGGCTTTTGGCTTTAAGCTTGTGTGGAAGCAGTTTTGCTATTGTCTTTTGTTTGCAGTTATTGTTGACAGTCTTTTTTTTTTCGTGTCAGCAGATACAAAAGCCTTCAGGCACAACAAAGAGAACATTTTGCTCTGATGCTGCCCTTTTGTGGAAAAACATTGAAAAAGCCAAAGTTTAAAAAGTGACAGAGACGGAACTATTGCATGTAATGCAAGATACATTCTGCTGTCTTCTTGATAGTCATCCAGATTTTCACATTATTGATGGTTTAAAGAATGGCTCTTCTCTTTTATTTTCCGATTATATCCTATTAAATAATGACTTGCTGCAGCCTGGAATTAAAAGCTAACAATAGTAACTATTTTTGTTTTAAACCTACAAACTGATACTTTCTATAACATATCTTTCTAAACTTGGCCCTGTTATAAGTTGTAACCACAGTAGATGCTTTTGAGCTCTTATTTTGAAGTCTAAACAGAGAACGGAAGGGGGTCCGTGGGGGGGTCGCTGAGTAATGATGATGAGGACGGAAGAAAATAATAAAGACAGGAACATTACCCGTGAGGAACTGGAGTCTCAGCATTTGTTATTTTGTAGTTGTATGCAGTATAGGCGACTTTCACGAACCCTCGGTTACATATGTGGCCCTGCGATCAATTCGAGGCTAGTTCAGAGTGTAATCCCCCTCTCGCCTTATGACAGCTGGGACAGACACCAGCATCCCCTCCAAAACCTGAGTGGAAGATAAGAGGCAGATGATGGATGGATGGATAATGTGAAACTACAATAATTTTAATTGCCTGTCAATTTTAAGAACGTACAGGATCTCTCTTGCAAATGAACAAATAAAGTTTGGTTGAGGAAGCAGAAATGTAAGATTTGCAATAGTTACCAGCCTTCAATATCAAGAAAAAGAATAGAATAGAATAGAATAGAATAGAATAGAATAGAATAGAATAGAATAGGCAAGCGTCATTTTGTACTGATGTCTATAAAGATTTTAAGATTGATTCTTTGTAACAACAATTTCCCCCAAATTATTGACCTGGAGAATGAGAGGTCAATAAACTTGTTTCCACTCTGGGGGCAGCAAAATCCTTTTGTTCACAGGTAGCTGGCTCTATAATGTGTTAATAAATACAATAATTTACAAATTTAGTTAGATTAATGGTTGGCACAAAGATTAAAATATGTTTCTGCTTGCTCCGCGTATTTGTAAGAGGGTGAAGCTGAGGTTGGTGTAACTTTTTGCTGTACTGGAGCTGCCTCAGTTAGTAATTCCCACCAGCAAAAGTTTGGTACAGCGTTTTGATGTTTGTTTGACAAGCATGTTTGGCAAGAAACCGCCTCAAATACTTAAGTTAGAATGCATCATTAATGAATCCTTCTGCCCATAAATCTACACAGTAGTTTTCTAAACAACTGTAAATATAAAGAAAGATTACATATTGCATTTGGAAAGTGAATACATACAAAAAATCTTGTGGAGAATATTGACTAAAATACTAAAAATAGCTCATATTAACTAGTGTGAGCTTGCATGCAACATTGGATGGGTTCATATGCAGAAATCCACAGCCCAGTGTTCTACAAGAAACAAAATGCCATCTCTAAGCAGGTAAACATGACCACACAATATAACTTACTTTCCATTCTGTATCACAGCAAAGTGTTGAATAAATGACTGATATTGAAGCACTTAGCATATATCACTTGATTATAGTAACATACTGCTGTACTCTCTGCCCTTTATTCTACCGAGAAAAATTCTCTGCAAATTTTATCCCCACCTCATTTAAAGAACATAATTTTATTCAAAGTGAAAAAAAAAAAGGGAGAATCCAAAGGTTAAAAGCCAGCACAGACATCAGGACAAGTCGACAAATTGAAATTGTACGGACACATTTTTGCTGTACTTGAAATGATTGTGAATTCATCTTGCAGTGAAGATGAGATTTTTTTTCCCCTGACCTACCCCACTGTATTGTAACAGTCTAAGGACGACAGCAAAAAACTAAAATTCTGAGATGTAAATTCAGTGAGGATGGTGCTGTCTTGGGCTTGGTTTAACTTATGGCTCAAGAATTTAAATGTGACTGTAACTGAACCACCTAAACTTGCCTGAATCCAAATACTTTCACATAGTAAATACAGAGGGGGTAGCAAGTGTCCCTAAAATCAGAAGATCGGCGGCTTAATCCCCAGCTCCTCCTGTCTGCATGGCGATGTAAATACCCAATTGCTCTTAATGGCCTGGTCAGCGCTTTGCATGGCAGTTTTGTCGTTGTGTGTATTGTTGGTTGAATGTGAACAATTTTGTGCCCCAAGGTTAATTAAGTGCTATGTAACTGTATAAAGTAATTTTTTCACATTTTTGACCGACAAACCTGTATAAATTGTGTGTTTTCCTATGATATTACAGTTCCAGCCACCTGCAGAGCAATACTTTTGATCTTGAAGTAACAACACAGCTACTAACAGGTTTAAACTAACGGGGAAAAAAAAGACGCTGGAAGTGGTTTTCTTACAAGGCCACAAACAATGTGTTTTTCTTAAAACAGGAGTGAACTGCAGAAATTTCGGATTGTGATTTGAAAATATGGTTGTAGCTCAATTGTATGTAAAACCTTTAGTCCTCAGATGTCATTACACATTTCTAATGATGGCACGTGAATATGCAGCCAGAGAAAGCAGGGTCCGACACCCTCATACCCTTTCATTAAATTATTATTTATTTTTTTACTAATTTTTCATATCTATCCTTTGTGATGGTTTCAAAAATCCAGAGCTGACAAAAAGATTATTCTCAATTTATGATTATTTACACCTCATTTGCTCACTCATTGTGTTTTATGAACTAAACAGAAACATAATGGCTACTTAATTATTCATCACTGTGGATGAAGTAGGGTCTCACATTGACACTTTAAGCGAAGCTGTTTGTCATGCATTCTTAAATGTCTGTATAATAAAAGAGTGACTCACTGTTAATCCTTCCATCCAGACAGTGTCATTTGTTCAGTTGTGATTTTTCAGAGCCACCACTGCAAAGCCTTAAGCAGCTAACCACACAGCTGAGCAGACATCTGCAGGAGAGATCCCCCACAATTCCCATCAGAGGATTACAGAGCAGTTTAGAGCAAATACATTTGATTTAAAGTCTCCTTCACGCAGAGAATGCACTGCTAGCACATGCAAGCAGGAATGGTGCTTCATGAAACACTACTGAGGGAAGGTAAATTGAATGGCTGCCACTCTTTGTCTTTTGTCCGCTGGCCTATTACACAGCGAAGAAAGAGGGATAATTAGTTAGGAATGGGATTCTGTTATTGATGAGGTTAAGATAGAGACACTGGTGTTTTAAATGCTTTATCTAGCAGCAAAAATAACCCTGATTTATCACTGTCAAGACATACGTTGTGAATCTTTTTAAATCTCTGACCTGCTCTCAGAGTGTAAGTTTGCTAAAAGGGTATGTCCGGTGTTAATCAATGTTAGCATCTTGTGGTCAATGTCTGATGTCAACATCATGTCAAACTGATAATGCATAGTGCTTGTAGTATTGATAAAGTTCTCAACAGTCACAACAGATGACATTTTCATACCGCTTGGTGGTCATCAAGATGCCTGTTTGTGCAAAAAAAATACATCAACAAATCCAAAGTCATTCATTTAATGTTTTTAAATGGCAGTAGTCTATTTACCAAGTCACCCACACAGAGTGAGCACCAAGCAGAGTCACTCAGCAGAAAAGACACAAAGAAGATCAAGGAATATAGCTAAGAAGAGGATAAGACCCTCAAAATGTGGGCACATAATATCAGACAGAATGCAGATTGGCTTTCCCGCCTTAACTGAGAGAAAGCTGTGTACTTAAAAAACAGAGATAAGCCAGCAGCAGACACCGGTGGTGTCTTCGCACCAGAGGGACTGCATGACAAGAAGTGCTGCTGATGTGTGCGCTACCTCCCGCAGCACATGTGGGCACATCATCACCGCTCTGCTCTGAAAAACTGATCTGTCGTTGTTCTGCTGGTGTCAAGTGAGAAATATAATGCCGGTTGGTGATTTATCAAGTGCCTCCTCTCTGAACGAACCTATATGTGTTCTACACATGTCAGGGCTCATGCAGATCATAAAAATGTGTGTTTTTCAGTTTCTGATACCTTGAGCCTTTTTACTCAGGCTTTAAAATGCTTGGCTTTTGGAAAATAGCAAGCAGAATGAATGCAGAAAATTTCGGGGGCGGGGGGTGTCATAAGATGTTTTAAAGGCCAGTTAGATGTTTGAAGCAAGAAGTCTGTTTTCACATTTATTGATCCAAGTGTCACTTCACTTAAATCAACACAATAGATGCTGGGAAATAATGGTCTTCGCAGTACGTTAGAATGTTGGCGTAGGTTATTAATTGTTTATTCTTAAAAAGCACAACAGTAAGGGAAATTGATTACTTTGAAATTTTTTTACGATGTTGAACTCTTTTTTTTTTTTTCATCAGTACTCTTTTGTAGATATAAATCAGTATGCTAATGTGATTCATTTTTTTCTAGAAATGCACTTTTTGTTCAATCGTCTTCGGTTATATTTTCCTGGGGATTTTTCTATGCATTAAGTAAGGAAATTCGAGTCAAGTTGCCACAAGAAAATTTCGACAAAAATTCACCATGACCTAGGTGACCGAGAACCTCAACAGACATCATGCTTTAATATTACTTTTTATTTTGTGTCATACAAAGGTGTCATTCACCTGCTCACATGCATTTGGAGTATTTGAAGGAGGCCAAAAGTAATGCAACCAAATTACCAAATAATTTTCCAGGTCTTTGTGAGCCTGTGGCCATTTGGTGATTACAAGATTGACGGTGCCATCCGCCTCCTCTGCAGAGACTGTGCTAGCGTCCTTGAACAAAATAATTAACTCCTAATTGAGGAATTGGTTAGCATCTTGCATGGCAACCACTGGCATTTTGTGAAAATGGTAGAGGGGATAGAGGAAATAGCTTGTACTTTTTTGAGGTTGGGTTAGTGTTACATTTGACAGAAAGTAGTAATTGTTCTCTTTGCATAATTTGAATATAAAATTCAGCATCACCAATGTGATACAAAATCTTAAGCAATTCAAATATCAATAAATTATCCCAGAATGCATTGTCTAGCCCGACTTTTCCAGTCTGTTTTCAAAAAATATAGTAATCACATTGTTTGTTAAAGGTCCTTCTTAAACTTCTCCAAAACATAATCTGGTTGACAGATACACTACTTTTTACTTTGCACAGGACCTCAGCTTTTGACCTGATCTGCTTCAACATGGATTTTAGTGAATGTACTAGCAAAATGATGCCCATAGTTTTTACTTTATATAGTGAATCTACTTTACAACATCTTTTTAAAATATGAAAAGAGCTTGTACTTTTCTAAACCTTTATGTCTGAATTTACAGTTATTGCTGTATGAGAATGCTGAGATGTGTTTAGGAATTTGATGGTGTTCAAGAATAATGAAGGAAAGTGTTGCTGAGTCCTTGATGTACAAACAGAGGGAATGTTTCCAATAATTGGTGTGTTTTCCTTTTCATACCATTCATTTGCATCCAATGTTTATTCTCAGCCGATAGCTGATGGAACAAAAGGTAAGACTCTTGGATCTATGACAAAACATTTCAGCTACTTCAATATTTTGATAAACATCACATTAACATTAACTCTCGAATTACATCGAGTAAATAGGCATTCAATTTAGCATTTTGGGTCAAACAGCTTTTTATTTTCAAGTACAGGTCTTGAATTAAGGAATTCAGTTGAAGTAGCGGGGAAGATTAAAATGACTATTTGTCTTTGTACTTGGTATCTTTCTCCTCACTGTTTGGCAGACCCGTCTGTCCGGGAAAGGGTGCAATCTTAAGGAAGAAATAGGGGTTATTATGAACTCGTAAGGCCACCAAGATGGGAGTGACTGCATAAAGTACGTTTGCTGCTAGCACAGCCCAAAAAACATCGCCTGGGATACGATATGGAGCCGTTGTACGAGGATGGAGGGAGCCGCCAATGTGAGCCCACTGACACTGGAAGGGAAAGACAGAAAGACAACATTTTAGATTGTTCTTATTTTGGCTGCAGGTGGATTCTGTTATAACGTAATGAGTGCACAGCAGCTTTTGTAAATCTGTTCCTTCTGCTCCCAATTCAACCTGATGGCTGGTAGGTTTTTATCATTATTTGTTGTATATTTCTCTTAAAATCATCAGACAACTCTGGCAAGTCTCCTGTCTACAGTCAATCACAAAAGATTATCCTTGAGAGGACAGCGAGCTTATCCTTGAGAGGACATAGTCAACAATCTCCCAACATATTGGATCTGGGCTTTATTTGTGAGCCTGCAGCTCTGGTTCAGGTAGTCCACGTGAAGAGAGCAGTTCATTCTGCAGCTTGTTTTGTAGAAATGTGCCTTTACATTTATGAATTATTTAGAGGATGAACACACACTACAAAGAGTTTAATTTCAGTATATGTGTCAGGCATCCATGCAATGAGGGAATGATGAAAGCTTTAATCTACAAAGGCCAGTAATTGTAGCAATTACCTAATGTGGAGCACCAAACTATCAGTGGAAGTTCCTTCAGTAAGCCTCACCTCTGTCCTACTTGGGCATTCCCAACAATAGGGTTATTTATTGATTATCTGTCCTCATAGAGTTACCTGGATCACTGCGCCGGCAAAGAACACAGTCCAATCTGACATCCATGTGCACCCAGGCTTAAGGAGACCGTAAACAAATGCTCCCATCAGGGGTAGTCCATAGAAGAATAAGTGAAGCATCTGGAAGACCAATACAGCATCAGCATCAACTGAGAAAAGCATTAAAACCAGATAAATCTATCGCTTAATGTTCCGACTAGGACAAGAATTCTTACCCATATTTTTTCTGTACAGCCACTTTATCAATGGACCTATTTCTATAGCTAAAGTCTTTGACAAAATTTTAATTTGAGCAAAAAAAAATTTCAGATTTTTGCATGTGACTTAATTTGAGATTTGTGTATATAAGGCTATAAGAGGATTGCATACCTTAACCCTAGTGATATTGGTTTATGTCAATCAAGCTTAATATAGTTGTTAAAAAGGACAGTATTGTTTAAAATTCTCAGAAATTATTGTACAGGAATTCAATATAATGGCACATGATTTTTCACACCCAAGTTGACACCAATTATCTATATTGCACAAAACGTGACGCATTCTGTTGTTTATTTTTGAGCACCCATTGGGGGATCGGTACTTGGGTACCAATAGTATGCAGCCTAAACTGGTCAGAAAAACAAAGATACTCGATTCCCATAGAGCTGGACAAATATTTTCATTTTTCATTTTTATCAGTAACATTTTTTATTGTTATTAGAATTAAATGCCTAAATTATCAAACATAGAAGTGAGGGTATATCCATATTAACAATACAGAAAATAAAACCCATTCACCTCTATTTCCCACCCACCACACTGGGGAACAAAAATAAAGCTCTAGTAAAACATGAAATATTTATGTTAAAAACATGGGCCAAAATACTTCCACTGACTCCTCCCGATCCTGTCCTACAGGACAACATTCTTCACTCTCTTTCACCCTCAAACCCTCCCTTTGTCTTCCCGAACCACCCTCTTATTTACACTCTCACACCCACAGTCACAGAAAAAGAAAGTTGCTGATTTGAACACATGAACAAACACTGTATTTAGATGGCTTGAACATGCTTTATAATTTCACTGGCACTCCATCACGTATTCCTTCACATTTTCAAAGTTTGTATTTTGGCAGCGACAGGGAATCAAGAATAATCAACTTAAGAAGAGCTTATAGTCTGTTTTACTTGCCATAATACCAGCCACCCAAATTCTGCATAATCTTTCAGTACTGTTGACCCTGGAGTCAACACTCAGTTGAGGTAGAACAAGGTCTAAGAGGAGCTGCTTCCATACCAAGCTAAATTAATTATTCTTTAACAAGCAAAAAGTATTTCATTGATTCTGGGCTAATGTTTACTTAGCCCACCTACTTAATCTCGCTCATGGGAAGTTTGCAACATTTTCTCATAAACATAGCAATTCAACCTTCAACATAAAAGCAGCCGTAGCCGTGTAGCAAATTTAAATGAATTAAAGTGTGAGCTCACATTAAATTTAGATAAGTTAAAGAATATATCATGGTCTAGATTTTACTTAAATTCAGTGCACTTTGTCACTTCACAGTTCTGCAGTCTGTCAAAAAATAATCTGCACTCTCAGCATAAATTGCCACTAAAACACATAGGCATAACTAAAGTGTTTTGACCTCCAACTTAAAACATTTGGCACATGAAAAACAGTTCTCCACTTTATAAAACTCCCAAATTATACCACTGAATGGTTTCTTTTCATTCTTAGCATAAGATCAAGATGAATTTTAATGAGTTCAGCCTGACAGCTAATCATGCCCTTCAGTTTTTTTTAAATGGTCTTTTTACAGATGCTGTCAAAGATCATTCATCATCACTGACTAAAGAAGTCAGCCAGTGTGCGCTCAGTGTTACTCTGTGCAACAAACTTCAATCATTACTTAGTGCCAACAAATACAAGCAAACATACGACAACAGTCCATGAAGCCTGTCACCCAAGACATACTTTCATATGCTGTACACGCCCATCCCACCCAGTGAGATGCTGAGGGGGGCCTTGGGCGAAGGATTAGCTTATCAAGTTCTCAGCATGCGGTTCGTCCGTCTGATCAATGACTTGCAATTGTGCCTGTACTGCAGCTCCAACAAGGTCTTTGGATAACCTATTGACAAAGCTGTGCTCGCAGAACAAAAACAACAAAATCCACAGCCGCATTGTGTCAGAGGAAGAAAATAAAAGCACAGCAGACCCACAGCTATTGACATTGATAATCCATTGGTTATCCATCTTAAACAAATGAAAGAGCAGGACAAAGATGCGATGGCATCTCAGAGCCCCTTTAATGATAAAAAAAAAAAAATGGCTGTGTAATCATTTGTTAATGCCAAGAATGGACTAGATAAGAACAAGCTTCCAACACACTGATATTGTTACAAGCATTTCCATGATTCAAAGGTTTTTTTTTCTAAAAGCTTAGGGAACAGCTTTCTTTGAGTGGAGGCAAAGACAAAAGGACCCACCATGACTCGGGGGAAGCCCACGGGATCCTTCACGTAGGGTTCGTAGTGCCTGAGGTAGGCAGAACAGGCTTCGATTGGAGAGTCAAGAGCCACCTGGGGAGCAGCAAGGACTATTCAGCATGACTACACAACCTGTAACCCTGCTGTGCTATATCACTTTGTTGGCTGCAAGACCAGATAAATCCAGTACAGTATAACTAATCTAAACACTAACAAACCCATTTCAGATGTTTCAACAAATATGTCTTCATTGACATTGGTTTTTGGGTGTTCTGACAGCATTTCAATTCCCTGTGTGAGAATATTACAACCACTGTAAATTTAACCAGCTGTCTGATTTAGGCTAAAAAATCATATATTCGGAATGTAATACAATCTCATTAGCATGAATGTCTGACCAGGGTTGAATACCCTTTAAAGTTATGAAATATGTAATACAGTAATTATGTTGAAAAACATAATCCATACATCACTCCCTGTGACTTTAATGCCAGAGCATTATTAGAAAAATAAGCATGTTTCAGTCCCGTGTGGTTCAATAAGTTAAAAAAAAGTACCTCGCACAACATTGCATTCTAAATTACTTCTAAACCCAGAATAAGAGCCCCAGCCTTAGCTTTGTGCAGAACACAAAGTTGATGTTCACTCACCAAGCCTCTGAGGATGGTGAAGGCTATGGAAACCATCAGAAGAAGCACCAGGATCAGATCCAAAGGGCGCCAGATAAGCTTCATACTCTGAGCATGCTGAGCCTGTGTGAAGATGCAGTAGAGTATATATGGGTGGTTAAAGGTCAAGATTTCATGGTTTTAAAACACCCATATTTTGCACAGAGAGGGGGAGAATGAAGTGTTTCTTTTGCAAATATAACATAAAGAGCGCTTTTCTTTGATTCCAAAGGTTATGGATCTACAATAACATTTTTCAAGATGTGGTTATATACTTTTTGTATTGTTCAAATTACTCTACTAACTTAGCCCTGTAATGCTACAACAATGTGATACAACATTTAACAGGAATTTAATAAAATTGGTAATGAACCAAAGCTGTCACATGGTTAATTCCACATAATCCCCATTGTGGAAGAGCATATAGTTGTCCTTCAGATCAGTCTTGAGTCTCACACTTCCCAAGTTGGATACCAGACTGGCCAGTCACAAAACTGAAAATGTGGGCTTCAAATTCAAACATAGTTTAATACAAAAACTATTCGCCTATTGCTCATTTCAGTCTGAGGTCATCAAACCTGTGGGTCAAATCTAACTTAGATAATGTGAGTCAATGTTCATGTTTTTATTGTTGACCCATATTCATCTGAAATCTTCAATGCAGCCTCAGGGGGACATGAGACAGTGTCTGTCTGAGTCGGCCCCAGACCCAAATAAATGCAGTGGGTTGCGTCAGGAAGGGCATCCATCGACGCTACGAATCTAATACCAGATCATTCGAGGCCTGGGTTAATATAAGGGGAAAGGAAAGAGTCCGGGACAGAGAGTAGGGACTTTGAATATTGTGACAATGACAGGAAAAGCTAGAGTTAGTTGTCATGATGCAAAGAAGGAAGGTGGATACTCAGTGTGTCAAGGCAACTAGGTAGAAAGGTAAAGGGGTTAAAAGCTTAGCTCAGGTTTTGAAGTTGGACTGTCATGGTACTGGCGGGAATGGAAATGGAGTAGAGTTTTCTCTTTCTTTTTTCCAGAAAAGACAGGAATATAGGGTAACATAGGGCAGGTTCAGATGATTGAGAACATAGAGAGAAATGCATTGACAGATGCTCGAAGAATAATGGGAAGATGGAAAAAGTACTTTGAAGAGCTGATGAATGAGAAAAATTGATGGGGGAAAGGTTGGAGACCTTGACTATTGTGGACCACAAATTACCATGATTGGTAAAGGTGAAGTGAGGGGCATTGAAGAGGATGAAGAGTGGAAAGGTAATTGGACCTGATGATATACCTGTGGAGGTATGGAAGTGTCTAGGAGAGCAGTGGTAGAGTGTTTGGTTAGATTATTCAACAGGATCTTAGAGATTGAGAAGATGCCTTAGATGCCCGAGGAAAGGAGAAGAAGTGTGATGGTGCCGAGTTTAAGAATAAAGGAGATGTGCAGAATAACAGGAATTATAGATGGATAAGGTTGATCAGCTATACAATGAAGATATGGGAAAGAGTACTACATATGCAGTATTTGATTTAAGAATGATGGTAAAGAAGTACAGAGAAGGTCAGAGGGAACTACATTGTGCCTTTGTAGACCTATAAAAAGCATACGACAGGGTCCTTATAAGCTATGGTATTGTATGAGGAAGTCTGGAGTGGCAGAGAAGTACGTTAGACTGGTGCAGGACGTGTATGCAAGCTGTGAGACAGTGGTGAGGTGGGTTTTAGGTATGACAGAGAAGTTCAAGGTGGAGGTGGGACTACATCAGGGTCAGAGCTGAGCCTTTTCTTGTGTGCAGTGATGATGGATAGGCTGACAGATGAGTTTAGACCGGAATCTCCATGGACTATGATTTTTTTTTTTTTTTTTTTGCAGATGACATCGCGATCTGTCGTGAGAGCAAGGAGCAGGTGGAGGAAAATCTAGTGAGGTGGAGGTATGCTCTGGAAAGGAGGGGAATGAAGTTTAGTCACCGCAAGACAGAATATATGTGTGTGAATGAGAAGGAACTAAATGGAACGGTGAGGCTTTAGGGAGTGGAGATTAAGAAGGTGGAGGATTTCAAATACTTAGGGTCGACAGTCCAGAGAATGGAGAGCACGGAAAAGAGTTAAACGGGTTCAAGGAGGTTGGAGTCAGTGGAGAAGACTGTCTGGGGTTCTATCTAATAGAAGAATATCAGCCAGGATTAAAGAAAAGGTGTACAAGATGTACAAGTATGTTGTATGGTTTGGAGAAATTACCAATGAAGCAAAGGCAGGAAGCAGAGCTGGAGGTTGCAGAGATGAGGATGTATAGGTTCTCTTTAAAGTGGGGAGGATGGATAGGATCAGGAATGAGTCTATCAGAGGGACCGCACATGTTAGATGTTTAGGGGATAAGGTTAGAGAAGGCAGACTGAAACTGTTTGGTCATGTACAGAGGAGTCATTGTGAATATATTGGTAGAAGGATGCTGGGATTGAGTCTGCAAGGGAGGAGGTCTAGAGGAAGACCAAAGAGAAGATTTATGGATGTAGTGAAAGAGGCCATGAAGTTGGTTCGTGTGTGAGAAGAGGATACAGAGAATAGAGTAAGATAGAGGAGGTTGATTAGCGACCTGTGCTGACCCCTGAAGGGAAAAGCTAAAAGGAAAAGAAGAAGAAGATTCATCTGCAATCTTCATTATAAAAACCAATACAATACTTGTTTATTAAAATCTCCTACAGCTCATCTGGAGGAATAAAGGCCTATTAGCTCCTAAAAATCTATCATTCCATTTGCCTTGTAACAGCATGGGTCACAAAATCTCAGGGAAACACAGCTAGGAAATTTCAAATCCATATCCAAATCTAACCATTCATATGTGAACTTACATTGTATCCACCGATCAATGGTCTGTCTTTGGGCCTTGTAAAGAATGTAACGGCTCCGCACACAGGCATCAAAAGGAAGAGAAAGTTGAGCCAGAAGGCTGGATTGACCTCTGACCCATATTTACCTGCCAGGTAATGAAAAGATAAAGATCATGGTTATGCCTGCATTTGCTGTAGTTTGATCCTCCATTCTTCAATTATGAATGCAGTTTGAAACGCACAACAGATGCTTTAAGTACACATACTTGTGTTCAGTGTGACAGCAAGCAAGCTGTTTATTTGCATTCTGAACTGTGGCAACCATGGTACACAGCAATGTAGATGTTTACTTGATTAAAGCCTGTCATTGTGAGACTGGTGACAAGGGGATTAAAGAATGAAGCTCACCTGCCACTATCCCGGCAATAAACACGCTCATGTTGGCACACAAGGAGCCAGCCCAGAACAAACCCAGGTTACGGTAGGCTTTCCTGGAAGACCAAAAATAGATTATAGATTGAGTAATATATATATATATATATATATGTATATATATATATATATATATATGAGTAAGAGGAGAGGAGATGTTTTATTTAATTCTCACTCTGCTCTACAACTGTTATTCCGTATATATGCCATGTAATTCAACACCAACATCATTGCACCCCGTGGTCAAGACAGATGTTTGAAGACATCTTCATTTCTGTGATGATACCTACCTTCAAGCAATACTCTCTTTTTTTTAAAAAGCAAGTACTGCTATACTTGGGATTTTCTGCAGCTTTTATGCGATTATTGTACTTCATATATCAGTGAGTAGGAAATGCTAAATTTACCCCACTGTATTTACATATGCCAGTGGGGAAAGTCAAGGATGTGAAAATAATGGCTGAATAGCACAGTATTTGCTTTAGACAATGCTAATCTCTGAGCTTAAATGTATTCACGAAGCTCCCATAATTGGTCAGTCGATAAAATTGTGCTTTTGTGCTTCCTAGGTCAAATAAAAAAAAGAAAGACTTTATTTTCGCGTATTATATTTATTTTTTTACATTTTACAGTGACATTCATTATCTGCATTTTACCTATCCGGTATACAGGTAGGAAATTTGTTATATAGTAAGTCAGGTAAGTTGTATCTGGCACTCACCTGTCTGTAATCCTGCTTATCATTGCAAGGTACATTATAAAATGTGCTATTCCATCCCAGTAACACATCATGATAGCATAGGCTGTGCCCAGATAAGGCTCACCCTGAAACAAAAAAAGAAAAACGTGCACATATGCACATAATGCACCATGATCAAGGCAAGAACTTTTATTTGAGATTATTGAATCTTCCAGTTTGCTTCAGTTATCTTTAGTCTGGGCATGTAAATTCTCTATTTGTTGTGCTCTAAGCAAATAGTCACAAAAATTTTCACTATGATATTCAGAAACTTACTGTCTTCTGATAGAATTCCATAAAGCCGGACAGAATGCCATCATACTCCAACGCACTCGTCAGGTCAATGACACAGGTAAATGAAAATTCAGCAAAAACTGTCAAGCAAAAGATAAAACAGAGATTGTGTTTTGGGAGGGAAATGTTACATTTTGGCTCACTATTCAGTTTGAAATAAAGGCTAATGTTCATTGTAAAGTTATGAAGTTAAAGGTTTCGATTACAGGCTAATGACTGCTCACAATCTCAACTTCGAATCAGAATCAAATTATGTTTTGATGTTTCTTTGAGGTAATTGAATTTTTTTTATCAAATTAGACTAGTTACTATCATTTATCTACCAAAAATTGTGAACTTTTAGTGTACTGTTTTTTAAATTATCTTTAATGTCTGCTCAAATACAAGTGTTGGTTTCATTTAGCCACTGTATCAAAAATCCATGTCAGTAAAGAGCATGTAAAACCCAGATCACTGAAACTGAAGGACCATAATCATCGGCTATTCATCTTTTCTAGTCCTATGCAATCCAATCCCCATTGATTGCTAAATATTTTCCTTCAAGTGGTTCATCATTGATTTATAGGAAGGCATGAGTTAAAAATAAAGTCCTGAGCACTGGGGTAAGCTGGAGGTGAGAGCATGGGGAATAGCCTCTGGTTAGGCTTTGTCTGGAGTTACACTAACCCCTGAAAGACACACCAACCACACAAATAAAGCTTGGAACCCCTGACCAAGCTGTTAAAATGGCTATTATAGCCTCTTATCAAATTTTCCACAGCCTCTGGAGTCTTTGGAAAGAGACTCAGGGACTAAAATGAAAACAATACTGCCCCCATGATGACAACAAAACCAATTACATTTGAGTCAAAATGAAAAATGGATATCGCTTCATAGGGCATGAGATTTTGAAGAGCTCTTGGGAATCAGTAAAGATTGTCAGAAATGTCTCCATAATTGATTAATTGTAAGTCAGTAGTGTCCTACAAGTTCGTGCAACCCCCCTGATTTGTCTCCAGAAAAGATATATAGATCAATCACATATATCCAATATTATGCATTTATGATATCACATACTGTAGTTCTGTGATCTGATCAAACTGACCCTCTTGTTCATGACTGATCCCAGATTGAAAATTGACCAGTCAACACTATAATTCAGTCATTACCTAAAGATATGGAATATCTTACGTAACCAAGCTATGATTTGTATAGATTTTATTTTTTTCTTTGCCTAAAGTGATAGGCAGTAAGTTGTTGTCTGGGTACTTTTTGTTTGTTTGTTTTTTATGTGTTGTCACTGATCCTACTATCCATTAATCAAGAAATATTCGTGATGAAAATGAACAATGTGAACAATGATTTACTGATACTGGGTTTTGACCTTATTAATCTGTTTCAGGCATTTTTCTTGATACAGGGCTCATAGAAGTACTTCTTTATAATTTATCAAAGAGTTGCAGAGAAAATCTTAAAGTGTCACCAACAAATTTGCATGCAGTTGCAGTTTAAATATTCAATGACCAGACATTTTTTTTCAACGAGTGACTGGTTAGTTTTTACCGCTGTATTCCAACCCTTAGACAGAAAGAGGAATCAAATCATTCAAGTGCACTTACAGTTGTAAATACCAATTGGATAACGCACTTTGTATTCATTGTCTCAATTAGGACCATTTAGATGGACGCCATCATAGCGGTGTACTGGTTCTAAAGTATGTGATGCTACTAAGAGGAAGTAGTGTTTGGGGTTTGGAAATAGCTTACATATTTCTTTCAGTGGTTATTGGAAAAAGTCCATAAGAATTGAATCATAAAAGCCGTTACAGCTTAGCCTATAGGATAGTGGTATAAAGGAACTGTTGTGGTGCAGACATCTATCTGCACAGACCAAGGCTAAGAGGCCAGTATCAAATCCTTCCTATCTGTCCTTCAATTAATCTTTGTGCAGATACACATTGTCTCTAGTATACCAGTGTCCCTGTAATCCTCTACACAACCAGGTTTATCGCTGACATCTTACAGGTAAGATAGCAAGAGGATTATGGCTCTCTATCATTGCAAAGAGCCTGCACCATTTTCCAGACCGTTGTGATTCTCCTACACAGCACTAGAATTCCTAAAGGCACTGAGAGATATTTCAACTAATAATGTGAGGGACATGTTTGCCAAGAAACTCTATGTTCAAAACAAAGAATATTGTCTTACCAAAAGGCATTTATACAGCACAGTAAATCAAAATATTTCCACACTGAGGGTTTCAGGGTGGATTTTTTTCAAGTCATCATAGAGTGAAATACTTGCCTGTACAGTAGCTGTTTGAACAACTGACAGTCTTTGAAACCAAGGAGGTACATCAAAATTTGTTTACTACTGGACATTAATTTGATTCATTAGTGCCATTCCCCTTAAGATCCCTTAAATTTTCTTCATGCTTTGAAGTAAAGGCAAATTGAGTCCCCAAAATGTATTCCTATTGTCTGCTTTTACAATAAAAAAACACATAGTTTGGGAGGTAGAGGTAGTGCCTTAAGACTAATTAATATAAGATTCAGCAGAGAGATGAATAATGGTTAAGGACAAGAAACCATTATCCTCAGCATCATCATGTCATTCTTCCATACTTGTTGCCAGAATGAATGTGTCAGTGATTTTCAACACTACGCTTGAAATTATACTTTGGAAATTTGGCATCATCGAGTTCCCTCTCCCTTCTTGTCCACTTTGAAATGAAATTATATTCTAGGTACACGTACAATGGGCAGGTCTAGCAGTTTAAATTTTTCTGGATGTTTTTCAAAATATATTCCCAAGCATGTTGAATGTCAAGTGCTGAATGTTACCCATCTACTTACTTCTTTGAATATAAATAGTATTCTTTATAAATAAGCACAGATGATAATAGAGTTAGCATGCATGGCAACAAAGACATATTTTCAATGAATGACAAAGTCTTAAAAAACCTAAATGGTCTAAATTGATTATGTGCCTTTTGAGTTTTTAACTTACTAGGGTGAATTAAGTTGTATCCCATATTTTTTGTCTGGTTAGAAGACAGTTTGTGAGACAGTTTAGGTACATAACAAGGTCCTCCCTGGATTCACATCATTTTGCCCTCTCCGTCATGTCACTCCTTTTGTTTTAACTACCTGTAAATTCTTGGTAGGAGCATTTAGACGTTTCCAAAAAATGTAGTCTTTTTTCTGCTTGACTTACTATAAAAAAGGCTTAAAAGCCAAAGGGTTGCTAAAACAATAAATGTCTGCCCCATCTCTGAAATAAAATAGGGATCTTGAGTGCAAAAAATGAATGGTACTTGATAGAAAGTGCAAAGGTGGAGTATAAGTACTGTGAAGTTTTTCACCATGCAGAGGGTTTGGGTCAGTCCCTCCTCAGAAAGTCTGACTGAGCCACGTGAGCCTGATCAGTATAAGCAGCTTTCAACAACATATCAGGTGAAATCACTTCAACTACAATTCATGATTTCAATCCAATGGGTTAAGTAGCCAGTGAACGTTCGAGAAATCCTTTAGTGTGAGATGGAATTTGCCCAGACACAATGCAGAGTACTTATTAACTTTTGTAACCCTCGCTATGTGGAAATGTATTGTAATTATGTTGGGAAATGCACATGATTACCAAAGAACAAGACGTCTTTAGGTGGGTTGCCACGGGTGATGAGAAAGTAGAAGAGAAACACAATGACCAATACAATAATGCCAATCCCAAGGATCGCGTAAGGCCTGTGGAAACAGAAAAAAACTGTGATTCATCATGAAATAACTTCACATTGTTTTAATCTGACCAACTCTACCCTAGCTTTAGGTATTCTGCAAAATTCTCTTCACTAATTACTTTCTTCATCGGTGATGGTGCTAAATTAGTTAATGACTATAAATGTCATTTTTAATAAATAAAGAGAAATGTGTAGTCAGAGAGAGTGGTTTCATCCAATTTCCCACTGGGTGGAACTAAAACTGAAGTGCAAGGGATATCTATGTGATAATCACACTGCATAGAGCAAGGCCAAATACGCTGTCTGTTTAGTCATTTGGGTGAATTGAGAAACTTGATGAGCCAGGATTGATTTTAATTTTAAAATAAGTGTACAAACTAAATGTCCTAACTTTCTTTAATCAAAATATATTGCGAGAATATCAAAACTTCATACCCCCAAGAGACCAATTTCCAGAGTAATGACCCATATTGAGTATTTTGTCAGATACACATTGCAATTCTCCATGTTTAAAATCAAAATCTGAAAGTTTAACTTCCGAAACTGCTCTATATGGCGTGTCTTTTGGTTTTAAAAAACCTAAATCAGTCAGTGGAAGTGGACTGGGTGGAAGCAAGCTTAGGCCATGTTAGTTCAGCTTTGCCCATAATGTACACTGGTCAGAGGCACAATGAAAAAGATGAATGTGCTTGGGATTCCAACCAGTAAACAACACTGTATCCTCTGAAGCTCACTGAGATCAGTTAAAGGACAAAAACAAATGCTTTGAGAGAATGGAAGCTCCCTTGCTACCCCTGTGATTCAACAGCACAGGAAGATTTATGCACACAATACTGTTTGTTTACAGAGTGGAAGAAAACAAGGCATATTGCATGTCAAGAGCAATTTATCAAACTCCTTGGTGCACTATGTATTGATTGTCACTATCCACACACTACAAAAACGTCTGTAGAGGTGTTCACATAGGAAAAGCATTGATGTGTATTGAAAATGGAAACGGTCACAAATACCTTTTTCTTCAGCTGTCTTTGAATACTCAAGATGCAATGCAGTTATGATTACAGAATGCCTCAAGGGCAAAGTAAAATCTATACAGAAAATAGTTTAGCAGCCTAGGAGGACCATAAAAATAAGTAAATAAATAAATGAAGTCAGAGAGATACAGAAGAAATGAATCAATACTTTTTTGCAGTGTACGATGTCCCGGTCCCAGCTTTTCTCGCTGATTTTTTTTTTAAATCTCTGATTTTGTATCATTAGTCTCATCATTATTATTATTATTGATAGTATTCTGATTATCATATACACATGTAAGTATGTTTGTATGTATTACACCATTGTAAATACTGTGCTGAAATCATGTATTTCAACTCTTATCCAATATTTCAGTTTGATGGATAACAAATGATAATATACCGCTCTCTAGTGGTGGCAAAATATATGACTATGCCACGTCACAAATTATCAATAAATGCTGGTGACAAAGAGATGGTATTATATTAGAGTGCAGTATATGTAATTTTAATAATGTAGTATGCATCTAATTGCAAGGGAATCATTAATTGGATTAAAAACTCATTCCTTTATTTAACAGCATAACACCAAAAAAATGAATTTCTACATTCAAATGAATATGAATATTATGGCAGGCTGAGTATTTTGAAAGGTTAGGTCAAAACTTACTCTTGGAATTCAGGAGTGTTGTTCATGAGAAAAAGAATGCCAAGGGCAGAAAAGGAAAACAAAAAAACAAAAGTCTCCATCTCCTCACTCGCAACTCAGCCTTTTCTCAGCAGAAGTACCCCTGAAATAAAATTATATTAGTAAAATAGATTATACCTATTTCAGAAAGATAAATCCATAAATTCAAAGATTCTAAGTGTTAATTGTCCAATAATGCTTTCTTTGCCATCCACACTGAAAGCCACAAAGTATAACATAATGAAACACATGAAAAGTAATTGTAAACAGGCACTCTACAATGAAATATAATAGAAATACAATGCAGATCGCATTATATACCCCTTTTACTGCTGCACAATGATCAGCACTTAGTTCAAATAACACATACACAAAAGTCTAAGTTGAAATAGTGTAAATTGAAAGTTTGCAAAAGCCAAATGTGGACAGTCAAACACAGTTGGACCATGATTACTAAAAGGTAGTCAATGATTTTTAATTCATGTAAGTAGTTTAGGAGTCCAATGATATGGTGACTCATTTGGTTTAGAAATAATATACTATGTATTTCAATGGATAATGTTGCATCTATTCAAGATAAAACAATAGAACCTATTGCGTATTCAATTTGCTGGAATAAATTGATTAACATTTTTTGTTTACTTGCATTGATAATTGTGCAAAATAATAAACTTTGTAAAAATAAGGAGGACAGGTTCTTACCGTCTGGTCACGCTTTTAGCGAAGCAATCAAAATACAGCTTGGCTAGGCTTGGCCTTTACAGCTAAAATAATGATGACAAAGAGGCTTTGTGGGAAAAGTTATGCAAGTTTGATTTTGTCAGAGATTTGCATAAGTCGTATTAGAGAATAGACCTGCATTCCAGTTAAAGAAAGAAACTGTGTTCTACATAAGTCTTATTTTGGGTTTTATGCTTCTTTATAACCATTTATTTTAGAAACAACAATAATTACAGTAAAGTACAATACCAGCTACCTCACATTAGGAGCTATATGGAATTGTATGTATCTATTCACCTTTTTTGAATAGATGTTAACACAATATATGCGAATCGAATATAAAAATTGGTCTCTGAAAACAAGTGCATTGAAGATTTCTAATCTGCCCCTGAGGAGGGATGAGGTAATAGCTCACATCTTATTACATCTTATTCTTCTCCCTTTGTCTGCTCCTTTCTGGGGTCACCACAGGGCATCATGTGTTTCCACCTAACCTCTCTCTGCCTCTTCTTCTCTCACACCGACTAACTTCGTCTAAATGTCGTCTTTCACTACATCCATTAATCTCATCAGTCTTCCTCAAGGCCACCTGCCTGCCAGATTCAACCTCAGCATTCTTCCACTAATATATTCACATCCCTCCTCTGTACATAGAGAGAAACTGTCTCTGTCTGTCCTCTCTGACTTTATCTCTAGAACATCTGACATGAGCTGTCCCTCTGATGGACCTGATCCTATCCATCTTCCTCACTCCCAAAGAGAACCTCTACATCATCATCTCCTACCTCTAGCTCTGCTTCCTGTATTTTCTTCAGTGTATATAAACCAGACAACATGGCTATTGTCACCTCTGTCTTCTACATTACCTTACCTTAGCAAACTCCTCCTTCAAGATAACTCCTACTCAGTTTCTTTCCTATCATTGCTGTGACAAACTCTTGCCTTCACTCTTTCCTCTGCCCACTTTCTCTCCCTCTTCGACCGAGAGAAGCCAAATTTCCACCCGGTACCCTGTAGGTTATCAGCAAAGATGGCAGCCAATGGCCTTGACTGATCCAGTATGAAAGTCATAAATTGGATTTGCTTATTTAGTTTGGTATAGGTTTTACACTGGATGCCCTGTCTGACACCGATTTCTGCATTTATCCTGGTTTGGGACCATCTCAAGGAGAACACTGGCTGGTGTCCCTGTTGCTCTTCATTCACATCTCATTAAACAGTGTTCAATTATTATCAATAGGGATGTATAAGATATCATTACTGATCAATATTTGTATAGAAATCATGGTATTGAAATGGAAGCAAACTAGGAATAGTTAGTAAATTAGCACAATAATTTTGATGAAAATATGTGTTTTGAAGTGATTTTGTTGTAATTTGAGCCCAATGATCTCGAGCAAAGATTGATAATTACTCAGTAATCTAAGCTGTTAACTTTGGTTGTAAGCTATGCAGAGGCTATATTGTTGTTTTCTGGTTTATGTTAAAATTCCAGGAGCTTAATTTATTTACAGGTTTGCAGTATTTTTGACTCAATTGTGAATCAACTAAATGTTGACAGCTAAAGTGAGATCAAATACGGGTATGGTTAAAAGAATCTGCTGGGTTTTTTTTTCATTTGGGAAGATATTTACCATCGAAAATATGGCTGAAAAATGGTCAGACTCTTTTTTTGTTGATTTTTTTTTTTTTTTTTGTCAAAAGAGGGGACCTGCAAAAATATGCCAATGTCTGATTTTGAACATAGAAGTAATTTATGATTTTTTGTCATCTAGTTAGGTATACTTATACCTTATACCTAAGCTGCCACCTTATCATGGTGAGGGGTTTTTGCATTCCAGTGATCCTAGCATGCAAACCTACATTGTCAGGGGCTTTATGCCCCTCGAAGGGTCAGCCAAGGCAATTGGGTCCCAAGTGAGGGACCAGACAAAGCCCGGCTCACAAGACACCTACGATGAATAAAGAAATTGGACACAGTTTTCCCCTGCATGGACACGGGTCACCGGGCACCCATGGGGCTCGGTCAGGCACAGCCCGAAGGGACAACATGGATCCCTCTTCCCCTGGACTCACCACCCATAGGAAGGGCCAAGGGGGTCAGGTGCAGAGTGAGCCAGGCGGTGGCCGGAGTCCAACCTTCCACTGCAGAACCTGGCTGGCTCTTGGTATATGGAACATCACCCCTCTGGCAGGGAAGGAGCCTTTGCTGGTGCAAAAGGTTGGGAGATTCCGACTAGATGCTGTACACTCGGACCCACCTCAACGTACAGCGTGAGGTCTGGAAAGCGTGAGGTCTGGAACCTCGCCTCTTGAGAGGGGCTGGACTCGTTTTTTACTCTGGAGTTGTCCCCAACTCACGCCTGTATGTTTGGGTTCAATCAAGAGGATGAGAGGGCAGCCTCCCTCCGCCCTCAGGTGGGGGGACGGGTTCTGACTGTTGTTTGTGGCTATGTACCCAACAGCAGTTCAGTTTACCCACCCTTCTTGGGGTCCCTAGAGGGGCTGCTAGAGAGCACTCCTACTCCCTTGTTCTACAGGGAGACTTCAAAGCTCACGTGGGCAACGACAGAGCCCCTTCCGGCCATCCGGGAGGGGCTCAGAGTAGAGTTGCTGCTCTTCTGCATAAAGACGAGTCAGATGAGGTGGCTCGGGCATCTGGGCAGGATGCCTTCTGGACGCTTTCCAAGGGAGATACTCCGAGCATGTCCATCTAGGAGGAGGCCATGAGTAACACCCACAACATGTTTGAGAGACTATGTCTCTAGTCTGGCCCAGGAACACCTTGGGATCCCCCCTGGACCATGTGGCTGGAGCAGAGGGAAGTCTGGGCCTTTCTGCTCCGGCTGCTGCTCTGGCTGCTGGATGGATGGATGGATGGATGGATGGATGGATGGATGGATGGATGGATGGATGGATGGATGGATGGATGGAGACTTACGGAGGTTCCAGTAAAGACAGAAAAGAACATTTTTGAAATGCATTCTCAACTGGACTTTAATGTGAATCTGGGCATCATCTGGGTATCATTTGAATAACTATGGCTAGTAGATTTTTTTCTAGATATTTCTAGATATTTCTGGATATTTACGCACTTTCATGAAGGGCCAGAGATAAAGCCTAAGGAAACATATGTCTGAAAGATGCTATCACTTAAGTGAAAAGTTAAAAAAAGGAAACTAACAAAAAAGGTGTGGCTGTAATTTAAAAGAAAATTCCAGGGACAGTTGTACCTGTGAGGTGCAGTGAAAAAAAAAATTAATTTTAAAAGACATCTTTTAGACATCAACTCTAAAGTAAAGGTTATTCATTAAAACAGGTGCTTACAGAAGGATACCAGTAGAGTGTGCCAAATTCAAAAGTAAACCACAGGCACTTTGCCAAGAAAGGAAAATCTGTACATATATATGAAAAAAATGTGTGTATATGTGTGTTTATGTATGTGTGCACAAATAAAACTCAGGTATGTACTGAAGTACTGTCTGACATTGGATCCATTTTCTACAATGAGGTTTATGAAGCTATCTTCTGGGGTTAACTCGTATGGATTACATGCATTATACATTCAGTCTAGTCAACCGCCACATTGTGTTTCAAAGCAGATTGATTAGATTGAAAAAAAAAAAGAACAACCACATCAATGCCTTTCTTGTACAAAAACACACTTGCAGCTCTTCTCTCTCCTCTGTCCTCCTTGCTAATGCAAGGCTGTTATACCTGGAAAGCAGCAAGAGTGTCTGTTTGCTGGAAACAAGTATAAAGCTCTTCCAGCTCCTGGCGTTCAATAATGCGGAATGGACTGATGGATACCAAAAAGGGAAGAAAGAAGTCTGCTGGCAGACAAATATCTACTTCACTTAGATAAAAAAGTTTTTAAGCTGTGTGCTTTGGTGTGCTGTTCTGTTCTCACCATGTGAAAATGTTGTCTAACATATCCTGGGGATTTTTTTTTCAAATTTTTTAACACCATGTCCTGGCAGAGTTTGTATGTCTCTACAACTAAACAAAAAGAAAGGATCCAGACTGACAATGATGAAGGCAGATCCTGATATTCAGGGAGACCAGGGCACCTTTCTGGAACCACACCTGGGTAGGGAGCTCAGCAGTGACTGCCTAATGCTCAGTCCTTGGAGCTCAGTTGGGTACAGCTTAAACAAACAATATTGAGCCATTATGTCCACAAGGACATCAGGATTGGGTGTTTGCTTTTTCATGCAGCAGATGGAGGTAGAGACCTGAGACCATGTAGAGGCACTGCATGGCACACAAGTTCCTGGCAAATTGAATGACATCTTCACATTAGTGTTTGATGTGGAATCAATATCCTGTGGATGTGTTGGGTTCTCCTCTATTCTGGAGTTGCTCAGGGTAAAAGGTGTTGGGCAGGTGTGGGGATACTCATAAATCCCCAGCCCGTGCCCGTGTGTTTTCCCCACTGAATGAGAAGGTTGTCTCTTTGTGATTATGAAGGTAGGGAAGGAGAGCTGTAATTGTGGTTTATGTTTATGCACAAAACAGTCTTTCAAAATGTTTTGGATGGGACTGGTGATTCCATAATTCTGGAGAGAGACTTTGACATTCATAGTGAAACCACAGAAACCTGAAGTGGGAGACTGGGAGGAACTGCTTGCCAGATTTAAACTCAAATGATATTTAATTATTGGACTTCTATGCAAGACATGTGACTTGTGGACTAGTGGAAACACACACCAACATTTCTTAAAATAAGTTTATTGATATGCATACATGGTAACAGAAGAACTCAAGCGCAAAGATCAATTATCACTCTTATAGTTGTACTAATGCCGCCCTGTGTCTTAGACAGCTAAGATGTCAATTCATCCTTTGCTGGTGTCAAGCTGGATCAGTTTGCAGGGAATTCTGCTGTGCAGACCCTGTAAACCTGGTTAAGGTGGCCTGGTATGTGTGGATCTCACAGGTCTACTGAAACTGCTGACAACTATTGGAGGACACACGGGGGCTGCTGTTTTGGTCGTTGGAAGAGCCAAAACCTGTGTGTTTGCTTTGAGAACATTCTCGAAAACTGTCAGACAGGTTAGGAAAGGGAAGCTGGGCCTGGCCAAAGATGTTTACAGCAGAGGAGTAGATCTGTTGATCTTGAATGTGGACATTGTCAAGTAGCAGAGAGAGAGCAGTTCCGGGAACTTGTGAACTCAACTTACATACCCTGGAGCTGGAAGACTCTAATAAACGTTGTTCTATATCTGCAAGGGAGGTTTCTTCAGGAGTCAAGAAGCTCCTCAGTGGCAAGGCAGCGGATGTGGTTCAGATGTTTCAACAGTGATGCTGATGGCGCTGGATATCATGGGGCTGTCATGGCTGACATGTTTCTTTGGGATGACATGGAGATCTTGAACAGTGATATGGGGGTAGCTGACCAAAGAAGTAGTATCCATTTTTAAAAAGGGTGATGAGAGGGAGATCATGCTGTTCAGCCTTCCAAACAAATTTTACACAAGGGTTCTGGAATGGAGAGTTCAGCCAATTGTCCAAGATTTGATTCAGGAGGAACAATGCATATTTGCTCAAGCTCAGGAAACAGCCAACGTGATCTAAATTCTTGCAGAGAAACTTGGTGGGTTTGGTTTGTGGACAGATGCTCATCATGTCAACATGTAGTTTAAAGACCTGGAGAATGTGTACGGCTATGTACCACTGGTTTTCCGTAGGAGTGCTATAGGACTGTGACGTTGTGACGTCATTATGAGACGTCCAATCTCTCTGCGAATATTGTGAGAGCAGTGTTTGCAGTTTTGGCACATCAACCACATTTTTGGGGGGATGCTGAGCTCTACCAGGGTTATCCCAATTCACTTCATGATCTTCATGGATAAGAAGTCTGAGCATAGTTGGGGAAAGGAGAATGGTGGGGATCTCAGGATCATGTCTCTGCTTTTTATGAATAATGTGCACCTGTTTTTTTTTTGCCATATGATCTCCAGAAGGCACTGCCGTTTCTGGCAAAGTGTACAGAGGTTGAAATGTGGGTCAGCAGCTCCATACTCAAGGTTTTGGGCATGTGAACCTGGTAGTCAAACAGTGCATCACTTGGGGCAGGGATTACTGGGCTGACCTATGGTCAAGCATACAGGGATAAGTAGTAAGACATGTTGATGAGTATAATATGCTTAAAAAAAACATTCATGAGCTTGTATGCAACAAGACCCATGAATCCTTTTACAATGAGATTGCTCATTTTTTGTTGTTTGGTTGTTGAAAAGTTGGAATGTGGTGTTAAAAGCATGGATAAACTGGATTTTTTTGCTTTTCTGAAACAGAAATGCAGTCTGATTTGTTAGTCAATTAGTTGATTCAACTATTTAAAATAGGTAATGCTTGAGGATACTTAAATATATAAATAAAAACTTAAATATACAAATAAAGAAGTGACATCTTACATGTGTAATTAATCTAAGGTGTGTAGCACTTGTTATGGGCACTATACAAAGGACAGTACTTTCAACCTTGTGTTTATGCAATTAATTTAATGAATCATGGACAGTGTAGCAGAAGACAGTAATTTCAACCTCATGCTGTGGTAATTAGTTAAATGAATGAATTGATCTGTTTGGAATACGGATAGCCAGCTAAGGATATGTAATTAGGAACTACCATTGCAAAATAAAAATAAAAAGATAACCAACAAATAAACAATAACAGCAAAAAGAAACACTCCTTTTCGCTTAATATACAGGATAATAAGTTGGACTCAAAGAAAACAGAAAATAATGTTGCCCCTTCACTATGAATAGTCACAGACTATAAAAACAAAGACTATACCTATGTATAGATGTACCCTCCTCAGCCTTAATATCTTCCAGAAATGATGATCCTTGACTGCAACAATCCTCCACCACTGAGTCCTTTTATCTTACATTAAGTTCATAAATATCTCTGTTATGTGTCCACCTTGTCTAATGGTCATGACAGTTCACGTTACAATTTCTTCTAACAGATTGTAAGTACCGTGCACTTTTTCTAAACTCAAGGTCCTTCTTGGAAACATGCTGTTCTGTAACCACATCTCAGCTTTGAAACATTCACCCACCTGATAAATAGATATTTACAAGGATCTCTTCAATATTAACATGACGGTCCTACTCTTCCCCCAAACATCCAAACAACCAACAAGAATGTACAACAGTTGTGAAACTAAGCATAAATAGATCGCATGAATTGCCGTTTATTACTGTGTAATGTCTTATGTGCATGGACAGTTGATTCAATTTCAGCCAATAATCTCAATTCAACCCTTTCATGATAATAATAATAATAATAATAGTAATAATAATGTCTTTATAATATTGTCTTTTGATGGCGATTATTATTATTATTATAAAAATAGTTGTTATTATTTCAATAAATTTTATTATAATAATACCTAGCAGTAGTAGTAGTAGTAGTGGTATTGTTCGTCTGGTTAACAAGGAATGTTGCATGTTTAACGTCGCTTGAATGGACTATTTATGTCTTGCTGTGAGACAGTCAACGGGTAACACTGTCGGTGACGACAGCGGCGGAAATATTCTTTCGCTATTCAAAATGGCGCCCTGTGAAAGCAGGAAGTAGAGGAAGTAGAGAAAACAACCAAGAAGAATAAGTTGGAGAAAATTCCTCGCTCCAGTTAATTTGAAGCAATTCTCGGCGGAAAATCGACTATTGTCCTTGGGGTTTGGATTGAGATCAAGTTACTAAGAAACGGTAGGTTTAATTCGAGGATATTGTGAAAAGGCTAGCGACACATCGGCAGCTGCCATATATCAAAATGCATTCGGAATAGTCTCTCCTAGGTGCGCACCGTGTTTACATCGAGCTATGCTGGTTCTTGAGTGGCTGATTAGAACTAGCGTTATATTTAGGGGCTTTACAAGCAAACTTTGGATTAGTTGATTTTGAGTATAGTTGGGGAACCCTAGCGAATAAAATGAACGTACATCCTAAGTGTATACTAACAGACCTATCGCTACCAGCCAGAAGGTCAGTATCTAACCGAGCAAAAGCTAGCTAGTAACTATGTAATAACCAAGCACAATTACCTTTCACTCAAAAGCCGAAGCTAATTCCAGGTTGATATTCTAAACGTTTCATACCTCCCCTTGAAATTGAGCTTTTGACTCCGAGTCAAAAATAGTCATAACTTTGTTTGGACTTTAACTCATAATCGACTCTTGGCAAATAAGGTGCCAAGCCAACCCAAAGTTAGCAAACGGCCATAAGCTATGCTAACCGAGCTAGCATGCTTAAATGAAGTAAGACCAAATGCTTTTATTATTAAACTGCCCATTCTTTTTTTTAACGGCTGGACGAGATCGTTGACTGATGGGTGAAACCATAATGCCTTGTAAATATCGTTATCTCGCCTACCAACCTCTGTTGAACGTGTGGTTTTTCGTCAGGGAAGCTAGCACCCGTGGTAGTAACGTTGTAGAGGCTCCCTTCCTTTGTGCTGTGCGGAAACTGATGTCTCGTTTCTCAGAGAAACACACGTTAATATCTCTACGAAAAATTATTTAAATGCGTCATATAGGCTTAGAATAAATGCTTTTATAATAAACGTGGACACACTCGTTGTTTCAATTACACTTAACCGTCACCGAAGTGGCAGAATTGCTTTAATTTCAGCAAACGTACTATTTCTTAATTTCTTAAATTTACTCTGAAATCTACGCAACGCTTTGCATGAACACCGCTGACGGTAGTTTATCCACACACATTTCTCTCATTCATTCTGACAATATACAGCGTTTACATAAGTATCAGGGTTGTCTTAAGTACCAAGTGTTTTCCAAGAATGGCTTGATATCGCGTGCTGGATATTGGAAAGAGATGCAGGAAGCTTGGTGGTCTCGAACGATTCAGGGAGCTAGACGAGTCAGACGGAAAAGATAGCTTAGTTCACCCTAAAGTATACCCTGATTTTCTCCCCTCTGTTTCCCCCGTGTGAGTTAACTGCAGACAAAGCAAGTTAGTATCCAAGCATGCCTTGACATAACTGTAAGGTTACAGCATGGCTGGCTGTAGCTTTCATTACTGCATTAACCCCTTGTTGTTGAATAATATTTGGAGAATGTGAAGGGTGGAGTACAACCAGCTTTTCTCTGGTACCCCAGGCCGTGACCCCAGGGATGTGGTAAATGGCCTTGTCATTTGCTGTCAAATTCACCTTGCATCATATGTGTCCCCCATCCTTACGTAGAATTCAATCGATATTTAAAATTCCATGCAATGATATGAGATGAGATGAGAACTTTATTTATCCCGAAGAAAATTGTTGATATAAGCCTAAACACACTACATTGTCTTTTTCTTTGATTTTTTTGCCTACCATTGACACTACAGCATGTATAGTAATTTTTTGCACAGGTGAACCTGTCAGCAGAAAAAAATGTTATTTGTTGTTTTTTAAAAAAGTTTTTGAAACTTTTTTCAATTTGTACTGTGCTTTTTTTTAAAGAAATTCAAGTCAATGTTTTTAAATTAATTACTAGATTACCAGTAGTAATAAATGTCAGCTAAGCCTCTGTCTGTTGTTGCACTAGGAATTCTAGGACAAGAATTTTTAAGTTAGTGTCAGAATTGTTTGAATAATTGTTTTGTTACAGGCAAATGCCTTACTTTCATTCCATGTATAGACTTCACTTATCTCGTCCTCTATTTAAGTCTTTATCAAGTACATGTGTCTGTCTATCTGTCTGTCTGTCTGTCTGTCTGTCTGTCTATCAGCACAGTTTTCAAAAAATATTGTCTTTTAATTTTTATTCAGTTTCTTACAGCTAATGGGTTTTACGCCATACTTTACGCTGAATTTTCATACTACATTGTTGTACACATATATCGATTTATGTATTTGCTATCAAAGTATCACAAGTTACTACCATTATGCTAAGAGCTAAGTAGTTATGATCTACGGTTCAGCTAAGGCTCATACTCCCTGCCCCCTTTCATTTGGCCTCCATTCTCCTCCCACCCTCTCCAGTTTGTACTAGTGATAAATCTCATTTATAGCCCTTGAGCTGATTAGAGAGAGATAAAATGTGAATTGGAGGAGGAAAATCAGTGCTATGAAATGCATTTCATGCACTTCCGTATTTCTTAGAATGTGTGCTTGGATAATAGTTTGTTTATGACACACTATACGGATGTTTGTTCACAAAGGATAAAATAATAAGTAACAATTATGGAGAAATTCTGGCCAAATACATCACTTCAACCCAGTGACATATACGTTGGAATTTCAAACTGCTTGTCATTACAGTTTTTTAGTGGAAAATGTGTGTCAACATCCATCTTAGAAAAGCAAACAATGATTTTAAACTGCAGCTCATCCAGGAAGGAAATGTGAGATTAACATTATGTCCATATTCGCTGATGACTTAACACTGTGTGTCATTTCTTTTCAATGATCAGTTTGGTTCCGTGTGTTGCATTTGAAGGGAAAATATTAATATTTTTATTTATTTGTTTAGTCGTTAATATGTTGACTGTTTTCTCTTTAAACCAATGAAATACCAAAAAGTATCCTATTGGTCATTTATACCTTATTCCCATCTTGATGATGTGACCATTTTGAAGCAATTTTGCATGACTTTGGGCCCATGATGCTATCTGTAATAATGCTATGAGTGTGTATTTGACAATTTAGTTGGTTATAAATAGGTTGTCAGGTGTATGCCTTCAGGAATAAAAGTTAATGGTGAATGATACGCACCCTTCATTATGTTCCCTCATACCCACAAATGAAACACTCATACATATAGGGAGACAGAAAGACAGACACACAGATGAAGAGAGATTCACAGACAGAGATTGAAACTGAGGAACAGTCAGCTCTAGAGGGTGCTGATATATGGATTATAAAAGAAGACAAGTAATGGAAGATAATGCAAATAAATACATCCACACAAAGCATGATTGGGCTTAGTTCAGAGTCAGATTTAAAGATTAATATCACTTGTGCCTACATGTATATAGTTATAAATCTGCTATAACAGTGATAGAGGTTTATTTTCTCATATTTCATTGTAGTGATATGTTCTATAAGGAATCAGCAATGTTAGTTATGCGGAATTTGTCCCTCAGCCACAATTCAGATGCATATTTATGATTAAAAAACTGTCTACAGTTACATTGTTGGTATACAAACAGAATAGAAATAGAAACAGGTATCCTAAGTGGGGTATTTGTTAAGTTTTCCAAGAATTAAAACATCAGAGGCATTTGCAGATGACAGAAATATGTTTGTATGGTCTGGTGTTATCACTGGTGGACTGGATCGTTGAGTGAATGAATGTACGCACACACACGCATATACACCTGTCTGTGTGTGTGTGTCGCACGTGCGCGCATGTGCGTGCGTGTGCGCACACTTGAGTATTTTTCCCATTTCAACAGCAAGGAATTTGCTTCAGATTTGTATGTATACACACATACATACATACACATTCAGACATGAGCTGTTTGTCACTGAATCACTTTATTATCCTTGTTTAGTATGGATTCCTGTTCTTGCCACATGATCATTTGATTTTGGAATCAGTACTTTCCATTAAATACGACACATTCTGCTTTTGTTGAAAATGAGCGTAACAGTGACAGACATTTTACTCTTGACATTTTATCTTGTATCTTTTATTTGTAATTTTGCTAATGCACCCATTACAGTGTAAACAAGCTTTTGCCAGCTATTTGTTTTTCATGTAATTAGTTTGTTCTTTATTCAGCACAAAGATAGCCAAGTGACACACATCTACATGACAGTCCCTGGGTTGATTCTGGACAGTATAACACCAAAATTACTACCGTCTTGGACCGAGGACTGGTTTGGACAGAAATGTATGTAGCCGGTGCCACACTCTTGCATGTATTATTAATATTGGTTTCATATAGGTTGGCAAAAAGTAATTATTGTTTGATAAACATGTCTCGATAAAGAAAGCTATAAAATATGATCGTGAGAACCCATTTGCCTAAAATGAATGGTGGATTTTAGATATGACCAAAACACCTAGTTGGTTTTCTTGAGCAGAGGAGGAACACAAATGCAACCCAGTTTATTGTTGGTATGGTTTACTGTCTTGAAAGTAGACCATTGTTTCAGAACGCTATAGCAGATTGCAGACTTATTTGATCCTCCAGACAGCTACACACTGATGGATGGGCTGTGACAATAAGAGACAGGCATAATATGCAATGCTGAGTATGTGGCGCAGTGTCCTCATGCCTGCCAGAAAAGTGAGGTCAACCTGAATAAACTGTAA
This sequence comes from Fistularia commersonii, assembly GCF_037954325.1. NCBI lineage: Eukaryota > Metazoa > Chordata > Actinopteri > Syngnathiformes > Fistulariidae > Fistularia > Fistularia commersonii. Next base: position 6,955,497 of record NC_141299.1, on the reverse strand, counting down.
CAATAATAGTGGCATCATAATAAATAGATGTTGGCCCACTATGATTACAGATGGTTTTAGTTCTGTGTTATGGAAATTGAATTAAGATACAACTGCAATTTAGCAGTGGAACAAGTGCTACCGTTAACGATGCTTAACAGTGAAAATGAAGCTGTTTATTTTAGTCGGACTGAAATATTCAAGTTCTAAAATCCCAACTGAAGTGGAATGTCTCATAAGTGGATGTTTCAGCTGTAATGTGGAGACTTTTATACCTCAATGTACTTGAGTTTTTCTGCTAAGTGTTTCTACAGCAAGGAATTTCCTTAAGGTCTGAATAAGCATGGATTGTCTAGCTGTTTAATGCAATCTCACTCAAGGTTAAATAGACTTGGTAAAGGTATAAATGGTTTGTTGTTGTAAGATAATGCTAAAGGATATGATTGATATGATATTTTAACTGACTGGATTAAAAATGATGAATATGGATTTTACATACATTACATTACATTACATTGCATTTGGCAGACGCTTTTATCCAAAGCGACTTACAATAGAGGACATAGGGACTGCAAATAACACTTTCATATACAAAGTTATATTATATGTATACAAAAATACTTCTTTTGATAAGTGGCCGGAGATGAGGGTCAGTGTAAGTTAAAGTTAGTGTGATAAACATTTTCCTTTAAAGTCATGATTTTATTAATTTCCGTTTCAGTGTTAGAATTAGGTAGAAAAAATTTCAACCTGTTCGTCACATTGAAATAACCTGTATGGCATAAATGGTGCCTATTTAAACCATCTGAGATACTTTTTCTGTGGCCCATTGTAAAGACATTTCATTTTCACTAAGGCAGACTTGTATCACTATCATGCACAATCATTTTAGTAGTACCTTTGTGTAATGCTAATCTTGTTCTCTCGCCATCATGGATTTCTTTTCTGAAGTCCTTTTAAATTCTTCGTCACATTTTTTTCCTTGACTTGATGATGTGGTTTAATCTGGGTTAAGGAAAAGTGGTTAGGAAATCATGAAAAAGAGGCAGTCAGAATGCAGCCTAGCTCTTACCCTTCATGTATGTCACACAAATTGAGTCCTCGGATGTTTGACACACTTGTGATATTTCTCAATCGATGAAAAATTAGAGATGATTAGAGATAAAGAAATGAGAGTCCCCTCACTACTTGTAGCAGACTGCTTGCTCTTTTTGCAGAAAAAATGGTGTTGGTTTGATTTTAGGATGGACAGTGCCATCATTTTTGCTTTTAGTTACACATCTGTTTACCCTGCTGTAATATTTCTAAAAGCTAATCTGAAAGGGCAGCTGTGATCAGATCTCCAGGTAGACACATTAACGGCAGCCAAAACACTTAATGAAGCTGTGCCGAAATATTTATGATGCGTAATTTCTAACCATTCCTGTTAATTCTTTCTGAATTCACATGTCATAATTTACATAATGACAGCGATATGTCATTGTATAGCCAAGGTACGTAGAAGATTTTTACTGAACATGTAGGAAAACCTATTGTAGAAAGATTGCACATTGTACTTGCTGTTTGTTTACGTAGACAGTAATATAACCTTTTCCATTTCATTTTTTTCCTAAATGTTTAAATTGATACCTAAGAAGTAAATGAAGGACAAAAAAATATTAGCCCTCACACATCCTGACACTAAGCTGGAAATATATCCTTCTTGCCTTCGATCACAGACTGCATAGAATATTAATCTGACAAAAATGACTGGTATTCCCAACTTTCTAAATTCAAAGAGGAACATTCACAGAGGAGGCACTCTTCTATGTAACTAGTTGAACCAGGGCAACAAATAAGGCCAGCATGTGTCATTATCCTTGTGCTCTCAGGAAATGAGATGACAGAGAAACATGGAGCAAAGTGGCAGCTAAGTGGATCGTTCTCTTTCATCTTTAAGTCTGTGATGTATTTTGGTGGGTGGAGGTAGTAGTAGTAGTAGATGGATTTGCTCTAAAATTACTGTCATAAAACCACATTTGTAATTTTGTTCTTTAGCCCTGCTTTCCCTGGCATTCTTCTGCAGTCTTCATTATCAAACCCCATGCTGACCTCACCTTTTTGCAGCTTTGTGCTTCAGCCATCCCACCCAGCCTGTCCCTCTTATTTACCACAACAAAGGAATCCTCTGAACCACAGGGGCTCAATTACATCTCCATGTGGGGATAAATCACTGTAATGTCTCATTCAGCTAGTGTTTGTAGGAACAGTGATATTCATCATCCTGGCAAAACAGAGCCGAATAGCCACTTGAAGTGGCTTGATGAGAATCTAATTAAGATTAATTGTTATCCCTTTGTAAGTAGCTAAATCTTTGACCCAACTCATTCATTCAACGTGGTCTGCTATGTTGGCCCTGTACAGTGGGCTTCATTGATAAATGTTTCAAGGTCAATACAATGGTATATACATTATGTGTGTCCGTGCGCGTGCGTGTGTGTGTGTTGCTAACAAGCAAATAGAGGTCTCTTGTGTCAAAAAAGGTGCTGATTAATAATGGAGATAGCTTTTGGGTTATGGTGCCCATTGTATCTGTAGGAAGTAACTTGTTCCCTTTATGAATATTTAATCACTGTTGCTAATGAATACTGTCAGGCTGGGCAATCATAACCAACTAACAGCCCCCTTGTCGCTCTGGAGCAAGGCCTCTGGGCCCTGATCGTTTCTAACTTGATTACTGGTGCTGCTGATTGACACACAGTAGAACAAATGGCTTTTGTCCATCGGCTTCAACTATTGTTGTCAGCTGACTTGTTAGTACCTAGACAAATTCATATACCGCAGCAGACTGATAAATGCCAACACTACTGTCACACCTTAATGCTTGTTTTGCATCATTGTACTGTCTGTCTCTCACTCCATGCATTGGTCTGACCCTTACATCTTTGAGGTGCTAACAGAAGAGCTGAAGCACCATTGTAAGATCAGTTGATCTAATTAGATTTTGTGACAGAGAAGTATTTGTCTGTGATATTGGAGTAATATCAGATTCCCTGTAATGGAACAAGAACTCAAAGAAAACTAGGAATTTTCCTCTATTCATCTAGGTCCTGCATTCAAACCTTTAAAGTACCATAATTATCCGTCTATAAACCGCTACTTTTTTAACACGCTTTGAACCCCATGGCTGAAACAATGATGCTGCGAATTTGTGGATTTTTTGGGGCTTCATGCTGCCAAAACATTTAGCCTTGTCACATTGGACCAATAATATTACGGTGAAATTCCGAGGCTGTTCAATTGGGACACTGAAGAAGACTACTTTAGTGGTTTTAATGCGCAAGAGGAAGACAAAGATAGTGATCAGCTGGAGTAGGGCAAGGCGGGGATGGAAAATGGATGGGAGGACTTTTTCCTTGTGTTATTTATTGTTCATCTTTTCATCGGCCATGTTAAAGGCACTGATCGGAAAAAGCATTTCCAGTACGTATTTATGGATGTTACTGGTATAAAATAAAAGTTTAAAAAAATATGTCTGTGTAAGTATCTCATGTTACAACATAGACACCTGCGGCTTATAGACAGCAGCCTTTATATGTACACATTATTTATTTGTTTTCAGCTGGTGCAGCTTATATTCTAGTGTACTTAATAGTCCAGAAATCACAGTATGTATTTGAAACAAGATGGGGGCTTGATAAAGCATAAAAGGTTAAAAGTGCTCATGTTGCAGTCAAATTTTGTCTGTCTTTTTACTGTATTTTTTGAAATCAATTTTATGGATTAGATTTTGTTGCCCTTTGTGTTTAAATTAAAGCTGTTTAATCTCTTTCAGTGTACACCTAATTAAATTGCACAGGCTAGTATAAGTATGCAAATGTGATCAAGATGTCAAACATGCAAGGCAGTAATGGTGGCTCTCCTCGTGAGTGTTAATCGTGACTTACCAGCTTAAGGAAGTCACACTTCCTTGGATGATCCCCATGTGCTCTGGCCGCCATTGATACTCACAAAGACCACTTACATACAAGTATGCAGTCTTCACTACCACAGGCGTCATTTACCTCTCCCCCAATGCTCTTGCAAGCACATGCTGGATGCTGTAACTAACATCATACATCTTGTGTTTTTGAAGTGACAGATGCATGCCACTTGTTAACCTCTGTCTGGCTAACAGTTACACTGCTCAAATGTAATTGGTCTTGACTGTAGCAGCATTTTTTTTAATCTAATCACCATTTTTTATGTAACACCATTAAGTCATATTGGGTGATGCCACTGTATACTTAGTAATTTCTACAGTAAAGATTGTGTGTGTGTGTGTGTGTGTGTGTATGTGTATGTGTGTATGTGTATGTGTGTGTGTTTGTGTGTGTGTGTGTCTATTGACTTAATACATTGACTGAACCTATCTCCTGAATTAAATTCAACATCAGATGACCTAGAGAGAGGAAAGGTTGAATCAGGGGCTCTTGGGAAGGAGATGTGTAAATCATCAATAACTTTTGAAGTAATTAAACTGCTTTAACTAATTACACTGCAGTAGTCTCTGTCTATCATTCTTTTGAATAACCAACAGGGTTTTCAAAAATGAATTTGGTATGCAATTCAATGCAGTGCTTTTTGTTGAATGGGCTCCATCTGTCCTCTTTTTGCTGCTTTGGGCTCATTTCATGTTTTATCTCCCTCCACTCCAACCCACATCTCACTAATGATAGCTTTCTTCATCACCTCCTTTCTCTCTCAAAGGACTTCAAGTATATCAGAGCTTTTTCAGGAAGGAAATAGTTAGGATCTCTCTTCAAATACTCAGAATTGTCTATAATCGAAGACTTGCTTATGTGGTTAAGGAACAGGGGGCATTGAAAGACAGGATGTTTTCTATTTCTTAGAGTGTAACATGCCTGCTATTGTTGCAATGGTTGACACTAGAAATTAGACTTAATTAAATATTATGAGAAGTAGGTTCAGGTAAGTTCACTTCAAGAAAGGAGAGCAAACTCCGATGGTGGTCAGGTAAAGATTAAACGCATTAAACTGAAGATAGAACTAGCTGTAATCACCCGTCACTGTAAGCAGAGTCTAGTCTTCAATATAATTATATACACTACGTGCATGTTGCAGATAAAGCTTCAAAAAGTTGTATCAAAAACTCACAACAACATGGTTAAGCATTGCCTTGTGTTGATTGGTGAAACTGTGTTCAAATATTGTCCGTGCAGGATTAATTTAATTTCCTCATAGCAACCGAAGCCCAATAATATGAAGTGTGGACCCACCTCACCTACCTCTTTGTGTTGGTCTAAGTCAGATATTGACTTGATAGAATGAGTGAATGTGTCCAGTCAAGGTTCGCAAATACTTGTTTTAATGAAATACACATTAAAATGTAACACAGTCCACAGAAATTAGAATTAATAAAAATCTTTCTGTAAGGGCTGCATGATAAAAAAGAAAAAAAAAACTCATCATGCAACCAACAATATGTGCATTAGCAAAAGTCACTTGTAGGACAACCATTCAGCAAGAGGACCTGTCAGGCACCTGATTTTTTTCCAACTCGACATATTGAGATATTTAATAGTTTTACATATGAAACTATTTTTTTAAGTTTTACCTCCAGATATCCTCCATTAACCAGTCATTTGAATCTGCAACTTCAGATTAATGGATCTCTGTTGAGTAATGGTATTCAATAGCATGAAAGAAGTCATGAAACTAAGAACATGTAGTTCAGTTCAGTTATTATGGGCATGTCATGTGCATACATGTTTCCATGGATGTGTTTGGTTTCTTGCTCCTTTTCTGTCTGTTTTCTTTTTAATAGTTGGGCTTCGGCTCATTTGCTTTGGCCTATCTAGACAGTATCACACTGACAGCCTGAGGGTAAAATGGCCTCCCTGTGTGTGTATTGGCTATGTGAGTGGTGAATATGTTTGGTCTCTCTCTCTCTCTCACACACTCACATGCACACACCCCGACACACAAAGACCCTCTTATTTAGAGCCTCGTGAACTCTATTAGGATTTATTACCTCAGCTTTGTCCCCAGTGAACACGCCTGGCATATGTTCTAGATTGGGGGTAAACTGGATGAAGATTCAAGTAAGGGAGATGGAAAAGAGGTGGCAGTTTGATTAGTTTTGGGCAAATGAGTGTTAGTGAAAGATATGCATTACAGAGTACTGAAAGATTGGATTGATTCAGCTGTCAAACTGGTGAGATTTGTGGGATTTTTGCTAAGCTTTTATTGCAGAACATCAAAGTGAGTCAGTTGTGCTTCAGGGTATTTTGTTGAGTCAAAGGATACATAGTAAATGAGCTAGCTAAAGTTTACTTTATAAAAATTATCCTCATATTATTTTTCAACTTTCATCAATCATTGGTGAGCAGATACAGAGACTGCCAGCTATGAACTCAGGGGACCTTTTACTTCATGTGCAATTGGATTCAGAGCCAAGGAGGGAACTGCTGACCTTATAAATTTGCAAAACTCCTTCCCTTTAATGAACAATTTTGTAAACCAGAAATAAACAAAGGGCCATCAAATTGAAAAGATTATAAAGATTGTTACAACCAACTTGCATACGTCAATTAACCAAGAATTTCATGTGTTAATTTCTTTTACATGAGTGCCTTGTTATAGGTTTGTCAAGAGCCTTTAGTCTTTAACTATTCCATCCTTCCAGTCTCTTATCACTGTTTACACTAACACACGTGCGTGCACAACCACACACACATATAAACACAGCTTTTGTGCCAGGTGTTGTGATTGAAAGGCATCAGTCAAGAGCTTACATATTGTGAAGCACATTTTCAAAATACATAAAGCACCTCTGCAACGTGTAGCCAATCATTGTTAATTTACATTAACAATGTGTTCAACACTGCTTTAAATACCTATTGAGTTTGTCCCATAGAGTAAGCTTAGGTTGTTCACTCTTATTTTTCTTGTCATTCTTTCTTCCTTACTTTTCTACAGGTCATGGAGAGTATTTTCCCTTGTTAGACCAATTAACTGAGACACAGCCAACACGTGGGTGGCAGTTCGGGGGTGTGTAGTTTAAGTCATCTGGTGGTCATGTCCAAACCTCTGGTCTGATGCCAACCCTCCCCTCAGCACTGGCCATGGACGGGGAGAACTACCTGCATCCAGAAGGCCCTCAGTTAGACAACAACTCGTTCTCTGTGGCCTCCACAAACATGGAGGTATGCAGTTAATCTTTCTTGTAGATATTAATATTTTTCATTCAAAACGATTTTTTGTCTTGGAAGGAAAATTTACTGAGAACTACGGCCTTGTGGAAACAATTCACTCTGAATTAATTGGGAATGCCGTCCACAACGCACAAACAACTATTAATTATGTGCATCCCACAACTTAGAACATCTCTTGGGGAAAAAAATCTTTAAAAATCTTTGATAGAATGAATGTTAATAATTCAGTACATGTGGGCACAGGTAAAGTGCATTGTTTCTCAGTTGATATAAAAACAAACTTAATTGTTAATTGCGTGGATAAACAACCCAAAGTCCAAAGGTAGTTTATGGCTGCACTCAAAGTATTTAAGATTACTCTGGCATACCCAAGCTCTTTATAATCAATAAATGTTGTTTTCTTTAACTATTGTAGAACAAATGTTTGTGATGACATTCAGTTGTGTTTAAATTTAATCATTGGGAATGTTGTTTCATAAGTTCATATTTTTTCTGTAATCCCTAAACCTTACCTGGTAGCTGTTAGACTTAAAGCCAAGAACACAATTTTAATTTGATGGTGGGTTTTGGCCAGAAAAAGCTCCTGATCAGAGGTATCTCTGCATTTGGCCCTTTGTTGTCAAATATATACTTAGGCACCATCAATGGCCTGTGAAAATTATAGTATGTATTCAGTTTTTAACTCACATGGTTTTGTTTTAGTTTTTTTTTGGTGACTTCTCCCTAATGTATTATTCCTTGATTTTCTCTGTCACTTTGTTAGTTTTTATGAAAAATCAGAAGTTTGATCTAACTGTAAATTATCATGTCATAGTTGAGGTCTGTCACATCTTCTTGATTTAGTTTTTCAAAGTTGTATAACAAGAACACGACAGTGATCTGACAACTTTGAAAACTATACATTTTGAACTAGGTTTAACATTATCAGTGATGGATGTCGAATCTTTTTACTTTTTAGCGTGACAGATTTTCATCCTCTGGTTCTGGCTCCTGTGGTTCCTGGGGATCCTTCACTCAGCAGGCTGGATACAGCACACAGTGCCCTATGCAATCTGGAAACCAGTAAGTAACACTTGCACACATTTCGCAGTGCTTTTTATGTCATTATAATAGTATCATTAAATGTCAAGCCTATACACAATTGGTTTGAAGTCGTTTTGTCCATTCAGTGTTCCATTGTCAGTCTGACTGAAATAGAATGTGGTGGAATGATAGGCTCCATTACAGGACAACCAGATACAGCAATATCACACAGCAGCAAATAATTACTCTGAGAACCCTTGGAGTCTTGTAGAAGGACCCTAGTATAACATTAGTGCTTTTAGCAAATTATCAATATTTCAATTCATCACATCTACGTCTGACAAATCCCATATAATCCCATATTATTTTCAAGCAGATATCTCTATTATTTGTTGTAAACCCACTTCATCGTTGCTTACACAAAATGCTATATCAATATAAATGGGAAATATGTTAACATAAACATTTGACAGAACACAAAAATTTATTTTGGAAATACTTTAATGTAATAGAGATGTCTTTCAAACACAAAAAAACCCAAACAAATATCATAATTAGATATCCTTCTCCTGTACAGTTATTTTGACAATACAAGATACACCCATGAACTTTTTACCACATCTTATATGAGGTACTGTTTTGTACCCTTGATAAAGACAGCCCTTTCATTTCTCCGGGTTTGTTTTGCACCTAAATCAATTGTAGTCCATGATCTCTGACCCATAGTTGAGGATGCAGAGTCAAATCCTGCGATGAGCCCTGGCTAAGACTCAATCCCTCTGAGCCTGAGCTCTAGCACATGATTGGGGGAGAAAAAAGTAGGACTACACCGTCACAGTTCAACGTGAAGAACGGTTTAGTTTTCCTTTCACTTTGAGTATGCGTTCACTACTGTCAGCCGTGTCTCACTTTGACTTGTATGCTGGTAGAAAAACACACTGTGACAGATTTCGTGTTGTAGAGATTAATGTTGAATGAAAGGACAATCTTTTGGTTAAGATAAAAGAAACCTGGAAATTTTGGTTCTTCAAAGCAGGTATGTCTTCTTGTCCTTAACAGTTCTTAACATTCTTTCTTCAGCCCCATGTTAAACGTTACTACCGGTTACTACCGGTTACTACCGGTATACCTCCATGAATATTTTTGATGCTCCTATCACTGTTGATAAACTGTATTTAATCAAAGTTGGACTAAACTGATTTAGGGTGTTTCCTTGCCAATGTTTTAAAACAGAGGTTGCCTTTTTTATCTGAATCATTTTTGGTAAAACAAGCCAATACTTCCCTTTCTTCTTTAGGCAATACCACTTGAACAGAAGCAGCACTACCACCACAACTTCAGATGTGCACATGGACACGTACTTGTTCACTGGCATGGACTTTCCTGGTCTAAACCTCCATAGGAATGGCGATTTCTCCCAGGTAGGTGTCATAGAGGCCTGTCAGACTTATTAATTATCTCATATTGTAGTAATACTGAGTAATAATAAAGTGGAAATACTTTGCATGAAAACAGTCTCCAATAAAGTTTTAAGTTTTATTATGCGGTTGCACACTAATTCACAGTGTGCACACTAATAGTACACTGTGATGTGAAGTTCTTCCTCTTCCTCGACATGGTCTCCTGCTTCATATTGTGTCTAAGGAATAAGACAGGTCAATTGATGTATTCAGGTGTAAAAGAATTGAGTAGCCCTGCTTTTGCAAACAATAGATTTGGCTTTGAACAAACATAAATTCTATAAGTCTATTTTAGATATTCTTCAATGGAAGTATTTTCTAAAACAGATGGAAAAATATGCTTTCTTCATTTTATATTCTTTAAATACATAGCTAGAGGGTGTGTGATGACAAACGTCCTAAAGTTAAAAACTATTATTTCACCAAGTGCGATTGATACAGCGCTCATTTAATATAATTTAATAATAGTGCATGAGTTTCCTTTGGGTTCTAAGGTTTCCTCCAACAGTCTGAAAACATGCAGCAAGTTAATTGGAATAATTTGAAAAATTGCCTAGATGTGGGAATGGGAAAGTGAATGGTTGTCAGTCTGTATATGTGGCCCTCCAATTGACAGGCAACCAGTCTAGGATGCACCCCGCCTTGCCCAATGGCAGTTGGGATAGGCTCCAGCACTCCCCAACAACCCGAGTAGGATAAGCAAAAGACCATGGATGGATGGACGGTGTGATGAAATACAGTCTTGTTATGGTTTAGTTTTTACTTTATTCAATATTTCTGCTATTAGTTACCAGAAACCCTGTTGGATCGTACTATAATCTCACTAGGAAACTTTAGCTGAAAATATTTTAGTAGTACACGCAATGCTGTGCGTGAGATGATAAGGTAGTTTGGGGCAGTTGTGCTATCATGATACTGTCAGTTCATGCTTGAGACTTTGTGCTGCATTCTGACAGCACACCTGGTCATAGTTGCTACACTCACTACCCATTGTTTCAAAGGCCAGCTTTGCCATTACAGTGCTCAGAGAAATCGGTCACTTCAGGAATAAAACTTTATTTTTTTAAAAAGATATTCATGTTGTGTTGATTTTCAAATTCCAGTTTGACAATTTCAGCATATTGCTATGAATGTCATTATTACAGTTAAACCTTGGGATCTGTGCTTTTTCTCTCTCCATCCTTTACTTAACATCCATTCATTAGCTGGTTCATGTCTTTAGAACAGTTTCATGAGGGTTCTATGCCAACTGTGATAGAATTTCAGCATGTAAAAGCCAGGATGTGATTGATAGAAATGTTGCCATCCGGGCAACATTTCATATTCATATTACATATCTCATCATTAGAAGTACAATTTTTATATTGCATTTTTTGGTATGTATCCCAGTTGTTGTTATACATATATTTTTTAATCTAAATTATATGTTTTTATATGTGGCTTTACTTTACAAAATTCAATCAGTGTAAGAGTTTTGTTACTCCTGTAGCATTAAATGAATCAGAAACACTTAATGGAGAATGGATCTGTTAAGGTCATCCAGGTCATAGTCTAATGTGTCAAATCCTATCATGGCAGCTGGGCTTGGGTTCTTCCTGTGAAGACTATTCAACTCTTAACTAAGGACCTTCTTCAGTTGTGTTTAAATGAGAATACTTGACAAACAGTTAGCTAAACTAAGCCCATATTATATTGTGACCATTTTTTTTTAAAGTTGATTTGGCACTGCCTCAATCTTAATTCCATTCTAAAGAGCAGTATTCTAGACACAGACAAGGTATTTACACATCTATTTATATATCTGTAAGGTTAGAAACCACAGGAGTAGATGCATGAATAATGTTGTTGACTTATTTTCTTAATATTTTGCCTGAATGAAACTTCTGAACAAAACTGAAAAATGTATTCATCAATTTTTCTGTGCGACTTATCCCGCCCATGCTGCATTATGGTGACTGTTCTAGCTGTTTTGTGGCAAGAGGCAGGTCAGACGTTTTATTACTAAACAAAACTACAACAATTGTTGCTGCTGGCATCAAACGACAATAAAAATTTAATACATATAATTATTTGGGAAACAGTTTCAACTAGTTTTACAGGAGCAGTTTATTAACTTCAAATCCCTGTATCCTATACTATCCAAATAATATTTGTTTTATCATGTACTAGAACTATTAATACCTGTTATACACTAGACAAAATAAAAATAAAAACACAAGCATGAGTATCAGTATTGCTTTTTGTCCATGTGAGTAAATGAATGTAATTTTCTGTTAACAACAGTTGGCTTATTTGGTTCATTGATTATTTTCAACATTAGTGGTTTAGACTTAGAAGTTCCCCCACCTACAAAAATTGATTGTGTGATTCACTAAGGTGTATTCCCTTCTATTGAGCATGTTGGTGTTGCTGACTGTTGCTTGCTCCTTTATATTTGAATGTGTGTTTAAAGTAAAGTCAGATTTGTTTTAGTGTTGTGCTCTCTGCAGTTCCGTCTGGTTTTGACACTCGTTATCACGTGAGTCTTGCAGAGAAAACATGATCACACTCCTTGTGGCTAGTTAACCCTCATTCTCAACTTCCATTTTTGTTCAAGTTTTTCTTCATTACCACTGCAAGTTTTTCCCCTAGCTTTCTGCATGGCAGTAATAGTAAGGCTAGTGTGGAATCATTTCCTATAAACTCTGTGTTTCAAGTTATTTCAGTGTTCCTACCATTTGTAGATTTTTTTTTTTTTTTTGCAGAAAGCAAAATACCATGTTGCCTTTTCTGCTTATTTAAGAAAATTTGCAATACACCTTACTAGATACTGATTGTGGATGGCTATTGCAGTCTGTGGATATTTAATGCTTAAAAATATATATGTCCAACTAGTATGCTGTTTTTGAGTGTGCATGTGTGAGCAGTATTAAATGTCATAGTGCCATACACTTTATTAAGGGAGGGCAACACGCTGCTCACAAGCCACATATTGCTCTTTGGCTCCCTACGTTTGGCTCACGGCCTGCCTATTAGTGCTTCAATTTTGTAATCCACAGAGATTTTCCACTTTTATAAACCTACAGTTGAGAAAATGTGGATATACTGTATAGTGAATGCCTGACATTATTGCTATTGTGTTATCAGTATTTTTGAAACATTGATCTCAGAACATTCAGGCATAATTGGGATTGATTAGGTTGCTCCAACTTTATAAGTCAGAAATCTGACCTGACGGGATGTTCCCATTCAAACATAGCATTAGTGAAGCTGCCAGCGAGGGCTAGGCCTACTTTGTGAATTGCTGTGACAGAGTGGATGAAACAGAGAGCAATGTGCAAACACAGAGAGAACAGGACACTCTGATTTTAATGGGAGTTGCATATTTCTTTGTGCTGCTGAATAGAAAGTCTTTCTCTTTGATATGCAAGACCTCACTTTCTCATTTTAAAGCTAAACCTTGAGCATAATTTCAACTCCCTCCATGCCAGTATTGACAAGGAGTTTCCCAAAGGCAGCAATATTTGCAGGCGCAGAGTGAACATGTTGAAATGTGACTTAAAGAGATAGACTTTTGAATATACTTTTTATATTTGTTATGTATATTACATTCAGAGATGGTCCCTTACGGTAACATATCATGTGGCATCGAACATTGCTCAGGCTGAAAAAAAATCACAAAGTGAAGGAGAATGTGTTAAAACCTGCATGGCAGACATTGCTACTGTTAGTCTTGACAATGATCATTTGAAATAATCTATGCCTGACTTGCAGCTCTCAAGGCACAATTTTGAACAAACAATATCAGACTTTAGCAACTTAATTTAGACCTATATATGGATCTTGAAATATCAGTGTTTTATCATCACTTCGATAGTCCGATTATGTGAAATAAAAGCCACATATGGCTGTGTTTGTACGATTTGTATCAGACGACAGCACAATTAAAGAAGGCCTTCCTGCCTTTTTTCCATTAAAACCATGGGACCCATGGCACTGACCGGGAAAAAAAACATTCACCCCTTTTATTAAGAAGGCAAATTTGCAGTCTACAAAACAAACTGCTGGAATCTATAGCTGTACTCGTCAGGCTGTGCAAAGCTGATACTTTTCCAGATTTTTGTACTTTCTTATCCACCAGGAGCACCTAGTGCCTAAATTGCTGAATACGGGCCAGAATATAAAACATTGCTGGATTTTTTTTTTTTTGTCACACATACTATATGTTCTCAATTAAACCCTAACTGAACATGAAGATCTCCCCAGTGTTTAGCTTCTCCACTGCAGTATGAGATGGTTGTCAAGAGGTTACACTCTGTCCTGTTATTTTAACTTTTGAATCAAGTGAATCAATTTCTGGCTTCAGGATTATCCTGACCTACATGACCCAAACTGGATTTCAGATTTGGAGTTCATGGTAGATATGCTGCTTCATTTAAAAACACAGAATCTCAAGCTGCAATGGAATTTAGAAATCCTGCCTCTTTATCCTAGCTGACTTGGCCACCCTTGTGTTATGTATTGCATGCACATTGGCGTAAGTGAATCAATGTGTGAAGAAGCAGAGAGGAGGACAGAAAACCCTTGATTAGAGTTGAAAGGGTGGGGAAGGTCTGGTTTTCATCCATGAATAGTAAATAGGATTCATTGGTTACTTTGCACTCCTAAACAACAGTGGTATAGAGGTAATTAAGACAAATTTGACTTGACTGAGTTTTGATGTTTGTTTAGTCTTTCCCTGTTTTTGTTACTAACATAATGTAATCAGTACAATCTCATTTGGTTTGCCCAGCTTACAAGAGTGTAAAAGTTTTTGAATTTCAGCAAAACAAGATGGGTTGAGTTTTATACTGGCCTTGATTTCAGAAGTATCTTTCTTACATTATAGGTTAGTTACAATCTCTAACAAAACAGCTGAAAAGGTTTAATTTGGGGTATTTTTTTGTCATGTTATGAATGTTTATAATTGTTATCTACATCACATTAATATTATTAAATGTCCCAGTTTGTATGCAAATTCATAGATGCTGACCACATTGGGTGATTTTTTTGGGATCTCCAATAAACTCTAAAAAAGTACAAGCAATTTAAGTATATGTAATGAAATATTAATTCATCTTTATCAAAAAAAAAAAAAATATATATATATATATATATATATATAGGGAAAAATAAAAGCACTCAACACCCTCTCTTCCCCCTAGAAAAAAGCATCACTGTGTTTTGAAATGCTCTCAATAGTACTCAAAAGTAAATTCCTTCATTCATTCAATCATTCATAGTTGAAACAGAAGACTACACTTCACTGCAGTGACATATGCACACCTGCTTAACGCTTGTTGGGTCATTTGTTGGGTCTGTGGTGCGCAAGACTTTTAACTTAAAATGAAAACAAGACTTACTGGAACACACACGCACACACACACACAAAGGAAGCTTACTCTAACCACTGTTAAGCTAACCTCAAAGACTGAGCAGCATGAAAAACACTGAGCAAATCTGTAAGCAAATCTTTGTACGGTATACCTACTGCCCTCCAGCTACTAATGGCTTTTAAATTACTCAAAATTTTAACTTCACCATAACTTTACTTGAAGGATATGCCTAGGTTTGTACAGTACTCTACTGATATATCTCTTTTGGCAAACTTATCCAGATATGGATCAGCTGGTGTTTCTTACTTCCCTAAATAACACAGTTATATTTATTAAGATAGCATGGCAAAGGTTTATTTGAAGGTTTGCTTTGCACACCTCTGTTTTCCTTGTAATTACTCCTCCCCTTTAAGAATCCACTTTTGTGTAACACTGGCACTGGATAGGTCAGATCAGTCACCTACATAAAAGACATAAATACATGATAATGCATTATATTCTTTTGTACACATCAGTGCACATCATAGTTTTTAAATCCTTCTGGAACTATAAATGAAACATCAGAACAAACCTGTCCTGTATTCCTGTATCTGAGTCATAGCAACCACCATTCTAATTCTTGCAACTAAAACACCCGAACTTCAGCTGATGTTAACAAAACATAAGAACAGATGTCCATTAAACCTGTAACAAAAATGTGTTTTTTATAATCATTTAAATAAAGCATGGGGATGGCTTTCTTTAGCCAATGATGCTGATTCGATGATTCAGCCTTCCCTGATGACACTTCACATCCCACTGAATACACAGACTCATGCGCGTGCACACACATACACATTATACAAAGGATTCCCACTCATACAATGATGACACCATGGATCGGCGCCACTCTGTCTCTGCAAGTCTGACTGCCTTTCAGTCTCTCAAAGATGGACATTACAGTACATCACAAATGTGGCTTGATATCTTGTGTTCCTGGAAGTTGAACGTGAAAATAGACCCCTTCGTTTCACTGGTAAAGTACATGGATTATTATTATTATCATCATTAGCTTACCCACAATATACTCCTTTGAAACTAACTCCTTTGAAACTAACTCTTTTGCAGTATTCTTCCCAAAAAATACCACCATTTGTTATTCCAGTAATTGGGAAGGGGTGATAATGATTATATAGTGTACTTAAATGCAATATTGTGCTTATTAAAGCAGTGAAACAAACAGTGAAAAAACATATAAAAAGGAACATTTGCAACATGCATGTGGCATGATAGTCAGTCCACCACAGCTACAACAGTTTAATGCCCACTTTCTGATTTTCAAGGAGTCCTTTATGTCCCTGTGCGTTCAACAGACCCTTTTTTGTTTGAGTTGAATGCTTCAGCTGCAACATTAAAAGATATGATGATATATAAGAAGTTTGTTGAGATAACGGTTTGATGTTTGATGTTGAACATGTTTGTTCATGTTTTTGCATTATTCTAGCATTATTCTAGGAGAAAAAAAGCAGTGGACTATATGATACATTTTGTGTCCAGAAACTAAACTTTTCAAATGGAGAAAATATTAGGTTGTTATCTCTTCTGGAATTTCAATGCAGCATAAAGAGCATAAATATGAGTGACTGTAAGATGTCAGATTCATAGATTTCAGAAAACAAGATTTTTTATTTAGTAATATAAATGTTTATGTTTCATTAGAATCATCATTGAATCCTTAGAATCGTCTATATTTGGGTGACTATCTGAGTGAAAATTAAGTCCTCTGCCAATAGGAAAGTTTCAAAGCATTTTAAAAATATTGCCAAATAGTGAATAAGATTACCCCCAAGTTTTTTAAATTCAGAGAATTTTATTTAACATTTACTGGAAAACCTGTTTTTGATATTGAGCCTAGACTACCATATAGGAAGACAAAAATCAAAAGCATAAAGTAAGACAGGCATGCAGACAGGGATTCAGTCTCTAAATATAATAATCATTAAATAGCAGCCCAGGGCCATTAAATATAGCGGTAAGCAGCAGGGTGTGAGGAGTGGCCAGGTCCAGAGCGAATACTGTTTACACTACAAATGCGGTTGAGTTACACCATGTACAGTAAAATGGGCCTGACTGCCAGTAACTCTAGTCACTTACCAACAAAAGCATCATTTCCTGAAAGCTCCTCCTCTCCTCCCTCCCTCTCCCCACCTCTCCCCTCCCCTCCACTGCTCTCTCACTCTCAAGAACAACCTTTTGCTGAGGAACTAGTGTACAATCATTATGCCACAGCCCTGTATGCAAATACCCTGATCCCCCTACAAAGCAGGAAACATGCTTCATTTTTGTCTATGGTGGTGAGGAAAAGAGTTTCTACCCTTCAGCTCAGTGTCCATAGCCTTCTTTCAATAGAAGCAGATGAGTGTGTGGAACCAGAGGGGAGCTGTGAAAGTCCAGTGTAGGGCTGAAGTGCACCATCTGTAAGGTAAATACGAACACATGGAAGAGGCTCTCGCACTCAGGGATTCAAGGTGAAGCAGGATTGTATGTGTTTTCCCCCCACGCTGCAGTGTTTGGACCCATGTCTCTCCTGCAGTTTTGGACTAAATGGTATTCACAGCTGGGGCGCCCTCTTCCTAAGGTACTTCTGCTGTTTGCTTTCTTTTCCCATATATTATTCTGTGGTAAAGCCTGAGGTGTCACTGTAATGAGTTGTCGTTTAAAGGATCATTTTGTTTCAAGTCATATTTAATTTGATTTCAAATACAACCACATTACCTTACATGGGTAAGTCTTAAAGGACAGAAAGCTGCTACTGTTGGCCTTATTGAGGAAGTTGTAGTTAAGAGCAGAAATCGTTTTATTATTTTGCTACAGATCTGAATTGAACAATCCTTAATACATTTTAGAAATGATCTATGATCTCTAAGCTGTTGTGCTCTTCTACACAGCCACTTCCTTTTTTGTATATTTGTTTCACTCAAATTTATCTGTTGATGTGTTCAAATCTCAAACTATTTAATAATGTTACTGAAAGATAATTAAAGAGTATATAAAGAATTACAAAAGGTAAATATATTTGAGACAAGTGTGATATAAGCTTACATTTAGGCTTGCTATTAAAAGTATGCCATTTAGCCAATCAGAAAATTCTGGAATTGGTGGCAGGCGTGCTTTGCCCTAGTTCACACCTGAATTTGTCATCCCCAACCAGGAACTATGATAAATGACTGTCTGTGCCAGCTGTTTTCCAGTAAGCACCTGATATATATCAGGCTAAATAGCTCTTGTCCATTTTCTGGATTTACTCTTCTGTCTTAAACCATTTGAGTTCTATCAAGTGTATATTTTGAATGTACATATTAGTTTTATTAACATTAACATTTAGTAATAGAAGTTCACTAGTCATAAAGTGTTTGCTTATGTTTCTTTTGTTCTTTTTTCTTTTTTCTTCTTTTTTCTCTGTTCAACAAACCATCTCCATAGTGTATGTAGACTGAGGCAATAGCTATATATCAAGGTGGTACAGAAGGGCAGGTTTTTAGTAGGCACATGGTATCATTTTCTTGATATTACCTTCAAAATGTCAATGATGATCCACGAGTGTTGCTGACTGTCTGTTCCAGGAAGTGAATAAATAATAATGGTGAAGATGAGTGAGTGTATGAGGATGGATGAGTGTGGAAAAGCATGTTTGAGCAAGAATCAAAGTATTGGGCTACAGAATGAAAGTATTAAATGCTGGACATAACTTCACATGCTGAAAGGACATGTAAATCTGCATGGTCAAATAAAGTCATTGTACTTAGATAGGATCATATGACATTATAGCACTTTTTGATTATGGCAAGTAAATACATGTACTGATTTCCCTTTCTCGCTTACTTTCAATTTCACTTCTAGTCTACCACGATGTGAGGTAAAATAATATAATTTCTGCTACACAAAATTTGTCTCACAATTGGAGAATGCAGTAACCATGTTGTAATTCTTCATTCCCCCCTGTTCTTATGAAAGCACTTGTCTCAATGTGTGGGATTTGAATGTTGATTTCAGGGGGATTGAGAAACCCCTTTCTTCATAAGCTGTTTTTACTTTGACCTTCTTGTATGAGTTACATTATATGTTATGTCAAACAATACAACCGATGCTACAATAGGATTATACAAATCAAATAGATTAAATGGCCCAGCATTTGCTGTAGTAATTGAGAAATGTTATTTTCCAGTATCAGTAAAATGCAACAAGCCCTTATCATCACTCATCAAGTATAAAATAAAACTCTGGGAGGGAACCTGCTATGGCATAATCTCAACTGTAACTATAACTAAAGTCAATGCACACCAGACTTTATTTATATAGCGCCAATTCAGAACAGTTGTATCATAACACTTAGCGTGTTGAATAGCTCAAGACCCTACTCTAAAATTATTTACAGAGACCCTACATTTCCCCATGAGCAAGCACTTGGGGAAGACAGCAAGGAAAAAATGTCTTTTACCAGCCAGAAACCTTGGAAAGGTCAGAGCTCAATGTGGAAGACCTTCTGTTACGATCGGTCGGGTTGAGAAAGAGACAGAGAGACCTAAACAACATTGGGCAAATTATTGTTGCATATATTTACTGAATCACGTTTCTAATATTTCTTTTACTTGATGCAGAATATTCCTTTACTCTAGTGTTTTACTGGAGTAAAGGATTTGAATATTTATTTCTCTACTGGTAGCTTTTTTTAGGCTCACCCCAAATGTTAAATATCAACAAGTTAGGCACAGAGAAAAGTCACTGACTTGTTTTATTAATGTGGTTTGGACCATTTTGGGCTCTGTTTTGCCAGTCAAAATAGATAGTTAAGGCTGAAGACTCTGTAACCATGCATGAAGATCAATTTCTCTACCAAATTGTGAAACATATAAAATATTTAAACTCCATTTTAGGGGCAACGAAAAAAAAACATCAACCAAAATACCCTGCTGAGCACATCATTTGTTCATCTCTTATCTATACCAATTATCCAGAACACAGGGTTGTGGTGGGACTGAAGGTAGTCCAAACTGATATTGCGTGAGCGGCTGGGTTTACCCAAGACCAGTTACTCGTAGATCACAGGGACACATTTAATGACATACAACCATTCGGCCTCTAATTCCAACCTATTCCATGTTTTTGATCTGTGGGAGGCAGCCACATAACCCCAAGAGAGCCCACACAGGCACAGGATAACATGCAAACCCCACACAGAAAGGCTGCAGCTGGGGTTCTACCCGAGAATCTTTCTTACTGATAGGTTACAGTTTTAACTGCTGTATTAATGTTCCATTAGTGTGTGTTATTCTTTAAAATATATAAATAGATAGATAAAATTATACAAAACTGATAGACTGTGGGAGTCATCCTCAGAATTATTAAATGAGAACTTCTCATTTAATTATTCTGAGGATGACTCATTGAGAACACAGATTGAACAACTTCTAATAGCAAGGGGATTAAAATCTTCACAAATAATTATGGGTGGTAGTTAGTTTGACATCAAATTTTGTTTAATTTAACTGTATTCATACCTTGTTATAACATAGCTTGTTAATCTTCTTTGGTATTATTCACCACCCTGAGTGACTAAAACAGCCATTACTCAATCTTTATAGCGGCTGACAAAGCTCAGACATGTAAGCACATTCAAATACATTACAGTGCTGTTTGTTACTGATATAATTACCGTTAGAGAGAAATGCTGATCCTGGCATTAGAGTCAAAGAACTAAATCTGTTGTTTTAGGGGGAAAAAAATCACTTTATTTAAAAATTAATTTGGACAGACATCAGTCCTGAGAATTTAGCATAGCTGACATCTGGCCTTCTTTGTAGGACATTGAAAACCAAAACTAGTCTGCAGTTTATTTTTGGCCTAGAAACAAATCTGCACATTGTACACCATACAATGTGCAGAGTATTACACCAGTGTAATGAAGTCACTGACCGAAAATGTATGAAAGTGTATCACTCATAGGAGGAAAAAAGAGCAAGGTAGTGAAAGACCCTGTTTGTGTTGAAAATTCTGAAATTAAACAGAACTATCCTAAACAAATGAAAAAGTATTCAACTTTACCAATGTATACATCGACATTACGTTACTCCCTGGTGATACCAAATATTCTCTAGCCTTTGTTTTTTTTGTGATATAAGCTCATGCTGTTTTGGAATGTGTTAGATAAGCTTGGTCTTTTCAGGAGACCTGGCTCTTAACATTGTAAATAGACTTTTCCCGAATTCTGAAATATGCATATATTAGTGACTGTTCATGACTGTTCATCGTCATGACAGCCAACAGCTTATTATTTGTTAACATCTCATGGCACCTGCCTTTGTGCAATTTGTTGGGATTTGCCAGTGCTCCCATATTCAAATGAACTTGTCCTTTTTTGATTTCGATAGATCTTGAGATATTCTTATGATGTTACTCTTCAGACAATATCACACCCCTCTAATTTTTGTTATCATTGTCAGTTTCCTACAGTCTGCTGTAGGTTCTCCTATGTAGACCACTGCTCTTTGGACTTTTTTTGATTATTTGGCTGCTCACTGAAGTACATTACCATGACCATGACCATGATCCATAACATAATGGAAAATTCCAGGTGGCTTGCATGTAGCAAGCTGTTTCCCTTGGTTTGGTTTAATCAGACTTGGCATAGCATGAAAACCTGTCTGTGAAGAGTGTTCTGGACTGGTTATATAGCTTCAGTTGGCCAGGCACAGTTGTTCTATCATAGGCAAGAGAAGACAAAAACCTTTATACCTCACAACCCCTGATAGGTTAATAGTTAACAATAAATACTAATGTGGGAGAAACGGGGGCACAGTGGTTCTCAACTCACAGCACAAAGGACCCCAGTTCAACAGAGTTTGCATGTTCCTTCTGTGGATTCTTCGGTTTTCTTCTCACAGTCCAAAAACATGTAGGAGATTAGTTGGAATAAATTGGAAAATTGACCACATGTAAATGAGCGAATAGTTTTCTGTCTTTCTGTAGACCTGTCCAGGGTGTACCCTAACTCTAGCTGTGATAGCCCAATGACAGCTGGGATAGGCTCCAGCATCCCTGTGACCCTAAGTGCAAGAAAAGCAGTAGATAATAGATGGATGAAAATACTAACATGCCCTAGCCAGTGTTTCAGAGTCTATCTCCTCTTCTCGGCATTAAATGGGCACATTTAGTTGTTGAATCGCTATCCAAAGGAGGCAACCTTTATTAGAGTTTCAGAGTCAGAAAGTGTTTTCTCCTCCTGGAACAACTAGCATCAGGCCATCACTTTATCAGATACTATATTGGAAATGTTCATATAAAATTATTTGTTTAAAACCATAGAAATGTTCTTGGCTAATGCTGAAATGTGTCTTCTAAGACCAAAGTGACCTTTGATTTCTTATACATTCTTGTTAGAGTTCTCAAGTCCTGGGATTTCAAGGGAATAGATTGTGAGGACTGCTCAAAAATGTTATTCATCCATGACTTCAGAGAAAAAAAGGCAATGTGCCACAAAATTAATTGCCTATTTCAGAAGTTGGTCTCTTGAATAGAGGTCTGCAATTTATGCTTGGTTATCCTTTAGAATTATATCAAGACAGCTTAAGCTGTGAACCAAACACTAGATATATTCAGCTGATATATGACAGTTGAATTTGATAGTCAAATGACAATTGTCGTAGCTACTACAAGTCTTATTGATGGGATAATGAAGAGGCAATGCTTTATATCAAAAATTTTGTAAATGCGTGTACCTCTTCCATTTCCCCCAATTTTTCCCTGATGTTTGTGAGATATTCACATTAAGGCGCTAAAGCCATGTTTCATAAGATCACATCAACAGCTGATATATCGGATGACATGCCAACAATTTGACCTTATATCGAGAAAAAAGTCTGAATTCTGCCCTCCACGAAAAGCACCAGCAATTGCCATCATCCCTACTTCTGGTGGTGAACTCTGTGGGAACCCAAATCTGGGATAAACAATGAAATGCTAAAGTAGTAGAGAGTGAAGGAAAATAAGGTGGAGAGGATTTAAAAGCCACAGAGAGGGAGAGCGAAAATCATGACAGAAATGTTTGGGGCAAATGATGAGGCCCTTCTAGCTAAGTTTTTTTTATATGTAGAGGATGTAAGAGGTAAAGGGGAGGGTAAGGTGGCTTGTTTCCTGGACTCAAATTGCAGCCAAGCCGACAAGTAGGAGGGGAAAGCCCTGGGTTGGGCCTGTTTGTCTGCTATTTCATATTAGCTCAGCAACTCATCGGGCTATGAACAAGATGTATGCACTGATTGATGTCCTTGAATACATGTTTTTGTTATTTCTTGTTTATTACTAGCACTTCTAAAAGGAAACTTCCCGTAGTCCATAAACATGCTGGAGGTAAATTAAGGACTCACAGTTATCCATAGCTGTGAGGGAGAAAGCAAATCGTTGTATGTCTCCATAACTCTTATCTACTAGCTACCAGCCCAGGTTAAACCAAGCTTCTCCCCCAATGTCAGTAGGGATTAGCTACAGCACCTCCCACAACCCTGTATGCAGGTTAAGTGATGTAGAAAATAAATTAATTAATGAAACTGTAATTTCTGCAACAAGCCTTATCTTGTTCAGCCTTTAGCTTAGTTAACAAAGCCATATGTTGTTTGTAACTTGGGGGAAGTAAGCAAAAAGCCTTGAAAGTTCTATGACAAAACTGACAGCTGTTAACAAGAAAAGTTGTTAGGAAGGGATAACGTCATTCTTCCATGGAGTTCACTCATAATCTTGAACTTCAGATCCAACAAACTGTGACTTCAGCGTCACAACAGCATTGTTTGTTTATGGTAAGTGCTAAGACACCCCTTTTTCTCCAATTTTGTCCACACAGAGGAGTCACAGTCCAAATCTACACAGACAAGCCCACAGACTGACATACTGTATCTATTTTTCTTGTAAATGATTGTACTTCAGCCATCATAAAATGATTCAATTACTGGTTTGTTGTGATTAGCATTTAGCAGTAATCATGCCAACATGCTGTTTATGATGACACAACCTCTGTTAATGCCAAATAATTTGCAGAGCACTGACCTCACAACCATTGATGTCTGATCCTTCCAGTTGTGTCTTTATTACTATAACCACTTACACAAGGCATCTGGCTGCCCATACTTTGTCACTGAATTTGATGTCAAATAGAGACAGAAAAACATAAAGGTACGGTGAATCTGGAGAAATAATATTTTTGGAGAGTGGAAATGCTTCAGGCAGCATGGTGTGCAGTGTTGTGAACTCTCACCTCACAGCAAGTAGGTCCATGGTCAGATTCAGATTCAGACTATGTGAAGTTCACCTTTTTTTGCATACCTGTGTGAATTTTTGGGTTCTCTAGTTTTCATTTCATGTGTTTAATTAAACACCCCAGATTGTTAATAGGTGGTTGTAGATGAGAGGGTGACTGGTTCTTCGTCTATCTTTGACCTGTGATTGACTTCTGTCCGTTCATTAGACCTTGTACCCCACCTTTCACCCAGTTCCATTGCTATTACCTTATGCAAAGTATATAAAGAAGAAAGAGCAAATAACCTTTGAAGATGGATATCAGACAGGGATGTCTGTTAATTATACATACTGTGGATGGAGAATATTCAGCTCTTTGTCAGTGACCAGGCCTGAGTCTACCAGGTTTGTAAAATAAACAATATAAATCTCCTTAGGCAACAGTTAAACAAAGAGCAATTGTTTTGTTTTTTGGTTCAATCATGTTGTATGAAACTGTATTTTTTTGCATAGTACAGTAACATTTTCCTTTGACCTCAATAGATTATCTGAGAAAGGAGTTTTGTGACAGGCTTCAAATATCCCATTCAAAATAATTTATATCAGAGGGAATAGATAAGGACACATTTTTTAACATGGTTCTTATTTATTGTTGTATTTCTCAAATTAATAATTCTGCAGGTCCCCAGTGTATTTAATCCACTTTGGGCAATTAGCTTTAATATGTGCCTATGTTAGTCATCACCTTGTTTCTTTATATACTGTGTGATGCTTCTCTGGTCACGATACAGGATAAGAAATTCTTTTATTAGTCTTGTAGCAGAGAAACTCACTGGAGGACATGGAATAGAATAGAATAGAATAGAATAGAATAGAATAGAATAGAATAGAATAGAATAGAAATGTCCCAGAGTGGGGAAATTTAAATATACAGTATGTTTCACAGTATGCAGGCTTTCTCAGTCACAATTTCTTAGCAAGACATTGTTTTTGATTGTGTTTGCCAATTTACTATGTGAATTAATATCCATCTCAAATGTATTTAGGTGGCCCCAAATCAAAACTGAAAAGATCTCAGGGCAGCTTTCACTGAGAGCTGTTGTAGTACATGTTCTTACAGAGTCCTAACAATTATGAAATGTCAACACTTTAACTGAGAGAGAGGGGAAAAGGGGGAGAAGTATAATTCTGGTTACAGCTTTCAGAGGATTAATGAAATTACTAGCAGGTGAACGTGTAAAAGAGTACTTGCTAAAAAAACACAGGAAATAACAAACTTCGTATTGGGAAAATCATGTACATGGTCATTGACATATCTGTCTCTTTGTTCATGTTCCCACATATGCAGAAATACATTTTTCATCGATATTCAGAACAAAAACATCTTCAATTGCAGTTTTATTCATTCAAATGTTACATTAAGTAAAAGAGAATTAGAGAAGCTGGAGCAGTAGTTGTGCGACTGTGTGCTGTAGCAAGAACCAGATAACTATCAGAGCAGCTGGAATTCAAGCCTTATCTCAGCAATGCAGGACTGAGTCTACGGAATAGTAATGAACCTGCCTTGTGTGTGAGCATGCTGCAGGACACACACTGCCTCTCTAGCAATCTGCTTAACAACTCCATTAGCATAGCAGTTAGCTCAGTTAGCGCTATCCTGTAGATTTCGGGCATTTCTCTGTATCAGAGCTGTTTGGTATAAAAAAAACGAAACAAATAATCATTAGAATATATAATGCAAGGGGTAGACTCTACTGGTATTATATCTTGTGGAAATCATAGAAGCCAAAGAACCATGCAATGTGGACTAATGTCCTGCTTAGCTTTGTAAAAACAAACGTATTTGCAGAACAATTTAATTAAGGCTCTGGGCTCTGTTTTGTTCTTGATTTTGTTTTGTCGTTTTCTCAGGTATCCTAAAATATGGTTATGCTATATTTTAATTTGCATGTTCTGTATTTTCATATCAAATAGTGTTGGGCAGGTTGAAGTTTGTAGTATTTTCAAACCTTGTTAACTTTTATAATGGTAGAACGTCTTTCTGTCCTGACACATTAATGCATGCCATAGTATATGGCAAAATGCAATATTGTTGTTGCAGCTAACCATGAAATACAATATTGAAAAGCCATGATTTTTATATCACCAATATAAAAAGGCAAAGACAATGCAAAGGGTACTGTGACCATCCTTTTCATCTTACCTTGTAGTCCTGCCCTCAATGTCTATTTATGAAATCCAAAAACAATTCATGGATTGCTTTGGCACAATGTCAAATTAAAACTCTTGTTTGTGATCTTTTTGTGTAAACATAGATAGCAGCACAAATTCAAATGATTGAAAAAATATTTTAAACTAACTGGAGGACCTATGTCTTAAAGGCAAACCAATTAAAATAGATTGTTCATGCTTTGTATAGCAAATGGAATCTCAAAAATAATATGTTGAAACTATAGATCCCTTCACCATAGTTTTTATTTATGGGACTTTTGAAATGGACACTTATCATTTTCAGTAACGCAATAACCAATACATTTCACCATATAAACGTGAAATCAAAGTTGTTCAAATGTTAGTGGACTCTGCGTGTTGTAATTTCTAAATCACTAATACTATAAAATGTATGACTTCTTATAGGTGAAAGAACACATGTATGTTTTTTTTTATGAGAAAAAAAAATATAAGTCCATATTTTTTGTTTTTCACAAGTTTACCTCTGTGAAAAGAAGTCTCTGGTGAAACTTTGTCCTCTCTCAGAGCCTTGTTGTTTGTTAATCTTTTCCTAGCCAAATGAGCCATGAAGGAGAAGGAAGAGTAAGGAGCAAGACAGAGCTGATTTTATTGGAAGGAAAATGTACAAGGAAAAAAGAAACTACCGGTATATGGAAAATAAAAGTTGAAAAGTGACAGTGTTGTTCTAAGAGAAATTAGTAATATTATGCCGGGGCCCTCCCAATCCTCCACCTCGACATCTGTAAGGCAGTAACTCAACTGAAGTCATCTAAAGGGCAGATCAACTCTGTAGAGCATGTTTCAAAGTTCATGCCTGATCTTGTCCACTGGAAACCTACATAGACAAAGAGAAAGGCAGCATGAGGGAGTTTAAGAGAGACCCAGTGTGCAAGCTCAGTGCTGTATCCTGAAAGGGCTGTATTTCCAGTACACAACTACCAGCACTAAGCTGCCAAAATATACAAATTCATCTATAAACACACACACACACACACACACACACACGCAGGGTGAGCACATTCTAACGGGGATTTATTGCCACATGGTGTCATCATGTTAACATAAAGGTCCTTATAGCTTGCTTGCATAATTAATATCTGCCTAACTTACACTGTAACAATGAGTGATGGCTTTCAGTTTGTCCTGACAGAATTGAATTCAACCATATGGCATTAATCAGAATCAGAATCGCCTTATTTGCTCTGAAGGGGCAATTTGGGAGCCACATAGGATAGCATAAGCATCTGAAGATCCATAGTTATTCACTGGCAGTACATTGATGAAAAGGAGTCAGTGTAACAACAAATGAAAGGGGGTTTCTGACTTTGAGTTCTCAAGTATGGTAATTCTCATCCTGTGTCCTAAAAGTATTTTGTCCCTCTGTATTTCTATCTGGAAAATGTAACTCTTGCCAAATATAACTGCTTCTCGATACTATTGTTACAGTGATTTATCAAGTTAAAGCCCCTTGTCAAATCTTTGACAGCTTCATATTCCTATGCGCATGCATAGTTCATTTGTGGTAAAAACAAAGCAAAACATAAACAAAATAAAAAGGGACATATTCTGAATTCCAAAACTCTTGTGTTCACTGTGTGCACGGTCTTTACTCTCTTTCATAAGATGATATCTAACCTACCACAACATGGGTTTAAGTCTGTGGAGGGAAGCTGGTGCCTGTAAGAGTCTAGTTAAAGAACACAGCATTCTAAAGGGTTGGAAAGGATATGAAGAGAAGCAGCGGGAAGACAGCTATGGTTGAAATGACGTATATGCAGACACTAGCACTCTCATAATAGCTACCCCATGCGTTCTATTTTATATGCACATGCTCACACATCTGTGTTTGATTACATTATGTTTACCCAACTCCTATTACTATAGATTTGGCATGGCATGGAAATCTACTGTGCCCCTTTTTGTCTCAGCTTCTTTCTTCATCACTTTCTCTCATCCTTATAATTCAAATGTTGCAGAAATGGTGCACATTCTCCAATGTAGGCTATGTTATATTGTTTTGATTTAAGAGGCTCTTTCCATATATTATGAAATGTTCACAAAACAGCCTGTTGGACTCACTGACTTACTTCAAAGCAAGAAATCTTCTTTCATCTTTAATCATTTTGCACAAAATTCAGCTGAAAACTTGGGAACTTAAAACAATCTTCTTCCTTCTCCTCAGGACCTGGCCTGCATTGATGACACAAACTCATTGTTCTCCTCTCCAGCTGACTCTTTGTCAGAGTATGCTGATGCCCAGTCCTTCATCAGCACAGATAATTTGGACACACTGCCCACCATCTGGGATGTCAACACTAGTACCACCCCAACACCAGCCCAGAACCAGTTGGAGGTCAGTTACATTTGTCATTTCAGGAAACACTGATAACCACTACATCAGCTTCTCACACAGCCATCCTTCAAAACAAACGTATCTGTGCGTGTAACATGGGGGATGGGCATGGAACATGAAATGAGAGTTGCATTGCCTGTTCCGCCTGTTCCTATGCAAGTACCGGTTATTATCAGACTCCTTAAATATATCCCATTTTCCTACAAAAACTAAACCTAAATTTAGATTGTCTCGCAATACCTGCAACACAACCTCATCTTCTTTCCTGAGTGTTTCAGAATCAAGGGTATTTGATTCCCTGGTGTTAATATTTTTGGTTACTCTGTGTGTGTTTCTAAACTCTGAGATGCTATTTTTTGTAGTGACCCCAGCCTCCATGTTGTCGATGTCATCATTCTGACAATCATGTGTGATCCTCGATCAAGCCTGTCATACCTTTTGTTTTTAGATAACAGATGATATCTGAGATATATCAGAGAAAATACAATTGTCAACTGGCTAACTGCAGGTTTACTTTTAACCACTGCTACCCAAACTGACCAATTTACTTTAAGTTTGACCAGTATCATCTCCACTACAGCTCAGTTTCCGCTCATGCTCAGTACAATCCATACATTATTTTATATTGCATGCTGCTGAGCAGTCACACAGTATCATGTTTGACCAGTAGGATTGAAGTTGCTTCAACATTGAATTCCTTCAGAATAAAAAATTACCTGTTACCTTTATTGTACAAATTTTAGCTCAAAATAGTTGAATCCAGAAAAATCCAATGTTATTTCTCTTGGGAAGGTGTTGATCCCCTGCAAACTGCAAAGGCAGCTTTATTGTTAATTGACATATCTTGTATTCTATTCAACATATACTTTCAAAACATATTCCCTTATTTGCATGTCAAAATTCTTATGGTTTGCTCCATTTGTTGGCCTGTGAAGGCCAAAGAATGTGAGTGACGTCAGTTCATTCTGGATAAGTGACAGAGTGCCCCCCCCTTTGCCTTTATGATAGTGACACTGCCATGTTACTACATTCAATTCAATTATTTGATCATCATACTCCATGTTACTTCATGTTGACTGTCTTACTGTAAGCTTAAGTAATATAATAATATTAAAGCATATAATTTCTATCATTTGATTATTAAAGTTTGAAATGATTGGGGAAAAAACTCAGTTAAAGCTTGAAATGGTGACAGCACAAATTTGATCTTTCTTCCAGTTATTCATTCTTTGTGACAAAATAGTATTTAATATGAGGATGTAGTCCAATGTTGAGCTAAGGCAATTTCATAGACATTATTTTTAGAAACAGAACTTTCCACGATTAAACTTGCATATTCATACTGTATAGAATTATTTGTTTGCTTGAATTTTTGAATATTTTCAATACATTATCCTGTGTACTAATGTGTGAGTGGGTCATCTAATAGTTTGTCCAAATTAACTGCAAGTTGCATTTGAAGTTGTTATTCCTCTCCCTGCTCACTTTGCTGTTAAACCATTTTTGAACAGGCTGGTTTGGAGGATATCTTTTTGATATGAATCCGATGACATTTATTTTCCCTGCCTTCTGAAAGTGTTTTATGTTTTCCTATTCATTCTGCCCCCCTTTCACCCATTATGTTTCACAGACACGCACTTAAGGCTTTATCTGCTTTTTGTTGTCATTGTCACTGGCTTTTCACAGGCAGACAACAAATTGCATTTTGTTGAGTGCAATTTGAAAATACAGAATAAAAAGTCAGAGTACATCCGCACGCACACACACACACACACACACACACACACATGCATGCACACAGATTCACAGAGTATCAATTATGTTTTTGTTCCTCCTTTCTATGAATTTAACAATAAGTTCATTTGAGTTTATTTTTCTTTATTTTATGTTGTGTTGACAGCTAAAAGACTCCAACAGGTTTCAGGGCTTGGCAAGTTTGGATGATATAACTGCTATTATCAGCACCCCACCCTTAGGAGGATTCCAGGTAGCCACAGCAATGTGTCCAATATGATGTGTGAAACAAGCTCTTTACATCTAACAGCCTAATACAAATATATATCCTTTCAGTGTATGCATATGCAAATTATATGTCTGGTGTTGTGTTTCCCCACAAATGGATGTTTTAATTATTTTACATAACATGCCACGCCATTAATTGAAAAGTGTGGTTCCAATGTGGTTACACCTTGTAGATATGGTGATGAAAGCATTGTACCACATGTGCACTTTGCACATACCCTACACAGCTTAAAGTATATTTTGCTGTTAAATACCTCAGTGATTTGTAATTCAGAAAGGGAACATTTGCACCTCTTCAAAATTAATTTGATTCTAAATATGCAGGACTGTTTTTCCATTAATAACTAACTCTCGAATACTAACTGCACTACACTCACATACTAACTGCTATAACCCTAACCCTATGTTTTTTTTGTACCCTTCACTTCAATAAGTGATTACTATTTTCTAATATGATCAGCAGGGCTGCTTTTTTTAGTGCAAATAACCAGCTTATAACTCACTTGTTTTCCATCTTAAGTTTGTTACACTTTTCCTCACCTGAAACAAGAATAATCCAAGTTAATCCAGAGTACCAATAACTCTTGGGTATTCCTAGGCTCAGCGGACCCAGTCAGTACCTGAAGAAGAAGAGGAAGCTGAAGAAGAGGATTCAGAGGAGCTAGGACATGTAGACACATATGCTGAGTACAGACCTACCAAATGTAGGCCACTACACCAAACGTCACAACCCATCTTCAAATTTTCATTTTTTTACACAATTGTTTTTTACCAGTTTATATTTGTAATATTTGTACATTTGTAATATTTCTATTAGAAATATATCAGTTTATATTTGTAACTTCTATTCTTCTCTTATAATACTATTCCTTTCTCTTAAAGCTACCATAGGAATTTCTCATCCTGATATTGTGGTGGAGACCAACACACTTTCCAGCGTACCACCTCCTGACATCACATACACCCTGTCTATCCCAGAAAATACCATCAATTTTGGCCTGCTGTCTGCTCTGCAGTTAGAAGCCATCATCTATGCCTGCCAGGTACACCAACAGAGATGTTTTTGTAATAATGAAACATTCATATTTAACAATGATTTCATGCTTTGAAATATTTGCACCTCCAGCAACACGAGGTGATCCTTCAGAACAACCAGAGAGCAGGCTTCCTGATTGGTGATGGAGCAGGTGTCGGAAAGGGTCGCACTGTGGCTGGAATTATCCTAGAGAATTACCTTAAGGGAAGAAAAAAATCACTATGGTAAGAAAATACACTCCTCTCCTGTTTATATTTGAAGATTGACAACTACTGCTGTAATCCTGTGCTAATGAAAGTATTGTGGAATCTTTATGAAACAAAAATGGCAAATTTATACATTTAGTACTCTTCAGCCAAGTACTAAAGCCATTTTGGATCCTTGTGTATCACTACCAAATTATAAGTATTTAGTACCTATTTTTTGGTCATAAATCGTAAGTTGCAATTGGGGTGCTGGAGCCTTGTTTTCCACAACTGATGTCCCCTGATAGATTTCTTGGCCACCTTTTTATTGCTTTGGGCTATGTATTTTCATATGCATAATTGTAATGTTTTTTTCCAGTTGTTTGCCAAGATATTTTGATCATGTATGGGCAGGTTTGTGCTGTAGCTCACCGAATTACTAATTCTACCGTTCCTACCCTCAGGTTCAGCATATCCAATGACCTGAAATTTGATGCTGAGAGAGATCTCAAAGACATAGATGCACCGAATATTCCTGTGCATGCCTTAAACAAAGTGAGTTCAGGAGGAAGTAGTGTTTATGAATTAGACAGTTTTTGGCTTTAATGTACTTCATAGGTATTCATGCAGAAATTAAACAGAAAAAGCCATATTTCTTGACTGTGTTGCAGATTAAGTATGGAGACACAGCTACCTCAGAAGGAGTCCTTTTTGCAACCTACTCGGCTCTTATTGGAGAAAGCCAGGCAGGAGGGCAGCACCGGACAAGAATTAAACAGATCCTGGACTGGTGCAAGCCAGACTTTGACGGAGTTGTATCCTGTTACTGTAAAAAAAGATTCACCCTATCTACAGGATTTATAAATTGGAAAGATAAATATGATTAGAGTAGCATCATTAAGGCAAAGGGAAATCTTCGATAAAATAAGTGAACCCAAAAGTACAAAATATTATAAATATTTCAAAAGCAAATGCTTTTATAATAAATTTTCCATGATTCTGTTAAGAGAAGGATCTATAGTTGCTAATCTTTATTTGCTTGTATGATAGTTTATTTTATTTTGGTCGTCAAAGTTATTCGCTTATTTCATTTATGTCCACAATGTCAAACGTTTACAGGGATATTACATAATTTTTTCGGCACAAAATTTATTTGGGTAGATTTGAAAATGTGAAAATGTACCTAAGATGCATGGTAGTTATTTATTAGCAGTATCAACAGTATCTTATAGGAACTGGTTATCTATTTGCTATTCTTCGTATTGTTTGCCCTTAATGGCTCCTCATTACAGATTATTTTTGATGAATGCCACAAGGCCAAGAATGCCACATCCACAAAGATGGGCAAGGCAGTGCTTGATCTGCAAAACAAGCTGCCACGGGCCAGAGTGGTATATGCCAGTGCCACAGGTACACCACACAATACCACAAATAGGAAGACCACAAATGTAAACAATACATTACAGCCTAATAAAAGGTTATTAAAGTATACTTTTGATAATCTCTGTCCCAGGTGCCTCTGAGCCAAAGAACATGATCTACATGAGCCGTCTTGGAATCTGGGGTGAAGGGACACCCTTCAGAACCTTTGATGACTTCCTTCATGCCATTGAAAAAAGGTCTGTTGGATAATTTTGCTCAATATCACTATAAATCCTTACATTTACTTAAAACTTGAAGTCATATGCATTGATTTCATGAAATTACATTGCTTACAGGAAATTTCCTTAACCTAAATTTGCATTTTTGCTGGTTGCCCCATAGTTGTAATATGTTGAAATATCCATATGTTATACATATACAGAGGAGTTGGCGCCATGGAGATTGTTGCCATGGATATGAAAGTGAGCGGGATGTACATCGCCAGGCAGCTGAGCTTCTCGGGGGTGTCTTTCCGTATTGAGGAGATTGGACTGGACAGCGACTTTAAATTGGTCTATAATAAGGCTGCCAAACTGGTTAGCAACTTTTCTCACTTTATGCATGAGCCTATTTAAAGTTGCTTTTAATCTCACATCATTAGATTAACCTGCAAAATTTAGAATCACAACCAGAGCAATTTAAAATGTATAATTTTCCAACCACTCTTTTAATTGTCTCTAGTGGGCTGAGGCGCTGCAAGTCTTTATGCGTGCAGCAGATGACCTGGGTCTGGTCAGCAGGAAATCACTCTGGGGGCAGTTCTGGTCATCTCACCAGCGTTTTTTCAAATACCTCTGTATTGCCGCCAAGGTCCGATGTCTTGTGGAGCTGGCCAAGAAAGAGTTGGAGGCAGGAAAGGTCAGCATGACACCATCTTGAAGGCTAAATGTTTATGGTATATAATGTAGATGGACACAAAGCAGTTTAGAAATGACCCGGAGGAAGATCCAAGCAACAAATAGAATGCTACCAGAGTTTCGCAAGTGAGAACTGATGAAAAATAAAAAGATCAAATCTTTTGTGAGTTTATATAGTCTGCAAACTTGTATTGAAAAAATATCGGGCAGAATGTCTTTAGACTCCCTCAGGCAATTAGAATTTAGAACCCATCATGATGCTAGAATGAGCCTGCCATGAAATATTATTGGGTGGCTGATCATGTACATGCCCCTCCAGTGCATCGTCATAGGTCTTCAGTCAACTGGAGAGTCACGCACCAGAGAAGTTCTGGATGAGAATGACGGGCATCTTGACAGATTTGTTTCTGCAGCAGAGTAAGGTTCTTTCAATGTGGTATGTGTTGTGATGTGTGTGGTGTTGAGTTCACTTTCCAAACTCACTTTTCCCGATGAGTATTTTTTTATCTTAAAAACGACATCATGTATTGCAGCTCTTGCGTTGCATGTTGACAAATCAAACCTTGCTATATTATAACTTTTCCACGCTTTTTTAGCAAATTACCCATCCAAACGAAAAAAGGCAAGACGGATACCAATCGCGCCAAACTTGGAGATGGCCTAAAAAGTCACAGTAGACATGTCTCAATGTCTGAGTACTTCAAATCACACAAAACAAGTTCATATGCTTGTCAACACCTGACAGTAATAATTAGGCTTACCCAGGAATGTTCAGACTTCAACTTACAGAGCTGCTATGTGATGCTCCTTTTTCTGTATACCAGAAAAGAAGCAGGAGAGCTGTTTACTTATTTGAGGAGTAAACGATGTATACTGTATATACCAGGGGTGGGCAAACTTTTGCCTCCAGGGCCGAATCGACTTTTAAAATTAGACAGACAGGCTGGGTCAGCACAAGATATGATTTCTATAAAAAAATGCATTTGTTAACAGAACATATCAGACTCGTCGTGACATTTGTCTGAAAATTGTCTAACATTTGCTTTGAAAATAAAACCAGCTTGGTTTTGAAGGCTCTAATGATTGCTTTCATTTCATGCACAAGCCGGTTTTTCCCTTGTAGCTTCACGCCCAGCTCATTCATGTGTGTCAGTATGTCCACAGTAAAGGCTAAATCACAAAACCAATCTGTGCCATTCAGCTAAGGACAATTCTCAAGTGTTCTCAAGTAGCTCCAAAAATGAAATAATCTCCTGCTTGAGCTCCCACATTCATTGATCTGATCATTCAATCATTCACGTCAAGTATGAATTCTGTACCAATCTTTCGCGAGCTGGATTAAAAAGACCAACGGGCTGGATGTGGCCCGCAGACCGTAGTTTGTCCACCCCTGGTATATACTGTAGTATTCATTTTGTTTAGTTACAGAACAACTTTAAGGCAAATCCACATGTAATTGTCATCAGATTCCATTTTTTTATCTGAACTTTTCTTTAATTACACAATTAGAAAAACAAATCTTGCAAACTTTTTGTTTGCAATTGAACATGAATACATCAGACTGCAAACTATCTGATTGAAAGATTATCAATTTTTCTCTTTTTAATCAAAGGGGAGTATTCCAGTCACTTGTTACAAAGCACTTCCCTTCTGAGAAACAGAGGCGAGAGAAGACTCCAGGGAATAAAAGAAAACGTAAGTAAAGAGGATACGTTCTTAATTATCAGTATGTTTGCGCTAGAACAGAATTTGAATTATTTCAATGCCTATTACCCCATTTTCAACATTGTTGAATTAAAGATGTATTGTATCTGTTTGTGATACATGAGTATAATACTTTTTGTGTAGAATAAAAGGAAAGGTATACAAGACAGTGGTGAGACCAGCGATGATGTTTGGACTAGAAACTGTTACAATGACCAAAAGACAGCAGGCAGAACTAGAGGTCGCAGAGATGAAGATGTTGAGGTTCTCTTTGGGAGTGACCAGGATGGATAGGATCAGGAATGAGTCTATCAGAGGGATGGCACATGTTCGATGTTTTGGAGAGAAGGTCAGAGAAGCCAGACTAAGATGGTTCGGTCATGTATAGAGAAGAGATAGTGAATATATTGGTAGACGGATGCTGGAATTGGAGCTGCCAGGCAAGAGGTCTCGAGGAAGACCAAAGAGAAGCTTTATGGACGTAGTGAGAGAGGATATGAAGGTAGTTGGTGTGAGAGAGGAGGATACAGAGAATAGGGTTAGATGGAGAAAGTTGACTCGCTGTGGCGACCCCTAACGGGAAAAGCCGAAAGAAGAAGAAGAAGAAGTGTCCATTTCTAAGCCTCTCACTTGAAAACACCTTGCTTGGTAAGATTTTCTCTAAGCTTTTTTCTTACACTTGTATTTATATTGTGGGCCAACCAGGTAAACCACGAGGTCGCCAGCCCAAGGTACCAAAGCACACTGTAGACAGCGGCGGTGTTATCAACATCAGTGACGACAGCAGTAGTGACTCGGACGGCATGGACACTGACTCCAACTCCTCACCAGACTCCCTTCTAGACAATGATGATGTCATCTTTGTGAACCACACAAGCTTTCAGACAGGTAGAAACCGTTTTTCTCAATTGTTTCTCAAAATATTTTAGAAGCTTCGTGTCTTTTGCCTGCTAGAGTTTCAAGGTCAACAGCACCTCTGCTTTGTGTTCACAGTAAGGATAGAGGAAATGAAACAAGCTCTACTCAACAAAATATCTGAGCTGGGAAAGGAACTACCTCTGAACACATTGGATGAGCTCATTGATAGGTTTGGAGGACCCGAAAAGGTCTCTGAGGTATGCCCCCAAGACACACAACTTATTTTTAAGCGTCTTAAAAAGCTCAAGTGATGTTGTATGGGTTCCTTGTTGCATACATCACTTTTAATTAACAGATATCAGAAGAATTTGTCAAAGTCCTCACATGAAATAATTTTTCAACAGATGACTGGCCGTAAAGGCCGTGTGGTGCGCCATGCTGATGGGAGTGTCCGCTATGAGTCGCGAGCTGAACAGGGTCTTACCATCGACCATATCAACATTAAGGAGAAAGATCGTTTCATGAGTGGAGAAAAGGTGGAACAGATCAGTAGCCTGTTTCATATCATTGTTTTTCATTCAAAATGGCTAATGAACAAATGGAACCAGTTTGTCCTCAATACAAATATTACTTGATGTTCACTTGACTCATGAAGGTCTCCAACAATAATTTTAATTTTTCTCCCCTGCAGTTAGTGGCTATTATCTCTGAGGCAGCCAGTTCTGGGATTTCCCTTCAGGCAGACAAGCGAGTAAAAAACCAGAGGCGCAGGGTCCACATGACTTTGGAACTACCTTGGAGCGCAGACAGAGCCATTCAGCAATTTGGTGAGTCAGACAAAATTTGGTTACACTCACACTTTAAATGGCACAGAAAAGTGATGGATTAGTTTGAAATATATACCATTCTTCAACTGTGTATCAGATTAGGACTGCATTCATAGGGTTATTTCAAGATTTCAAATTTATAATGTAACAGCTCAGATTTTCTCAATGAAATGGGTGCTAGGATGCATTAATAAGAATGTAAATGGCAAAAAAAAACTGGGTTTTGTCTTCAAGGCCATATACGGAAAGCAACATTTGTTGAAAATGATCACCCAGAGCAGTCCTGTCCACATCTATTAAACACACAGGACTATGCCAAAGATGACCAAATGTTGTGTTTGTCATTTCTGGTTATGTGACGCTTTGAATACACTCAATTACTTTGCAGTGTGTGGTCAGAACACTTCATCTCTCATAATGAAAGTGTTGCAATTGTTTACTTAATTATTTTTTATTTGTTATTTTGCGTAACAATCTAAATGCCTTAAATCTTAGTCATTCTTTCCATTTACTTTTGTTTGGTGCAAAAGAGCTAAAGTGCATGCATGAGCAGCAATTGTGTATGTGTAAGGGTGTGTGTCTGTTAGTCCATGTTGATGTGTTTGTATCTGCCTTGCCCAGTAGAGATACCATGTTTTTTTTTTTTAGTTTTGTTTTGGTTATTTTTTCATTTCTAAGTTGTTGTTTTTTTTTGCTTTTTTTTTTTTGGAAACAGAACTTGTTTGAGGCAGAGGATCTTCTCTTTCCTGCTTATGCTGTTCACATGATCAAAATTCTCTGATGGTCCAGATCCTTAAAATTATTCACTCTGTCACGATTTTTAATCATTTAGTAATACTTTTTGTGAATAGCTTTTTCTGATAAAACATCACATTTTTTCTTAATCTTGCTTGCTGTTCAAAATTTATATTATATTGTATTATTATAGTATTATTGGTTTCTGGGTTCAGTCAGGTACTACTATTCAACAAGCACATTTTTTAGGTATTAGATTCCTTAAAGGTAATGTTTTCTTAGCTTTATGTTTTAGCTGGATTCTTGAATGTATTTTATTCACTATAAAAAAATCAGAAGTCTCATTGTGGCTGAATTTTATGGCTTCTCTTAAAAAAAAAACTCGATCTCTTGAGAAGATTGGATATGTGCAGCTCTTGATTTTAAGTTTGTCTTTTAAGATATGTCTTTTAAATTGGCCATAAAAAAGGCAGAGCTACTAAACAATCTTAAATTTACATACTGTATTTGGAGGTACAACAAGGTTCATTTTCTAAGCTCTCCATTACCCTGCTTATAATGTGTAGTTTCACTACCCAAGTACAGTTGCAGTAACCATCAGTACAAAATCAAAATGTTTTCAATTGATTATTGAATACAGTGGAAAAGTAATTATAATAAATGTCACTTTATTAGTCATACCAGCTCTTAGTGGTCTTTGTGTTTCATGTCCTTCCAGGTCGTACCCATCGATCAAATCAGGTGACGGCTCCAGAGTACATCTTTCTCATCTCAGAATTAGCTGGAGAAAGGCGTTTCGCCTCTATTGTCGCTAAGAGACTTGAGAGCCTGGTAAATATTGCCCCCTCTCCCGTGTGTTATTTGTCTCATGAAATCCTAAGGGGGAAATATTTCTTTGGAGAAGTGCTATGCTGCAAATGATAGCAAAAAATGTTTTTTTACTTATGCCATTGAGTCTGCCTTTTACGTCTTCATTCTGTCCTGTCCTATCCTCTATTATTATTTAGAGACTTGCCACTAGAGCTCAACCTTTCTCTCCTAAAACTGAAGAAATTCTTGGTCTTTCCCCTGGCCTTTTTGATAATGGAAAGCTGAATAAGCAGGAAAAAGTATCGACTTTGTCGGGATCATTTATAACTCATTTTCCATAATAATCATTGCATTTCAGCAGAACTAGTCATTTATTTCCATAGTGACACAGAATGACAGTTCTTTTGTGGGAAACAGGGCAAGTAGTTGTAAGAGGATAGCTGTTCCTGGAAGTCATGTCTGTATTTGCCAGCCATGTTCGGTAAATCAGTGTGAGTATGGGTCACATCTCAAGTGGAGGGCTGCAGTGTCAGTCCCAAGGATGTGTGTGTGTGTGTGTGTGTGTGTGGGGGGGGGGGGTATTTATAGCCATTTATAGTTTATCGACAGACAACATTTGTTGTCATTTGTTTCAGACAAATGACAACAAATGACAAAGCAAACAAACACTAGCCTGAGTACATAGCACTAAAATTAAAAAAACTAGAACATTGTTTATTGTTGGTTTTGTATCAGTTTTACGCCTGTCACTTTTGGTTGTTGAAGAAGACATTCCGCAGAGACTGGATGCATACATTTTCAACTTTTAAGCTAACTAGTTAACCACACAATTTCTTCCAAATGTATTTTATAATGGATATATGTAATATATGTTGAGAAACTGTGAAAAGCATTTGGATGAAAAGATATTTGATCTTATCGATTGAATATACCGGTAACAGTCCTCTTTATATTTAGCAATTAATGCAAGAAAATAGAAAACGCTTGAAGATGAGTTCACTAGAGTAACATTGATTTAAGTAGGTGTACGTTAACTGTTAAGAAATCCCTTTATCAGATATAGGAACATGTCATACCTTCTTTATAATGCCAGGCATTGAAGCAGACAGTAGTATGCTGGCGGAGGCCAAAAAAATCACTAACAATTTATCCCACATCTCTGTCTGTCAGTACATTGAAGGCTGTAAATCTTATACTAATAAGTTGACTTGTGTTTATCTTCTTTGTAGGGTGCATTAACTCATGGAGACAGAAGAGCCACTGAATCAAGAGACCTGAGCAAGTACAATTTTGAAAATAAGGTAAATTATTATTAGAAGTAGTTGTAGTAGTACCACATGACAGCTTGTTAGGAACATTGAAAATAAATAATTTTAATTTCCCCTTTTCTTGTAGTATGGTACGAAAGCTCTTGACAAAATCACCAAAGCAATCCTTGGTCACATTGAGAACAAGGTACCTGCTCCCAAAGGCTACCATGGAGGTGACGCAATGTTCTTTAGAGGTAAGTAACATTTTGGGAGCATCACAGAAGAACACTCCCATTACCCCCTTTGTGAGTTTTGATTGTGACTAATATAACAACTATGCCTTTTCTTAAAATAGACATGAAGCATGGGATGATGGATGTGGGCATCTTTTGTAAAGAGCCTCGCTTTGGGATCAGTACGGAGAAAGGTAGGTTAATAATAACCAGGAAATACCACTAGCTGGTAATTATTGTACTTTTGCGTCATGGGTCTCAGAGAAACACTATTTCTATTCTCTGTATGAGTGAAATATATTGCAGCATTGACAATAAAGGTGCTGACTTTGCCTTTGACTAACTATTCAACCCAACAGCATCCTGTTACTGATCTTAATGGTTTTCTGTTTTTATTGCAGACTGCAGCATCACAAAGTTCCTAAATCGCATTTTGGGACTGGAGGTCCACAAGCAGAACTATCTTTTCCAGTACTTCACTGAAAACTTTGACTACCTAATTGAAAAGGATAAGAAGGAGGGCAAATATGACATGGGAATCTTAGGTACTTATCTGAGGTTTTAACACTGTAATATAACACTGTAAATATAAAAGTAACGGTAGACTAAATGAATAGCACAAGGTTAGAAAGGCTCTTCTGTTTTAAAGTTTTTAACAGATAATCATCACAAATCATCAACTGTTATATCAAAATTATATTCATTAAAAAAAAAAGGTTACACTTGCTTTTTGTCAAAAAACTAAACATTTAAGATTAGGAATGAGGATTGATTTAACATAGGTTGTATTTTGTATCCATGTCAGATCTTGCCCCAGGTAACGATGAGATCTATGAAGAAAAGCAGGAATCATTCTTGACAGCTGGAAACCCTCAGGAGGGGCAGGTTATACTGTATAAGGTAGGCATCACACTTTCTCTCCTCAAAGCACTAATAGGGGGGTGGCACTAATCACCGCATGATTGTGTCTGTCTGTTCCTATATTCAAGGAGAATGCTGATTCAAGAAAGGCAGCAAAGCTCGCATTTTAATATCTGTAGGGTGACAG
Source organism: Fistularia commersonii (assembly GCF_037954325.1). NCBI lineage: Eukaryota > Metazoa > Chordata > Actinopteri > Syngnathiformes > Fistulariidae > Fistularia > Fistularia commersonii. The sequence goes on along the minus strand of NC_141299.1, from coordinate 6,913,652 downwards.
AATTTGATACATGTAGATCATGAAGTAGATTCTCTTATACTGCACATCTGTGTGACTTTGTGGTTTAGATACTTAATCACATTAAGGGACAGCATGTCCGCATGAGTCAAGTTAATAGTCACTTGTGTGGGTAAGTGTGGCTGTTCTGCCACTTCTCTGTTGCTCCTATCTCTGCCTGTTTATCCTTGTAGATCAGTGTGGACAGAGGTATGCCCTGGGATGAGGCCTACGACAGGATGCGCACACTCAGCGGTCCTGATGAGGGATTCTACCTGTCCCAGAAGGTGAGTCCAAATTAATTTTCTCTGACCTCCCGGACTCAGAAGAATCCCCCCTGTAAGGACTCTCTTTGAACTGTGTATATTATTGCAAAGAATATTTACTGATTTGTCTGCTTACCCACAGCTACGAGGTAACCATCCCTGTGTGCTGCTGGCTGAGCAAGGAAGAGGCAAAAACTTCATTGTTTTCAGGCCGAACATTGGCAAGCAGACGCATCCAGAGAGCCTGGAAAACCTACAACAACGTTACCGAAAGGTGATGATTGTGATGATTCACCCTATATTGACTGCAATTTAAAATATCGTTTATAAAGTGATTGAATAACATAAAATTAGCAACAAGAAACAAATTGCAATGGTGACTTGATTTTCTGTATTTGAGAAAGTAGTCTATTTTTGGAGAATTATTCAAGTATGTTATCTGGAAAAATCTAAAACTCCTGTCAGCAACTTAATTTTGCAGTTATTTCTTGCAGGCTGCTGCCCCCCGTTTATTGGACTATCCAACTGCACATTGCGCTAACGTCAAAAGAATCAGTTTCATTTAAACAAAGTAATAATTTTATGTTAGTGCCTTAAGCATTATTGATTTTTTTCACGAGATTGGTGAATACAAATCCAGTAGTTATTTACCGTATATGTATTAAAAAACTTTGATGAAATATGGTTGTGAACTGGCACCATTTAAATAAAAAAATGTTTTTTTGTTTTGAAATTAGATAAACCTGTCTCGCAGCCTTTAGTAGAAAGTCATTGTAAGACTAAATTATCTTTGTTTTGTTTTGGTTTTTTTTCACAAATATAATATGATATGATATGATAATGTGATTTCCATCTTTTTCTTTCTTCTCCAGGTGACCCCAGAGGAAGCCAAGGCAAGCTGGGAGAACCAGTTCAGCTTTTCCCTCAAGAAATGTAGCCATGCCAGCTGGTAAAAAGGAATACATAGCCTCCTTTTGGAATAAATGCTCAGTAGATTCAGTCAGGGTAGAGCCTTTGATTGAGTCAAATGCTATTCCCAAGGCTTTGCAGCTCAACTGATTCATCACAAAGAAATAACCTGCGTGTGCCCTTAGATGTGAACTCTGTTTGAAATAAAAAAATAAAAAAAAGCTGACAATTATGTTTCTAGAGCTACATTCAAAAAGAACACTCTGTGATGAAGCCAAAGAGGAGTAGTTATGTTTTTTCTCTTTACTCTTTTCTCAGGAATGGAAAATGTAAGAGAATCGAAGAAGGTCAGGAGTGTCTGAAGGGTATGCGCCTTCGTCAGTACCACATGTTATGTGGTACTTTGTTGCGTGTATGGAAGCGTGTATCAGATGTTGTATCTGACATCACCAACTCCAGCATCCTGCAGATTGTTCGCCTTAAAACCAAGCAGCATAACAAGCAAGTTGGTAAGTGCATACAAATATATTTACTTATGTATCTATGTGGCATTGGATTGGCCAGGAATGTTCTTTAAATTAAAAGATACAAATTGCATAGTTTAAAACGTATATTTATTGAATTTTTATTGTAAATAAGTCCACCACAGCGGATGAAAGATAATGTATAACCTTCATTATGACAAATTAAAGTGTTCTCTGCTGAAATCTACATAAATGCAAAAGAGGCGTAGTGCATGTTTGGTATGAGATTGATGACCAAGTAATTCATAAGAAAAATTCAACGGTAGGAATAGGTAACATTTTTAATATATTTGTGTGAGTAAAAGAATGAATATAAAAATTCAAATATTAATATGAAAACACTTTTTTACGTTAAAGTTGCAAGACATGAACTGGGAACTTCGATTTGTTCTCACTGACCCCTTTAGCATCAACAATAACAATCTCCTCGTCTGTTGTAGGTATCAAAATCCCTGAGAGCTGTGTGGCCCGTGTGCGTGAAGAACTGATATTAACAGATGAAGAGGTGAAGAGGAGGCGCAAGGAGAAGGAAAAGCAGGCCATGGAGCAACAGCTAGCCCAGGAGCGCATGCGTAAAATGGAGGAAAACGAACATCTCAAGGCTAATCTGTTTGGCCCGAAATTTAACCAGCCGCTTGTCCACAACCAGATCTTTAAACAGAAACAGAACATCAACCAAAACCCTCTACAAAGGACCCAAGCAGGGAGTATTACTCAGTTGCAGAAAATGCAAACAACTTGCAGTCAGTCCACTTTGCAGCAGCCCTCACAGAACCTAAGCCCTTTTTCCTTACAGAGAAACCATAACCAAACCCACCAAATGACTCCCAACAGCTGGCCCAACAATTCATCCACCAACACACAGGACACTCTCCACAACTTAAATTCCAATTTCTCTCCGTTTTTCGCCCAACCCTTCTTACCTCCTTTCCCACAGCTTAAGAACCAATCTTTTCTACTCCAGCAGCCGGCTGTACCTTCTCCCAAATTGTCTTCCAAGAATCCCCTGAATGAGATCTTGGACCTGACCGGGAGCTCTCCTTCCCCCTCCCCAGACAGCACAGAGTGCGGGCTGACTCTGGACAGTCTGACAGGACACTCTGCAGCATTTGGAGAGTTTAATCTGGAGTCTCTTATCTCTCAGAACTCACCAAGCACCCAGCACACCGCACAGATACAGCAGCCTCTCGTACTACAGCAGCAGCAGCAGCAACATCTGCAGTCCACACAGCAGCAGCCGCAGCAGCAACAAAGCATGTTGGTCAATGACCCAGACTTATTATATTTATTTAAATTGCCCCGGGCTCCCATGCCCACACAGAAAGGCAGCCCCGTATCCTCTACCTCCTCCAGCTCTCCCTCCACACCCTCCGCCTCTTCAATGGCAAACAACCTTGTTTCCCATGTCTCCACCAGTCTCCTGCCAACTTCCACCCACCTTTCAACATCGTTATCATCCTCTCTCTTCTCCGGCCCGTCCTCTTCCTCTTCCTCTCTTTTTTCAAGTTTCCCCTCCAACTTTCTCCACCCCCAATCAGACCCTCCTCCCTTAACCAACGGCCACTGCAGTTCAGATGCTCTTGATGTCCGTGAGGCTCTGAACAGCATGCTGCAGGCAGGGCCAGACCGCAAGTCTGTCATTCACTACCGGCAACAAGACTAAAACTTTTATGGGCTCATTTGGACTTTCTCATTTCATTTTAACTCTCAAAGCAGATTTAATCTTGTTTGCTGCTGTCTCTGATCGCACCCACGGATGTACTCCTTCCCCTCCTCAGGGCCTATAGTCATGTCACTGCCTGTCCTGCTCTCTGCTCACCTTTTTTCCTTCTATTCAACCATAGTGTTCACCTGCTTGAGGCTGTAAGAGGGATGATGGGCTCTATCCATATTAGATTTTTGCACCAGATCGTGTTCTCCACAGTGAAAGGCAGCTGTAAAAGATAAAAAGTGGGAAAAAAACATTTGATGTTGTAATTTATTATACATTCGAGCTGTCAAAATAAAAGCTCAGTCATCGATATAAAACGTAGAAATATAAAACAAAACCTCCCGCTGCTGGAAGCTCCAAATGCCTTTCTTCAGTTAAAAACCATATCGCGAGCCTTTGCTTTAATGTTACTTCACTTCATGGCTGTTTGTCTTGAAATTAGCAAGGCTTTAGGAATGCAAAGGCTTGATCTGAGTGAAACAGAAAAGGTGATGAAGTGGAATGCAAAAGGAGAAGAAATAATATCCGATAAGCCATGAAATGCCTCAGTCTTCATTTCCTCCTTGTGCTCCCCCTTGTTTCTCTCCCTGCTCACATGAACTCTAGAGTGAGGAAAAAAGGGAGAGGAGCAGCAGTCTGTTGTTGCAAACAGTGCCTTTGGAGAAATCTATAAATGCAGTCTTTAAAAATCCATGTAGCCTAATGTATAGATTTGTACTTTTGAGTGTTTGTTTCAATTTTTGACATAATATGTTATATTTGTATTTAACTTTCAGTCCCTTTGTCAATCAGTTGTCATTGTGTTACACTATGCTGGTGGTGGTGGGTGTCAAGAGAAGGCCTCCATTAAGCCTGTATGTGATCCTGTTAATATTGATACAACTTGTATCCGCTTTTAACAGCAGCAGATTCACTGTGTCCTGTGTGTCAAAGGTGAAAAGACAAAAGAGTAAGGGTCAGTATCGCGCCCATTATTGAGCATCATGAATAAACAGTAAACCGTGTCGCTTTCCCTTTTATACAGCTGACGATAACATTTTTGACCCCTGGTTTGATTTGATTTTAAATTTCTCAGGAAAGTCTCGAGTGCTCTGTTCTTTTGTTTGTGTGTCATTTTGACCAACATCAGTATGATTATTTTTTTCAGTCGTTAATTTTAGTGGACTAGCAAGGAATTTCAGATGTTTCTGTCTTTGTTGTCTTGAAGTCTGCAAAATCCTGCTGTTTGAAAGAAAAAATACCCTTTGATCGTATCGTGTCCTCTTGAACACAAGAAAACTTTAGAATTCAACCATGTCTGTTTGACTGTTTTTATTTTAGGCTTCTTGACGATAAAAAACATGTGAAACATTGAAAACTTAGTATGATAGTACAACTTAAGAAACCTGTGATATCTGGCCATCTGATGCACTGTAGCTAGTTCATAACAAAATGCCGGGAAACATTCAAATGGTTAAAAAAAAGCAATAAATCCATATTCTACATTTGTTTTATAACAGAAATGTCTAAGTATTGTTTACTCTTGAGAGGCAGAGTTTTGTGGTTACTTTTGTGTGGTATGACCCACGTTATTTCTGTTGTGCTTCATAGTCTTTCTGAAACGCATACAACCTTTGTATAATGGGTTTTCCTGGGATGAGCGCAATGTGTTCACAGTGTTATAGTCGTTGTGATTCTAAAGAATTATTGTTATTTATATTTAAGGGATATTTAGATTTTAGACATGCTACCCTGGTTATTATTAGAATAGTCAATCAAATGTTTGGTCAGGGAAGTTTCTAGTTTTCAAGATAACTATTAGACAAATTCTATTATAACCGGCCACCAAATATGTTTGCACTGTTCTGTACTGCTGTACAGTGTCTGGATTTATTTCTGCTCATTTCACTTTTGCTTTTCTTAAGTAGAATCACTTCTCCAACTTGTAGATCGTTGTCAAGCCTTTGGTTAGCAGAATGATACCAAAGTATTCCACCCCTTCCTCCTTCTGCCCCTCCACCCTCCACCCTCCACCCTCCCCAAAAAAGTTACCTGTCCTACAATATCAGACCTTTTATCAATCTCAGGAAGAATCTTACAAAAAGTGGGGCGTTGTGTTAGATTTATATAATTTCCCCTTTGAATTGTGCTGACATTAACCAGTACATGTGTTTTTTCCCTAACTCTGTGCTGTGACTCTTGCTGTATTTATGTTATAGAGTTAATGTGATGGGTTTGTTGTTTGTTCTTGTGAAAATGTCTGTAATTGTACATGTTTATGCCTTCTTAGGGCAAAGATCAACAGCTTTTTTAAGGAACATTTTTTTAACAGACAGTTTTTACTGCAGTTCTCGGACATTTAATTTGTTTTTAATCTGGCAGATTTTTTTTTTGAGAAAATAACACCTGAAATATATTTAAAAGTGCAATGTATCTGTTCACCATTCACCCCTCGCATGCTGTAACCTGTTTAGGATCAGACTGACTTCCTTGGAGTATCTCAGATTCTTTTAAAAGCTTCCTTTTTTGTTGCATCTGATAACCGCATGTTTTGTTTGTACTATATGTGAATTTATTTCTGTATGATTTTGGTTTAAATATTCCTCATCAGGCACATTCCAAGACATCAGTGTGCAAGAGATACGCCTTTGTTTTTTGTTTTGTCATCAAATAAGTAAAGCTTTATGCATTGGGGTGGGGGGGAGAGTATGGACCGCATTTTTAGGATACACAAAGTTTTGAAGAGTGCTTTACTATCATAGTTAGGCCTTTTTTTATGTCATTATTTTTGCACTAAGTAAGGCATAATCAAGTTACTGTCCCCTTGTCAGTCATGATTGAGCATTGGCTTATGTTTCTAATCTTTGACGGATTGCTCTGTGTATACTGTAACCATCTTTCTCGTATCTCCACTGTTTGCATATTATATAAATCACTCAATAATTTATTGCTAACAGAAAAAAAATGAAACAAAAAACATGCTACTGATTGTATGTATTTTTAAACAAAGTCTATTTTTTCTGTAAAAAAAGAAAAAAGAAACTGTGTTCAGCACTTTTATTCTGGGTTGTGCTTTTGTTTTCTATATATTTATAATTTAGATCCAAATGTATATATTGTAAAATTTGTGCCTTTCAACTAATTCTTTAAAAAGGTTTTCTACACATTAAAGGAAGGACTATATGAAATTGCAATCTTAACTTTGTAAACAAATAAAGACTTGGTAAACAAATAAAAACTTGAAGATTGCTGGAACTGAGTTTCCTTTGCTCATTTTTGTTTTCCTGGTTTTAACCCACTAAATTGATCCCTAATTTCTGTCCTTAATTTAATGGGTGTCATTTACACTTATCAGCAGACAAGATTAAGAAGAATAAAACAAGCACAGGTGAAGGTTTGCATTCACGCAAGGTGCTCATTCTGCTCCCTGCTGGCCACGGCAGGAAGTGTACACTAATGGAGATGAAACTATTTGATAGTATCAATGAAGTGTAAGTCATGGCCTAGGAAAAAAAAACATTTTTTTTAAATTTATATATATTTTTTCTCCATGTTTCAGATGGAAAAACGGTTCAAAACTTCTCAAATCAAGTTTTGATGAGTTAGCTCAATAATATTTAAAAAAGTAAAAGAACTAAGAACGTCCTTTGCAGTCCTTAACATTGCATTTGGCATGCAAGCTAACTTGCAAATTCGTTTTTTCATGAAATGAAATTTCATTTAAGGTTGTTGGGCATAGTAAATGTGTGTGTGGGGGGTTGTTTGGTTGGTTGATTTAGTAGACAGGGCTGCTCCACCTTAAATCCCTGTCAGCTCAAAAGTCCTATTGAGAGACTTGTGAGTGGGTGCAAAGGCAGAGTGAGGGGGAAGTGCCTCAGGTGAGGTTTCTCCAGGGACCTGTTTATCTTAACAAATATAGAGTGAACATCAATGCTTCTCATTTCATTAATAATTTCATCAGGTGTACCAACCTCATATTGGAGAGCAGATAGTGAGTCAGTTCAACAATGAATTGAGGAAGCAGCTGCTGAAGTTGGAGGAGTGTGGGATCTCTGCCATATGGAATAGAAGAGCAAGGCTGTTCTTTGACATCTGAAGGCCGCAGGTGTTTTATTCAGTTCAGAGGCTCTGTGAGGAATGGGAGTAAATTTCCAATTCCAAGTGGTAGGTATGTAGTGAGACATGTTATAGTAATGTTATTACTATGGATATTTTCATTCATTACAGAGAAATTGTTTCGCTTCAGACTTAGAACAATGAAAGATCAATGAAATGTTGTTTATTTGAATGAGATTAAGGCGAGGCATCACTCCTGAATCAAATTTCACAAACAGTTATTCATACATTAACTTTCTGTATTTTCGCCGGTGTATAGATACCAGATGTAAATACATTAAAAATAATTATCTTGTCTTAACTTCTTAACCACATGTTGCCTTTGTTGTTAAAACTCTATTGTTTTATATACATATATGTATATATATATATATATATATATGTGTGTGTGTGTGTGTGTGTGTGTGTATAAAGCATATATAAAACTGACAACCAGTTTCAACTTAAGCAATGAGGTCATTTGCAGGGTCTTTTTTCCAGGGTCTTTTTATAATCTTGGTTAACCAAACCACAGGGTATTTCCTCTCAGTGTATACCTGAACTCACTTTCAGCAGTGACCTTAGGATTCTTTTCACAGCACATTTCTATGAGATGTCATTCTTTTAGGGTAATCAAAAAACGTTTAGCCAGATCTTTTCAAATAAGTGTCTACAGTTTGCAGAGATAACACATGCAACCATCTAGCTGATTTTTGTCTGATTAGCTGATTAGCCTTCTTCAAAATGTGATGAACTCTTTCGAGTATGTGACTCATCAAATGTACAGTGGTGATTACAATTCTTCAAATCTCTTAGGCATTTATTCAAAAAGCAGCATTCATGACATATTCTCCATATCTGAACCTATGCCAGGAATCCTTTCAACTTGGAGTTAAAAAATGTATGAGCACCATCAGTCTCATGTTCAAATATCTGGCTTTATCGACAGTTTCTCCTGATGACATCGCAGCACAGGATTGCAGGGATGATTGCTTCACTTACCGTCTTTGCCCTGTTTCAGAACAAAGGAAAGAAAAAGACGAAGAAATTAGGCAAACAATTAGAGAAAAATTGCAATACAACTGTTTGTTTATTAATCGTCCTTCAATGGGAAGCATGATTTGTGAAGTCACGAAAATTGGTAACTTGATCTTTTATTTAAACAAAACAATTTGACAAACATTTCCCAGTTGGCCTAAACTGTTGAAAAAGAAATCGTATTGATTCCAGACTTGTAACTTGCATGACGCTCGCAAGTCTTGACTATGAACTTTACATCAAGGATTCAAGGATTCAACCATCACAAGTTATAAAGATGACTATAATAACACATAAAGCTTTGAGCCATGTAAAACAGTAATTTCAGTTATTACATAAGATCAATTGGTAGTTTATTTTCACTCAGAGTGCACAAAGACAGTTAAAGTATTCAATGTATGCAACACACACACATAACTGCGTAACTGGTTTAATGACTCCATAGATAGATAGATAGATAGATAGATAGATAGATAGATTGATTGATTGGTTGATTGTCAAAGGCATCTTTTTCTATGGAATCCTGATGTTCCAGGTTACCTGTGGTCGCCATGACGTTGCTAGTGTGTCATTTCGCCTACGTATTGTCTCCGCCTTCTTCCGGGGAGCATTGACTCCGGCCACACCTCCGTACCTGGCTGTTTTGGGGAGATTCAAGAGTCAAGTTCCCAGACTGCAGATATTCAGTAGGTCCCCGTGAGACTTTGAAACGATACTAAAAGCGAGGAGACACTTGAATTTGGAAGGGCCTTCCTGCGCACACGTAGAAAAGAAGAAATCGGAAGCGAACAGGTAAGCTAGCTGACACCTGTCCTACCAGGTGTGTCCAGGGTCAGGTCTTATTCCACCTTTTACACTTTCGAGGGGGTTTAAAGTACAACTTTAACACGACCTCTAATAAAATTCTTTTTTTCAGACGTTTAGACTAAGAAGACATATCTTTGTGTCAGTTATGCATACTGTCATGCCGGTTTTGCAGAATTAACAGGTGCCATCGTAGAGCGCCGTTAGCATGTCGTGTTTACACAATGAAAGGCCCAAGAGCCACTTTTTGAAATACCTGTAAAATTCTAGCCTCATGTCTTAGTTGTGTTATTATTTTGCCACGTGGTTCATGTCAATGGGAGGTGGGGGTCAGCTTTCGCCCACCGCCTCCACCCTCGCCCTACTGGTTCTGCCACAAGCGAGTTTCTACCTGCCAGAGTTTCACAATAGTTTCGACTGTTCCCCGCTGCCTCTTCCCTTCCACTCCCACACAGCCCAGGTTCTGCTGGATGGTAAACATCTGGATTTTCATTTCAATTAGGAAGACCCCCGCCCTTTATATACAGTCCCTGTTAGTTTTCATAATCTAGGGCTTTAAAAGTCATACCCTTTGCATCTCGTTCAATTGTTTAGAAGTATGTCCAAGGATCTTGTGTGTGTGTGTGTGTGTGTGTGTGTGTGTGTGTGTGTGTGTGTGTGTGTGTGTGTCTCTCACATGTCTTCAGTTTGGATTCCTAGTCTGAGCATATTAACTGAACTAATATTGTGTACGTGTATATATCTGGTCATGGCCAAAAGTTTTGAGAGCGACACTTTCACAAAGTTTGTTCCTTAAGAATTTTTAGGTGTTTGCCAGATGTTTCTATGGTTGTGTCATTCTCAAAACTTTTGACTATGACTGTACACAGCAACTTTACTTTTTGATTTAGTGTGAAAAAGTGAACGGTACCCATATTTTTTTCCCTAGCTAGAATCTCCCGAATGTTTAAATTGTCAAACGGAAAATCTTGCTTTCGTGTGGCTGTATGACACATCTCATCATGCCTGATTAATGTAATGGTCAGTCAGTGTCATAATTTCACCCAGCTCCAATTGGTACCACACATAAATCAGCAACCAGCCACCATAAGAAGAGATTTTGATTCATTTATTTGTCATGTAACAATGCAAATTGACAAGAGGCAGAAAGAATTAATTAAGATACATATGTGGTGCTCATCATGTGACAGCTAATTCAAAAGTATAAATCTGTGCGAATTGGGTGAAAACAGTAAAAAGAGATTCAGTCCCTCAAAATCTTTTCTGTAGACTCATTGTGAAATTAGCATACAACATTTCTAACTGTATTTGTTTAAAACTCAACTTTATTGTCAATACTCCCATATTTCACACATAGAGGTCTTTTTCATAAACCCATTATTGTACACATATACTCAAAACTGCATAATTTGTGTAATTGGTTTATTTAAATTGTTCACTATACATATTTTCCTTGCTTTTTGGACACACAACACGAGTGAATGTGCCTGTTTGGAGTCCAGTTAGCGTTTAGCAGTATTTGTAGTCTGAGCAGTAGCCATAAAGCCATAGTCTGTTGAATTACAGCTCTGTAAACACCTTGAGTATTTGTCCTCCAAAGCTCAATATTTTCCTTTTCAGTTCCAAACTTCAGTGGTATGTACTTACTGAAACCACTTACAGCTCTGAGACAGACATTTGGAGTAACTGGTCAAAAATGGTGCTGAGTAAAAAAAATTACAATGAAACATCTGACCCTATTTGTGCTGCATGACAGCTGGTTAGGAGGGAGCCACATCAAGGTGCCTGCTAGGAAGATTCAGTTATTGGTCCAGAAATAACAGTCATTAGGGAAAAAAAAGTAAAAATTTAGATTGTATCATATACAATATGATTGAAACTTGGGGAAATTAACTGGCGCATGAGGTCTCTGTGTTGCTTTACTGACCTGTTACTGTCCCTTTGGTTTGAAGGTCTCCATTAAAAGCTAAACACTGATAGAAATCCCTTTGTACTTTTCATTGGATCAAACTGATTAAGAGGGAGTAACTATTCAAAACAGCATTTTTCGTTTTTGTTATTGGTTAAATTAAAAAAGATATCGAATGGTAAATTTTCCATTCTTATTTGTTCTATGATGCTGATTGCACGTGTCTGCTCACCTGCAGCTTTTGCTCCCAGTATTCAAGGAATGTTTTCCTTTCAATATTCACATAAGAAAAAGTGGCTCACGGAACAGACTAGAAGAATAATGCACACTGATTTTTTTTTTTCCTGCGATGGATGAGATTCAGATATTGCATATTTGTCAATGAACTTTCTGTAGTCGTGGGCAACACACAGAGCAACTGGTCAAAACAGCTTCTGCTCTCAGCCTTATCTTTCACACTTCTATCAGTGTTCCATTTCTTCAGGCTATTCTGTCCTATTTCTACTCATTCACTTGGTTTTCATTTTGAATATTTGGTTCCAACATGATCATATTCAATGTTGTTATCCTGAAAATAGCTCAAACCAGACCGTAGTATGCTGTCAGTTCAGCTCTTCAGAGGTAGTATTTGCCATTTGCTGGGTTATTATTCCACATCATTTTCAAACCTTTATGGTATGATTTTTTTATGATGAAAGCTATTTAAAAGAACAATATATTGAATACATCAGAGTTGATGATGCCATACATGTTGCAACAATTTCACTAGCTCTGCTTTTAATTGTATTTTAAAATACTATAAAGTCTGGCCAAACTTTAGAAAGGGAAGCCCCTGTTTTGTTGGTATGTACTGGTTTTAACCTGCTCCAGGGTTAATTTTAGTTTGCATGTCAACATGGTTTTAACCCAGATTCTCTTCCGAAAGAGAGTTTGGGTTCTGACACTCGAATGTGTTTGTTTTCTAAGAGGGAGCACTCATTTGACAGGGGTTCATTTAATAACAGTAGCAGCCGTTGAACACACTCTTTTTTTTTTTTTTCTTTCTTTAAGACACAGTTATTATTAAGCACAAAGTTCTGGCTTGACTGCTAGCTTATTGCCCAGCTGAATGAGGCCAAAGGTCATGCATTGTTACACCAACCACTTATTTTTTATATTATTTTTGTATATAATGCATTTACCAACTTATGGATGTTTGCACCATACAGTGCAGAACTACTTTAATTGCCTTCTTATTTTGTAGCTCTTTTATGTACACCTTATGGTGACGACTGTAATATTTGCATTGCAGGGCACTGATAGTGAAAGCCAAAGAGATTGGGGCACGCCCATTAAACACTAACCTTGAACTATTTCCTATTCTTGAAACACAGAAGGGCTTGTTGAGGAACCCAGGGAACTTTACTCAAAGTTATAGTGTAGCAAACAGCCTGTCAATTATTAACAGCTCAGTGCTCTCATTCCCCCAAGGTTACCATAGCACCCGGTCAACTGAAACTCAGGCAGCAACAGCCTGGGACTTGCTGCCTTATGGAAACTAAGACACACAACATAGCACTGGCAGAGATAGCGAGTGGCTCCGTTTGATCATCTCATCCAAAATCTTAACAATGGGGATGGAATTTGCAAGCTTGAAATAACTTATGCATCAGTGATCTGGTGGCATCAAAAGCAGATGTGTAGCTTTTTAAAATCTTTGATATTCAAGCCTCTCCCTGTGGATCACATCCCCTCCTTCCCTTGAGACTGTGTGTGACTGCGATGCACACAAGGGTTTTTTTCAGCCCTGCATGGATCCATTCTCTCTCTGGAGTTTGTCTGGGATTGTGGCTGACTTGAACAGCAGGGTTTTATAGGGGAAAGAGCAAAGTATCGTTATCATCATGAATTTAACACAACGCATCAAACTATTGAAGCATTTTGGATCTGTGCCCCCTGAACCTCCACCATCACCGCTGGTGGTGCCTGTAAGTAAAGACTGCTATTTTTATATTTGTTATTTCCTTCAAGGGTGGTGCAGTGTCTTGTCTTCGTAATCTTAGTTGGAGATAAATTGATCAAATGTATTTACTTGCAAGTGGAAATAAATGTTTAGCAGCAGCTGTAGTAGTTACTCATTTGCAAAGTTGTTTGATATTTCCAAAAGACGTGTTTTTTTTGTACAACTTTATTTTGATCTTAAATTTACGTGCATTTTATTACCCAAACAATATCTCAAACAGCACAGATGTGTGTCTCATATTAAGTTTGCAATTAAGTTCAAGCATGTACTTTTTTTTTAATTGTAAGTTGATTTGATATTTACGGTCACTTAATAGAAACCAACAATAGCTGAGAATTGGCCTTTTTATGAAAATAAACAGTATGACACATTTTTAGACACATAACACATTTAATCACACATAACATCACAAAGCTATATTTTTTGCTACTGTTTTGCTTGAGAGACCTCTTGTGGCTGAAATTGTGAACTTTATTATATGGTGAAAATTAGTACATTTAAGAGTTTTTTTTTTTTAATGTCTCTGTCAATCCTTCATATTGGCATCGCGTTACACCACAGCAGACTCTACCCCTTTCTGTGACTACCGAGCTGTCGCATTTAAGGTCCTTCTGCAGAGTAAGTATGTGTGTGTGTGTGTGTGTCTTTGGTTGGTTGGTTGGTTGGTTGATTTAGTGGACAGGGCTGCTCCACCTTAAATCCATGTTTGCTGGAAAGCCCTATTGAGAGACTTGTGAGTGGGTGCAAAGGCCAGGCGAGGGGGAAGTGCCTCAGGTGAGGTTTCTCCAGGGACCTGTTTATCTTAACAAATATAGAGTGAACATCAATGCTTCTCATTTCATTAATAATTTCATCAGGTGTACCAACCTCATGTTGGAGAGCAGATAGTGTTTCAGTTCAACAGTGAATTGAGGAAGCAGCTGCTGAAGTTAGAAGAGTGGGATCTCTGCCATATGGAATAGAAGAAGAAGGCTGTTCATTGACATCTGAAGGCCATAGGTGTTTTATTCAGGTCAGAGGCTCAGTGGGGAATGGAAGTAAAGTTCAAAGACCAAGTGGTAGGTAGATAGTGACTGTAACCTTTCTAACACAGTCGTTTGAAAAGATCACAAGACATAAATAATTCCTAATTTGTAGAAGTTGAAACGGATGTTAGAAGTCTGAGGGCTTGAACCAGGGTTATAGCACTATTATCAGACATACTCTGATTCTTTTTGTATATTTTTCTTCTTCACTGAAAAATTGTTCAGCTTAAGACTAAGAATAATGAAAGATCAATGAATGTTGTATATTTGAATGAGATTAAGCCAGGACATCACCCCTGGATCAAATTTCACAAAATGCTATTCAAACTGCTGGAAACAAGACACTGCAAATGACCTGATTACTTAAATTGAAAGCGGTTGTCAGTTTTCTACATGCTGTAACAATCTCGGTTAAATTATACAGAAAAAGATACATTTAAATTTATGATGAATTTAAACAAACCACCTGGTATTTACTCGCGCTGTATACCTGAACTCACTTTCAGCAGTGACCTTAAGATTTGGAGAGTGATTCTTTTGTCAGATTTCTGCTGCTTTCAGTTTTCAGTCGCAAGTCCATGCTAAGTGTCTTTCTTCATTTTTGGAGTTGGCAATGGTGTTAAGGTATATTTCCCCTGATCCAGTGATGACAATGTCAGTGCCTTGTGGCCTGCATAATCTAATGTTTGAATGGAGCTCTTTTTATTTCTTGGCTCTACTAAACTTGTGTCTGACTAGAGTAGCTGGCTTTACTTGTTCCAGATGGAATGAGGCTGTCATCCTCCTCCCTATCTGACATGGTTTTAAGGCCGGCCTTGTTTTGTTCAGAAATGAGCGCAAACACAAAAAATGTCCACTGGGAGAGATATTTTGCCACTACAGCAAGAAAATATATCTGCGCTGATGTGTTATATAGTAGTTCAAGTAGACACCTCAAGGGGAAATGTGTTTCTTATGTAATCCTGCTGCATTCTTTTTAATCTTTTAGATAAGCTTGGAAAAACCTGCGTTAAGGGCTCATTGCTCACAGTCTTTAACTGGAGGTAGAGTTGGCATTTGGGCTCTGGATAGTATTATACATTAATGTCTGTCTTTAAACAACATGATACTTATAAAAGCATTTTGACTCTTCCAAATTAGCAACAGAATTTGACTGTCACTTGTATTTTGCAAATGTCCGGGAACTAATTACCTTAAGTACTATTGCCCTGGAAATGAAGAATTGCTGAACTGTGTCTGTCAATGATGGAGGAAATATTTTTTTCTTCAACACTTCTTTAATGCACTTACCCAATGAGTACACACACACACATACCTACAAACACACCAGGTAACTCCTCCTCCATACCAGTCAGGCAAGAACAGGGCAGGTGAGAGCACGCTTAGTTCAGGTTAAGCTGTATAATTTTTGTTACGGTATTCTCCGGCTCTACTGTCCTTTTTTTTCAGAAAGGTGTGAATTCTATCATATAAAATGACTAAATATAGTCAAAGTTAATCATTCAAAGACTAATTCTTATAAATATGCTGAATGTTTTTTTCCAGAAGCCAGCCATGGAGGAGTTAACAATATGGGAGCAACATACGATAACACTAAACAAAGTAAGTGTGTTTTGTTCGTTGTTTTTCATTATTGTCTTATGTTAGTGTTTAATTTGGCGTCTGACATATGCATGTAAAGGTTGAGCCAGGGTGCATACAGCTTTGCTTTGAGATAGTTGCATGGGGCTTACTGGTACAAGCTGGATGACACTTTGGTTTCAAAGCACATAGTCTTAAGAGGAATTCAAAGCGACACACCCAGTCGCAGCTCATCACAATAGAACTGGGCTGGAATGCACTTCCTGCACTCTTTTTATCTCTCATATACTCCACCTGCCTGCATTATTTCTCCTGATTAAACCATTGCTGCCTCCCTCTCACTACACAACTTTGTCTTTCTTTCCTTTTCCTTTTTTTTGCTGTTCTATCATAATTGCAGGACCCAAAATTTGGCTTTGGCTTTGCCTTATCAGGAGGGAGGGACAAGCATCATCCAGACACCAGGGACACCGCTGTTATTGTATCTGATGTGTTGCCAAATGGACCAGCCATGGGGCGGCTATTGTAAGTTTAAAAAACATTGATCTTCTCGGTTTTTATAACTGCAGTTACTTTTAAGTCTCACCTCTTTTTTTAGAGACAAATGTTCACCTTTCTGCTTAAGACTATACTGTAAATGGCATGGAAAATTACACACAAAGTCATATGTTTGTACCTTACAGCAACAAAGACCAGATTGTCATGGTTAATGGTGTGTCCATGGAGAATGTCCACTCCGACTACACAATTCAAACCCTGAAGTCATGTGGCAAGACAGCTAACATTGTGAGTATAAAGCAAACTTAAGAAAAAAAAACTTTCCATTTCCATTTTTTTTATAAATGTATCTATAGCCCCAAAAGACCTGGGCAATTCAAGGAGAATCTCAACTGTAATTGACATGATCCTTTGAACAAGAAGTTGTATGGTTCAGTCCCCCTGCAGTATCACCGATTGTGTCTGATCATTCAGAGCCATTTCATGCAATTAATTATTTAAGTGGATGACACTTTTGATTGAATATTTATCAATTGTGATTGTGTTGACATTTCTGCACTTGCTGCAGTTATTGCACATTTGCCAGCCCTGAAAGTCCGTCCCTAATGGTCTGAAGGTTTTTTCTGAGGTTTCTGAGGTAGCTTGGTTGTTTTTTTATACAATTTGAAGGTCTTTTGGCCATGGAATGTCATATTTTTTACAGCCAGGACAAACCTTTGAGTAATATTGTGATTTTGAGTTTGACATATTAATATACATTTTACTGGATTTTCTCATCATGAAACCTATTTTTGCTATAATCAGTCAACACACTTGACTGTGACTCCATGAGAGAAAGTGCAACTTTTTGGTTTGAATTTCAATAAATGCCCAGTCGGATCTATTGTAGTATTTTAGTTTACCTCAACAATCTAAATAATTTGAGGTTTGTGAATAATTTTTAACAGTTAAATATTCCTGCACAGAGTTTATTGTGTCATGTGACGTTACAGTGAAAAAAATGCAATTCCATATCTTTTATGGTGGCAGCCTGACACCTGACAGCAGTAACGTCACTATCAACTGAATGGTTGCGACGTTGTAGCCTTCCAGTAAAATTATTTACTTTGGAATTAATAAAGTTCTTTTCTAATGATAGCTCTGTATGGATTCAGTCACAAGTGAACTTTCTGATACCTAATGATAATTAATTCTTTGGGATGGATCATTCAGAGAAATATTCAACTAACCATTCATGAATCCTGGATTGATAGGTTGTAAGGGGTGTGTGCAGCGAACGCTGACAACTATCTAACCTCTGATGCACATGCTCATTTTGATTTACATAATTTTCAAGGAGAGAATTAGACATTGCCAATCTTTTCAGGATGGGCGAAGTGGAGCCTGACTGAATTCACAGGCCTGCATAGATCTATAGTTTAATAGCAGTTTTAATCTTTCACATGGTCAAACAATAATATTTCATAATATATCTCTCATTTTTCTCCACTCCAAATAAATCATTGCTTGTGTACCTCTTAGAGCTCTTCAAGACTGTATTGGCTTCTATGTTTTAGTCAGACATATTTTTATAATTAATAGAATTTCTACAAATTTTGCTACCTTTTTTGAATTTTCTTAAATGTGGAAAAAATATTCCACAAGAAAAGAGAAAGAATTGCAGAATGTCATTGTACCTAAGAGACAGTATAGATTATTCTCATTGTTTATATTACATGTGTAAATTTGGTATTTGTCCCTACTTCTGAAGCTTTTTTCTCTCTATGCTTTGGCTCCAGACAGTAAAACGACCTCGTAAGATCCAGATCCCAGCTCCTACAAGACCGACTCGAGCTGCATCACACTCAAACCTGCTGGAACGAGACCCACCAAGGCGGACGCGACGCTTCTCTGATGGCAGTGACAACCGAGATAGTGGTCACTACCGTAGCCGTACACGCAGCTCCTCGCCTGACCGCAATGGACATGGAAACACATTACCCTTAATGTCATCAGGGTACAAGAGGCTGCCGCACAATGACTTTGCAGACAAACCCATCAAAACCACCCTAGTTAAAAAGAAAATCACTGATGGTAAGAAGAGTTTTTTTGTCCCTAGAAATTAATAACTACACTTTATTACTTGGTTATTTCACACGTTTTAAAAAGACTGAGACATGAAAAGGCATTGCCTGTCTTTTTGTTTTGCATACTAAAATTTGTTTTCTTAATTTTCACAGAGTATGGACTCAAACTCGGCAGTCAGATCTTTATCAAGCACATGACAGAAACTGGCCTCGCTGCAAAGGACGGTACTCTGCAGGAGGGAGACCTTATACTTAAGGTAATGGCTGGGTACCACAATGTAATCCATGGTAAAGACAATTTGTATAAATCATTCTGTTTTGTTAATGGCCATCTCCATACACCAGATAAATGGCATGACAACAGAGAATCTATCTCTGCTCGAGACCAAGCACCTGGTTGAGAAGAGCAGGGGTAAACTGACCATGACTGTACTCAGGGACAATCGTAAGTTCCTGGTCAGTATTCCAGAGGTGGAAGACAGTGCCCCTAACAGTGAGGAAGACCAGCGCAAAGACAGCAGTTCTGAGTTGGAGGGTGAGAGATGGCTTTAAAGAGAGACAGACAGGACAGAACACCAACTCTCATCGACATATTGAAAGTTTCTCTTTGACTTAACATTGGTCTGATTTCATTGAAATTATTTTCTGTTTGCCACCAGACATTTCAGACTTGGATGACCATGTTGTCTCTCACAGAACATCTCGGCAACCTACAAGAGAAAAACGTACACGCAGGTAAACAAACCACCTATGAACAGTGTCATAGTAAAGGTGATTCCTGGAATGAGGATAACACAAAGATCAATGTTTATTTGAATTGATTCAAGCACAGTCAAAATGTGGTGTTGGTTATAAGAGATTGTTTACATTTCAAAATTCAATGATGCCTTTAAAAACAATAATTGAATCAGTTCAGTATAAACCTTTATCAATATGGTTACAAATAATTTCTGTCTGACATTTTTCTCCATGATTGCTTTGGCTGCAATATAGGACTTTTCGTCAAACAAATCATGAACAGCATTTGTAGACTAACATTAAAGGGTACCAAAAGCTAATATGCGTGTTACACACCTATTGAAGTAAGTGCCAAAATAAACACTGAATAAAGCACTAAGTTATGTATTACTATTAAATTTTATTATGCTTAAGTGAAACCTGCCCCCCCAAAAAATGTTTCGCTGATTAAAGAAAGTTTTGTGTTTTTATTTATTTATTTATTTATTTTGTTATGTAAGGTTAGGTTTAGGTTAGACAAAGAGACAGCAGCATTGAAAATGAGCCTCTTTATATAAACATAATTCTTATTTTTTGATGGGAATTACTTAATAAATAGTAGAAGGGAATTATATTCTAGAATTATCTCACTGCCAATTAAGGGGTATAATTAAGGGATAAAGCAGTAACAATGTTTAGTGATACAGAAAATATTACATGCATTTTGTTGTGATGCATCCTTTTGAAGGTAAAATGTTGAATATGACTTGAAATGAAATTGTACTGAGAGGCCAGTGAAGATTCATGCCTTTTGGGTGCTCCCTCTTTGAACAGTTAATTAACCTGCACTGCATGTTACTTTCTTGTTTCAATCTGCTCTGCGGTCTCACAGTTGATCATGTGTGATGTGCGTTAAAGAAGGAAACAGGAAACATGGCAGCGTTAGTTTGCCAATGCATCATACCCAATATAAACAAAATGCCTCACTGTCTCAATTAATGTTGAGTTGTTCCTGACATTTAATTTGAGAAATGTCTCTCCGCTGAGATTCTAACTAACGAAGCACACTTCATGTTTTAATACAGAATAAGAGCTGAACCTCCTCCAGCCAAGTCCAGGGATTCCTCACCTGTACGCTCCACCTTACCTCGGCCTCCCGTAAGAGCCCACCCTTCTCGAAAACGTAGGTCCTAAAGAGCCACAATTATTCTCTTGTTGGTTTCAGGGATATGTTTCATTATTTTTTTTCCATTTCTTCAGCTCCATCTGAGTCTGAATCCGATGGCAGTGCTTCTCCTCCTGGAAGGAGAGATACCAGGGATCGCACCAGTAAATACAAGTTAGTTTGATTTCATACAGTTTTGGGACTAAGTTACACGGACAAGTCTTGGCTGATTTTCAAATTGAGAAGTGACGGAATTAATTCTGTTTTTTTTTCATATGATCCGGATAATTAAAATAAAGATAAAATAATTTGAGTGTCTTGAAAAATCCTTATACTGTTTGTACATATATTGTTCTCAATTCCATGAATTAGTTGTGTTTGAGGTCTGATAGCATGTAAATGGATACTTGGTGACTTCTCATAGAGTCTACTGAGAGAAAACACAGACTTTATACAGTGCTTCAAAAGATTCTGCCATCACTATTGATGCACTTTTCTCATGCAACCTTATTGAAATGAGGGCAGCAGTCCTTCACTACTATGGCTGAAGAATAAATCTTGTTTTTCTCTTTTTCCAGTACTCTGTCTGGAGTATCTACTCTCCCGAACCCCCGGTCCTCTCCTGTAATCCAAAACTGGACAACCTCTCGCCCTTCTTCCTCAGCTTCGCGGCCCCGCAGGCCAGTATCAGAGTCTGATTCTGATCGAAGTGCCTCCCCTCCACCTCGCAGACAGAGCCCCCGTCCAGACAGATACAAGTAAGGATGAGGCTTCACAAGTTTCTTAAAAAAAATCTTAGCGATATGAAGCAAAAGCAAAGGTGACGCATGCAAAGAATGTAAACAACTAAAACATCAGATGTCCTAAAGATGCAACTCTTCACCTCCATGTTTCAGAGTTCTTCCTGACCTGAGATCATCACCAATCCTTGTTCGCCCCGAGCCACCAAGGAGGGTAAACTCTCCTGTCCGAGTCCCACCTTCAGGTTAGCACATACACATTGTATTTTAATGTCCAAGTGATGGTACAAACCCTGGACACCTCCTAGACAATAGCTATTTTATCTTTTCAAGGTTTGCCGCTTAACAAATTATGGTGCATTGTTGAAATGGGTGCTGCTGCCTGATCGATCTTTATGTACAGAATTTTCAAAATACTGATTGAAATGTGCCATGGTGTTCTTTTGAAAAAATGCTGGTGCTTTTCTTGCACTATTTGTTTGACTTTTTCTCTCTACTCTTAGACTCAGAGTCAGAGTCCGAAGGCAGCATGATGCCTCCTCAGAGGCAGAGTACCACATACAGCCAGGATTCCCACAGCAGATACAGGTATAGATGAAGGTCCTCCACTCCCCAACCCGAATTACAAGAGCTCACGGACTGGGACACTGACCAAACTGTGCACCCTTCTTTTGTTATTAACACCAGTTGAACTTCTGTTTTGTTTTGTTTTTACTTTTTAAAATTTAAGTGACCCGTTCCTGTGTTTATTCATTATTGTTTTATTGTTAATTTTTGCTTCGATTATTGGTTGCTTTTGATTGTGTACTATGTGTTTTGTGCTGATATTTTTGTTAATCAATTTAATAAAAGTGACTTTCACTGAATGCTGCCCTTTCCTGTATGTGGCAAAGTGTTACCACTTATCACTGAATCAACACATTCTGATTAAACATTGCTATGTTACAATCAAAATTTTACATTGATTCTGAGAAACTGCATATTTATGCAACATGTGGAATACAAATAGTTAAACACATGAGTAATTCGACCCAATGATTAATACTGATGAATCACAAAGCAGTTAAACATCAGAGAGAGCTACCCTCAGAGATACAAAGGTGAATATTCAACATTTTGGTCTCCTCTCATCAATATTGTATTAGCCACGGGTCCCCCATTCCAACTGTAACAGACTTGTCATCTTCCTTCTCCCTCACTCCCACCTCCCTCTTTTCTCTTACAGAGTCTTGCCAGATCTTGCAGTGAAGCCCCAGCTAAAGCCAACACAACGAAGCACATCCAGCAATCAACCTAAAAGAGGTGTGTAAGATATATGTATAGAGATAAAATTCAAATGTCATGTGCACTCAGACTAAATTTTAATGATTTATAAAACCATATTTTTTCCATATGTTATAATAAACTAACTAGATCATATCTGCAATAGTCTAGTTATTGTTATTAAAGCAATTTGTGACTATGACTCACTGGCCTTCTACAGCTCCGTCAGACACTGAATCAGAAGCCAGCTATGCATCAGTCCCTCGCAGGGAATCAACGGACAGTGTAAACTCTAACACAGCCAGTGACAAATACAGGTAGGAAACGTTAAAAGATCTTGCGTACAGCCTTTATTGTTGACTGTTAACCATGTTAGATGTCTTGAAAACATGGCTTGATATTAAAGGTTTCATATACTTGCTACACTTTCAATGTTTTTGAACTTAACAGGTATCTAAAATGTCAGTCATCATTTCAGGATCAGAAAAAAGAGCTGTTGTTTGACATGAGGACTTTAAAAGCACTGAGCTGAACACCAGTTATTCTGTAAAATACACATTTTTGTGTCAATAGGCTATATGTACAAGGAGTTACTGTGAGAAATCTTAATGGAACTTGTAAGTTATTCAGTGCTGAAATATGTTATGTTTTCACTCGTGCTATGAAAACATGCACGTAAAACATGATAACAGAATCTTTTCATTGTTAAACAGTAATGCACATTCCAAAACGTCCTGTAAAGACTGATACCGAAATAAAAAACAAGGTCGCGCAATACAGTTTGTTTTTCACGATCTATGTGTTTCTCTTAGAGTCCTTCCTGAGATAAAGTCTCCATCAGTTGCTGTAAGGCAGGAGCCACCTCAGCAAGCCCCATCACCTATGAGACCGCCACCTGATGGTCAGTTTAATCAGCTGTTATACACCCCCATCATCTGCCCTCTGTAGCCTAAGAGAGAACATGCATAAGTTACTAATGCCCATGATATGTTTTTTTTTTTTTTTTTTTCTGGTGATCCAGATTCCTCTGAGTCAGACCAGCTTTCACACCTGAGAAGATCTGGAAGCTCAGAACGAGGGGAGAACTACCACAGGTATGACCAAGTCTTCCAGACTACCAATGATGTTATTTAATAAGCAATGGGGTCATTAAATCATAATAATTGGAGCCATTGTGAGCCTCTGTTAAGCATTGTTTGGTACAATCTTGTTATGTTTTGCACTTTACAGTGCTCCGAGTGCTGCAAACAGAACTGGAACCTCAAAGTCTGGGATTTCAGTGAAGAACAACCCACCACTGTCCACTAACTACTGTAAGGCTAGAATAATGGCAGAATAATTCTGGCTATCAAAATTTGTGTTAACCTTTGAAAATTGGTTCATATTTTAATCACTCTTTGATTTGAATGGGATATTGTAATTACTGCCTCATTTCACAATACATGAGTTTAATGCTAAGCTTTATGGAAGTATGAGTGTGTGTGTGTGTGAGTGGGTGTATGTGTATGTGTGGGTGTGTGCATGCATGCGTTTGCGTGTGTCTACTGTAAATATAAAAAAAATTCCCACAGCAGAAGCAGGCAAGGAATCTAACCATTTCTACTTGTTCTATAGCAAAGTCCACAGAAGAGCCCATCTACTCCTTACCCCCAGACTCCTACCCAACATCAAATCCAGGGTATGTCTTAGTTCTCAAATGTAAATTTAGGATCCTATGTGTCTTTACGACAAAGCAATAAAATTAAACAGTGGTTAGCTTTTTAATGTCCCCTCTTGTCTCTTTCCAATGGGCTGGCTTCAGGTACAGCTCAGATCTGCACACAGTGTCATTTGTGAAGGAGGGTAGTGTGGGTCTAAGGCTCGTGGGGGGCAATGATGTTGGCATCTTTGTGGGGGGAGTTCAACCAAACAGCCCTGCGTATGATAAGGGTTTGAAAGAGGGAGATCAGATCATGCAGGTGAGAGCACTGCTATCCAAAGACTTAACACGGTAAAAACGTTGGTGGTAGAAATCTAACTTGTTTGTCTTTTTTATCCTATTTATCAAAGTTCAGTTTTATATTAATGCATGCAGATAAAGATGTTTTGATGGCTTTGTCCCTTTAGGGCAGTACAGGGATTTTATGATAAAGAAATAAAAAAAAATTAATTACCATAACTTGTGTTAATTTGGCAGACTTGAGACTGCCAAATTCAATTGTTCACTATTTCATTTTGCTTTAGTTTTGGCCTATTTGATAAAATGTTAAAATTCTTAGTTGATCAAAAAACATTTCATGTTAGACTTATCATTTATTGCATGATTATGTGGTTCAATGTACATATGGAACAGATCTTTAAAATTTGGAGATAGCTGACAATTTCCTGATGAAAAGATATTCATTACACATTGTTTTTGAAGGTAAATAACGTTGATTTTGGCCATTTCACACGAGAAGAGGCAGCCAATTTCCTTCTAAATATTAGGAGTGGAGAGCAAATCAAAATCTGCACTCAGAACAAGATAGACAGTAAGTGGTTTCTGATATTGCAGATTAGATTCTGACTGGTCTTCTGACAGGGTAATTGTCAATACGAGAAGGAAGTTAATCCATCTCTTTCTGTACCCCTCAGTTTATAAGAAGATCATCAAATCTAATCTGGCAGACAACTTCTACATCCGTACACACTTTGATCATGAGCCTGATCACCCCATTGGTCTGGGCTTCACCCGAGGAGAGGTATTCAGGGTGGTGGACACAATGCACCGTGGGAAGCTAGGTAATTGGCTAGCCATCCGCATGGGAAATGACTTGCATGAGCTGGATAAAGGGACCATACCCAACCAGGCAAGGTCAGGAAGTGACAGATTATGTAGCCATATATTAATTATTATTATTATCATCATTATTATTATTATTATTATTATTGTATTCTGTATTTAGTTCTACTGACCCATTAGGTTCTATTTTCCTGCAGGGCTGAGACACTGGCCAGTCAAGAGCAGGCTCAAAGAGTGAGCAGCGAAAGACCTGTGTCAGGACCAAGAGCTGAGTTCTGGAAACTACGGGGCCTCAGAGGGAACAAAAAGAATGAAAAGAACAACCGCCGGACTCGTGACGACCTTCTGCAGCTGACCATTCAGGGCAAATTCCCAGCCTATGAGAGAGTCCTTCTCAGAGAGGGTTGGCATGTACTTCATGATTTGTCAGAGATGATGCTATTTCAGTTATGTCCATTGTCTATAACTGGATGAGCATAATTTGTAATATTGAATTGTTTTTTCTGTAGCTAATTTCAAACGGCCCATTGTCATTTTGGGTCCTCTTAATGATATTGCAATGGAGAAGCTGATCAGAGAGATGCCTGGTGAATATGAAATAGCAGGTCTGTTTCTTTTTTGTAGACTCACAGTATTTCTTTGTGCCATTTTCCATTTTTTATTTGCTCATTAAATATGTCTTTTTGGCTTTGCAAATTGGCAGAGATGGTGCCCCGGAGTGGAGCTGGAGACAGTGGCTCCACGGTTATTAAACTGGACACTGTGAGGAGAATAGCAGAAAAGGTGAACAAATCCTACAAATCAACATCCAGTTACTGCCTGCAGCAACTTGAATCTCTTTGCCTTCACACCCTGTTTGTCTCCTTGCTCATGCCCCAGGACAAGCACCCTCTACTGGACATCACTCCCACTGCAGTGGAGAGGCTGAACTACATCCAGTACCACCCCATGGTGCTGTTTTTGGACCCTCATAGCCGCAAAGATGTCAAGGCAATGAGGCAAAGGTACAACCCTAACTCCAACAAGAGTTCAAGGCGCTTGTATTCCCAAGCCCTAAAGATGAGGAAACACTGCAGTCACCTTTTCTCAGGTAATAATAGATGAAGAACACCTGTGAAGTGTTTTTCATCATCCACTGATTTAGCAATATATCTCTCCCCAGGTCCTCTGTTACTATTGTTTTACTTAAATGAAACATTTTGTGTGTATGTTTCTGTATCAGTCTAATCAATAATGCACTATACGGATGATTATATTCATTTATTTAGACGTTTATTACAGTGACCTAAAACACAATAAGAAATCGCTAAACCAGTTTCAAACATACAAAAATCAAAAATCAAAAATCGTAATGGCTGCTTATAAAATATAACAATAAGTTTTATAGTCAGGTGATGTTGATTGGGATTGTTAATTACTGTTCAAAAACTTGTCAGTCTTTCAAATAAGATGCAAATGTGCCAGGTGAAAGAACACATTAGATGTAGTAAACAAAAATGTTGATGTCCCCAACATGGTTTTGAAAACAGACATGTTTTATATCTAGTTTGACTGCATTATTAATAATGTTGTATGTGTGTTTAACCCTCCAGCACGTATTGACCTGCAGCCCAATTCCAATGTTTGGTATGAGATTCTAAAGGACAAGATTCGCCACCAACAGTCCAAACCCGTCTGGGTGTCTGAAGTCACAGTAAGACATGCTGCACTTCTGATGCATTTTAAATCCTGAATGATTAGAATTGTTTACGTTAATTATAACATTTCTGTATGTTTGACTGTCATATGCTTTCTGTTCTGCTAATAATTGTTCATGTTTGTATAGTTGGAGAGTGGTGGTGAGCAGGACCTTGATGCTCTGGATCAAACCCAGTCTGACTACCTCAGCGCTGCAAGTGACCTGGAGGATACAGATGGGGAGGCCTTCACTGACGGAGAGGCCTACACAGATAATGAGGACTTAGAGGAGGCCTACCCTGGTCAGGACACTACCAGGCTTGCATCAGTCTCCAGGGTCGCTGGAGCAGCTTTAGCTCGATCATCGGAGCCAGCCTCAGGGCACCACAGTTCTGACATGGACCCTGAGCTTTACTCTGATACATACTCACTGAGTGAGGAGATCCCTCCTTTTATGCATGTGCCTGAGCCTACTTCACTGCACAGCCCTGTAAAGGAGGAAAACCCTTCTCATCAGAGTTTTACAGACTCAGACTTCAGCAACCTAGGTGCAGTTACACCAACCACTCCATCAGATGGACCTCCGGACTTTATTGCCCCTGACCCCTTGACTCAATATAGGATAGACAAGACGTTGAATGCTGAGGTGGAACCTGAGAGTCCTCAGCATGCTACCCTGTCTCACACTGAGGAGAATTTGCAGACAGTAAGTGTGTTTATATGTTAGTAGTACAAACCAGTCATCCTAAACATAAGAAACTGATGCAAATCCCTCCTGTTTTTCAAAAAGTCACAAAGTTCAAACACACCCTTTCCAAAAATCTGTTCAGATGTTTGTTTTTTTTTCCTGTTACTGACTACCAAACATAATTACTGTATTTGTGAGGGTTTCTATTTAACTGAAAACACACGTCAGAATATTTATTAAAATATTGTAATTCACAAAGATAATTATCTCTCATGAGAAAAAAATATCACTTTTTAAACTGAAACCCCTTGGTGGTGGAATTGTAATACAACATAGAAAGACCTTAGAAATCAAATATTAATAATATAAATATAGCATTATCTAGGTATAGGAGAGCCAATTTACAAAAAAGAGAGAGGTCTGCCAAAGTGTTTTAGCCATCCAATTAATTCATTAATTAAACTGACAATGAATTGATGCATATATATATATATATACATATATATATATATATATATATATATTGCTCTAATTAACAGGTAGCTGATGAAAAATAACAATGTTATGATGCGATATATGTTCCTTCAGTTTAGACCTCTAAAATTGCTAGTGTCACATAATTGCATTGTTTAGCATTTAACCACATCCTTGTCAGGTTCAATTGTTTTTTTTTTTACTTCAGTTTTGCTTCAAGTCATTTAGTTCATGGGGAGGATATGCAGGCATCAGATACATATACAGTCAATTATGGAAATTTTCATGCCCTAGAGGTATGAATAATTCCAGGCTTGACTGCGTATATATTAATGAAAGTATATAAGCGAGAGGTTTGAAAAGTGTAATCTTCATACCTGGAAATCAAGAACTGCAGTGCAAATGCAGCTGTTTTTTCAGTTGAATTATGTAAAATACAAACTAACACTGGTCTTGTCCTCTCTCCCAGACGCAGGCAGCAGAGCCTCAGGCTCAGGCTGAGGAAAAGAAGGGTCCTTCTTTCATTGTGTAAGTCCTCTTCTATGGGCTTTTAGATGAGGCGGGTGGAGAAGCCAAAGTGGTAAATTTGAACCATCTTTTCAATTTTGATAGGCTAGCGCATCATCATCAAGCAGTCCAGTTCAGACGTACACAGATCAGAGGAGGCAGTGACAGCTCTGAGGAGGAAGAAGATGAGGTGGAGGACATTGAATGGGGTCCAGCAACGGAGCTGTAAATTCAACTTTTATTGAGTCAAAAAATGACAAAAATGTTTTTATTTTGCAGTTAATTTTTACACTTTTCTCTGCAAAACCAAAGTCAAGTTTTATCTTGAAATATCATATCTTCAGCTCACATGATATCTTAGGAAATGGTGCCTTATTATTGTCCTTTTTTATATTGAAATAAGTCCATGTAAAACCCTTTGTGGCTATATGTAACAAGTTATAATTAGAAATACTGTTTATCTTTGTGTATTGTCATATGCAAATAGTTTTATTGATGCTGAATGCTTTTTTCCTACAATAAAGAGTTTGCTTGATGGTTGAGAGAGTGAATGGTTGTATTATCTCAATTGGGCCTTGTGATTGACTGGTGAACAGTCCAGAGGTTTTTTATTTTAATTTTTTATTACGCTTTATTAATCCCTTGCAGGAAATTCCTTTCTTGATTAATGAACCATCAGCAGTAGGTAGCCATTTTGCAGCACCATGGGAACAGTTAGGGGTTCAGTGTCTTGTTCAACAACACTTTGGCAAGCTATGAGGAGCACGGGAATCGACCCGGGAATGTTCAATTCCAAGGACAATCACTCTAGCCCCCTGAAACAACATAAAGTTATTTCTTTTTTACTTCACAACACAGCTACTGACCATCAGTTACCTATATACTTTTTTGTATTCCATTATCTCCTTTACTTATATTACAAAAGATAGTAGAATGATTGACAACAATTTAAAGTCATGTTGTAAAAAAAAAAATCTGACTGAAGGAAATTCATGGAAGCTGAGACAAGGTATAGAATGTGACATCTCAAAGTAAATGCAAAACTAATTTTAAGCACTTAAACATGTAAGAAGCATTCTGAGAAAACTAATGTGATCAAAAAATAATCACAAGATTACAACAAAACGAAGTTATAACCAATCAATTCTCAATGCATTGCAAACCCTCTTTTATTTATAACAGTCCTTTGGACTATATCCCACATTCCACTGTCATCGCCTCATTTGAATACCCCAACTCCTGGCCAATCTCATCCCACACGCCGACTGGGACGCCACAACATTTTGTTAATGGCACTTTTACTATCCTGTATTTATCAAAGCACAACCTTAATTGCAAATATATAAATATTATTCCCTCTGAGAAAAACAATGAGAAAAGTGACATCCCACAGTATAATAAATAGTATTGTTTCATTATGAAGTTGTCTGCATTTAAGATGACTTCAAGGGACTCACATGCATTTGAAATCAACATCTATCTATCTATCTATCTATCTGGAGCAATTGTGAAAATAGAAATCCAGGTGTCTTGCAATGACAGCTCCTCTCACTTCCGGGACAGGTGCGGGTAGGAGGCGGAGGTCACGTGGTGGAAACGCACGTGTCTCGCGCTGGCTTGATTGACCCGTGCTGCCGTTTGTGACCATCCGAGTCAGAAGGCCCAGTCGCTCTAGTGTAGCACTTTTAATTCATAGATAACTTATAAAAAGTTCTTTGACTACACCCGAATAAACCTGACGACGAATTCACGCGTCCCCCCCTCCAACTTCTACCCCTCCTCCAACCTGAGGAAGCACGTTCACAGCGGATGCCGCGGCAGTTTGCGGTGAGCTAGTCCCCGCCAGTGAGCCTGCGCAGCTCAATGAGTGACGGTAGGAGGAGGACAGACAGAGTCAAGCCGTGGATCAAGCTCTGTCTGGATGGCAGTCGGGTCCCGCTGAGCACCACTGCCCCTGCACCTAAGTGGCGAGTGGGGGGGTGGGTAGGGGGACTTTACGTGAAACTTAAAGAAGCCGGGATGGACGGCAGAGGCACCCTAAAGATGTTCAGAAAGAAACGGGAGCTTATCAAGACTTCCTCCATCTCGAAGAGGACTCGAGGCGGAAGCCCAGGGCCGCAGAGCAGCGCCTCGTCTGTCAGTAACACATCACTTCTGGTTTGTGTGCGTGTGGTGTCAGATGACCTTAGATTGGTTTGCGTCGCCATCAGAAGTGTTTGTGTGTGTGTGTGTGTTGCCACGATGGCGTGAAACCCTGCTCGGTTTGCGCATGAGTGACAGCGAGGGCTGAAACTTGCAGTGTTTTTTGAGACCGTCATTTCAGAAGTCAGAATTGGAACAGAGCTTTGACGGAAATGGATAAGCTTAAACTCGGCGGTAAAAGCAGTTATAATCCTTATGCTACTGGTCAGAGGGTAAAGAAAGCTGAATCTAAAGGAAAAGACAAACTGGACACTCTGCCCAGCAAGCAAGTATGGCTTAAACAGGTATGTTTTTTTTAGAATCACCCACCCATCATTCAGCCTATGCTCAAATAGTGTGTGTGCTTTTTGGCACTGGGTGTCAACTATTTTTTTATATCATATCCTGAAAATGTCTGTGCTTTAATAGAGCAGGGCGAGCTGGATGTGTTTTGTCATGTAATTGAATGACAGGGCTCATCAGATGCCAACAGGCTTGCTGTGGGTCTCCACACATCACTGGTGTTGCAGCACCCCTTGAAGTCAGGAAGTGTTGCAAAAAGTAACTCAGGATCTTATGAAAGTCTTCGTGTGTGTTTATCGTCAACGGTGTTGCCTGTGTGCCATGCAAAAAAAAAAAAAAAAAGAGTTGCATCTGTGGCTTCTTGCCACTCAGCTTGTCCCTTCTCCATGTTCTTGCAGTTGTTCATTGTCCAGGAGCAGCCCCGCAAAGATGCCAGTGACGCAACCCTCTCCTCATCACCCTCCACCTCTTCAATGCTCCCTCCGACCTCTGCCGGGGTCAACGACCCCTCCTTGTCCTCTTCAAGTTCCCTCAGTGCTCAGCACAGTAAGCAAGGAGCCATGCAGGGAATGGGATGCCCATCTCCGGCAACCACCCTGAAGAGGCCAACCTCCTTGAGCAGACATGCAAGTGCTGTGGGTCAGTTCATTCTCCAGGACACATACCTCTAGCTTCCACTCAACTAATTATATGTACCTTTTTAAGAGTTTTTTAATAAAAAAAATGAATAAAGCCTGAAATTTTTTCCTGAGGGAAAGTCTGTGCAAATCAAATTGTTATCCACACAGGGACCTAACAGATACGGCTGCTGAAAAGTATACTTCATTACTGTGACAGGAGCTGAGTAAATGTGGACATGGACCTTTTTGTCGATGGATGCTGATAGATTTTTTTTCAAAATCATTCAATCATTCATTTAAGTGTGTAGCTCTTTGCTCAGTCAATACGTTGCCATTGTCCACAAAGAGACCTCTTTAAAGCATGACCTGTGTTGATGTGTTTATCGTTTGTTTTCGTTTCCGCCTGAGGCAAGTGTGAGGATATGTTTGCAATTTTCTCTAAAGCACAGTTATCTCCTTAGGTTTCCCACTCCAGTCGTGGGTGTTTACCAAAGGCCAGGGAAAAGGAGCCCTCACCCCAACAACTCCATCCGACAGTCCCGAGAGCACAGCCATTGAGGTAGAAGATATTCCAGCACTGCTGAGGGATGTGGCACGTTTTGCTGAAGCTGTGGAGAAACTTAAGGATGTGGTGATGGCTGAAGGTAACTGCCAGCTCAGAATTAGGACTTTCAATGCTTTGTCAAAGATCTGTTTGAAAATCTAGACATTTTTGTACATACTGGTGCTTCCAAAATAAAGGAATGCACCATGTCTTGCAGGCCCCTTTCAGGCCTATATGGCTACAGTTCTTTATCAGTTAGTTGACACACTCTGTACATGAAATTCCTGAACACATACAGTATTTTCTCAATACCTAGCCTATCAGCACAGGATTGGCAGTGTATGAGTCATTTATTAAATGCTTATACAATACAAACACTACCTGAACCAGTCATCGGAAGATTTTTATTAAGATGTTAGTCACCTTGTCACAGTTGAGTCAGGCTTTACTCTGAAGTATGGCAGTGTTTTCCCGGTGCAAGGCAGTTAACATGCCCACACACACACACACACACACACACACACACACGCATATTGCATAGTAAACAGGCTCACAGCAGCATCCTTGGCCATAGCTGAACTGAATTATAAGTTGGATGGCTGAAGTTTTTTTTTTTGTTTGTTTTTTTTTTAGCCCTTGCTCTTTTTTTAGTGGTGTTTGAGATTTTGATTTTTTTAGGAGATTAAAAATGTAGTGTAGTGGCTTGAAGTGAGTGTATTGGAGTACCTGTAAATGTTTGAGTGTGTATGCATGTGTGCATAAATAGATTACATTTTTTTTTTATATTTTTCTGTGATGTACTATAATGTATTTTGTGTCTGAAATATTAGATGCATTAGAAGCTTGTTTCATTATTTATTTTTTTTTTTTTCCAAAAATAAAAGCACAAGTCAACTATGGAGTGCAGCTCTAATACAGTTTAAGATAAGATAATACTGAATTGATCTCCATTGGGGCTATTTGAGTGCCAAAGCAGCCCAAGGAAGAGAACAGGTATCAATAGACATTAAAAGGACAGGTACAATAAATTGACAATGGATAAAGGCATTAAATAGGATTGAGTCAACAACAAATAAAAGGATAGAAATAGATTAAAAAACTGCCAAGCAGTCCAAACAGTCCAAGTTTAGTACCACCACTGAGCGAGCTTTCCTCACCAGTTGGTGGTCAAACAAACTTTGATGTAGATGTCCTAGAAATATTTAAATCGTGTCAGAATTGACAAAATTCTCTATTCTAGAGACAAGGATGGTATGATGCACTAATGAAAGTCCATGAATACAAACTACCACAAATGACAAACCAAGAATAACGTGGACAGAGTTTTTGAGACAGCATATAGCATAGGTTGTATTTCCTGTGGGAATATAGTAGCTATAGTCTCAGTTATGAGATATTCGCAAATACCCTTAGGGCTCAGAAGATGTATTGTTTGTTTGGCAATTTGTGGAAGTAGGGAGGGGATGTTGAATACATGGCAAAGGGATGGCCGAATGGTATTTTTGTAATTGTAAATTGGGAAACAAAATAGAGATGTTAAATCCTCACTAATAAAATAACAAATGGTGTTATCTACTGAGGGGAGATGGGGATTCATGCAAGGTCAATTAAAATTTGATGAAAGCATTCCAGAGGGAGTTGAGATTGTACACTTTCTGTGAGTATCTTTCTGATGCAAGATTATCGGAACATTTTCTGTATGTAGGTGTTAAATGTCGTGAACTGCCGGACAGGATCAGAGTGGTAAGATGATGTTGCCTCTTTGGCCTTGATCAGATGTAGAATTGATGAGTGGAAGTAGAGTTTTTATTTATTTATTCATTTATTTATTTTTGGATCAGCAGCATAGTATCTACTGGCAGACATGGTTGATGTTCATCCTCAGGCATAAAGAGTGAGCGGAGCAGTTTGAATTGTCAAAACGAAGTACACTTAAATTTGAGGCTGCTGCGATTTCCCTGACTCAAATTGTTGAAATATATCTGGATGAATCTTAACCAGTATAAGAATAACGATGACGATTTAAGGGACTGCGACCGTGCAGGGAAAATATGAGGGCGGAACAGCCAGGTTTTGGTCTGAATAAGTAAAGGACAAAAAAAATTTATGGGAGCAAGTTTGGTTCATCGCTGGGGTGAAAAGTTGTTAAATTTTTCAACAATTCGTTTATATTTTATGTAAACAATTACAGGTTCGTAGGGCGAGTCAGTAAGTGGAAAATTGTGGTGGTCTTAACTGATGACCATTATTTTTGAGATGTATATGCGAAGACGTAACACCTGTCCATTTTACCTCAAAAATGTTGCCTGATGCATTCATATGGCGTGTAGTACAGATGCTGGTTTTCCAAACGTAGCATCTTTTCATGTTTAGTCTCCAAATCTGAACTCTATAACTTCCCTCTCATGATAAGGAACATTATGACATTGGAACAGTAAAGTAAGGTCTCTTTTCCTGTTGAATTACATGCTCAAGTATGACTTGACATAAGGAGAGTCGACTGGCACTCGTGCATCGTGTTGCACAATGACAGGGTAAAAGGGTGGAGTTACTGCACACTACTTTTCTCTCCAATTGAAGAGCTGTTTCCGCTGAGTACATATTCAACCACAATCTTTTCTTCAACATGAAGCGCCATTCCTCCCTCAATGCAGCTAACATACTTGCCAAAAGGTGTTCAAAGGTGTGCTAAAAGTCACCTACTACAGAAGTGAAACTATACTATAAGTTGTAAGTCATTACATCAGATGCTTTCCTCAAAGTGATATATTTGTACACTGCAGACAGCCTTTCGGTCTGCTCTTATCCGGCTCCATTCTATTATGCTCTCCACCCAGAATGTGCTTTCTAAACAGGAAGCCATGATGGATAGCATTTGACAGAGCAGCCTCGTCCACACTTCCTCCTCCGATAGGTCGGCCGCATCACAATGACACGGCACCACTGTTGCTTCTTTATCAACAGCATAATCAGCTTCCCCAATTCCGTCATCCAAACCATCATTTTCTACTACTTCCAAACATTTTTATTTTGTTTGGTTAGGAGTGTGACAACTTTTTGAAGATGAAGAAGGAGATCACAGTTGATGTCAAACGTTGACTAACAATGAAAAATAACAAATCCTCTTTGGCACAGTAAAAAGAGGTCATTCTTATCTCACTGTCTCCAGACATTGACACACAGAGGGCTGAGGATCGTCTGCTCTTTAGCCTCCTTTGCAAGACATGTTGCCTCAGACAGCAATAGAATGAGGGTGAAAGTGTGTGAAAGAGGAGGAAATCAGGATGCAGACAAGAAGTGTTTCCACTAACATCAAGGCAGACAAGCTGCTACTTAAGCTGACCTGTATGACACTCTTATCACCTGGAGTATATTACACTAAAATACTCCTTTACATGGCCTGGGTATTATGAATCCTATAAAAACACTCATGTGTCTGATTGTTTTGCTTCTTAATGATGTACTTTCTGTCCTTCCTCATTGGTCCATACCCTCAATCTCCCCAACATCCTGCTCTGCCTCCTCCAGGTAAGGAGAGTCAGCGACCTGTTGCTCACGAGTGTCTGGGGGAGGTCCTGCGGGTATTACGTCAGGTCATCAACACCTACCCCCTGCTCAACACCGTGGAAATCCTTACTGCAGCAGGCAACCTGATATCAAAGGTCAAAGGTTAGTCAACAGTTCAAATTAGATAGTTAAGGCACAGAGAAGATTTTTTTTTCTTTTTTAAAATGCTTTTTCCAAATTCCATAATTTAAACAGGATTTCCACTGGGTCTTACAAAGTCTCAAACACAGTATTTGGAATTTTAGGTCTTTAAAAAAGTCATAGATATAGTAAAGAGTCTTATATACAGTTTTGCCAGGTCTCAAAAAAAAAAAAATCAATTCAAGTTACATTGACATAATGTAACAACGGTAAAAAATAACTACCGACTTCAATTGCCTCCCATTAGGTATCAAAGTTTCACCGTCACATGCAAAGTCAGAGACGCACAGAATGGCCATAAAAAGCCCCCCTAAAAACACTTAATCAGTCATTACTGTGCCGAAGTGGGAACATCAGACCATGGCCCCAGCACAACTGTTAAGTTCACTGGTTTTGATTAAACATCAGTCATATTCTAGTAACGATGATATTGGTGAGCCTTTTATGACCTTGTTCCCAGATTCAGAGATTGCTAAAAAATTTCCAAGTCTGGAAAGGACAAATGTTTTCTATTATGTGATTTGGACCGGCACACTTCATTTATAGGGACCTAATTTCCAAAGTCAAACATTAATGCTGATCTCTGACAAAAGTCAAGAGGTGGAGACTGCAAATATGCAGGACACAGGAGTTGTGCATGGGCTAGTGTGTGGCTTTGTCCCTCGATAAGGTGTTTCCAAGGGTTTACTCTTGAAACAGAGATCTTTGGCATCAGTGGCATCTGCTTGATCCAGGTAAGGAACACATCTAGATCAGAGAGAAAGAAGTTGGACTTGATGGAAAGAGACAGAAAAGACAGACAGCAGAAAATTGCCTGGACAAACTAAAAATAGAAAGGTAAAAATCTCCAAGAGGTTTCTGGAAGTCTTGCTAGCGAAGGAGAAGCTAACAGAAGAAGGAGAAGGAAAGGTGAAGCGCGTGCACAGTTTTCCTAAAAAATGATTGCTCCAAAATACAAGACGTTCTGCAATCAGACCTTGCAATGAGTTCTTTGTAGTTGTGTAAATTGATAAAATTTACTTGCAATCAACTTCGGGACTCCAATTCTCCTTAATATTCCTCATAGTTTTTATTAATCTGGACACAAAAATTGTGTTTAATTGCATTCACAATGGTCTTAGAAAGGTCTTGAATTTGACTTGTTGAAACCTGCAGAAAACCTGTTGTAAAAGATGTTAATCTTATTGAAACAGATGTTTATGCAGATGCCTTTTTTTTAATTTTTGTTATTATTTGAAACCCACATTCTACCTTTGTTGCTGAGCATTTTCATTTTCAGGTTTCCACTATGAGGCAAGTAACGAGGCCGACAGTAATGATTTTGAAAAGGCAATTGAGACTATTGCCGTTGCTTTTAGCAGCAAGTGAGTATAACGTGTCCTTTTCTGTTTTTCTTATAATTAGCATTGTCATCAAATTTCAGAAGAAATGCCTTTATTGTCACATTCAGTTATACATTCAGTGCCTTGCTAGCCCATACCGCCCCTTAGATTAGTCTCTTAGATTAATAATAAACATTTTTTTCCATATTACAATTTATGTAGTGCTTGCTATAATACAATGCTATTCGTCATTCTATCAAATATATCAGGTCACCCATGACAAAATATTGTTTTGGGATAGCAAAATCATGTGTGCTTTGATTTGTAAACATTGTGTTGAGCTGAGAACATTAGAGAAGTGTAATTTGCATGAGTGAAGCATTACTGAAAACAGGAAGTGGTTTTCTTGTAAGATGAAACAAAGCTAAACTGTAAAAAAATGTTTTCTTTGTCAGGGGAATGAACAATTATCCACATTTTTACAATCCTTTACGAGGAGGCAGATCCTGTGTCAAAGAATTGAAAGATTAAACTTGAACAGAAGTGTCAGTTTTTATAATTGTAGTAAATTAAGTGTTTACAGGATAAGAACGTTTTCGGAGCTGCAGAGGAAGTGAATTGGCAAAGACAGTTGCAATCTGCATGACAAGCCTGTTTCCTCATTCTCTGATCAGCTCATCTTATTGACTTGTTTCTGTTCGTGAAAAAAGTTTGTTTCAATGGAATGCAGGCAAAACAATCAAAATGAAATTAAATGGAATGCATTTGAGTAAGAATTGTTACAAAGGTACTACAAAAAAAATTAAGACCATTTGTTGGCTGCTTCCTTTTGATTTTTTTATAAGTGTTTACTCATCTGAATAATTTCCCCCTCAAAGTATTTCTCAACATCATAAGCTCTTTCTTTAATAATGTATTTTGTTTTGCAGTGTGTCTGAACTGCTGATGGGGGAGGTGGACAGCAGCACGCTGCTTTCCCTGCTGCCCACCCAGAAAAGCCGAGTGAGTGCTTCCAGTGTTTCCCATGCTAGTTGAATACTCTCTTGTAATAGGACTGTGAAAAAAAAAAAGCGATTTCCTCTCCCAAATTGCCAGTCAAAAAACAACATCCCTTGGTAAAAGAGCAGGTTCAGTAATGAAACACTCTTGTGCTGTGTAGTCAATGGAGAACTTGTACGCTGCAACAGGCCATGGATCGGATGGTGGCCAGTTCAAGAGCGACCTCCATGTCATGGGTAGGCCATGTATTCCTGCATCATAGACACACAAACAGATTCACCTTCTGACTCTTTTTTTCTCCAGATTCAGCACTTACTGGATTGTACATCTCCACCAGCTAATGAGAACATTGTGGGGCACTGACAGGCTCATCAGCCTTGCTTACTATACACTTGCATACAATGCTTGACTGAAGGGGCTGGACAGTTAAAGATTACAAATTAAAAATGAAGTAGCAAGACATTTTATATTCAAAAAAGATTTTCAAAGAATTAACTTTATTAAAAGAAGCGCTTTAGAGGCGTGTTTTGTATTTTTTTTTTATATTCTACTTCAAAAACCCAGCTGGCTATGAATAAGCTTGGAAGTGCAACAGCATGATGGATGAGTAACAAAATAAGATCTGTGTTGCTATTTATTCACTCGCAACAGAAGCAGCTTTAGTTGCCAAAGCAAAGATTTGAAGTGTTTGCGTGTCATCTGTAGGAAGTGTTGAGGAAGCGGATGTGATACTCCAGCGCAGTGAGGGAGGTGTTGATTCTGCTCTTCACTATGCCAAAACCATCTCCAAGTACATGAAAGACCTGATAAGCTATGTTGAAAAGCGAACCTCATTGGGTAAGAGGATCCTTAACAATCTGTATATTATTAAAAGGTCAAGTATGAGAAAAGTTCTGTTATTCTTTGAGATACATTGGTAGTTAAGAATAAATAGTAACTGAGGTTCCACATGTGAAATAACTAATCATGAACAAAGACTTACTGCAATGGAAACACTTTAACAGCCAGTATTTCTTAATTTTCGTTTTACCAGAAATGGAATTTGCCAAAGGCCTCCAGAGATTGTACCAGTCTTGCAAACACAGCATAACACACGTAAATCTCAGTTACTCTTCCTTAAATTTGAAAGCAAAAGACAATGTAACATTTAAACCATTTGTTTTCAACTATCAAATCATTCTTATTCCCTCCAGCCCCACATGCCCCTGTTCTCCATCTATTCTCTGGCTTTGGAGCAGGACCAGGAGCAGAGTGTGGGGTTGCAGCAGGCCACCTCAACCCTACACAACCAGACCTTCATCCAGGTATGAGGTCATGTCTTCCCAAAGATTTTTTTATATGGAATTTTCAATTGAGGTTTCATCACCTAAAGAATATTCTAACGTCTTATAATGTGCTTAATCCTCTGAACTCAATGACTAGCCATCAGGCTTTAAAAGGCAGCTGAGAAAACCCTTGATGGTGATGATGATTTAGTTTTTTCTACTTTCAGTTCTTGAATTAATTGTTTGAAATTATGCTGTTGGCTAGAAAGATAACTTAATTTGCACTGTCTTCTCATCATTGGCAGTTTTCCAGAAACTTTTATGAAGCTAGATTAAATAAAGAATTTATTCATCAGTGTGCATCGAATCTACTGTGAAGTAGTCAGCTGAGTCAACATTGATTTAAAAAAAGTGATGTTTTGAAGCAAAAATAAGAAAAGCAATTCAACAATTTCACTGTTTATCCCTGGTGTGTGTAGCCTCTAATACATCGTAAACAGGAGCATGAAAAGAAACGTAAGGATATCAAGGAGCAGTGGATTCGTGCAAAGAGAAAACTGGTAAGAACTTGATTCTTTATTTCCACCAGCTTTTAATTACACTAAAATCCCGACCTGTATTGATTTGTGTTTGTCCTTTGTTAGCTGGAGTGTGAGGCTAATCTGCGGAAGGCCAAGCAAACCTACATTGCCCGCTGTGAAGAATATGACAAGGCCAAAATAGCAACTAGCCGAGCTGAGGAGGAGGGAGGAGGATCAACTGCCAAGTCACTAGAGAAGAAGAAGCGACTTGAGGAGGATGCTCGTAACAAGGTCCCTGTCAATATTTGCAAACACATTAACGCTTTACTACGAATGTTGATCATAGTTTTATTGATTGCTGTGGGGGGAAGTTGTCTTTTCCACAACATGCTTAGTTCATTTTCATTTATTATGGCTTCAAAAATATTTCAACTGAAACCTTTGCATTCAAGCATAAAGCACAATGTACTAAAATGAAGGAAGTCACTGTGTGTGTGTGTGTGTGTGTGTGTGTGTGTGTGTGTGTGTGTGTGTGTGTGTGTGTGTGTGTGTGTAGGCAGACGAAGCCGAGGCCACTTACAAGACGTGTATTGCAGATGCTACAGCTCAGATGATGGAGCTTGAACACACAAAGGTCACTGTGCTGCGGCAGCTGCAGGACATCGTTAAACAAAGTGACCAGACCATCCGTTCGGTCAGAGCAAACACAGGAACATTTTTCAAATGTTTACATTTGCCTGTGTAATTGTGACATTTCCTCTTTAATCCAGTTCTTTGTTGCTCTTCCAACAGGCAACCATCTCCTACTACCAGCTGATGCACATGCATACAGTGGCTCTGCCTGTCCATTACCAGACTCTGTGTGAGAGCAGTAAGCTGTACGATCCAGGCCAACAGTATGCTGCTCATGTGCGAGACCTGCAGCTGCCAGACCAGCCAGTTGTTTACTACTCTTTTGACGCCTACTCTCCATCCAGCACATCTTCGTAGTAAGAGCTTTGATTGGGGAAACGTTTAACAGGAAACTCACATTCCTGTTTACTACTTGAAAAATGATCTCCTCATCTCAAACTGTCACAGTCAAGGTCACAGACCAAGAAATGATAGTTTCAACACAGAACAGACGAGCCACACAGACAGCCCAGCTATTAACATGGAGGAAGCATCCCCAGATGCAAGAGAAGCAGAGGCTCAACGCAAGAGTTAGTGATGCTTATCTTGAAATCACTGTGATACCAAGACTTATTGTGACAGCTCTCCTCACAGTTTTTCCTGTGGTTCATTTGATCATTTTGCATATTTTGAGCACCAGGAAAGGCAAGAGATAAGCGAGTCGCAAAATCTCACACTTCTGTTCCAGGGCAGGGCCACAAATCATGGGGTTCAACTGTGAGTGATGACAGCGTCGCAGGAGATGGTGGCCTGGAGTATCCTACTGCCAGCACAAGTGAGTATGATCACCCAAATACCACTTTTTTTGTTTTAATACAAGGGATTTGTATTCATCTTTACCCACTTAAGTGGTTGCAGTGCTTGTGACTGAACTTATTAAAACTGTATAATTTCTGTTGTAGCTGACATGAGTAAAATTGCTCGAACATCTTCAACTGGAACAATGTCATCAAATGAGGATGTAGATGAGAAAGATGGGAATGTGTCCTCATTTGAATCTCCAAGTAAGACATGCAGATTACCTCATGTTGCGTTGAGTAATGACTCCCTACTTTTCACACTCTAACTGTATGAGGTGTCATTTCAGATATCAATGGCATGGACCCTGATGTTGTCGTGTCTACCCGGCCTTTCCGTAACATCGGCCTGTCGAAAGCTGCTCAGACCCACCGCCTGAGGAAGCTGCGGACACCTGCCAAGTGCCGGGAGTGTGATAGCTACGTTTACTTCCAGGGAGCTGAGTGCGAAGAGGTGAGGTGATCAGAGATTCGTATTCCAAATTGTGTTTCAGGATGAAATGTGCAGATATTGAAGTATTTTACTGCAGATCTGACAAAGACCTTGCTCTCTTTCCTGCTAGTGTTTCCTTGCATGTCACAAACGCTGTCTGGAGACTCTGGCCATCCAATGTGGCCATAAGAAGCTGCAGGGCCGCCTACAGCTGTTTGGCAGGGAGTTCTCTCTGGTAGCCAACTGTGCCAGCGACGGTATCCCCTTCATCATAACCAAGTGCATCTCTGAAATTGAGAGAAGGGCACTGAAAATGAAGGTGAGAACGCTTGATTCTACACTGCTCTGCTCTTGCTGGAGAAATGTTTTTAAGCTCACAGCTTCCTGCCTGCAGGGCATCTACCGGGTGAACGGCGTGAAGACCCGTGTGGAGAAGCTGTGCCAGGCCTTTGAGAACGGCAAGGAGCTGGTTGAACTATCGCAGTGTTCACCACATGACATCAGCAATGTCCTCAAGCTTTACCTCAGACAGGTTTGACTCCCTTCACATCCCCCATCCCCTCTGCATACTTTTTTAGAGTGCTGTCCTTCACCTCCTCTTCCATCTGCTCACTCCCTTCTACTTTTTTAACACAATGTTTTGCTTGCAGTTTAGAAGTTAATAAGTTACAGCCTATGAAATCATGACAAAACAAAAATTCAATGATACATTTG
Organism: Fistularia commersonii; assembly: GCF_037954325.1. Taxonomy (NCBI): domain Eukaryota; kingdom Metazoa; phylum Chordata; class Actinopteri; order Syngnathiformes; family Fistulariidae; genus Fistularia; species Fistularia commersonii. Next base: position 6,871,177 of record NC_141299.1, on the reverse strand, counting down.
ATTAACAATTACAGGTTTTTGATGTGCGAAGCAAACAAACTGAAAGGATATGGGTTTTACAATTGCTAAATAAAAAACAGGTGAAATGAAATACAATGTAAAAAGATCTCAAGTAGTTTCACTTCAGCTTTTTAAAACCAAGTGATTGAACGTCACAAGTAAACAGGAAAAATAGAAATAAAAAGCATGATACTTGTATGATCTGGATATTGGAAAGGCAAGAAAATTCCCCAAGTTCACAAACCTCTCATCCTGCATCGCACTAAACTAAATCAATTTTTAGTCTGAATTTCATTTACAACATTATTTCACAAATGTGAAAAGTACCCAGATCTGCAATACCTTGTCCAAAATACATCCACTAACTAGTCGTCGATTGGCATTTTTTCTAGTTTTTTTCAGATTTTCATTGAAATGTTATGTAGCTTTGACACAATGTCTCATAACCTTGCCCTTCAGCTTCCCGAGCCAATCATGCCTTTCCATCTCTACAACAACCTGATGGGACTTGCTAAGGAGAGTCTACGAGCTGAAGGAGACTCGGCAGAAGGCAACGAGGCAGAGTCGACCAGTAGCCCAGCAGTGGTCCGGGGGTCTGAGCTGGTGGATCTGGGTCCTGACACGGTGCCCGAGGTCCTCATCCTCGTGGAAAAACTGAAAGAAGTTCTGAGGGGGCTTCCCAAGGCTAACTTTGCCACGCTACGCTACATTGTTCGCCATCTGCGCAGGTTAGTGATACATCCTCATCTATGAAGAACATCAGTGAGAAAAGGGAAACGGGCCTTACTGCTAACACCCCTTCCTCTATCTTTGTCTGAAGGATTGCAGAGCTGGAGGTGGATAACAAGATGAGTCCCAGTAACCTGGGTATTGTGTTTGGGCCCTCCCTGATGCGTCCGCGTCCAACTGGGGCCATGATATCCCTGTCCTCCCTTGTGGATTACCCCCACCAGGCCAGAATTGTGGAGGCCCTCATTGTCTTTTACACCTATATATTCCAATCAAAAAACCCTCCATCCTTCAAAACCAGCCGTTTACCATCCAGCTCTACTCAGCAGGTAAGTGGCCAGGGATTCGGCTCTGAATGTTTGAGAAACATTGAACTATTGCGCAAGATTAGCTTTTGTAATATTTGGACCATAGAACCCATCTTTTTAGATAAAGGTTATGGGAATTTCACTTGTCATATCGATTGCTCAGTCAGTACTTAGCTATTTTACAAAAATCAAAATTACCAAAAAAAAACCCACAGAAGTACCGGCACCAGAATGTTAATTTTACCTTTTAAGTTCTTGCTTCTTAAAAGGCCTGTTTTAAAAGTTCATATTAATGAAGCTTTGAGATCATAAATTGATGACATTTGTTTAAAATGCCGCCAAACCTTTAAATACAAGTTGTGTTACAGTCATGCATCTGTATTGAGTGCCTAAAGCACTATTTTCACCCAGGTCAGATTAACCAGTTTTAATTGCCATAGAAATATTGGCCTCCCAAGTGTTGCCGTTATTATTTTCTGTGCCACTCAGCTTACAGCTGAGCTGTCAGGGATCACAGGTTTTTCTGGCATGGCTGCTCAGACGACACTGTCAGGAGCTCACTGGCCAGTCAAACTGTTCACTTCATATTGATCTGAAAGGCTGCAAGGAATGTCAGAAGCTGAAACCAGACAAATTTGCATTACTTCTTAAATTGCAGTGTTGTCATCTTTTTCCCTCCCTGGTTTAGGGTAGTGGTTCAGAGGACAAGACAGGAACCTCTGCTGATGGAGAAGATGGAAGCCTGGAGGGTCCCAGCAAACCGGAGTCAGACAGAACAGAGGACGGTATGTTGTCATGAAGCCTATGACAAGTTTTTGCCTTCCACTGAATTTTATTAGCAAATAATGTGAATACTTAAAGGGAAAGTACTGCTGAAAAGTCATATCTTTCCCGAATTGCTTTGATTTCAATTATCAGTATTTCTGAATTTTGAATATATAATTTTATGTGATATCTCCCTCCCCCAAAATACAATGGATCTTAATTGAGTGTCTTTGGAGTGCAAGTGCCAAACAGACATCATGGCTTAGTTCTTGAAGATAAGCTTCATCTATTATCGTCAGCAGTTTTTTCAGTTTTCAGAAAATCGTCAACTATTTTCTCACAAAAGTTGTAGGTACGTTTTCTGTTAAAAGCCCCTGATGTCCAGGGAAAAACATTTTTAAGTTTAAAAAAACATGTTTGTGCTTTGAGCTCCACTTACTGACACCATCAACTACAAGTCTTCTATCTGATTCTCAGCCACAGGTCTTAAATGCCGTCAGTTGTTGGCTCCTCCCTAGTCCAACCATCCGCTTCTTTATCTCCCTGAAGTTACTTCCTCAGGGTCAATGGGATCAAGCGAGCAGCTTCCTGACTCTGACTCTGAGCTGGAAGACCGTGGCCCAAGGACCACTCTTCCCCAAAACCAGGACCATCAATTCAGCACAGACGATGACCAACAGAGCAGCCGGGACAGCCTGGACCTGTCCAGCCATTCTGCAGCCCACACCAACCCGGAACAAAGCGCAAACCAGGACCAACTGGAGGAAGGAGAGCCCCCAGCACTGCCAGACAGTGGGCCCCCAGAAGACGAATCCAGCACAGAGTCAAATCTCAGTGATTCACTTGCCAAGCTCAATGTCAACCAGTCCAACAACTACCCCTCCTCGCCTGTGTCCATGCTGTCCGGGCTTCCACTTTCACGTCTGGGTGGAAAAATACTGCCTCTAACACGAAACCGAGACAGTGAGCCCGAGTTTGTCTGATAGGTGTCTGATCAGTGGTAAAGGTAACGCCAAGAATCTGGTATTTCATTCAGTATATTCAAGCAGCACTTGAGTGAAGACCACTTTGTACATTCACATACACTGTTTTTACCCATGAAGTTGTTTGCAAGTGCAGCAGCCTTTCCAGGTAGTCAAACATCGCTTACTAACAGCTCTTGCAACCTCTCATTACTTCAGGAGAATTTCACTTTGACTATTACAAATATTTTTTCTGTCATATTTTTTATCGGTATTTTGTTCATTTTCTTAAACGCTGAATATTAATTGAAACTGCTGTGCGAAATGTTAAACCAAATTCACTTGAGTGTGCTTGAGTTTTGCTTCCGCACTAAAGTTTAAAAATCAAAGTTTATTATAAATGTTCTTTGTATTGCCTTCTTGACATTGAGTTTGGTCTATTTTAATAAACATCTTAAGATTGAACTCTAATTCATTTAATTTTTAACATTTTACAGGAAAGACATTTTTGTTAATCCAGCTGAACATTGTTCCAATTGGTAAGCACTAACAATGCCATTGTTTACTTCAAATGGGTTTCACCTTGGTGGGTTTGAAAGTGGAGATTTGGTCTGATGGCCTCAGTCCACATTGAGAGCACAAAAGGTGTGACAGCAGTAATATTTCTGGTCTAACCGAATCTGTAAAAATACTGCCATACATCCAAGTTTAATTATCTTTCATAAAGTGTGAATCATGAGAGCTAAATCAAAAACAGTTTTGCCATTTAAGCCATTTTATTATGCAAAATTGTGATAAGAGAAACTTAAATCCGATCCACAAGCATAGGGATCTTTAAAAGACGATATATGTAGCCCATTACATTTCCTCCACTGGTCCTCCAACCACAGCAACACCTGAGAAATAAAACACAGGAAAATACATATATCACATCTACACCATAAACTGCCAACCAAGTGAAGGCCTGTCAAGACATAATGGTCAAGTTGGTGACTCAGGCTCTGGATTTCTCCCAAGAACCTTCACTAGCCTCATTGCATTGTTAATGATCATGGAACCCTTTTTAAAAGTACATTATATGTACATTTTTAATTCAGGTAAAGCTTGTTTCAAAGGTAGTAATTAAAAAGAAAAGTGGCATTAGAAAATACTTGAAGGTAATTGTATTATACATTTATTTAAGTGTTGCAGCAGGGCTTAAGTGATTTTGGCAAGAGATAGGGTACAACTTCAAAACAAATATAGGTTCATATATGGACAAACAAACCATTCAGAATTTGTAACTAACCTACTAAAAGCTCTTAGATTGTGGAAAAACTAAGGAGAACCTGGAGAAACCTGCCTGGGAATAAGGGACACAAGCAAACCACACAAAAAGGCCCTGGTTACCATATAGATTCAAATCAGAATGACTGCAAAAAATGTTAATGAGTAAAATAAAACCATGTAGGGTAATAAGCACACAGCACACTGACCTATCACTGAACCAGTCTGTATGTGATGTACCGTCCGGCTGTTTCACTGGGTCTGATGATCTTTACTACCTGGAAATGATAAAGACAAGCAGTGGAATTTCATAATGATGCAAAGCAGTATCTTTCCACCCTTTAGTCTACTGAGTAAATAGTTTCTGTGAATTGTGTGCGTACTCCCTCAAAGTAATAAAAAACTAGATGTATAATATACAGTAGGTGTGTGACTTATAAAGCAAGACTAATCAAAACAAAGAAGACAACTGGAAATTCAGAAGTTAAAGTATTTAAAGATACTGCTTTAAAAGAAATGAACTTAAATAGAAGCACTGAATAGTAATAACAGAAAAAGGTTTTAAACTTTGAGGGGAAGAATAACCAACAAAATTTTGAAATACATTCCAAATGTATTGTATTTAAAAGCATTCCAAACAAAAATAGTGCAAAATAGGTAATCATGTTTAAAATCCCATTTGATCTTTTAAATATACAGTATGAATGGTATGAAATGAAATAATCCATGACTTCTGCTCGCGTTGCCATGATCTGCAAATGATCTGTAGACAGTCACACTGTGTCAGAAATCCTGACAGTCAGAAGAGTCTCATTTTATTAGATTTTATTACCTGTCCTCGTTTTAATCCGAAGTACCGAGCAACAGGATCCCCAGCCTGGATCCTCGGAAGCTGACTCTCTTTTAATTTACTGAAGCAAAAGAAGTCAAGGTTAAACCGTGAAACAAATTCCCCTAGATCGAAACATAATTTTGTTTTTCAACGGTTGAACCTAAAAGTGGATTAAAACACAATCTGGAGGTTTTGGCCTTTTCCAACTAAACACTAGTGTTAACAAAATGCTATTTTTTTTAGAAATAGTTGAAGTATGAAGACATATGAGAGGATACTATCTTGCCAGTAGCTCTGTCACTTCCTCTTTTGTCATGACAATGTGTTCGGGTACGAGCTGTAAGGCAAAGAAAGCAAATGCGTACTTTGACATTCAAGGCTAAATTCAAGAATGTTCTTTAAATGAACTCTTTGATATTGATGATGTTTTACCTCATGCTCTGTGATGTTGATGAGAAGCTCCTGTTGTAGAAATTGCTCCAAAATATACTTGGGTGCCATGTCAACTAAAGACTTTGGGGAGATTTTCAGGTAAACATTAATTTTTTTCTTTTTGCTTAAAGAAATTATTGTGTTTTTCTTTGTCATGAATGTTAAGTCTGATGAGAGGATGTTCACCTGTTTGGCAGACGGAGTCATGCCCATCTGAACGACGATGATGGCGCGAGTGATGTTCTCCTCCTGCATCCTCTGACAGTACATCTTGATTGTCTTAATTCCCACCTTGGGCTCCTCTAATAAGGGTTACAGAAAAAAATGAAACAAACAAAAATATTCTTATTAGACATTTATAGTGAGCTATGTGCACCAAAGCCAAACACCTTATAGATCAATGCTCATTTATATGGTTAAAAATCATAGACATTCTTGCAGGTGCATTCATGAGTACACCTGCACCTTGTGAGTTGCACACCAAGCGACACTCAAACATCTTATTGAACTGCCACTGTTCTCTTGCAATGCTCATATTCATATCTATAATAATACTTATAATAATATTTACACTCTTTCTATCAGGGCATATCCTAATGCACTGCAGACAGCAAAGTAGGAATTTGACTGTACAAGGAAACACATTTCTGCACTGTACATGTGACAATAAACACTTTGAATCTCTTGAATTCCAAGCAGGAATCGGGTGAGACTTCAAATTTTAAAAAGTGTTTTGGTTCAAGATTTTGCAGAAAAGAAAATGAACCGTCATATCAGAAAATGTGTAAAGTCCTAAGACTTGTTTCGAAAGACCTCGACAAAGCATTCCCCCCTTCATTCATTGCTCATACTAGCTTCAGATACATTCAATGATTTGAGATGTCCTTCATTTACGAATAGGATGAAATCAAAACGGTAGTCTGTCCTACCGGGGAAGAAAACAAACATCTGGTCGGTGGGGTCATCGTTGTGCGCCACAAGCACCGTCAGGTCCGTCCGTCTGGGACGCCCCTCGCTGGGTTTGTCTCCGAACTGACTCTTAAACTCATCCAATGTTTGGTCCAACTCGTCCTGAGTCACAAGGTAGCCTCGATCGTGGCAGAGCTGAGTACAAACCATAATGTCAATGACAGATGACGAGCCCGCGATCGTCCGTCATAATAGACAAAGAACCACTGAGACGAGACAAACGAGCAACTTTACAATGATTAATACAGGGAACGAATGTCCGTATCGCTGAGTTGCCACCGATGTAGACGTGATAATCACTTTAACTAACTGACAATCATATTCCTGGACAAATGCTGCGAGTGGCGTGTAAAGTTGGTCAGAATACACTCTGCATGTCAGCGGACCTCGAATGTCAACACAAAAAAAAACAATACCTGGACACACGCTAAGCTAACACGCTCCCTAAAATAATGGGATGTGGATCACCTGCATGATGGTTTTACGAATCTTCCACAGCCTATATGTCTCCTCTTCGTCATCCATACTTTCTCAAATGCTTTACTTCACCAAGTCCGAATGCAAACCTCTGTTTTTATTTACCAACTCTCCGCAGCGGCTTGTGTGTTGCACGTTTCGCTTTGTGGACGCAGGTTGATGACGTATGAGGAAGAGCGACGCGTGTTGATGACGCAGCAGGAAGCGCGGCGTAGGTTGATGTAGGAGGGAGAGGGAGGTGGAATTTGACGGATAAGAAAATATAAGTAAAACCAACTAAAATAAATAGATTCAACAAAAATATTTTCTGAACGTTCGAAACTCGGGTGGGGCCTGAAGCCTCGGAGCATACTTTTTTATAATGTGGTTTCTCGTCTATACAAAATGAGGCTCTTGTGTGCGGTTTTAGCATTTATTACACTGATGAGTACAGGAGTGCTAGTGGCGGTGGCACTGTACTGTCTTTCGACTATGACGGTAATGTTACCTCAGTCCTTGGCGTGTTTGTGCTGTTTGAGTGCTCCATTTTTTGTAATTCACTCTATAATCATTCGGTAACAGCCCGTACATTACCGATATCCCCTGTCTTGCATTGAGAACTAGTCACATTTCATTATATTTTGCATTATTGAAATGGCACAACCAACTTAAGTTGTCCCAGGGTTACAAGATGGACAAACCCCTTACACTTCTCTCCACTTTTCGTACGACACCTCACTACACCATTGTATTCATTTATTCTGTGTATTGGTGGTTCTTTTACACATGTTACGTCACATTCGTCTGTAAACAGTAAGACAAGACGCCCTTTATTTTACCAGTTTAAATGATAATGCTGTCAGTGGCTGGGGTAGTTTTATTGTGTAAGAAACTGAAGATTATATTGTATGTGATTGCCAGAAAGATAAAGTTTGACCCCCCTTCCACACACACACACACACAAACACACACACACACACACACACACACACACACACACACACACACACACACACGCACTGCTGCTGAGTGCGCCTGATAAACTCATCAGTGAGAAATATAGTCTTCTTAATTTAAGCTCTCAGGACAAATTAAAGATTAATAGGATCTTCCTCTGGGTAAAAACCTTACAGTAATAATGGAATATCAGATGTGATTGCACCAGTAATAGTGGTAAGGTAGCTGCACACAGAAAAATGTAACTTAAGAAAAGGAATGTTTTATATTTAAGTTGTTTAATTACATTTACAGTGCTTTAGAATACCGTTAATACACACTGTGTTGAGTTTTTTCTGGGTTTGAATTCACATAACTCTTAGTTTAATGTATGTTTTACATGCATGTAATGCTTCACCATCCAAATGCACGATTCCTGACTTCACCTGTCAACTATGATGCAAGATACACAAAGTAATTGTTCGATCTTTTGTTCAATAACTCATTGATAATTTGTCTTAATGGTTTCTGTGGGAGTAAGTCAGTTTGGAGACAAATCCCCAGAAAAAGAACGGCTTATCAAACACTGATTCCCTTGTGTTGCTCAGATTTCAATTGTTCATTAAAGTAAACAACAGGTTTTGACACAGTCCCTGAAATTTATGCCTGTCTGAGAGATTTAGGTTGTTATGTGTGCAGCAACTTCTAATCCTTCACCGATGAAACTTATTGTTGTATTTCTAGATATTTAGGGATTACATAATGAGTTGGGGAATGTATCTGGAGAGATCCCAGACCTTTGTCCTTGCCACATGGAACGCAACTCTGAGATTGATTGCTGGCTTTTATAATAACTCAATGCTCTTTATGAGCTTTTGGATAATTTTGTGGACTGTGGACCCCAAGTCACGTGCACTTCGGCTGTGGATTAATTAGTCAGCAAAGAGTGACCAATTGGATAGTCCCGGTTTATCAGTTCAGTCAATGAGTACCAGCTGCCTTTATATGAGACGGTGAACTGTGCGCTCGAAGGTGGGATCGCAGTTTGACAGCTGGGTGTCCGAGGCTGCTCAAGGATTTAAAGATCTGAGCTTTTGCTGCCTTCAGAAGGCCTGGTTGCAGGCAACCATGCTTCTGTTCGGGTCCACTGTCCTCTTCTCTGCCCTGCTGCAGGCTATGGTAAGACCTGACGACGTAAGGGCTGAGCCCTGTATTTGAAAGGACAAGCTTTTGGGCAGTATTATGCCAAGATTATTTCAGAATTTTACAAAAAAAGGGATGATGAAATGATCGAACCCCTATTTAGTATTTGATATTATTTTTGGTAAGGGCAGCGTCAGTTTATATTGCTCCAAGGTGTTAAAAATTAGAATAATATACATTTTTTGAGATCAGTTGATACAGATTACTGCACACATTCCTCCAACATGGGTTACAGCCACCCCTCCCGGCCCAATGCAAACTGTGACTGTGCTGGTGGGATGAGTTCCTGAGGGAAAATGTACTTTGAAAGTGTCAGTGGCATTTTTCCACTCATTACATGGCATCATGGTGTTTGATAATTGATGGCCAAGAACATGCAGCTATGACCAAGTGCTTTATTCTTACATGTTTTTACTCTTAACAGTCCACCCCGCAGGAAGACTGGCAGAGGGCCACATCAATTTACGATTTCTCAGCAACAGACATCGATGGGAACCTTGTTTCCCTGGAAAAGTACAGGTAAACTATCCTATCATGCAGTGTATTTCTAACCTCTTTCTTCAGAAAATGTGGCCTATAAAAACTTAGCATCTCCTCTCCCCTTGCCTGGTATATAAACGTTAATGAATTGTAAATGTCTTATTTCTAAACTTCCCTTCTTTTCTATTTTCAGGGGTAATGTTGTCATCATTACCAATGTTGCCTCTAAATGAGGTAAAACCCCAGTAAACTACTCTCAGTTTGCAGAGATGCATGCCAAGTATGCTGAGAGAGGTTTACGCATCCTTGCCTTCCCCTCCAACCAGTTTGCGAACCAGGTACACCTAAGAAAAACAATTTAATTCAATGTCATGCTGGATCAAGCCCCAGATGGTGATCTGACACTTATCCATGATCCTAAAATTATCCCGCAGTGCAGTGGCTTGAAGGAGACATTGATCTTTAACCTAATGATGTGGAAGGGTTTTTCTATAAGCCTTTATTTATCAAGTTGTTAATCATCTGTGTAATTCAGACAAGGGAATATTACTCAATATATAATATAATATAAGTGCATTAAAATCTGGAATGGTAGAATATACATCCTATCTGTTTGAGAATTTGTAGAATGGCAGGCATTTTATCTGTCATTTTTCACTTGTTTACTTTGACAGGAGCCAGGAAGTGAACCTGAGATCAAGCAGTTTGCCCAGTCTTACAACGCCAAGTTTGACATGTTCAGTAAGATCAACGTGAATGGGGCAGATGCCCATCCTCTGTGGAAGTGGTTGAAAGAGCAGCCCAATGGGAGAGGATTCCTGGGAAAGTAAGTAGTGGAAGTATAATGTACTAACACAAGGGCTGTGACGTATCCGTCCAAATTCTTCATATCAAGTAAAATGGCTCTCAATCTTTACTCAGTAATCTCTTGAAGTGGTTTATTCTTCAGAGACCCTCATACCGAGGGGACTTTTGGTTGACGTTTGGCTTTGCAAGTATTTAAAAATAGCGATTGTATTTTCAGATTAACATTTTTTTCAAGTAAATGTGCAAGGAATGTTCGGATTTCTTCAAAATGCGACACATAGTGATCAGGAATCGATAACTTATCACTCATTTTGTAAAAATGTCATTTTCTTCATTTTTGCAGTAGCATCAAGTGGAATTTCACCAAGGTAAATATTCCAGTCACTTAACTGTTTACAGATTTTATATTACAGTTACACTTGGTATCCTTGTTTTCTGCTGCTCATATTAATGAACAGTTGAGAATAGAATCTGCCTGTGCTTTCATATTACTGTTTCAAAAGAAATTTATTTTTTAAGAGATTTGAAAAAAAAATAAATCAGTCATTTCTTTTTCTTTTTTAGTTTTTAATCGACCGAGAGGGGCATGTTGTGAGGAGATATGGACCCATGGATGATCCAAGTGTAAGTGAAAATATTTTACTACATTCATTAGTTTATTGTAAGTTTATTATGTACCTTTTGTGTCCCCCGTATTTGCTGTATTCAAAATGAAAAACAAAAAAAAATCAATGTCTTAAAGAACTATAACGGATTATGATGGTTATTTTGTCAGTAAACATGGCATTGGTATTTTCCATCAGACTACCTTTGGTCGTACTTTGGAATTACAAATTGTGCAAGATACAAGTAGAGCGTTTCACTTCACTGATATAGAATGTTGTTATCCATCTCTTGATGTTAATGCTTTTTTTTTTTATAACTAACATATATCAACATCTCCATCCGATTTTCTTTTAGGTGTTGGAGAATGATCTCCCCCAGTACCTATAATTCACAAGTTTATTCTCAGTCCATTTTGTTTGGCTCCTTTCGCCTCCTCTCTAAGCATCTCTGGACATGGTTCGGACCATCCAACCCAGACCTGTGACAGTCTGACCGTAAACCCGCCTAGCGGGCAGGGCAGACCCGATAAATGGCATGCAAACGTGCTGGGAGGATTACTGAGCTTATGTTCATTTAGTTCCTTGGAGAGAAGAAAAAAGGAAGCCCAGACACACTCTGAAGTCCTTGATCTATACCTGTAACAGTTTCCAGAATAAAATAATCCATGTTATGACACATGCCTGGTGGACTGTGCCTGCTAATTTAATATCTTTCCACTATTGATCTCGTTGATGCTTGTAAAATAGATTTGTGGTTGTGCTCTGTCATTGTAGACTGATGTGCAAAAAGCCTCGTCCACTCATTTTGTACAGTGGAAATTGTTCAGTGTGGCAGGAAATATTTTCTGTCTTGTTGAATGTAAATATGTTAGTCAGAAATTCCATTATAAAAATAAGTTTTAGAAGAGTATGTTAGGAATTTTCCCTCTTATCTGTCTATCGCTGAAGGCACAACCATGACTGAAGAATGCTACGTTTATTTAGCTTTCTATATTTGAAACCCAGAGGGGGGCTATTTGAAACTATTAAAATTCACCACTGCCAACAAAAGCACTTTGTTCATCCCTTAAAGTGGAACTCAAAGTAAGGAGAGCGGAGAGAAATCTTTATTAAACAAAACATAGTAAATACGATAGAGTGTTTGCATGGACAATGCAAATCATATTGATTTTCCAAATAAATGCAATGTGTCAAAGGGCACCTATAATTACAGATCTGGTATTAATAACTGATTCAAGTCCATCCCCAAAGTTCATCGATTGAACTAGTGAAATTAACAGTCTAAGTCTTCGAAATGAGGATAATAACTTTCAGGCATAAAAATTTTGAGCGAGGATACAAGATGTTAGGCTCTCAGTCAATTATTTTTAGAGGAATGAGCACACACCCATAACGTAATCACAAAACAACACTAGCAAGTGTATGGCTAAAGCTGATATATGGAAATAACATGATAACATGATTTTAATCAAATGAGGACAGGCATAAATTACTTGATTACATGATAATAAGAAGACTTAGCAGATCCGTGAGTGAAGAAAATGTCTGATATCATCAGTTGGATGTACTTTATCACCTTGTCTGTTTATGATTAAAGGATACTAATTTTAAACATTGTGTCAACAAGGTAAAAGCTAATAGCAACATGAAACATTAGAAAACTTTGCAAATGACTTTCCACTCCGTTTTTTTATTTTCTGTGTTTTTTACCTTTTCCTGACCTGAAAGATCAAAGAAGAACTGTGTTAAGCCACTTGCTAAAATGAACAAATTAGCATTTTGTTGTTTTAAAGGGATATAATGCTACAAACCCCCCCTCCCAAACCATTTTAGCTTCACCCAGGAAAAATGCTTGTGTCTTTTAGTAATTCCATGTCATCCAGACGTTACAATGAGTCAAGCCACGGGAACATCACCACAATCTGCATATAATACACCCAATATCAGATCAAATTTCCTGTTGATGAGAAGAATCTTGAATGTTCCAGCAGCTTAAATCATGGACCACGCCCACCAAGATGAAGGATCTCACTATTTAGTCAAAAATATACCCTGAAATAATGAGATTTGCAGTATTTATTGAATAACATTTGAAACAGAGTAAATAACATTTGTATTTCTATGTAAATCGTACATTAAAATATCTCATTGCCTTGATATTACTGCAGCGTGTAGCTTGGGTGGCCTGGGCCCTTGACCTCACCCCCTGACTTCCTTTCTACTGCCTAATGTTGGCGACAGCCACCCGCACACAAACACACATTTTGTATTTGTCTACGGGAGATTACAGATTAATAACCTGAGTGACATATCTGACATCCAGGGCCCTCCAACATCTAGGAGGCTCTACAAACTCCCTTCACTGTGTCCTCATAGTTTTATTTCAGTGACACAGTTATACATGAGGGTTTTAGGATTGTGCCACTTGTATGTCAAGTGCCATGAAGACAAAGCTTGAAATTGTGAAAAGAAAACTACAACTATATACTGTAGATAGGATTTGAGGTTCCCAGATGCTAGGCTGGGTGACTTACACTAATGAATGATTTACAACATTCATATTTTATGTGAAAGGCGGCATGGTGGCGCAGTGGTTAGTGCTTCATCAACAAAGCGTGAATGATCCTATGAGGCCTGGTTCGATTCTGACAAGGGGACCTTTCTGTGTGGAGTTTACATCTTCTGTGTGGGTTTTCCTCCCACAGGCCAAAAACATGCTGCAGTTTAATTAGGAAAATTGCCCCAACTGAGAAGTTTTTAACATTTGGCAAAAATAAATAAATTGAACCTTTTGAAGTGGTCTTTAGATAAATTTCAATTATTCACCGGATGAAAAATACACTGCACACATCTGCCTATGTCTCATCCTGGTCACTTTCCGGCATAACAGTTTTTTGGCCTCTGACATTTTTTGATCCATTGGCAGAGGGTTTTTTTTTTCCCCGTGGAGGAGAGATCGGCCTGGCTTGTGACACTGCTGTGAGGGGATTTCAAAACTCTTTTATCGATCACATTTTTACTTGTCACATCTAGGTAAAATCAAATCTTCTGCACTATCTCAAAATCTAGTATTGAATTGCACATTTGACATTTACGTTTAAGATTGCACCATTTCAGAAATAGCTGTGCTATGAAACGGGATTATGTCAGTGGAACACCGTGCCCTTTTCATTTTTAAATTCCCTTTTCAACGTCAGACGATAAATAAATCAAGCGATTGACATAAACGGGTATTTTACGCACCATGAAACACGCAGCAGATAACACCCGGAGCTCTGGGGTGTTTTTCCCATGTCTTCCTGCAGAGGGCGCACCAGAGCCCAGCACAAAAAGCACAGGGGCAGCGGCAGAGCGGTGCAGTCAGCCAGGCACAACTGAGCGCGCTGCTGTGGCGAGGAAACACCGCTCAGATGAAGGGACCGTCGCGGAAAACGATCCCTTATCCGTTGTCTTGATCAGTTTCGTGTCATCTGACCAACGCTCTCCTACAATTACACCACTTGACCGCGCCGTTGCTGGCTGCTAGCCTGGTATTTTTATTTTTTTTAATCCAACGGGAGACTGAATGGAAGCAGCAGCCGAGGGAGCGGTCGGGCTTTCGGAGGCCGGGGACGGGAGTCCTCTATCCGGGGCCGCAGCATCCGATGATGGGGACACGGTCGTTGGCGTGAGCTACGGGATGGACGTCGCAGATATGGGTACAGTGTCACTCTTATGACGCATACGCATGTCGTGTCTAATGTTCGTGCCACTGTCAATATTCATTCGCGTTCCGTTTATTTACGTCGGAATCTGATGCTATTGATGGCACCAGAAAGTCCCGACTCATCTCTGCTAGCTAGGCATCGGTAAGCTAGGCTAGCAGCTAAGTTAGCTGGATGGATGAGAGCAGGTGAGTCTGGTTGTGTCTCACTGTCATTGTAGCTCACAGTCATGCAATAACACACCTGTCAGAAGCGAGCATGGCATTTAAAAAGATAAGTGTGTGTGTGTGTGTGTGTGTGTGTGTGTGTGTGTGTGAGTGTGCGAGAGAGGGTTGTAAGCGTTACCATGACACCTGACCACATTCTGTAGCTGGAGACTAGTTTCCTGGATAAAATCATGCATGTTTTTTCATGGTCCTTCCCAAGCTTTTGGCTGAATTATAACCACTTGCCACCATATAACCCCAAAAAAAAATATTTCCATCATGTTTGCAGCCACTGGGAGATGAGAATTTCAAATTTGGATGCAAACGATATCCTGTTTCATATGCTATATAATCATTTTACTATATGACTGTCAGAGCATGTAATCACAAGATATTTTAATGCTTTTTTGAGAGAGCTTCCCATCTTCACTTTGAAGATGTCAGCAATTATTGTTTAGCTTGGTTTAATGAGGAATTAATTGATACATATTTAAAGGAATAGTAATCAGGACTTGGTATTTGCAAACTAAAATAGGGGATATACCAGATGCTGTTAACTTGTCTGTTTAATTCCTGTCATCCTATTATCTGAACTGTTTCTGGGTTCTTCTGTCACAAGTAGGGTGATTGGACCAAATGTCTTTTCGCTCACAAAGATACACTCTGTATTGCGATAAAGAGTTCACTGAACACTGCCCTTGTTTTTAAACATTTTTTTAATACCAGATCCTTTTAGTCTACCCCAAAAATGTATCTTTGCGGCAAACCCAATTTCTTAATTGCTGTATGTTCAAACCGCAAAGGAGTGCCTCCAGTACAAATCAATGCAGTAATGTTTTGCCCCTAAACCTGATGAGGAGAATTTTTACAATGGGTGTGTGCTATTTGAAGTTCTAGAAAAGGCTGAAGGATTAGCAGCTCCGAACATGGGTCAAAGAAGATGTTGCTTCTCATTAATGCAGTGCTTTGGTTGTTGTTCTTATTTGTTTGCTGTAACCATTTTGTGTGTATCAGGCAGTTGTGTTGAAATGTAAGCGCCTCACTATGATATAGTAACTATGCTACAGTTGGAAAAGGTTTCCTTTTAAATATTTGTACACTCTACCAGGAAGATGTGGCTGCATGTCAAAGCAAGCCTTAACTGTGTACAAATATATTTGGTTGAGATCATATGATTTCATATGAAACACGAACAAGTAATTGTCATGGTTTGATTGAAAGTCAAACATACAGGACTGTCTCAGAAAATTAGAATATTGTGATAAAGTTCTTTATCTTCTGTAATGCAAGTACAAAAACAAGAATGTCATACATTCTGGATTCATTACAAGTCAACTGAAATATTACAAGCTTTTTATTATTTTGATGTTGATGATTATGGCTTACATCGTAAGAAAACTCAAAAATCCTATTTCAAAATATTAGAATATCATGAAAAAGTAATTTCAGTTTTTTTAATTGCATTACAGAAGATAAAGAACTGTATCACAATATTCTAATTTTCTGAGACAGTCCTGTACAGTAATGAGGCTTGATGTGTATTTCATTGCCTTTTTAGCCATAGCTGCCAGTTGGTATGATAAAGTGATTGGTAAAATTAACTTGTGCTTAGCAAGTTTGATCTGAAAGAAAAACTCAGTGCGAGAGGTGAAGGAGAACTGTTTGCCCCTCCCTCATTAACATCAATGAAACGCCTGTGGGCAAGCCCTAAGTGGATCAAGGCTGGGCTGTGGTTTTACTGTGTGGCTTCCAAGTTTTGCTGCGTGAATGTGATCAAGGAGAGAAAGAGAGACTCACTCAATAAACCCCTCCATAAATAAATTATTTGTATGGTATACATACATAAATCAGCCATGATTTTTGCCCACCTGAGTGATATTATGAAGGTCTGTCTTTTATCGGTTAAACAACTCTGACCTATTGAGGAAGGGACACTGCTAGACCACATAGATAGCAAGACCTGTAATTTTCTACAAGTCCATTGTAGGTGCTCAACATAAGGAAATTAGTCCTTGTGTTGGATCTTAAAAACGGACCTTGGGTTCCCTAGACCCTGACATTGGTATGTTGCTTTAATTCTTTAGACCATTTTTGGTTGGCACTGATGACTGTAGACCTGGAAGATCCCATAAAGGCTGCAGTTTTGGAGATTGTTTGGTCCTTGTCAAAGTAGCCCACATCTTTGTACTTTCCCATTTTAGCTCCTAACACATTAGCGTTTAGGACAAAATGATCCTTTGTTGCCAAACATATCGCGATCACTAATATCATCTGTCAGTTGACATAATTAAGTGGATTATCATTAATGATAAATATAAATTTGTCACAGTGTCACATAATTATTATTATCAGTTTTGAGAATCAGCAAATGTAACCTAATTGAGGCCAACAGATGAGTGAGTTTTTAGGACAGTGAGTTATTTGGAAAAATCAAATCTCTTTTGGATGAAAGTAACCATCTTGCAAATGCGGTATGTTCAGGAGTCAGTTGAGACGGCTATATTATTAAATATCTCACTGTCTTTATTGTACCATATGTCTGTAACTGTCAGCTGCCAGTCATGTAACATCCAACGGCGCCTTTCATTTCATGTCTGAAAAAGCAGACTTGACTTTGTCATAGACCAGGCTCACATAATAACGGATGTCTTTTGAGTGTTACCAGTTGAGCTTGGATGTAACAGAAGGTGCAAATGGAAGTGTGGAGCCTTTGGCTGTATATGCCTTTTTCTCCTAGCATGCTTGCTGGGCCGTGTCTCATTCAGCAGGAGTAATTTCACAAGTGTGTGGCTGCTCAGTGCACACTCACTGGCCAAGAAAAACATCAACTTTGATGGAAGGAGAGAGGGGCTTGCATGTAGAGGTCACTATTACTAAATAGTTCCATTTTTGATTTACTGCCTGGGCATATGTAGCTGATAAAATACAGGTAGCCATTTATTGCAGCCTGAACAGAACTCCTGACAATGTTATTGTGAATTGTGTTATGATTTAATAGTTATTAAAGGCATTATCGGCTGACTAAATCTCTTTTCAAAGCACAGCTTGTGTATCCTTAAATACATTTGCTTTACACATTGACTTTGTACAATATACCATTATTAACAATACTGAATGTTCAAGGTGGCACAAACCAGTGTCTTTTTTTAGCTATTCCCAAGTCCAGATAAATGCAGAAGTTTGCGCCAGGAAGGGCATCTAGCTCAAAAAGACACTGGCTTGTAAAACGTATGTCCTAACCAAATATGGGTATCAAGGACATAGAGTTAGTCGGTGTGAGAGGATACAGAGAACACGGTTAGATAGAGGAGGTTGATTTGATGTGGTGACCCCTGAAGGGAATAGCTGAAAAGAAAAGAACAATACTGAATGCAATATTCTGCAATGACACAGTCATGGACACACTACACTGAATTTTTTGTAATGACACATGACGCTTACTGACTCTTGATAGTTCCATATTTTTTTTCTACACGATTGCATAAAATCTCATCATGCTTACTCTATTCATAAAAGCCTAATGGTTCCCACATAAACTAGATTTAAAATGTCTTAATTTGCTCAGGAAAAAAATGATCTACTTATGATTCTATGATATAAATGAAAAAACTGTATTTTTACGGATTATTTCTGCTGATATATCTTTTCGCATTGGGGTCGAGTCTGACCAGCACTGAATTTATGGAGCCACAACCAGTAATTCTAAGGCAACAACTCTGTTATTTGGTCATTTGTCACTGACTTGAGCTGCCTTTAGTAAATCTTGTCATACAAGCAGTGAGTTCATCACCTGAACAGTCTCAAGTCTCAAGTTAGCTAAATATGTTGTTTTTTTCTTTTTCTGTGCCTCAAGACTGCTTCAGCACTATTTCACCATTTTCACAATTTTTTTTTTTTTTTTTTTTTTTTTCCCCTGTATGTTAAAATGCTAAGGCGGCATGGCGGCGCACTGGTTTGAGCTTCAGCTTCACAGCACGAAGGACCCTGGTTTGATTCCGACAAGGGAACCTTTCTGTGTGGAGTTTGCATGTTCTCCTGGTGTCTGTTGGGGATTTCGCCGGTTACTGGAAAAAATTGGGAAAACTGCCCTGAGTGAGTGAATGTTGTCTGTCTTTGTTTGTGGCCCTGTGATTGACTGGTGACCAGCCCAGGGCGTTCCCTCCCTCTTGCCGGATGACAGCTGGGATAGGCTCCAGCATCTCCCGTGACCCTGAGTGCAGGATAAGCGGTAGAAGATGGATGTTAAAACGGTTTCACACACCTGCTGAAGCTGGAGGGACATTAATTAGCACCATACACACACACATGCTGGGGCCGTGCTTTTTTTTTTTTTTTACAAGTGGTGGCATGTTGGTATATGCTCCCCAATGTTAGCATGCTAAGTAATTGGTTCAGAAATTATCTGAAACTGGTATGAATGAGTACAAATGAATGTTGGAAGGTCGTGTATAGTGTGTGAGAGTTTGAATGTAGAATTTCAACTGTAAATTAGACTATTCACTGAGATTTTTTTTTATTTGCACTTTTGGCCCAATGCAGGGTGGGGAGACTTAACATGCGTGTGCTACCGTGCTTGTCCTTCTCATTGTTCTCCTCTGACTGTTTTACAGAGCTGGGTGGGTGTGGAAAAAAAATAAATGTGCAGAACCTGAGAAACTTTGACTCCATTCCTGCTTGGTTTTCACCGTCTTGGGCCTGCTACTGTAGCGAAAGCTATTTTGGAATGACCAGTTGTATGCGATATCAAGTTAACAAGAGAAAGAGGTTACATTGACCGTACAGATACCAGTTTCATGTTGGAAAGATGTCTGTCCACTATAATATTGCAGTTGGGAGTGAAAATCAGGTTGAACCCAGAGGATTTGATATTCAACAAAACTTCCTTCATAAGATGTTGCAATGTCCCATTATGTGAAGTCTGGGGGTTTAAAGTTGGATATCAGTAAGCAAACATCACAACAACATCATGTGTCTTTAGTACAGGAGATAATTAAAAAGTATCTTTCTTCTTCGTCATCGACCAAGTAGACAATGAAATAGCTATGATGGATATAGTTAGTAGATAGGTAGGGCAAGGTCTAAAATTAGTAATATAAAATTTGTTTAGGATGGTTACTGTATATGTAGTTTATGGCTCACTCTTTTCTGTAATTCTCAGATGTAGAATTTTTCACCAACAGAAGCATTAAGCACTGCATAGAACTGGTCAGTGATGGAACCTTTATCTTCAGCAGGTCATACTGAAGAATCAATATCTAATGCTTTCACAGCTTTAATAAGCCCTGTATAATACCATTTAGATTAAAGGTTTTTACTTGCACATTTGCCATAATTTTATTTAGCCACAGATAATTCACAGGCTTGTGAGATGAACCTACACATATCTGCCTGAATTAGTGAGCTCTAAATGTACGTACCCTGCCTGCAACAGTTTGAATTGCACCATGACCATGACCATGTCTGCAGGTAATTCCAATGAAATGTGTCACTCTGGGACTGTCACAGATTAGCATCTGCTATTATCGGGGGACCCTAAGATTTTGTTTACTTTAAAACTTAACCTACTCAACCTTACAAAACATAACAAATTATTGCTCAACTTCTTTGTATCTTACGTGAAAGGTTACTGTATTGATAGTTTTGTTCTCACCTATCAGTACATTGACAAGCATGAGATTGTCGATTGGACGTTTTGTCATGATTTTCCTAAATCAGGCCAACCTTATACAATGCGACAGATGGTAAAAAATAATTCTCATTTTGTATTCTTTTTCAGTTTCCCATAATTTGAAAATAATTGGTAACAACACTGATGTTAACACATACTTGGCATTGTGAAATCAACTGCACATTGCTTCTAAGAATAAGGAGTTCATGTATTTGTTATGTAAATACTTACAGAAACAGATATCCCTCAAAATGTCGGTTTTACAAACTAAAAAATCCAAAAGGATTGTATAGCAAATGTGGAACGGATCCTGACATGTCCAGCGGACAGGACTTAATTGTAGGCTTCGGTGTTCAGTTCAGCTTCTCTGACTGTGTGAAAACAACTTTGTGTGGGTCACAGCTGCTGTGAAATAGCTGTCAGAGCATCCATTCACAGTTCCTCTTCCTCAGACAGCCATAACTTCTCCCTACCCGCAGAATCCCTTTAAGCATACATATTATGGTCCTATACATATCTTCACCTCCTACCCCTCAGGCAAAGCCACCTATTCTCTCCTCTCCTCTCTGTTCTTTGCCTATCCTGTCCGGCCGTCTTATCTTCTCTATATACCACATTAAACCCTGTGATTCCGGCCTCTCAGCTCATTTGTCACAATCCACCTGTCCACTCCACACTCTGTTTTTCTGTTCTATATGATAGGCTTATCATAATTGCTGATGGAAGCACCAAGGGTGGTTGCCTTCTGTGGAATTTACAATCCATCTGCTATTTCTTTCTTTACTCATTCTTGGGCTTGGCCTCCTCATCTTTTGCCCCCTGTTTGGCAATGAGGCCATCAATATGCATTTTGTATTTGTACTGTCCATTTCCAGAGCTTTTGCAGGATTAAACCCTCTGTCATGCAAGCTGATGACATTTCATGCAGATGATGACTCATTTCAGTCGCATCTTTCATGGTGCTGATTTTGTCTGCAAATGGGGAATGTGACCAGGTATTTTAAACAGAACCTACAGTGAGGAAGGAACGTGAGTATCTGTCCTTTTTCCTGGTGAGCGTTGTTCATTTTCTAAATAGAACGTGCTGGGTTGATGGGTCACAAAGAAAGGGCAGGAACATTGTAGATCTTACAAAAGGCACAGAGATGAACCAAGAAAGAGAGTTACATATGGTTATAGTTCTGTCTGTTTCCTGGGTAACTTTGCTTATTGGAGAATTTGTCATGTTCTATTGTATGAGGCCCTGGATTAGTTTTACTTTTTACAAGGTTATATTGCCTTGGACTCCCTCAGATGATAAATACAGAAACACACCGTCTTTTTTGTTAATTAAATTACCTGCTGTGATCACTGTGCAGGCTGTCATGAAAAGCATCTGGAATTGGGATACCTGCATAGGACTGTGGCTTTTTCATGTTTGAGAAAGAATTCTAGTGGATTTCACTGTCACAACCTAAGCTGCAGACAGTTAGAATGCATTCCAGTTAAATGCAGTTGCCAAGAAACCAGAGAGCAATTGAACAGTTACTGAAATTGTATGGACAATCGGAGCTTGTACCAGTGCACACTACCATTTGTCTGACATCAATCCAGACAGCTTAACCTGTGTCTTCTCGTAAAAGGAAGTCAGACAAGGGAAATAAAGATATTTAGACACTTTCATTTCTCACTCTTTTTATTCCTTTCAGCCTGTTCAGAATTAACTATTTTGGTGTTGCTCCAGCTTACAATTTTCATGGGCAGGAGAAGACACTTTTCTGTATATAATGAACATGATTCCATGGCTGCGATATTAATTATAAGTTGCATTGTACTTGACAAAAATGCATTGTACCTTACAAAGCTGCTGTAATTTTGTTTGAAGTGTGTGTTCAATGTGTGCCCACAGTAGCTGTGGATTGATTTTGTTCTGAGACTTTATACAGTTCACCCACAGGGAGAGGCAGAGCAGCAGAATTGTAAATGATGTTGTTCATCTAGCTGAGACATCAACCGTTTACCTGAGACTCCAGTTCAGAAGAGTGCAGCGAGATCATCTGCAGACTGTGTATTCATGGTAATGACAGCTTGCAAAGGTGCTTTGTGATAGTTATCTAAGATTGGCAGAGGTATCCTTGGTGGGATAATGGCGGCAGAAACATGGTTATCTTTTCTGAATTACATGTTTACCTCAAAACAGCTCTAGTCAACAAATGCAGCTGATACTGCTTCAGAATTTAACTTGATAAATAGCTTCCCAAGAATTAGATGTGAAAAATGCATGGCACATATGTTATGTGTAAAACCAACTCACTATCCGCTTTAAACACCATTCCAATTCAAAATGTTAATTACATTGTCATTCAATTTTTTCAGCACTGCAGGTGTGTGTTTTCAGTTTCCTGACTGTGATGGCTTTGCAGTGGCAGTTGATTATCTTCCACTGACTCAGAAGCAGCAGAAGATGCTGCTCTCAGCACTAATTCAGCGGCACTGGGGTTGATTGTCCATCTGTTCATTTATTTGTACAGTCCACACCCCATGAGCTCCCATCCACTACACATCAGTCGTCAGCCCTTAAAAGGACTCCTTTCTCTTGGCTGATAGCTTTTACTGAAATTCAAGGCTCAGCAAGGATTTCCAAGCCTGTTTTTCTGATCTGGGAACTCAGCAATGAAAAACATAACGATCTTGCACAAGAGTTTGATGTGTGTGTGTGTGTGTGTGTGTGTGTGTGTGTGTGTGTGTGTGTGTGTGTGTGTGTGTGTGTGTGTGTGTGTGTGTGTGTGTGTGTGTGTGTGTGTGTGTGTGTGTGTGTGTGTGTGTGTGTGTGTGTGTGTGTGTGTGTGTGTGTGAGAGCGTGTGTATTTAATTTGCATGGATGGCAGAACTGTTTTTAGTGTTTCTTTTACAACATACAAGATTCTTTGAACCAACTCTGTGTGGCCTCCTTGAATTCTTGAATTGGAAAGACCCATACTCTTAGAACAACCAATTCTCATGACATCTCGGTCCAAAAATAGTTGTTTTTTGGACAACTAGGTTTTCCTTATTTCAGCCATTCATTAAGGAAGGTGCATCAATCATGTGAATGTTTCTTCATGCTATATATATCAACCCCAGCTACTGACACTGTAATATTTCAAATGCTTTGACATGGCTTGATGAAGTGACTAGACTATGTCCTTCTGCATCCCCACTTTCAATTTCAATTTCAAAACCCAATGAGCTTTCAGGTCAGTGTAAGATTCCCACCTGTGCCCTTGATCCTCTCCACAGTATGAAATGTGGTTGCAGCTGTTGTAGCCACTCCTGATTAGAAGCGATATTATACTTAAATCGGTATCCGCTGACAAGAACTGGAAAAACACTCATCTTAGTCTTTGTTTGTTAAATAGATAGATTTTTGCACTGTCACATCAGGTGGAAGAGCCCTGCGTATAATTCTATCGGAGACTGTGTTCGATCCAATTCTTGAGCAATGGAAATATGGAGCACTTAACTGCTCATGCAACAGAAATACAGCTATTCCAGTGATTATTGTGCTTGGAGCTGAGAGGAATTTCTCCAATATGAAACATATCTGTCAGTTGCTATTTGAATAGTTACTTGTGGATTCAGGTGGAAGAGAAACATGTTTCCCCACATTTTTGTCATTGCTTAGGCTTTAGCAATGTTGAATACAGAAGAAATTAATTTATGAGTCACATGGTGAATACTAAGATCTATGGAAAATTTGCATCTGATGTTTAAAAAAATAGTAGTGTAAGACATGTTTTCGTAATATGTTCCCATTTCTGTCATAATGTCCTTTTTCTCTGTAGTCAAACAGAGCTAGCAGTTCAATAGAGGAGACAGACTGCTGTCCACAGATTCCCACCTGCCTCAGTGAGTGGGTGATATTCCAGCAAGTACAGTAAGTACAGGAGACTGGAGAAAATGGAAGACTGCTTAAGGGTGGTAAAGTAATTGTAACTAGACTTGATTTGTTCCATGTCATATTCAGATTATGTCTGAATGAACTATTGCCAAACCTGGCCACCTGAAGTCACTATTATCCTAAGTGTTTGTATTTGTGTGTTTTTCCAGCCTCAACATGTTGGAAAAGGCCTTAGCTGAAAAAAAATGTTGATGGCATCTTTTAGGAATGTGCCATTTTACAGCCCAATGAGAATTTGGCAAATGAATGTCACTCACTGGTATAAACTCTCTTCATTTGCTTATAGAGCATGTATATTCTGAATGCATCTGTTTAGACATACTTATAGCTATTAATTTCTGCATTCTGTGAGCTCTGAGTTTGGTGAGGGAAAGAAATTTCACAATTATGAAAAAATACAAAAAAAAACATGAACATTTGATGAGAATACCCCTAAATTTAAGGCAAGACCCTTGAAGTCTTGATATTGTGATTTCTAGAAATAAAGATCTTATGTACCTCTGTCTGTGTGTGTATAAATACACACTAACACAAATTAAGTTTAGGCTGAACAATTGCTGTAATTGGCTACTTCTTTCAGGGCATAATCAAATCTATCTGGTCTGATTTGTAGTTTGTACTATCTGCTTTAAATTTCCCTTTGCTTTTTAATTTTTCTTTTTTTGCAAGGGAAGAAATCTTATAGTTGCTTGTAAGACTTGGTCTCTAAGGGACATAGATTTGGGGTAGAGGTTTGCTTACCCAAACTTAAGGTTTTTTCAAATCCCAATTAAAGTCACTTTAATTGGGAAGTCTTATAGATCATGAAGATATTTACGCACCCCCTTCTAATATATTTGCACCTTTTTTCCTGGGTCAATTTCATTTTCATAGAGGTAGAGTCACAACAGTTCTCAATTGGTAATGCAAAACCATAACAACATGTATTATAAAATGTAACTGAAAGAAAAAATCCATCATAATAACAGCATTCAGGTATCACAAATATAAAATAGTCATTTATTATTTTTTATATAGCTGTGGAAGTACTTGTACTCAGCAGGTGGATGACTATAAGTGCATTTTCCTCATAATTTAGCTGCAAGGTAATTGTCTCAAAGGTTGGTTTTATGTGTGAGATGGGAGCAGCAAGCTTTTTATCAAGCCTGTCTTCTTTCCTGATGCTATTGATCATAATGGATGACTTGGCATGGGGAAATGCTGACTGCTCCAGCCTCTGCTTTTCCACACATACTGTGTATTACGCGTACATTTGTGATGTGCAGTGACAGTGGAGAATGGGATGGCTTTCCCATGTAGT
Source organism: Fistularia commersonii (assembly GCF_037954325.1). Taxonomy (NCBI): domain Eukaryota; kingdom Metazoa; phylum Chordata; class Actinopteri; order Syngnathiformes; family Fistulariidae; genus Fistularia; species Fistularia commersonii. The sequence continues at coordinate 6,845,630 of NC_141299.1, read as the reverse complement.
TGACACTGCTTGGCTTTGGTATTAAGAAGAACACTTAGTAGGAGCTTGTAAGGATATAGTTGAGAAAATAGGCAGGCATCGACATGGCAGTTGAAAACCTCCTAAGATTTATAGATTTTAGTTCGCAAGTAATTGGCTTCATGATTTTGTCCTTGACTGCGCCTGTTACTACGGTACTTTTCTGCCTCGGTGTGTTTATCTGAAGAATCAGTTAAGGTTAAGCTGTGAGGAAAATTGTTCAGCCAGTGTTTTAATTACCAGGAACATTCAAATCCATTCAAATATATATATACATATATATGTGTGTATATATACACATATGTATGTGTGTGTGTGTGTGTGTGTGTAAAATTATATCGTTAGAATGTTATCAAATGGTTATCAAATGGATTCAAAGAAGAATCAAAGTCAGAAAATTACACAGAGAAGCCCAACAGCAGCTAATTTCCAAGGTTTGAGGAATTTACATTTTAAAGACTTCATTGTCAGAGAGGGCACAATATTTTGGGTGATCTTTAATCTGCTTTTATGTTATTATTCTTAGTACATTTCATAGCATTACTGTGGAACTAACTCATGCATGATTTTCACTGACGTCACATTTCTAATGATGGCTGTGACCTGAGACATAACAACCTGCTGTTGTTACGTAAAATTAACAACCTGCTTGCAAGTGAGACAAGTGAAATCACTTGATGGCACTTACTCAAGTATAGCTAAACCTAGGTTACAATAAATTAGCAAGAGAATATGACACATTCTAAAAAGAAAGTAGCAGCCAATGACTCGGTACCCTGGACATGAGGGAGAAAAAAATGAATCTCTCCTCAAACACGTTTTACTCTTATGCTTGTCAAAGACCAAATTGTAGTTCTGCATTCATCCTCAGTATTATACAGATATAAGATATAACAGTATTTAGCCTCTATAGAATAAGTTTGCCTTTTAGTTTTAAATTAACATGTAATGGATTTTTGGACTTATTCAGGTCCTGTGCAGTTTGACACCCAAGCAATCAAAGCTCTATTGTGGTTTGAAGAATTGTGACCTGATTGATCACCACAACTTCATCACTTAGGCTGTACCAAGACAATAAGCAACCCTTTCAGCGATTACATTTTTTTTTGGTCATCCTTGAGGTGTCAATTTCTCCTCCAGCAGATGTGTTAACGATTGATCGAAAAATATGATTTTGAGATACGTTTTACTGATAGGCAGGAGTAGAGAAATATTTATACCTGTCACCTCACAAGAAGAGGTTTCTGTGCTGTAATGTACAGGTGTAAGGGGGCTTTCTGTGTGGTGTTTGCAATTTCTCAGAGTTACACCCCTGTACTGTTTGATCTTCCTCAAACAGCTCAAAAACATGCAGTTAGGCTTATTGGAAACTCGAAAGTACCAATTTAGTCTAACACTAAGTGAAAATTTGTCTGTCACTGTATTGCAACCCTATCATTACCTGGCACCCTGACCATGGTGAAGACCCCTCTTCCCAAGTGTTAGCTGGGATTGTTTCCAATGACTTTGTAATACAGTTCTAGGTTATATGTTAAAATATCACTATAGTTAATATATAGTTAATATATAGTTATATAATATATAGTTAATACATGTATATATTGCTTACACGTGAAATATCTCATGTCACATATGCAAGACAACTACATTGCCTTCTGCAGACAGTTTGTGGTTTGAATAAAACAGATCAAATTGCTGTCGATTAAGTTTCACCCAGCTGATCTTGATAAATTACTTTCAAAGGTGAATAATTGCCAGTTAGTGATTATTATATAGTCATATAAGTCAAGGTGAATATGAATATGAATCATGAATTTTGAACACTGTTACAGCTACCATCTGAGGATAGGAACACAGAGGGACAAATGGCCGTAGACTTTGCGAAAAGTCTACCACTAGGCTGGCTGTTGTGAATATTTTTTCCCAGAAAAGGCAGGAACATAAGGTAACGTATAAGAGCAGAGGTAGGAGCATGCAGGTAGACTATATCTTGTATGGACAATATCATCTGAAGGAGATCAGTGACTGCAAAGTAGTGGTAGGGGAGGGGTTAGCCAGACAACATAGGACGTGTGTCTTGTCTGGGGACAGGAAAGGTAAAGAGGACAAAGACAGAGCAGAGGACAAAGTTGTTGAAATTGAAAAGGTAGGTATGGTTTTCAGGGAGAAGTTGAGAAAGGTTTTTCATTTCGAAGGAAAGCAGATAAGGAGACTAGGTAGTGGAATGAGGAGGTGCAGGAGTATCTGAGAAAGAGGTTAGCAAAGAAGAATAGGGACACTGAGGGGACTGAAGAGAACAGAGAGGAGTACAGTGTGATGCAGCGCTCGGTAAAGTTAGAGGTAGCAAAGGCCAAACGGCAAACGATGACTTGTATGCTTGGTTGGACAGTAAGGAGGGAGGAAATGATTCACACAGGTTGGCAAAAGAGAGAGACAGAGATAAAAAGAATGTACTCCCAGTTCAAGTGATTAAGGATAGAGAGGGAAATGTATTGACAGATGCTAGAAGAGTGATACGAAGATGGACAGAGTACTTTGAAAAGTTGATGAATGAGAAAAATAGTATTAATTCTGAAGTATTTGTTTTGAGAATGCTGGTAGAGAAGTACAGGGAAGGTCAGAGGGGATTGCATTTTGCCTTAGTAGACCTAGAAAAAGCATACAACAGGGTGCCAAGAGATTTACTCTGGTATTGTACAAGTAATTCACGAGTGGAGAGGTAGTATGTTAGACTGTTTGCAGTGGGGATGGACAGGTTGACAGATGAAGTTAGACAGGAATCTCCATGGACCATAATATTTGCAGATGATATTATGATCTGTAGAGAGAGCAGGGAAGAAATCTAAGGGAAATGTAAGGGTGAAGGTATGCTCTGGAAAGGAGAGGAATGAAGGTTAGTGAATGAAGGTTTGTCATAGCAAGACAGAATGTATGTTTCTGAAAGAGTGGAACGATGAGGCTACAGGGAGTTGAGATAAAGAGGGTGGAGGGTTTTAAGTACCTTGAGCCAACAGTCCAGAGCAATTGAGGGTATGCAAAAATGGTGAAGAAACAGGTTCAATCAAACTGCTGTAGAAAAGTGTCAGGGATACTACGCAATAGAAGAATATCAGCCAGAATGAAAGGAAAAGTGTACAAGGCAGTTGTGAGACCAGCAATACTGTATGGTTTGGAGACAGTTGTATTGAAGAAAAGACAGGAAGTAGAGCTGGAGGTAGTAGAGATGAAGACGTTCAGATTCTCTTTGGGAGTGAAGAGGATGGATAAGATCAGGAACTAGCCTATCAGAGGGACAGCACATGTTAGAGGTTTTTGGAGATAAGGTCAGAGAAGCCAGACTGAGATGGTTTGGTCATGAGGACAGACAGTGAACTTTTGGTAGAAGGATGCTGGGGCTGGAACTGCCTGGCAGCTAGTCTAGAGGAATACCAAACATTTGATATATGGACATAGTGAAAGAGAACATGAAGTTAGTTGGTGTGAGAGAAGGAAATACAGTGAATAGGGTTAGGTCAATGAGGTTGATTCGCTGTCGCGATCCCTGAAGGTAAAAGCCAAAAGGAAAAGAAGAAGTTACTGCTACCATCTATTCTGCAAACACCATATGAATGGGTAAATATGAATGGGTATAAAGTCAATTATCATTTTATCCTTTTAAGAATGTCTGAATAATGTGATCAGGCAAATTTTTCACAGTGCTTTCAAATATGGCTCGGATTCACATGGGAATATTGCTGGATCAAACAAGGTTTGTTTGTGAAGCCCCATAAGCGTGGGCTGCACTAGCTGATAATGGATCACTCCGTTAAGGGTAGTAAGAGCAATTTAACAGGCCAGCTCTGCAGCCATCTGCAGCTATCAGCTAATTATGTGGAGGGGTCTATTTGCAGCAGACTCAAAGGACTGACTCCTCATAATAATTTAGCTGTGTGACCTATTTATCTGTCTTGTTCTTATTTACTTTTGCAAGGGATGGAATCACTTTGGTTGCTGTTTGAGGTAAATACAGAGACTTTAAGATTAATACAGTTCTTGTGTCAAAGAAACATTTCTCATACTAGGGATGTGTATGTAAAAGATAAAAGTGAAATTTCACTCTACTAAATGCTGATATGGCGAGGACTATGAATGATAAAAGACAGTACAATGCTTTCCCCCCCTATTTTAGTAATCATAGAATAATGTTTAACAGAACTTACCTATTTTCCTACCTATCATATTCCAGATATCGTCATTTGTTCCTACTTTATCTCCTCTAAAATATTCTCGACTTTACTTTGTTTCACTCTTCTATATCATCACTCAAGAGTTATAGTTGTGGCCGAGGACATCATCGTTTTCAACCTTATCCTGCTATTCACCTGCCTGTAATTGCATTTTTAATATACTTTTGATAAATTATTATTTCAGTGAGGTTGTGACTGGAGCTTAGAAAGTCTCTTTTCAGAATGCAATATATTTATAGTCATGACTCTCTTGTCAAGGTTTACTTGCTTCTACATTACCTGAGTACAATGATCACATATCAGGCGCGTTATTGGAGATTCAGATGTTACTCAGGATTGATTACAGAGTGCAAGGTATAAAAATTCCCATTAGAATTTAGGGCTGGGAGTACAAGAAAATATGTATAGACCCAATTCCAATGCTCTTCTTCAAGAATTCTGATAGACAAATCACTCAATTAAAAATTAGGAAGGTGATGATCGTTCTTGTACCCCATGCTAGAGAAACAGTTCATTTTTACATTACATTTTGTCCAGCCCTAGCTGTACAGTACATCATAGGAATGCTAAATAATCAGTCATCTGAAGAGATTCTGTATTCATGCTCAATATCAAATTTTATCTTTAAGTTTAAATTTCATTAAAAAAAATGTAATAAGAACAGCCACTTTGTACGACACACATCATTAGTTTTGATTGTATAGAGGTTATATACCATACCTTGGACAACATCTTATTTAACCTGTTAGCTGTTCAGCTGTTCAGATAGAATGTGATTTCAAATGCATTTAAGCAAAATGAAAAACAAAAATCTAACTGCCCATGGTTCCAGATTGATGAGTGTCTTGTGAGTAACTGCTGTGGTTGTGGTGGTGGTTTGCTCTCAGACAAGCAGGAAGAAACAAAGCACATGCTTTGACAGACACAGCCAGGCTCATACATGCTTGTCGTCCGCTCTCTCTCTCTCTCTCTCTCTCACACACATACACACACACACACAAATGCAGGCATGCGGAAAGAAAGAGATGAGACTGCAGTAAGATACAACACTCACACATTCACTCATACAAAAAATTCATGTGACAGAAGGGACCTGAAAGAAATACATAGGCAGAGAATCAAAAGCATTCACTCAATTGTCTACGTTATAACCATCACATTATCCTAATTTTTCTTGTCATGTTTTTTTTTTTTTTTTATGAATTTTGTATATTTTTCAATCTTGCTCTAAGTATTGCCGTGGCACACCATAGCTTGCTCATCACAGTGCAAACTCTGTGATAGGGGATGAAGGATGAAATGAGGATTTTTCTTGGGGGGGGCTATTCTGCTGCTCAGTCACATGGGCATCCACGAGAGGCTGGCAGACACACTATCAGTTCAGCTGCCTGCACACTCAGACTGTGGAGATGGTGTTCCACTCCCCTGTGACACTGGATTGTGTTGGAAAGCTTGTGTTTCCGCTTGGGAGGGAGAGACTGGATCACCTCAAAATGCTTATGCTTGGAAACAAATTCTTTTTTCACTTCTGTCGTCTTTCTATCAGATTGAGATGAAATCATCCCTTGTCTCACAGGCCCACCTATGGGCAGTCTTCAGTGTTTATTTTTCATGTAAATACTGCTGATAGAGACTAAGTGGGCCATATTTAAAATAAATGTTTTTCTATGAGTGCAATGGATGAAATGTATTTGCAGGAACACAACAGTGATTTCATTGTAGCTGACACCCCTGCTGCTGTTTAATATATTTTGTTGCAAATCAAGGCTGGACTCTCAGATGAGCTTCCAATTTCAAGTGACCTTTTGAGTCCACACTGTGGGGTGTTTTTGGCAAAAGTGGATAATGAAGTCGTGAATACAGAGCAGGATCTGAAAACTCCTTAAAATGACTGTTTACAGTTCAAAACCTTAACCCTTAGCTTGTTAGTTCTGTGAATGCTCATGTATGCTGCACAGTCATTACATGGATAGCTGTGCATCCCAACTCCCAACTACCCTGGCACAGAATAGCTTGCATGGCTACAATTTTGCTCCAAATTCATACAATTAGAAACTATGATTGTTATTCATTGCATTTAAGAGCTGCAACATAAAAATTGGTCACTACATATGTACAAAGCAATAAAGAACAAGGAGAATGCGTATGCTAGTACACATTTCTTAAAACACACAAAACCAGCCTGCATGTAACAATGCAGATACCACTATATCATATTCTTGGCGGGGTTTCACAAGTGCCTAAACAGATAGGCTAAGTGGCCCAGATAATGAATGGATGAATTAATGAATGAACATATATATTTATAGATGTCTTTTACTGACTCATGTTCCTGTAAAAGTTGTGTGACGTGTTTTCGGGCAAGAATGTCAATGGGGAGAATAAGCCACATGAGCCTAAAATTATTTTCCCACCACTAAAGCAAAAACTCCTACATGAACCGAACATTGAAACTGTGAAATGAAATAATGTCTACAACAAGGTTTCTCTTTCACTGAATGTGATTTGCTGTCTACTGAGTAGTTAAAAGTTTTCCTACTTAGTTGTAGGAAAATTGAGTTGGCCCAAATACTATATATGTGTGCGTGTGTGCGTCTGTGTGTTTGTGAAATGATTCATTTCTGCAAGTATGGATCTGTCCTAAGCCAAATATGGCTTCACATGATTATTAATTTAAAAGGTAAACAGTAGTTCCTGCAATAAAATCTGACTATGCATATGTCTTATTTGATTTGTCCTCCTATCACATCAATATTAGGGGCCAGAAAAAAGTTCTTGTTTATTTCCAGCAGGGGAAGCCTTAAAGATTCATCAATTTCATTCTCATGCTATTTTTACTCCTCTCTCATCTTCTTTGGTTGTGTTGACATCCTGTTTCATTGGCACGTTTCGTTTTTTCTCTTTCTTGTCCTCCATGACCATGTTTGACTTATTATGCTGAGTGCAATACAGCTGTAATTATGTATCTATTTCAGGCCTTTCTTGTGAAAACAGCACCCCTAATACCCATCTCTGTTGCCTTCATCCTGTTATTAGACAACTGATCGCAACATAGCAGATCCAATTGCTGTGCTTTTGAGGTTTAGAACATTGTCAAATGTAATCTAAGCAAATGAATCTTTGGTCTTTTTCCAAAACGTATTGTTCCTGTTCAGTGTCCTATGATGTTACCTTTAACATTAGTAGACATTAATGTCTGACTTGTTTCAAGGTTTAAATTAGACTGTGTGAAATATCAGACCTGATTTGCAGAAAGGTAAAATCATTCTTTTTTTTACCTTTCAAATTACCTCAACAGTCAATATACTCAAGACATTATGCTTGAGACTAGTCTTCATGTTCTTCTACCTGCTATTATTTGCATCTGCAGTGCCTCCTCTGGCATGCTCCTCCTTGTGTTTGACACTGTTATTACATAATAAAGGGCTAATGTACCCATTCTTTTGAATTAATTCTTGTCAAATGGAACCTGTCTGTTTCAGAGGGACCAACATGGTCATCTCAACAACATCTCACAATGTTATTTTCTTGATTTCAGATGCTGCTGCCAGAAAAGCCTTTGTCACAGAGGTGAGCAATCACTTCCAATCTCTCTGGCTTTTATTCCTAATTCCCTTTTTAAATCTGCACATCAGTGTCCAATTCTACAGTTTTAAATCAACTTATAAAAAGTGATTTTGCCATCCATGACTTTACTACCTCCTTTCATAAAGCATGATAGAATATTCAATGTTTTTTTCTTGCGTCAATAAGTCGGGAAACAGTAACTTTGGGGCGGTGTGGCACAGGAGGTAAAGCAATCATCTTTGGAATTGAATATTCCTTGTTCGATTCCCAGGTCCTCCTATTGTGTGGAAGTGTTGTTGAGCAAGACACTGCTCCCATGGCGACGGTCGATGGTAGCCTACATGGTTCATCCATGATGGGTTAATTGCAGAGAATGAATTTCCCCACGGGGATTAATAAAGGATAAAACACTATTATTAAAAAACTTAACCCCCCCAATTAGTTATCCACATTTATCTGGCTATTACACTCGAGAGCAAACATGTATTCATACTGGATAAATTGTTGAATTTGAATCTCCCAAAGACAGTTATTTCTACTGGAATGTCAGTTCAACCCCCCAAAAAAACTACACAACACATTTACACAAATTTATTCTTCTAAACTCTTAATTATTCATTTTGACTTCTGCTGTTTATCATAGTGTACAGAGTTTGAGTTAGATGAAGTTTTCCTTATTAGACATTCTGTTGAAATTATTTGAAGATAATTACTTTGGTTGTCAATGGAAAGCAACATCCAAGCTGTAAAATACTCATGCAATGGGTGCATTTGATGCAAATGCTTTTTCTACATACAAATTACTGTTAATGTAAAGATACTTTTAGGTGCCGCTTGTTCGCATTGATAGTGAATTCTTTCCCTCTCCTTCTGTCCCTCCGTTTTTAGTTACCCTCATCCTCAGGCCAGCCTGGTCAAGGGAAGAAAATCGGCCACCGAGGGGTTGATGCATCAGGAGAAACTACTTATAAGAAGGTATACTGACTAAAAGCCTGTATCCTGTTGCATTTCGCATATTTTAGAATATTACTTTTTATCCTTTTGACAAATATATACCATATGGCCAAAATTAATCACTCACCTGCCTTGATTTTTATATGAATTTAAGTGACATCCCATTCCTCATCCATTGGGTTCAGTATGATGTTGGTCCACTCTTTGCTGCTATAACAGCTTCAACTCTCCATAAGGTTCAGGACTGTGTTTCTGGGAATTTTTGACCATTCCTCCAGAAGCACATTTGTGAGGTCACACACTGAATTTGAATGAGAAGGCAAAGCCCAGCTCCTGAAAAACAACCCCACACCATAATCCCCCCTCCACCAAACTTCACATGTGGCTGAACCCAGTCAGACAAATACTGTTCTCTTGGCAACCGTCAAACCCAGACTCGTACATCAGATTGCCAGATGGAGAAGCACGATTCGTCACTCCAGAGAACAGTGGCGGCCTGCTTTACACCACTGCATCCGACGCTTTGCATTGCACCTGATGATGTGTGCTCCATCAGTTTATGTGGCCTACCACTTCGTTCCAAAACATTCCCATGTTTTTATAACACAGCTGACAGTTGACTGTGGAATATTTAGGAGCGAGGAAATTTCACGACTGGATTTGTTGTACAGGTGGTAGCCTATCACAGTTCCATGCTGGAATTCACTGAGTTCCTGACAGAAACTCATTCTTTCACAAATGTTTGTAAAAACAGTGCTTGATTTTATTCACCTGTGGCAATGGAGGTGACTGGAACACCTGATTCCGATTATTTGGATGAGTGAGCAAATACTTTTGGCCATATAGTGTAAGTGTCTTGCATCAATGGTGTAGGTCAAATACCACTTATCACTGTATCCATGTTACAGAGCAGCTTTAAAGCTTGTTGACTTAACCAAACAAGAAGTAATAATGATGTGATATCTTATTACCACTGTTACCTTTTGCCAGGGTTCTAGACAGAACAGGTATTATTATAACTAACCAAGTTGCTTCTCCTCATCACCCCCACCCTGCTGTAGACCACATCCTCGGCCTTGAAAGGAGCCATCCAGCTGGGGATCGGTTACACTGTGGGCAACTTGAGCTCCAAGCCTGAGAGAGATGTGTTGATGCAGGACTTCTACGTGGTTGAAAGCATCTTTTTCCCCAGGTCTCTTTCATAACCTATTCATCCTAACACATGTGTCTTTGTCTTTTAACCCACTTTGTAGGTGGTATAAAATACATGGTGTCCCACATTTCTGGAGATTTTTTTTCATGTTGAATGCCCTTGTTTGATTTTCCTTTCAATAATAATGTATTGCTCTTTTTGTGGACAACAGTGAAGGGAGCAACCTCACTCCAGCCCATCATTTCCCGGACTTCCGCTTTAAAACGTATGCTCCTGTAGCATTCCGCTACTTCCGAGAACTGTTTGGCATCAGACCAGATGACTACCTGGTAAGATTCGTCCTATCACATACTCATTGTGCTACCTGTCTGTCTTTTTTCAAAGTACTATTAAAAGAAGGATGTAAAGAGCAAGAGAGGGCATTTTCTCATCCAAACTATGACACTAATTGATCACAATATGGCTGGCTGTGTGTTGTCAAGACTCCAAATGACAAAGTTGATTAGAAAATTGGCATGAGAAATCCATCTATTAAGTGGAAAAACATGGTTTCTTGAGGAGGGCAAGGGAAGGTCCTGTGAGTGCCCATCTCAAGAGTTGATGTAAAGGTTGTATGATTCACTCCTGAACCCTGGGCAGTCTCAGAGTGGATACATGCACACATTGCTTAGTCAGTAGATGAGCTTGTCCCACGTGCACTTATTTTTAATGCATCAGCACTCAAACCACATGGCGACAACAAACCCTGCCCGCCCGTTTCCTCTCTACTCGCTCAAACAGTGTGGTGTCACCCCCTTTCGTGTTCATGGATGTCTTTGGGGGCCTAGCATGTTTTTGTTTTTCTGTCTGGTTATGTTAAAATTAGAGGGTGGAACTCTTTGTTTTTATGAAGGCGCAGAAGGACAGAATGGAGGGTGGAGTTCACTCATGAAAGCTTTTCTCAATTATTAATGGATAGTAAAGAATCATAGAAGTCATTTAGTCTTCAATTGAAGAAAATGATTGTATATGATTTAGTATCCTCAATCACATTTTTCAAGTTAATCTGACTATTTGTTTTTTAGAATTGCCATTACGTGTGCATTAAAACTAGAGCTGCATGAAAATGCAAATCTCACTTTTTAGTAAGAGTTGAAATCACAGTCCTGGCCAACCACATCTAGAAGTCTACCTGTCTTTGTTGAGGTCTTGGTCTCATCCTGATTTAAAATCTCCCAACTTAAAAAACATTTATTATATAAGTTTACATCAGGATGATGACAACAGGATTTTAATAACATGATTTATTCTTTATTAATCCCTGTGGGGAAATTCTTTCTCTGTAATTAACCCATCATGGATGAACAATGAGTAGTAGGCTTCCATCCACCAGCACCAGGGGAGCTGTTAGAGGTTAAGTGTGTTGCTCAACAACACTTTGACACACTAAAGGGAGCCGGGAATCAAACCAGAAATGTTCGGTTCCAAAGACAATTGCTCTAACTCTTGCGCCACACCAATTTTCCATCAATTTCTAAACGAGGTGTTGGGGCAGAGTTGGGTAGCCAGTATTCATTTACCCAGTCATGCGTAACAGGTTTGGCATGCATACTGCTTTGGGTGTAACTGGGATTTTGGGTGGAATCCAGATGAGTGGTCAGGTGATTGTTTACAACAGGTTTCCTGAGCAGCTGGATGTAAAATGCATTTTCAACACGACTGAACCAAAGTAGGAATTGTTTTGCCATTATATCCTGTAGTGTTCCAATTAAAGGAAAATATAAGTACCCTGATCGAGGCTAGAATTTTGAATTTAAGATTGGCTCTGCTGTGTCAACAAAAGCATGGAAAAGATGGATTGTAGCATTAAAATATGAATGTAAGCTCTAAAAATTTGCAATGTTTATTGAAGGAGTTGAGTTTTCATAATATAATTCTATGTATTTGAGGCAGTATCACCTTTTCAAAGAAAAAGAAAAACTGTATCTGTCATTTGTTTTCAAGCTGAAGAGGGAAGGAGAGAGAAATGTCTCTGCAGGAGACAGAATGTGCAAATCTGAAATCTCAAAGGCTGCCATTAGCAGACTGCAAATTAGATCTATTATGTGTATGTGTGATTGCCCCACTGTGCTCCTCTGCCTATCTGCATTATTTTTTTGCCACATTTACTCATGTTATAGTTTTTATATTTTGAAAATAGGAAATCTCACAAATTCACCTATCATTTTCCCTCCATAATGCTGTCACTCTGCATACTGCTAAGGAGTTATGACTATTCACCCTAATGTACCGATTTTAGAATTAATTAATAATTTTGATCTACCATTTATCTTTTTAATCTACTCATTTCATATGGATTGCTTATTTACTCAACATTTTATTTTGATTTCTACTTAGGAGTGTAACTGTAATTACTGTAACTACATCCAGCAAACATCTAATCAGACTCTCAGATTAAGCTTTGGTTGTAACCTATTATTTGATTCAGAGTGTTAAAATGGGCATACGTCCTATGTTTGCTCCCAAATAACCAAACAATACAAGTGACAAAGAGGTTTGCTTCCCTCAAGGAGCGACTTTGGCAGCCACCATCCTAGACTGCATAAGCCACATGTTTCTGTACCTGTGTGTACTTGCAGTATTCCCTCTGTAATGAGCCGCTGATCGAGCTGTCCAATCCCGGAGCAAGTGGTTCCGTTTTCTATCTAACAAAGGACGATGAGTTCATCATCAAGACTGTCATGCACAAAGAGGCTGAATTTTTACAGAAGCTGCTGCCTGGATATTACATGGTAAGGAAATACATGGCATGTGCGCATGCAAGAACAGCATGTGAAAAAGATGCCTTTTTTTTTGATTTAAGGTTTTATTCTGCATATGATGAAAAATGTTTTGATGCACTGGTCAAGTAGCGATTTTAACAATACAAGAATGTAACCCTTTTTTTATTATCATGCCTTCACACTATGTGAAAACAGCAAACACCTGGCTGAACCCAACTCTGGAGCACAAATAGACTGTGTTGTACTTTTCCCTCATATGCAAAGTTTCATGCAAAGATAAGTGCACAAGGAGAGACTGATCATGAATTTCGTTGTATGGATTGCATGGGAAGGCACATGCTTGTTAAAATCTCTCTGCCTTTCAAAGCAGGTGTAGATCAAGGACAACGGTCAAGCTGTTTAGAACAGTTTTAAAATTCCTTTCTATGTCAGGCCATCTTTTTTTGACTTTTTGACTTCAAAATGTGAATTATAACATTGTTTTTGCTGGATTACCCAAATGAATGTGAATTGCTATCTGAACCCTTTCAAATCTGTTGGGGTAGTTTTGGGCTCAGACCCAAGCCCAACAGCAATGCCGAGTTACTTTTCTAAATTTTAGTTTTCTGTACATGATCCTGCTCATCATGGTTATATGCCGGTGACATTTCTAATTAGACAAAGTATTCACTCTTCTTCATTGTGTACACACTCCTGAATAAACAGAAAAGGAACTACAGAATAATTATTCAATAGGTCAGTGATTGTGTATTTTGGTCTGATGATGTGGCTGCATCAGTCACACTTTAGTTCAAATGCCAACATCCCTTATGTTCATATTTTGAGTGATATTTTTAGATCTGGGGTTTATGTAAGACTCTGGAAGTGTGATCTCCCTTTTCTTATACAGCTGACATTACAGTCCTATCGTCTCTGGCTGAATCCTCCGGACATGAGGTTTCATAAGAGGTTGGCCAGTGTATTTCAGTAGCCACATGTACTCCAGCCCAACAGAGCATGATTATGCCAACCGTACCCACTCCTTCCCCCTCCTGTCTGCAGGCTCCTTTTAAAAGAACTCAGCCAACAACAACTCCATGTATGACCATGCAATGAGTCTAGCCTCTCTGGTTCAAGGCTCACAGCAGTGTGTTTATTCATGTGTCGACATCTGCGCCCGAAGACCACTACAGGAATTCATTTAATCATGAAGGGATGTAAGAGTCTCAGCATATTTGCTTAAATATTTTCCTTCTTCTGGTTGTGTTTGGGAGCAATTTTGCAACTACATTCAGTCTGGTACTGTGGCTTAACGAAAGTTGAGAAATTCTGATGCGTGGAGCATTGCTGTAGCCTGAGGCCAGAGCAGGTGGACTGATTAAAAGAGCTGGTATACTCAACAGCACAGACAAGGAGACTAGTCTCATGTCAAGGTCAGTAATGTAAAAAACACAAACATTTGAGCGTTTGAGAAAGTTAATCCATCAAATCACAGAAAGAATTGGAAGCTATAATGAGCAAAATCAAGCGCTTTTGCTGGTCTATTCGAAGCAAATAGGCCAGTAGTCATTGGTGGAGCCCCATGTCTCCTGCGGCTGACTGGCTGATGGTAGTGGGCTAGCTGAGGAGTCTGGCTTTGGGCAGCATACAGACCATAGTGATGTAACAACTTCTTTGCCTTCTGTGTGTTTGCCCTTTCATTGTGCTCAGTCTTCACATCACTTGCACATTTCAGTCTCTTATCGGTCTTCCTTCTGTTCTCACTCTCAGTGATTTTCCTTCTTTCATCTTTCACACACTGTTTAATCCATCTTTTCTTTCACGCTCAAATATGTCCTGCCTTCCTCTCCTCCCCCTCACGTGTCTGTGTTGTTAGACTCCTAGCATTGACAGCAGGGTTGTGTGTGGCTGAGGGCAGAGGAAGCTCTCTCTCTCTCTGTCTTATTATGCTGCTGTATGCCTGCCTACAAACCTCTAATGTGAGGGTCATTCACCAAGAGGCTCTCAGATACACAATCTTAAACACACTTTTTCCATATTCAGATTCCCAGTCATTTTTCACTGCCGAGTGCCGCATGTTATTCTATAAATGGACAATGGATGTCCCTCATTATTCTCTTTTCTCTTCTGGCAGCAAACTGGCCCAGGTCTCAAGGTCAAAGAAGAGTTTCTAACTGAGCACCCCGCCAGTCTAGCCTTATTCAAGTGATGAATAATTCAGTCCAGGTTGGACTTAGTAGAGAGAGCACTTTATTAAGAGAGAAGGCAGGGACAGGGTGATACAGTATACTTAATCTTCTTACTGCTTTATTACTACAAATGATATTTTTTTGTAATAATTTGAATAACATAAGAATGAATAAATCTTGAAATGATGTCATCTGAAACTGAGATTACCTGCTGATAAACACTTATGTCAATCATCTTTTTCCTTTTCAAGGTACATTAAATGATTTTCATATTATATTGTATTTTGGTAGTGTGGAAGATTAAGACATGTTTCTGTATGTCTTGTTATGTCACAACTAGCATTGTCACATCTCATATATCAAATCCCTCACATTCACTCATATAGACATTTTTCTGTGTGACCTTTTTTACTGTATTTTCGACAACCTAGTTAGCCTTCACTCACATAACACATTCACTTTACTCGTCCCAATTCTGAACAAACTTTAATTGTTTCTTTAACATCTTGTCAGCTGGCATAAATCAATTTTACAGGAATCTTAAAGCCAATTAGTTTTGCTTATTTCCCTTTTTTTTGTATTCCTCTCCAGAACTTGAACCAGAACCCTCGCACTTTGCTACCCAAGTTTTTTGGCCTCTACTGTGTCCAGTCAGGTGGAAAGAATATCCGTGTTGTGGTGATGAACAACGTCTTGCCCCGTGTTGTTCGCATGCACCTCAAGTATGACCTGAAGGGCTCCACATATAAGAGACGAGCATCGAAGAAGGAAAGGGAGAAGGCCAGACCTACCTTCAAAGACCTCGATTTCATGCAGGATTTGCAAGATGGCCTGATGCTGGATCAGGACACGTACAATGCACTGGTCAAGACCCTGCAGAGAGACTGCCTGGTGAGAATGGGCAAGACGTTTTCCGTAGAGGAAGACAGAAACTGTAAAAGTTATTTATGATAGTCTTTGGCATGAACAGGATCCCTTAGAGGTTTGTTCGGAGCAGTCAAATTAACGTCGTGTCTGGTCCAGTGTTTTTCCAGGTCTTATCTTGTCTCATAAATCTCCACCTCATATTTATATAGCATCACATTTACCACCCATATACTTTATACTGATGCTGGGAAGCACTATGTAGATGCTGGGAAGCAGTGTATCACTTTGGATAAGGTGAAAGTTATCAAAAATTACTGTTAAAGGTGAGAATCCCAGTGACCCAGATTTTTTTTTTATCCAATCATGGTAAAAGCACTCACTTCTACCTCTACAATCCTCCTGTCAATCAACGTGTATTCATATTTGTTTGTGTGCACATTTTGCTCAGGTGCTGGAGAGCTTCAAGATCATGGACTATAGTCTGCTGCTAGGGGTCCACAACATGGACCAGGCAGAACGAGAGAGACAGATGGAGGGTTCCCAAGGCGGCAGTGATGAGAAGAGGCCAGTGGCCCAGCAGAAGGCCCTGTACTCCACGGCGATGGAGTCTATTCAGGGTGGAGCTGCCTGCGGGGGGGCCATTGACACTGATGACACGTGAGTTTACATTTTTTATTATAGTATTGTATTGTAGCTATTGGGGCTATTTGATGAGACTTTCACCTTCATATCATATGAAATCTGTCATACAGCTTGGTCTATTTAGTGTTAATATTTATAGTTTTAAAAAAAGTAAACAGATCTACAAAGTCTACAAAAAAAACACCTGAGACTCAAGGTTTTAATGGGGCAACGCAGGTTTGCCTTATGTTTCTGTGACCTTATGTTTCTGTGAGCTGAAAATCAACTTCATGATTATTGGCTTGATCCTCCTCGTGGGCGAGGAGGTTTACTGAAAGCCTTCAAGACAAAACTTGCTCAGCTCTTAAAAGAAAAATGCAGCAGACATTTGGCAAGGGCAGATACTAAAGAGAAACGTCTACCAGATATTAAAGCACATTTATTATCTATTTGCTTCCATGCTAAGAATAGGTCAGTGAAGTTACTGAATCTCCAACAAACTCCAAACCAACTCAAGTAAAACTTGAACCTTAATAAACGGCCCTGCCATTTGAAGCTGGTCTAGAAATATGTCATATGTCATATGTCTCATACATACATTTATGTTATTTATTTATCCCAGGATGGGTGGTATCCCAGCTGTCAATGGAAAAGGGGAGAGACTTCTTCTTTACATCGGAATCATTGACATTCTGCAGTCTTACAGGTGATCATCACATTATTGACAATATTTCTTTGTTGCCATAGTTATATCTTGTTACAGCAATATATCACGCGATGCAGCATCAGACATTTTTTCATTGTACTGCTTCTCTCTGTTTCACAGGCTCATCAAGAAATTGGAGCACACATGGAAAGCCTTGGTGCACGATGGCGTGAGTTTATAACATCTCTTATGCCTCCGACAGATTGTGAGATTTTGCATAATCGCTGACATCAGCATTGAGTGTAATGGGGAAAATAAACAAACAAGCATGGTGTTTGATGTTTATAGAATAACATTACTGTGCCTTTGGATGAGGTAAACAATTAAGTTGCTTGAGAAAAAAAATCCCAAGAAGAAGAGCAAGACTATATATAGCTTTAGAATCTAAATAAAACAATTATTAAACTATCTGTTATTTTGGATTTAGCACTGTGGTCACTTTGCTCACTTTTATGCCATATAGCTGCTGGTTTGTTAGCAGAAGAAGCAGTTGTCACAATGAGAAGAACATCCTCAATTTCAGGCTTTGTGGTACCAGACAATATTCAAGGTTCTCTGACAGAATCACATTGGAATACCATAATATTTGAGCAACAACCAATTACATCTCCACATTTCTTTTGACTTAAGCAGCCCCAAACTGTATGGGCCCAGAAAATAAGAAACACTGCCACTCAGATACTGGAAACCATAATATGACACAGAAGGAACATAGCTTTGTGGGTTAGTCTTGTAAGAATGTAACAGAATATTATTAAACTATTTCTTAATTCAAAATAGGAAGAGTTTACTCTGAAATCACTAGTTCTTTTCTTCTTGCTCTTAGTGCCATTTAATCCATTGAGATCACATTAGTGACAGTTGCAGAGTTTTAGAGATGTCAGCCTTCAAGATGTCTTCCTTTTTCATTAATACTGTGCAGCTGAATGGTGTTTCCTTTTGTGCTTAAACTCACCAGCACTGTCTCTATCCAGAAATTTTTAATAATGCCTATGGGATTGCATATATAAAATGTTTGCTCTGCATGAATACAACTGAAGAATGGTAAAGTATGAGTGCTCTTTCTGCTCTGTCACCATTTGCCCAACTTCACCCTCAGAAGTATATGGCATTCATCATCACCAATTTTATAGAATCCATATTAGTTGTTGCCCTCTCTCGCTCTGTATTTGTTCCTTACTCGCTCAATTCTACCACTCTAAAACAAAACCAATTACTCAATGCACTGAATAGATCCACTCTCACCACACAATGTACTGTTGGTTCAGAAAGACAAACAACTTCAGAGTGGTAGTCATTATGATCTTCAGTGATCACTGACAGCTATGGCACTTTTATCTGTCAAACAGTCTGAATCAAACACCAAGCGTCAACTGTCACTCTGCTTCCTGTGACATCTCATCCTGCCAGATCATAAATAATAAAGAAGCATGTCTGTGTGCTTGTCTATCATTGTTTCTTTGTGCTGTATGTCTTTTTTTATGTGTCGCTCTGTCTGCTGGGTCAACCCAGTGAGAGGAATTACTGAATCAGGACATTGAGGGCACCAATTGACACTTTAATCTACTTTGAATGCTGTTTTTCCCTATTAATCTCTCTTTCTCTCCCTCAGGACACTGTATCGGTTCACCGACCTGGCTTCTATGCTGACAGGTTCTTCAAGTTCATGAGCAACACTGTTTTCAAGAAAAGTTCGTGTAAGTTCTATTCACTTTGAGATGCTGCCTTACATAGTCAACCCCAAGGAAGAGCCAAAAAGGCCAATGTCAGATGCCCATTTTAAGATTGTTTCGAGGCTGAGGCTTAACAAGTTAATGAAATACTGCCTTAGTGGGTCACATCAGTGGCACTTCCATTGAACTCTTCCAACACTCTTTATGGTTAACATAATTTAACTTCAGATTTAATGAAAAAATATGTAATGACATTTAAGGGCAAATTTGACATTTTGAAAGAGATTATTCTTTAAAACTTTTTAGTTTAGCTTTCAGTTTGAGATGTGCAATGATATTGCCATTCAATTGTTCAAGTAAGCATTAGGAAGCACTTGAACACTTATTGAACAACCAAATACACCACTTTTTTATAAAGCACACTGTCTAAATTGTTTGAACCTGGTAATGTGGTTTGTTACTTAGCCTTGAAGTCATCGCCGTCTAAGAAGGGTCGCGTGTCCTTGACGGTGCCTAAGTGTGGGGGTCCAGGTGCAGCATGGTCCGCCAGCCAGCTGCCCTCTGAGAGAGATGAGAATATATATGACCTGAGAGGAGCTCGCAGCTTTCCAACACTGGAAGATGAGGGTAAGTAGCTCAGGATGTGATGTTTCAATTTGGTATTTTGGAGCCTCTTCACATTGCATGAGATTTCTTTACAATCTCCTTTAAACAGTTCCCCAAGCATGGGATCTTTAAAGTACATCTCATCTCATCATCATCATAATAATAATAATAGCAATATCAACTCAGAGTTTGGTCAAAAACAGTATTTTAGCTGCTTCCATTGGCACTACCTTTTAGACCAGCAGTCTTGAAGAGGTGGAGGAGTGAAATAGAAATGAAATAAAATAAAAAAAATTTAAAAAGCATAAAATATTTCTATACAGTGGATGTAAATATTCCTGGTGCTTCTGCCCATTTTAAAAGGGTTCATTTTTAACATGATTTCATTTTCTTTTCTCTCCATACAAACATCAGGGCGGCCAGATCTCCTTCCTTGTACTCCTCCATCATTTGAAGAGGCCACCACAGCGTCAATCGCCACTACTCTCTCTTCAACAACCTCCCTCTCCATCCCAGAGAGATCTCCTTCTGACACAGCAGAGCACCCACGATACAGGTACCAATAGAAATGATAGTCAGGAATGTCAGATAAATTACTCTAATTTTAAAAAGCATTTCGCGCAGACAATTTTAAGGTTGTAGAAATGGCTTTCACTTTGTGCCAGAGGTTATCATATTAGGAGGCAAACATACTGTATAAAATATAGCATTATAGCAAGGGAATGTAAATAGAATTATTTTTTATCAACCTGAACCAATGTGATGTGATTTGATTGAAAGTTAGACTTTTTTTTGGTTTGATATTTAGACTGTCTCACTTCTTCCCTGTTCAAAATTAACTAATGCCTGAAGACTGAGCTTTTCATGGTTTTGCTGTGGTCATACAGCAATATTAGACTACCTTTAGCCAATCATTTTTTTCCAGGTAAAACTAGGAATGATGGCTGTAATTATTCGCTCATTCAACAGATATCTTTGGGTTATGCTCATATTTGTATGCTCCAAAACAAAAATATATTAAGATGAATGCTCAGTATTGATTAATAGTTGTATATGTTATGTCATTTAAAAGAGGAGGAACCCAGATACTCTAACTTTGTTATTGGTAATGTAATGCACATTAAGCAGCTGGTACCATGTTATGGTGCAGCAACTTAATATGCCTTTGGCTAGACCGTAGCCAGCCTTTACTGACTGTTTCCTTCTCCTGTAGGAGACACACCCAGTCTCTCAGCCATGACGGAAGGTGAGTTCGTAGCATGAATGCTAACTTAACCTCATAAACCATTTAAGCATTCTTACCGCAGCTGTTTTGATTCTTTTACTAGCAACTTGTTTTTGCAGCTTTAGATTTTTCTTTTTATGGTGTGTGAGGTACAGCAGAGTTGTGAGGTCTGCTTGTCAGTCAGTGTTTGTAAGAAAGTTCACGGTTTAATTTATGCATGTTTTTTTCAAATGTGTTTCTTTTCCTGCATGTGTGTTACTCTGTGCGTTTGTAATCAGGACCCAGGAGGAGCTGCGTGTGCGTGAGGAGGATCAGCAGACCATTACAGTTGAGGTTGAGTTAAAGAGACATGACAGCGAGCCCACAATCTCCATTCCAGAGCCTTCACCTGAATCCAGGTATTCTAAGAAACATGAACTCCATTTACAGCTACATCAGGGTCCCAAAATTCCAGGAGCAGCAATTTCTAGAACAGAACATAGCTCTCCATTATAATTCAAGGATTCATTTGATGGTAATTTAATTTTAGTTATAACAATGCTGGTAACGCTGTATTGATTTTTCATAGAGTTTAAAGCTGTATCTGAAATTACAAAACAAACGGACGATCTTTGAACTCACATATATCATTCTTGATTACAGAACTTACACTTAAAGTGGAAGCAAACTTTGGCTACTGTGATGGAATGCCTAATTGCTTTATGTGCTTTACAATTCAAACTACTCTGACTTTTGAACCTCAAATGAATAAAAATGCCAAATGTGCACTCCTCTCTCCATAAATTGAATACATTTAGATCTAACAGATCTGTTTAATAGCAGCAATGCAATAAATCTTTCCTTCACATAAATGCTAATGATTGTTATTGACTATGGGATAAGTGTCAAATGTATGCTACAATCATGTTTTAATTATTATATTGTTCCCAGTAATTTGCCTCCCATTTTAATTATTCAAATTCCTCAGAACGCCACTCACTGAATAAAGTTACCATAATAGTTCTCCAAATTAAAGCCTCCATATGTTTATATGTTATAAATACTTTAACCTCTTAAACAGATTCAATGAAACCTGAGTGTTTCACTTCTCATTGCAACATTATTTATGAGATTATATTGCACTTCTCTCTGAATATAGCGTATACTTGTGAGCAAACATTCTAAACCATGAAGTCAGTCACTAAATCAAGGTCAGCCATCTGTAAGAACTGCCAGCTGATTTCCAGCTTATTTACCCCACATGTTTTTGTGACTGCTGACTTAACTACTCCCAACCAAATTTTACACCAGAGCTCAGTTGAACAATATGCTTTCCTCTTTCAATTAAACAATTTAAGTTTTTACAACAGATTGATTGAATGAACAATAGTTCATGTCCTGCAGCAAATCTTGAGACCCAGGAGTTTTCATGATGTGATCCCACAGAGAGTAATGGGACCAGTAATGTTACCAGGCAATGCAAGGCAAAGGCCCCTTTTCACTGTTAACAATAGCAAATAGTGCCTGCTCTGTCATATGGTCGCAGCATACATGTGACCCTGATAGAGGATAACAGGCTGTAGCGAGTCCTCTGTGACCCCAATCATCAGCATGACTCAGGTTGATGCTGCTGCAAAAATAACTGGCTGCTGCCTCTGTCTCACCTGAGCACTGCCAGCTGTTGGATTAGCACACATCACCTGTCTCTGACACACATACGCTAAACTATGAACACGATAAAAGCCTGAAATCAGCTTGGCCCATTTATCCATTGAAGTCCGGAGTCTGCTGATAAACAATAGATGCAGGCATGTAGATTAACGAGGATATGAGAGAGTGCACACGTGCAAATGAATTTAGCATGTCATTAGTGTGCCTTTTTATGGGGTGACACTATTAGGCAGACACGGGCGGATTAGTGAGCCCGGATATGGGGGGAACCAGTCAACGAAATTAGGGCAGTGGATCAGGACGCCTGCTCGCCTGAGGCTTCTGTAACAAAGTCTAGTCAACCTGATTTATTGCATGTTTTTACCTGATCTTTTAAAAGGTGAATGACAATTTCATTTTATTATTAAAGTCAATACAGAAAGAAAGAAAGAAAAAAACATGTGACGCACCGATACAGAGTTTGGGTTCAGGGACAGAGTGTAATCGCTGGGGGAAACCAACTGAATAACCTAGACTGATGCAACCAATGTTAGCCCAGAGAACTGGCCAAGGGTATATGGAAGCAGTAAGTATGAAAATGGGGCAATTGAGAGCAAGTGATATGCTATGAAAAACTGGGGTCAAAAAAGACAAGTGACAAATAGGAATCTCCTTGAATAAGTAAAGAACCCAAGTAAAGATGTGGAGTGTTTTATTGAAATGCAAAAATATATGCTAATAATATATAAATGAAGGGGATGACAAATAGACTTTCCTGCATGAAAACCACAATTTCGTACCACTCATTCATTTAGCCAATCAATCTTCATTTTCGGATGCCAGCTGAGCTCTTTTGCCAACTATTTAGATTTTCTCCAGAGGAGCTGAGCTCAAACACAGAAGCTGAGCCAGCATTGTGGATGGGGATAAATCCAAGCTAATAGTTTATGATGTGGCCAAGAACAATAAAGGATTGTAGAAACACTCAGTAAGCTGGCAAATCTTTCAGCTTAACATATTTAAATCACAATCACCTACCACGCAGCTGTTGAGTCAATGTCTGAGCCACTCTGTTAGCCTATTCCTGTCCCTCTGTCCTCTTGGGGGTTGATGCCATATGGTTAGTGGCCTAGTTAATTAGGGGGTTAGGAATATTAGATGTAAAAATATAATACTCCAATCCCATCACTTTCAACAGTGAGGCTCAGGAGGGAGCTGGTGCCGAGGCTCCTCCTGATACCGCTGCAGCACCTTCCACCTCTTCATCAGCACCAGCAGTTCCCTCCTCTCCTGAGGTGGCCGAGGAAGCCCCGTCTAGTCCCAAGATGGTGGTGGTGGACGCCGACAGGGCCAGCCAGGTTTCAGGCTCAGGGTGTACTAGCCAGGCGTCAGTGGATGATGATGACGACGTGCCAATCACAGATATCTACTTTGTAAGTGAAAAAAAAAATCTCCAAAAGCACACAAACACACAGCAAAAAATAACTGTATATCAGATGGGGAACAGCTCCTTTCACTTTCACATGTTTTCAGAGGTGTTAGCACTGTATTCAGCCATTGCAAATGAAATGTTGTGCAATTTTTGCGTTATCAGCTCATCAGTTATCAGATCAATTATCTACGGTTTTAAAGTTAATGGACTGAGTTGCTCGATACTCCCCTACAGAGGCACTGAGGGAAGTGCAACGGACCAGAGACTCAGCTGGGTATGACGATTAGAGCGTGTGTAGTCCTTGCTTGCAGTGTGTGGTGCACTCAGTTAAAGACAACATATTGTTTGGAGTGGTTGCAGAGTGCAAATAGCATGTGCCCTGTCACTCTGCTGTTCCTGGCTATTATGATTTTGAAATTATCAAGGCTCAACAGACCCACTCAGCAGCTGATTTTTGCGTGAAGAGAAACTGATGCTTTCACAACTTGCATGTGCTAAGCCTACATGATCAACCACCCGGAAGCAACTTGCTGCTGAATAATGGGAGATCCAATGTGAGCAAAAAAACATTGCTATACATGACTGCAAGAATGTCAGGTTGCAGATGGAGAGGTGGAGCAAGTGGCCCCACTTAGAAACAGAAGTGCTTCCAAATGGCTTCAGTCTCACCTCGCTGTCCCCTGTCAGTAACTACAGCCTGTAATGTAGCATGTGAGAACTAATGGCCAGTGCGCACTGGTCAAGCTCCCGCAGTTGTCCAGCAGCTCTCACTGAGACTATACGCGCCTGTGCACAGCAGGGGTCTGTAAAAATGCATCAAACAAAGCGACTGTGTGCCCATCCTCACAGCACAAGCCACAGGCAGTGCCATCAGATGTGGCTTCAAGGGCCTGAACAAGTATAAGTTGGTGGTTTATTCAGTCATTGAAGTGCTGCCAAATATTGAAACAGGCATATCAAATCCCCACAATTCTTATACATGAAAAATACATTTGCACTGTCATTCATCTAGCAATTTGAGAATCTGACCAGCCTCTGTGCTCTTACTTCTCCATCATCATCACCGCTTCTCTCCTCTGACATCCCATGCGATTCAGGTTTAACTCAACCCGTGGTTTCCAGGTGGTGGTCCTCAACATGTTTACAAAAAACAACATGTTTGATGGCTTAAGTGTTGAAATGAGTTTTTGTCATACATTTGAGGAGTGATAGACAACTAAAATACCTCTTAGAATTTTCACCAAGGTCATCCATCCATCCATCCATTTTCCACCACTTATTCTGCACCCAGGGTCGCAGGCGACGCTGGAGCCTATCCCAGCTGTCATCAGGGAAGAGGCAGGTTACACCCTAGACTGGTCGCCAGTCAATTGCAGGGCCAAATATACAGACAGACAACATTCACTCACCCATTCGGGGCAATTTTCCCAACTTTTTCCAATTAACCTACTGAATGCTTTTGGACTGTGGGAGGAAACTGGAGAACCCGTAGGAAAACCCAGGCAAACGCCGCACAGAGAACATGCAAACTCCACACAGAAAGGAGCCCTTATCAGATTGAACCAGGGTCCTTCATGCTGTGAGGCTGGCGTGCTAACCACTGCGCCACTGTGAGGAGGATAGCTCATTTACATAATTATCCATGAACTCAAGAAACAATTATGACCTAAGAAAAGAATGATGCATGAACATCATATCCTTCCTTGAAAAACCAACTCAGTGATTACATGTGAAATTTGAGTTGCTAAAGTTTATACCACACAAGTGAAATGCCATTTTTAGAAGAAACAATATCAAAATAAATCAGATTAATTCATAACCACACACTTTTCTGTAAATACATAACACAATGTGACAAAATATTCTGTATGGTGGGTATTTAGACACACAAAGAGTTGAATGAAAGAATCATCTTCTAGTTGATGCATTTTTAACATTTCTATAGGTTGAAAGTGCCGTGATTATTGTTTGCTATTGGACTGGTACATGAGTTGACAGTGTTTCCAACCTTGTCACTCGTCCAGGAAACACTTGTGTAAAAGCTGTGAGATTATACTAATAAATCAATGACATAGATGAAAAAAAGATGATGTTTGTACCACAGTTTTACTTCCCCACACTCACCTCTGTCCCCAGCATCTTATTTTCCTCTTCACTTCTTGTCTTGAGCAGCATTTTTTTTTTTCACATCTTACTTCTTGTCACCAATATTGTCTTTCATCTCAATCACCCAAGTAATAGCTACTGGGTTACAGACATTCAGAAACATCAACTTTATATGTTTGATCAAATTTCCCTCCTCAATATTTTATTTTCAGCATTATTTCCATTTTTTACATCTCTTGTTTGTCTGTATGTTTGTTTCCCCTGTTCTTGTCACTTTCCTGATGGGAGAACCTGGTTGGTCTCTCCTTTCCAACAGAAGGTCAAATGCCAGTCCAAATGGCCAGTAAGTATGTTAGATGGTGCTAGTGGTCGTTGGCCTCCTATTTGATCAAACATTAGTGCTGTTTACATTGCTGTCAGACTGATCAGACCACCTTCACCTGGCTCCTTGTTTTATAACAATGGGGCATTTTTGTAATGTAGAGGGGATTCCAAATTAACACAGGGTTTGGCTGTTGAAACAACAAAATCTGGTACATCTTGCAATGGGATGCAAAGGGTCGTTACAAATTTGAAATGACCTTCCTGCTGGAATATTTTGAATATAATTGTTATAACCAACTACTTGCCACATTATCGTTATAAAGAAACACACATCAATCTAAGCATGAATTGTGAAATCCTGTCAGCAGGTGTTACACATTGTTTATACCATTTATGTCATCTTCTAACCATTCAGGTGTGTCACTTCCAACTTTTTTGAGACTTCAGCATTTGCTATGTGAAATCTAACCCAAATGTTAAGAGTAAAACATCCATTTATGAATGCTGTTCGCATTTGTGTGAAGTGTTAAATGTAGAAAGTAACAAAAAAAAATCCCAATTTTGACACCCATAGATGCTGTGTTGAAAAGAAATTTCCAAAGTGCATTTGTATTTCATTTTATCTTATATTTTCATCTTGGATGGAATTTGCTATCACTCTCAGCATGTTTCATCCCTCTTTGCACATACGTGGACCGAATGTTATCTCCAATGGTCTGCGCTTTGAATGTTTGTGTGGTGGAGGGTTGAAGGTGAGAGGGAGCACACGTGTGAAAGAGAGACGGAGACATCTACCCACAGTCATGTGTTTCATCTGCTTCCAACTCTCAAAGTGCTGCTCCCGATACTGAGAAGCAATTTGCAGTATTCTTCACAGCCCAGTTGACACTGAGCTCCATCACAACGCTGCCGCACATGATGCAAAGAGCGCTTCTGCTTGTTGGAGGGGAAAAACATCCTGTTTTATTGTTACGCTTTGACTGAGGATGCTTTAGACGTCTGTCATTCAGTTAACTCTCCCTGCATCCTGGCTTACTTCCCATTCCCACTGTCACTGCAACTACCCTCTATCTCCCCAATTCCCCTCTTTTTCTAATGGAGAAATTCATCCCTCACACAATATACCTCACTTTGCCTCACAGGAGTGTCATTTTGGGCTAAACTCTGAATATACAATCCTAACATATGTCAATTCAAATTGAAAGATTTCATTAAATTTATACGTTTAACACTTCTTTGCATTAAAACCTGTTTTCACAGTTCGTACATCTATGTGTTAATTGTTACACAATTCCAAAAGGATTCCAACATCCTTTTTTGAACATTTTTTTGCTCCACATGTCAAAATCACACTTTCCAATGTGTCTCAGCAACATTTCCTCCTTTATGCATCCCTAATTTTCATTT
The DNA here is from genome assembly GCF_037954325.1 of Fistularia commersonii. NCBI lineage: Eukaryota > Metazoa > Chordata > Actinopteri > Syngnathiformes > Fistulariidae > Fistularia > Fistularia commersonii. Next base: position 6,818,186 of record NC_141299.1, on the reverse strand, counting down.
CCTGTCTTGTCTTCTTTTCTCCTGTGCTCTCCTGTGTCCCTCTGCCTGCCCCTGCTGCTTATCTCTGTGCCAATGGCCTTTCCTCTGTCCCTCTGGCTCCCCCTGCTGTGCATGGTGTGTAAAAACAGCCTCCAGAGGACAGGACCTGGGTGTACTCTCCACTACACTATGGCTCAGAGTCTAAGGCCCTCCCAGATGGGGATTGTGAAAGAGAGACAGTAAGTGAGAAGCATCAGATTAAAATACACAGTACAGGAGAATAAAGGGAGGGAATCAAGCCTCATATTTTCATAGGTTTACTCATTTATCCAGAAGCTCCAGAATGGGGAAAAGGTCAGGTGTCACTTTTTGTGTCAGAAGCTTCTGTTTTATATTTTGACAGTGAAAGAAGATCAGTACTAAAAGGAAATGCTTCTCAGGAAGTCACTGACCTCTCAAATATTAGGCTTTGTCAATATCCCGAAAGCCCACCAATGCATTGAAACATCCATTCTTCATTGAAAAGTGGACAGAAATGGTCACTGACATTCTGTGTGACCATTTATTCCATGGCCAGTCATCCTGTTTCCCCCCAGCAACAACCCATACTGCCGTTTTCATCAGCCTGTACAGTGCACTATGCCAGCGTTACACACTCCCCCAATAAATACACAAATCTCATATAACATTGCTGATCAAAATGATTTCCGAGTAGCTTGGTTTTACATTTACGGCTGAATTACATTTTTAACGCATAATGTATATTTTGATAATCTGAGTGAATTTAGATCTACTTTTCAAAAACAGAACCACTGCTGAATACTAATACTAATACTAATACTAATACTAATGTCACTACAAAGACTCATTTTAATGCTGATACTAATGATGAAAATAAAGGGTTTTTTGGGGGATTTTACTTGAAAATCACATTGTTCTATTAACATAAAGAAAATACAGTTTCCCTATGAGGAGAAGTATAGACAATAAAGTAACTGGGATTGATTGAAATCAGTGAGGTTGCGTCCAAACGAATAGTATAAATATGCTAAAAAAATTAAAGATTATCAAATTCCTGTGCAGGAAGAAAAGTTTGAGAATGACATTTAAGAAAGATTAGTGTAGGTTTTTCTTAGTTCAGCAGGTTTCATAACGTTAGAGCGACAACAGGAAGCGGCTGATCACTGATGGTGATCTGACTATGACCTGGATGTAGCTCGTCAGGCCACATCGGAAAATCTGAACAGATGAGGTGACATTCCAAGTCATCAATCAGATATGCTGTATATTGAGTTGCAGGAACAGGTCTATATAGAGAAGCAATGACTGAGGTAATATAATTATTCCCATTCGTTCTTGTGATAAGTCAAGCTGCATTGGTTTCTGACATTGACATATGGTAGCCAGAACCCCAGCTTATAGCAAAATTAGTACCATAATATTACAGAACATAAAAAAAGAGTGTAAAACTTATATCAGATCATGCTGTTCTGCATTATTTGGATCACCTTAAACTTGATTAAATAAAAGTATGATTTTACCATATTTTAATCTGATCATTAAAATAAATGGTTGGCATCAAATCTTTGCTCTGAAGTCCTAGCAGCCTGCTGAACAATAATGGAAAGATTGCCCAGATTGGCACTAAAGAAGCTGGTGAGATTTGGGGGTGCTAGCTGAATACATTTAGACTTATCATGATGAAATGACATTTTAGGATATCCAGGATTTGATGTCTGAAAAAGCTCTGAATTTAGCTATGCTGCTGGGATCAGTTAGTTTTATTGGCAAATATACTTGGCCCCCTGACTGACTGATAACCCGTCCATGGTTTACCGTTCCTCCCGTCCAGTGCCAGCAAGGATTAGTCCAAACTCCACTAAGCCTGTGTGCAGTATAAGAGGTAAAAACGATGAATGCATTAATGATACCAAGTTTATTTGGTATAGAAATAAGGTGACAGAGCATTTGTTTGTTGACATGGCTGCATATGCACAGATAGAACAAAAAGGTGCAGGAGGTGAACCTTTGGGGACACAATTTTTCAAAGGTTATTAGAACAGAGAGTGAGCTCATTATTCCCACCCAAGTCTCTAGCTCACATGAAAGGGATAACACTATCAGATTTTAATATGCAATCTAAAAAAAGAGGTTTTTTTTCAACAGCCAATGAAAAAACATCTGTAAACTGGAACTGTTGCTGCATTAAGTGCAATAAAGCCAGATTGAGAACCAGAAAGACATGTTTTAATTATTCACAAAAAAGTTGTACTGGAATTTTTTACGTGGTTATGTAGAGACAAGTGATCCGTAGGGTGTGTGAGCAAAAGCCTTTTTGAAATATGGATAAAGAAGACAAAAAAACAAGAAATGTACTGAATGGCAAGCAGGAGGATGGCCAAGATGTAGGAGGACTTTACATGGGACATTGTTGCCTCTGACAATGAAAGTGGGCATATACAGAACTTAGCAGCAAACTACAAACTACCAAGACTCACCTCAGCATCTGTCATATTCGATATCGTAATTTGTCAGTGAAGTTTTATTTTGCTTAAGATTGATTCCGCTTCATTTGTCATGTTTTAACACCTGAACACTCATCAATTTTCGAAAAAGCAAACACTCTGGGCCCTAATCATATATTCCTTATCCAAACATATAGTAGATTTGCCTTGGCACAGTTGACCATCTGTCACATACACACACACACACACACACACACATTTACATTTCTGTTAAAAAGACATGATGTTGTTAACCATAACATCACATTACTCATTTCTAAGCAGTGTAACTCAGCACGATTAGCTCATATAATTTTTTACATGGCACGTTTAAACCATTAAATCAAACAAGTCTGAATGGAGGCATTACTTTTCTATTCTGTACATCTATTCTGTAGAGGTTAAAAGGAACATTTTGGTTCCCTACAAACTTTCCCCACACAAAGCAACAGTTAGACACATATTACAAACACAGCCTTATCATAGAAATGTCTTGGCCATTTTTGTTGACACCTCGTGTGCAAGAAAAAAAAAAAAGATATTTAGTGTCACATTCCATGAAGCCCAGTGTCCTCACAGGATTTGTGTCTCCCGCTTCTCTGTGCGGAGTTTTCTGCAAGACTTTTGTCCAGGAGATTTGGTTTCTCCTACTACCGAAGATATGTATATTAAGAAGGTCATGCTCTTTCAGTTCCCCGCCAGGCAATTAGACAGAGGGTTTTGGGGTTAGACTCTACACATATCTGTTTACTGTTCCTGGACAATACGGTCGATTTCACTGGAATCTGTGCTGTGACAATGGAGACTTTCATGTCGGTGTATCAGGGTCAGAACCCAGAGAACATCATCAGAGGATTATGTATCTCTATTTTCTTGTATTAGCGCCATTCCAAAAATTTTAACCCTGGCTAATTTGATAAAACTGGAAGATAAAAATGATTCACATCTATGTCAGCTGGTAGGAAGGAATTAGAAGGAATTATATGAGTTTAGCAGATCAAAGAAATTGATGAATGTTGCTGTTTTGTGATGTTTTAATTGCAGAATTTAACATATGATATTGCATCCAAAGCTCTGTATGGCTTTGAGTGACTAAGAAGAGTTTGATCAATCAAATCCGTCTTAGCTCTCCGGTTGCTGTCAGGAGCGTCCATTTATTTACCACTTCAATCTGAAATAAGTAAATTCACAAGAGGTGATTGTACAGGACGTCCGTCATGCGTACCAGTTCTTTTTTCACATCATTTGAAGTTTTCACTCTGTGGACACCAGAAAATTTGTTTTATATTTGTTTGTCTCAAATACACTTCTCTCTGTTTCTCCAACAGTAAAGTCTGTTCTCTGGCAGCGAGGAAGGATCGTCCCAGTGCGAAGGACTCATCGGTCTGTCAACCAGACTTAAGTTGCTGTGGCTCTCTGCCCCAACCAGGATTTCAAACACGCTTACAGAAACCGAACACTCTCGACAACCAGAGGGGAGAAAATTCTGAAAGCACTGACATCACTGATTTTGCAAAATCCTCGCCTTTATCCTCAACATTAACAAATTATATCAGTTCAATAAATGTGTGTAAATGTGACCTACAGTAGTAAAACTAAGGCTGTATGTCGTCTTATATGTTGGAAAGAAAACAGTATCTCATGTTCTATTTTACATAACAAACGGGAGTTCTGGGGGCTCAATCATTCACAGCAAAGTAACTGGCCAAGTGGAACGTCCAGATGTATTTTTTTTTCATTTCATGTTCTTCTTAAATGCTATTTTCAAAGTGACTCAAAGGAGTCTCAGTGTAACAACCCTGACAGTCTTCATTAAGGCCTTCATTTTTGTCACCTCCTGCTAAGAAAAAAAAAAAAAAAATTCAATATGACTGACAGTTGGATTTACAATATATACCATACACATTCTTGAATAAGAACTGTAGAGAATTCCCTTTTTGTGACTTTTTTTAAAGAAAAACACAAAATAGTTTATCCAAATTGAATCTCAGCCTATTAACTCAATGTTTCATGCTGATTCATTTGAAAAGAAAATGCGCGAGATGGAAAAGTTCTCAACCCAGGATCGTCTTCGGCTTTGAAACGGTTCAGATTTGTTGTCACCCTTACAGCCAATAAACACTGGCTGCCCTCCTTCAAAATTATTTCTTCTCATAAACTTAGAACTTTGTACATCCTTTTCTCTACATAACATTACTACAAAGAACAACAAAAAATGGGACATGTACTTTTGAAGCTGGTCTCGACTGTGCCATGATGTCCCTGTTGAGTGGAGTGATGTCCACATCAGAACCAGACCAGCCCACGCATACAGAGCTCATTTTGCTCTGTGACGAGTGATTGGTTAAGCGTATCTGTTTGGCCAATAAATAGTTCAGTATGTTTGAATCCTCTTTTGGAAATTCACAGTGAACATGCAGTGTGTTTTTGAGCACGTGACTTGATTATATATAATTTATATCAAAAGCTTTTGCTGCATTTTTTGTTTCATGTTATTCTTCAGCTGATTTTCTTTTTTTTTACTACTGTGAAGTTTTTTTTTTTATTTTGTACTTTCATTTAAACATCACTGTTATTGGTACATTTTTAATCACATTTTTTATTCATCCAAAGAATCACTACATTGATCATTTCAGCGTCTGGCAAAATTTTAATCTTGTTTCTACATCATGTTTGTAAATACAGTGTTACTACACTTTTGGCTCCGTCACCCATGTGAAAGTGTGTGATTTTTTTTTTTTTTTGCAACAGTGAGGCAGCAGACATTGTCAGCCTTTATGGGATCTTCACATCATTACAATGTCTTCCATTGCTGCCCTACTTTTGAAAAGATGCACACAAATTATTTTTAAAGATAGAGTCTTAAATCTCTTAGTAGTTGTGGAAAATAATCAGCATCTCAGTAACATTTAATAGATTTGGTCACCCTCACATCCTCATGGTTAGAAATCCATTTAGTAGGCGTTTCAAATGCTCGAAGACTGAGAGCATCATTTGTAAAATTTGCAGTCAGTGTAGTACCTTTTATCTCTTTATTTGAACGCACTGCTCTGTTCACTCGATAAGACAGCGGTTTGTTAAGGAACTGAATGCTGTTTGCACTTATGAAGAGCGCCTGGTGGTAAACTTATGATGGAGACCAAATAAACACACGTCATATCATCTAGAAGCCGTACTTTTCAGTTACTTAGATAGGAGTTTCTGCTCACACGGCCAGGTATTTAGTCAGCGTTTGCTTTAGGATTAATCAAGTGCGTTGGTGAAGTCAATCACAGTCATTGTAGGGTCAGTGTTTGCCGTAGTCTCTGTGGCTGACATGCAAGGACTCTTCGCTAAGACTACTTTTCTCTCTTAACTTCAGAAATAGTTGATTCAGTTGGTATGTTTCTACATGTGTTTATGAGTATGAGAGGACACGTCAATGTCAGACATTTTAAAACAAAAATCAGTACATTTCCATGATGTGCAGTGGCCAGTTGTAATCTGTTTGCTGATGGAGACCATAGCAGCAATATTTTGTAAATTTTAAGCTTTTGAGTCCATTTTGATTGCCTTCCAGGCAAATTTTCAATGTAGGCCTACAGTTTTCTTTTTTTTCACTTGTGATGTTATATTTATTTTTCCTTCTCATAGTTGTGCTCCTGAGAATGTGTACATAAAATTATAAATACAAATATAAAGATTTACAAATATATTTTCCATTTGAATCTGAGAATATTATTTTTATTTGGTTTTATTTTTGCTGCTGGGCAAAAAAAAAAAATATTGCAATCCACATGAGTTACTGTATCATATTCTTCAGTGTGTTTATCAAGATGCAGCTGCTGTATATTTACGATCCATAAACCACAGCTGTTTCTTTGTAAAACTGAAAAATTTGTGGGTTTTATTGTTCATGCAAATCAATAGGGATTCTTCCAACTGTTCAGCTATGTCGTGTATGTGTTTTCAAATTGCTGTGTGCCCTCATCCAATAGGGAGAGTCCTTTTCGAACATAGCATGACTTCAAAATGAATATGCATATCAAAAATGTGTATTTATGTATATGTGTGTATATTCATCTATTTATACATGGAGATAAATAGATGGCTGTATGTGTGTGTGTGTTTGGACTCGATCAGAATGAATACAAAATAAAGCAGTTCTATGAATTGTTGTCCCATTCGGATAATGTGATACATCCATTGATTTAATATTGAAATCAAGATGGTGAATTTGTCCATATGGAAAGGATTTTGGTTGTTGTTGGAATAACATACCGTATCTAAATGTGGACAAGGTTTGTAACGGGGCTGAAAGAAAGCAAGAAATCGTTGTACTTTTTTTGTTGTTGATAGCCTCAAATAAGTGGGAGACAATTAACTTTTGACTTTTTTCACGTTTGTGTTTTTTTATTGGATTCTCAAACTGTTGACCTATCTTCTGGAACTAGATTCTATGGAAATATATTCAGTATTTGTGCAGATTAGCTGAGCAGAACCTAAACCAACATAGCAGAAAATGGGGAAAATACCCATGAAATACCAGCATCTCTGTGACAGGCATTGCATTTAAGAGTTAAAATCATAAAGTTACAGCAAAGACAGGTTGACTCCTCTTTGCTGACCTTTTTGCACTGAAAAAAAAACTGCTGTCATCTCAAGAGAGATCACCAGGACTAATTGTTCTTTTTGACTGCATTTTGCTGAATTAAATAGAAACTGCAAACTCGCTGTGGAAAGACCTGCAGAAATATACCCTCACTTTTAGTTAGAGTTACCCTAAGAACTGGATTATCATGTCTGGGAGAGGCTGAGGTACATGATTTTGTTTTTTTCCTGACTTAAAACTTGACTTTTGCCAAAACCCAGGAATAGGAGGCGAAACTGTTCAGGTCCCTTTAGGGGCAAAGCCAGTCCTTTCAGCATTTTAAATTCACCTGAGGATCAGGATACACTGCTTCCCTGATGCATGACAGTTGAGTTGCCAAACTTTAATGGCTGATGTCATGGTGCATTTTTGGTTCCCCAATGGTGAAAAGAAGAATAGATAATCCATCTTGAGAGAGAACTGCTGCGTAACCTTAACACTATCAGCATCAGTGAAATCCAGTCCAGTGTTGCAGTTTGGAATACTGTTCCAAACCAGTCATTTTGAAAGAGTCTTTAGATTTCATGAGAAATCCTTTCATGCCATTGTGAATGTCAAGTTCAAGAAATTCATTGACCGATTTTTGTCGCTATGGAGTCATTTATTATAATGATGACTGACGCTGAAATGGGCTCAAATTTGTTTATAATGATATTTCTATATGTCAACACTTGTACTCGGTTTTCGCAGCTTCTTTACATTTGACAACACAACCTCACTGATTGGTTTTCGTTTTAAAACAAAACACACGGTTCGTCATAATAAGTGTCAATCAAAGAAATCCACGATTTCAATTGGTTCAAGCCGACGGTCATTACCCACGTACTTGTTTCACTTCCTGTTGTTTGTAGTAAAGTATTTAACAGTAACATAACAAGCCCTCAAATATGGGGACCCGAGACGATGAATACGATTACTTGTTCAAAGGTAAGTTCTTGTCATTTTTAGATATATGACAATAAGTGCATATTTATTAATCTGCTTGAAAGTAATAGAATTAAAGTAGTAAACAAAATTAAGGTTTATGCTAAAGTTAGCAGGGCTCGTAGACTGTAAGTCATGAAGAGTCACAAACGATACCGTGGTTACAGTAACCGTTATTTAACAAAAGCAATTGTTTACAAAGTAAAATGGTAGTCTTCAACCAAATACATTCTAATAATGTTGAATTAAGCCTCTTGAACCAGTCAGTGCCGGTGTATAACGCTAGTCAATTGACAGGCTAACGACAGGTAAATAAGCTATGTTGTTAAGTAGCAGGCTAACATTTTAGCTCTTTGGCCTTTAATCGATAACCTGAGACGAACCAAAGATAACTAGAATTACGAATAATCAGCCACAGATCCCTGATGCCGTTTTTATTTTGCAGTGAAACACACAATCATATTCGATCATATCCATATCACTTTCAAAGTCGTGACAAGTTTTGGTAACATAGCAATTTGCTAAGTGGTTCAAAACAGCCACCCATCCATAAGCGTCATCACAAGTTTGACTGCGCTAGCATGAATCAAATGAAAGATTTTTACACTTCCCAATCGCCTAAATAAACTTTTAAGTGAGTGTGTTTCCATGCCTACGCTTCTATTCATGTTCGTATTTATGTATTTTTATGTACATGTGTATATATATAACACATGCATATATGTATACATGCACAGTCACTGTCAATTACCATTTGTCAATTCTCTGATTTTACTTTTCTGTTTTTCAGTTGTGCTAATCGGAGACTCGGGAGTGGGGAAGAGTAACCTGCTCTCTCGTTTCACAAGAAATGAGTTCAACCTGGAGAGCAAGAGCACCATTGGGGTGGAGTTCGCCACCCGCAGCATCCAGGTGGACGGCAAGACGATAAAGGCTCAGATCTGGGACACAGCCGGACAGGAACGCTACAGAGCTATCACCTCAGCGTGAGTTTTCAAAGCGGACTAAAGTGGCTCAGACATTTTCTGATGGTTCTGGTTCTCATGCTGCTTACGATGTCACCAGATATTACCGTGGTGCTGTCGGTGCCCTCCTAGTTTACGACATAGCCAAGCACCTGACATACGAGAACGTGGAACGCTGGCTAAAAGAACTGAGGGACCACGCTGACAACAACATTGTCATCATGCTGGTTGGGAACAAGAGTGACCTTCGCCACCTGAGGGCCGTGCCCACTGATGAGGCCCGAGCCTTTGCAGGTAACTCGATGATAATCTGAGATCAACGATAAAGAGATCATTTGTGAAAAATATCTTACAAATTCAAACTACCTAATACAGCTTGACATTTATAGGAGTGATCCTTACTTTCAGTCAGTATAGGATTTTAGTTCATGTGTCAAGTGTTCATTTAATTACATAAGCTTAGTTGGAGTGTGCTTGCTTTTTCATTTCTGTTTTGTTTTTGTTTCGTTTTTTTGCTTACCTGTAAATATTCTTTGGCCTGTTTATACACAGAGAAGAACACATTGTCATTTATCGAAACCTCCGCCTTGGACTCCACTAATGTCGAGGAAGCCTTTAAGAACATTCTCACAGGCAAGAAAATAGCAAGTTCTTGTACAATCTGCATTTCAGTCTCAAAACTTTTTGGGCATTCTTTGACTGTCTCATTGATGTTAATGTTTTGCTCTCTTTCACAGAAATCTACCGTATCGTGTCCCAGAAGCAAATATCAGACAGATCTGCACATGATGATTCTCCAGGCAATAACGTGGTGGATATAAGTGTCCCTCCAACCATGGATGGGCAGAGGGGCAACAAACTGCCGTGCTGCCAGAGCCTGTGATATTTGTATTGTCCCTTTCTCAGTTTGAGTCTTCCCCTTCTCTCCCTCCTCCCACTTCTTTACTTGAAGAGTCATGCTGTTAATGTTATATTCTCATAGGTTCAAAGCTCTTTGATACAAACTCAAGCAGTAGACATTCCTATTTGCTGGCTGCTTCTCTTTCTGTGTCTCTAAGCGCATGTTCTCCTCAGACTGCAAAAAGGTTTGTATCTCTATAATGCTAACCTCGTAATAGCATGGACCTATCCCTTTTTCAATGAGGTTATCCTTGAATCTGTAGTAAACTACAATTTCTTTATTCACTCTCCTATAGATCCTGTTGACTCCCTCCTGTCAAAGGAGAGGTGAGGGATCTGTAGGTCAGTGTATCAGCACTCCAGTGCTCTACTTTGCTTTCTTTTCCGCACCCCAAACCAATTGTTGACATGGTTTACAAGAGTGAACTCCAGATTATTGTGTTTGTGCGACCTGACTGTGCCTGGTATGTGATAACAGTGCAAAACAGGGGAGAAAAACTTGAGAAAAAGTACCATAACCACTTGGAATATTGATGTGACCTTCTGCTTATTGCTTTAATTTTTCCTCTTGGAGCCCTGTGTCTACTGTGACATGAGCCAGAGTGCCAGCTGGCAGTGACTGTCTGACATAATATGGGCGTGTGTGTGTGTGTGTGTGTGTGTGTGTGTGTGTGTGTGTGTGTGTGTGTGTGTGTGTGTGTGTGTGTGTGTGTGTGTGTGTGTGTGTGTGTGTGTGTGTGTGTGTGTGTGTGTGTGTGTGTGTGTGTGTGTGTGTGTGTGTGTGTGTGTAAGAATCAGCTGGAAGTGTGCGTGTGTGTGTGCGTGCGTGCGTGCGTGCGTGCGTGCGTGCATATGTCTGTTTCTTTGCACAAAGATACCAAAGGAGACAGATGCAAATTTGGAGTTTCTTACCAAGTGTATTCAATTCTGCTAAACCGGCAGATAATTGCTGTATTTGGAAAAACAGGATCAGGCTTTTTTTTGCAAGCGTGTGATGTTAGAAATTGTGGCGAGTTGATTGTTGTTGGTAGAAAGATGGCATCAGCCTCAAACCAGCTTTGTATGCACCTCCTCTCATGTCACCAGGCTGACGCTGACTGAAAACCTTTGTACTTTTGCACTTCCAATCATTTCACAGAACAAACCACTGTCTTATTTATCAACATCTCAATCACCTGATTTTCTTTAATATAAAGGAGTCAGTGTCAGTTCCCATATGTCTTTCCTCTGCATTCATTATGAATGTGTAATGAACAAATGTGTGCATGATCTGAGAACATTGAAAATAAAGCCACTAGAATGATATTCACCCGAGTTTCTTTTTAGCAAATTAAAACTGATCCTCAAGTCCACCTTCACATACATGAAGAAAATCTTGAGTCCAAAAGCAGCCAGAAGAAAATGCATTACACTATGTGTCACGGTCGCTTCCAGGCATGAATTTCTCTGAGTTTTTTGAAACAACTATTAAAAGCAACGTCATGTACTTGGGAAAAATATTCACAAACAATACCTTCACTACAATACAAACCTTCATTAATAACGAAAAGCAAGACATGCAGGTCATTTTGTGGCAATATAGTGGGATTTCTTTACAACTATGAAAATAATAATTCCACTCTCATCAGACTGAATTATAAATAAAATCCACATACTCAATAAAGTGCTCCATCTGCCATTTCAGCCTCCAGTTTAGGACAGTACAGCGGATTACAGCAGCTTGGATGTTAAGGGTGAGTTTCAGAGTGATGGGAACATCTGTGATCAAGTATTTACCCCTGCGAAATACTTTAATCAAAAATTAGTTTAATATGTTTTACTGTCAGTGATACGTAATGAGTAATACACCATTTCCCTGACAGTCGTATTAGTACAAGGTCTATTGTCTCACTGGAATAAAAAAAGGAAAACACTCAATGAAATCTGGCCTCAATATCCTGTTATTATAATATCCTGTATTTACAATATCCTGCAATTCACCTGTAATAGAACATGATGCATCAGACTGCAGTCTGTCTGCCATCTGTGGTTCATCCGAGTGGAGACGTTCAGATCTGCTGCTCAACGTGCTCATGGTGTAACTACCCTTATAATTGGTTTAGCAGCCACTTTGGGCAAGACAGTACTCCGATAATGACAAATGATATGCTTCAAATGACATGTATTTTACAAATGTACAAATATACCCCATGGTCTAATTTATAGAATGATATCAAATCTTATCTTGGATTTGTATGTTTGTCTCCACTCAGTGATGTCACAGCATTGCTCCACTGTCACATCAGGGTGGGACCTGCGCTGAGGCACGTTCGAAAAGAAAAATCCTTTTGTTCTATTTTACTTTGACTAAGTGTCTCCTCAACTCCTCAACATGGATGTGTAAATGACTACGTTTTGGAAGTTTTATTCCTTAACACAATAAGCGTATGCCCAGTCTGATAATGATGATGTGACAGTGATGCCACTTGCTTGACTGAGATACGCAAGGCTAAACTGATGTTTTCCTTAGTGAAACCCAAAGATCCTCACCTGGGCCATCTCTCAATATCTGAGAGGGTGAAAGAAACATTTTGTATTATTTCACAATAACTTGTCAGGGAATATGGAGATGCTCTGAGCTTTCAACTGCTTACGTGTCAGAGTCCGAGTGATTTGATAAAAGGCTGTTGACACTGATGCCTTCGTAGTGATCACAGCTTCGGGAAAGGACTGGATTTCTGATTATTTTGTACCCCAATGACAAGTCTTCCTACTGAAATACGATTTAATAACACCTTTATAGAGGTTGTCCTGCTGGCATCACTACAGAAATAGTTTTATTTCTATTCCTGGGGATTCATTACACAGACTTTTAGCTCTTCACAAGCCATTTGGTGTCAGATAAAACTAAACTTTTAAAAATACCTATTTATAGACTAAAGATTTCAAAAAGGCGTATGCTTGTGATGACTCCATCATGAGTCAGGGGCTTGTGTAGGCTTTTATCATTGAGGTCCCGCCTAGTTTCTTTCACGATGCTTCAATGATGCAAACTGGTAGTCAATCAATGTTTATATGCTTGTTCTTCGTGTTTTTTTTATGTTATAGACTATCTCAGTTGCCTTCTGGCAAGTTTAGGGAGAGGAGGAAATTCACATTTCTTGGAACAGAAACTGGTTTGAATTTTCCATCATTTTTGTTACAGTGATTACAAATCATTTAGAGAAGGGTGTCCTACTTTGGGGGCTTGGAAAACAAAACACAAACTACTGAGTTGACCTGGTTTCTGGATTTTCAGATTTTCAATTTGGATAAGAGGGAAAATGATGATTACCTCTTTCACGCACTGAACTCTAAAACAATATTGTCCTGACCCACACTAGCTGATGCCTCCTGGTTGGAACTAATCTCGGAATTAAAGATCACACCATGCTCTCAGGATGCTTATCAGCTTTATGAGTTTATGAGCCACATATTCATCTGTGTTTACTGTTTGGCAGTGTGAGGACCTTGAACCCGGACATGCTGGGATCATTGGCGCTTCCATTCAAAATAAAGTGTAATTGTGATATTAGTTCACAAGCAAAGCATCTGAGGTTAATCCAGAAGCTGCCTGGCTGCCTTGGATTGTGAACACAAAGTAATTTAGTCAGCAAACCAACAGAGATTTTATCTATATAAATATATATATCTTCTTCTTCTTCTTTCGGCTTTTCCCTTCAGGGGTCGCCACAGCAAATAAACCTTCTCCATCTAACCCTATTCTCTGTGTCCTCCTCTCTCACACCAACTACCTTCATATCCTCTCTGACTACGTCCATAAATCTTCTCTTCGATCTTCCTCGAGACCTCTTGCCTGGCAGCTCCAATTCCATCATCCGTCTATCAATATATTCTCTATCCCTCCTTTGTACATGACCGAACCATCTCAGTCTGGCTTCTCTCACCTTCTCTCCAAAACATCTAACATGTGCTGTTCCTCTGATGGACTCATTCCTGATCCTATCTATCCTGGTCCCTCCCAAAGAGAACCTCAATATCTGAGATGAAGATGTTGAGGTTCTCTTTGGGAGAACCTCAACATCTTCATCTCTGCAACCCCTAGTATATATACTGCTCAAAAAAATAAAGGGAACACTTGAACAACACAATGTAACTCCAAGTCAATCACACTTCTGTGTAATCATAGTGTCCACTCAGGAAGCAACACAGATTCATTTTGACTTGTTTAAAGGACATTACATCAAAGTTGGATCAGCCTGGAGTGTGTTTTTACACTTTAATTTTGAGTGTGATTCCTAATCCAGACCTCCATGGGTTAATACATTTGATTTCCATTGATCATTTTTGTGTGATTTTGTTGTCAGCACATTCAACTGTGTAAAGAGCAAAGTATTTCATAAGAATATTTCATTCATTTAGATCTAGGATGTGTTTTTTAAGTGTTCCCTTTATTTTTTTGAGCAGTGTATATAAAATTCAGTAGCATGCAGTTGTAAATGCATTTAATGCGTGTTATCTTGTCATTTGTTTTGTCTATGTTGGGGGATGTGTATATGGAGCACTTTAGGAGGGGACAGATTGTAACACATACATTAGTTAAGATATACTTTATTGATTCCCTGCTGACATTTCAGCACGGAATCAGCAGGGAAACATGAAGCTCTACATTTGAACATAAATTCTTGTCAGGTTTTATTTGAGATGTTTACAGCAGGTCAGAAATATTTCTCCCTCTGCATTTTGGTGAATATGAGCTCTTTAGTTGCATTCAAATATTCGTTAAGATTGTCGGCTGGATTATTTGGGCGACTGCAAGAGGAAGGCGTTAAAAATGTCTTATAATTTCGAAACTGCCTTTTTTATACTTGTAAAATAATAGTCAAGACAGTATCACTTCGAAACTCTTATGCAGACTGGTGATGACATTTCATAAATTGCCATGTACCATGACCCCAAGGTCTTAGTGTTACACGGGATTATTAGGGCCAGGCAGGAAAAAAAGAATGAAGATTGTTTTATTGCACTTCAAGAATCAAGTCAAGGCTTGGAGAATAAAGACAGTGTCATTAAAAATGTCAGTTCCCATATCAAGGTTTCAGGTACAATGTCCAGAATATAGTGAAATTGAATGTTAATGAGGGACAATATGTAAAAAGTAAAATGCTTAACCTGGAAATAAATTATAAAATGTCACTATGAAAAGTTGAGAATATGGAAATGCTGGGTTGTTCAAAATGAAAATGCTAAGAATGAAGTGAAATTGAGGTGTCTGGAATAAAGTCTAGTTTGAGAAAAATATTCGATTTTCAGTAAACATGCTTATTACAAATACAAATAAAATAATTTTTACGTAAAGAATTTTGAGAATAAAGTTGAATTGGTAAGCAAAAAGTGATGAAGTGTTAAATAAAAGCTGTCACTAACAACATTCAACTTTATTCTTGAAATGCTTAAACAAAGACTTTGGATTTGTGCCTTAACCCTCTAATGCTAACATGTATTACGCCGACAATGCCAGTTGCCCGTTGACTTGCACATTTCAATCTTTCTTCAAAACAATCGTGGTTTGCGTGTTTTTTAATCAATCATTTTATTGTAAATGTATCCAGTCCTTAAACCCAAAGTACAACAATGAAAACTTTTTCCAAGTATTCTTCAATAAATACATCGTGATAATATTTTTGGCATGACAACTGATGTAAGACCGTAAGAACCACGCTGTCAAACGAATAATACTGCCTACAAAGGCTGGAGCATAAACTGCACATATCTAAGGGAGAAACTGCCCCTTGATTTGCGCAGCACCATCTAGTGGTCGCCGCTGAAATGTTCCACAATCTCCCTGCATATGACCAGGGTATCAGTAGGATTCTAACCACCTCACAGGCTTCCTTAGGACAGCAGCAGCTTCCTGGTTCTCCTACTGAAGGAACCTTGAAGAATCTGGTGACGTAAAGGCTTCTTTGAGTTTCTTTTATGGGAAAAGAAAAGAGCACTGGTGGATTCAAAGTACTATAGAAAACAATGATAGAAGGAGCAAAGATACAGGAACAAAACATGAAAAAAAGTGCACAGATGATGTGATGTCATGGTGGATTTTGGAGGAAGAGTGTATGTCATGGGGTTGAGTGTCACAGACTCTGGCAGCACTGGAGTTTGTTGCCCTTGTGCCCATCAGTGGTCGGTGGGACACTTATGTCCACAACATTGTTGCCTGGAGACTCGTCATGTGCAGATCTGTCCGCTATCTGCTTCTGTGACACGATGCGGTAGATTTCTGTGGAGGGAAAGCCCAGGTCATCATCCTTATCAAGAGAAAGTTTGTTCAATTTTGTTTATGGCTTTCGTTATCCTTCCTTTGTCCACACTGTTTTCTAAATATCCCATCCTGTTTTAAGGAAACTGGGAGAGATGCGGTATCCTTGCCTGGAAAATTGTTCAACTCTTTTCCAAGTTTCACAATGTTTGAAAGGGCCTCCTTTTCTCATTTTACATAATGCCTTATTTCTCATGAGCAAAATAAGTATCTTTAAAAGGATTGTGTCTTGCAGGTCATACCTGTTAAAATATTCTTGAAGGCCTCTTCTACATTTGTGGAGTCCAGCGCTGATGTCTCAATAAATGAAAGTGTGTTCTTTTCTGATTGAGGAAGAGAAGTCAACCACATCATAAACAGGCACACAGTGAAAGTGTTTATCACACTCTTATGAGGAACCATCGAGTTACCTGCAAAGGCTCGGGCCTCATCAGTGGGCACGGCCCTCAGGTGGCGAAGGTCACTCTTGTTCCCAACCAGCATGATGACAATGTTGTTGTCAGCGTGGTCCCTCAGTTCTTTTAGCCAGCGTTCCACGTTCTCGTATGTCAGGTGCTTGGCTATGTCGTAAACTAGGAGGGCACCGACAGCACCGCGGTAATATCTGGTGACATCGTAAGCAGCATGAGAACCAGAACCCTCACAAAATGTCTGAGCCACTTTAGTCCGCTTTGAAAACTCACGCTGAGGTGATAGCTCTGTAGCGTTCCTGTCCCGCCGTGTCCCAGATCTGAGCCTTTATCGTCTTGCCGTCCACCTGGATGCTGCGGGTGGCGAACTCCACCCCAATGGTGCTCTTGCTCTCCAGGTTGAACTCATTTCTTGTGAAACGAGAGAGCAGGTTACTCTTCCCCACTCCCGAGTCTCCGATTAGCACAACTGAAAACAGAACAATAAATTCTGAGAATGTGATAGAGCGGCATAATGCAGTTTACCAATTCAGCTGTTGATTTTTCACCAGGATAACTGCTGTCCCTATCAACGTCAACCGTTCCTACAGCTATTGAGGATTTTCTGCTTGTTTTTGATTAATTAAACATGTACAACGCGAATTAACATGGATGTGTACAAAATCAGACCCTGTATACCAACACTGATATACTGGGGGGGGAGATCCAATAAATTCTATTCATTACAGCAGTAATATACTTTAAATGTATCCAACGTGCACGGATGGGGTCCGTTTGTGTGCATGCATGCGCTACATGTATGACAAAGTGGACAAATCTTTCCATATAAAATATGTCTCTGAAAATCTAACAAATCATTGTAGTCATCAGTCCTGGGTGGAGTCAGGCATAGCAGACCCAAAAGCTAAATTACTTACTGTGCTGTCTGTACAGAGAAAGCCTTATCAGACTTTGCCCTGTAAGGAGTATTGCAGGAAAAGGATAGGGAAAAAAAACAGCTCACTGGAATATCTGACTCAACATTTTTCAAGGCCTCTCTTCCCACACGGGTGTTGCAAATCATCGGGAGCTATAATAGATTTTTCACACTCTTGGTGACAACCTTGATTAACGCCATGGTCATAAGTGACAAAAACTTAAAGTTTTGTGCTTCTGCGTCTTTGACTGTTCAGTGCTTCTAATGATTTGTATGATCTGACACACATTAAAAACACATTTTCTCCAATAACTAATTGGACAGTTGGCTGGAATGAATCAAAGGAAAATGGCATTATATGATTTATGCTGGGGTGCATTAACACAACAGACCTGTCCCTGGATGAGTGTTTCCAGTGAAACAATGCTGTAATCAGGCTGAAGAGGACGGAAACATATCATTCAATACAGTATGTTGAAACTACTGATGACACTGACGATGATAAACTCAAGGCTTTGGAAATCTGTCAAGTAGGAACTTATGAAAACTGACAGCAGTCAAGGGGGACCCAACTGCTGAAACCAAATCCAAACAAGAGTTTTTCTTTCACCTCAGGCTACAGGTCTGAATAACAGGTCACCCACAAAAGGGACTCACTTCCCTTTCACTAAAATGATCTGATTCCAGAACACACCAAAAACGATATTCTTTGGCACACCATTGTATTCTACGCGACCGTATATAGATCGTTTACTGTTTGTCCACAACGAGGAGCCAGTCGTTAAAATGATGTAGAAATAAGTCATTGCTAATAGCTCCATAGGATTCTCCAACCAACAGCATACAAGGGTAGCTCGCCGCAGAATCTCTTCTATTACGTTTAACGAACCTTCCTACAAACAAAGCAGCTGACTATTAGAAAACAGTCCAATGTGTAACAAACTGCAGTAGTACCCGAATAGTACGTATGATGTTGATTTCAGAAATAGACGCCGTAAGCAAACTAACAATTTGGCTAGCTAACTAGCTAGCGAGCTGCCACAGCCAGCTGATGTCAACCTGACCACTGATGTTAACACAGTTAGTTAGCATTAGCAGGCATGCTGAGCTAACCGTCTTGGTCAAATAACATCGGAAGGGGGCGGCAGCACGCGGATCCTACATCACTTACCCTTGAACAAGAAATCATATTCGTCGTCTCTGTTTCCCATTTTTGATACAGTCACCTCTCAGCCTGCGGTGGGGACAGAAAGCGTCTTCTCTACCTCAACCTGGGTGTTGCGCCAAGCCGAAAGCACACGATGCGCAGCTGCGTCACAGCCGTGACGTTCCTCGGGTCATGTGACTGCAAAACGGGAAAAAACAAACAGGAAAAAAATATATAAGAAAAAAGCGAAACATTTTTTTTTCAGATGGAAAAATCATCTAAATAAATCGTAAACATATTTACAATAAATATGTATGAAAATAAAATCGAGCAGTGAATCCTCCCAAAAACCTAGTCCATGGACCAACGTCCTTGCGGAGCACAGATAAGGAAGCGTTGAAAATGAAATGAAATCCCTGAAACGTCAGTGAACCATCACTTTACGAAATCACATGACTCACCAAAATTCCAACATTTTCACTCTTACTTTGGAGGTCAAGTCCCGTCTTTTACGTTTCCGTGAGCCTTTGCTTGGATACATAAGTGTCTATGCAGATCTGTGGTATACATACACATTTATTTTACTATGGCTTGTACTCACAACTATTTTTGGTTAGATGCCTTTATTCAAGCCTTTATTGAGAGGAGGACTGGATTCTCACTGCAACTGCAGGAAAAGAGCATTATTCTTTCCGATGAAAACGGCACTTAGGAAAAGGACTTTGTTTCTTTTGTATAACTTGTGTTGCTCTTGGAAAAAATGTCATATTCACAAAAGGAGACCACACTTGACAGTCTTTCTTCAGGAAGCGGATCACTAGAGCACCACTTTGAATGGCCTTCAGAATCAAAAGGCGGTACGAACAAATTTTATTTTGGAAAAATGTGTTTAAATATTTGGGCGTATGTGTATCCGCATAGAGAGTATTTTAGTTATACTCTTAATATGGCCGTCTGATTTTTGTATCAATGTATAACAGATTTTTTAATTAAAAAAAAAAGTGTCTGTGCAGGGACATGCACCTTCACAGGAGTACAGGCTATTCACAGGACAATCCCAACCTAATATTTAAATCTCCCTATTGTGGAGCCACTTAAAGCATATTCTATTCTATTCTATTCTAATTATCTGTAAGAATATTTAAAAGTGTCACTGATCACAAAAGTGTCACTGATCACAGTCCAAACATATGTTTGGACAGTGAGGTGCTGAAAACAACCTGTGGGCTCATAAATTGTTAGGTCTGCATCCAACTGGAAAAACGTCAAGGACCAGATGGCAACTTAATCAGAAAAATATTTTATACAAGTCAATGCAAAATAAGAGAAAATTACAATTGCATCTAAATTCCAATAGTTATGTTTCGTTAAAAAAAACAAACAACCAGGCTATTTTGAAAGCACCTGACTGATGGGATCACTGAAATGTTACATTTTCATCTGGAATATAATATTTCTGCGAATCAAAATAGACGTTATTCAATCCGGGTTTCCTAAACACCACTGCGGTGGGATGTTATTGGTTTGTCATTGTGCGTCACTGTGCGTCACAGGCCGGCTCGACGACATCCACACAGCCATGACGTCATCGTCACTCCCTTGGTTTTAGGCTTAACGAGTACTTCTCCGTGCAGCGAAGTGACTTTTAAAAAAAAAAAATATATATATATACATATATTATTAAGAAATCATATAACTGATAAATACTCGAATAAGTTCATAAATAAAACAACTTTGTTCGACAAGCCACTTAAAATTGAATGAGGGGGAATGGAATCATTACTTCCTGGAGCGGAGTGGGCGGTCGTACAACTTACAAACAGGTGTTGAATTCCGTGAAGGTTTCAGACTCCTAAGACGATGGCGAGGAGACCGGTGAGGCAGAGGAGCCAGCTACCCCACTGTTACTATGAAGGATACCTCGAGAAGAGCTCTGTGAACGACAAGGTAGGGATGATCGAGCTTCTACTCATGTGTGACAGAAAGAAAAGCCTGGATTAAAATGAATCACACCTAAATTAAAGGGGAAATAGCAGACAATAGTTTTATATAGTGCGTGAAATAGATTTGGTTCTGACAAAGTTTAGTGGCTTCTTAGATGTACCTGTGTGTGTGTGTGTGTGTGTGTGTGTGTGTGTGTGTGTGTGTGTGTGTGTGTGTGTGTGTGTGTGTGTGTGTGTGTGTGTGTGAGAGAGAGAGAGAGAGAGAGAGAGAGAGAGAGAGAGAGAGAGAGAGAGAGAGAGAGAGAGAGAGAGAGAGAGAGAGAGAGAGAGAGAACGTCACAAAATATTGTGACAAGTAATTGCACAATAAGCATCTCCCTGTTACTATCTCTTGATTTCACCCTGCTACCTGTTCAAAGAGGGAGACACCAAAAAATGCATCCTGAAATTAAAGACAAAAACTCAGAATTGTGTTTTGACAGAACTTATCCTCAGAGCAGTCACAAACAAACAAACTGTCAACAAGACACAGCGCGCGCGGAAAGAGGTGTGTGTGTATGTGTGTGTATGTGTGTGTTCAAAGTTGCAATACTATACTGGGCATCCCTTTTAAAATGAAAGATCTCTGTCTGGAATATTTGAATTTTGTGCTTTCTATATCTCTAAAGGCTTTCTTGTTCATTTGCTCAGAAGAAGTTCTCGACTGCTTTGTGATCAAAGAGATCCTTAAGCCGACTTAGACATCTTAAGAAATGTCCTACAAATTTAGAGTTGGGGCAAATACAATAACATACATTTCCTCTTGAAATGCTGTGGAAAGGAGGAAAAAAAGAGGCTTGAATTGGAAATTATCAGCTTATGTAAAAGGTCCTTAGCCTTGTAGCCAGGTATAAAGTGATGGACCCAAACGTTAGTGTTCTCCTTGCTTGTTCCCACATCAGCTGGCTTGTTGCAAACCAACAGAGTTGTGCACTCTCTAGCTTCAGATACTTGACATTGTGCATCTCCAACTTGTCTGACTTCTTTTCTGCTTGACATTCAGAGAATCCAGAACTGCCAATGACACAAACTTGAAGGGCAGGCTTTCTGTGTGCACTTCTGCCAATCCCTTGCTGTGCGAATATTTGTTTAAAGCTTGTAGGAAAATCAAATCACAGTCTGAGGGGTATACTCGAGGACTTCCCCTGTATCACAATTACAGGGTCATTATGAGTTAGGGCGAGCGAGACGTTTATTGTTTTGGTGGTTTGAAGTCTACCGTTTGACTTTATTGCCAATCCAATTTAACATTTTCAATTACAATAGAGCATGTAAAGTCATGTAACTGAGGTTCAGCGTGGCTGGTTGTTGCACATTATTCAACGCTACGTTGTGTTGAAAGTATTTACAAAAGGACAACAAATACCAACCTTAATTTTGTCATACATTTCCTGGTATTGGCTCTGTAAACTGAGTTTCTATTGGGCCCCAGCTACAGAACGTTTGACTCATCATATCTAATCCATAAATGTTGCCTGCTTTTCTATTCACTTCCTGTTGTGAAATTTGGCTTCATTTGTTATCCTTTTTTAATCTTGTCTTTAAAAATGGAAGCTGGAATCTGTTGTGTGATTTATTATGTATTTGAGGTGTATCCTCCCCTATCTGTTTGCATTTGAACAGGACCCCCTGAAACTTTGGACGTGCCTCTGCGGAAACACAATCTTCTTCTTCAATGACAAAAGAAACACCGATGTAAGTTGTCTGATCCGGGAATTGTGTTTGATCATGACGACAGCGGAAAGAGTTAGGGAGAAAAAATGCTGATAATTTGATAAGAGTTTGCACCTTGGTTCCAGTTCCTTTTATCGGTGTGTGTTATTTCACCAGTACATCGAGAAGTTGGATCTCAACGGACTGATTTCAATAACCGATGACAGCAGCGAAGATTCAAAATCAGAGGCGGCCAGGCTGACTCTCCAGATGAAGGATGACATTATCAAATTCACAGTTAGGGTTATGACAAGGAATTATTCATTTATATAAGATCAACATAAATAAAAAATATTGAATCTATTTTTTTTTCCTACTCTACATTTTCTCTCCAGGCTCCTAATGCTCAAGCTCGAGAGCTATGGAAGGGCTTCATTACATCTGTGGTTGAGGTCCGTTTGCATCCAGTCACCCCCACTCACTTAAAGCTTATGTTGTTGAATGTTTAATGTGCATTAATCATCGAACGTATCAACAATTTGAGTTTGACAGGTCAGCACCTTTTATTGATATCAGCCAAATGCTGACGTCTGCATCTTTATGTTGTTTGTGCCTCCTTAGCTGTCAGTACCTACCACTCTAAACCTGCTGCCAGGCCAGATGCAAATGATGAAAGAAGCAGTAGAGAAGGAAAGGGAGAGAGTGAAAAAAAGTCAGCCATCTCTGCCTTTTCTCATCAGATCAGCTCCTCTGTCTATTGTCCAGACAGACATGCCAGTGTGAGTATTGATTTCTTGTGGAAAACATAACCAGAACATCTACTTCACATATGGGGATTCTCTTTGGGAGTAAAGAGGATAGATAGGATCAGGAATGAATCCAGAGGAACAGCATATGTTAGATGTTTTGGAGTCAAAGTCAGAGTGTGGTTCGGACATGTACAGAGGGATAGTGAATATTAGTCGAAGGATGCTGAGGCCGGAACTGTCCGGCTGAAGGCCTAGAGGAAAGCCAGGGATCGAGGGATTGAGTTAAAGAGGACACGAAGTTAGTAGGTGTGAGAGAAGAGGATGCAGAAGAAAGTGTTAGATGGAGGCAGATGATTTGCTGTGGCAACCCCTGAAGGGAACTGCTGAAAGATCATGGTAATAACAAATTGTTACAAAAAAAAACAACAACACAAAACCATGATGTGGAAAAAAAGGAACACATTTGAAAAGAAGTTTAAAATATACTTATTGTGTGGAGCCAATCTTCACTGTCTTTCGAATTTAACGTCGATCATCTTTTTTTTAACATTGAGTTTTACTAATAATTATTTTATTTAACATTTCCATAAATTCTCCATCAAGAATGTACATAATGTCCTTCAAACATTTTTCAGATAGATATTTTCTGAGGACCATTTAATATGACATGTGGTAAGGTTAGCTCAACTAAGATGACATAAATTCAGCTCAATAAAGTATTCATTTTTTTTTTTTTTTTTTTATGCCCAAAGAATGAGGTTTGTATCCATCAGGCTTTAGGTATTGATGTCTAGTTACTGATTGAGGCATTGATATTGGAAACACGAAAAGAAACAACGTAACTGATGGCTCTGCTTAAAAGCTATAAATAATTTTGGCACTTGAACACTGACTCACAAACCTGCCCAGTTTCGATGATTGTAGTTTTTCTTTGTTCTTTTTCCGTGTGTCTCATCTCTGTGTTGGCTGCTGCTACCCTTCAGGTGTTACCACAGAGTGTCTCGCCTGGAGGCAGAACTGCTGCTAAGCAGAGAATTCAAGAATGGAAACCTGCTGCTGCGACCTGGGAGAGATAAAGATACTTTTGCCATCAGCACCAGGCAGGACCTGAACGGGTACATGCTTATACTTACTGATATGCATATCACACACTTTTTTTTTTGCTGCCTCACACAAAAACACAGTGGAATTAAGTGATCATTTAACAATTCATCGCTGCTTCGTCTGGAATTTTTGTTCTAGATGTTATCAAAGACAATCCAAAGGCAAATCGCTACCCATTCAACACACTGCCTTAATGCTGTCGCACAGTTCTGATGAACAAACTTGTAACTCAACTTAGACACCACTGATTCCTTACTTAACTTGGATTTGAGTTGTTTGGCTGGACGGACTTTACGCTGTCCCCCAAAACCGAAGAAAATGTGTTTTAAAAGGGAACAATATAAGTGAAGAAAAATACTGCACATTTGATCAATAATTATTGACAACTCATTGAACAGATTTTTAAATCAGTTGTGTGATTTTCATCGAAGTGTCTCAAGCATTTAGTTCCTTTATTTCAGAAAGTGCAGAAGTGCTGCGCTGGAACTTTATACCACAAGTAAAATCCTTGTCTTCCAAACTTTACTTGAATAAAAGTAAAATGCACAAATATAAAAGTTAAAATATGTCATTTGGCAAAGTAGATTGTCTCTCAGTGTTTTATGTGCTTCACTGCACGTCTTTGGGAAGTATTATAACTGTGCAGCCTGTCTTACGTGTTACCTGCACTGAACCCTGACATTTGTTACTCTGTTTCCTCCTTCCCCTCTGTTAGCTCCATCTTCAAACATTACCGTGTGAGTCCCAAACAGGAAGGGGGCTACGCCATTGATGTGGAGAATCCCGTAAGTGTGTGCTGTTGTCAACCGATGTGGCATGGTAGTAAACTGCTTTGTTTTGTCTTTGAAATGACCAATTGAATTTGTTTTAGATATGGGTGTGTTTTTTGTTTTTTTTCAATTCAGAACCGAAACAAGGAGGAAGTGAATAACGATCTGTTTTTCCTCAATCGAGTAATTATGTATACTGTCCAGCATTTTATATATTAGAAAAATTAACCTTAAATTGGTATGAAGAACTTGACATACGCCCATAAATACTTTGGCAAAGCATTTTTTTTTTCTTTAATAGTTACCTTTTAGTTTTAATGTAATGTTGTTTCACTGTTCAAAAGTACATTCTGAGTGGGTAATTTCATAGTCAGTCTATAGTTTTCTCTTCTCTTCTACATTTTTCTCTTTATTTTTGCAGGTCCGCTGTGCCACCCTTCATGATGTGATTGACTATTTGGTAGAAAGAACAGATGGAGTTCTGGTCCCACTCACCTTTGAGGAACAATATGAAAAAAACATTTGTACGTAAGAAAACTATTTCACAGAACCTTCCTTATTTTCTCTTTTTGTGTCTCGACCGTTAACTCATCTTTTAGTGATGCATCTGAACAGCAAATGCATGGGTTAAACACTCATTCTCAGCCAGCCTCTCCTCCTGCACCATCATAACCTAACTCTTTCAGTTAATAGTTTAGACATACAAGTGTATAAACTCTTTCGACTTTCTAGTTTGAATATTTAGCTTAGTTCCATTTTATGACATCTTGTGTAATTACATTTGTTTTATATTCAGCTTTTATTTTGTCCGATCATGAAAATGGAGAGAAAAGTATCCAGGAAGCGTCGTCAAGTTCTGTGCCACCAAGTGTACCTCCCAAAAGAGGTACTGTTTCCATAAATAAAGACACAGAGAAACACACACTCTCAAATATTTGCATTATTTGTCAGACTTGTTTACTCATGTTAGATAAGGTACCTGAAAATTGAAAAACAGTTTGACTTCATGTCAGATATGAACTTTCTGTAAATCATAGACTATCATGCGAACTACTGATCCCCTTTTTGCTATATGAAATAAGATTAAAGTAATTAGAGGTTTCTGGTTTATTTTTTTTAAATAAATCATTTCAGGTCATTTCAATGAAAACACCTTTATCTTATTGAATTGACAGTAAAGTTAGCTCATCTCTTACCAAATAGATGTTTTGATCACACCTGACGGTCACTGATTATGATTTAATATATTGATTTTCACTAAACCATATTTTCTGCCCCTATATACCCATGGTAATTTAGGATTATATAAAACACACAAAACCTCTATCAACACCGGGCCTAGTTGATACCCTATAATAGAAGAGTCCCTCTGAGTCAAGACACACAATAAAGAACATCAATTAAAACCATACTTAAAATGAAATGAAGGACTTAAAACGTAAACAGCTGTTGATTATCGAAGCCTTGAAAAAATACAACTCAACTGAAAGTCAATAAACAAGGTCAATGCTTTATGCTTGTTTTTTTTTTTTTGTTTTTTTTCTTTCTTCTTTTTCACAGTAGCTCCAAGGATACCAGCTCCTTCACCAGCTGAGGAGGACTTGTATCTGAACTGTGACATGCGTGAGTGTCTTATTTTCTGCCTCTGGTCACATCATTTACTGTGATTGGTTCTTGCTGTTTGCTGTGCTGCCTGCAAAGATTAACCGGTGTAGCTTTTCTTTTAAACCACTTGTAATGTGGTTTAAAAGAACATACAGAAGAACAAAAATTAAAGCATTCTGCTGTCATGTTTTTATCAAACATATGTGCATAGTGTAGCGAGTCACAAATGTTGGGGTTTATGTGATGCTTGTTTTCTGTGTGATTTTGTGATTGCTGGGAATTTTGTGGGTGTTGTTTACGGTGCAAGGAATTCTGTTTTTACCTGGAATTGGCGGGAACAGAGTTGTATTGCAGGCTTGTGTGGCGTGGCTGTGGCCAACAATAGCTATTGCTTATTAAACAGATGTTTTACTGCCAACCGGGTGTTTTTTCCTGACTAAAACGCTACAATATAGTCAAACTGGATGCTGTGTTTGAATATTCATTTTGTTTTTGTTTGTTTACCTCAGCAAAACCTGATAATAAACCTCCCAGTAAAGCTATGATGCCTCCAGTACCTGCTCCACGAAAGACAGTTTCCACAGTTCCCTCCTCGTTTGCTTCCTCAAACAGAGAAACAAACGTGCAGAACCACAACGACCCAATGGGACAGAGTAAGTCCATGTCCGTGGTTTCAATCCCCAGACATCTTTCCCCATTTTTTTGTTTTCATGTCATTGCATTACCTCTCCCTACAGCAATATCGGAGCTCAAACTTAAGTTTGAAAAACAGGTCAGGGGTCTTGACTGACCTCTGAAGGGGGAACCTCCCTAAGACTTCTGTGAAATACCTGTCCCAGTAAAGTGAAGAAACATGAGCAAGGATGATCTTCTTATTCTTCACCCAGTGTCTCCCAGCAGTGAAAGCCCTGTAAGGATTTATTGATTCTCCACTGATTCACCTTTGTTAGACAGTAACTGACCTCCTGCAAAGGATGTACATCTACAATTACAAATACTGTCATCACTACGCATCTCTTGTACACTTTTAAAAACACTAAGTTTTGTATCATTGGTTTTTTTCTCTTGAAGTTTATTACATTTTTTAGCCAGCTATTTTTATTGTGTGTGTGTGTGTGTGTGTGTGTGTGTGTGTGTGTGTGTGTGTGTGTGTGTGTGTGTGTGTGTGTGTGAGAATATACCGGAGAAGTGCATTTCAAGTTATAAATACTTGTCCGTTTTATTTGAAAATTCAGTTATTTCCAACATAAATAATATAAAGCCCTGTTTTCAAAAGTGAAGTGGTGAAGTGAATGGTTATTTTAGGTTCGTGATTTATTTCTGAAATATGTTAACAGCCCTATGACCTTAAGGGAAGGTTGTGGTGAGCAGGTATTTTGTCCTTGTGTATTTGAAGGAACTGTAAATACTATACCAGTGTGTTTTGAGGTCAAATTACATGCTTGCTTTACATCACTCGAGACAGATGTCACTTGCCAATAAGCACATCGTCAAAAGTGAATCTGTGTGTGTGTGCGTGCGCACACGCACACACAACATTGTCTATTTGCTTGCTCCTTGTTCAAACAGGCATCCAGAAACAAGGTGCTCTCACTCCTTTATTACCTCATGGTCTGATACATCATGGTTGAAAAATTAAACTATGTACAATAAATTGTGACGCTGTCAGAATGTGAGATAAATGTTAACAGTATGCTCAGCTAGATGCTTCTTTATAGCATTGCAGGCTACAGGTATTGAAGATACACATACAAAGGGAGCGTGGCAAAATGGAATATCCATGTGTAATATGACAAAGAAGCAAGTGATAGTTTGCAGTGTGCACAGGTAAGAACTTCATTTCACAGGTTTCCAGAGTTGATTACTTCTGGTTTTAATCCAGATGGTCACCTAACCCAGTTAAAAACCTCATGAAATAAATATATATTTGGTGAGGCTTATGGCTAGCTAAGGATTATAGTCGGGCTGTAGCATGTTAGCTAAGCCACTGCACTCTCTCTTCAAAAAATAAAGTGGCAAGGAGGGTAAAAATGCATACAAGTTCATACAAGGATTTTGGTGCCATTAGGTGAAGAGAACATGTACGACACAGAATTCCAAAATCAAGAATCCAAACTTTTAAGCTTTTTACTAGTTGCCCCCCTTCCTATCCAGGGACTGGATGATAATAAGCACTAACCGAGACGCAAGTCGGTATAAACCCCAGTTTTAAAGCGCAGAAATTGCCTGCCCAGTGAAATGTAGTGATTACTGATTTATTTAATGTGTCATTCAATGGCAAACAAATCAAACTCCGCACCTCTAATCTACTAAGGTCTTGACTCATTCAACATAATGCAGTAGGCGCTGAAAAATAGTTTTAAAAATTCCTGATTCAATGATGAACTACATTCTATTGAGAGGCATTTTTAACAGCAGGTTATCGTTTGTACAGACGTGGCAGCTCGCATGGTTTCCAAACACTAGACACTGCTATACACTGCTTTCTTGAGCAATTTAGGCAACAATGTAGTTTGTGTGACAGACACTAATATATTCTTTTAACACTTTTGGATTGTTTTTTCTTTTTTCTTTTGCTAGGTTCATCTTTGGGAATCTTCCCCATATTTCAGTTGGTTCTTGTAGCTAATTACTATTGATTTAACATTTGATATATTCATATAAAACATGTGCTTTAAACCAATTCTTGAGGAAATTTCCACCTAATTTTAAACTAATTTCTACCTGTTTTTGATCATCCTAAGTCATCCCAAGTTGTAGGTTGACTTTAATATAGAATAATCAACACATTTTCTGGAAATGTGTTGTTTAAGGTTGAATGTTTCTGTTTTATTACAAGATTTTTTTTATGAAGTGTGGGAACCCCGTTTCAGGAAAGAATTACCACAAAACTGCATTATAGCCCAGTTATATTCACTAACACAGTAATTGACATTGGAGTGAAATAGGGATGAAATTACTTGCTGTTATTTGATATATCAGTTAAGAAATGAGAAGGAAGGCACAGTGAGAGAGCAGATGTGACAGGGCTTGACCCTTCACCGGCAGCTGCATGACAGTGTGGCAGACAGTTTCTGGTGTGGCAGAGGAAGGGCAGCGTCCAGCGCTAAGTCATTGCTCTAGCAGCAGCGGGAAGGTGCTAAATATGGGTGTGGAGAGAAACAAATCTAGTAAGACTAAACCTAATGTGTCCAAAGCATCCCAACGGCCAGAGTCACAATTCTGAAAGATTCTGTCTCTGCGAGAACAAATTACCCATGAAAACACAGATTGGTGTCATGCATTATACTGTCGATGTTCTGTTACCCTCGAGTGATCAAACTCTTCCATTATATAACTTTGACCTCGGTCGCGGGGCAGCTAAAGCTACCCAGCTGGCAGACAGGGTAGGTCTAGGTGAGGCTGGCATTGGAGCTGCTGGTGCCGCTGTTCCTCCTCTGGCCACTTTGCACCACACTGGGGACCTGCAGGCCGGTCACTATAGAGAAACTGCCATTCCAGACCTGCAGGGTGGGGGATCATTTAGAGACAGAGGAAGCAAAGAACAGCAGTGCTGTTGGACAGTTCTTACCATGAATGCCGGTGTGACTGGCTGCTGGAACTTGGTTTTGAAGGTGTGCATCAACTGCTTTGTTTTGGCATTTAAGAAAGACAGTACACCTGGGGTGGATGAAAGAGGAAATTCAGTCACTTGTAATAAACAGTGTTGCGTTATCTATTGACAAATAAACAGAATCACTTTTTGGGATGATTTGTCAAAGACTGGTTGATATGTTGAGCTGTGATGCTGAGTGTTTGATTGCTATACATAATTTTACCGAGTACATCCAAAAATGAATTCTATGGACGTTTTCAAGTCATTACTGAGTTAAATCTGTTTGTGCCATTAATGAGAAGTTCGGTCATAAATAATGCCGTTTCATGGATGTCAGTGGCACAGATAAGGTGAATTTCATGAAGAGAAGTGTACTGTTTCAAAAGGTAAAAGCGTAACTTGATCTTTCGCAGCAGATGCCAAATATCTGGAGTTCTTGCATGCATTTTTATTGTCTCTGTGCTCATCTCTCTCACCTTCGTCATAGTTGCAGTAGACCCCTATACTGCTCGGGATGGGACAGTCCAGCGTTCGAGCCTTGTTGTTGTGCTTAGCTGTTAGGCTCTGCTGGAGCCAGTTGTTCAGATGGATACACCAGGAAGCACCGCTTTTCCCCAGCTGGTCGAATCGGCCGAGGTTCCTCAGGGCCACGCCCACGGCGAAGGCCTTGCTCTCCTTGTCAAAGCGCACCTCCCAGTACTGCTGTCCAGCATCAATCATGGTATCAGCTGGGTTATGATGACACGCATATAGAGAATATAAGCATGACTTTAAAGGGAGCATATCCTGGAAAACATGAATAACTCAATATCTGTGGTTCATGTAAATAAATATTATCTGCAGTTTGTAAGAAGTGGTTATCAAATTCCATGTTACTCATTTACTCTACAATCAGACAACTGATGACATTCTGGTCATGGTCGTTTTCACATGAGTCTGTTTAAAGATAAACTTCTGTTGTAAAGCAACATTTTAACTGCAAGGCTGACCTTATCTCACTGAACCAGAACTAAGTGAGTTTTAGCTGCATTTTTGTTTCTATTCTTACCCAACACAGTGTAGGACTCGGCTGTAAACCTGTCTCTGCCTGGCCGGGAGGTTGGCGCTCTTTTCGGTGACATCAGCGCTCCCCTGATTACACATGAGAACCTTGAGAACACAGTCTTACTTCCATTTCTATATTATGGTACCATATTCTGTAGACCTATCTTGCTTTTCAACTATTTTCACATCTCTGTTTGAAGTACATCTCAAATACAAAGGAAAAGGGAGTGTGTGTACAATAAAACAGTTTGTATAATGCAGGAAAGAGAAGAATGTTAGAACTTAGGGACTGAACATAATAAGTGTTTGACCTCAGTAATTTGTAAAGGTTTCAACAACTGTCAACTCATGACTATGGTGTAAAAAACAAATAAACAAATAAATAAATAAATAAATAAAAATTGATCTTCAACTTTTCAAAGCAATCCTCAGCAACACTAAGCAAATAACACTTCTTTTAGATTGCATCAACAGGCAAAATTAAATGTCAAAATCTTCTTGCATATTTCTGTTGAGAATGATACTGAAATAATAAGAACCACAATGACATTATTTTTAAAATGATTTAGATCCTTACAACAAGCAAAGTTATTAATAATCATGTCAAACAACAGAACAAAACAATTCATCTAGTGTTTCACATGAGCAAACAGTCAAGGCCAAAAGTTTGAGAATGACACAACCATAGAAACATCTGGCAAACGCCTAAAAACCCTGAAGGTACAGACTTTGTGAAAGCGTCATTCTCAAAACTTTTGGCCATGACTGTAGAATCAGAATCAAAAGGGGTGCAAATGAACCCCCGCACACATACACACATTTCAAATATTCATGGTTGAAAACAGAAATAGTTTTCAGGTCTGGGATTCTTGATTCAATATCAGAATCATCGAATGATACCCCGATTGCACATGATTTCATTTGTTTTTTCAGGTGACTGTTAGTAATTCAGGGTTGAAAGACGCTACAACCTGCATAAACCTAAAACACAAACCTCGCTGGGGAGTTCATTGGAGAGCTGGTGCGGGTCTTCTCTTTACGGATGTCCTGCATTTTCCCTCCACTGCTGTCCCACTCCACACTCAGGTCTTCTATTTTCAGGTTCTGGTGGGCCGAGGCAGCATCCAGTTTGAAGTTAAAGGCTGTGAAAGCAAAAGCAGAATATATTCACATTCCTGTGAAAATTGACTTTTAATGCATCGTGAAGTTAAGTTAACATAACATAAAGTTACCCCCCCCAGTAAAATAACCTCACCGTGGGTTTCCAGGGTGACAGGCTCAGAGAATTCTCCTGCTACAGCCTTGTTGCAGGCCCTCACCCTGAATGTTATGTAGCGGGTGTCAAAGCGCAGACCTAAGGATTAAAAAAAAAAACAACATACAATCTTTAGTGGTTCGTCTTAATTCAATAAATACATAATACTCTATCTGAACTCTGTGCTGACCAGAGAGTGTGTGCTCCAGCTCTCGTATCCCCTCGACCACCATCCAAGGGTAGTCCTCTCTGATGCGCGGGGGACCTTCGTGGTTTGTACGGCGATGTTCCAGGATGTAGTGGTCTATTTTACTGTCTGGCTCCGGTAAGGTCCAAATGACAGTTACTGTGTTGTCGCACACCTGACACTCTGACACCTGGATCTCCGGCGTGGCAGGGACTGAAAAAAAGGCAGTTACAGTCTTTTACAACTGTGAGCATTAATAATGATTTCATTTTTAAAATTGGGACTGACAATATGACAATTATTTCTGGTTTGTCTTCAAGAAAAATGCCAATGAAGGTTTCATGATTTGTCTGATGTTTTTGCGATTTGGAGGCAGAAGAGCTTCACCACATACTGGCAGGTAAACACTCAGCTAAGCTCAAGACATGTGTCTTTTTTTAAGATCGATTCCTAAACATTGTCACTAACAATGACAGACACCACGTTTAAGGCATATTTTCAATTTTTCCAGGAATTTGCAGGTAATTTTTTGGTATCCTTCTGCTGACATCTGGTTCATAGTACTTTAAAAAGAGAATTTGTCATTTTTTTTATTATTAATAATTATAAGTATATCCTTGTTAATTTGCAACTTTTTGGAATTTTCAGTTCTTAAGTAGCTAGTTTTGAAATAAGTATTTTTTTGATAACTACCAACATCATGTTCACACACACGTGTGTGTGTGTGTGTGTGTGTGTGTGTGTGTGTGTGTGTGTGTGTGTGTGTGTATTCTTTTTTTTAGTTTTAGGGTGGCCGTGGAAAGCTAACCTTTTTGCAAATGCAAGCAGTTACGAAACTTACATTTGTACATTTGAAGTACATCTGAACTGTCAAATCACATCAGTGACTTTAAAGGGTTGTAACAGCTGCAGAGTTGGGGCATGATTGCTTGTGGTTTCCTAACCTGCAGTGTCCTATTTCACACTATATGCAGTCTTCAAATCAGACACAGAAAACCTCAAATGTGAGTCATCCGCATTGATGCAACATGCAGACTGTTCTTCATCAAGTCTTTGAGTGAACGTGCTTGTGGTTTCAGTTGAAATTGAATTTATTGCATCCCCTTTCAATGGAATTTGTAAATATTACAGTGATGATTGAAGAACAGGGTAACCAAAAGTAAATTCCAATAAATAAATTCACAGTTAGAAATGTACACAGTGAGAGAAACTAAGACTTTTCAATTTTTGTTTCACACTAATATCTTTACTAAACATGCACTAACATGCGTCTCTCCACAACAGAAATGGTCAAATTATGTGATTCATTTCATTTGTTACAGGAACTGCTTTATGATAAAGTTTATTGTCAAACTTTGTGCCCACTCAAACTTGTATCTCCTAAATATTGAGAAAGAAGAAATTTTACAATATTTGTGATTTCACAAATCATGGCTGCAGGCCAACCTCTTAAAATCTGATTGACAGAAAAACACTTTGATCAATGAAAACATTCAATGTCATGCTAAACCTCTAAACCTTTACAAGAAATTAACATTTTAATAAGGGGGTATTTTGGGGGGATTTTGATATTAACATTATAAATAAAATAATGTATTTGTTGTGAGTTGTTAAACTCCTTAATGCTGTTTGGCTGGTCACTTTAGAGGTCAAATCATATGACGATAATCTCTTTGCCTCTTGGGTATAGAAAACCATAGGATAAGAAAGGAAGTGGGAATGAAAATATTTTCTTGAGTTAACTTTTTCTAATCATTATATACTATCAACTGTAGAAGCCAAAGAAAATGACTCAATAAGCAGACAGCAAACTACAGTACAAAAATCCTGAAAAAACTGAAATTTGAGCTCCTATTTGTTGCTTTGAGTGAGTACTGTAGCAGACCTGGGAGAAACTTGAGGCCCTGCAACATTTCCTTCTCCTGGCTGAAATCCACCATCAAGTGACTCATGTTGTCACTGGCTTTAGCCTTCAGGGAAAGGCGAAAGGCTGGAGCCATTGTCACACTACAGGTAAAGAGACACGCAAAGACAGACAGAAACACACAGAACGGAAAAACAAACACAATTTATTACTCCATTGACTCAACAGGTTGAGAAAGGTGATTCTAATGCCGCCACTTGCAGGAAAAAGGCCTCTAACTAGACTTCTGCTACTACTCAACTCTTCACCCTGATCCACACTCAGAGGCAGAGCTAGAGAGGGAGCATTCATCCAGGAAGGGGCTGACACAAGATGGTACAGAGGCAAGAGGACAGTGGGAAACAAAACGACAAAAGGCCTCCACAGTGCGTATTGTCTAAGAAATGGGTGCGGTGACTACATGTCGGAATACATGCACGCTATTATATGAGATGGCTCTCTGGTTCTAGCTGCCTATGACAAAAGGGAAGCAGTAGATGACTGAGTACTATACCTATCTTTAATGTCTTTGGCCGCCTGGAGAGGAGAAGCAGAGAGGGAAAAGAAAAGGAGAGAAGAGATAGGGAGCAAAGAGAAAACTGAGATCATGTTGTAATGTCACATTTAGAACAAACAGTGACTGGTGGCGAGACTGATTAACTCGCTCACTGGAACTGACCAGCAATGAGAACAAATTCACTGGTGAGCAGCTAACGGGGCGGGGGGACACTAGCATTGCAGTGGTGATGGAGGCGGTCAGTTACCTGAGTGAAACCATCTGTTTCAGAGGAGCAGAGCGTCTGGTTGGCCAACTCCAGCAGCTCCTCTGAACTCTCCAGGGCTTTAGAGCAGGCGCTCAGCTGACTCTGAGGAAAACACGCACTCAAGAGTCAACCTAATACCAACTCTCACGTTCCCTTCTCACTAATAATGGAACTGTTGTGCTTACAGAAAAAGCAAGGCAGTTCACAGCATCATTTGACAGTCATGGCTTGGCCTTGAGGTTGTGGCGATTTTGAATTCATGTCGGAACAGTCACAAAGCGGAATTCAACAATCAGTTATGTTTGACAGGAGCAGATTTACAGAATCACAGATTTACTACAGCTAGTTTCAAACGACAACTGTCAGGGTCCTCTACAAACTACTGCCTTTCAATTACAATAACATAATGCCAATGTGAAAAGAAAACACATGATATTTACTTTGTCATCTTCTCTGACTTTATTTACATACATTCATAATTTTGACTTCAATGTTAAAAGGTCAGTTGACTGCTTTTTCTTGGTATTTCCAGAATAAAAATCAGCAAAATTCCCACCAATTGCAATTTAGTGTGATGCAGCTAATTTACAGGTAAAACAAATATTGGCATAAAAAAACAGCAATGAAAATGAAGCACTAAAGACAGACCAGACAAATCTAAAAGTCAAAGACAGTTGTCATGAAACAAAAATGTCAAAACAAAATGTGTCATTTTATTAGATACTTATACTTTGCAACTGACTATTCTTAGAGCTCGGTGAAAAAATTTGGTGGCATCTAACTTTGTATGATAGAAAGTCCACAATCCCAGACAAAACCTCTGTCACCAGAAATGGTGAATAATAAGAGACAAAAAGTCACAGAGACTGCAGCGGTTACCTGTAGCTCATATGTGCGGCTCGCCCTCTCCTGCTTGATCCGTGTCAGCATGCTCTCCTTCATCTCATCCAGGGCTGTGTGGAGGGAGTTGAACTCGGACTCCAGGTCCTCCTGGACTCGGATGGAGTTGGCCTGTTGTTGCAAAAGAAGATTGTCAAGAGGGTTTGCCCAGGACACGTGCCTGTTATTCAGCTACATTGTGTCATCTTACCTCCAGGTTCTCCAGGTTCTGTTTGAGACTGCAGACAAAGTTAGAGATCTCTTCATTTTTGGAGGCCAATGTGTGGGTGATCTTACGCAGAGATTCCTGCAGCAAAGACAATACTGAACACACGGGATACTAAATACTGAACATCATGGGGTTCAACAACAGGATGATCCAACCCTCTGTGAAAATCTTTTAGGATGTGAACTGCCTTTTCAAAATGATCATTTTATTTGTCCTTGTGATTTGGAAGGGACCTGCCTCGGTGCCAGGGAGTGAGGACACTTCACGGGCGGAAGGATGCGCATTCATAATTTAATCATGCACCTCGGCAACCATTGAACAGACGATTTCAAAGCAATGGACACACACACACACACACACACACACACACACACACACACACACACACACACACACACACACACACACACATGATAACGGGTTCCCTGTCCAGTTCACCACAAGCTAGCTATCCCACAGCGGAGAAACCCATTCATTCTGAGGAACAGTGAGGGCGAGGAGCTGCGACGAGGCCGCTCGTCCGACACGTCGACAGCACGCTGGTTTGTCTCAACAAACGTCGACTTGAGCACATATTTCATTAAAAAACTAGAAAGTTAAGCTGGAGTGTATGTCGCATCCACAACCCACCCCTCCTTCCTTTGTACGCTACGCCCTGAGACGGCAGCCCCCCATCAGAAACACCTGTTCCTCCGGCTCCCGCTCACCTTCTGGTCTCCCATGATGCCGCTTCACTGCGCCAGCGCCCCCCGAGCCACAAAATACTCCACTTTTTGCCTCGGTGACCCACTCACGGTTTATTTTCGCAGCGGTCCTGGTACTGATGCTGACGGGGAGCGACGCATCTTCGGACGGACACCAGGCACCAACGCCTTTGGGCCGTAGTTCGTAATGCGCATGCGCCGAAAAGAGGATTATGGGTAGTGATGTTTCTGTTTGTGCTACCTTCACGGAACGTCAGAAACTAGCACCCTAAACGAAGTCGGTTTTGGTTACAGACATGGCACGCAAGACAGGAAAGTTCATTTGAATTGTATTTTAATATAGCAGGTGATGTGATCATTATCATCAACACATGGGCACAGGGGTTAGCCCTTATGGCACAAAGGACCCTGGTTTCATTACCACAGGGGGGCCTTTCTGTGTTTGCACGCTCCCCTCGGGGCCTTCGTATGCGCAAGCTCTCCCCATGTCTGTGTGGGTTTTCTGTTTTTCAGTCCAAAAAATGCAGGAGGTTAAATGAAATAATTAGACAAATATCAAAATGTGTGAATGAGAGAATGAAGGGAATATTTTGTCTCTATATGTGGCCCTGCAACTGGCGACGAGGGTGTACCTCGCTTCTCGCCCAACGACGCAGTGGATTATGGATGGCTGGATGGATGGGTTCACCTGATGAAAAAAAAATGGTGAACTTCACAAACACTTTTTTATATTGTATCAACGAACTTATCATATTTCAAAGAAGATGCATATTTTTTGTCATGATAAGGTTTGATAAGGATTAACCTTGACCTGGACAACTGAAAATCTCCATTGGCTGCTCCATAGTCTGCTTGTGGTGTCTTTGTCTTCACTTTATCATGAACAGACAACAATGGCATGATAACAGCTCTTTTCTACACTGAAATGCAGGGTTTATTCTATCCAAATAAGGTGTAGTTTATCAGTGCAATGCTGCTTTTGAAAAGAACTGTCAGTGAGAAAAGTGTGCAAGAAAATACATTATGCTTCACAGGTACTCTGCTGTTATTTGTTTTTGTATAAAAACATCAGTCTACTGTATCTGTCTTGCATCTCTACGGCAATGCTCTTTAGCTTGCAGTTGGAGACTGGATAACAAAGTTCATTCACCTCAGTGATACTTTGTTGTGTCGTGTCACAGGAAGCAAAATGCCACTTTTGTAAGAGCGAGGTTAAATATTTTGACACCTGTGCCCTAAAACCCACATTGGTTTCACACTCCTGTTTTATCGACCATAATAATTCATGCATAATTATTTCCTAATGTGGATACCATATGTGCAAACCTTCTTCTGAGGAGTTTATCAGATGCTGAATAACCTACACATTTTTTTCTGTGCATACATCACACAGCCGTACATTGTGAAAGTAGCTCACTTCAGTAAAGAGAAACTCCTCCTCTTTTAACCCACACACAGATTACGGTTTAGCTCACGCTTAGGAGCAGACCGGATGAGTCTGAGATGAAGATCCTCACAGATATCATACAATGAAAATGTCTCCAGAATGTTCAACACTGGTTTTACTGACAGGTAGGAGTCTTGGCTTATTTAGGCTTGAAAAAAAACTAAACATTGATAATAGAAAAATTTGCTGTGGGATTAAAAACAATTATATGAACGTAGCTAAATGCATTTACTCAGACAGTGTCCATTAGATTCAAGATGGAAGGTGTTCATATCCACGTCTGGAAACGTGTTTCCCTGTTCAGTGAAATTCTTATTTTGCTGTCCACAGTGAAATTAGACAGGTGGCAACAAAAAATAATTTTGGAATATTTTTTACCTTACGTCTCTATTTTCTA
Organism: Fistularia commersonii; assembly: GCF_037954325.1. Taxonomy (NCBI): domain Eukaryota; kingdom Metazoa; phylum Chordata; class Actinopteri; order Syngnathiformes; family Fistulariidae; genus Fistularia; species Fistularia commersonii. Next base: position 6,779,246 of record NC_141299.1, on the reverse strand, counting down.
CTGTTATAAGCTTATACTCAGATTGAAAAAAAATTACTAAATGCATTCTAAGAAAAGCGTTAAATAAAGGTATCATTCAATGAAGTACTACTCCTTTGAAAAAGTTATTGACCTTGACAAACATCAACATGAAAATAATCTGCTTAATATTTCTCACAATATAAACATAGTATGGCGCAATGGTAGTGCAGAGGTTAGCACTTCGCCCTTAGAGCACAAAGAGCGCCTCTCACCAGATGACATATCATGATAAAATATATATCAAATACTTAAAAAAATATATCATAATGAAATGTTTGTTACATTTTGCTGATTATATGTCTCCACTTTTACGGTTTGCCTCTATCTATCTATCTATCTATCTATCTATCTATCTATCTATCTATCTATCTATCTATCTATCTATCTATCTATCTATCTATCTATCTATCTATCTATCTATCTATCTATCTATCTAAGCTGCAGTAGCAAGTGTGAGCGCAGATAATGTCATCAAGGCTGTGAACGAAACACCAGGAAAAGTGAAGGTTCCCATTGGTTCCTCTCTGACTCTCCAATGCAATTTGAGCTTCAAGGCAGAACAATATAGGATAATGTGGTTCTTCAATCCCTCAGGACCCTGGTTTACACCGTCTTCGGACAAAATACCTCGGTCTGAAAAAAAGGTTAAGGTAGACCAAAAATCAGACCAAGAGGCAGCTTTGAACTATATCTTTCCAAATGTTAAATCCAGCAACGGAGGATGGTACTTTTGCAGGGTGGAAGTGGATATTCCAGACCTTATATACATCAACAGCGGTGGAACGGAAGTAGTTATAAGTAAGTATAATTTGAATCTGATATTTTTTAAGATATCACAACAATCAGATTGGGTTTGCTATGACAACATGCAGAAATCTTGTTTAAAATTAATTTTTTCTCTCAAGGAAAAACAATGAACAAAAATGACTTTTCTTCTGCAGAATGAAGAAAAGTCTATTTATATGTCCACTAGACATTGTTCAAACCTATTAATATTCACTGTCTAGCTCATTGTGGCTGTTTGTTTTAAAATTAAAAAAAAGAAAGAAAATGCTTTTAAATTTTCAAAATAAACAGTAAAAAAAATCAGTCTTTTTCTGATTTTTAAATATCTCTTAACCAATCCGTTCCAAATTTACTTGTAGCTACAGCTGTGGAAGAGCTCAATGAGCCACCTTAAATGACAATAGTGGCATTTTCAATATTGCTTTATTATTCATGTGTCTACATTCAGTGCAAAACTTCCAGGTATTAAAAATATTTGTTTCATATATTTTGCGCATTAATTATCAGCTATTAACTTCATATTTGCATAAATATGCATAAATTCACAAGTTAGATGGCAATTTGCAATTCTATTTGTGTGTAAAAACATTTGGAGCCTTGGATATAGGGAACTGATAACATCTAAACTCATTCTCAATTTTAAGCAAGTCTTCATTACCCCAAGTATTATTTCTGTCATTGTCCTCCTACCATAGCTCAAGTAAAGCTATGAGCTCCGATAAATGCTCTGACATGAGCTTGTTCACACGCACTTGCTTGTTAATGGTGCCAGAAAAGATTATGGCACAGTCCTTGACATGCGTGCACTTGCATTTTTATTTATTATTGTTGAGATTATTCTGAGATTACAGTTATCTTTAAACAAAACTTGTTTTTTTCCACAGCATCTGAGTCTATCGCTATGGTTGTCCTCAACAGCTGGCGGATGCAGATCATATTGGTAGTATCAGGTTTAATCCTGATAGTCTTGTTGATAATATGTGTTTTAAAAAACAGAAGACAGAGTCAACAAAGAGGTATTTCTCTAATTTTTCTTTGTTATATAATGATTTGACGACAATTTGACGACAATCATTGAACATGTGAATCACATGTCTCAGTGGTTAAAAGACACACATTAACTTAATTTTGTAAATTGTAAATAATGATTATCAGGAGAGTCTGCATTCGGTGGAAGATCTGGCATGTGGTTAGAAATAATGACATGTGACTGTCATGTAATTGATGTAATTATAAATGTATATCATCCACAGTGTAAGACAACCGCATTTTTTAAAAGGTTTGAACCAAGGTTAGCAGCTATATTTCAACTTAAAATATGCAGAACAAACTCCCACCATGAAACATAAAGAGTGCTTTCTGATGATAAACTTAGACATTCAAACTTGTATTTGAATGTGAATTCAAATTAATTTACGGATGATTTTTGATTTTCATATCATTATCAGAGTAGGCTAAGCAATTACAACATGTTGGTCTATGCACCAATATGATACTATCTATTGAATATATTTTTCACGATTCAAAGCATTTATTGTCACATGTACAATCTAGAAACATGTTTCCCTCTTCTGTCAAATTCCTCCTTTGCTACTTTGTTTGGCTTTATGCTGATAGGAAGAGTATAAACATTATGATAACATTATTATAACATTATAAATATGATTATAGATATGAACAGTGCAATAGAACAGTGGCAGTGCAATAAGACATTTGAGTGCAGCTTGGTGTGCAACTCACAAAGTTTAAAGATAACAGGTGCAAGGGTGAGTGCAATATAAGTGGGCAGTAGACTTTACATGTGCAAGAAGAATGAATGTCAGCTGTTTAAGAGTCTGATGGCAGTCAGGTAGAACGAGTTCTTTAATCGTGTCGTCCTACATTTCACACCCCTGCACCTCCGGCTGGAGGATGGAAGTGTGAACAGTCCATGTTGGGGGGAGGGGGTCCTTGCTGATGTAGACAGCTCTCCTGTGGACTTTGCGGTTGTAGATGCTCTGCAGAGAAGACAGTGGGGTTCTGGTGACCCTTTCTGCAGTCTTAACCACTTGCTGCAGGCGTACGCAAGTATATACCTGTATATATATATATGTGTGTGTGTGTGTGTGTGTGTGTGTGTGTGTGTGTGTGTGTGTGTGTGTGTGTGTGTATACAGACATATATGTACACATACACATATACACACACACACACACACACACACACACACACACACATATATGTATGTGTGTGTGTATACACACACACACACACACACACATATATATATATATATATATATATATATACACATATATGTATAAAACTAAGGACAATGCACAATTCATTTACGACTTTTACGAGGAAAGTTAAATTTACAGTCCCTTCCACTGTATATGTAAATGTTAAAATGTAACCAAGTTTAAATGTAACCAAGTTTATTAATTTTATTGTTCTTATTATTATTTGTTGAAGCGGTAATAGTAAATATATAATATATATAATATATCTCTTTATAATCTAAGGTTATCTCTCACTGTGGGGCGGGAGGGGGGGGGTGAGTTGAGTATAAATAATGCAGTTTGGAACCAATACCTGCAGGAATCAGAAACGGATTAATTAGATAACTGGTACTTATTCATGTTTTGTTCGTGACTTATTTATACAGATTCTTCATGCTGTCATTTTTCCCTCTGCATCAGAAATTCCTGTCTATGGAAACATGCCTTCTCGGCAGGCCAGTTCAGCCCCGTCCACCGAGGAGCCGTATCCATCCTTGAAAAATTCCCTGAACCCGAGTCCCTGTTTGAGGACATCTGATGAGCAGAGGCAAAAATAAAGAATGTGGATCCATCATGTATCAGCCCACCATTCCCAGTTAATGTGTACTAAACAAAATTATTCCTTTGTTTGTATTTTATATTTGAATATGACTATGAAATTAAATGAAGAGATTGGTTCACAGCACGGACCCTGGTTCGATTCCAACAAGGGAACCTTTCTGTGTGGCGTTTGCATGTTCTCCCCATGTTTGCGTGGGTTTCCTCCCACGGTCCAAAAACATACGGCAGGTTGATTGGAGAAAATTGCCCCAAATAAGTGAGTGAGTGAGTGAGTCTGTCTACAGAACTATCTCAGAATATTACAATATTGTGATAAGGTTCATTATCTTATGTAATGCAATTACAAAAACAAAAATGTCATACATTCTGGATTCATTACAAATCAACTGAAATATTGCAAGCCTTTTATTATTTTAATATTGCTGATTATGGCTTACATTGTAAGAAAACTCAAAAATCCTATCTCGATATATTAGAATATCATGAAAAAAGTAATTTTTTTTAATTGCATTTACCACAATATTCTAATTTTCTGACAGTCCTGTATATATGTTACAAAAAGCTACGTAAAGCCACAAGGTGGCGTATGTCTTGTATGTATTTTGTTGAATAAATTAAAATCTCATAATATTTGAAAATTTTGCTTTTGAAACCTAGTGTGAATACACAAACCGTGATTTCAACATCAAAACTAATTTTGGAAACGACACATTTTCACGCGGAACAGTAGTTTTTTGAGGACAATTTATTAAAGAAAAAAAAAAACAGAAAAAAAAAAAACACCCCACTACCACCATCCAGTCATACAAAAATGAGCGGAATGGGAAGACGGGAGTGTTGATGCGAATTTGGGGTTCGTTTTGATTTATTAGGGAGATGATAAAGATGTTTTGAGCGTGGGTCATGTGATCAGGCACTGCCTACCACGGAGCGCAGCCCAGATAATCGCTCCCCGTAGGAATTACATGAGGCGTGAATGTTACAGGTGGAGCAGAGAACGGCAGCCGGAGCCAAGACAAGAAAAACAACGTCGGGCTCCGACGTTGTCAACCGTCCGGTAAGAGCGACACGGACCCGAACCGCGGTTTAGACGCCAAAGATCTTGTCGCTGTGCACCCACGAACCACATGCGTATTTACGCGGAGCTGCGGACGCTTTGAGAGAGTTGGTTTGCAAGCGCACTTTAAATTCTCTGCCTTATCTAAGATTATAGGATATCCTCATCTAATAATAGCGGCCGAGAGTTTGAAGTGGAATCCAGTATGCATTTAAGTAAATCTGGTAGGGAGGGAACGAGGTTTAAACTTTGGATTCTTTGTCAAAATCGGGAGACGCGGGTAGAAAAGGACAACTTTCAAAACAAACAGTAATCGAAAGTGTGTTGTGTTTTTGTTTTTAATTTAAAGGAAAATTCGTAAACTCAAAAAAAAGACATATATTTTTTGGACAATTTTTTTGCCCCAAGTCCAGAGAACAACACGGTAAACACACAACTTGTGTTTTACGCCGACCCAGAGGTTTGTAAACCAGCCTAAGTTCATATGCAAGGGATCACATGATCTGTCTGGCAGCCCCTGTCAAGTGCAGAGGCTCCAAGCATTGGCCAATTTTAGCCGTCAGACTGCAGCTCGGCGGGGTCACAGGGTGTCGAGGCATTGCTGTACACAATAACCACAAATAACCTGAGCTTTTTTGTGTATCCCCCGCATCTTGTGTGTGTTTCATGTTCTCTTGTAAGCTCTGAGTGGCTTTTGGCCGAGACTAGATGGACTTAGATCGACTCAGCTTGTTTATTTCCCCTGGTTGGACGAGTGGTTGGGGTAACATTTTGTGTTACAGCTGTTTACCTGGCCCCTTTGGATTGGTCTGTTTGGGGAAGAAAAATGAAATGGAAGCTCTTTGTCCTATCTACAGTCATCAATAAATTAGTCTGTCCTTATTGAAAGCACTTGCATTTTGGAAACTTGGGAAAATATTGGAATAAAATTGTCTGTGTAAGAATTTTCTCTACGACAGCAAGACATTACCTGAATATTTTGCAAATATACTGGGAGAACCATGAAGAAAAAGTACATTTTTTTTCTCAAAAAGTAGATTTAAAATGTTCATCGTGCTTTACTTAATTGAGCATCTGATCCTAAAGCTGATTTTGGAGTGTTGGCCCATAGGGTTATGGGAAAAAGGATTTCTGAATAGCTTGTCACGGTTTTTCTTCGTTCTTGTGAAAGTTATCAAGATGTATTTATTCATCATCATGTTCATGAATCTAAATGGTTCCACTTATGATTCATGTTCAGTCAGTATATCATTATTGTGTAGCTGTATGAAAACAGTTGTATGACATTGATTTTACATGTAATTCAATAATAACTTCAGTTCAATGCAAGTCAGAAGTTTTCTGTTTTTTTGTTTCATTTTTGTGTTTTCTGTTTCATCGTTTCTCATCATCTGGTGTAAAATCAAAACAAAAAACAACAACAAAAACAATGAATGCAATGAAATGTAGTCTGCAAGATGTTCGTGACTCAAGTTGAAATGATTTTTTTATTTTAACAAATGACATCTACAACTACATAGATTAAGTCAACTACGATCAATTATTTGCAGCGTATGTAACATCCTAAAAATATGTGATAAAATCAGCAACTACGGCAATGAAGCATTTAAACTTCAGGCTTGTCACAATTTGTCGTCCTCAATGTTTTCCATGCGTCAGAGAACTAGTTCCACTACTCGTATTTTTTGCCTTTGTGTCCGAGCTACTTCTGAGGCGTGCCTGGGTGTGTGTTCATGACTGCGTCTGTGTCTTCAAATATGATTTTCCAGACACATAAATGACCTGAGATTTGTTGGATGAGCAATTATCACACGGAACGTGTTTTACATGTTGTCTGGTGTTACTGATATTCTTTTTGTTTTAGTCTACCTGATTATGATAACGGGGTGTGCTGGTACTGGCCGTGCAGTACATTCTGAAGTGTTGTTTTCATTTAATTACAGCCCCTCTGCACTTCAAAACAAAAGCACAGACCCAGTGACTCATCTTTGATTTTTAAAAGAAAGGTTTGTTTTCACCATCTGTATGTCCAAAAATCTAGCATAATTCAAAACCTGGGTGTGTTTTCCAGTGAGTCTGTCACAACAGGGGCTGCAACACAAGGAGTGTCAAAGGTGGAAACCCTCCCACAACCGGTTTCCTGTTTAAGGGCCCCGCTGATGGAATACTCTGTGTGACTGAACCAGCCTGCCAGCCGACAGCTTTTCTTCCTTTGGTCTGGCAACTGGCTGGCAACCAGTGACTCAACCAGAATTATACCTGTAGACCACTTACTCAGGGTCTAAATGAGTCCCAGACTGGGAGCGGAGAGGTGGGACAGGGTCCGAGTCATAGAATTGTTGCCCGACTCCAGCTGTTTAACCGCTGTCATGGCGTAAGATTCTGATTCGTTATCATTCATGGTGATGACAACAGCAAGTTTGTGCGTGCATGTTTCCATGCCTCTTCTTGGGGTTTTACTTGTAAGAATCCACTGTGGCTTGCTTTAGGTGCCATGGAGGCTCCTAAACCCTCTATAAATATCCTTGCGCAAGTCAGTGTCTAGAGATACTTTTGTCGGGATTCTTCAGTGCACTGTAGCTCAGATTAAACCTCTGAATACACACATTCTCTTATGACAGTATTATCATTTTTCTAGATTTTTCTTTGATTGGCTCCAAGTCATGCAAAAAGCATAATTCACTCCTGCCCTGTATTGCTTTCTATTTATATCCCGACTGGAGATGTAAATAAATGTGTCACATTTATATGAACCGATTTTTGAAGTTCCCTCAGTTCCCATTTGTGTGTTTATGTGGCATACACTTACTTACCGACTTACTTAATTTGTGTGCATGCGTGCGTGCATGCATTGTTGCTTACATCTGGTCCTAAAATACAAAGTACCAAGATAATTTACAGGACAAAGATAAGAGTTTAATGTTCTTTATAGCATGTAAATAGCCAAGTAGTTTTCAGACTTTTATTTCCCTAGTGTTGTGCATATGATTATGGTTTCAGTCCCACAAAGTTGAATACCAAGTAGTTCAGTGCAGCATAATGCTGCTCTGTATTAAAAGGCTTTTGACTGAGCAGGTTTTGCTGGATGTACTGGAATCAATAAGCACTGATTCAAAAAAACAAAACAAAAAAAAACCAACAGTATAAGACGTGGATCTCACAGCAGTTTGTCTTTTCATATCCTCTTTACCTGCGGGGCTACACCTTTTGTCTATATCAATGATTACCGTTTTTGAAGTTTTTGTGACGCACAGAAACGGAAACATCTTGACAAAAGAAGTGAGAGGTGAGATATAATGAGTTGATGTTCTGTTTCTATTCTATGTATAATACATAATCATGTTTGCAAACTATTTTGATGGAAATTACATTTTAGCAATGATGTAGAGTAGCATTAGTCCAAAGGGTTGGAGGATTGGAGGGCATTTCTTGATTAATTTACGTAATAAACTGTTTAAGTTTTTACGTCTTTATATGACGCTGCTGGGCTTACGCCAATTTGTTATCTGTGTTCATCTACCCCTCTAGCTTTCTGCAGAAAATGGAAACTGACTTTAGTGGGTGGTTATTAAGCACATCCATTGGGCATGTAATTGATTACATAAAATAACATGTCTAAACTTTAAGTCCTAAATCCTGTGTTCAGTGATTGTTTTATTTTTCATTTTACCAGCTCCAAGTCAAATACATTTGATATCAATGTATTTTGAGAAATTGCATCATATTTCTTAATTGCTTTTTCAATTTGCGCTATTTAAATTCTGATACAAGAAGTTGGGCTGTTACAAGTCCAATCAAATAGAATACATGAAATGCACTTTTACAACAGACAAGATTAAAAGAGAGAGAAAAAAAAAAAGAAACAACCCATAACACCCCATAATATCTCATCCATTCAGTGTGTGTGACTCTGAATAAACAAACACAGAGAAGAACAACTGCAACATACTCCTCTGTTATTTTAGCCATACCTGCTTGTCTGCACTGCTTGAAGGTATCTGACAAATGCTGTGAAAAACAACCTGCGTTCACCCCCCTCCCAAAATGGCCCCAGGGGGAGATGTACTGCTGTGACAACAGAGTATTCCCATGCGTGCAGCAGCTTGTTCTGCTATGTCAAGTAGCAACAAGGCAGGAGCATGTTGGTATGATGCAAAATAAAAAATCAAAACTAAATTGGTTCCAAGGAAGGGGTTGAGTGGAGAAACTGTTGTTTCTGTGGGTCACTTGCAAGGTTTTTGTCAAAAGCATTTCAAATGTTGCTCCCGTATTTACTCTGCCTGCAAGAATCTTAGGGAGTTACTTCTTAAAGGTGTGCATCGAAAACCAGTACCATATAATTTTTTACCGCGCATGGTATTCTGAAGTAACATATCATCATGAATTTTAGATGAGGCTGCTCCACTCTGTAAGTCAAAAGAAACTTGCTAAAGCGATGGTAGGACTCACTTCAGCATGAATCCCGGAGTAGGGATGGTGCTGTAAAGCAGTGAATTATTGTGATCTGTATTCATGCCCAAACCTGAGCTGCTCCTCTCTGCTGCTTGAACCCCACTGAGCCCAGAGGAAACGGGGTCTTATCAGGGAGGAGGACAGGAAGAGACAGTGTTGAAGAGGAAGAGAGTGGGGGTTGGCAGGCAGCATTGCAGGCTGCAGAGTTTCACTTTACACAAGATTTTCTTTATTGTGTTATAGTTGCAAGTAAATGTATGAAATGCTATAGGCACTGGGGCTCTCATATAAATATGGGGTTTCATTAGTCCCTAATTCATTAACTTAGCCTCAGTGCTGTATTTGATTGATCATAATGAGCTAGTCAACTTGTGAAACAGATTTATAATGTCCTGAGGGGTGAGGGGATGTAATAATTGCATTGAGCCTGGAGACAGCGCATTTCTGATGAAAAAGAAAAAGAGTCAGCTATAAAAGTGAGGAGAACTTGCAAATGTGCATTTAAAACACAGGGTGCACTTTTCAGTTGCTTTATGGGTCCCGTAGTTTTTTCATGCCTTACGCTGCTCTCATCCCAGATATTAAAAGCCAGGTTATTGCCACCTTTATTTCCTTTATTTTGACCATTCTGTTTTACTGTTGGGTGCACAGGGGGTAGTGAAAGTGCATTGCTAAAATACGTTAGTATCCTTTGCAGTAATTTAATATTCCTTCTTTTTTTTCCTGTGTTTCTTGCAAATGTGTAGATTGCAAAAACTACAGTCACTGTCTGTGACTGTAGTTTTTCATGTGTTCTGTCTACACAAGTTTTGTTGTGTTGTGGTTTTGTCACACTGTGCTAATAAAAAAACAAAAAAAAACCAAAGAACTATTGATATATAAAGGAGGAATTTGTGCTCTATAATCACCGATACTTTGGAGCAGCAGTTAAAATGAATCAATTCCTATCAAATTTTTTCACATTTTACATCTTATCACGTTTGTATGTTTTAGCTTTTCAACTTCATGTTCATGAACATTTTCTATCTTGTTGTTTGCTCAGTTCGCGATAACTGATGGGATAATTAACAATTTTAATGTACAGTTTTGTTCATTTGAATGCATACAGTTTCGGCAAACAAGGCCAGACTTTACATCTCATGGATCTCTTCATACTTTTACTGAAATGAATCTCTTATCTCTCCTAGAAGTGGGTCGCCATGAAGATCTCCTACAGTGTCCCTTTCCAGTAGCTGGGTAGCATGGCTTCAGCTCCTTCTATAGAGGACACCAGTGGCTCATTAGCTCTACGCTGGAGGCTTACACCAACATAGATATTCGCCAAGCAAACCACAGACTTCAAACTAAACTGAGGAACTCTCAGCTGCACCCTCAGTCAAACATCTGTAGAAGCTTTGACCGAGGCTTTTGGTTGAAAAGTATGGCCCATGCCTGAATGGCATGTGTCCTGGACAGCGACGTCCCCACAGTCTAACAACAGCAACATCTGGACTGAGACCTTTGACCATGTTTTGTCTCTGAGTGGGTGCTTTGGTGCAGAGCTGGACTGTGCAGCTCTTACACACTTAGACAAACCTGGACACTAAGCCATGTCTCTTCTATCAGCCCTGATCATTGCCTGTGGATTGATGCTCCATGTTGCATTCAGTGCACTCAACACACAATATTGTGTCCCACGAAGGACCGTAACCTTCCCGGGTAACTCATGTTAAAGTTATATTTATGGCATTGCTTGGACTTCACTTGAAAATTACATGTTAATGTTATTATAGGTTGTGGCATTTCTAAGACATTTTTAACTGCTGTCAAATATATTTCTTGTTGATACTAGATGAGTTCTTGCAGGTCTTCTTTTTTTGCCCTATCCTGCTAATTAACTAAAACTACAAAAATCAGCGTATTACTTTCTGATACTTACTTGTGATTTTTTAATGCAATCAGTAAAAGCAAAGGTTCCTATTTTCTTTTATCAAGTTAAAACTTAGAATTTAAGATTGAATTTTTTTAATCTAAGATCATTGTTTAATGACACCATTTGTCAATTGCAACACTTCAGAGGTCTCAGTCGCCACTTTTGGACTCATTTGCATTGAAATATATAGCTTGCTATAGACTTTAAAAATATGCCTAACCTATGAGAAAAACATGGAAACTGTATTGGTATTGCAAAATGTAATGAAATATTTAAACCACAGTATAGGAGAATGCTTCACTGCTTGCTTTTTGTCACAGGCACAATAGATTTGATTCCATGAAGTTGAATATTGACAACTTTTTTCTTTTTTTGCAATTTCAGGAGGCAGAGCAGATTAGTGGGGGGGAGTAATGAAAAATGGCATATTAAAACTCATGTCTTTCTTTTTTTTCCTGTTTAGATGGCTTGAAGTCATTCAGAGAAGAGGGGATCTTCAACTACTCCACTATGCTAATGAGGGACGACCTGGGGGTGCTGCTGCTGGGGGCCAGAGAGGCTGTCTTTGCCCTCGACATCAACAACATCTCTGTCCAGAAGTCTGCGGTGAGAAAATGCCGAGTCACGTAAAAAAACTCCTGTTTCAGAAATTGTTCAGGTCAGCTTGCATATACTGAATTTTATGTATGTATGTATGTATTTATGTATGTATGTATGTAAACGCCTCATCTAGCTGGTGGCTGAGGTCTGATGTTTGATAAAATTCCTAATGATTATCTGTTCATCATATTTTACTGCAGTCTGGAGGCTGTTTTATAAAATAAACACCTCATTTGATTTCATGTGATAAGGTAGACGTCTATTCATGGCAAACCAATTTAGCTTTCCTTGTATGTGTATTCTTCAAGGACAACTTCAATTATTTTAATAAGGCAAGAATACCACTACTCAGTATATTAAAAGAAGAAGCGTTATCACAAAATAACAAACAAACATTGGGAGAATATTATTGCTCTCACAGCTACCCTGTTTGCTGCATGGTCAGGGTTTTTTCTGAGGAATGCTGCTGTTGAACCTTAGTTAGAGGTTTGTTGATCCATGATTGTAGTAATATGGGTAACACTCACGACTGTCACAGACTACAAGGTCTGATTTGCTTTCACGTTAGACAAACATTGAAATGTGTGAGAATAAATGTACTTTAGTTCAACTGCTGTGTTGCTGGTTGCGACACCGTCCCTGCGTGCTTTGACAAGATATTCTGTCTGTTGATGCAGGTGTACTGGCGAGTTACTGAGGAAAAGCAGAGGGAGTGCAAATATAAGGGGAAGCACGCTGAGGTTTGTGTAATGTCTGTCCAAACTTCTTGTACACAGCATTCACTTCTAATAGGATATGACTTTAGAGGATGACTGGAAGCAGTTCACTCCTCCATTAAAAAAGTTCCCTGTGCATTTATAAATAATTAATGCAGGGATGTTTTTTTTTTTTCAAGTCTTTATACGGAATTCTGTTTGGAGCCTTTCACCCATGGCTCTGGACTGAATGTCCAAATAAAGGCATGAGAACGAAACGCACATACAGCCTTGACCTGTTGGTCACCAGTAGCACATGTATCAGTGCATGCTTGTGGCTAAACCAACAAACCCCTAACCCTGGCATTCTCTCTGCTGGATCTTGTTGCAGGTGGAATGTCGGAACTATATTAGAACACTTCACACAGTGAATGGCACAACTATGTACGTGTGTGGCACCAATGCTTTTAGCCCTCTTTGTGACTATTTGGTAAGTATGGAGTTTTTGGACTAGCTATTTTAATTGCCTCTCCTGAAGGCAGGACTTCTGATTGATAGGTAATAGAAAGGTGCTCTTTGTATTATTAAGGTCATGCAAACTATTTTTTTATTAAGCTGGTTTTGGCAGCATTTTAAAGATTCACTCTCAAGGAGCAATAGCTACCTTCAAAGGCACAGGCCGAACAAACTGTAAAACACTATCATGAATCATATAATACCAGAATTGAGATTTTAAAGCCCTCTATTCATCAGGGATCTTCTTTCTGAAGGACTTACTTGAAGGGCAGTCAGAACCAGCAGTTCAACGAAGCTACTGTAATTTTCGGGCTATTGAGCGCACCTATCTTGGGCTTCCTCCTGCGCACTAAAACTGTCAAAGTCGTCTTCTACGGTGTCGGAGTTGAACGGACTCCGAATTTCTTGGTCATTTCATTGGTCTGATGTGACGAGGCTAAATGTTTTAGCGGCGTGAAGCTAGTTAGCCCCCCCCCCAAAAAAAATCCATATATTAGCCGCACCGTTGTTTAAGTGAAAAATTACGGTACATTCTTTACTTTTGGTAAAAGGATACATCTGACATGAAACAGTTGGCTCCCTTTTCTCCTCAACTTTGAAGTAAAAAAGGAGATACAGAGAATTATTTTATGAAGGAGTGAAATTTTTCCAAAAAATGTTTTCCTGCAAAATATTTGCAACTTTCACATTGTCTTAAACTAAAGCTGCCACCACTTAGGGTGTTCCATTCCCTAGTGTAATATGACCTGGAGTACCCTCCAAACTTTATGCACAGTGTGCCTGGCCATGTGAATTGTGTCTTACCAAAAAGATTCTGTTTCCTTTGAAAGCAGTGAATATTTTGATGCAAATGAGACAAACATCGAGTATGTTTGAAGGAATTTCTGCAGTGACTGCAACTTTGGCCACCTGTAATGCTCAGCAGCAGCGTACAACAGCAACATATCTGTATTGCCATCATACCGATATGAACAACCACCCCAAAGATGTCGGATTAGTTTTGCAATGCAAAACATTTACAAAGTATATAAATAACAATTCATGTGCCTCCGCCAAGTTTTAACAGTAAAAGGTGGGGAAATGTCAGCTTCAGATTCGGATAAGTGGCTCTAGACTAACATAATGTCTCTCTATGTCATGCGTCTTGGCATCAAGTTGCTTCATTTTCCACCAACAGATACTAAAAATTGAAAATTAACATTCAGAGCTTGGAGGAATAGTTAAAGGGTAACTGTTTCGCTCATTTTAAATTGGCAGACTATTAAAATGATGTGGAAACACATTATTCTTCTTTCCAAATCTCAGGCTTTGTACTGTTCCTTTGGTGCTAAACAAACAAACTAAAGAAAAACCCATACACTTGAAAAGTGTGGTTGAACAATGCAATCATTTTAAGAAGGCTTTTGGCAATACTACCCTAAGAGGCCAGTGAATGCGTCCTCTATAAAATGTTTTTTTTTTTAAAACACATCTTCTCTCTTTTTTTATTATAAAAGTATCTGCCTCCATAATCTTTGTCTTTCTTTAACTGGCAACTTCATAATACATTTTTTAATTGAGTTCATATATTAATGCAAGGAACTTATGTTGTACTCATACGACACAACTTTCTTGAATTTATTACCGGGAGAGTTAAATAGTTCCTTTGTAAAAGTGCAGAACCACTAAAAATGTGTTCATTATTTATCACTTTATCTAAATGCCTAATGTGAATGATTAAAAAAAAAATTAAAAAAAACATGCATTAATTTATACATAAAATACATTATTTTTTTTCACTCTCTCAACAGTATTTTCCCCTTTCACTTCCTCTGTATTCAACAGACCTTTGCTAACGGACAGCTGAGACTAGAGAGAAAGCAGGAGGAGGGAAAGGGGAAGTGTCCTTTTGATCCCTTCCAAAGATACTCCTCCCTCATGGTTGGTGAGTGTCTGAGTCAGGTTTGCTTCAACAGAACTGGGGAACAAAGCAGAAAATTCTGCTGAACATTCAAAGTTTACCAAAGGTCAACAATTACTTTGTAGTTTTAACTAAGACCTGAGCTCCGAATGCCTCCACCTTTTTACTAGCTGGTCATTTAGTTATACATCAACCAGTGATCAGTGATGCAGTGAAAGGAGGAGCAAGTTTTAGTCAATTTGCAAGTGACTGCATATACACATATATATTGCATAATACATAATATATAATAGTAATAATGAGATCCCGGGTACTTTTGCATTATTGTGGATTCTTGTCCAACAGGAGAGGACCTATATTCTGCAACATCCATCAATTTTCTGGGTTCTGAACCTGTGGTGCTGCGCAGTTCAGATTTAGCCCTCCGTACAGAATTTAAAAGTTCCTGGTTAAGTGGTGAGTTTTAAATGTTTATACCTTGGCATTTGTTGTTAAGTAGTTAACTCAACAGCACTGATTTACCTAACATTGTTTTATTTTTTATTTTGTGATATCAGAGCCAAACTTTATCTATATGGATTTTGTAACTGAGAGCTTGGACAGTCCCGATGGCGATGATGATAAAGTATACTTGTTCTTCAGTGAAAATGCCATGGAATATGACTTTGACAGCAAAGTAGCGGTTTCGAGAGTGGCTCGTGTCTGCAAGGTACGAGAAAAGAAAGTCCATTCAATGCCTTTGAAGGCCTTCGAACGCATTATTTTTCTTGATTAAATATTACCTTGGTATGTATGTCAGTACTATGTCTCTCTGTCAAGGGTGATATGGGTGGTCAGCGGACGCTGCAGAGGAAATGGACGTCGTTCCTAAAAGCCCGTCTGGATTGTTCCCTTCCTGAACCCTGCCTGCCCCCCATTATCCAGGATGTCTTCCTGTTGAAGCAGGAGGATTGGAGAAAGAGTGTCTTCTATGCTGTCTTCACACCACAGTCGTAAGGACTTACACAGAAATTTTATCTTTTTGTTGAACTACATACTGTAGCTGTATGCACAGACATCAGGGAGGTCAGAGTGCTAAATATTTCAAATGAAATCAACAACTGCCCATTTATCTAAATCAAATTGTCTGCCTTGTTAACTTTTGTTCATGCACTACACCTTGAAAAGGGTATTCTCTTGTCTTACCAATTATACTGTTTTTTTTTCATTATATCTTTTTGATGATTCCAGGGGGTTTTCCGAGGTATCTGTGGTGTGTGCGTACAGTGTGTCCAACATTCAGGAGAACTTCAGCAAAGGAAAATTTAAGACACCAGTTGTTGTTGAGACATCTCATGTCAAGTGGGTGATGCACACAGGAGAATTGCCAGTCCCTAGACCAGGAGCTGTGAGTTGTGTGTGTGTGTGTGTGTGTGTGTGTGTGTGTGTGTTTGTGTGTGTGTGTGTGTGTGTGTGTGTGTGTGTGTGCATATGTACAGTGGGGTGAACAACTACTCAATAGACTGCAAATTTTTCATCTTTTCCCACCTACAAAGCATGTAGCGGTGTATAATTTTTATCATAGGTACTCCTCAACTGTGAGTGACAGAATCTAAGACAAAAATCCAGATAATTTCATTGTATCCTTTTTTAAATGATTCATTTGCTTTTTATATCATGATAGAAATATTTGATCACCTATGAACCAGTAAGAATTGTAGCTTCACAGACCTATTAATTCTTCTTTAAGAAGCCCTCCTGTTCTCCACTCATTACCTGTATTAACTGCACCAGTTTGCACTTGTATAAAAGACACCTGTCCACACACTCAATCAAACAAGCTCCAAACTCTCCACAATGGCCAAGACCAGAGAGATGTGTAAGGACATCAGGGATATAATTGTAGACCTGCACAAGGCTGGGATGGGCTAAAGGACAATAGGCAAGCAGCTTGGTGAGAAGACAACAACTGTTGGCACAATTATTAGAAAATGGAAGAAGTTCAAAATGATGGTCAATCTCTCTCGGTCTGGGGCCGCATGGCAGATCTCACCTTGCGGGGCATCAGTGATCATGAGGAAGGTGAGGGATCAGCCCAGAACTACACGGCAGGACCTGGTCAATGACCTGAAGAGAGCTGGGACCACAGTCTCAAAGAAAACCAGTAACACACTACGCCGTCATGGATTAATAGAAATAGAAAATCTTTGGAGGGAGCTGAAAGTCGACTATTGCCCAGTGTCTGCCCTGAAATCTAAAGGATCTGGAGAAGATCTGTATGGAGGATTGGGCCAAAATCCCTTCTGCAGCCTGTGCAAACCTGGTCAAGAACTACAGGAAACATCTGATCTGTGTAATTGCCAACAAAGGTTTCTGTACCAAATATTAAGTTCTGTTAGTCTGATGTATCACATACTTATGTCATGCATTAAAAGGCTAATTAATTACTTAGAAATCCTACAATGTGATTGTCTGGATTTTTGTTAAGATTTCGTCACCCACAGTTGAGGAGTACTATGATAAAAATCACAGACCTCTAGATGCTTTGCAAGTGGGACAAGCTGAAAAATCAGCAGTGTGTCAAATACTTGCTCTCTCCACTGTATATATGTATCTACAGTATATGTGTATATCATTTGTTTTTAATCATTATTTGTTTTTTACTTAATTTAGTGCATCAATAATATGGCACGTAAGATGGGGATGAACCGTTCTCTGGACCTTCCTGATAAAACCCTTCAGTTTATTAGGGACCGGCCTCTTATGGATGAGGCTGTTCCCCCTCTGACAGGCGCACCACTGCTGATCAAGAGGGGATCCTTGCTGACCCGGATTGTTGTTGACAGCGTGGTGGCACTGGATGGACAGAGCTATGCCGTCATGTTCATCGGCACTGGTATCTCATGTTACTTGCTTTTTCATGAACATATAGGTTGAGCTGAGTTGATGTAATTGTTACAAAATTCTAGAATTCTTTCTCTGTTAATGTTGTTTGCATTTTCATGACCTAAAAAGCACTCACAAACCAAAATCCCAACTAAAGAGTTTGCATAATCTGTTGATTTTAATTTACAGAGTCTGTGATATTAGCAGATGGGCCAATGTTGTATTCACATTTTTGTCAAGTGTTGCTTAACAAAGAAAATTCTTTTATTTGCAGTAATTTAAGCTTTTTCCATTGTTCATGTGAAAGTATATTGCTCTTGGAGAAAGCATGTTCTGAGAACCTTTTAAGCCTAAGCTCTTAAAAGCAGAGACTGGATTTGTTTCATCGGTACCTTTTTCATTTGGGAACCAGTTAATACACCTGTTTGATGTGACTAATGACAGGGTGCATCAGAAAGATTTTTGATAATATAGATAAATTGAAATTGTATAATGTATTATTAAATTATCTGTGTTTGATTTTTTTTTTCATGTGTTTTGATAGAAAATGGTTATGTGCAGAAGGCGGTTAATTATGCAGGAGAGATGGTCATCATTGAGGAGATCCAGTTGTACCAAAACCCCGTGTCCATCAACATTCTGCGGCTCTCACCCAGTCTGGTATCATGACAGGCTCAACTTCATACTTAATAACATAGCCATTGGCTGAGAAGTTTTACAACATTTCCAACGTATTACAAACAGGTATGAAAGATAATCAGTAAATCAGCAAAGATAAAACCCGGTTTGGTTTGTTTCCATTATATATGTTACCTCAGGGCCAAGTTTTTGCTGGTTCAGAGTTTGGGGCCGTCCAGATGCCAGTCTGTAACTGCAGTCGCTACGACACTTGTGTTGACTGCATCCTGGCACGGGATCCGTACTGTGCTTGGGACTTTTCCACTCGGCAGTGCTCTTCGGTCTCAAGCTTGTCCTCCACTTCAAGTTCTGCAATGCAAAGTCTGAAGGAGGTGGATGTGTCAGAGTGCCCTAAGACAGGTATGTTTATTTATGGCTACCAGTTTGCTTGCAGTATGAAATAGGTGCCCTTTGATGTGATTAGTATGGGGTGAGTGCAACCTTGTGTTTGTGTGTGTGTCCAGATCAAGTTACCATGATGGACTTTACCTTGGTGCCAGAGAATAACATCCAACTTTCTTGCCAACTGCACTCCAACTCGGCACAGCTCCAATGGCGATTTTCCGGCCAAACATTACGCTCCAACAATAAATACTACATCTACAGCGAGGGCCTCCTCATCTTGAATGCCTCAAAGTCAGATGCCGGCCTCTACACTTGTGACTCGGTAGAGAGGATCAACAGTAGAACATACAACCGCACGGTGGCTGCTTATCATTTGCAACTTTCTAATGGCTCGGGAGGAGGGGGCCACTCAACTCACGGCGATGAGGTGAAAAATTCCTCGAAGTCTGGCCAGCTTCTGAATCCAGCTGTCCCATCGCCTGGGCCAACGTCGGGCCCTCTGTTTGAGAACCAAAGGGACACCAGGAGGGTAACACAGTTAGAGGTGGCTGTGGCTCTGCTGGCACTGCTCTGCCTCTGCCTGATAGGGGTCATATTTTGGATCTGGGGTCGAGGACATTTGGAATGCCTCAAATTTGTGCAGAGCTCCCGTAAAAAGGAGGAGAAAAGAAAGTCTGCTGAATACATGCACATCCAGAACAAAACTTCAGAGATAAAGCTCCTGGGACCAGAGTCCGTGAGACCTTGCACTGCCAACAATAATCACACCGCTCTTGACTTCAAAGGGAATGGTGAGCACCACTTCACACCTATGGCCAACATTTCAAGCCTGGATGGTCTGGGATATATAAATGATGAGTCAGAGATTTGACACTGCTGAGGAAAACAATTCAGTCCAAGGCTAACACCAGAACACTAATTACCTTTTTGTATGTGAACCTCTAAACAAGGACATTCAATGAAAGGTTGCTCACATTATGCTTTCTTTTGACTGGTGTCCTCTTTCACCTCGTCAATTTCGTACAACATCTATCATTTCCTTTCTCTACCCAGGCAGCTTAAACTCAGATATTACTTTTTGCAGAATTTCTGGTGAGCATTTCACAACAGAGAATTTTGGAAAAGTTTAAATAAATGTATTTTTTGTATAATGCTAAAATGTGAATACACTGTATAGTGTACAGATGTTTTTATCAAGTATTTATTTATCTCAATTGTTTTATTTCAGCTGTTGTAATACTTGTAATCAGTCTTATAAACAATCTGACTTATCTCCCAGTACATTAAATTTATTGTCCTACCGATCATTCATTACATAAATCTGCAGTACCAAAAAAATTAAACTAGAGATGTACCTCAGTATTTATT
Source organism: Fistularia commersonii (assembly GCF_037954325.1). Taxonomy (NCBI): domain Eukaryota; kingdom Metazoa; phylum Chordata; class Actinopteri; order Syngnathiformes; family Fistulariidae; genus Fistularia; species Fistularia commersonii. Next base: position 6,759,229 of record NC_141299.1, on the reverse strand, counting down.
TATATCTTCCTTTACCAAAAAAAAAAAAAGGAAAAGTTTGAGTACTACTGTAAACCTTCCGGAAAAGCACTTCTTCACTTTCCAAGGACTGAATAGTCAGTGAACTACAGTCAGAAAACACTAATGGTGAAATGTGGATTCATATTTCTATCTGTGATAATTGAAATTTCAGAAAGTGTAAATATATAGATAGCTAAAATCTGTACAAAGCAGGACATTGTAAATAATTATAATAAAATCCTTTGTTGAAGGTTTCATGTCTAATTGCTTTCAGTTATGTAAACCTCCTCTCCAACACAGCAGGGTTCCCTCTTTTCCAGAACTACTTTCCAGGTCATTTTCAGTGACAGTCTGGCTGGTGAGACAAAGAGGAAGGGTGTCCAAACATTATGTTCCTTTTTTGTGGAAGCATACGGAGGAGCCAGTCTTTAAAATAGCTGCAGTTATTGGTTACTTAAGACAGAATATTTTAGATAATTGCATTCAACAGGAATCAGAATTATTTTGTTGAATTCAAAGTGTTATTAAATATAAAGATCTTTTCAAAGACAGCAACAACTAGTGTTCTCCTCAAGAAAAAGAACTAATTCTTGCACTCAAATTGCATAAACCGTGTAAAGATTTAGATGATACGTAACACAAGCAATTACATTTGTGATAACAGTGTTAGGTTTGGTTATATATCTATTTTCAGGAAAAAAAACTATTTCCAGAGATTTTTTTTAAAGGTTTTCTCTTTTCCTCATGATTGGAAAAAAATGGTAACTTGTTCCCATGGATGTGCGAGATGAAGACAAGTATTTTGTGATGGATGAACACCAAAAAAGAACCAACAAAAAAAATCCCCAAAAAATAAAAATGACCCTGAATGTCTGTTTTTTTTCTCTTCACAATCCTTCATTAACAGCAGAACCTTATTTCATCTTAAACAAGAGAGAGGAGAGGCTTGGTGTGTGTTTCATTATTTAGCAATGCAAGGAGGTAATTGTGAAAGAATAAAGGTTGTATATTGGTCTGAACAACAATTCTTTAATAAAGCACTGCTAATGCAGTAAGGTAAAAATTGTTCTTGCATATAAATATCTCGCTTTCATGTTCAGCCGGAGCATACACTTGGGAATTGAGATGCAGAGCGACTGTTTTCAGTTTTTCAAAAAGTAAAAAATAGGAAGTTCTGCATTTCCATTTTTGAGCTGCCCTTTCCCCTCTTCATCAGCTCTACTTTTCAGCAGAAGATTTAATGATGTTTCTCCCTTTCAAATTTCTCAGTTTTCTTAGGCTTTTATAGGATGATGATGATACTCACTTTTTTTCCCCCTTCTTTCTTTTTTGATCCTACACTCACATCCTACACAGTTTCTTCAAACATCTTAGGAAATCAATAACACTGCAAAATCTCTTTCGGTGGGTGAACGAGTTTACAGCTTTCTTTTGGAAAACTGAACACAACAACAGAAAATTAAACCCGCAAAACCAGAAATTATGTGGTCCAGTTTGGGCATCGAACTGTTCTTTCATCAGAGCTTCACCCTAACAGTGTGAAGGGTTATTTGAAATAGGGTTTATAAAAACTCGATTCCAGCCCTACAAATCACATCGTTCTACATTGCACATTATAGTGCAGAGTAAAGACAGCCAGTTACCTTCCCAAAAATAAAAAAAAACATGTTTAAATTTTCACTTTTTTCCAATTTAACCAAGACACATTCCAAATGAGAATATTTATTGAATTGCTGCAATATTTCAAAGTCAATTCAAGACATCCAGAATACTGAGTCATTTATCAAACAGAAAAAAACAACAACCCTTAGCAGTTGAAGGACCATGAAGGACACTTTAGTAACAAGAAAACAAAAATAAAATCTTGTCCAGCACCTTCTCCTTCTGACCAGCGTTCACACCATCATTACACTGAGCCAAAATAAAAAATGGTATTACACAACATTTGTTGTGTAATACCTGCATAAGATAAAACAGAATGGTTTTTAAATCATATTCAGTTATTCAACCATATAATTGAAATAGTTTGAAACATTACCATGCGTGATTTCACTTTATTGCTGATAACATCAGCAAGTCTTTTTCATTCTTGTTATATTTTTACACTTTAAGCAACTCAGTTGTCAACCTATCAGCCCATTTCAGGCTGCTTGCAAGTACTCTGTTGTCACTCAGCACAGACCTCAGTCCATCTAGGGGGAAAAGTGACTGAAACATTGACAACTGATAAGGTGCTTTCATGGCAGTTGTTCACCACAAAAAGCAAACAGCGTAGATTTAGAAATATATGGAACAGAACATGGACAACACAAAATCTACTGTTGATCTAATTTTTTTAAACTATTAAAACAATGAGCAGAGGCAAACGTTATGGCACAGGAGAACCCTCAAGTAGTGCATACATACCAACATTGCTTCACTGAAGCATAACTCCAGTTCAACGGAAAAATGAGCATTAGTTAAGGCAAAACTCAATCTAGATATTTGTCCCATGCAAAAACTGCACGCAATATTAAGGCGGATTTCAATGAACTGCAGCTGAAGCAGGCAAGCATAGAGTTTTCAAGCGCAAGAGAAACTAAAAATAAGTCCTGCAAGAATACACAGAGGACAACACCTCCACCAGATAAAAATGGTGCAGTTTGCAACCTGGTTCCTCAGCCTTGTACAACTTCAAGCATGCAGATCTGGCAGCACATAAACAATCTTGTGAAATAGTACATAAGGCACATGCCCCTCATTTACGGCTGACCTGAGAGTGCTCACACTCTTTTTAATAGTCATTTTGCAAGAAAGAATATCCTAAGCAAACCTCATAAACATTAAATTGTCTTTTTTTTCACTTCAATATCAACTTTTTGTAAACAAGGTTCAAATGGAATGGCATATTTAAAGAACAAAATATTTGTTCGCACTTTATAGAGTCTTTTGATAAAATGTGATAACGATTCTGGCGTCTAGTTCAGAGATCAATATGCACTTTTCCATGTGGATTGTTGTGGTGCATTGAGGCGCTTTCATGTACGCTGAAGTAACAACCAGCTCTCTGTTTCCACCTACAGGTGACCAGCTTCGATTACCAGTGACTGTTATCTGGGTAGCTAGGCACTGCAGCGGGGTACTGAGGAAGGCTCGGGCCTTGAGCTGTCTGGGCAACGGCGTTGAACCCTGCCTCCCTCACGGGGGCGCTCTTCCACACCCCGGAGCTCCACTCCTCCTGTGCCCGCGCCATACTCCCGCCACCGCCACGATACAGTCTGTGCACCTGTCACAGTAGTAGGACAAAGGAAAAGAAGCAGTCCTTTGATATACGTCTCGGTGCAAAAAAGCTGATGAAAGTGTCCGTAAATGCGCACTCACCTTGAGGAGAACGAAAGCCATTAAAGCAGTCACCAGCGTGAAGAGCAGAGTTGTGATAAGCATCACTATAGCTGAGCCCACGTTTTGACCGAAAAACTTCACTGTCACAATCCAGCCGCTTTCAAAATTTTTGGTGGGAGTGAGATGAAGTATTATGGGTTAGTTTATCACAATGCAATTAGCAGTGTGGATTTCATACAATACACAGTTACTATAGATCCATTAAGTGGTGCGGTAAAAACTGTGGTGAAAACCAATGTAATAACGGCCAGCAACAGCTTGTGAAATGAGTAAACAACATACTTGATTTATATATGAAATAAAGCCAAAGCAAGTAACTGAGCTAACTGTTATTCCCTTCTTATTTGAACCTTACATCATGCACACAAATTTTGTAGTCAGCACTGACAAGTGTTACTTGTCAAATTTTAGTACATCTGAATATATTATTATAACTTCAAATATAATCATGATTAATCATTTATGTTTGCCAACTTATTAAGTTTTGTTCTAAATTTTTGAGCTCTTTCAAAAGACTGATATCTTGATGCTGATGTTCTAAATTGTCCATTAAAGATATTGTTATCTTCCTGCTGATATTTTAAATTGTCCATTAAAGATACATTAATCCTATTAACCAAAGCAAAAAAGGACATTTTAATATGATAAATTCCACATAATCTAAAAACAGACCTTTATTAAAGGGGACCCTGTCTGGGAGGACTTGTAGGCATAAATATGCTTTACTGTTTGTCTCATACTAGAATGTGTTGTTAATAAAACAAAAAAAAATGAAGAAACGCAAACAAAAAAGAATTGTGGTTTCTTAAATAAATAAATAAATAAATAAATCATAATTTATGACATTTTAACCCTGGTGATGTATACAGGTTGCTTGTGTTGACTCTGTTTTTCTGCGAGTATTAACTTTTGTTCGGTATGGTATATAGTGTAATAATGCAACATTATGCTGCTTTTGGGTGTAACTTCCAGTCCGAGGGTAACAAAGGGACTGATGCTAGTCTACACAGCTTTCCAAGGGACAAGAAGAGAGGAGAGGAGTGGGAAATTGCTTGAGGATGCACACAACTTCCTAAGGATGCGCGGCCCTGTTCTCACCGCCTCTCTCCCGATGCATTTGATGCATTCAGCCAAGCTAAGCTGCTGAAAGAGCTCATGGGTGCTGCTAGCTTTAAACTGACACTGAAGCCAAATGCCGTACAGTTGTCTATCACAAGCATACACAAGATCCTCGGGGAAATAAGGGAAGCCTGCTCAAAGAAACGCTACAGGGAGGAGACGCTGAATGTTCTCCTGCAAGGATGTTAACAACCCACTATTGCAGAAGTAGCATCTGATGAAACTAGACTACGCACGCGCACCATCATGGAGGAAACTGACGGCGAGCTATCAGGTCAGTCAAGACAGCAGTCTGTGAGTCTACAGTGAACAGCCAATGACAAAAAATGGAGCTCCTTAAAACAAACACTCTCTCTCTGTTAGCATAGCAATGCAGCTGCTGCACGCACACTAGCGACTTTTGCCTCTTTGCATCTTTGTTTCTCTTCCTTTTTAAGGTCATTTTGATTTCTGTCTTCAGCATTATCCTCCTTGCTCACTTCTGGGATCAAATGAGAAGGGATGTACACAATATGTTTTTGCACTGCACAGTTAAATTAATGGTACAGAGCCCAGGAAAACCCTGTGACGTCACTACCCAGGCAGCATTGAGAGAAAAGTATTTTTACAATTTTAAAGAAACTAAAATATGTTGAGGAATTCAATCATTTTTATGTAGCTGGTACAAATATTGATCAAATAGGACAACGTCTTGGTAACTGGGGATTCCTTTAACCTAATTAGAGGTATCACAGGTAAATTTTGGGGGAAAAAAAAAAAACACTTACTGGACTGTGTATGTGTGCAAAAGTTGAAAAAAAATGTTTTTCTTATGGCGTTTCTTTTAAATGGGTCGTTTCTGTAATGTGTGAACATGTGTCAAGTAGGGGGATATCTAAGATTACGGCTGTGGAACTGTTGTTGCTGAATGTTCTATTCATATTGTCGAATGTGCACTCATCAAGAAGAGACATCACAACTGATCAGCTCTTTGTAAGAGCTGTTGTGACAAATGTGCAACGAAAGTGTGATTTATAAGTGCACCTGCAACTTAAAAGGGCATTAGAGTTGACTTTCAGAGTAGTTTATTACTGTTTTGCCCAAAACATATACATGACTTAATGATAGGACTAACAAACACCTGTATGCCTCCAGCCTTGTTGTTGGTTAAATATCCTCACAAAGAAGAATTAATGCATCATTAGGGAGTTTATGCGTTTGAAGTATTGCTTTGAAGCAAATATTGTTTTTAGAGTTAAATGATGTTAATTGATTTTGAAATAATTACCAATATTTTTTTTGAAATCATAACATAACTTACATACATGTTTTCTAATTTGGGAGTATCTCCATTGACAGGATGGCGCAAATTTGAATTATTGCCTATCATGACGCAAATCAATTTTATCAGTTTTTATCCAAAATTCAACTGATCTGAAAGTTTCAGAAATCCATCCATCTTCTGCCACTTATCCTGCACTTAGGGTTGCGGGGAAGTTCCAGAAATACATTCTAAAACTACTGACAAATCACTATCAGCATTTCTTTAATGCAATGACTATTAGCGTAAAAGCAAAGTGCTGCTGCAGGTGCTGATGGACGAACCAGTTTAAGAGATGATAGCAGCCACAAAAACAGGCAGGCAGCATGTGCAGAGTTTTGATAGCTGGTCTGGTTAAACTCACCAAGTTCCCCAGCCTGGCAGGCCTATCGCCTGAAGGAGGGCCAAAACACACTGAAGGAAGAAGATGAAGAAGAAGGCCATGAAGTTGAATGAGCTGTCAGCCCTATGAAAGTGGAAAGAGAAAAGGGGAACATGATTGGATGATACAGAAACAGGGGTGCTACAGCTATAAGCAAGTTCTAGATAAGAATGTTGATGTCACTGAAACACAGAGTTGATTTTAGACTTAACAAAAATGTATAAAATGATTAGAGGATATTTCACACTTTCCCTCCTCTGAGGTCTTTAAATTGCACAGTGGCATATGGGGAAGACAGGGTGAAGCCGGACTTTGAAACCAAAGCAAAAATAAAATGCATAGCCATTAAGAATCTTCTCGTCTAAAGTTACTTTTACAATATCAAATGGATTTGGTGGTTGGATGATACAAGTAGCACATAGGCCTTGAGAGATTATCCTGATTTTCACCCAACAATGCAGTGAGTATTTGTTTTGTCAGGGCTTTTGAATGATCAGTCTCAATGATCTTTTCAGGAAAATTTTCAGCCCCAATACTGTAGTGTTGATCAACGAGTCTGGAGACGGTCAGTCTGATTTAAAAATGCAATCATCCAATATTTTTGAAAGCAGTAATTCTAAATAGTTCACTAATTCAGAAATAAATGTTATTTGAAGACGCGGACAAGTCTTCTTTTACTTTTGATTGCTCCCTGACCTTATATCTGAAACATCTAATATGTGGTATGCCTCTGATGGACTCAGTCTAGACCATATCTTTCCTTGTCACTCTCGTAGAGAACATCAACTTCTTCATCACTGCTACCTCCAGCTCTGCTTCTTGTCTTTTCTTCAACGCCACTAAACCACACAGCATTGTTGGCCTCACCATTGTTTTGTATAACTTTCCTCTCATTCTAGCTGATATTCTTTTATCATATACACTTTTCTCCAGCCGTTCAAACCTGCTGGAACCTGTTTCTTCACCTCTTTTCCAAACTCTCCATTGCTCTGAACTGCTGACCCTAAGTACTTAAAATTCTCCACTTTCTTTAGCTCCACTGCCATTAGCCTCACCTTTCCACTTGGGGCCCTCTCATTCACACATATATTCTGTCTTGCCGTGGCTACCCTTCATTCCTCATTTTTCCAGATTATACCTCTCGGGATTTTCCTCCATCTGCTCCCTACTCTCACAACAGATCAAAATGTCATCTGCAAACAGTCACAGTCCATGGAGGTTCCTGCCTAACCTCATCCGCCAGCCTGTCCATCACCACTACAAACAAGAAGGGGCTCAGAGCTGATCCCTGATGTAGTCCCACCTACAGCACAGCTTGCATACATGTCCTGCACCAGTCTAACATACTGCTGTCACTCCAGACTTCCTCATACAGTACTATCGATCATGTGACAGCACCCTGTCATTTGTTTTTCTAGACCTAGAAAGGTATTGTGCCGCAACTCCTGAGCCTTTCTGTGCTTCTCGATCAACATTCTCAAAGCAAATATTGGATCCACAGTACTCAGGAAAACCATACGGTTGCTCTCAAACGCTGACTTCTCCAATCAGTTGAGTTTCCATTTTTCTTATCTATAACTTCATTGTATGGGTCATCAACTTTATTCCTCAAAAGTTACCTCAATTCTGCACATCTCCCTTATTCTTAAAAATGGGCACCATCCCACGTCTTTTTAATTCCTCATGAATCCTCTCATTCTCTAAGATCCTCTTGAATAATCTAACCAGAAACTCAACTGCTGCCTCTTCAAGATATTTCCATACTTACACGGGTATATTACCAGGACCAACTGCCTTTCCACTCTTAATCCAATTCAATGCCCTCTTTCATGGTCCACAATTGTAGTAAACCTCTTCTAACCTTTGCTCTCTTTCATTTTCAACTCTTCAGAGTACTCTTTCCATCCTCCCACCATTTGTCCAGCATGTGTCAATACATTCCCCTCTCTGTTGTTGATCACCCAAACCTGCTGCATGTCCTTCCAATCGCACTCCCTCTCTGTTTCGCCATCTGGTATAGGTCACTCTCTGCCTCCTTACTTTCCAACCTGGCATACAAGCAATCATATCCCCTTCGTTTCACCTTTGCTACCTCTACCTCCATCTTGTGCGACATCTCCCTGTGCTTGTGTCTGCTCTCTTCAGTCCCCTCAGTGTTTCACTTCTCTGCCAACCTCTTTCTCTGTATTTAGTCCTACACTTCCTCATTCCACCAGCGAGTCCCCACACTTACTTTCCTTCAACACACTAAATCCTTTCCTTCCTGTCTTCCTGATCACATTAGCTGTAGCTGTCTAGTCAACTGGAAGCTCTCCCTGACAATCAAGAGCTTTTCTCAACTCTTCTCTGAAAAGCATACAACACTCCTCCCCATTCAACTTCAAACACTTCATCCTCTGCTCTGTCTTTGTCCTCTTCATTGTCTTTTTCACCAGATTCATTCAACAAACCACGATCCACTGTGTTCCTATCCTGAATGCCAAACCTACCCATCACTGCTACATCACCTCTACTGCCTGTGCCAACATGTCCAAAGAAGTCTGGACCAATTACCACTCTCACCTTTGGTGATACTCTGCATCACTTCATTTAACTCACTCCAGAACTTTCCCTTCTCCTTTAACTCACATCCAACAGGTGGGGTATAGCCACTAAAAACATTGAGCATCACACCTCTAGACTGATCAGTCTACCTGATGTTCTTTTTGCACCTCCAGAACATTCCTAACAAACACCTTCTTTAAGACAACCCCTTCTCTATTTCTCTTCCCATCAATACTAGGCCAGTAAAACTTAAAATCTGCTCCTTAGCTTCCAGTCTTGCTGCCTTTCCATCTGGTCTCCTGGACACCAGTATATCCACCTTCCTTTTCTGCTTCATGTTAACCAACTCTAGCTTTCAACTCTCAATCTCAGACTCTTGCCTTATCTGTTCTCTCTCTGCTTCTGAACACACAATCCTCCTTTCCTCCTACAAACCACAGTAGCCCAATTTCCACAGGAACCCTGTAGGTCATTGGCACCAATGGCGGTCATTGGTAACCTGGGCTTTGACCGATCCAGTGGGTTGCAGATTTGATTCACATATTCGGTTTTGGCATAGGTTCTATGCAAGTTGCCCTTCCTGACGCAGGCCTCTGGATTTATCCGGGCTTGGGACCGGCTCAAAGACATTGGCTTGCAGCCACCTGAGTCTGCATTTGACAGTAAATATAAAAAAGGACACTATATACAAAAAAAATAATAACCTCAAAGATTTAACTCAAGTAATGTTTGGTAACATTTTGCATTTTTTCTACAGTAATGAATGATTGTTCCTTGGGATTTCACGACATAAGAATCCTAAATTATTTTATAAACAGATGCTATAAAAAATTTTGAGAATTAACAGAAAGTTAAGAATGTATCTTTGATAAGATTTACCAACCTGAAAGCTTTGTAAAGTGGTCTGAACCAGCATGTATAACTGCACGGACTGAAGAGGATGAGCCAGAGCAGAGAGTAGCCAAAGTTGATGGCACTCCCTCCCCCAGCCCACAAGGCGATACAAGAAATCACATTTAAACATAGTGTCCCCGAGTACACTGGGGAAGAAAGAGAACATGTGAGTCATCTTCTAACTCAAATGTGGTGGAGAGAATCTTCTGGGAATCTGGGCATAAGACTCACTCATCCAAAGTGTGTAGACTCTGCGCACCAACTGCTGATGGGGTGCTGGAATTTCCTCTTCGATATTCTGATAAAAGCAGGGTTTGATTCTCACAAACTTGGGGAGAGGAGGGAAGTTGTTGACTCGTTCTAAAACAGAGTGCGAATGTCAACATTGTGAAATATTGTCATCGTAGCTAAGACATGACAGATGAATGTTGACCAAGGTTGAAAGTGACAAACCTGCCATCTTGATATCTACACTCTCTCCTAAAAAAAATAAAATAAAACAATAGTGAAGATATACAATTTAAATAAGCAAATAGCCGATACGGATTTTAACAACATAACTTTTTGACATCATCCAGCTGAGACAGCTGAATGACACAAACAATCTTAACTTTACACGGCTAAAAAACAACCTTCAGCCATGCAAAGAGGCGACTCAAACATTTGAGAATCAGGTGATGTTCGTTTATTGCCTAAACTACTCCTCTTCGTTGCACATCCCATAATGACCTCAGAGGTTGACGCCGATATTTTCGGAAAACAATGTGAAACTTCAACAGGGTATTTATTTATGAAGGTAATGTTAGCCCGTGTATAGCAGTTCACGTGTTTTCGGCAGCTGGTCGTCCGACAGTGACGGTGTGAACGGTATCAGCAGCGTCCGTTATTTTCCCTTAATTAACTGAAAAAGAAGTGAAAGACCGTTTACGAGTAACATCCACTATTAAATGAAAACCATTGAAAACGAGTGCATTACCGGGGCACCGATTATCTCCTCACGTTTCCGTTGAAAATCTCGGGGGTCCCGAACCGTTCCGGATCAAACAGACTGCGGCTGCGCCGCACCGCAACTCGTGTAGTTCCAAAGAGTTTACGTTCAACTGGCTGGGGCGCTAAGACAACTACAAGTCCCAGGATTCCTGTGAGTAGTAAACGGAAAACGCGTGACTTCGGCATGACGCCGCTCTGCGAGTCCACCCAACGGTTTGTGTAAACGCAGGGAGGTAACCCATCGTTTGGCAGTGTCAGGATACAGTATGATAATATCCATAAAAGGCGTTCGAATAATTATGGCTCAACCATCCGTGCATGTATGTGTGTAGACACATAATTATACGGTATATGAATCTATATAGACATAATATGGTATATTAATATCACTATCGTTCAGAAACCGAATCAGCTTCTCGGATGACAGTTGAAACGTCTTGAAATGAAGAAAATCAAGTCGAGTTGTTTCGATTACAGAGAAATTATCACTCAGAAACTGACAACGACCTCAATTAACTTAAAGAAACTTTCTTCCAACTCCATTCTCCGTTCTTTCCGCCGTCCCACAATATGGCAACCCCTTAGTTGTAAAAGTCAACGTCCGTAGCCAATCAGAACCTCCTGAAAATCCCTCAGGAGGCGTGGCTTGCAGAATACAGCCAGTAGACCTTCGTTTTAGTACTGGGTAAGCTGAGGCAAACGCGAGTACTATTGTCAACGTAGATACACGAAAATATGAGGTGAAAAGCCAGGAAATACACTCCTTGGGAGTTTGTGTTGTGATTTTATTCCCTATATGTAACTCAACTTACATTCATTTTCATCATAAAACCGTTATTTCCCGTCAAGGCACCGGCGACGCGCAACGCTGTTACACAAAACAAACACTTCCACCCGTCCGCGGCGCCTTGGGTCTGGCCAATCAGCTGTGGTTATTGATGCAAGTGCCACACTCCCGCCAATTCCGGCAGAGGAGCGCGAGGCAGGTAGTTTAGTGTGAACAGCGGAGTATGCGGTAGGAGTACGTGTTATGGTTTTGTTTACGTAAATTGCAGATATATGCGCTTTAAATAGCAGAATACAGTTCAGTTCACTAGGGAGGTCGTTGTCACACAACATATTCCGTCAAGCTTCAGTTGCTACACCGGAGGGCTTTGCAGACAAGGGGCCTCGGGTTCGTGGTAGGGATGCTAGCTGCGGAAAACCCATCCGTTGACGGACATTTTGCTACATCTACTCCACGCAGAAGAGGTAATGTCATGTTTTCAAAGTTTTTCTATGATGATAACAACTTGACTGTTGTAGCAGTGCGAAGTACAAGGGGTGACGTTTCCCAAAATAGAGCGGGCATAAACTCAGCTTTTTTAATGTTCCGGTGAATGCTATCCATTGCTGACGGTGTTCACATGCTCAACCTTAGTTTCCCCTGGTAAGACGTCACAGTGGTGAGCTTTGACAATATTTTAAATGCTTGTTTGCCAGTTTAGTATAACAACAGGCGTTACTTGTTCTAAACATTCATGCAAACGTCAGCCGTATACCGTTTCTATCGGGCATTGCTGGCGATATCAACATTCACAGTCATAAGATAAATTAATCCAAAGGATAGCCAAATCAAGCGAAAGATATATTACATTGAGCTACGACTATCCTAATCCTATCCATACGAAAAGAATATAAAATGTTTACTTAATGGCAGAGACTGGCACGTAACCGTGTTTCCTTGTTATGAGTCAGTTGAATTGTGGCTAGCAGGCTATTCCATTTGGCGTCCGCACTAAGGCTTAGTCCCCAGATGAGCGTTCATTGTCAAAGATGAGCCTCCAGACCTATTTGCTCGTTCTATATCCCCTTGTATTATACTTGCAGTTACCACGTATGCCAACTTTATCCAGTTTGCACTGCAGTATCGCTGTCAGACATACGTACATGGCCATACAGCTTTAAGGTGCGTGGTGGAAAGGACATGACCAGGCCTGTAGCACTGTGATACACCGGTTGGCGGGAGAGCAAACCAACCACAACAACCTCGAGCAGTAGCTGCTTTCAGAGCTAGTGTAGAATAAAGTTATCTAATGCATTATCTGAAAATCGACGACGTATTTCCCATCACATCGCCTGAAAGGAATACAGAGCATTTTGACTGTGTAGTGTACCCGCTTTACTGTCAACAAGTTCTGCTGTAGAAATGTATTGTAATGCAAAAAGATAGATTTTCAACAATGTCTGGACTCTTTCTGAAATGCTATAACACAACCAGTCACCTTTTGGTTACAATGATTGGCGTGTTTGATGTTTGTTTTGTCTGTGTGGTTGTACCCTTTCTGATGTCTGGATGTTTCTGTTCTTTATAGGCATGGATTGTAAGACAAATAAAAATGCAAACAAGAAACTTGTACAAGGTAAATTAAGCGTTTTCTTTACCCTTTACGTTTTGTCACAGTTCCCAGGTGATAGCAAACCTTTGCAAAATAACAAGGGGGGCTTTCTTTTGTTGCTGAGTAGTTGCTAAGTTTAGTACCATGATTCTTCATTGTTACTATTAATACTTAAATGAATGCAATCACAGTGCATTTTAATTGACACCAGTGCCTTCAAGTTGTTGTTTATTTTACTATTTATTTTATTGCTGTTGAATGCATTTTAATGAACGTCTTCCCTTAAGTGTACCTGTGAAAGTGGTGACAATGTGCTTTGTTTTCTACTTGCAGCTCGTCTCCCATTCAAGCGCCTGAATCCTGAACCTAAAGAGAATGAGCTTCCTAAAAGACCTTGTGCACGCACCTGTCCTGAACCGGAAGCCTCAGACAGGGAGAATGACAACGAGTCCTCTCCCGTCATCCTGCACAACAGACCGCCCTTGGTTAATGGTCGCGGCCCCCTTGATGGCTTTATAAGTCATGTGCAGCCTACAGCCTCAAGTGAAACAATTATCGATCTGACTGATGAAAACACCTCGTCCCCCTTAAAGGGGCCTGTTTCGGATGCTCATGTCAATCTCTGCTGTCCGTCAGCAGATGAGCAACAAAGTCAAGACAAAACCACCACCCCTGGGAAATCAAGCAGTGTCGATCACAGTTCTGAAACCCACTCTACAGACTGCAAACTAGTTCAAGATGAAGTACAAGAAATGGAGGAAAATGATGGAGATAGGACGACAGTCTCGCCTCTTAATATTACACAATCTGACAGTGAGCCAGAGGAACAGAACGAGTCTGGAAATGTTTCTAGTTTGGGAAACAAGTCCATGCTGTCAACATCCTCAGTCAGCTCTGTATCAGAAAGTTCCCCTGAGAAGAGCAAGACTGATGAACACACACCTGCTACTACACCTACTGTATGTTGAGCTGTTACTCACTTCTCTCTTAATCCTATATATCTATTATATAATATATAATATATTATATAGTGGGGGTAACCCCTGGGCCAGTCGCCAGATGATTTTATTAAAAATTTGAACTTCAATAGCAGTATATTGATATCACAACATAATTCAAAATTTCTGAAAAATAAAATCTGTACAGGAAACAAACAGTCATTCCTAATGAATTGATTATAGAGATTTTTCCTACCATTAGGCTGATGGTTTTCAGATTCTAACAAATATATGAATATTATGTTTACATTTATGACCACTCAGCAAGAAATTTAGCAAATGAACTTGCCACTTTGTCATTTCAGGCATATTTGGAAATAAAAAGATTAAAAACAAATTCTCACCCAATATTTTAATTATGTAGCTAGCATTTTTCCCCCTTCATAAATTATATAAAAAATAAAATTGCAGAAATGTATTACTGCATTAAAATCGCATTTCATTAATCGCATAATTTTTTTTGTCACAGGAACAGGCGACCACCTCTAAAATTTCATCTGACCAGAAACAGGTGAAAAGACGCTCAATAAAGGTGAGATGTTCCAAATGAATACTTTAATCCCATCCTTTGTTTACATTGTTTTCATTTGCTTGCTGAATTAATATTTTATTGAAACTGTTCGATAAGCTATAGCTTGACTCTTTCTCTGCAGAGTCTACAAGATCAAGAAGAGCGGCTTCTGCAGCGTCGAGAGAAGGAACGGCAAAAGGAAGAGGCAAAAGCTGCAAAAGAGAAAAAGAAGGAAGAACTTCGTAGAGTAAAGGAGGCACGAGAGAAGGAAAAGCGTGAGAAGAAGGAAAAAGATGACAGAGAGAAACGGGAGAAGAAAGAGAAGGAGGAGAAGGAAAAGGCGGAGAGGTTAAAAGCAAAGGAGGAACTACGGAAATCAAAACTAGAGTGAGTATTGTGGCATACAGTGTTTGTTGAGATCTTTACATGTCTTTAGTGTCAGTGTTGGTCAAAAAGTGCCTGTAAATTATCAGGGCCAAACTTGAAGAGAAACGGAAGAAAGAAGAGGAGAAGCGTAATAAGGAAGAAGAGAAGCGGTTGAAAGAAGAGAAAGATGTGAGTTATGGCCCAACATTTATATTAGACTTATTTGTGATACATATGTCTGGCAATTTCGGTATAACATCCAAAATTTTTACAATAAATGTCAGGTTTAGAGTTGTTATTGGTATTTGCAGTAGGTATAATACTATTTTGTTGTATACAGTTCCAGTAACATTCCAGTACAGAAAGATTTGTATCTTTGAAAGAACAAAATGTCAATAGCAATACCAATATATGTATCTCCAAAATTTTGAGAGGAATAAGGTATTTTACATAACATAAGTTATGTAATTTATTAATGAAACTGCCTATTGGAAAAAAAGTTGGCCTTATTTTACAGACGTTTGTTCAAGTGATACCCATTCATACTTAATAATTTGAGTCATCTGGTTTTAGCGTCTTAAAGCAGAGAAAGCAGAAATCACACGGTTTCTTCAGAAGCCCAAGATCCAGCAGGCTCCAAAGGTAAGTGTTTTTTTTTGATCTGGCATACACATATCTGAGCTGAGAAATTAATTGATCCCTCAATTGTTTGTCTTACCATGCGATCAAGCTAGAGCATTGCTATAAAGAGGTTTTCTCTGCTTGTTTTTCTCTGCTTTTTTCATTATAGAAAGTAACAAGCTCCAGGTACTTTATATTAAATCTCTTCAGAAGACCCAGGTTTGCAGAGGTTCTACCAAAATGGAGAAACTGACAGTTTCTGACCTAAGAAAATCACCAGAATATTCATTTTGTCAATTAGTATTGATTATACAGTAATGATTTATGAGTTGTTTTTGATGCAAAAAGCCTCAAGATAAGTTCTGTTCATCTTAATTACAGTCAGAAGAGTCATCACTTGACCTGAAAGACAGCAGAGAAAATTTGAATCCACAGACTATAACAAATATATTAAATAACACTCATACTAGTCTAGGATTTAGATTCACAAATATAAGCAGAGCTGGTGAATCAAGTGAAAGAACACTGAGGCACAGCCAGACTAATATTTCACAGACCAATGTGGAGTCCTCAAGTGTGATAAGAACTTGATAGGAAACTGAAGGTCCAAGCAGGCTTTCAGATGCTGGATAGCAAAACTAACTCCCGCTCTGCAGATGGATGGCCCTTAAAATAGATCTAAGCACTCCTAGAACAAATCAAGTGCGAACAATCTGAGAATATATCCGGTAAAGGACTTTGTGGAAGTGCAAAGCCATTCATTCACAAATTCATGGCGAGAAACTAAAAACATTTAAAAAAAAACCAAACAAATCAAAAAAACAACAATCATGTCTTTGCTGTAATACAGTAGCCACAAAGCAGCCATTCTTGTTTCCAGGTATCTACGTTAAGTCAGGCTTTGAATGGTTCTGCTACTTCCTCCACTGGTCAAGTCACTGCATTGGTCCCCACAATACAGTATATCTTGCTATGTCACAGTAAAATCACCAGGCTCCATGATACCGTTGTTCAAACTGGTCTCTTAAGTCTTAATTCAAACTGTCGTGTTTACTGCAGTTCTGTCTGATTAAATCATCTTTCATACTGACACTTCCGATGAAGCAGAAATTCCTCCAAAGTTATTGGACTCTGGATTGTTGATCTGTGGTATACTTTTTAAACTCCATGCTGGCCAAAAAGAAAACAAACAAAAAAACTACAAAAAGAAAAAGTACCATGCTAAATTGAAATGAGTCTAAAAGTTCACTTTTTTTGTTGTTTTTTTTTTCCTTTTCAGACACTTGCAGCTGCTTGTGGGAAGTTTGCTCCATTTGAGATCAAAGATAATATGTGTATGGCACCGCTGTGTCGGGTTCAATGTGAGGACTCTGTTCTGGAGGAACTGGACCAGTTTTTGTTGAACCCTGCTGATAACATGTGTTTACTGAAGGACTGGATAGGAAGAAAACCCCGGCGATCAGGGCCCACCAAACCAATCTACACAGACTCAATTAAGTAAGACCACTATAAAGTTATCTATTTACCTACGATACTTTCAGCAATGTTTCCCTTTGAAATAACCCTTTGATGAAAGGCTGATGCTTCCTCTTATTAGATGTTGATGGCAGAAGCTATTTGTTTTTGGAAGCAGGAAATAAACATTTTTTTACACTTTTCAATTTACAGGATTGTAAACTCAAAAGTTTTTTTTTCTTTGTATGTCAATATGCCCAAAGAAAAAAGTTCAAATGCAATTGTGTATTGTGTTCAAACAAAAATGAAACCGTTGGATTTTTTTTTCTGGCAATATCAGTTTGAACTTTAAATTTTTAATCACTGTTAATTCTAATTAAATGAGAGCTGTTGTGTTGACAATTTTTCTTTAAGTTACATGAAAGTTAGAATGTTTTGATTGGACTCTGGCTCTTTGTGCATTTCGTTTTTCAGTGAATGTATTGCCGTGGATGGTTCCAAACCAGATGGCGTGCCCGACCGTAAACAATATGGTCCCATGAAGCTTTTGAAGTTTCATGAGAACTACCGTCCAGCATACTGGGGCACTTGGACGAAAAAGAGTTCTCACATTTCAGCACGCTGCCCCTTCAGACAAGACAAGGTACATACTAAAGGCATCAGCCTGCTGTTTGTCATATCAAAGAAGTAATCAACAATAGTTGATTTAAATCTACAGACAAGGCCATATTTTTCATGTTTTAGTGGCTGCTATCACATTTGCGTCCAGTTGTTTTGTAGCAGTTGTGACATTCACTGCTATGTTCTATCATCATAGACATTGCTGGACTATGAGGTTGACAGCGATGATGAATGGGAGGAAGAGGAGCCTGGAGAGTCCCTCTCTCACAGTGAAGGGGTTAGTTTTCGAAAACGATGAAAAACTTGAATAATACCTTTTTAAGTGATATACAAGATATCAGTGGATCTGTTTTTTCCAAATTAGACAGTGGTCAATAATTCATTGGGGACTGAGGTTCCTGAAGTTTGCACGCTGTATTTAAATGGTAGTCCTTTTAAACTAGAAACATGCTGCAAAAAGTGCATAACTCTGTAGGCATGATGCGTAATTGTTGAGGCTTTATACAGCTTGTGGGCTAATGAACATTAACGTATTATTAATTTTTCCACCTAATGCTGCAGATGTTTGCTCATCTGCATATCAAAAATTACATTTGAGCGTATTGATGAATTCATAACCTGGCTGGGCACCACAAACTGAGCATATGTATAATCAACAGTTGGCAAAATCAATAATTAGAAATTTCTAATGTCCATTATCAGTAAGGGGCAGGAGGTCACTGTGCGCTCAGCCCAACCCCCTGAAACAATGCCATTGTGACGGTTGACTTGTGTTGACTTAGATAACAGTTTATGAGCATTGATCAAAACCATGGCCCTTCACCTTGATAAACCAGATGTTTTTGTGACTTAACCTGCTGTAGCCCCAGGTGTATGGAACGCTTTGAAACACAACTCTCGATCATTTCAGGAGGATGAGGAAGAAGGTGGTGAGGATGACGATGATGATGATGACGGCTTCTTTGTTCCTCATGGCTACCTGTCAGATGATGAAGGGGCACTGGAAGAAGAGGTACCAAGTTGTTTTTTTTTTTGGTTTGTTTTGTTTCTCGTTTACTTACTTTATGGGGTGACACCAGCTAAAAATAAATGATCAACACTACTTCCGTTTTCACTATCTTGAACATTCATGCAACCCCTGTAGGATGGTGGAGACCTGGAAAAGCAGAAACTGCAACAGAAACTAAAAGCGAGGGAATGGGATGAGCTGATGTCCACAAAAAAGAAGATGAAGGTGTTGGAGCCAGTTGTGAAGGGCTGCATCTGGGAGGGAGCCGGGTCTGGATCAGAGCTTTTTCTGTCATATGCTGTGTGTCTGATAGAACCTTTACCAAAAGCAGACACTAGCCCCACCCTGGACAAGCAGTCACAGAAGTGTGTAAGGGAAGAACAATGTAAGTGTATCATGTTATCATCAAATCCCATGCATGAAAATCATGTGGAAAAGATTTTCACATGTGGAGTTAATAGAAACAATAAAAATAGGGCAATGGACATTGTGGTGCATCTAGATGACTTTTTCAATAGGTTTGGGTTTGTTTTGCCCTGATGTTAGAAAGATGAATGGTACATTCAATTTTTAGGAAAGACTTAATTAACTAGCATTTTCTGACTAATTATTTATACTAATGGTTGAAATATGCTCTTGTAAAGAAATACTTTCACTCATGTTGATAGCAGGACGGTTTAGAAGTCCTATCAACTTTTGGAAAATAAATCTTTAGATTATTAATGCCACATTTCTGTTACCTTCTTTTTTATGACTAGTACTCAGTCAGCTGCTGCCTCTGCTACATGGAAATATTAACAGCAGTAAGGTGATCATCACAGAGTTTCAAGAGTGCTGTCGTCAACAGTCTTCATCCACAACAGTTCCTGAGCTGTCAAGCCCTCAAAAACCCATGGACAGCATTCCCACCAGGTAATTCAGTCAAAAAAACAAAATCTCCCAAAATCTGTAGTTCTGTGTCCCTAGACCTAAATAGTGTACTGTTATTTGTTTGCATAAACCAAGACATTGATATCCAAAATTCAACAGACACCATTTGAGTTGTTACCAAATTCCTGAATACTTAGATGGTGATTTTGATTATTCTCACCATTAATTTGTCAGTTACCACAGTAATGTACTGTGCACTTGAACTGTCTGTGTATAGTCTCTTGAGACTTCAGTTGTTTTTAGTAGATTTTTACAATATATATATTTTTTTCCTCCATGGCTCAAATTTACGACTTGCTGATATTGCATTAAACCCAATGACTGATTGTGTTTATCCTTTTTTCCTTTAGAATACAGCTGAAGCGACTCATTAAGACAAATGCTGTGTATGAGAAGCGCTCGGCCTACAGACGCTGCTGCTGGTACGCCCACATAGACATCCTGTCCCGTTTTGGCCTCCAGTCTCTCCCAGTGCCTTGCCAATGGACCTACCTCACAACTGGAGCTCGAGAAGAGTCCCGGGAAGAGCCCCAGGCAGCCACAGGCTCTCAGGGAAACTCTCCCTCTACACCCCAGACCTCCTCCACCACACCTTCAACTTCCAACAAAAGGAAGAGCACTGGCAGCATGCCCATCACTAAGTTCATGAAGAAGTGCACCGACTCTGAACAGGTATAGATTTTGGGACTTCAGGCGGTCATTGCCAAGGTCTGCATGTGTGAAATTATTGGCAAGTTTCTTACTATGATGTTCTTTCGAAATATTTCTTGTTGCCAGACCGAAGCAATGGAGGCGGATGGGTTTCAAGCCGACACGGAAGATGATGAAGAGGAAGACTGTATCATTATCTCTGCGCAGAGTGGTGAGTCATGTACAGTTATTGCAATATTTCTTTCAATGTGGAAACTAGAGGGTTCAAACAACCTGATTTTTTTTTTGTTTGTTTGTTTTGAATGACCATTATTTGAACTTTAGATGTCCAACACTGGCACATAAATCTGACTCACAAAGTTGCATGGGCTTTGTGATTCTGCATTGGTCAAAGCCAATATCTTGTCCTGACATCTTCATGCAATATGTCCCCTCTTTGGGTCATGTAACCTAGGTTTGCTCCTGGTTCTGGTCGATCTGTTCCTAAAGATTCTCATGCAGGGTTTTACATGCTTTGGGTGAAACCATCTGGTAAATGACATTGTAGGTTATTGTGATAGGATGTATCACACCCTCTTGTGGGAATTTCTTGAACTCATTGATAGTCAAGGTCACTGTGGGAAAATATGTTCTTATCAACATGTAATTAATGTTTTACTGGACTGCTTGTCCAAGGCAGAGAAACATGCGATGGCAATTGTAGTTCTGAAATGAAAATTTTACCCAGTAGCTGCATCAAAGATGAATTGGAGCTCTACCTCTTGACTTTTTGCCTTGCTGTGCTCCTGTTTACCAAAATGTCTTTTCTCTCCATATGTGTTCCTTCTTTTGGGACAGTTCAAGAGACCAGTTCGCACCAATTTATTGAGTTTATCTGTATGTGTTCTTTTATGGACCTAGTTACCAATATCAGTCCATAAACACAGACTTGACTAGAACAGATTGTGATGAATGTATGCATTGAACCAGAATTTATCATTTTTAAAACAATAGGATTTTGACTCAGAATGTATCTTTTTAAAACCACTTAGCTTGTATCAAAATAATTTGATATCTATTCTCGAGCCTTATCCCCACTCCCCGTTCACTGATTTGCAATTAGGTACCGCACCGAAGAATTGCTTTGGATGATGAATGGATAGAAGTCTAATTAAACTTTCACTCTTTAGGCTCAACCATACAAAACTCCTCCAGTGAGAACAATAACCTGATGGAAGTCACACCCTCAGATACAGCTGCACTACCGACGGCCAGTGCTGCACCGACTCTTGCCACCGCCTAATGACAGCGATAAGTCCTCCACCTGTCACTGGCCACCTTGGGAATTCAGCACGCGCCACAATGCCTGACATCATATTATTTGTTCCTCCAGGGACTGTTTTTAATTATGTCCAAATCATCGTAGCCTTTGAGCAAGATGAAGCAACAGACTGTGGTTCAGGCAGCTCCGAGTAGGTTTGGTTGGTGTTTGCTCAGGTTCTGTGTCACACAATAACATGAAGTGACAGGACCGGTCTGGTGTTGTAAAAAAAAAAAAGTGCTTCAACTCAGTGCACCTGGCTTGCATAGTAAAGTCCGATTTATTTTTTTTTAATTTTATTTTGGGCTGGCACTACTTCAGTTTGAGCAGACTTGATCGACAGAAGTAAAATGCAATAGAGGCACAACTGAAATGATGAGGCATCTAAACCATTAAGAACAGCATTATTTACGGTTTTGAAATGTATAATTCATTATGGGATTTTAAAGTACCTTGTTGTGGTCTAAATGTACATAGTTTACCAGAAGTTCAGAGTTGGGCAATGAATCTACAAAGTGCCCCCTTTCATTTTCTTTTGTGCATTTATTCTGATATTTCGAATCCTGACTACTCACTGAGTAGTTGCTAGATCTGTACTTGT
Source organism: Fistularia commersonii (assembly GCF_037954325.1). Classification (NCBI taxonomy): domain Eukaryota; kingdom Metazoa; phylum Chordata; class Actinopteri; order Syngnathiformes; family Fistulariidae; genus Fistularia; species Fistularia commersonii. The sequence goes on along the minus strand of NC_141299.1, from coordinate 6,737,178 downwards.
ACAAATAGGTCCAGTGTCCTGTTTTATAAATATGTATTTTTTTTTTTTGCAAGATTACTTGAACAAGATAAATTCATTAAACGTGAATTAAAGAGTTGCATTTTTTTAACTATTTAATCCACATGTCCACTGCGGTTTTAATAATTTATCCTGTATTGATCCCCGTGAGGAAATTTGTTGTCTGCAATTAACCCATCATGGATGAACCATGAGCCCTAGGCTGCCGTTGACCAGCGCCAGGGGAGCATTATCTTGCTCAACAACAATCGAACCTGGGATGTTTAGTTCCAGAGACGACTGCTCTGCGTACTGCGCCACGCCACACTTTGTTTGAAAGTACCAATGTAGGATTTGCCTCCTGCACGAAAAGGAATACTCCCCTCACTGTTTAACCACGCTGTCACCAGAATCATTTCACTGTTCTTAACTTAATAGTCTACTTGTTTTATACTTCAAATGATGGTGGTTCTTTGTGAATGTGTTGACCCTCAAAGACCCACAGTCTAAACTGTCTTTCGAGAAAAACATTGCATGTACATTTTCTGGAATTAAAAGCTTTTCACCCTGTGATAAATACTTTCCCCAAACAATAAGTACATATTTTAGAAATGTTACTGAACTACTCAAACTGACTAGCTGCACTGTGACCATGAGTTTATGCTGCCAAAGACTACAACGGAATACAATATTTTCCGAAGTGGTCCCTGAAAAAAATTTTAAATGACGACCTCTTCTTGATACTGATGGCGCTCTTGGGAATTGCAAATGCCCCTCTTCTACTTTAAAGCAATACCACCATTCATTTAAACCAAAAAAAAATCAAGAGTAAAAAAAATAGGCCTCACTCAATTTTACTGAGCAAAAGTTTCAATGCAACAAAACTTTATTGCAAGCAGAACATCAATAACATCGCACAGGTCACTGCTCACATAACTTATCTAAGGCTGTATCTGGACAGCTAGAGGGCAGGCTGGCTAAACAGCAAGTGAAGTGCTCAACACTCAACTAGCATGAGAATGTTGGCAGCCATAATATTAGTCTTGTTGTGCTGGTTACACATTAATTACTTTCTAGTTTTTGCTGACTGCTACTCACGTAGGATTTTTAAATGATGAGCATTGAGAGGTAGTTTGTTGTCAATTTAACCAACCACAAGCAAAACAGTGATGTTCTGATGTTAAAACAAAATGCATTAATGTCTGTGACGTGAGCTGAATGGATTCATAAACACAACAACTAAGTCATCATATTTTGGGGGGAAGAATGAATGCAAAATATTCTTCTCTTTTAGAGCAGTCCTGTGAAGCTATTAGTTATCAATCAAGGCTCCATACCTAATGTCATTAGTAACACCCCTTACTTAACCACCATTTAATGGCAAACTTGCTGCCATGAAAAAGGATTATCACGGGTTTTGAGGGGAGCTGATATATTCGATGGAACCTCCCCATCAGCTGACATTAATGAAGGCTGTATTCATTTTAGTTAAGTTGCCACACCCTCACTTCATTTTGTACTCATACACAGATATGGCTTCCAAAGACACTGAAGTGGAACGGTCATTGTCAATGGGTTAACATCTGTGCTTTTCTGTGTTTCGACAAGTTATTGTGAAAGCTATAGTGTGAAAAAGACTTGGAAGTTTTCAGATTTTCACTATATTTAAACTGTAGACCATCTCTGCCTCAAGATGTGTTTGATACAAACAAATTGAGAAACACCACAGGGGTTTGTTAATATCTGCATGCTGAAGCAGGCTAACTAATAAGCTTCCTCTATTAATCATTTCCAAGAAGCAGATACACTTTTCGAACTTAAAACTTTTAACATTTAGAAACAGCTTTAAGTAACCCTGAAAAGAACTTGAGAAATGGGTGAAACATCGGACATTTTGATACTTGGGCCACCTCAGTATTATCCTGTAGAACACTGTTGAAGATTCATAATTCATAAAATCGGAGAAGTAATTAACAGTTGAGGCTTCAATAAAACAAAAAAGCCACCAGAAAGGAACGTTGTACAATATAGAGGGTGCAAAAGGGAAACAGAAACTTGTGTGTTTTTAGTAGCAGAGCTCAGACTGGTATTGTGTCAAATCAGATAACAGGCAACACTGATTTTACTGAGCATTGTCAAACAAACATCCAACATACAGAAGACAGCCAGCAGTTTCTGAAACAATAGTGACAGAGGGTCAGCACTCCATAGAGTTTTTTAACAACTGTCTGACTAACTTGGCTGCTTGTCAGCGGGCTGCCTTCACTGTGTGTATTCAAACACTAAACACCTAAGATTCCTTTCTTTCTCCACACATCTGTTAGGCGAAGTGTGGGGGTGGGATGGGGATGAGGACACTACCAGCCGAGCACATTGTGATGTGAAGTTGCCCCTAGTCTAACCGTGTCAAGTTAGTTTTTTTTTTTTTTTAATTACCCTAGTTGTTTAGCAGGAGCATTTTCACCCCAGAGACGGCAGGCAGGGAGTCAGCAGATTCTTGGACAAACACCCGTTCAGTTTAGGGTCAGAATGGTTTCCATCAGCTCTGGTTTCAGGAGGCCCGGACTCTTCCCACCTGCAGCTGTGATGTCTGCCTGCACAGCGGCATCCCATGCAAAGGAGAGCAGCGCTGCAGGGACCTGAGAAAGACATTTACTTATACTTTGATATCATCACCATTGGTAACCAAAAAAAAAAGACTTTCGTGATAGGGGTATGTGGTGCTGTGAGGCAAATGAGGTCACTAAGGTAACAGTGATGACAGTATAAAAAGCAAGGTATGATGAGGATAATTAGTGTGCTGTGTGTGTAAGCATGCAGTATAGCCAAATTACTGTGTTATGAGGATGAGGAAAACATTTTCCTGGAATGAGTATGGGAAGGAATTAAATCAATTCATCTCTAATTTGGATCTTGTTAGGACTTCTGGCAATAAAATGATTGGGGATGTATATATTACAGCACAAACACATGTATTGAATTTTCGTACTGTTTGACAAAACAGTTTTAGCATTGTTTTATTCTCTTCTATTAGACATTGATCTATGCAGTTTTGTTCTGCAGTCTTTGGTTTAATCTCACCAGATTACACTCTGCCAGAGCAACATCTTCGGACTCCTGTAATTTTTGACCTCCAGGTGCAATGAGTTCAAAGGGCTGCCAGGCGTCCACGAGGGAGTCCCTCACAAATCCAAACAGCACAGAAAGGCGGTCCCACGCATAGAAGGTCCCTGGGGGAGTTAAACAGTACCTTTAAGGAATCCAGTTTGTTGTTGCTGATTAAACCATGATGATAAGGATGCGGCCATGTGATATACTTACACAGTGTCTTCTAAGTTTGAGTATAATCTTAATGTATTTAGATCATGAGTTTGGAATAAGATCCTTAACATGTTGATTGAAAAGGTTATTTAGGTTAGGTAACTTTTGATCAATTTTGTTTTCATTGCTTACTTTGAAGTTGCATTTTCTTGAATATTATGAATATTCAAAAAGCCCATCATCTGAAAACTACTACACTGTATTTCATACCATTCAGCACAAAAAAATTACAGGTTGAATGGTTTTAAAAGTAATTGATTCAAACTCTAACTCTTTACCTTGCAGCAGGTTTCCATCTGGCAGTCTTATTCGCAGTAGGGTGTAGTTATATTTCCTCCTTTCCCTCTGCTCTTCTTTCTCCCTCATAGCCTTGGTGCGCAGCATAGCATTCTTCTCTACCAATTCACTCCTAAAAGGCACATCAACAACCTGGGAAATTACACTGCCTTCACATTGCAAGATAGTCATTCATTATTAATGGCAAATTCCTGCACTCTTTATTCGAGGCCACGAGTGAGGAAGAGTCAGGCGAGTGACAGGAGTGGGTTTTTTTTTTTGAGGGGTTGACATTATTGATGTGTACATTCAAGAAACAGCAAGAGACAATTGCTTGGGTACAAAAAAGGGGTTCAAATCCTGAAAACTACTGACAATACTGAAAAAAAACTTGTTCTACAGTTGTGTTTTTCACTAAATAAAACCGTACAGGCTTCAATGTGCCTGTATTAAAACAAGCAGAACCTGAATTTGTGATTTAAACAAAGAAATACACTGATATCATTTCATTTTGAGTCTCATCAAGAATTTAAAGGTCAAACTGATACTTGTTTTTAAAGAAACTGTAGCAAGATGTTATATTGATGTCTGGTGCAGCTAAACTATCAATTGATAATGTATGATACTTGTTCAATTTTTTTAGATAAATAAATAAAAAAATATCTGCCAATCTGTGAGCAAGAAACCCCATGTGTACCGTTGTTGTTGCTCCCTCTTGAGCTCCTCTGCTGTCAGATTGTAAAACTCTGGTGGCAGCTCGAAACGGGTGGCATTGGTAGAGGGTCTGAAGGCTTGAGGTTGTCTGTCCAGTTGAGCTCGGACTGGCTCTCCACGCTGAAGACGATCCCTTCTTTCTTTCATCAACTCCAGGGCATCAGAACTCTGCTCTGGCAGTATCAAGAACTCCTCTTCCTCCTCTGATCTCCAGGAAAAACAGGCATTTTTGAAAAGATTGACAACATTGTTGACCAGGTGATTGGGACTGATTCCCCAACTTTTGATGAAATTCTTAAATTGTGACTTGAAAGACTCGATACTGTCCCCAAAATCCAAGTGAGAATACACTATTTTGTTCATTGATATTGCTGCTAGACCTTATAAATGATAATGAAAACTACAATTTGCAAAAAAGCCAGACCTTTGTCCAGCAAATTTTGGATCTCAACATTGAATGCCTTATTTTAAGATGTTAATGATCACTACCCCAATTATTCTGGTTATTTACTTTGGTTGCAAACAATGAGTGACAGTTAACTTATTTCAGTTTTGCACACATAACACTGTTTTGCTTGGGTATCATTCTCACCAAAGCCAAAATGTTTCTAATTTAGGTTGCAGTGTTGCCTACACAGGTAGAGGATGAGTTGTTGCCTTCCAACTCCCCCGTTATGCTTTAATGATAATTTATACTTAATTAATCCCTCGTGGGAAAATTTGTTATCTGCATTTAACCCATCATGGATGAATCATGAGCTGCCGTCCATCAGCAGAGCACTTAAGGGTTCAGTGTCTTGCACAACAACACTTTGACACGAGGAGGAGCAAGGACAATTGCTCTGCCTCCTGAGCCACGCTGCCCCCAAAGAGACAGACTTTAGAACCCTTAGAACACATTTCATTCTGGAAAACTGACAAAAGCTGGTATCAAAGGATTAAATTGTCACTTTAATAAGATAAAAAAAAATTGCCCTGAATCCCTTATGTGGGCCAAGGTGTGCTGAGGTCCTCTGACGTGCTGGTAATCCTAGTTATAGAAAATTTCTTTTAAACACTTTTTAACAACAGAATTTGTAATTTCAGTTTTCTTGCTCTTACGATATTTTGTAATTTATCCTTTCATCACTGCTTTGTCATTTTGAATACATTAATTATTAATTATGTATTCTTCTTGCAAAAAAAGCCACGCTTTCTCAAAATACAAGGGAATAAAATTTCCAAAAGAACTCACCTTGTCCATCAACAGGAAACATAGTACTTATAAATCCCAGGGCTTGCAGAAACTCTCTACTCCCATCTATGCAATGTACTTTTTCCTGAAATCATCAAGTAGAATGAAACAAAGAGAATAAGATCTGGAAAAAATGGAATTCAACATAATCCATCACCTATGTTGAATATTTTTTACATGGTTTTGATCCACAGTGGGAAAGGACTACAAATATTACCAAACAATAGTTGTGTGTGTGTGTGTGTGTGTGTGTGTGTGTGTGTGTGTGTGTGTGTGTGTGTGTGTGTGTGTGTTTGTGTGTGCAGCCAGAGAGTACTACACACCTGAAACACTTTGTTGCTGAGTTTAACTTTCCTGTATTTCTCTTCAGTGGGATTCTTGCAAATATTTTCAACATACCTGTTGAAAATAAAGATATTTTACTCTTGAGGTTAAAGGCAAAACCAAAATACAAAAATAATTTGTTTGAGATTAATTGGTTTTAATATTTAACGGAATGAGGGCCAAGTATCCCACTTGCTTATGATGTCCACGGCAGCCTTCACTTTCTCTCTGTCTTTGTTAAATGTGTGGATCATCATAACAGAAGCCTCAACAGCATCCTCTTCAAACCGCTGCATTAAGAGGGGGAGTGCATGTTTTATTCACATCATTTGGTGGAACATTATCCAAGCTTGCTCAAATCATCTCTTTATTTTTCTATGAAACCAGGCACAAACCAATTTAAGACGAAACCTGTCAAGTTATCTTGAGACGTACCATTAAAATAGCCTCTTTAATATGTGCTTCTCTCTGACTCCGAGTTAACGTGGCTCCGGTTAGTGGACAGGTGAAATACACACCTGGCACTGAGAGACTCGCCGGATCTTTCACTGGCACTTTAGATCCCTGAGGGAGAAATTGTCATTTGTGAGTTCTCACAGAACAAACAGAGATCTAAGAGCCAAACCTAATCTTGCAACAGTGTTTATTTGAAAAGCACAACAGAGTCCTGTAATACTCACCTCTGCTGTTGCTGCCTTGTCTTTTTCTGCCAGAGCGGCAGCCTCGGCCTCAAGCTCCCTTTTAACTACAAAACAAAAACATTTATATACTTAAGTTTTAGAAATCCAGAGGCTTTAATATTAACAGAAAAAGGCAACAATACAAGGTACTCCTTTAACAGTTGTCTTGCTTAGTAGTGTAGGTAGGGTCCAGAAACCTTGAAAGATGCTTCAGTGTAAAGCTTCCTCTTAGATTAAGCAAACCTGCTGGTGAACTCCAGCAGTGAGGAGTTAACAATCCCAAATACTGAACCCGCTACCAGTAGCCAACTGAAACCGAGCAAGGCAGCAGTGAGGCGAACACGGAAACTACTTCCATGTCGGGGAAGTAACAACTGCTGGTTCGGTATAAACGGACGAACCGGCAACAACAAGAGCGGTAGTAATGTGCAACCTCAGTCTTGGGCACATGCAATATTTCGCCAGAAAACGGAGACGCTTTCCGCATTTTTTCCGGCTAACGGTTCGGGGAGCGCTGAGCATCGGCACTTTGGAGCCGGTGTGTACCGCGCCTTCTTTCGGGAACGAAAACGTTGCGGGACTACACACCTTTGTTCATCTTTTAGGTTCGGAAATTCTACTTTGGATGAAAAGCTGCCTCTTTCTTCTCTCACGGGGACCTGTTTACGATTAGGAAACATGCAGTTCTACCAAACAGGACAGCGGGTAACCCTTAGCAACGGTACGCTTTACACATTGCAGCACAACGCACGCTCCGTAGAAGGGCTGTTGGGGCCTTTGGTCGGTTGGGATGAAACAACCCTACCATTAAATTGTTTTTATTACTACGTTTCTTTTTTTTATTATTATAACATCTGCACTTTCAAACTGCATGCATGGCAATATTTAGGCCACTTTGCATGAAAATATTCTGAAGACAGAACATACTGGTCAAGTTCTCCACACTCTGGGAAACTATTAGAGCATTAAAAAGAGCATCACACTATGTAAAAACTGGCCTCTGTTGCATTTTTCAGAGGATCATTCGATCCATTTGTGAAGATAACAGCAAAGTCTTTGGATAGACTGTGTAAATGCAATGTGTACTGACTAGCTTTGCACTCCTATCAGCATGTTTATTATATTGTAAATACAAGCGCATCACACATTGGATGTCTAAAACCCAAACAAAGTTGACAGGATTACTATGACTAAGGCAAGCTTACGCTTTTACATTCCAAAATATGGCAAACCTGAGGACAAAACAACTTATCTTGCACTCTTCTTTTTCCTCTTAAGCATAACTGCAGCACCTTTTTAAGTTCAACTAAAGAGTCACAAGTTGGGTACACATTGCAATCACTTTGGAATATTTCATTTGCACAACCATTTCAAATCTTTTACATGTTGTTTTTTATTGTTTATGCATTTTCCATACTTATAATACTGCTATGTTTCCAACACTTAATACTATATTTATACCGATACAGGACACTTTTCTTGATAAAAGTAATAATTCTAAGTAATTATTATTTTAGTACAAATTTTAGTACAAATCATTATCTAAGTATTATATAATTAAAAGTAATTATTCTAATAATTCTAATAAAAAGTAATTTTTTTACTGTTTATAGAGTTTCCTATTATTATTTATTATTGTTGTGTTTTACTTGACACTGGCACAACTATTGTACAAATCTTTGTACTTAAGACCTTAAAACACTTGATAGCCTTAACCATGACAATTTATATTTTACTGTATTTCTTAATCTCACTCCTTCCTACTATTATCTATCATTGTTATGTTTTTGCTTGAAACTCTGGCACAACAATTTCCTTCGGGATAAATAAGGTTGTTCTCATCTCTCATCTCATCTCTCATTCTTATTCTTAACTCATCCTCACTCACCTCCTTCTATCTAACCTTATTCCTTTGCATCTTCTCAAAACAAAAGCTTCAGCTTTTGCTGGCCAGCTTCAACCAAGATCCTGAATGCTCATTACTGCTGCATCCAGGCACTGAAAACCCCATATCTGTCTGCGCCTGATGCCAGGTGCTGAATTTCGTTATGCTTTTTTTTCTCTTGTCACTTTTTTTAACCTTAGAACACTAACGTCGGGTGATTTTCACCCACACAATTCTTGTCATTTGATTTTGATTGTGGTGCCATTGTCTGAGTTTTATGGATCCTAGGGTAGCTTCAGGCTGCTCACTGATGTTATTAACTATGTTTGTTTCCCTCTTCCCATCAGTCCATCTATAAATTAATGAAAACTGTTGTATTGGGTAAAATATACCCAACGTTAGAGTTCTAGGGTTAATGCAGTAAGTACCCCCATCCCCATCAATTCTGTATGTGTGTGGGTCTTACCCTGGTTCCTGATGGCGTCCTGGGAGACGTGGACCTTCGGCTTCTGCCGCTGTTCGATCCTGGCCAGGGCCGCGGCTCCTGCCCGCTGGGCACCTTCACTGGGAGCATGTCGATTATGCTTGGCACTGGAGCTGCTCTGCACCACCTCAGGCGCAGCTCTAATGAGTATGTAAGGGGGTGGGGATGTTAAGTGACTAATTTTCCGGCCACTGTAATTGAAAATTCGCTACAACCCACACGCTTCACACCAACAGGAGCGTCGAGTTTAGCTTTATTTCCTCCATTATTCTAGTGTATCATACACCGCAACTGCCAGGCGACAGTGACACAGATGGTCTACAGTTTAATTGGCTTATCAGAGATACAAGACAAATACCGCAAACTAAACGGACTTCCTCTGAAGATTAACGATTATCTCTCCTTTTAAGAGGCTATACCTCTATGAGCTGAAATCTATTATATAACATTATCTGACGAAGAAGGAAAAAACGTTTACTAACACGGTTTTATATCGTTTTTCGGGTTGCGAGGTTTAACTTCACAAACGTTTGAAAGACAGTTTTAGCTATGTTGCTACCACTAGCATTGATATGGCTCAGAAAAGTTTGCGATTTACCTTGTCTCTTCCGTTAGTTTCTTCCCAGGACCAGCTGATTTAAATTTTATATCCTTCTTGATGTCATCAAAAAACTTCTTCATGTTTCCTCAATTCAGAAAAAGAACAAACTCTGGACGTGTTAACACCCGCGCCTAGCTAGCCTAAGCTAGGAGGAGGATCAAAACAAACAATTTTAGCTCAACTGACAGCAGAGAAACCACTTCCGCCTCAGCAGCAGTTGTGTCCCCACCATGTGGTTGAATTCAGAACTGAAACATAAAAAGCATCAAGAGCCCTCCTTGCAGCTTCTTTCACAGAACTTTTACAATTGCTACTTTCTACGGCCCACATTTTCATTGATAATTACTTTTCCCTCCTGTAGCCCGAGCTTTCAAATATTTCTTCTTTGAAAATCGAGTCCCTTTTAGTCTTTTTTTGCAAAAAATAAATTGAGTGAAAATCTAACATTTGCCTTGCATCCCGACTGATACAGCTGGATTTCTTTTCTTTTGCATTACATATTAGGTGTTATCAAAGTCTTCACATACGGACAGTCCCGGACATTATGCTCTGTCAAACCTGTAAAAAAAAAGAAATGCGGCACTAACCTTTATGTGGATGAAATTGTGTTGTTTTTTTTTTTTTGTGTGTGGGAAGTATTTACTTTTCCGAAGGAACTCCAATCCAATAAATAATTTCCCCATCCCCACATAGAGTAAAGACATACATAACTATTATACAGGAGGAAGTCAAAGTCTGAAGATGTCAACAGGCTGAGTATATTTCAGTGGTGTTTAATGTATGCTGACTACAAAAAACAAACCGGATGCATATTCGGTAAAAAATGTCTCAGTTGTGTTTTTTTTTGACCGAGTCTTAGATTTTTATTGAGCAAAGGTAGCTTTGCATCACTCTTGTTTTAAGTTCATAGGAATCACCAAGATAAAATAGTCAAAAGAAATTAGTAAAAAGCTGAAAAAAAACACACTTACACATACATACATACATGCATACATTCAGTATATACATATGAATGTAGGGTTTATTCATTGATGTGGTATTTATCAACTGCATTTATTCCTACCATTCACTTTGAAAACCTTTTTGAATTATTAACAAGGTTCTACCAGGTGAGCAGGATTCATGTGACTGATTGCTGAAGCTACTGAAAGTGCAGGCGTTTGGATCTGTTGGTGCTGTGCAGAGTAAGGTATGTACACCTGATGCACAGATGATGTGCCATTGCAGTAACTAGTACTCTCTCATAAATGTTGAGCTTTTTTTAAAACCCTTGGAGAATGTCCTCTTTCAGATAATGCAGTTTTCTAAGCAGAGGACGCCAACATGAGGTGAGACCGGTGTGATGTTCTTGCATGGATTGATGAGCAAAGCATCCGGGCACTGGACCGTATTGTGACAGTCGACATTCAAGAACACATGGGTAAGAAACAAATTTTCAGAGACTTCTTCACATTTTATACCAGCATGTGCCTCAGCCTATTTCCCACTTACTTGGGTGTTGATGAAATCCCCTATTTCTGACTGTGGCTCAGGCCGGAGTGGATGTTGGAGAAATTAAAACTTGCTTCCAGAGTGAAAAGTGTGTCACTGGATGATTCACTCGCTGCAGCTCAGGGGTCAAGGTTGGATGGAAATCGGGGCTCAGCAGTAGGAGCGGAAGTATTAGGTCTATCACCTACAATGTCGTGTAGAGGGGACAACACATTGTGCCACTCTATCTCTGCAATGCTCATTGTCTCCTTTGACGCATTTGATAAGAGGATTGTTTCAGAGGCACTTTTGTAGGGACTGAGTGGTATTTCAGCAGAAATTAATTTTATACAGTCTAAGCAACAAGGAATTTGGGATGTACTGTGATTTCTATGCCTCACTAATGTATACATTCTAAAAAAAGGTAAAAATATAATATTTCAAAAGCACAACATGAGCATAGACGATTCTCAGTGTATGCAGCTAGTTTACCTTTAAAACTACATTCATTCTTTTTGAGGTTTAGGCTACTTGGGATGGTGCAATTGATTTTTTTTTTTACTTTACTTTTCAGTTAAGTTAATTTTCTGTTGTATTCTCAATTTCAGTATTAATAATTACTATCTAAAATGCGCAGTCTCCAAGTGATAGTTGCAATCACACTTTTCTTTAAAAATTATTTCTCATGTGCTTAACATCACTACTTTGTTAAAAAAAGACACAGGAAGGCACAGGAGGAAGTCTTGAACATTTGCATCCACAATTTGCTGTGTTAGATTTCCTCTATCACAAGGTCTAATGTTAAAAAGCTATATGTCACTGCAAGTTTATTGGTCATGAGTTAATGAATCTGAAGGGTGTTGCTCTGCAGCAGAGTCAATGCCTGTTAGTTTTTAGTATTCGTAATACATTTTATTGATGCTAATCACATCTGTATGCTGTATCTGTAATTCATTAGTACAATTAGTTAAAAATTAGAAATACATATTAAATATTGTATGTAACAAATTCATATGTCATGATAACCTTTATTCAACATCTGACAGAATGTCTTGTGGGTCAATTGTAAAGTCAAATTTCTATTGCCCCTCTGAGGAACAAAGATCAATAAATCAATACACTTATCTACATATATAGCGGTATGTACTGTATATGATGTATCAGCATGTGTCCATTTTAATATTGTCCTGTTGTCATTTTTCATCTAATTCAAACTATAATATTACCATTATTTTTACAAAGCAAATATTGACCCAAGATAGCTTATTGTAGCTATTTGATATGAAGTTATAATGGAAAATAACTTAGGGTGGCACAGTTGCGCAGTGGTTAGCGGTTTGGCCTCACAGCACAAAGTACCTTGAGGGCAGGATAAGCGACCGACGAAGGATGGATGGAGGGATGGTAAATAACTTTTGAATGTTTTGACCACCTGGAAAAAAAAAATCAAATTTTCAGGGCTTGTTCTACATTAATTATATTGATGCATAATATCATAATATCACTTCCATCAGGAGCTTACCAGGTTACCAGATTCACCCATCTGCATGGAAGGGTGCTGTTAAGAAAGAAGAGAGAAACTGTTTATATTTCTATCATACCACTACACAAATGCACACATTTAAGTCTTAATGCACTTGTTCGCACACCCAGACACACATACAACAAAGGGGTTGAAATTGGCCAACAGGTAAAAAGATAAAGAAGGCTCTGTCTGAATATTGTAAATTTTTTGGTCAAAGAAAGAAAAATCAAATTAGAAAGGTTCAACTTTATGAAAGATATATTCTTACCTTCTGTGGCTGTTCATTCTAGCCTTTATTTAATCTACCTTGTTGCTAGATTGTTATTTTTGGCAAGGGTATTTTATTCATCTGTATTTTAAGCAAAAGTTCAGATGTTTGCTGTAACATAAACATGTCTGCCTTCTTCTGTGATATCATAAAGCCACCCAATAAACGGAATCGTTTTGTTTTGATGTAAAAACCATAGTAACCTAACGCTCCCCTTCATATTTCAACATGCTCAATATGCTGACAAAACACATCACTAGTGTTATTTGAATTTCAATTGAGCACAGGGTCATAATCTTGCAATCATAGCCATGATAAATGTAACAAAAACATATTATTGTTTGGGAAAAAATTACAGAATTTGGTTTAAGACATAATTATAATTTTTACAAAATAAATGTCATCGATGTCATCTTAGTTTTATTTTTCAATAATACAATTGGTATTTTTGGTTTTTAAACCTTTTAATCAAATTTTGCTTGATAGTCACCCACAAACATTCAGTACCTTAACTTTTTAAGCATACGCTTATTCATTGATTTATCATCTATTCCGCTTATCCAGCACTCAGGGTTGCAGGGGTGCTGGAACCTTTTCCATCTGTGATTGGACAATGTAGTTATCTACACATATTATTTTTGTTTGATTTATTATGTAAACATATTTACAGGGAGAGAAAGATGGAGGGAGTAAAAGAAAGAGAAAGAATTAAGTGTGAATATGTGTTGGTGTGTGAATTTGTGTTGGCACCCATGTCCTGTTTTTTTAATCGTGTTCATGTCTATTAAATGGTCAGTTTGGTTGCTCTTCTTTTTCTTAATCTTTTCCTCTTGGCTGATGTTGTCAGCTGTTATCAACATTCTGATGCTCTGGTCTTGCTTATGATCTTGCTTTCAAACTTCTCTTTTAAATCAAGAGACCCTGAAAAAAGTCAATTTAAATGTAATCTTGTCAGCTCTGTCTCTATGCTGTAATGGGGAAGAACCGAAAATTCCTGGTTTGATTCCTGTGCTCCTTGTAGTCTGTTGAAGTGTTGTTGAGCAAGACACTGAACCCTTAACGTCTCCCTTGGCGCTGCTCATTGGGTACCTTCTGCTCATGATTAATCCATGATGGGTTAAATGCAGTGGTCAACTTTAGCTGATGTTTTGCTGTATGTACAACGGAATGTGACAAAAAAGGTCTTTCTTTCTTCTTTTTTTCTAATTGCGAATTATACTTGACTGCACATATGCACATATATAAATTATAAATTACAGTTACAAGCATTTACTTGGTAATGCAAATGTATATATATTTATTAATAGGGTAGAGGCAGAGGATTAGCTGTGGCTGCCCGCTGAAAAGAAAAGAAAAATAATTTCTTTTTTTTTATTATAGCCAGTAGGAAAAAAAAACATTAAAAAAGACAATTTCAAAGATTTATTGTTGCAAAATGGTAAAAACTAGCAAATATTCAAAGGGAGACCTATATTGTCATTGGTGTGATGGAAAAAGGGCGTAAACTGACTTGAATGATACATTTTCTCCTATATTTATAATTTACAATCCTTTTTAATTTTTCTTGAGAGTATAAATACAACATAAGACCATGTATTATTGCATTAAAGAAACTGCATGAAAAGGATGGTATTCATTTGTTCCCTGATTCATTAACAATCAACTCTGCATCCAAGGGGAAATCATGTTTCCCACACAACTCAGACAGAAGGAATGTTTCTGTCTCAAAGAAAATATAAATATTACAAGTTGGTACCACTTGGTACTTATTTACAGGCTGTATTTCAGATTTGATAAAGGAGATTACATTGAAAAAGAATACACACATACACCAAAATTACTTGATTTTGAATCACCCCTGATTCAACTACACTCATGGAAGTGACCGAACAAATTCCATGGATGATGTAAATGGGTGTTGGTCGAATAACATTCTAGCCTCATGTGATATTTGTCTAAAACATGAAGTGAACTGAAGTGCATGTGCAGAGTATAGTCAGTCAATTGCACAAGTATCTTAATAATGTCGTCAATGACCTTTAGACCCACAGATCAGGATGAAGTGATGGGGACAAAATCAATCACAGTCCGATATCAACATGTATGCTGAGAATTCTCACCATGTATCTGGTGAGAATATTTTTTTTTTCTATATTGAACTCACAAGTCTGTCAGAACAGTCTGGTTGTTTGTTGTATTTACGAGGATTCGCAAAGGCAGCCTTTGGCCAAGCGCGCCGTAGTGCCACGTCAAATGTGACGTTCCAGGAGGCGTAGTCCGGGTTCTCCGGTTGGGAGGCGCTGGAACCTGGACAGGAATCCACAGTACATCGCACATCAGCGTGTCACGCCGTGGAAGCAAAGACAACTACTTGATAGAGGTGAGACATTTTTGATATTGATTTATGTTGTAAAGTCCGTTTCCATCACAATTTTGCGCTTGTTTTTTTCGGCGGGGTTCGCTCACTCGTGTTCTGCTCAAAGTGAGAAAGGCCAACGTTTGACAATGACTTTGAATGAAAATGTTACTTTTTAAATCCGGCTCTCCTATCACTTATTTAAACTGCATTTTACACAAGCTGTTTCATATTACTTTGCTAATACCACTGTGTAAAAAAAAGAAAAGGGTCAGGAATATCTTAAAATCCTAATTGCATTAGGTGTATTTTGTCCTGGTGTCAGTGTGAAAATGTGTTAATATAAACATATCATATATCATGCAAATAGATTCTTAAAACAGTGAACACATATTCATCAGTTGTATCAATAGAGGTTCCTTTACCTTCCTTGTTTTATACATAGATCGTGCATTTATTTTATATTGTGTTGTTCCAGACTATGCCTAAACTCTTCAGCTGATAACTTTTTCCTGGTCATGAGTCCAATATCCCCTGAGCAGCCTCACCCATCTGTTAAATTGTCCATAAGTACTAAGTATTATCTACATTTTATCACCCCATAATTGGTGAAACGTCTACTCTTCCAATCTTTTTTTTTTTTTTAATTACTTTTAATCAATCCACCCAATTCACCAAAGACTCTTTTGTAAGTACACTGGCTGCCGAACCACTACACACACACACACACACACACACACACACACACAGTTTCATGTTTAAATAACTTTATATGAAAATATATAAATAATATAAAAGAATAAAGATAAATGAAACCCTTTTGTTTTTAATTTAAACTGCATCTTTAGAAGTATTACAGGGGAAGAGACGTTGACATCGTTGACATAATGCTGACATGTTTTTTGTCTCCTTTTCTAAAACCTGTTTTAACTTTTGCTTCAGTTCAGCAGATTTGACTGAAAACATTGCTAATCATGGACCAAAGTTTCAGCGTACTCAACCAAAGGTTGGCCAAGGCGGGGCAGTCCCACCTTTTGCAGTTCTGGGATGAGTTGGGCCCAGAAGAGCAGGCTGACTTGAATCAGGAACTGCAGGGGATGAATTTCGAAGAGATCAACGGATTCTTCAGAAATGCCATGGAGACCTCTAGTAGCAGTAAACATGAGAAGATGGATGCCCGTATGGGAGCGGTTCCCCAGGACGTCCTGGGGTGTGTGACGAGGGACACAGGGAGCCTCAAAGGGTGGGAGCAAACCGGTGAGCTTAATTCCAAGAAATTCAAAGTTAGTAATTGCACGGTATAGATATTTAAAAACAAAAGGAATATGTGTACCGTATGTGGTTTATAAGATTTGGAGCGATGACAAAGAACAAGAGATAGTATGTTAGCAATTATCAGTGGTTATAGTTACTCCATGCAGGTCATTCTTAAGAGTCCAAAGTCAGACTACTAGACAAACGCCCTCATAAACAAACTTTCCAATAAATACTTCTTTAAGTTGCCTCTTTTAAGTCCACTTGGATTCATCATACTCTGTGCAACAATCCTTATAGTGGAGGTCTGACTATTGGGCAAGTCAGTTGATTTTTGTCTTATGGGAATATGACTCAGGAGGTGTGACGCAAAGAACATTCAGTTTAAATTATTTCTTGATGTAGAAAGTTGGATTTGACCCTCAATTATTGGGTCATTCATGACTGTTCCTGTCTGTGTTTATAAACTTAGGGGGTTATTAAAGCCTGCCAAGCCTCCTCAGGTTAGTGCTTTTGGTACTTTTGAGAGAAAATAGCTGTGGATATCAAGTCATGTAACAAAGGTCACTGTATCCTAATAATGCACTTCATAAAGTTGTAAACCCTTTAAATGCAGAAAAGGCACATGGATACTATCAGATTTCAGATCAGTGTTTATGTATCATCTCATGCTGCCTCATTCCTCCACAGCAAGCTACATATTGTTAGGTGATGGCCAAGTTAATCTTTTACAATCAAGTTAATCAATATTACCATAGTTAATTTTGTAGTTGTATATAACCAGGTCTTCATCAATATAATAGTTTATTTTGACAACTATTATAAATTATATATTGGGCCAGTTTATCAAGTTTTATACATTATCATATGACCTTGGGCTTAAATACATTTGGCTAGTGTGAATGAACTTTGTAGCCACACATTATCAAACAGTCTAATGTCAGTTCTATTAATTCTAAAACTGTTTTGTTTTGTGTAACTTCAGGTCTGGACTGTATCTCTCAGAGCAAAGTGGCAGTTCTGCTGCTGGCTGGAGGCCAAGGAACCCGATTGGGGGTCTCTTTCCCAAAAGGCATGTACGATGTTGGGCTGCCTTCCCACAAAACCCTCTTTCAAATTCAGGCTGAACGGATTTTGAAGCTGCAACAGTTGGCCATGCAAAAACACAAAATCAAGTGCTGCATTCCCTGGTAAGACAAGAATCTTTTAAATTACATGTGAGAAAGTACAAAATCTTAGTCTTTATCTCTGTTAAGAAGTTAAACGTTCAGAAGAAATGTACCCAATCTTTCATCGTGTTCCTGGAAAAGGATTAAATATCCCCGTGGAGCAGATCCAAGGACACCTAATAAAGACATAAAAATGTAATACAAGGAGGGCAGTGGGGTTTAAAAAACTTTGACTTCAGTAAGAGCTTACAGTGATTGAAGATTATTTGGAGATGATATGATATAACCCCTTAATTGTCTGTCCATGTAAGCAAACTTTTACATTTCATTTTTGTTATACCCTATTGCTTAGAAATCTTTCAGGCCAGTGTGAAAGTAAACCTCTGAAAAGGAAACCTCATCACTGAGTTCTGTCTGTGTTACCTTCAGGTACATCATGACCAGCGGCAGAACAATGGAATCTACTAAGGACTTCTTCTCAAGGCATAAGTCTTTTGGCTTGGATAAGAGTAATATCATCTTCTTTCAGCAGGGAATGCTACCAGCCATGGATTACAATGGCAAGATCATACTGGAGAGCAAAGGGAAACTCTCCATGGCTCCTGGTAATCTCATATATTTTGATTTTACTTGTAGTTCTGTGTTATGTGCAAGGGATTTAATTTGTGGAGGGTTGCTGAATCCAGTAATTTATATTTCTTGATTGCTTCACTTTCAACTCAGTTGCAGGGTCACACACTTTCTCCTTTTATAGGAAACAGTATTGTAGTGCCAATGCAACAAATGCATGCAATGATGGAGTAACACAATATTGGCAGCTGTTTTATAGTCTATGATAATGTAAGCTAGATTCTTTTCATGGAGTAGACCCTTCATACTATCGGGAAGAAAATGATTATGCAAATTTGTTCACTGTGAAAAGAAAATGAGTAAAGTAAAAATAAACCTGATTTATTTATTTTTTGCCATATATCCAGTCTCCAAAATTGTCTTATTATTTTACAAGCAGTTTTGTTGCCCTTTTAACCACTTGGACCATGATTGTGTTTCAGATGGTAATGGGGGTCTTTACAAGGCTTTGGGGAACCAGGGCATCATAGATGACATGCAAGAAAGAGGGATTGAATTCATCCATGTGTATTGTGTTGACAACATCCTGGTCAAAGTGGCTGACCCATCTTTTGTGGGTTTTTGTGTGCAAAAAGGAGCGGATTGTGGGGCTAAGGTTGGTTTAACATCCTCCTCTGACCATCTACCTGTTCCTATCCTTTTCCACCTGGGTCAGTGTTTGAGCTTAACATGGAAATAGCAATTATGTCCTGTACACTGGGTCTTGAAGCTACATTAAGCGCGATAATTCAGGCCTTTTTAATGTGTTCAGATAGCCGAAAAAACTATAAGAGGTCCATAGTAAAGTTGCACTGGAACAGTTAGAGGAATTTCTACTTCCAATATTTTGTTCAGAATTTGAAGGTGCCCAGTTATGATCAGATCAGGCACTTTCATGTGAAGTCTGAAAAATGCTATTAGGATTGTCATTTTTTAAGCAGCTCTACAAACCACCACTGGGTGGTGAGCAATATACTTATTTATATGAAAGCTTGTGACAAAAATAATTTTTTTACTTTTTGTAGGATATTATTGGTGAGATTTTACCTGGCTTAAACTGTACATATTTCTTATCCCAAAACTTCTTTGCCAAACATTGTGTTTTTTTCATTTTCCATTAATGTTTTTTTTATTCTGCTTCCTCATTTTTTGTGTTGAACATTCAAAAGTACACATCTTGTGGTCTGTTTCAAAGCTCAATACTGTCAGTCTTGGTGTGCAAATTCTTGACAAACTCACAGTAGAAAAATATAATTATGCTTTATATATTTTCTAGCCGACAGAGAATGGATGTCTTATCATCTCCTGTGATGACAGAATGGTGTTCTGTAAACAATTTTACATGATTACTATTGCCTGACATTGTATGTCTGTGTGCAAGCAGTATTGCAATAGAACAGCAGAAAGAACAAAATCTATAAAATTTCATGAAATATCATCAAGTGCTTGAAAAGTTAGACCCAGTAATTTTGATTAACATCTGTTGAATATGGAGAAAAAACTTCCTCTTTTTCTATTTCATTGTGGTTATTTACATATGCATCAGAAACTTAAAATTTGATTCTACCCAGAGTGATACAACGGTTTGAGAGTCTATACTAATACTTATTTTTGTCATACATTATGCTAAATTCTAGTCTTTTTTGTTTAACATTTCCAGGTTGTTGAAAAAAGCAATCCAACTGAAGCGGTTGGTGTAGTGTGCAGGGTGGATGGGCATTATCAGGTGGTGGAGTATAGTGAGATCACACTGGCAACTGCTGAGAAACGCAGCGCTGATGGCCGACTGATGTTTAATGCAGGAAATATAGCTAATCACTTCTTCAGTTTCTCCTTTCTCAAAGACATTGTACAGTAAGTATCTGTAGTATGTCTATTTCAGTTTCTTTAAATGTATTTATATCTGCAGTTTCAGTAGTTCATCATCTATATTCTGTAAATGTGCCAAAATTTAATTTCTTCCCTTTCCTCCCCCATTTATTCCTTAGAAAATATGAGCCTATGCTGCAGCACCACATTGCACAGAAGAAGATCCCTTATGTGGACTCACAGGGTCAATTAATCAAACCGGATAAACCAAATGGGATAAAGATGGAAAAATTTGTCTTTGACATCTTCCAGTTTGCCAAGTATGCTGCAGATTTTTTTGCATGGTAGCATCAGGGAAACATATCTTACATGTGCAAATGATTTTATGTAATAAGAAAATGATGAATATCTTCTGTATATTTGAGAAGTGACTGGAAAGCCTGGCCAGCACTGGGCCTGGTATGGTTTGTGACCTGTCCTTGTATGCACAAAAGCCATCCGCTCTAAGTCATACAGTTACTAGTATAGCTTTAAATTTAATGAAGGCATTCGTGAAAGGGTTTACTGAATTGGAATAACACGTTTCTTCCTACATTCGAGGCTTGTTCTCTATATTTCAAAGTAGAAGGATGAAATATAAACTTAATGATGCTGAAGAAAGTGATTATAAATTTGCTCAGACTTACAGGTCAATCAGAATCCAGATGGACCCGGTCATTGCACCATTTTTAATTTCAAGACTGTTCCCAATACCAGATTTGAAATAAGATGGTTTATTGCTAGTTCTCATACTGAAATTTTTAAGAAACTAGTGACCACATGGTTACTAGTAGAACAAACCTGAACATTATATCCAGCAGTAATACTGATTACATTTTTTTTCTAACAGAACATTTGTGGTGTATGAGGTACTGAGAGAGGATGAGTTCTCCCCGTTAAAGAATGCTGACAGCCAAGATGGAAAGGACACGCCCACAACCGCCAGACAGGCCCTCATGTCCCTCCACCACCGCTGGGTGCTAAATGCTGGGGGTCACTTCATTGATGAGAATGGAAGACGTTTTCCCGCCATACCCAGGTGACCACAGCCATTCTGTTGCAAACATCATCATGCATGTCCTTTCACTTCAGCAGACACTCCTACATCCTGGATGCCTCGTGGTAACGCTAACCTCCCATACACACCCTAAACTTTATGTACACATGGAACGCATTGGCAGTTTTTCTGTTTGTATTGCTCACAGTTTTCTTTTAGCCTTACATGATCACTATCCCATTCTCTCTTGCCTGATTTACCGCTGTGTGTGTCCCTTGAAATGTTTCCAGAGATGGAGCAGCAAGCAGTGTCACAGATGATGGCAACAGAAAGTAATTATTGCTCTGCAGTTCTGAGTGCATGCAGATTGGGATTGTGGTTTTCTTTTACTCCTTCTGAGCAGTGTTGATACAATAACCATACTCCTGATCTTTTATCTTCCCTCTTCTTCATGGCCACTACACTGAGGAATCTGTTTGCATGAGGCAGTTGGCAGTCCGAGTTATAATGAAGAGGAGGACGGCCAGGATCAGTGTAGACAACTGAAAATGCAAATATATCACCCACTGCTTAGATGCTGTGTAAAGTCACCAAGGACTATAGAGAGATTGTTGTCCCTCTGTAATGGAAGCTGTTAATCCAGATAAAGCATAGCATACTGGGTATTTAGTAATAGTATCCTGTTCTGCCAAACAATTTATCACTCGGCTCATTCATGCAAAAATCAACTACTCCTTAACCAGTTCTGTGCTCATGACATTGTCCTGGGTATAAATCATCTACTAATTTTGAAAAACAGAATAAAAGTGAACTTTCCTGAACACTATTCATGAAATGATATTCAGATTCCCTCTTGATCATCCGGCTTTTCCTCCCCTGTCCAATTTAACTTAATACATCTGTACCAGCAGCTGCCTGGTGAACATCTGATTTTTGTCCTTGATGATTATCTTTATTAATAATGATAATAACTTTGATAATAATCTTGAAATTAACTAACTGAATAATGGCAATATTGGGAAAATGTCCACCTGTTTAATGAAATGACTGGGTGGATATAGAAGCACATTGCCTGTCAGTCATCCAATTTCTTCCAGAGAAGTGCCTTTTATGGATGAGAGATCTAATCCCTGGTCTTGTTTGGCAATGATGAAGTTTTCTGTACACCAATCACAAGCTACAGTAGCAGAACTGCTATTTCAAAGATTTCCAACTTCTTTTGTCAGCTTCTGTCCCTTAACGGTTCCATGGAATTCTTAATCTGCCTAATTTTCCTTTGTTTTAACACAGTCTGAAGGATGGAATAGAGGTGCCAATCAAATGTGAGATCTCCCCCCTGGTGTCCTATGGAGGAGAGGTATGGAGGCATGGCTTAACAGCAAATGAAAACCCCAAGTCAGGTTACAACACAGATTTTGAACTTGTTGGCATATGACACAATAAACTGTATATGCCACTGTATGCATGTTTCAATCAGTTGTTTTCTGAGAATATTAGAAGCTCATTGGCCAGAACAAATGCTGAGAATCGGACTGTTGTCTTGCAAAGTCCGGCAAAGGTTTTATCACAACATAAATCAGTGGAGGTTTACTGTCTGCCAAGTAATTGGATATTAAGTTGATTTCCATTATGAAGAATTCCATGATGCATGTTAAAGGGTTGCATTGTCTGACTTCATTTGTAGAAGGTATTTCCTTCTTCCCTAAAACAAATTAATCTTTTTAGTGTGAAAGCCAAAACTACCTGAATTTGTCCTGGTTTATAAGTAAAACATTCAAAATTGCCATAAAAGCATTGGATAGATGTTCAACTGTTGACTGCTCTGTTGGTGTTGTGTACTTCTTAAAGGGTCTGGAAGAGTTGGTGAAGGGGCAAGAGTTTCAACCAACTTTAATGATTGATGAGAAAGGCGTCCATGAGCTGGTAAAGAATGGAGTTTAGACAAGGAAGAAGAAGAGACAGCCCAAAGACTAGCCCTCCCGTATCCCTTCATTCACATGGAGGAACTGTGATGCCATTAATGTGAAATAATGATGACAAGTACATCTAATTGTGAAAGAGATGATGCCATCCATAATGAATTAATGAAGGAGACGGATGAAGTCGGACATGGATATTTCTAGCCTTTTAAAGGACACCAAGCACATTATAAGAGTTAGTCCACAAACTAGCACACACAGTATCCCACCTCACCACTCTTGTTTCTCATGACCCAACACTTGTTTACTATTACCATGTCTTTCTACACATTATATGGTAGAGCTTGAACAGAAAAATGTTGGACAAAACCCCTGGTTAAGAGCTGGCTGGGATGCATGAAGGTGTGTTTATTTATTTTGCTTCCAAGACTTAATTTTATATTTATTTATAAAAGTTATATAGATTGGGAGTTGGCATGTACTTAGTGGAAGAACTGAGAAATGTGGCATATACAAAACTGAAGAGATGAAAATGTTTGACTTATCTAACATATAAAAATGGTCTGGTATGATATATTGGAGTTATAAATATCCGCCTTTTTCTGCTTGTACTTTTTCAAGATAAGATATGATTAAGCTTTCGAAGAAGCTGTTTATTAAAGATATTTGTTACTTGAACTATGAACATGACTCATTGTACTCTATGTATATGCACACTAGCATCTAAGAACTTTCATGTGTGTGTGTGCATGCACAATGCTCAGTTAGAATCCATGCAGCTGCATTGCTGCCACCCCAATTGCTGACAAAATAATGTCAAGGTTAACAATCGTCATCTTGACTACCATTGTTCTCTGTTACCAACATCCTAATTGCTCTATTCTCCCTTTATTTGTGTTACTTTTAAATTGAGTTACTGTAAAACAAAAAGTACATTCCAATATCATCAGCACTGTATATATTTTCTGATTAATCTGAGCCTATTTGATTGCATTTTAAATACATAGATATTCATTACTACCACCTGCTTTTTATCTAGCAGGATGTATAGAATAGATATATCCCCCTAACAATTTTGGAGAAACTATTATTCCTCTTAAATTAGTGGAAAATATCAGTTTGACTTAAATTTCCTTATTTTGTAAGACTACACTATATTCATGAGTTTATGATTTAATGGCATCAGGATGGAAATTTGGTGTAAATTTGCTTCAGTCACGTTTCCTCAATTATTCAGTTTTTGTCGTGTGCGCACACACACACACACACACACACGTATTTTAAGAATTTAATTAGGATAAAACATAAGTGGAAAAAACTGTAAAAACTGAGGCTATTAATCTGTTCCATGATACATCAGCTGTGCCCTCATGACGAAATCGTGCTTTCTCCACAGGTCAGACAGAACAAATGTTACCATGGTGCAAATGGGTGTTGGTCGAATAACTTTCTTGTTTTATATTTGTCAGAAACACAGTGACCTCGTCATGCGTTAATCATTTGCACTGCAGAAGTTCAATCAGTCAACTTTAGAGGTGTTTGGTTCAAGAGCTGCAGGCCCAGAGGTCTATTGCAAAACTATCAAAATAGTGTAGTTAATGACCTTTGAACCCACGGATCGGAATGAAATAAACGAAAAAAAAATCAATCACGGTGTCATTAGATATATACATTTACCAATGATCTGGGGACATTGTTTTCCCTGTATATTCCCAATATTGAACAGAGAACTTGTTGTTCGTTCAGACTCGTCTTGTTTGTTATATTTACGAGGATTCCCGAAGGCAGCCTTCGGTCAACCTCGCCGTAGTGCCACGTCAAACGTGACGTTCCAGGAGGCGTAGTCCGGGTTCTCATATTAGGAGGCGCTGGAACCTGCATACTTATCAACAGTACACCACACAGAAGAGTTTCACGGTGTTGAATCACAGTCCAGTACTTGTAAGAGGTGAGACTTTTGATATTCACTCATATACTTGCCATTTCTTCGCCAAGCTAAATGTTTCCACCACAATTAGCCGGTTAGCTGCTCGGCTAGGTTCGCGTTCTGCTCAGAGTGAGGAAGGCTAACGCCAATGATAGAAGGAAAATAATACTTGAAAAATCTAGCTGTCCTGGTAATTATTGCGAATAGTTCTCGCATCATTAGTTCCACATTACCTTGCTAACACCATAGTTTATTTCTCCAAAGCGAATTGGTGAAAGGCTTTTTATAGCGTTTTGGGAAAAAAACATAACCGTAATAAGTCAAACATGGGTATGAGTTCCTCCTTGTATCTAACTTATGAAGTGTAACTTTTAAACACTTATCAGAATACGTATCTCATGGCAATGCAGAGATCTAGAGAACAAGAGATTTCCACGGCTGTTACTAGATGTGTTTGGATGTTGATTAGTTATATCAGTGAATAGTTCCTTTACCTTACCAATTTTATTGATAGAAGATCAAGCTTATTTTATTGTATTACATTATTACAGATTGTGCTAGTCATTCAAAAGATTTTTAATTCTAAATGAATCCAGTATCCCCAGAGCATTCTGATCCACCTGTTTTACTGTCTCATCAAGTATTATTGCCCCATGCTATTGTTTGCTGTCTCTTTAACTATTTTATAATCTAATCTTTATTCAACAAAGCAAGTTACAAAGTACCATATCTTATTTACATTGGTTAATGCATCCTATGAGGCAAGGCGAACCTTTAGTTGAAGTATCGTGAAATACCAGAAATCAGATGATAAGTATCAGGAAAATGAATGTCCCCTATGGGGATCAATAAAGTATTGTCTTATCTTTAATTTCATTAAGGTGGTGCAGTGGTTAGTGTTGCCTCTCTTAGCAACAAAGTACCTGTTTTGATACCAACTGTGGCATTTCTATGTAGTTGCATGCTCTGCCTGTGTAGGTATTCGTTGGGTTCTCCTTTTTCCCCCAACAATCCATAAACATGCATTACGTTAATTGAAGACCCCACTTGTGGGCAATCACAAGTGAATAGTTGTATGGTTCTGAATGTGATTTTGCGATCAACGGTCCATGCCTCGAGACCAATGAGAGTAGGGATAAGCTCCAGCCCCACTGCAATCCTCGGTGCAAGTGCTATCGACAATGAATGAATTAGTATGTCATCGCCTGTAATATGTATAGGATTTTTCAATTTGTCAAGTTTCAACCCATGACTAAAAACTACATTTCTGGGAATATTTAAGGGTGGAGAGACAATACATCATTGACTCTGTTTACAAGGACTTGTTTTTTTTCTCTTTTCCTCAATGTCTTTCTCTTTACTTTGCTCTGTAGATTGATTAAAGAAATTGTTAATAATGGACCCAATTGCCAGTGAACTCGTCCAGAGGTTGACCAAGGCTGGCCAGTCCCACCTCTTGCAGTTCAGGGATGCGTTGGGCCCAGAGGAGCAAGCTGACTTTACTCGTGAACTGCAGGGGATGAACTTTGAGGAAATCAATGGATACTTCAGAAGTGCTATGGAGACCTCTAGCAGCAGCAAATATGAGAAGATGGATGCTCGCATGGGACCCGTTCCCCAGGAAGTCCTTGGGAGTGTAACAAGGGATAGAGCGAGCCTCAAAGGATGGGAGCAAACCGGTGAGCTTTATTACAAATAATCCTTGTCGAATCTTATCAAGGCAACTGCACTGGATTACTTAAATTGCAACAATAAGATCTGACAAGGATAAACCATGACCTGGATGACTCAAAACCACCAAAGTATTTGTTCCTACTAATTCAAAGTCAGCAACTGTGTCATATAGTTTCGCAAGAAACAGGATTTTTTTGCCGTTTATGCTTTATAAGATTTGGAACAAATGCTAAGAATAAGAGACAGCATGTTTGCAATTATCAGTGGTTAAACAGGGCTGTTATAGTTATTCCATGTAGGACATCCTTAAGACTCCAAAGTCAGACTTCTAGACAAATGCCCCCATAAACTTTCCAATATATAATTCTAAGTAAAATTAAAAGTTAGCACTGACCATCTGTGTGCTTCTATTTCCTCTAAAAGGGTTGTAAGTCTAAGCCTCTTCTAAGTTCACTTGGATTCATTATACTCTGTGCAACAATCTTTATAGTGGAGGTCTAACTATTGAGCAAATAAGTTGATTTTTGTCTTGGGGGAATATAAATTAGTAGGTGAGTAGCAAAGAACATTCAGTTAAAATGATTTCATGATGTAGAGAATTGGTTTTTGATCCCCATTTATTTGGTCAGTCATGGCTGTGCTTGTGTAAACTTAGGTCGTTTTTAAGGCCTGCCCAGGCCGACTTGTGAGAGTAAACAGCAGAGGATATCAAGTCATGTAGCAATGTCATTTGTAAAGTCTACTTGAAACAAATAACACATTTTATGAAGGTTTAAACCCTTTAACCATGGTAAAGGCACACAGATACTATCAGATTGCAGATGAGTACTCATATATCATCTATTGTTCCCAAATTTCAAGTTTTTACATTATCATATGTCTTCGGGGCTAAATGTGTTTGGGTAATCTGTTGACACATATTATCAAACAGTCTAATGTCAGTTCTATTAATTCTAAAACTGTTTTGTTTTGTGTAACTTCAGGTCTGGACTGTATCTCTCAGAGCAAAGTGGCAGTTCTGCTGCTGGCTGGAGGCCAAGGAACCCGATTGGGGGTCTCTTTCCCAAAAGGCATGTACGATGTTGGGCTGCCTTCCCACAAAACCCTCTTTCAAATTCAGGCTGAACGGATTTTGAAGCTGCAACAGTTGGCCATGCAAAAACACAAAATCAAGTGCTGCATTCCCTGGTAAGAAAAAATTTCAGAATTTTTGGAATTTATTTAGTTTCTAATGGTTGAATCTCTTACATTACACAACAAAAAGTACAGAATCTAAGTCTTTAGTAAAACCATCAGTCCCGGTTGTGTTAGTATGATTATTCCCTGGCTCAACTCAAAATTAGCATCAGAACAAACCTAATATTTACTGTTTTCCTGGAAAAGGATTGAATTTCCCCGTGGAGCAGATTCAAGGACACTTAATAAAGACATAAAAATATAATATAAGTAAGGCAGAGGAGTTCAAAAGGCTTTGACTGTATTCAGAATTTACAGTAATTGAAGATTGTTTAAAAACATAATCCCTTAATTGTCTGCCCATGTAAGCAAACTTTTAAATTTTATTTTTGTTATACCCTATTGCTTAGAAATCTTTCAGGCCAGTGTGAAAGTAAACCTCTGAAAAGGAAACCACATCACTGAGTTCTGTGTGTGTTACGTACAGGTACATCATGACCAGCGGCAGAACAATGGAATCTACAAAGGACTTCTTCTTAAGGCATAAGTCTTTTGGCTTGGATAAGAGTAATATCATCTTCTTTCAGCAGGGAATGCTACCAGCCATGGATTACAATGGCAAGATCATACTGGAGAGCAAAGGGAAACTCTCCATGGCTCCTGGTAATCTCATATATTTTGATTTTACTTGTAGTTCTGTGTTATGTGCAAGGGATTTAATTTGTGGAGGGTTGCTGAATCCAGTAATTTATATTTCCTGATTGCTTCACTTTCAACTCAGTTGCAGGGTCACACACTTTCTCCTTTTATAACAAACAGTGTCCCAACGTATGCTTCTGAATCTCCTAAATGCATGAATGCAATGATGGAGTAACACAATCTTGCAAAATGTTTGATGCTGTGTTATATGGTCTGTTTTATACTTTATACAGAGAAGACCCCACATATTAAAGGGAAGGTTGTGATCATACAAAAGTGTTACCTTTACAAAAAAAAGTGAATGAAGTAAAAATAGACCCAATTATTTGTTTTTTTTTTCCTTATATCCAGTCCCCACGATTGTCTTTTTTTTACAAGCAGTTTTGTTGCCTTTTTAACCACTTAGACTGTATTTGCGTTTCAGATGGTAATGGGGGTCTTTACAAGGCTTTGGGGAACCAGGGCATCATAGATGACATGCAAGAAAGAGGGATTGAGTTCATCCATGTGTATTGTGTCGACAACATCCTGGTCAAAGTGGCTGACCCAGCTTTCGTGGGTTTTTGTGTGCAAAAAGGAGCAGACTGTGGAGCTAAGGTTGGTTGAGCATCCTTCTCTTAAATGTCTATGGAGGCTCTCAGTCATCCAGTAGGAGGGGGGAGTTTCCAAAAAACTCCCCACAGGTCATTAGAACCGAAGAAGCCTCTCGGATGAGGGGTGAAACATCTTCAAGTGAAGAAATTCAAGTCCACTTGCCATGACAAGATTTCAACAGTAATCCTCCTTACCATCCACCTATTCCTGCCCTTTTCCACCTGGGTCAGCATCTGAGCTTGACATGAAAATAATTTTCTATATCCTGTACACTGGTTCTTCATTCAGCTTCACAATTCTGGCCTTTTTAATGTGTTAAGATAGCTGGATTAAAAACCACAAGATATCCTCTCATTTCACTACATCAGTGCCACGCTAAAGTTGCTCTGGAACAATTAGAGGAATTTCTAATTCTAATATTTCGAAGCCTCTTACCTTCCCAATTTAATTCTCAGACTAAAAAAATAGATTTCATCTCATAAAAAAGGTAGGAACAACAAAATGTTTTGAAATAGTGCAAGATCAGCCTCCCCTTTCAGAGGTTAAATAATAATCCAGTTCCACATTTTGAGTAGTAATTGTTATGTTTTAATGTCCAAACAAAGGTATACATTGGGTTAGATTTTCTTGGAAATGTAGCCCGTAGACTGTTGTGTGCACAAATAGATAAATGTGTAGTTGGATGTGATCCAGATCCTCTTTAAAATGTGTTTAGTTAGTAGATCTCAGGGGATTTTCAATGTCACTATGAGTGTTTTCACACCTGAATATGTGGATTTCCAGATCAGTTCAGTTAGACTTCACAAGTCTGTGAAGTTCCATTGGAGCTGTTGTGTTTCAGCAGCTCCTAAAAACCATCACTAGATGGGGATAAATGCCACCTGGTCACTACCTGCAGTGAACTCAGATTTCGAGTAGAGTTTGAGTTTTTATCCAGGAATTTGCCATTTTCACCACTTTCACAGAAATACATGAAAGCAATGTACAAAGGCTCGCTCTCTCACTGCTGTCCTGGAAACTTTGTGCAAAAACACAAAAAAATAGTAAATTTACACATCTTGCTTTGAGTCTGATTTTTGTTTGGTTCACAATGATTGTCAGTATAACCAATATCTTACTTAGAGGGTATTTACCTTTTTTCTCAACAATTTAGACCATGAGATAAAGTATGTACAGAGAGGGAGAGAAATGAAGTAGAGGTTTATGATCTGAATAATTTTATATTTAAAATTCTTTTCGTCGGAAAGCTCCATGCAAAGATAAAGTTCACATTTAAAGACATTTAAGGGAAAATTTTAACTGGCACAAAAGTAACATCTCTATGACCACAAAATTACACAAATGTTGTGTGGTCAGTCAGCTGTTATGAAAGAAGTACCTTCAGATCTACTGCCTAGGATATAGAAAATATAATGGACCTAATATCAAATAAGTCAAATCTTTATGAGGTTTTGGAAGGAATCCTTTTGTTCAGTACAAGAATCAATTGTTTTGTAGTTTCTCATTTTCTGTCAATTCTGTTGCACCTCACTTTTTGTGCTATTCATTCAAAAGTTCTTCTCTTTTTGGTATATCAGATTTCATGTGCTTTCTTAAGTCTCTGCTTGAATACTGAGACCGCCTGGCTTGGTACGCAAAGACTTCTTGACAAACTCGCAGTAAAATAAATATAATCGCACTTTGTGTATTTTCCAACAAACTGAGTATATTGAAGTGCTCAAGGGAGGATCATCCAGACCCCAGTCCTGTTTGACATTATGAATT
This sequence comes from Fistularia commersonii, assembly GCF_037954325.1. NCBI lineage: Eukaryota > Metazoa > Chordata > Actinopteri > Syngnathiformes > Fistulariidae > Fistularia > Fistularia commersonii. The sequence goes on along the minus strand of NC_141299.1, from coordinate 6,706,413 downwards.
GTGTGGTCGAGCAGGGATGGTAGGATCAGATCAGTTTAGAGTCCCACCCTCACATCATAAATTATTAAGTTCCACGACAGTTCATGTGGCTTCACCAACCCCCTCATCAAGACTTCACTCTGTCATTAGGAGCAAACAGATGGGGAGAGGGTTTTTTTCATTCAGAGCCTCCCAATGTAAAAAGTCAGGCACACACAGGAAAGTCTGATACTTTTTCTAAAAGCATTTGAACCCTTATTTCAATTTAACATTGCCTAAACCTTGTATCTTCTTTTTCTTTTTGGTTTTACATTTCCAGGTTGTTGAAAAAAGCAATCCAACTGAAGCAGTCGGTGTGGTCTGCAGGGTGGATGGGCATTATCAGGTGGTGGAGTATAGTGAGATCACACTGGCAACTGCTGAGAAGCGTAGTGCTGATGGCCGACTGATGTTTAATGCAGGAAATGTAGCAAATCACTTCTTTACCTTCTCCTTCCTCAAAGACATTGTACAGTACGTGTTTGTAGCTACTTCAGTTACTTTTAATGTATTTGTCTACAGTTTTAGTATTTCAGAATCTGTTTTGTGTAAATTTGCAAAAATTTAATCCCCCCCTCTTTTTCCCCCCATTTATTCCTTAGAAAATATGAGCCTATGCTGCAGCACCACGTTGCACAGAAGAAGATCCCTTATGTGGACTCACAGGGTCAATTAATCAAACCGGATAAACCAAATGGGATAAAGATGGAAAAATTTGTCTTTGACATCTTCCAGTTTGCCAAGTATGCTGCAGCTATTTTTTTCATGACAGCATCAGTAAATCACATCATACATATGCAAATGGATTAGAGCAATTACAATATGAATATATTCTTTTTATTTGAGAAGTGACTGGCAAGCTTCCATAGCACTGGGCTTGGTATGGTTCGTGATCTGTCCTCACATGCATAAAACCAACTTCTTTTTCCAGTCCATCACTAGTCATGCCATTTCTCCAAGGTCTAGTCCAGCACACTCTCTGCTGTTGCTTCATTTCAACCCCTTTCACTGTTTAATGACATTAGTTCTAAGTCACACAGCTACTAATATAGCTTTACATTTAATGAAAGGATTCCTGGAAGGGTTGATTGATTGGGGGGTAAACATGAATTTCATGCTATTGCTGAGGCTTGTACATTATTTTCAAAGTAGAAGGGTAAAATACAAACTTGATAATGCTGAAGAGAGTGATAATAAATTTGCTCAGACTTACAGGTCAACCAGAATCCAGATGGAACCACTCACTGCAGCTGAATGATTCCATCCACCTTTTCAAACAAAATTTCTCATTTTCTGTAGGGTCTGCAATTGCTTTAGAGGGCATGTCACGTATGGGTGCAAGTTTTATGAATATTTTACTTGTATTTGCAGTTTACTTATCAGGATAGTCTTCTTTTTGGTGTAATACTACAAAAACCGAACGCACCATTTTGAATTTCAAGACTGTTCCCAAGACCAGATTTAAAGTAAGATAGTTTATTGCCAGTTCTCATACCAAGGTTTTTAAGAAATTAGTGACCACATAGTTACTAGTAGAACAAACCTGAACATTCTATCCAACAGTAATACTGATTACATTTTTTTCTAACAGAACATTTGTGGTGTATGAGGTACTGAGAGAGGATGAGTTCTCCCCGTTAAAGAATGCTGACAGCCAAGATGGAAAGGACACGCCCACAACCGCCAGACAGGCCCTCATGTCCCTCCACCACCGCTGGGTGCTAAATGCTGGGGGTCACTTCATTGATGAGAATGGAAGACGTTTTCCCGCTATACCCAGGTGACCACAGCCATTCTGTTGCAAACATCATCATGCATGTCCTTTCACTTCAGCAGACACTCCTACATCCTGGGTGCCTCGTGGTAACGCTGACCTCCCATACACGCCCTAAACTTTATGTACACATGGAACGCATTGGCAGTTTTTCTGTTTGTATTGCTCACAGTTTTCTTTTAGCCTTACATGATCACTATCCCATTCTCTCTTGCCTGGTTTGCTGCTGTGTGTGTCCCTTGAAATGTTTCCAGAGATGGAGCAGCAAGCAGTGTCACAGATGATGGCAACAGAAAGTAATTATTGCTCTGCAGTTCTGAGTGCATGCAGATTGGGATTGTGGTTTTCTTTTACTCTTTCTGAGCAGTGTTGATACAATAACCATACTCCTGATCTTTTATCTTCCCTCTTCTTCATTGCCGCTACACTGAGGAATCTGTTTGCATGAGGCAGTTGGCAGTCCGAGTTGTAATGAAGAGGAAGACGGCCAGGATCAGTGTAGACAACTGAAAATGCAAATACATCACCTACTGCTTAGATGCTGTGTAAAGTCACCAAGGACTATAGAGAGATCGTTGTCCCTCTGAAATGGAAGCTACTAATCCAGATAAAGCCCCGCATGCTATGTATTCAGCAAGTCACCAGTTCTGACAAACAATGACCATTCTGTTCATTCATTTGAAAAGCAGTTACTTTGTCACCTGTTCTGTGCTCAAAACACAGCTTTTGAGTATAAAACGTTTACTGTTTTTCAAGAACAGAATAAATGTGAACTTCCCTGAATACTATTCATGAAATGATATTCAGACGGTTTCCTTTTTGATCATCCAACTTTTCTTCCCTGTACAATTTAACCTAACACAGCTGTACCAGCAGCTGCCTGGTGAATGTCTGTCTGATTTTTGTCTTTAATGACTATCTAGAAATTAAGCTGAATAATGGCAATGTTGTGAAAATGTCCACCTGTACTATGAAATGACTGGGTGGAGATAGAAGCACATTGCCTGTCATTCGTCCATTTTCTTCTAAAGAAGTGCCTTTTATGGATGAGAGGTCTAATCACTGGTCTTGTTTGGGAATGATGAAGCTTTCTGTACTCTAATCACAAGCTGCAGTAGAACACCTGTTTCAAGGATTTCCATCTTCTTCTGTCAGCTTCTGTCCCTCAACAGTTCCATGGAATTCTCAATCTGTCTAATTTCCTTTCGTTCTAACACAGCCTGAAGGATGGAACAGATGTGCCACTTAAATGTGAGATCTCCCCCCTGGTGTCCTATGGAGGAGAGGTATGGAGGCAAGGTTTAAGAGCAAATGAAAACACCAAGTTGAGTTCTAACACAGATTTCAAGGGAATTATAACTTGTGGGCATAGGACACACTAAACTGGATATATTACTGTATGCATGTTTCAATTACTTGTGTCTGTGGCAATATTAGAAGCTCATCAGTAAAGCTTTTATTGTCACATATAAAATCATGGATTTTAGAATATAAAAACGGATTTTACCTCATATTCACTTCAGCTTAGAATTGAGTCTGCATTTTGTCAGCAGCCACACCAGGCTTTGATTCCTTTTTGCAAGTTAAATGGTTGCATCGTCTGACATAATTTGAAGGAGAAATTTCCTTCTCTCTTTAGAATACATTAATCTTATTAATGTAAAAGGCAAAACTGCCTTCCCCTGTTCATATCAGCTTTTTTTGTGATTAAGATTTCTCCTGTTTTAAAAAGGAAAAATTTGAATATTGCATTAAAAGCATTGGATAGATGTACAGTTGTTGACTGCTCTGATGGTGTAATGTACTTCTTAAAGGGTCTGGAAGAGTTGGTGAAGGGGCGAGAGTTTCAGCCAACATTAATGATTGATGAGAATGGCATCTATGAACTTGTGAAGAATGGAGTTTAGACAAGGAAGGAGAGAGAAACAACCCAAAGACCAGCCCTCCTGTATCCCTTCATGTACTTGAAGAAACCGATTCCATTAATATGCAATAATGATGAGAAGTACATCTGATTGTGAAAGCGACAATGCCATCTATAATGAATTAATGAAGGAGACGGATGAAGTCGGACATGGATATTTCTAACCTTTTAAAGGACACCAAGCACCCTGTAAGAGTCAGTCCACAAACTAACAAACACAACATCCCAACTCAGCACTCTTGTTTAACATGACTTAACACTTGTTTACGATTATGTTCCCTGTCTTTCTACATGCTACATGGCAGAGCTTTTGAACACAATAAAAGTCGGACAAAGCCCGCTGTTTAAGGCTGGCTGGGGTGCATGCGGGCGCAGTTATTTATTTTGCTTCCAAGACTTATTTTTATATTTATTTATAAAAGTTCTATAAATGGAAGTTGGCATGTACTCAGTTTAAGAATTGAGTAGTGTAATTTTTACACAAAACTGGACCAAGATAAAATGTCTGACTTGTCTAGCATATAATAATGGTAGGTGGTACTATCTGTTGGAGGTATTAGAAATATCTGCTTTTTCTAGGTCGTACTTTTTGAAGATCGGATGCTCTTTAGCTTTAAAAGAAACTTTTCTTTCTACCATGTTTATTAAAGAACTGTATTATTTAAACATTGAACATGATGTATTGTATTCTGTGTATATGTGCATTACCATCACCAAGAGTGTGTGTGCGCGTGTGCAGTCCAAACACACACAAATACCCAAGCAATTAATGGAACCGAAATCACAGAGACTTCAATGGCGGGTCACAGAAACATTTTCAAAAGTGTTGTGAGTGTTCACATGTTGTTAGAAAAATAGTTGCAATATGTGAATCTGTTGGGTCGCCTGTGTGTACAGGGTGTGCTTTTTGCATTATGGATCCTGATGTCTTGAATCAGAGTTTCCAGCACATGGTTTATGTTTAAGATGGGCCAAAGCATGCAGTGCTGCTGCAGCCATTCAGGAAATATGCTTGTGGCTCCTTTCTGACTATTCCTCTTATTCCCCAACTCCAAAAAGCAATTATGATATGAACACTTGCATTGCAGTAGCAGAAAACACTCACTTAGATGGTCTGATCTGTATGTAAATGTTACTACAGGTTTAGTTTTTTTGTAAGTGTCAGAAGTTGTGGGAGAAAATAATAGTTCCATTGCGGTCTTTTTGCAATTATGTAATCAACAGGCATTATATTGGAAAAAATGAATCACCCAACTTGGAAAAGTTTGCAACTGTCAGGAATATACAAATGAAAAAAATTAAAATAATGTACTGAATGGACTTGCATCATGAAAAGGATGTGACTATTGCAAACAAAGACATTAATACATTCTATACAGAGAAAGACGAGTTTGGTCGATTTACAAACGAATGTGCTTTCATGGGTCTGTTATATTACATGTACATGTCTGCATCTACAGCTGAGTTAACTTGCACATCTGTAAAGAAGCATTAATCCTTTAAGTAAACAGATATGTTAAAGAAACATGACATCTCCAAAACATTTTTTTGGGAATGTCCATCAAATTCGAACAAAACAGTGCAAAATTTTACATCCTGCACACATTACTAAAGTATGATTGTCAAAGTGATGTGCTTGCAGTCCCAGTCCCAAATAAACAAGGTGTCATACATTTAAAGATCCAAAATATTACACATATGTGTTGCTAATAATCTTTGCAAGACAAATAGAATGAAATTAAAAAGACAAAACGAGACATTTCCTTGTTTCAAGTTGTATGATGGGGTAAATGAATCTCAACAGTAACTCATGCTGTTTCACAACATTTATTTTTTTTAAAGATGGCCCGTGGGTGGACCATTAATGTAATGTGGTTTTAAATTGTTCTCAAAGTACTTTTGATCAAAGACGATTTGAATATTTTTCTATTTTCATTTTAATTCAACAAACAGTCATGGTTTTTTGATTGCGTTTTTAAATATAAAAGCATCAAATGGTTCATTCTCCATTGGCAGCAAGACAGCAGATATTGCTGAAAGAAATTATTTTCTATGAAACCTTGACAAAACCGATGTGGTGTTGGTGAGATTAATGAGGTTGAAAAAAAAGCCCCCTCAAAGATCAGGACCATTGTGAAAAGTATCAGTTTGCAGAATTCTAACCTAACATGATGGATAAGAGAGAAATGCAGATAAATTTAGAAGACAGCGGCACAGAGGTTACTATGAATGATGGCTCTTTCAGCTTCATGCTGTCAAAAGAAAGGTTCTTTTCAGGGGGGAAGAAAGCCTTCTGATGGAGCGTTGAATTCAAACTTAATTGAAACCTTATGTGTGGCATGTGGAATTCTGGGACTTTGGCTTGCTCCCAAGAATCCACAGAATGTGGGGGATTTTTTTCACTGCCTCTATTTCTCTCCCTCTCTTTTTTTCCTATGTGCTGGGTGTCTTACATCAGCCCATTGGGTCCGAGTGAAGGCGACAGACGCAAGGAGGGAGAGATAGAGCGAAAGAGAGAGGGAGAGAGAGAAGGGTACGGAGTGAGATATCCAGCCGTCTGACTCTCACTGGACTAATCTAAAACCAACTGAACAAATGCTCTGAAAGAAAAAAAAAACATTGAGTAAGTCATCATTTTATATTCACTATCTCTCATCTTATTTCTTTGCACTTTTATGTTTTGGATTGGCTGAAGAAGTAGGATTTTCATCCCAGAGGGCTATCATAATCTCTTCGAGGACCTGGAACTTGTTCTTGAATAATGTTATTGTGGGATTTTTGTAGTTGCATGTACCTTTTGTGTTGGTGGCTAATGTTTGCATGGAGGACAGCACAGCAGAACAATTCTGTGCCAGGGTCAACATTTGCTGCAACTCCTGAAGAATCAAATTCAAACAATTACATAGTGTTTGGCTTTTTGCTTTCTGCTCTCAGTTTGATGGGGATTCGGTCTAGTTTCCTTTTTCTAGATATCACCAAAACTCTGAAGTGTCTTTGAATTCAAATATCGATCTTTGATGAAATTTAATGTTTTAGGACAGTTATGAAAAAGGGCTGACTTTTTACTCAGTGCCCAACAGAATTGACTATTCTTTTTTTTCCAATCAGGACGTGTACTGTAAAAGCGATTTCCTCTACTTTGGTGAAAATACTACTACATCAAGCTCACACGCATTTTTCCTTGACTTATTGTGGCAGTTGTTTGGAAAAGTTTAACCATGGAAAATTGACTCATTGGCCACATCAGTTCACTTGGAGTTTACCCTGATCAGTTGGACAATTGAGTCATTGGCACATATTAAAAAAAAAACAAAGAAACTTTTGATCCCTTGAGTACTTGCAATTTACAGTCACGTAGGCGGTGTATGTTCCTTCATGTTATGTAGGTGTTACATAGATGCTTTGTAGGTACTCTTATGGGGTATGTGGGTGATAAATGAGCACACAGTGGACATTTTTCCATCAGTACCACAGTTACTTGGAAGTTCAGCTCTACACGCACGGTTTTCTTAAGAGTTGGAATCTACAAGGTAACTGGCACAAAGGAGACCTGGGACTGATCACTAGTGTTACTGTTTTGGAGCGCAGATAAGGTCATTCTGGCAGGCTGTTTGTTTTTCTATTTGACGATAGTAAGGCAAACAGATTTGGTTGGATTTTCTTTGTTTAAATTCTTTTCCAAATATAATACTGAAGATGGCAGAAATCCTAATGAGTATTGTCTTGGAGAATATTGAGGATTATGTAAGACAATTAGTCATTGAATTTGGAAACATCATGATTACTTGCAGGCCTCCTCGGACTCACTGACCCTCCTTGAGTGTTTCCTGGATGCTGAACTGGCATCTTCTTTCTTCAGATTCAGTTCATATAACATCAGCGCTGGCCAAAGCTTTCAGAATACTTTGTTCAACTGAATGTAGAAATACTATGGACTTGCTGTGAAGGTTGCTTAGGTATATATACAGAGGTGTAATACACAAAATCCATTATCCACATTAAGGAAAATGTAACTATTATGGAGATAGGGATAAATATGTGTGAGAACATTTTTATGTTTTAATTCACTGATATGGATCAATTTAGAGTAAATCGATATCTATTCATAGATATTATATATATCATGTATAATATATATAAAATTATGAGTCATTAAGTTTTCCTATGACTCATTGAAATAATGTATGAAATAATATAAAACAAATATATTTAATCAACACTATAAATTAATTATAGGTGATGTACACAGAAAGACTCATTATTTCTTCTTTCTCTTAGCCCGGAAAACACATTTTGACTGCAACATACGCTCAAATGAAGTTTACAAAACTATCACAACTACTTATACTAGCAGTAACAATCACCCTATTCATGGATTAAAACATCAAATATACAGCATGCATGTAAAATAATGAATGAATATGGAGGAAATTATGCATTTTGTTTCAGGATTCTTTTGTGGCCATATTAATTTAGATTTTAGCTTTAGCCTTTTATCTTAATTTTTTATATGTATATATAAATATAGATATGTCGATGTATACTGTAGTGATTACTTCTTGGTCTCAGTTTGTTCATCTTATCTTCAGATTGAGTTTCTAAAAGTCCCTAAAAATGTAGGTATGGCTTTATCAGGGTAATGCAGTTTAAGGCAGCATCCCGATAATAAATCCTACTTTCTTGAAGAGCGTATGTTTACTTTTGATTGAATCTGTTTGACAGAGGTGTTGATTTATTTTACGTTCATTCTACAGCGTGTAATTTGTGGTGCCAATAAAGTGTACTGGGGTATACTGACAGGTCTCTTGGGTTTTGTATCACATTCACAAGTGTCAGAAGTCTGGGAAAAATAAATGGCTTAAATTTTGCAAATCTTTTTTTTTATTCTTCTCGTTTCATGATGACAGATGTTTACGTTGAGGCTGAATGCAAAAGAAAAACCAAGACATAGCACTTGGAGTCAGGAATGTAGTTTGTGTTTTCTTTCATCACTTCTTTCAGGCTCTTATTTTGGCCATCAGTTCTCATTTGTCAGGTACTTTCTTTGCGTTTGTGTCACATTCTGGAATGGTTGAAACTACAGGAGTAAAAGCGGATAAAGAGAGTAAAGAATAAAAAAAGAAACAACAAAAAAAAAACCCACATGAAAAAAAATCTGGATTCTGATCATCACAGATTGACAGTTTGAGGCAGCATAAGACTATCTGGGCGTGGATTTTTCCTTGAAGGTCTATGTGGTGTATGCTGGCAGGGCAAGCCATATAATTAGGAAGCCATCTTTATCTCGGTTAATAAGTTCGTTGTCAGAGCAGAATGGAAGAGTTATTGCTCATGACAGTGAAATCTATGAAATGTCTGTGGTTGATGTCAAAGGAGAGAGGGTACAAGTTTTACATTTAGAATTTTATATTAGTCCAGACAGCTGGAAAAGAAAGAAAACGAGAAAAAGTTCAATGGGGATTTGATCTTGGGCCATTACTGTATTATCTGGCACAGTTTTATATCTGATTTTTAAGTAGCCTCCATGTACATACTAGTGCTCATATATAGGGTAAAACACACATGCAAGTTGTTTGCAAAGGCATCTAAGAGATCCCTTAGAGGAACCACATTAGGATCACTCTATATTTCTCAAATGTCATTTCAATTAGTAGCCCTTCCCTCCCAAGGCTGACTGACATCCTCACATACAGACACTAATCACACACCACAGCAAAGACTATAATTTCAATCCCACATTCAAAACACTGGACTGGAGGCACTCAGCGCTTACTTAGCTTAGCTGTAACTCTACGCTGACGTTGTTTGATTGAAAGTATTTTCAAATCAATGCTTATGGCAAAAGAGAACCAGCTGTGCACGCTCCTGCTGAGGTGCATGCTGTAATTTGGTTTAAATAACAGTATTGCACATGACTCTCCACCCCACATGCGCATGAACTGCGACCCTGCCCAGAACGAGCAGCCCACTCATCACCTAGCATTTGATGTGGATATGATTACATTTTGCCCAAAAAAGAAAGAAAAAAAAAACCTCTGCATTCATCTCCCTTATATTTCGGGATTAGATACAGACTGCAAACCCTAAGGTGATGTCATTCTGTTGATAATCTGTTGATGGATCTTTCAGTTTATTCCATTTGATTTCTTTTGTTGAGTTATTATCAAATGAATAGTCACATATTGCTGAGATCTACTTAACAGAGAAGCTGTTCAGTTGTAAGTTCTTTTGAGGGATTGACAAAAGGAACAAAGACTGCACAGACTGAGAGAGGAGGGAGAACCTTTCCTTTGCATTGGCATGCAGTTTTTATGTTTCTTTGTCTCTCCTCATTTGAAAGCTTTTGGAACTGGAAGACTGAAAGTAATACTTCCACATTAGGAGATCCTTGTGATACTCTGAACTGGGTATAAATGACAGCCTGGGCAACGAATGAGACGTTGCCCTGAATGTATCGTGCTGTTAAGTCAACATCAGGCTTTATATAGTGTGCTGTATTTTTTTCTATTGTTTTGAAATGATTTTACTTTGAATATGATGGAGACTGGAATTATATGCCATTTGTATGGTGGTTACGGTAAATAGTTCATGTTTAAGGACAACAATGGTGCTACTTCAAACATTCAATCCAAAAAACTCTGGAAACTTAGGAACATTCTTCCCTTAAAGTTTGAATTTCATCAAGTTGTTTGGTAATAACTATTTGCGATAAAATTCAAAACACTTTTTTGGGGGACTAATGCACAAGTACCCTAAGCTGTATTCTTTCGATGGGCCAGTCCACTCAAAAAAGTATGAAGCTGAACTGTTGCTTTAAGAGAGGAGAAAAGAGCGCCATGGACAGAGATGCTGTTTTTCCTATCTGACAGTGGCGTTGGATGACTGGATATTCAATCAAACATCCTCGGCTCTTCTCCTTACATAACAAACACAAGTCTTTCATGACCTTTTTCCACTGAATATTTTTTAGATAAAATACTGTGCAGAATCTGTCATTGAGCATTTGCTGGTGAAGTACAGCCTCCCTGGCAGCATGTTACTTTCTTCTCCCTTGTGGGTCCTAATCCTCAGATGGCAGCCTTTATGAGCACCTGGATGTTGGTTTGAAAAGTTCATATCCTCTGGTGACTGTATGTTCCAGGTGTCATTATATGGGAGGTTTGCTCCTGTTTCACGGTGTCAAAACAAAGTTGCAGTCAGTATCTATCTTTTCATCGCTGTAGCCACATGAATGGTGAAGACAGAGCTCTACTGTCCTCTGAGATTCTGCTCTGTGGTCAGAACTTTGACCTTTGGTACATGAAAAAATTTTGACACAAGACTGAAAAAGGACAATATGTAAAAAGGTTCCCAAAACGCACGGAGAGAGCCGTCAATAGGTGAGGCAGTACGCAACTTATCCAGACAATGACATATTGTTTAAGTTTGAAGTTAGTTCTTCCAGTAAAGAAAATGTAATTTTATTGGAATAGTGTGTTGAAAATTAATATGTTTCCAGTTTTTCTCATGGATTTTATCCACCGTGTGTTTACATGACTACTCTTGGGTCTGATTAGGAAACATAATTCAGATTTCATGCATTCCCATAAAAAAAATATGTGTGACGCTCTTTTACTGCCTGAAGGGAGAAACAAGAGAATATAATAGAAACCACATGTGGATGGTTAAGGTGCAAAGCATATGGATGCACCATACAGCAGTCGGGCTCGCACTAGTAGTGCACATTAACCCACTGTACTGCCTATATACTGTATGCAGGCTCTAGCTATAAGGTGCCAGATTAAGCTCAAAGCTGAGACACTATAGAAACCTATCTAAATTATGTACCTAATATAATATAACTTTTACTTTTGTTTCATCAACCGCAATGTTTTAAGCTGCTCATTCTCTGAAAATCAGTATGTTTAAAAATTCTACAATGCTTCGCAGAATAACAGAAAAAAGAAGAAAACACATAAATACAACTTAAAACTACATTTTTTGCAATATACACTGTTACCAAAATCTTTTTACACATTCCTGCTGTGAAAGAAAAGTAATTATGTGCCATAGCTTATCATCACTGCAATAGCAAATTGGTTTCGAACCTCAAGAAAATGTTATCATGAAAATGTATATAATTAATATGTTCGTATTCATTGGTATGTTTATCGTTCCAGACGTTTAAAAATTAAATTCAATGTCAGGCCAGAGTTGTAGGTGCAATGATGGATTGAAGTATATTTAGTGGGGTAAATAAATCTTAGATACTTTTTCATTACATGGTTTTATTGATGATTATAAAACCAGCATCATAGTTAATAACCAGTAGTTTATGATCGCATCAGGGTGAAAGAGACAGAATCTTACTGATTCAACTGTTCTTCCAGCAACAAGAGTTGAATCAAATTATAGCTTCTTTTTATCATAGAAAAATACTGATGAAACTCATTACCAGTTCATCTTTCCGCACTGATGCAAGCTGCTACAATACATCCTCATCTAGAATGATTAGAATTTTTCTCTCCCTCATGGATCACTTGTATATTATAAAAGTGTAATAATGATGTAGAATGATTGAATTTTATTTATGTTGCATCGTGACTGTGTGTCCTTGTATCATTGGCCTAAAGCTGCTCAACACTTTCTCTTGAGTGGCTGTTGAAGTATTGATCAGTGCCCAAGGCCTCCACTGGGTCATTCACTATGGCCAAGACTTATGTAAAGCCCGGAGTGTTTACCCTGCTGCGTGTGTTTGTGTGGCTGTGGAAGTGAGACAGAGCCCGGGATAGAGCCAGGGAACAGGGCCAGAAAGACCTGTGTGTTGACTTTACAGGCTTTCCCAGGATCGAGTGCCTCGAGGTGTACTAATGGTTCTGTGTGTACTGGGCCCGTTGCTCTGAAGAAAATCAGATTATTTACACATACGAGAAAGCCTGGGAAAACAAAATAAAAACTGTCCAGCTAACAGTGAGCCAGCTCTAGCTGAGTCCTTGAGTCTGTTTTCAAGCTCCTGAGGTTGTAAGATGAGTAACCCGTGAGGTGAATGCCAGGTGTCCTGATATTCATCACACTGGAATGCTTTCTTATTATATTTGCAATGACTTTGACATATTATTAAAAAGTCATCTTTGCCACAAAGTTAATTTATCCTTCTAATTCTTCAGTAAAGGTATACACTTTCTTGCGTGTCCTCTGCGGGCTTGTGAGGGGAGTATCTGTCCTTCACCACTTCCTTAACTTGCTATGAGGGACCTGATATTTATGGAGAAGACAGTTTGTTTTTGGTTGTTTTTTCCACCAGGAGAACAAATTCAAGTGAAATAGTTGCTCTTTTAAGGAACATTCTGCTCCAAAGTGGTACAATAAACTCTGTACCTTTGGGATTATAAAAACCTTTTGGAATAATAAAAAGAAAAAAAACAACTCCAGTCAGAGTTGATTTAAGGTTCTTCATTACTCCGTGTCCATTCTGACTTCTGCTGTGACCGAGGAGATCATATCAATGACTACATCTGCAGACATTTTGTAATCTAAGAGAGGAGCTGCCGTGCCATAACTCCCAGTGCTACAGTAATTTGCCAACACATTCAGGAACATTCAACATTTGTTGTGCTGCTGTTATATTCTTTCACTGGTTAGAGTGTGACCGGATGAGTAGAATTATCTTGAAAATCTGGAAGACAAACTGATAGAGGAAGTCCATAAAATATTGCACCTCTATTGTTAAAATGTTAAAATGTGCAAACTACCAACACTCTTTTACTCAGTTTTTTGAAATCGGTGTATTCAGCTTTTTAAAATATCTGATCCTTGAATATGAAAACACAGCTGCTAGCGAGATGTCGTAGTGTTGTCACAGAAATACCGGAGGAAAGAAACAGCTTGTGTCTAAGCTAAAGATTCCGCCTCTGTACTGCTGATGTATCTGCTACACAGATGAAACGTTTTACAACATTCCAGGCTTTATTTCGATCTATCTTTAGGTCTCATTGCATCTTCTTGGCTCAGATAATCTCTGACCACAGCTCATTTAAACCAGCTCCAAGTCTTTTATTCTTGACTGAGACTTAGCTGTTGTTCTTTGAGTCTGTCTGATTGCAAATGTGGTCAGTATGCTCGGGGCTACACCATAAACTGACCGATAATGACCTTTTTGAGTAATATGAAATTGTGTCCGACTGTGAGCAGTGATTATTGTCTTCATTTCTGTCTGAGTATGAAGTAATAAAAAGTAAAAAGTACATCCTTTTAACAATTAATAGCATTTTAATTCATTTTTGAGGTCTTTTTTGATATAGGACTAGCTGCTGGTTGCCATTCAGTAGACGGCACTTTTGTTCATTTGGTTTGTTCGTTTACAAACTGGAAATATATAGGAAAGAATACGAATTTGCCTTCAGACCATAATTTCTAGAGTTGGCCGTTTACACACAGTTCAAACATACAAAAGCCCATTTTAGTCGTCCAACATTTCAGAGGAAAACTAATTGAGCTTCATTTTTCAGCTGGATTTTAACTCACTGGTTCACACTGGTCCGTTGGCAAGAAGATATGAAAACCCAGATAAGAAGATCATTTTTCCACAGTGTTCAGGCCAAGCCTATTGTTGGATCTTTTTATTGTATAACCAAATTATATGTTTTTGGAGTTAAATGATATATTAGTGTTTTTTTCTTTCCGTATCAGGATCGCTATTAGAGCCGTCCATAACTTTGGACTATTTTTCCTGGGGTCCACCACACAAACAGCAATATACACTTATTCACATGATAGCCACAAAAACTCAAAAGGACCAAATGGAAGTGAAACACAATCCTCTCAACAGACCAAATTCAGGAATTCATCACAAAATTCAATTTCCTCTATACTTGCCACCCTAAAAAACATACTAGTATATTTACTCACTTTGCTATTTACATTTTCTAATACTTTTTAGGCCAGTATGGATCTCAAGATGTGTTGACTTTGAGTGACTATATGACACTGAAGTAGTTTCTTAATGGATTGAGGAAGATCTCCAGTTTCTTAGGTTTGATAAATAATTGAGGCACCGTCTCAGATCATGAGGAAAATGCATCATTACATTGTTAATAACACGTGAAGCAAAGAAATGTGTTTCTCAAATGGCAGCAGTAATGGAAAACAGGCTGCAATAATCACTCAGATTAGATTTCACTGCAGAATATATATTTGAAATGTCCTCAACCTTTAACATGTGCAGGTGAAAAATACACCACGATCTCCACATTATTGCAGAAATAACATTAATGTATAATTAATAGGAAATGAATGAGAGGGCACATTTACTGCACAATTACTTCCACTTGGCATTCCTTAAACACCTGTGATAATACCCGCATACTTTAACCTCAGGTTTTAAAGGAGCAGTTGGACTGGATTGTTTTTGAAGTAAATTATCTGAACTCTTATCACTGATTATAAGTAGGTAAAATATGGTTTCAATTGGAGATTCCCTTTTTTCTGTATTTTATTCAAAATAATTTGGGGTCTGCTCATAATGCATCGCCACTTGATTTATAAAGACAAGTCTGTGTCAAATAAAACAAAAGAAGTAAAACTCATTTTTACTCCCCTACATGTTTTTATCTTGGATTTGTGATTGATTCTGAAAGTGTTGCAAAGTGACAGTGGACCTGACTGAGGTCTATTTTTGTAAATTTGACCCTGGAGTGTGTTGTGTTTTGGTAGAGATGATCCTGATTGTTCACTTCTCTATTTGAAAGATAAGAGTTCTGGGACACTTAACAGACATGATAAATGCTGATAAAGATCACCAAATTATTCACAATCAAAGATTGTGCTGTTATGAATCAAACTCGCCAAAATATATTTTTTATTCTAGAGATCTAGAATAAAAAATGTATCGTACTTTGTGTTTTGAAAATCAATAGAACTCATCAGTTGATGTTTACAGGTCGATAGCAGTGCTGTTTAACAGAGCGCTTTATCTCAATGAAGTCTCCCACCCAGGCCTCACAATGGGCTTTGTGTCAAAACATATTGACACTTTGACTTCTTCAGATGTAAACCTGGAGTAATATTGATAATATATATATATGCTAAGATTTTTATACAGGATTCCATTTTCGGATCAAATAATCCCACCGCAACGCTTATTGAGAGGCTCTCAGACACAGGAAGGGAAGACATTGCTATGATTATAGGTAATAGTTCCATACATGCAGACACATTTGAAATGAACAATAATCACATTTCAAGTGAGTCTATGAACATTTGTTGGGATTTGCCAGCCAAGATGAAATCCTTCTTCTTAACTTATTATTAGAATTATTATTAAAATTAAAATGGTATGTATTTTAGAAATATATAGATATTATTTATTATTAATATATTTATAAGTGTATTTTACAAATACAGTTCCAATCTGTAAGAAGATTTACATGAGGGAGTGTTAAATCAATCTGAAATCTCTCAAGGCCCGTACTATAACTTATGTTAGTCAAACCATAAAACACACTGTGTTTTCCTGCAGTCTGTTACAAGCAGAAGACGGTGTCTGTTTCCAAATCATTGTCTGTCCCCTGTTTTAAAAGCCTGAAATCTGCATGTCTGCCCCTTTCACTTTGCATTTGTCTCACTTCCAGTTTCCATTTCTTGCCTTTCCCCCACTTTGTACCTGTTTACATTGGACGGCTTGCATTGGTTCATGAATTAGCAGCCTGCTGAAAAACACTCCCCCCAAAACTGAACCAAAAGAGCCCCTTGGATGAGAGGCAGAACGTCCTTGAGAAGTTAACCAAGTCTCTTGGCCACAGTAATATTTATCAACCAGAGCCGCGGCTGAGATGATTGAAAATCTTCTTGGTCATAATGGTTACAGATGAAAGCAGACTTCAGCCTTCACGCCACAGGTTGTTGCTGAATAAAGTGCTTTATTAGTTATATGAACTGAACATATCCGTCTATCTTGTGTTCATTTGGTATAAAGTCTGTGTTTAGAGAGTGATATTGGCAGTAGCTTTATAATGTAATACATCCCTTCTACTTGCAAGAAATTATAAATGGCTTTTGACGAGTATACTGTTAATTTAAGAGGGAAGAGTGGTGAGAAAGTTGGATGTATGGAATGATATATAGATGCCCCGGGTATGATTGTGCGCTGTGCTCTGATGCAAAGGTAGGGAAGGTGATGTGACCCAGATCTCCTGCCATTTTTCCTTCTCCATTTCTATGTGCTTTGAGAGTATGCACTGCTGACGGATTTGCACAGCTGGCCCTGGTAACGCGACTCAAAACCCCACTTCTGTTTTAACCTGACTGCTCGTGTTTTCAGCTCAGAGATATCAGTAATTCTCTAAGTTAGGGCGACTGTTTTATTTTTATGATGGTAAAAGAAACTAAAAAAGTAATGAACTGTCATGAATAGTGACCACACCAAGACCTAAATAAATGAAAGACCACAGACATGTATGGCATCATGAATATATAGTAATTTCTATTTCACATGAAATAGGCTTGACCAAAAAACATGATGAATACCTCTCAGTATTCTTCCACCGGACCAGAAAAAACTGTCTGAAAAGAACATTGGAATAAATCATATATATATATATATATATATATATATAATCCTCATGAAGGGAGGATTTATTGTAGTGTGTTAAGTAGCATGACTTTTACCTAGATGTGCCTAAACCACTGGCAAGCGTGCGTATTCTTAAAGTAGAATGTTAATCCTTCTGATGACTTGGCAGAGCTTTAAAAAGCCCTTTTCTTTGTTTTGGTACGATTCTTTCTATAAATGTTTGTGTCTTTAAAAGAAAAATAAAGGGGGGGATTACAACCTTGGAAACTTACTTTTGAAACTGAGATAGGACATGAATAAATGTTTCCTGCTGGGTTTCTGTGCTGCTGACTGATCGGAAGTACCGAGTCCTGGAATAGTAGATAGTCATCTCATCCAGGTGCTGATAATTCAGCTGGGTCCAACGGAAGCAACAACAACACCACTCATGCAAAGAAAATTTATTTCCAAATTTATTTACAACCGACAACACTGTTCCTGATGTGAAAGCTGCATTGAACTTGATTTTATTGGCCATTGATATGATAATAAGAAATGTCATGTTCCAAAACCAAGAAAATAGTTTTTTTGAATTTTGTTTTTATACCGGCCAGTTTTGTGTGGCGGCCTGAGTCTTGACTCGATATATATTAATGCAACACATCCATTCGCCTCAGTGTTTATCTTCTACTTTTAGGATTTCCATTATGGTCTAAGTGTTCTAATAATTATACAGACATCCCACTGTCGACCAAACTTACTGAGACCAATGAAGTGATCCCCCCCCATACCTGGCCCTGGCACACTGCCATCACCGCAATATGTTTGACATTTGCAGTAAATGGGCTAAAACATGCAAACAAACCTATACGGTCCTTTGAGAGACTCCAAAGTAGAACTAAAGGGCAATTCTCTTGCCAGATACGGCACAGACAGCCTTTACAGAAATGCTATCTGGCACTTGGTAAACACTTTTTTTACTTTCAAATACACACAGACCATCAGCTGTTTGTGTTTCATTAGCTTGGAAAAGCCAAGCAGGGGGAAGCACAGCGAAGGAGTCTCACTAGGAAGTGGCTGTAACTTGAAGCTGCAGAAATGGAAGCAAGAAAAGCAATGAGATTATGTGTGAAGATACAATGAAAGAGGCAAGTTAGTTGGTAATTGGTTCAATAAAATTCAGCAGGTGGACCTTTGATGCTGATCATGCATACAGATAGTTTTAATCCAGGATTTTTTTTTTTAATCTGGCTCGCAATGGCCTTTAATTAAAAGGTATTGTCAAGTAAAGTATTTATGCACATTGTGTTTTGGAGAGACAAACCAAATTGGCTAGGGTTATAGTTTACTTTATCTTATTTTTAGTTTTGCTAATTGTATTTATTATGCATTTGTAGCAAAAATGTCAAATGTCAAATATATGTCCTTTGACATCAGGTATGCTTGAAAAAAGACCACTGGGAGGTGACGGCTGCTGAGGGTGGGGGATTTGGGCAACATTTCAAAATCAACATTTATTTCCTAAATAGAGTGAATATGTGAACCTGTCATTTGTAAAGTGAAAGACAGATGTGTATTTGGACTAACTAAGGTTATCAGGAGTTTAAGAAAGTTACTAAGATTGGATGCAGTCTGATGAATGCAAAACAAAATTATTGAGAATGTACAGAATAAAGGAAAGGAGACATTATAGTCCAGTACATCAGAATGGAGCAGTGTCTGAATGGAATCCTGCACAGCAGAAGGCAGTGCATCTTTGTTATTCCACTGGTAAAATGCCATGGTGATGTTGACTTTGGACTGTGATGAAGACCAGGAAATGTCTGATAGACACACACACACACACACACACACACACACACACACACACACACACACACACACACACGGATGTCTCTGCTAAAATCCCTGCAGTGCTCTGGTAGTTTTGTGTCAAGAGGGTTTAGATAACCCTGACACTTGTGTTATCTTTTATTATGTGCCTTGGAATACGACTACAAAGCCCATCACTACTTCATCACAAAGTTTCTTTAATTTTTTTCACTAAGAAGCATCACAAAGCATCAGAAGATGAATATGTTAGTTTTGGACTTTTCTTATTTGCCTGAAGGTGAGATGAAATGACACTAATTTCTTCCCTCTTGCATAAGAAGGGATTTACATGTAGTGAACAGTTAAAATTCCGTAAGTTATGTAACAGTTGTGAAACAGCCTCAGTATGAATTGTGACCAGATAATGGCAATTTTGTTGTTTTAGTGAGGGGAAAATTACACCTTCAGGCAATTTGTTCTGGGAAGCACTTTACCATCTGCCCTTATTAGTTTGTCCCTGGTCAGTCTAAATTTTGCACTAAAGCGATAAAAGGAATAAGGACAGAAACTTCTTGAGACCAGTGGTCAGTTGGAGGAGGCATTTTGTCGCTTTGCCACTTTAGCTGAAGTCATGTCTGTGACTCAGTGGCTAAATGTATCACCCTATTCTACCACTGTCATTTTCCCCTTCATTCATTCATCATTTGTTACCACAATTACCGTGGATTATGTAAAAATGTAAAATAAAGAGCAAGCTGCATTTCTATTCACATACGATCCCGAGTTTCTTTCTTTTGTGAGTTATACTCAACATAGTCAGACTTTGACAGGCTTTTTCTTATAGAGGGACAAAGCACAATATTAAATAAATTTCTGCTCCTAGGTAGCAGTTATTGTTTCACTTGATGACTGAAATCAAATGTGCTCCCAATGTCACTTCTCTTACACATCCAAACAAATGTGTCTCCCATGAATTAAATGTTTTATACTGACCTACTTCTTCCTTCCTGAAGCCCTAAGGTGAAACATCTCAGAGAGGCTTGAGTAACCTGTTATTTCAATTATGTTTTCCAGGTTGGAAACCTGTCTATACACATGTTTGGGATGAAGCACCCTTGGGATATTTACTTCTTCCTGCTCATCCTCCTTTACTTGTTAGGAGCCATCACATCCCAGGTCAACCCAGGTCTGTGTCACTATAACACAACTGCCAACATTACTGCAAAATGTTTTGGTTTTTCTTTCTTTCTCAGTGAGGTTTTTATTCAACTCTCAGAGTCCAGTGACCTCATATTCAAGAGCTTGCCAAAATGACTTGAGAGTTCAAATAGTGTTTTGGAGTTCTGAGCCAGACTTCAAATGATTCAGATTTTGGATAAGTGCTGCTTTGTGGGGACCGTGCGGTCCCCTCTCTCGGATCTGGCCGCTTTGATCCCGTCTTGCACGCCTTTCTCCAGCTGTCCCTTCACTGTACGCATGTTTTTTTGGATTTCAGTGAAATAAGTCAACATTTGGTACACAGAGACAAAGTCGAATAGGAACCAAATAGAAGTTTTTGGTTATTGTTGAAATTGTAGAAATACAGCAGATATTTGCCAGTAAAAATCCAAATCTGGTAGCCCATAGGAAATCCATCATCTGGCTTTTTTTCATTGTCAAGTGTATTATGACTGACATGTACTCAAAAGTGAGTAGCTATTAATGATAGTGTTGTCAGAAAAGGTTGGAGTATATAGGTCACAGTGACCTCACTTGCCCAGCACTATTTGAAAAGGAAAAACAACAGTGGAAAAAAAAATGCGTGATCACTTCCACATCCTCCTGCCTTACTCCACCCCCATCCCATCTTGAAATAATGCTTTTAAGCATGACATTTCACGGTGCCATAAAAATGTAGGTTCAATTTCATACTGAAAAAGTGTGAACATAACAATAAAGATGATTTAATCCTCGGTGGAAGTTTTAACTGTCCCAAATAAGAATGTTTTCCTGAAGCTCCACTATTACACTTTTCTGCACACACACATATGCAGCCATTTACATCCAACACATAAAACACTCTGAATTGTGGATTAGTCTGTTCATTCTATATTTGTTCTACGTATCAAACAAATAACCCAACCTTGGTTATAAAATACTTGGTTTTATAAGCAGCTTGAAGGAAGAGAAGAGAATTACAAAAACAAGTGAGGTCAAGAATTCCAAAAGCTGCACAATAGATGTGTTTAACCAAATGTTAATAAAATAAAATGCTTCAGCAAATCAAAGCTTTGTTTTGCTTAAATTATGTGCTGTTTCTAATTTCGAGGAAAAATAATCTAGATATTTCACAGGGCAGCTTTTCAACTCTGCCTAATTAATAATTTGAATGTTGGACCACTCTCACGTCTAACGTTCTTTTATGACTGTGTATGGTCTTGTGTGTGTGTGTGTGTGTGTGTGTGTGTGTGTGTGTGTGTGTACGTGTTTGCGTGTGCTTATACACGCATGCACACGCATGCTGTGGATCCAGCTATCCCACTGGAGTCTGTGGCTAATGCATACCAGACATTCTGACAGCAGGAAAGTCCATTGAAATAGACTCTGTCTTTCTCCCCAGCACTTGTGTGTGTGTGTGTGTGTGTGTGTGTGTGTGTGTGTGTGTGTGTGTGTGGGTGTGTGTGTGGGTGTGTGTGTGGGTGTGCATGCGCGCGCGTGCGTGCGTGCGTGCGTGCACGTGTGTGTGTGTGTGTGTGTGTGTGTGTGTGTATGTGTGTGTGTGTGTGTGCGTGTGTATCTTGCTACTATTTGACCGCTCTTAAGTCATCATCTGATCATGGTCAAAGTTCAGCAAGTTCACAGCTCAAGAATAAGGGTTGAATCTAATCCAAGGTTTTTCTTAAACCCAAAAATCACCATCGATTTTCTTTAAAAATCACCTACAGCATCATTAGAAGCTTAAATCTCAACCTGCTCTAATATATGGAAGCAGGATATAGCCACCTATAATTCTGTGTAATGCTTTAGTTCTGCTGCATTGAGAAGAGGGTCATTTTTCCAAAGTCTGGAAATATTCATGGCTGACTTTAGTAGAGCTGAGATGTAGAGTGATGCCAAATTTCCCCCGTTTAAAATTCCCAAGCAATGGAGTTATACCATCCCTGTCTTTCCCATTTTACTCCTGAGTGGGCGAACTTTATTTCACAGTGGAGAAAAAAAAGAGGTGTGTACGTACCATTTTCAATGGCTGGGGAACAGGCTGAACCTGACTATTATTGTTGTGCAGACTTTTTGCCTCAATGGAGTTAGAATGAATCCTAAAACAATGTTAAGAGATATTCATTAAATGAGTCTCAACATGAGTCTCAAGTGGATTATATAAATATCAATCAACACCTTTTTGAGAATGTCTGGTAAAACTTTTAAAAAGATTAATTGGATCTTGCTACAAATGAAATATTTATTGAATTTCCAACTGGGAAAAAACTCCTCTGGAATTTTATCTTTAAATTCCATCTCGGTCTGGAGTCACACATAGCTTATCAAGGCTAAAGTTAACAAGATAATTCTGTCCTGGGCTGTAACAAAGCACTGTGGTGCAAGATTTCATGCTTGAAGTATGGCAATTTATTTTATGAAGCTACAAAATCAATCAGGTCGGATCCATTTAATCATACTTGTGTTTTTAATGTTGACTGGTGTCAAAAGGGAGGGAAACTCCAAATAATGATCTCATTTACTTACTGTATTTCTGCAAGGAAGTTTATAAAATATAGAGGAAGTGAATAAGGAATGGAGATTATTCAGTCTGTCATTTGAATTAGAATGAATAGAAACCTCTTTGTTAATTGTTACTGGAGAGTATAGATAAGTAACATTATATTACAATTACAGTTTCAGGTGGCCAGAAACATACATATGATTAGGTCTCATATTTTTTGTTAAGTTTTCGAATGAATTTTGCTCAAAATTGTGGGTTTCTGTGACTTTGTTCTATCTGAGAGTGCAATTACGCGATCTTTACAATTTATGACATAGTCAGAAATGTGTAAACTCTTGTGCAACACACAATGTCATAACTTTTGACTTGTTAATGTCCCAATTACCTTAATGACCTTAGCCCGATCTGTAAGCCCCTCACACTCTTTCCATGGGAGACTCTAAGTCAGGTTCTCTGGAACCCTCCCTTGGACAATTTCTGCCCTTCCATTGACTTTTTTTAAATGGAGTCTAAACTCCTCTTTTGCCAACTGGATTATTTTCTATAACGGCCTACAATTTTTTCCAACAATACAGTCAATTCCAATTTTTCTTTCACTTTTCCAAATCTATCCGTTAACATTGGACAACAAATCTGTGACAGAACAAGTCTGCCTTTCAGCAGTCGAGGCAGTTAATAGAGAGAGTTGAGGGTGAGGGTTTGGTCTTTTACTCCATCTCTCTCTTCCACACAAGGCTGGTATTTTTCCACCTTTTTCTGGGGTGATATTTTTAGACGCTGCGGCCAAATGTGAACCCTGATGGGTGGTGTGTGTGTTTAGGGGGAGGCAGATCTATGTATGCGTGCATGAGTGCAAATGAACACACTCGACTACCCACACCGCTCACCCCAGGGGTCACCTCTGAGTGGGTTGGGTAGATAAATAAACACAGCAAAAACCAACATTTGGAAGCGTGGTCATACATCCGGCGTGGCATACCGAAACCTGTCACTCCTCTCTTGAATGTGGTCAAACGCGCTGATAATGACTCCTATTTTCATCAGTTATGAAACAGCAGTGTCTGCGTAAAGATGATGCAGTATCTGTGGTTTGTATTGGCTGCCTCTTTTTCATAACTTGACAGTACGATTAAACGAGTGAGGTGTGCATCTCATACCATGAACTCCCCGTAGTAACTCCACCATTGTCACAATACTCAGTTTAACGTCTGTATTCTCTTCCAGTGTCTTTGTAGGATTTTTCCTACTTCTGGATGAAAGATATTTACTCCCCAATGGTAATTGTATCTTCCTCTCTGAATGTGCGGTTTAAGCGCCACACCTGTCCCTAACCTGTTCAGAGATCATGGTGCCAAAGATACCTTTAATATGTTGAGAATTTTAGAGATCAGGCAGTTTCTGATGTGGTCTGCTCAGAGCTGAGGCAAACTCAGACGATTGGAGGTTGCCAGAAAAAGACTAAATGACATGAAGCGGGCTGTGTTGAAAGGTTAGAGAGGACAAGATGAAAGGAGGACTAAGGAGTCTAATGCAGCCGGTGACATCTGGAAGAGTTTTTGTTTGTGCCCTCTTCAGACTGTCACTGCATCTGTGCCAAGATAACGCCCCAATGTGAGTGAATATGGTTGCATTTCTGCTCGCTTCTGTGTGTCCAGAATGTATAAGTATACATGCTTTGACATAGGAGCAGCGAATCGAATCATCAGTCCCACATCAAATCTATAGGGGCTTCCATATTTTGACTTTTAAGCAAATATTTGAGGGAGATCAAGAAGGAGGAAAAAAAGAGGGACTGGGCAGACCTAAAACCTGGAGCTGTGCTGTTGCTGGCACCCTCTCAAAGGACTTTCTGTGAGACAAGAGGCCAGGCTAACAGGATCAGCCTCCGTTTAACTTCCGCCTCCAGACCCATGGAAAGTCATGACCTGGTGCTATCTCATCTGCAGAATATAACACACACACGGGCTCTTTCATCTGCAAACAACCAAGTGGTCATTTCCAGTAAGGTGGAGTCATCAACTTTAAACCAAAGCACAACATGCATGAGCATGCCTTGCAAACAAAAGCCAATTACACTGTAGTTTGGAAACACCGTGCAATCAATGAATTCCAACAGAGCCAATGTCAAATTTTTCATAGATGGATCCTGTCGCCTGCTTGACTGAGAAACTGAGTTTTTCTTAATAACCTATGGACAAAGAGGCAGACAAAGTTAGGGAGGTGAAGACCACACAAGACGAGAGGACAGAGGAGACGGGATAGAAAAAAAACAGATGAGTGGGTGGAGGAGTATGCAGGAAACACAGGGTCTATTGCTTCAATTGACCGCACAGCAGGGGCGTGATGGGCTCAGAGCAGCTTCCTTTACCACACACACACACACACACACACACACACACACACACACATACACACACACACACACACATACACACACACACACACACACACACACACACACACATACACATACACATAAACATAAACTTACACTAACTAACTCGTGTACATGTGCTTGATACCAGCACTGTTTGGACTGGCAGAAAGACCGAAGGGATCCAGCTTATTATTTCAATAAAGCAACCACAATTTGAGGGCAAGGAGTGCGTAGTTGCGTAGCATGTGTGGAGTCCTCTCTCACTCCACCACTGCCCCAGCCGCTCATCCAGCCCTATCCATCAGAGGTTTTCAGGTTTCTCAACAGAGGCTGAGATTTAAGTAGTTCTGTCTCAGTAATGTCTGAGAGTATCTGGATAATATTTGAAATATAGTTTCAGCTTTTCATTGCCCACCGACCCTGTGGTTGGTCAGAGAGGAGTGAGGGTGGCTACATGTCTCAGATTGTAATTCTGGTAAATACTGGAGGTCGACAGAATATTGGAATGAGCTGTTGGCAAAGATATGTTGAATTGATTTTATTATTTTTAGGTAGATATTTGAAGTCTGTTTTAGGAACATCTGCCGTCTTTCCACAATCCAAAAACCTCTCCAGGATGTTTATGCATTCAAAGGGCATTCAGAATCAATCCTAAAAACTACCAACAAATATAAAATTATACTAATTATATAACAGTGCTTCAGAATACTTACCAAAGAGACTCTGACTTTATATCAATCTCTGTTGTGTCTCAGGTGTGTGCCGCTATCCTTTGGGAATGTCAGGAGGGCAGATTCAGGACGAGGACATCTCTGCCTCCAGCCAGTGGTCTGAAACCACTGCTGCTAGATACGGCAGGTACGCGTCTCCATCATGTACATGTACATGTACATGTACACACACATATGTTTTCTTTAATTATAAACGGCGTGTGGATATTCCGGAAAGGTGTCTGTGGCTGTTTATTTGCAATAAGCCCCAAACTGGTGTATCAGTTTAGTATAGTTGCATGAATTGAATGTGTGTGTGTGTGTTTGTGTTGAGAACTTGAGTGGCCATTAATATGTATTCACTTGTTATATTTAGTATTTAGTATTTACTCACTACCTTTTCCTCCGTAACCTGTCACAATTTTGGCACCAACTTCCTCTTTCAATTTCACTCATTAATGTCCTACAAAAGCGTCACTGTCTGCTATCTATTTTGCATTGATCCAGGTTAGATTTTGAGGAGGGTGATGGTGCCTGGTGTCCAGAGATAACGGTAGAGCCAGACAACCTGAAGGAGTTCCTGCAGATTGACCTACGTTCACTCCACTTCATCACGCTTGTGGGCACCCAGGGTCGGCACGCAGGGGGCATCGGTAATGAGTTTGCCCAGATGTACAAGATTAAGTACAGCCGTGATGGAAGTCGTTGGATATCATGGAGAAACAGGCAGGGGAAGCAGGTAAGTCAGCACCACTTCATATTCTGCTTTTTCATCTTTATCACCAACAATGCAATCTTGTTATCAGGCGTGACACTATGAAGATATTGTGATTTATGTAACTTCTGATGAGGTCATTGTGTGTTTGTTGTACAGGTGATTGAGGGAAACAGGAACGCCTACGACATTGTCCTCAAGGACCTGGAGCCACCCATCATTGCTCGATTTGTCCGCTTCATGCCCGTCACAGATCACTCTATGAACGTCTGCATGAGGGTGGAGCTCTACGGCTGTGAGTGGCTGGGTAAGACTACGCTTCTAGAACTGATGAGCCAGCGGGTGTTTCACCTGCATTAGGGACACCGATTCTCACCTTTGAGCTCATGAAAAGTTATAAAGGATCAGATGATTCCCCGTGACACAAACTGTAGGCACGTCATTAGATGTCTTACAAAAACAACAAATTAAGGTTTTACCTTTGACAGGCATTAGTTAATAGCTGCTCCCACACCCACTGATATTTATAGGTCGATTTGCCATGAATAGTATACAATGCTGCTTTTTTTCAATTTTACCTTAATTTTTCTAAAATCCTTGTTTTTATCCTGTGCTGGTGGGTTTGACTTTCTTTTCATTAGTGGGACAGGCCTCAGTAGATTATTTATTTAGAAATGTTGAGTATGAGAATCTTGTGAAATCTAAAAGGATTCACAGCAGGATTCACAAGAGGATCAAATAAGAACAAAAGAGTAAACGAAAACATTCAAATAAAAATAGGATCATCATCTTGACAGCTTCCATACATACACAGCACATACTATAAACTGTCAGCACATGCAAAAACTCGAATGCACACACACACACACACACATACACACACACACACACACACACACACACACACACACACACATACACACACACACACACACACACACACACACATTGATACTGATATGAAAGTATTGTTCTCATGTTTTCTGATAGAAAACAGTTTTGTATGAAAGACACTTTCATTTTCTTGGTGCAATAATATGGAAAAATTCAAATTCAAATAAAAAAGTGAATGAACAGGAATTCTAAGAAGCCTTATATTTCTATTTGTAAAATTATTTGACAATTTAAACTTTTGTCTGCAGACAATCGGATGCCCGTATTTTGATCTTTTAGTGCATATTATCAGAGGTTCTATCCATTGCTATTCATCCGAAAGCAAATGGAAAATACAACAGCCTCTCCATAACTTAATAATAGATATTAAACTGATTATATTAAATATTAAATATTAAAGATGATTAAACTCCACTAGTGTGACTATTTAACTGAAAAAGCATACTTTTAAATTCTCACATTTACAATTTTTCCTCCTTATGACAGATGGGCTTGTGTCTTACAATGCTCCAACTGGTGAGCAGATGAACCTGTCTGGTCTCTCTGTCTACCTGAATGATTCAGTCTATGACGGAGCTGTCATCTACAGGTATGTGTGCATGTGTGAGTGTAATGTAGTGTGTGTGTGTGTGTGTGTGTGTGTGTGTGTGTGTGTGTGTGTGTGTGTGTGTGTTTTGTTGTTTTGATTTTCCTTCCTTTTTCCTCCTGCCACAGTACCGATTTTTCATTCTTCTCATATTTCGTCAGTACTCTTTCCGTCACCCTGTTATGGTAGCATCACCATGGTGAAAGCAAAGAGACAGACAGTGGTGAGAGGGTCATGGCGGTTTACTGTTAGGCAATGCCTGATGGGAATGACTGAGTCAACCATGTCTACAAAGTTTCAAATGATGTATGAAACTCTCAGAGACTTCAACTGACAAAAGTGTTTGGATTATGGCAGAGTGAATAATGTCCTCCATGACACCTCTTTTCTCTGTCAAGGCAGTGCAGAGGAAAAGAAAATGGCCCATATTGCCGTCATAGCCAAAGTAAATAACTGGCTTTATAATGCTGCCCCCTAGTGTTAAATGTTGCACCACCACTTCATTTTATATGGTCAAAAATACAGAACTGGAATTGTTAAAATCTCATTGTCTCTCACCACCAGTATGACTGAAGGGTTGGGCCAGCTGACCGATGGTGTTTTTGGATTGGACGACTTCACACACAGCCACGTCTACAATGTGTGGCCAGGGTATGACTATGTTGGATGGAGCAATGAAAGCTTCCCCAATGGATACGTGGAGATCATGTTTGAGTTTGACAGGATACGAAACTTTACTACAATGATGGTGAGGACCTTTGTAAGACAACTGATTTTTCATTGCTCGTGTCTCCATTTGCTGCTAAACGTTTTAATCTGCCTACATCAGGTTCACTGCAACAACATGTTCTCCTGGAACGTCAAGACCTTCCATCAGGTGGTCTGTTACTTTCGCTCTGAATCAGACTGGGAGACAACCTCGCTCTCCTTTAGACAGGAGGTGGATGAGAAGGATCCGAGTGCCCGCTTTGTCACAGTCAACTTGGCAAACCATATGGCCAGTGCCATCAAGTGCCAGTTCTACTTTGCTGATGCTTGGCTGTTATTCAGTGAAATCACCTTCCAGTCAGGTACAAGGAGGAACTATACAAGAAAATAATCAAACCACTCCCTGATACCGCATCTTCTTGGATTTAACCTAAATGGATAAAACCAAAAAAATAATGTATTAAAACATGCATGTCATATGTACACTCAGACACGCATGCATGCACGCACGCACGCACACACGCACGCATACATACATACATACATACATACATGCATGCATGCGTGCATGCATGCAAACATGTGTGCATGTCTCATATATTTTATTCATATATGTATGTCATAGTCAATGTTTTTCTTTGTATTCAATGTGTTGGAGCTCTGTTTTTACTCACTGATAATGAGCCTTAAAATTCTTTGATTCAAGAACAATCATATATTTATTATTTGTTTTAATCAATTGTTATATGCCTTGTGGTCCTTCAGATACAGCCATGTACAACACAACACTTGCCCCACCCAAGCAAGTAACAACTTTTAAAAGACCAGGTAAGATAATGCCGCCAACCCCCCCCCCCCCCCACACACACACACACACACACATACAAACACATACACATAAACAACACTTTTAAGTGATGTGTTGCAGTTCTCTAAACAGTGATATGTAAAGGTCACCCTTACTCACGCCCTCTTTTTCTGCATAGTTTTTCTCTCCTCTAGTTGATTATTTCACTTAGTGTAACGGGTCAAATGTTTGCCTGAATTTTCAAGCTTTCAACAAAATCTTTTGTTGACTATTGTCATAACCAATCAGGACTCCGATGCTTTCCTAATAGTGCACTTGAAGCCTCAGCCCAAGTGATCTGACAGGTTTCTCTCCTTTGTTTCACACAATCTGAATTGTAGATGTACCTATTCAAATTTTAACTCTAGTAAATCCTCAGAAGAGGTTTCCTTCTCCTTAACGACATCCCATTAACACAACAACCCCATTCACCTTAGTTTTTCCAAAACAACTCTCTCATTAACATAGTAAGCCATTGCAACTTGGACGAGCCCCCAACCCTTGCTTTTATATACAGAAAACTCCCCTAGTCAAGTCGAACTGAAGAAGCCTCTCAGATGAAAGGTGAAATATCTTCAAGGGAAGAAAAATTCAAGTCCAGTTGCCATAAAAAGATTTTAAGAATGAACAAGAATTAACCGTGACTTGATGACCAAGAACCCCAACAGACATTTGCAAACAATGATAGCTGTGATAGATAAATAGCAAATGCATAAGAAAAAAGCATATTACCAGTAGTGAAAGACATCACTCTACGTATTCAAAAATACAGCTTGTTATGAGCTGTGACAGCAATGGCCCTATTGGAATGCTGTTTCAAATGCCAGTCCATACACTATGCTACCATTTCCCTGATGTGTGAGTACTTTTGCCAAGTACAAGTCTGCTGTTTTTTGTGCTGAACAATTCCTAAATGGCAACCTGGGATATTGGCGAGCATTTTGTGTCTGAGCTGATGGGAGACAGTCAATTTTCCTGCTTTAAACATCAGTCCACATGTGTATGTGATTTCATTACTAAATGTCCAGTAGGGCTGGATTTTTAGAACTACTTCATTTCTTTTTTAAATGTAGTCATCCTCTATATAATGTATTTTAACAGCTGCACTTCTGGATCTCCTGTTGTTGCCATTTTGAATTTGTATTTTTCCTCTGAAATGGGAGCTGAGGTGTAATCATAATCACCTCAGATTCCTTCCCCAGCAGATCGTCTTTGTGCTCTCTCAGGAATGTTCAAATTAGTGCATCTGTAATATGAAGTTCATTCGGCGTGATTTCTTTGCTGCCAAAGTAATATCCTCTGCAGCCTCATAGAGGCTTGTTGTAAGGGGAAAACGCTTTCCCATGGCTTGCGGTCAGCCATGACCTGAAGTTTTTTTTTTTTTTTTTTTTTGTTTTCCCATAAATAGACACATGAAGTTTCTCATGTCATTTCTGGTATCTTCTGATTTGTTAATGTCATGAAATCTCAAATTTAGATGGACCATTGGTCAGCTGTTTCAAAGCTATTATGCTTGTCAGTCAGTGTCACCTTCTAGAACTTCCTTGAACTAGCTCAAGTGAAGAATTTACCCGGAAATATATTATATCACCCCCATTAATCATCAGCTCCTGCACTAACTGCTTGACATCATAGTCAGTCTGTCTCCATTGTCGAGCAAGTCAAGAACACAGTTCACTGCATAGATATTTTGTTGTTTTTGGGATGTTATCCAGGGCTCGGAGCTCCCTTCTCTTTTCAAAGACATGTTTTACAAAACTGTTTCCTCCTGGTAACACTGAATGTACTTTTGTACGACTTCAAACTCATGCAAGAGCTTTTGGCGCTTGGACTAACATGTGAATACCACTCTGGCTCCATCCTCTGGCCAAAGAAAGCATATACTGAAGTAAACTTGCAGTCTTGAAGAGTCTGTTTCTAAAACTGAGTGCCTTCAGATTTTCAGTTGACATTGTCATGCAGTCTGCACCTGTGTCCGGTTCTGTCACAGCTTTCAAATTAGCTGTTGATGTTTCTGGCCTTTTTGTTATCTTTGTTTTTATACTTTGCAGGGCTAATTGTTCCTTTGTTGTTGTTTTTAATACTCTCAATGCTTCACTCAGCTGAATGGTTTTCTTTCCATATTGATGTTGCTGTCTCTGTGCTCCCCACAAGTACTTTTTCTCATGGTTTGATTTACCGGTACTTATTTATCCAATGGCAGGACAGTTTTTATGCCATATATAAAACCACATCAGCTGCAACTGGAGACTTAATGTTTTCAACATTTGCAATATCAATAAATATGGATATAAATATAGAGACAATTTAAAAGATAGCTAAAGACATCCACAAATAAATATACAGCAGAGTGAAACAGCAACAAGGATAATAATAGTCAACAGAATGGGAAAAAAGACAGCAATGGTGAGGATAGACAACCAAACGTCAACAACAAGGATAAGAACACAAACAGAGTGACAATAGCACTGACAAAAATAAACAGGATGTGACCAACAAGCATAAAAATAGACAACAAAGTTAGGGTATGACACGTGTGAGTGAGTGAGGTAGTGAGGTCGTGATAGCACAAATGCACCACCGGCCGGTCAGAGTTGTGTGCCATCCAGACACTGTTATACAGTCTGATGGCCGTGGGCACAAAGGAGCATCTGAAGCATTCAGTTCACTACCGGGGCGGAATGAGTCGTTGGCTGAATGGGCTGCCCATCAGTCACAGCTCGTCGTGCAGGGAGTGGGAAGGATTGTCCAAGATAGCTCCCAGTTTGTCCTTCACCCTCCCCACTGCCACCGATTCAAGATTGGGGATTTCATATTTTGTGTGTTCAAAAACTGATTTGATGTTCATGAATAAAAGGCATATCTCTATCATTCCTTTCAAGAAGACCCTACCCACAAAGTGGATGACAGCAATACCCGGATTCTGATTGGTTGCTTAGTGGCCATCATCTTTATCCTTGTGGCCATTATTGTCATTATCTTATGGAGGCAAGTGTGGCAGAAGATGCTGGAGAAGGTAAGCCAGTAGGTTTAAATAAATATCTATTCATGTTCATGGATATCAGGTTATTGTGATTGTCTTTGCTAAAATGGTCAGAAGTGGTCCTTTATTCCCCAAATCCTTTATTTTAGGCCTCACGTCGGATGCTGGACGATGAACTAACTGCAAGTTTGTCAATACAGAGCGATACATTCGCCTACAATCAGCCGAGCACAACCAGCGAACAGGAATCAAACTCCACCTACGAACGAATCTTTCCCCTGGGTCCAGACTACCAGGAGCCGTCACGCCTCATATGCAAGCTACCAGAATTTGCACAGACCTCAGATGAGGCTGGTAGGTGGACAAATACACAAATGTACACATGCGCACGCACACACTTTCAACTCACACAGAATCGCACTTTCAATGCACACAATGACTAATCTCATTTGTCATTTCACATTTTTTCATACTGTGTTTTAGCTTCTACCAACACTGCAGCTTCAAAATCTACCATAACTACGGTGGTCCAAGACGGTGTCCCTCACTATGCAGAGGCAGACATTGTAAACCTGCAAGGCGTGACTGGAAGCAACACATACGCCATCCCTGCCGTTACTATGGACCTGTTGTCAGGGAAGGATGTTGCAGTGGAGGAGTTCCCTCGGAAAATGCTCACATTCAAAGAGAAGCTGGGGGAGGGCCAGTTTGGAGAGGTGGGTGCTCTGAGTGCAGCAGTTTGAGCTGTGGAGCGGTTTCAGAGCATAAGCAAAGTCAGGAATCCTGCTTTCTTCTTCTGCTTTAGGTTCATCTGTGTGAAGCGGAAGGAATGCAGGAGTTCATGAATAAAGAGTTTTTATTTGACATCCCAGGGGAAGAGCCAGTTTTAGTGGCAGTAAAGATGCTCCGTTCAGATGCTAACAAAAACGCAAGGTACTAGTTTTTGGGGCAAGTGTATAAGAATTCCATAAACTGCAAAATCAGTTATTTTCACATATTTTTCCTGGTTGGCAGGAATGACTTTCTGAAAGAGATAAAGATCATGTCCCGTCTGAAGGACCCCAACATCATTCGGCTCCTAGCTGTGTGCATCCACAGCGACCCTCTTTGTATGATCACAGAATACATGGAGAATGGAGATCTCAACCAATTTCTGTCTCGCCATGAGCCGGAGGGACAACTCGCTCTGCTCAGTAACGCACCTACTGTCAGGTCAGTGCACGTACCCGCAAGTCAATCGTTCAATTACGTTTCCCTTCTTCTCACCACATGATTGTTTCTTCAACCTCTCTATAGTTTTGGTAATCTGTGCTACATGGCTGCTCAGATAGCCTCAGGGATGAAGTACCTCTCCTCTCTAAATTTTGTACACCGAGACCTGGCGACACGGAACTGCCTGGTGGGAAAGAACTACACAATAAAGATAGCTGACTTTGGCATGAGCAGGAACCTGTACAGTGGTGACTACTACCGTATCCAAGGCAGAGCTGTGCTGCCAATACGCTGGATGTCCTGGGAGAGTATCCTGCTGGTAAGGATTAGCCATTTATGTAATTAACAAGTTTCTTTTGAGCTTTCTAAAAACAAACATTTTCGGATTATCTTTATCCTTTATGTATGTAGAAAAACACACACTCACATATACAGATGTTTTTTGGGGCTTTGTGAAGTGATCATTTTACTTAATTTTACAAACGAAACCACAATTTAAGCAGCAAGCGTCACTGACAATGTCACAAGCTTGAAACTCAATGTCACAGCTGCCACAATGACAATCTAATTTGACTCTTGAGATCTAAAATTACAACTAACTGTCACTGTGTTATCTGAGTAAAATCAAAATGTTTTACTGGCTTATAATGGGAGCAGTTTGGCCCCCAGCTTCCCCGGTACGTGTCTAAAATTATTTCCACCATATATTATGAATGTGCATTAATTCCAGCCACTCTTAGTTAATTTCTCATGATACCAATATTATATTGTTCAGTTTGAGTCACTAAGTCTGCTCTAACTGTTGGGAATCACCTTAGGGAGAACAATGTTTATTCTTTAAGTTCCCTAAAAGCTGTGTCCTGGAGTAAAAACAAGTGATTTTCATAAAAACAAACTCTTATTTGTTTCTTTTGCAGGGTAAATTCACTACCGCAAGTGATGTTTGGGCATTTGCGGTGACCCTGTGGGAGATTCTAAACTTCTGCAAGGAGCAGCCCTACTCCCAGCTCACTGATGAGCAGGTGATAGAAAACACAGGGGAGTTTTTCAGGGACCAGAAAAGACAGGTGAGTGTGATCACAAAATAGTCAGGTTGCGTATTAAATATACCACCCGCCTCATTTCTGCCTCCTTGTTGTTCAGATCTACCTGCCTCAGCCTGTGTTGTGTCCAGACTCTCTCTACAAGATCATGCTGAGCTGCTGGAGGAGAAACACAAAAGAAAGGCCGCCTTTTCAGGAAATACACAGAGCCCTCCTGGAAATACAACCTTAAGTAACAGCAGTCAAGACAGAGATTTCCTGTCTGTTCAGTCCTGAGAGAAACGGTGGATGACAAGAGTAGACCATGTTTCAGACACATCCAGGCTTAAGCTATCCTTATTCTAGTGAGAAACAAGGTGAGAGCCACCTGCGGGTTCTAAGCTATGATTTGGGAAACACTGTTTCATGGACTTGTGCACTACAAATGGACCTTGGGTGACACGTGATGTGTCATTTTGACTTTAATTAGCATGTCGGCTTAGATGTTTTACAGATATATATTCATAGAAAATCCATTTCAATTCTGATCTCATTCTTTAGTAGCCTACATTTCCTCAGTACAAAAAAGACGACATGGTCTTTGGTGTGTAAGTGTAGCAGAAGCCAAAAATATTTGTATTAAAATTTGGCAATTATGATATTGTATAATATGATTATTTTTAATATGATGTTACTTTTTGCCATTTTGTTTTGTTTAAAGTATTGATAACAAAAGTTTGGAGCGATGTTGAAGAATTTTCTTGTATTTCTTTTGAAAGACTGCTTGAATGTAGAGGGAAAAGTGCAGCAAACCATTACTGTTACGTTTTGTATCAAGTATCTCATCTCAGTTTCTTAGCAAAACCCCAAAGAATTTGGAAAGATGGAACAAATACCACAGTGTAACGTCTTTCTCAACTCCCTGCAGTTTTCCTGCAAGGCTTTAAAAAATAAAGTGTATATGACTGTGTATTTTCAATAGATAAGTCTAAGCCTCAAATATCAATATTTTGTATTAATATTTATATGTTCTTATTTGTTTATTCTGTGTATGTTTTGTTTATATATTTGTGTATTGTGTATATGCACATCAGTCATTGTATGTGGGGTCTTTCTTTGGATTTATTGCAGTTATTCTTTCAGTTACCATCGATATATACATGCCAAGCACACCCCACTGCAGACTGTTGAGCACTGATCATGCAATATGCCTATCAAGAACCCTGGCTCTTTAGCCTTGTGTTGTGTTGTCAACAGTGTGAGTTTACAGTTCACTTGGAAACATTTTTTGGAGAGTGCTGTGGATGTTGAACAGGGTAATGCATGTATGTTGAAAATGAGAGCAGATTTTGAATCAGGAAAGTAGATGAAATGGGAATATTTAACGTGAATGGTGTTTAAATGGGAAAAATGTAAATTGTATGAGTGTTACAGATTAATTACAAGATGCTTTTGCTATATTTTATTCGTACGTATTCTTATTGCATCTTCTTTTTTTTCTGCACTAGCTTCAATATGAACTGCTCTACTTGTAAACAACAAAACAATTCACTAAAAATACAATATGTTAACACTGAATTTCAGAAAACTACTTAATACTTCTAAAATTCTCAGTCGCTCACAACAAAATTTTCATTGACAATGAAACTCGTCTTGCCTTAAGTAAAAGTATATACAAATAAAGTGAACATCTGTTTAATTTGAGTTAAAAGCCAAATTGCTAAAAGTTGTCAAGTTCATACCGCTCTAAAATGTTATGCAACAGGTAATTTAAGTACTTTTATTTGAAATATATAGAGATGTTGATTATATGAAGAAAACAAAACCTCTCCTGTTTGTACCTTGAAACGCAATGTCTTCTCTGAATTTTGTGCTTTTGTGTAGAATTCTTTTATTTTCCAAACTTTTCTGATCTACGTGCTAATGAATTTATAAAGAGCGTTTTAAGCTGAGACTGTGGGCCTCCCCTCAAACAAAGGTGGGATTAAGCCCCTTAGCCCCATCCCTGCCCCCTTTACCCCCTCTTTTTTGTGTCCCTGGGGACCTGTGGGATTGTGCTATGTGATGGCACTCAATCATTGAACAAGGTTCACATTATAATACCTGTCAACTCTGACCATACTTGCATTTCATGGTCTGTAAAATTTTCCCAGACTACTGTATGTCTCAGCTGTTTCTTTAGCCATGTATCTATCATTAAGGCCTCTCTCATGTGTGTGATTTCATGTTTACAACTTGGACTATTCAATCAAATACTTCCACAGGAACACTCTAAAATTACGTAGATTGCTTGGAGAAGTCCACCCACCATTTTGTCAAAAGGTTTTATCTAAAAAATATCCTGATCCCTGAGAAGGGTAAAAATTGCATTGGAATCCTGTTGTGGTTTTAGATCAATTGGGAGCAAATGTAAAGCTTTAAAGATGTTTTTGTGTCTCAACACATTCGTAATTCGTATATTTCTACAATATCTTTGTACTACAACATGTTTTCACTGAAAATGCTTTTCTATAAATATTAAAAAAATTACACTGATAAACCAAATATAAATAAAACAGGAAATACAATCTTTGAGAGGTGTTGTTTTGTTATTTTATACCAACCAGTGCAGTTGAAGTGTGTGATGAAAATGCAGAGTGGAAGTTAAACCATGTCTTGCAGATCAACACAGCAAAGCAGTCAGTTAACTCCACTCATAACTTGTTGCTTTTCAACACAAATGTGGCGAATTTCATCTTTTCCACACTTGATCTGTTTGGAATCTTTACATTAATGGATGAATATTGTAGTTTTGATGACTGTTAACAGCTATATTTGTCTTTTATTTTCAACTATAACTGTAATGTGTTCATTACACTTGAGAAATGCAACTACTTTGGTGTAATTGTTGCATAACTACCTCATATATTCTTCCTATACAGTACGTTTGCAATGTAAACCAGTTCTTTTTGATCAGCTTTGACGATATTACCATCATTATTATCATTATTAAGCAGTAATACAATACTACTCATGGCTGCCCCTGCAGTGTTATCGACTTTGCACTTTATGAGCATCCACTATCTCAGGACTCATCTCCAGCTGTGTCTGGATTGCAGGAACATACAGCGGGCCACCGTGGCTTGTTTACCATTCCTAAGCTCCCACTCAAACAAGCAAACAAACAAACAAACAAACAAAAACTAAAAAAGAGGCTTTATAAAAGTCAGTTATGTACAATGGGGATTTGATTTACACAAACACAAGTAATCTGTTGTTCATACATCAGATTATCCGTGGAATTTCCATAAATTGTTCCCAGTTTAACAGACAAAAACAAACAAGTGAACTCAGCTGCCTCCTGTTACCCAAACCACAAACTAGATCAGAAGCTCAAAATGTTACTCAACAGGATAATTAGGACTATTAGGATGAGGACTAAAAGGGATGAAATTATTGTAGCTACAACTATAATTATTATTATAGTTATTAATGTGTTTGTCACCTGCTGGTATAACAGGCAGACACTATGTTTAACTGAATGCGGGCAACATGCCAATCCCATTGTCAAATGTAAAAGTCTTTTTTAAAAGGCCTCTTGACCATGACAAACTACATTCTACAGTGTAGTTTGTCAGAGTCAGCATTTCTTTTTTTACACCCATTGTGTATGTGTGTATATGTGTGTGTGTGTGGGGGGGGCACTTTGCACATTAGAAAGACTCAGGTTATACCCTTATTGCTACATAGTACAGAATCATTATACATTTTATACTTGTCAAACTGTCTATGTCATATATGCTGTTAATTCCAGGATCATCATCTTGTTTGTCAGTGTTGAGGGGGGATTTTGATGCAGACAGATAGGTTTTTTCCTAATGGCTGGCAGGAAGATTTTGCAACAAAAAGAAGAAAAAAATTGTATTATCACATCCAGTTACACATAGAGCATAAAATTAGCAACATGTGACCTCTGCATTTAACCCATCATGGGTGAACCATGAGCAGAAGGCACTGAGTGGCACCAGGGGAGCAGTTAGGGGTTCAGTGTCTCGCACAACAACGCTTCAACAGGCTGGGAGGAGTGCAGGATTGGAACCAGGAATAGGATGACTGCTCTAACCCATTGAGCCACGCCACCGACAAATGTCTTTGGTCACTAGCAATTTGTTAGTCAGTGTATTTAACATGCTATCATCGTAATTTCCTTTCAGCTGTTCCCTTCAGGTGTTTCCACAGTAAATCGTCTGCCTTGATCTAACTCCATTCTCTGCATCCTCTTCTCGCACACCAACTTACTTCATGCCCTCTTTCACTATATTCATAAATCTCCTCTTTCGCTGTTCTCTGGGCATCCTGGCTGATAGCTCCAACCTCAGCATCCTTCAACAAATATTCACTATCCCTCCTTTGTACATGTCTAAACCATCTCAGTCCGCCCAATCTGATTTTATCTACAAAACATGTACCATGAACTATCCCTCTGATTAACTCCTTCCTGATTATATCCATCCATAACATCTTTACCTCTGCTGGCTTCAGCTGTGCTTCCTGTCTTTTCCTCAATGCCACTGTCTGTAAACCATACAGCAACACTGGTCTCACCTTGTCTTTGTATGCCTTTCCTTTCATTCTTTTATCACACATCATCCCTGACACTTTTCTCCACCCGTTCCGACTTGCCTGCTAATGTTTCTTCATCTCTTTTCCACACTCTCTATTGCTAAGGAGTGTTGATCAGAAGTACCTGAAATCCTCCACCTTCTTTATCTTTACTGCTTGTAGCCTCTCCATTCCACTTGGTACCGTCTAATTCATCCATCCATTATCTGCCGCTTCTCCTGCAGTCAGGGTGATGGGGATGCTGGAGCCCATCCTAGCTGTCCTTAGGGGAGAGGCAGAGTACTCCGTGGACTGGTCACCAGTTGATCGCAGTGCCACACTTGGACAAACAACCATTCACTCTCTCATTCACACATCTGGGCAATTTTCGGTGACTGAATTGCACTTCTTGTAAGTTGCTTTGGATAAAAGCGTCTGCAAAATGACCGCAATATAATGTAATGCACACACGTCTTGCTGCAGCTAATCTTCATTCCTCCTTTATTTCATATTTAAGTTGCTGTCTCAGCCATAATTTCATACCATTCAGCAGAGTACATACACATTTATCAGTTTTTCTGGACAGAAAGCAATTCTTGATGTCTGTTTGCCCTTGATGGAATTGATACAGCAGATACTGGATATGTCTGTCACTTAGCAACGATACTCATTAAAAATTAATAGAGCGTACTGTTCTAGCTATAAGGTCAATGTATCTCCTTGACTCTAGAGTACGTCAGTAGAATTCTGGTGGATTCGCAAAACTTGCCAGTAAGATCTGAAGTAGAAGATTGCTTTGACTGATTTTCTGTTTTAAGTTCAAGGCATTCATCACTCTTTAAAAGAAAGTACGATGTGTTCAAGCTGTTCAGCTGTACGGGAAAATTAACTTCATGTACCTGAAACTTTCTCTTCTTCCTTCTTGTCAGATAGCTCATGAACTTTGATGAATAAAACTATGGTAAACACTGACAAAAAAATGTGAAGAAAATATAAAAACAAAGGACAAACTAAATACGCATTACATTGTAAATGTTCATTGAACAACCTCAGCGTCTTGTATTGCTGGCAAAATGTTATTTTGCACACATATCCTACCTGAATTACAATCATGTTACCAAATGCAGTCTCTATTATTATTTTTAGAATGAGTCTTGGGAAAATAAATGTAATTGGCATGTCATTTATTGGCATGAATTCCTGAACAAAAGTCCTTTAAACTTAAATATTGCAAGTCTGTCAAAAGTATGTCACACTGTCATATTTAAATTAAATTGTCTTATCAACACTTTAAAACATTTTGGTCAAGGTGTTATGAAATCAAATATCCTAATTTAATTTCCAAACCCAAAAAGAATCTCAATGAAATATGTTACCCATATTTTTTATTTCCTATCCCATTGTTCATGCTTTAATATCTTAATGCCAGTATCGATGTCCTATTCCTTTAAGTTGTCTGTCAATGTAATTGTTATCTTTTTATTTTTTTATCCATACTTTTATCGTCTTCGATCAATAGTGAACAACTCGGGTCCTTTATTTGTCCATTATATATTTTACAACATCCTGTCATATTTTTTATTTTATCGATGATGTTTAATTCTTGTTTTGGAGTGTGCAGATTTAAAATTGTAAGATACAAATGTCCATGTGACCAATGTCAAATCAAAAATCTGAGGAAACAGTTAGAGATGATCATTTTGATATATAAATGATTAACTGATATTAAGAAAGAAGAAAAAAGATATTTTATTACATTTGAAAGTATCTTATCGTCTCATCTTCACAGATAAGTATGTTCATAATAGGGTTAAAGCCTTTGTAGGTAAAAGAGCATGAATTTCAAGTTTTTAATTAACTTTCATGTAAACCATGACCTATCCAAGAAGCCATGTTGCTGAAAGACAAGAGCAATTACAAGCCATGACAGAAATGCAAAACTAGAAAACAGAACTTAAATTTGACAACTATTTCTCAAATGTAAAATGACATGCAACCATTAAAACATCATAAATTACTGGTTTTACACCTTTTTTTATTTTTCAAATTTACAGTATATTAACCTTCGCCCCTGGGTACCATTTGCGACACAGCCTTTGTCTCCAAAACCACCTTCTCCCCTGTGCAGCAACTATGCAGCGCTTTCATGTTCTAGTTTTTTGAGTCAAATCCTGTATCACTGGGTCTTTGGGACAAATACCACAATTCCATCTCAGGGCTGAGAAAAAAAAACCTGAAGGGTGTGAATAACCTTCCCAAATAAAGCAATTATACAGAAGAGTCATGCTGTTCATTGTGTCTTATCTTCTCTGCAGATGGATGCTGATTTGGAGGCTGCAGAGGATAGTCATCATATGGCTCCAGCTGGAAAATGCAATGAGGAGTCAACTGAAGTAAAAAACAAGAGGAGTCTTAAGTGTATAGATTTACAGGGTTATGATAAACATCATACGATTCTTGGATGGACGTTGTTATATTTGATGGCAATAAGACGTGCAAGCATCCTTTTCTCTGATTCCATCCCTCAGGTCTCAGACATGCAAAGTAAATCAGATTATTCCCTTTTGAATCCGTTCCAAGCATCAGAATAAAACGTCTAACAGGAAGGTTTTTTATTCCTCTTAACTTTGTCCATTCACTCCTCTCATACTTCCACAATCTGGTTAATTATCCCTTGATCCTCTCGAGAAAACGCGGCGAAATCCGACAGCAGGACATCCGTGTCGTTCCAGAAGTTGACACAAGCAACGTGCGTGGGTCCAGCTTGCGCGCAAAGCTGGACCGCCGGCGGATGCAAACCTTCATCCGCGCCCTCCTCCTCTTCCTCCTCCGCCCCGCTTAGCTTTGGGTTGCTGAACGCCCAGACCATTCCGCAGAAATAGATGAAAAAGGTGCCCATGACCATCACCATGAGCGCGTACGCTTCGATCATGGCTTTGGTGACCGCGGATGTCATGGCGCGGATGAGCGGCGGCGGTGACGGGCGGGAGCAGTCAGAGCACTGGACTCGTCCGGCGGGCTGCTGCCAAGACTGAACAGTTTCATAAATAAATAAATACACGAAATATGAATAGATAAATAAATGAATACATAAATGAAACCTACCCAATATACACTATTAATGTTCAGATGCATTGCTGTTATTACAATATGCGGATAAATCAAAGTTAATTGGGCCAGCAGTCCCTATAGTAAAACAAAATAACTGCATAAAATCAATCATCTGGTGGTATTAATATGTTAAATGACTTCTTCCCAGAATAACCTCACACTGACAACTCAGGTTGCACAGCAAACTTTATATTGTTTTTCTACATTTTGATATTCAATATATAAAAAGAGAAGAAGAACAACTTTATTTATCCCGAAGTGAATTGTTGTGCCAGAGTTTCAAGTAAAACATAACAATAATAAATGATAGTAGGAAATTGTATAAACAGTATAAAAAAGGGGGAGAATAAGAAATACAAATAAAACTATAAAGTCTCAAAGTAACAAGTCAAGGTTATAAAGTGTCTTAAGGTCTTAAGTACAAAGATTTTGAGATCCCCTGGGGCTAAAGGGAGAGAAATTAAAAAGTCAGATAGCCTATATTGCATTGCATTTCAAGACAATATCGAAGGAATTGCATGTTGTAATCTTTGTGGTCACTAAAAAACGGATTTTGAGATTCAAAACTTTTCTATACCAATTCTGATGCAGAATCAAAAGTATTGGGAAGAAACCTGAAGCCTGCGTGTCACAACCGCAGAAAAATAACTTGACAGTCTGGAGAGGAACACCTTGTAAAATCTGAAATATACGTATATTCGTCTGTGCTCTTTCTTTTTTACTCACCAGCAGAATCAGATTTTAATATAGTTATACGGCTACATCAGAATCTAGTCCTACTTTTTCTTTTTTCTTTTTATAAAGCTGATTGACGAGAGGTTTAAAATTCTCCTTAAAAGTAATGGAGGGGATCGAACAAGCCTAATTTGAGTTTATGACCATAAACTGAGTTGGGGACACTATCACTTTTGCCTGTTTATTTACATTGCCTTTTATATTCAACAGACTTTAGAATCAGAAAGGTTATGTTAATGTCTTATAATACCCTATAGATCAGGGGTGTCAAACTCATTTTCACTGAGGGCCACATCAGCATAACGGTCGCCCTCAAAGGGCCAGGTAACAGTGTAAAAGAAACTAAATGTCATGTGAAATAAATGTAACTCCTCCTTAAAGTTAAATAACTCTGAATTTATGACTCATTCAAATCAGAATGTTACAAAAGCATTTGCATAGATTGAAAAAAAAATGATGTTTCCAAGTTGCTCTGTTACAAAGCTAGCTTTCACTGCTGCAGTGTTTTTGGTGCACACATTCTGCTGCCGTCGTAGTTTGGATTTTAATTCTTGGACAATTTGTTGTTTTGTAGCATACTTGGCTCCGATTTTGGTGTCAAAATGCCGACG
The DNA here is from genome assembly GCF_037954325.1 of Fistularia commersonii. Lineage (NCBI taxonomy): Eukaryota > Metazoa > Chordata > Actinopteri > Syngnathiformes > Fistulariidae > Fistularia > Fistularia commersonii. The sequence goes on along the minus strand of NC_141299.1, from coordinate 6,662,565 downwards.
TAGATTGTACTCTTTGACAACCCACACAAAAGACACACCGCTTTTTCTCCTTGAAGCACAAACATGTATTGCTCTTCCTTTCTTTCTTGAAACAGACTTCCATCTGCATCAACCTTTGTCTTCCTGGACACTTAGCAATCATTTGTATTTCCCTCTTCCACTAGTTGAAAATGGCATCGATATGGATACGATCTCATGCGATCTCATAGCAGGACGCTGTCACTTGGCAGGTAACATGATCATCATGGATTGTGGGAAATGTTGTCAATGCACGTGTTTGACTTTTCTATTTAAGACGTTCTCGTGGGCCACATAAAATGATGTGGTGGGCCACATTTGGCCCGCAGGCCTTAAGTTTGACACATGTGCTGTAGATACTGTTAATTCAATATATATTCAAAACATGTCGGGCAATGTGGCTCAGTGGGTTTGAGCGATCATCCTGGTAACCAAACATTCCTGGTTTGATTTACATGTTCACATGTGAAATGTTGTTGAGCAAGATACTGAACCCTTAACTGCTCAGTTGCTGCTTTCTGCTCATTGTTCATCCATGGTGGGTTAAATGCAATGCTTGAATTTAACTGATGTTGCGCTATATGTATGACTGAATGTGAACATAAAGGTCTTTCTTCAAAGAATTACCAAAAGTTTAATCAATTTCATGATATTTCAAAGTTTTAGGATCTGTTCTAGAATTCTAAATAAGAAAAATATTCTCTTGTATGATAGATGCACAGCAATGTAAGAAAACTTAAGTGAAGACAGGAAAATCTCCCTGAAAACCACTTTGTCCAAGGCTTATCTGCAAGCTCATCAGTTTGACTGCAGTTTGACTTTTCTTTAAAGGTTTAACAGGGGCACCCACAATGCCCAGAATACCATCAACAACCAACTCAACAAGTATAGGTTTGTACACCTTTGTAAAACTTAACCTGCCTGTATGTCGAACTTTGTGTCTATTTGGTTGAAAAAACTAAATTTGCAGAATCAAGGAAAAAGAAAATGGTCAAAAATAGACCTAAGTAAATGCTCAAAACTTCATCCAAATGGATGGCCTACTTCTGCATGGCGTCTCATATTTAATCTGCCGACTGTATTTAATCACATACAAAGCATCACTAAAAGGGGACATCTGCAGTGTGAGTAAGAAATGCGTAGTTACAGGTATCAGAGATGGCAGTTTTTAATAGGTTTAGGTGCTATTGTGTGTTGTTAGATCATCATCCACAGATATTATGGATTGTGAATTGTAGGTCAATAAATGAAATCCTTAATTTAATTTCAAACCAAAAGAAAAATTGATGGATCTTCTGCTACAACACTGTTGACATGAAGACTTTTGATGTACACCTTCTGTCTTTTGTTTAAACTGAGATATACAAATAAATAAACAGGTTACAATCAACTAGAGTATTCCTGTGGTTCCGCGGAAGTTTGAGATATTTTTTCATCTTCTTCGATTGGCTGGCCTGCTTTTTTAATTTTTCGATTTGCAGGATATATTCTTGTGTCGAAAGTCGCGGAGGCTCTTGGATGTGTCAAAACATGAGCAGCGTGCAGCACCGGGACATGGCTTTACATAGGCTAGCATCATCGACGCGAATGACGTAGTGGGAAATGTAGTTTTTTTGTCGGACCATTCGCATTAACACAGCCTGCTCTGCGTGCCTCATGGACTACACGCCCCACCCCCGCCAGCTGCGAGGTCCCGTATGTCTATCGCGCCGGAAGAGAAGAAGGTCCTTTACCCAGCCATCTTGTGGCTTCATCTAGCGAAGTGTTCGCACCAAGCCTCGTAGAATCGGAGGAAAATCCTGCTGAAGGGGCGCCATCATGCCCGGACAAATGCAAGAAGGTTATGGCTGTGCCATAACTAATCGGTTCGACCAACTATTTGACGACGAATCGGATCCGTTTGAGCTGCTGAAGCAAGCCGAACAGAAGAAGAAGGTGGCTCCTGTCCCTGGTGCCGCCAAGACTGCAGCACAGGCTGCCAAGCAGCCGAAAAAGGAGTCCCAAAAAGACAGAAAGACCCCACTGGCTGACAAAAAGGAGGAAACCCAGGCACCCGTCCCACTGAAGAAAGATGGTAAACCCATTTTTATTTATTTTTTTTACAAGTTTAAGTCCCGTCTTCAAATACCCGCTAGCGGATAAGCTAGCTAGCTAAGTTACCTTACCAGCAAGGTTCAAGAGCCTCCCTGACATGTGGCTCCCGCGGATGCTTTTGTGTCTCTTGGGCCTGTCAGTCACGGCAACTACAACAACCTCGCCAGTGCGAAGTGCCGCTGAAGTGTTCGGCGTCAGCGCCTGGGTTCTAAACAGTTTCCGAGCCAACTTATTTTGGCTGGGCCTTGTTGAACACACAACACAAAAGCCTGCCTGCACGGAGAGAGACGTTGAGGGACGCTTCGATCGCACCCTTCGACCAGCCAGGACATTCAAGTCCTTCTCGCTGGAACCACATGGAGACAATAGAACCGATGGAAAAGATTACTAATAAAGTTAGCCTCCACGGTGTTATCTCTAATGTAACATGGTGGAGCTAGCCTTTTCTGCGACGGAATTTTTAGCAGACGTTCAGTGCAATGCTTTCTAGCTATGGAACCTCGTGGTTGTAACGCGGGGCGTGTTAGAACACAGCCTCCAACTGCCGCTTCCTATTGGCGCAAAAAATGTTAGCAGAGCATGCTTTCGGTCTCAAGCTATTGTATAACCGTGCACATGTGACATTGTTGTAACAAATCTAATCAAGTCACGTAAATTAAATTTTGATTCTTCATTATTGCGCCCCTTCCCCCCCCCCCCAAACCGCCTTGATTTAGTCATAGCGAAATTGAAGTGTCCGGCGTCACGATCCAACACCGCCTCACAAGCAGTTTGCCATTATCAGCGTGTCAGGCTGCGAAGTCGACTCATATCTGTTTCGTTGAGAGAAGATGAGACAGGTGCTCCACAGTGGTGCACCCAGCTGCTGCAGTGTTGTGAATGCCGTCTATTTTGGTCGCTGTTCATTTAGGCATGGGGAGGGACTTGTGTCAGTTCGGGACGCTGTCAGCCATGTGCGATTTGCAAGCGATCATATGCTCTCCCATATGATTTCAATTATTAGATGCCATAACCAAATACAATATTTTGAGTGGCTCCCACAACCCCCATGAACAGTCGTTTCCCCTTCCTTCTAATGTCTTAAGCTCAGCAGGGGATCCTGCTCAGACATTGCTATCTGTTCTCTAATCCTCCTCTTGTTAACCCCAGGTGCTGGCATGAGGCGAATGGGTCGCAAACCGGAGGGTGATGGTCCCAGACCTCAGGGAGGTCAGGGAGAGGGGCGTCCACCCACAGACAGACGGCCAGTGGATAGGCGGCCACCTCGCCGCTTTGAGAGGCCCACCGGTGAAGCTGGCGATAAGCCTGAGGGTGGAGAATTCTCCGTGGAGAAGTGAGTATCAGTAAATGTTTTTCAGCGTGTTCAAATAGTATCGATAAGGAGATAAACAGATAGCATCACAGTTTCGTATATCTGAGTTGCCCACTCCACCGCTTGAGGCTATGTATCTACTTATCAGAATACTGCAAGGCATCGGTTATGCAGCCTTCAAGTAAAATGCATTATTATTATTATTACTAAAAGAAAATTGTCTGATCAGCTCCTTTAATCATTCTGTAGTCATCTCAATATTTATTCAATTATAGAAGGAAAATTTGACCGTAGTGTATTAAAATCAACATTGTTGCCTCCTCTTCGATCTGAATAACCTTCAGTTAATTTGGAATGCTGTTTGTGTTTGTCATCCATCCCCTAAGGCCTGTTGGTGACAGACCGATGAGAGGTCGTGGTGGCGGCAGGGGAGGCCGAGGGGGCAGGGGACGCGGCATGGGTCGCAGCGATGGCTTTGATTCCAGAGGAAAACGCGAATTTGACAGACACAGCGGCAGTGACCGATCGTAAGCACTCTCCAGTTTTTAAAATGTTATATTTCTTTACTTTAAGATTTATTAGATATTACACATGTTGCAAGGTTTCTGGGTTTTTGTGTTAAGTTATTGTATGAGTTGAGATCCTGGCTTAAACTAATGTTGTTTCAGTAGTCTGAAAGGTGAGGAGAAGCGTGGTGGAAGTGGATCTCACAACTGGGGTACTGTCAAGGATGAGCTGAAGTAAGTTTGTTTTCTGTGCATCATATTTGCTTCATTCAAGGGTATAACTCTTAGACACTCGTCACTAGCATGTGACACATGCTTTGAATCAGTGTAGAGAGAACAGTATGTTTACGTGTGAATCTTAGAGGATTTAAGATTTAAAATCAGCAATCCACTTAAGTGGGGGTGGGGCATGTAATTAAAAACCTCGGTATTGTTTACTTTACCCCCTGGTGAGGGTCAAATCTCACCTGACAGGTTGGGTGAGGTTCCTTAGAAAACATTGCTGGGGGTTCAAAGGAAATAAGATTTGTAGGTTTCTGGTCTGAGAAGTCTTTTTGTATGTAATTTCAGTTTAGGAGTAAACTGTTCAATTGACTAGGGTGATTAGTTAAAACAGGTTCACGTGCTTTGTTTTTTTGAGCCTTCATGGTACCGTACACCCTTTTGCGCATTATCTTTTTCTCCTCAATTGTTTTGGTCATAATTTTTTTTGACTTAATTCACCAAGTCCATATTTGTTTTTGCATGATTTGAAAAAAAAAATACACATATCTTAATCCACAAACTGGCTAGTTTCAAATTGATATAGTCATTACTAGCTTATGAGTTGTCATAACATAAATTTCCCCAATATGATATGAAACACATCCTCTTTATTCGAAAGTGAATATGTAGTAGAATGTCAGTTTTGTGTTTTTTTTTGTTGCTGGTCTTGCATACTAGGCCATGTGTAAACATGTTCATGTGCAAACACTACATTGATGGTTTGTTGTGGGAATTACATCTAATACCCTTTTTAGGCTACTTAATTTTGCACTACTTGCATACGGAGGTCATTTGAGTACATAATAAGCAATACATTCTTTGTATTAGCATAATCAAATATAAACGTTTCTACCCTTCTCGCTGCTCCAGCAGTGGAAAGGCTCGCAGGTAAGGTGCCAATTTGTATTTCTGTTTGGTTCTACTGCATTCACAGCTTTGTATAGTCATTGTTGTATTCATTTGCTAAGTTTACATGCCATAGTTAAGCTTGGATTAGTAAGCACAAGTCACTCTTAACTGTTGGATGTAAAAAAAATAGCTGTTGTGTTAAACAGGTGGTTAAAGTTTCCATTTGCATAAGTTGCATTGCAGACAGTAGAGCAGTCCAATCATAACCACATCACAACAATTGGAAATTCCTGCTAATCATTCTTCAGTTCTCAATTTTCTTTCTGAATGGCTTTCATTATCATTTTAACAGTGAACTTGACCAGTCAAATGTCACTGAGGAGAACCCTGAAGGAGAGGAGCATCCACCTGCTGACTCTGAGAATAAGTAAGTTTCTTTCATATCTCCTAGCGATTGAGGTTGAATTATGTTTATTTATAGTTTTATTGTGAAAGATTAAAGCCTGATTGAACTGCCACAGAAAAGAATAGATAAAGCCTGACCATATTATGAAGAACACATGAGCCGAAATATGTACACAGTTTTGCAAGAGCTCATCTTTTGACAGGAGTTTGCCACAAAGACGATTAACAATGTGTTTGTAAATGTTGAAGGGAGAACGAGGCAGAGGAAGTGAAGGAGGAAGGCCCAAAGGAGATGACTCTGGATGAATGGAAGGCCATGCAGGACAAGGAAAGGGCAAAGGTGGAGTTCAATATCCGTAAGGCCAATGAGGGAGCTGATTGGAACAAAGGATTTGTGCTCCACAAGTCAAAGGCAGATGTGAGTCAAAATCATTGCCATTATTCCAATTTCAATCAAACATTGACCTTTCAGAGCAGTGCTTGTGATTTTGAAGGTCATAATGTTTTGCCCTCGATCCTCTTGTAGGACAAAAAGGGAGAGCTCATAGATCCTGAGACCTTTGAGCCTAAGGTAATTTTTCAAACATTGATGTACATTTAAGGTCTTTTAACATAGGGCACATGTATTGTCCAGAGAAGTAATTTGCTCATTTCTCTAATTGTATTGACAAAGACTGATGATGAGCACCACTTCCGGAAGCCAGCCAATGACATCACGTCCCAGCTGGAGATCAACTTTGGAGATCTAGGCCGTCCGGGCCGTGGCCGTGGTGGGCCTCGTGGAGGCCGGGGTGGCCGTGGCCGGGGGGCTGGTGATCCACCAAGGCCTGTCCGTGGAGGAAGGACAGATAAGGTACCTGTGCAAAATTTCTTTTGGGCTCTAATGACACTAGTAAAACACATTCTAAAGAGCCACAAGGACTAGAGTTAAATGGAAAAAATATTAGGACCTAATGATAGGCCAGTGTAATGTAAAAGACCCTTGAGTCAAGATTGCTATTCCTGAATCTTGACCAACTCCAAACCACCAAACCCGACTTTGGAATGGCCTGGAATAATCTTTGTGGGTTACTGGAAGAGGAAGGCTCACTGTGTTTTGAAAGATCAGTCAGTCAGCTTTAGGAACAAAAGCACCTGAGTATTTGTGACTCAAGCCCAAATCTCACAGGCATAACCACTGTTGGGTTAGGGTTGCATCTTGGGGATGATCCCATACCTTCCTACCTTTTATAGGCATTTTCTGATTTGCAGCTATGACCCTCTCACCTTTCTATTTCTTCTAATCTGGCTGAGTTTCAGTATCAGGTTTTTAATTTGTTCTCGGGGTCATCTTGGAATATTGCAGTTGTTGTCTGACAAACTTCGATCGTCACTAAGTAGTGTGGAAATATGACATTGGTACTGTCAAAAACGGACTTATTTTGATGTTTTCTGTCTCTTTCTTTTTAAAGTCGTCTGTGTCTGTGCCCAACGTGGACGACCCAGAGGCCTTCCCAGCCCTGGCCTAAGCACCAGCTGCTATCCTTTAGGCCCACAGGAGCCTCCTGAGCACCTCCACTACGAGGCTTGCATGTTCCTGGATCCTTCAGCAAAATGAAAAGATGAAGACTGTCATTATCTATGGCACTCAATGTGAGAACTGAGTTTTACCCAATAAAAACAAAATCAAGATGGAAAAAAAACAGAAATTTACGGAAAAAAAAAAACAAAAAAAGAAAAGGACTTCTTGCTACTCTGGAGCAACTTATTGGTAGAGGTTTTGTACTTGGAAACAAAGTAGCAGGGATGTTTTCATACAGTATTTTTTTCAGAGGTTATGCGTTGTCCATTGATTTAAAATTTTGTAATTGCTGCTTGAAAATATGCATTTTGAAACGTAAGCTTAAGAAAAGTATCTTCAGCTTGGTGTGTGCAATTGCTTGCTCGCTTTAACCATGGCTTTATGGAGCTCCAGCCCAAGCTAACAAGCTCTGCCACAATAGGTTTCTGATGAAGTCATCGCTTTACACATTGAGATTTATGGTTTTGTTTCTGTAGCACTGGGGTATTGTTTTATCTTTTATAAAGGAGGTTTATTCTTCTAAAGTCTTTGGCCTGTAAATCTGACTATTTTCTTAAATTCTTTTAGAGACATGTTTCACCTGGTGCAAAGAGATGTCCCTCGATTGTTGACAACAGGAAGCTGCCTGACTTTAAATTTATTGATTAGATGCCCTAAATCTGTATTGAGGTTTTTTTTGTTTTTTTTTTTTACTTCATTGTTCTTCAAGGAGGAACACTAGGTCATTTTGGAGGAATGCAAATGGATAATTTTCCTAAATTAGCATGGATCTTGAAACATCTGTCAAGTGGATAAATTTCAAGCTACGTTACTTCATGTGTACTGAAATCAAATGTTTTGGGTGCTATTCCTGACTCTTCCCGCCTGCCCATTTTAACTATGATTTATTGCCATGTGCAAGCCTTTGTTTGGTTCTTCAGTGGGATTTGGATAGGGAATCGCCTGGACTGAGGAGATGCGTGGCTGTAGTCCCCTGGAACACCCTGAAACCTTATCCAACTGTTTACACTCCACTCAAGCACCCTTGAACTGTTGTAAACTCAGCCTCGATCCAGTTTGTTTTGGTTCTGTGCTGATATTTTCCTCCACTGTTGACTCGTCCTGTAGCCTCCACAGTGGCGCGCACCACTGCATAATCACTCTGAAAGAAATACGGTCGTTCATTGTGTGGAACAACTGACGTGCTCTACAAATGTGTGAATTCCAGCCCTGCTATTAGAGACCTCTGTCGGTAAATAAAGATGGTTGATACAATTTTTTTGGCAACTTTTTATTCCACCTTTATACTAGCAACCTGTTGACAGTATTCCACTCTCACACTTGAATTATTCATACAGTGCATGTGTACTAGGAAAACTTGCCACGTTTGTCAAATGGTCACTGTCCACTGAACTGTCAATGAGCCTCTGCTCATGAGAAAGGAGATAAGTTGTGTACCTCCCTGCTGTAAAATACAGGCTAATGAAATTTACAGTTAGACAAAAAATATTTTAATTACTATAACAAATGCACTTCTAAGATGATTTGATTTCCCAAAGGTTTTGCGGTAGATTTGGAGACTATATTACAGCTATGTTAAGAATACATAACGCAAGATAATCCTAATGTCAACCTGCATTAACAGCTATGACCTTTGTCGAGGTATATTAATGAGGCCACCTCCAAAGAAGTGCAAAGTGCTGCTGTGAGGTTTCTATTGTTTAAGTTTAAGTTATTTAAGTTATTTTAAGTTTCAAATGCATAGTTTGACAGTTGGGCAATGTACTGCATCTCCACATTAGAACTGGGGATGATTGCACGCTTGTCAGAAAAGATGTTTGATTTCGATTGCTTGATCCCAGGTAACAAGAACAAACAGAATGAGGGCAGAGCTCTTAACGAATCTAATGCTATTATTTTTTCTCTATAACACTGTTAAAACTGAAATTCGAACTGGTATTCTATTTCACGAACTTCTCACAAAGCCAAAAGTGGAAGGGAAAATATAGAAATCATCTAAGGTAATTTTTTCCGCCCATACAAAATATACCTAAATATGTTTGTTAAAGGGTTCTATAATTGTTTATCCTGGCTCATGTTTATGATAGTGCTGAGTGGAACCTATGCAATAGAATACGGCTCCGAAACAAGTTTATTTCTTGATAAACTGAGCCAAATGAGTCCAGTTCCTTGTCAGGAGATGCTGGCTACCAGGGGTTCATTGTGGTTGTTTCTGCACCCAGTCACCACGAGATGTCACCATTCTGTTTGCGTTGATGGCTGTTCTTATGTTCGACAGATCCTTATAATCTTATAAGGCCCTGGTTCATTTCAAGTGATCTGAAAGAAACTAATGCCATCAATTTTGACTACATCCAGAGTCAATGTTCCCTCAAAATTTGGTGACTCTGTAGAGACCACGTGTCTGGGAAGGAAACCATGCATTTCCTTAAATTCATCTTCCTTGTCTTCAAACTCCTCAGCTATGTTTCCCGGCTCATTGGACGAGATGTAGCTGACCACCGTGTGCATGTCCAGAGATGTCTGCGTTTGCTCGGAACTCTCAGAGTCATTGGAGAAGCACTTGATGTATGAAGTCACTGGGTACAATTCTGTCACCGGCTCACTTTCAGGACACAAGCTCGTTTCATCAAGGATCTGCAAGGGCATCTCCTCAATTTCTGCTAGAATTGGCTCTTCCTCCTCAGTGATGTTCTCCTGACTCAGATGGAACTGGATATTTAATTTACCCTGTTGGAAGAAAGATTTCACATCAAATTAACAGAAAGGAGCAATAAGGGTTTTTTTTTTGTTTGTTTGTTTTTTTAGCTAAAAAACCTTTTCATCGATATGCTCTTTGGCCCATTTGCTGTTTGCCGGGTCTGGGACAACACTCAAGCACTGGAAAACTGTCCCCAGCCTGCGAGAGAAATACAGACAATTGTTGAACGACTGGCCCTGACTTCACAGCTGTGTCACTTATCTGACTGTTGTGCTTTTTTTTTTTTTGTAGAATGACAAGTGTCAGTTTGGTGTTTTGTACGTAGTATACCTTTTCTTTACCGCTAAGAACACTAGACACAACAGCACCAGCATTGAGACGATGATCCATGGGACTGTGGAGGTTTGTGGGTTCTCATCTGTGTGTTGGTGAAAAAGAACAAGCTATACGAATGAATCTATTTACAGTTTGACCTTCAGATGTTAACAATGGTTTTCATGGACAGGAAAAAGTTCAAGAAACAACTTTGGTGATCTTTTTTTTGTTTCATGGTGTTGCACCATCTGTAAAGTTTTAGAGGGTGAGCCACATTTATCACATCTTAAGACACATTTCAGCATGAAAGTTCAAGTGATCTGGGTGACTGCTGAGTTTGCAATTATTTCAAACTTTGGTGTCGTAGATAAATGCAGTGATATGAAATTATCAAGCCGCTGATAAATTCGGGAAACATGCAAGAGTAATGGACAAAATCACATATTTCAAGAACAAGTCATTGAAAATAATGAAAATTTTTGTACGTCGCTTTGGATAAAAGCGTCTGCCAAATGACATGTAATGTAATGTAAATCAAAGCATTTCCTTGGCAGAAAAGGATGTTCGTGTTACAAAAATGAATTTGTAAGCGTTGGGGGGAAAATGCTGTATTGAAAGCATGGAGCAATAATTTGGAAAAAAAAAAAGGATTTAAGATTTTTATCACAGGTGTGCACAGAAAATACCACTTTATGCCTTTTAAGGAAATCTGCTTACATTTGATGGAAAACCAAATGTGTTGACTTTCAGGGCCTTCCCCTTGTATAGTCCAAGCAGTAACCCACAGATTGTAGAAGCCGTCAGCCAGTCTCTTGACAAATGTTCTTTCAGAAGCCTTTACAAAGTCTCAGATATAAAAGAAAAACAAAACAAAATAAAACACATGCAGTAGAGCCAAACGATAAATACTACTAACTTCTAAGGCTTACTGTATTTCAGTCAAACAGAAAACTTACAGTGCTTCAGGTCTCCCTTGCTGTCTTTTAAATAGATGGTATAGTTGGCGATACAACCCCCAGACCGTCCCCTCCGTCGGCCCGTCCAGTTCACTTTCACCATGTCATCCACAACGCTTGCTTGAACTGACAGATCAACTGTAGGAACTGCAAGGAGAACCTCCAGTTTACACTTTACTGCCCCTTACATACTAAGCATACTGTTGCTGTAAGTACAAGTCGGAATCCCATTTTGAAAAATTAGTCAATTCAGAGACTCATAAGTTTATTTGAACTGGTTCTTTGCAGTTGATGTGATTGTCTAGTTGGTTCCTAGAATCAATTCCAACAATGTCAGCAATGGATTTGTCAGACTGTGATGCTGTTTTTTCAGTGTGTGCATGATGTGCTTTTGTATTGTTTTGTTAAACCATGATGGGTGTATTCTGGAAAATGCATAATCCAGAGGGCAACGTAAGCTACTCCTAAGTGTGCTCATGGGTGTCAGTCTAGCATTAGAATAGTTGAAGTTACCGCAGCTGACGACTCTGATATCAATCCATTACAGAGCCTGGGCCAGTAAGCACAGATGTAAACAGGCACAGAATGTACTTAATGCATGGCTGAGACATTATTTTTCGACTCTTCAATAAGTGTCACATGCATCTGTCCAGGAAGTGGTGAAATTTGGCCTAGTTTTGTCCTTAAAAGATGAGAAATAGATCCTGCTTATGTGCAGGATCATCAGTTTTATCGCTAGTTTCAAAATGAATAATTTCCCCAGATTTTTAGTCTTGAAGTTTCCCAGTCAAAACCATTTTTGCATTTGTTACTGGTCTGAATGGCAAAAGTGGACGTATATATTCACAAAAGTAATGACACCACGGGGGACAATATATACCCCTGTTAATATTGCTCTTATTTACGTTGTTCCTCAGCATTAAAATACAAATGAATGAGTCACTGGATAATATAATGTGTTTATATTTCACATAGGGCCCAGACTTGTTTGACTATCTGAATTCATAGACCGACAGGTTCAAGAAATATTCCGAATGTTCGCCAGTCGCTCATGAATCTTACCTGACCCTTTAATCTCAACACTGCTAAACGCGGTCTTGCTGACTGAGCTGTCACCATGGAAAACATAAACAGCACCTTCATAACAGTCAAAGGGCTCAATATCTGCGAAAAGCAAAACAGTGATTTACTTCTAAGAGCATAACTTGTGACTAGTTTCATAGTTTCAAATGACCCACCTGCCAAAACAACATGATTGTCACTGCGGTTCACCCGGGCCCATTTCAGCTCCTCCAGCTTTCGGCCTTCTGGGTACCATTCCACTACATATGCTGTTGGTGGTGGGGAAGTTTCAGGTTTTTTCCAGGAGAGGGTGACAAAGTGCTTGTGTGTTGTTATCTGCATGTCCAACTTGGGTTTGGCTAAAGATGCAAAAAAAAAAAAAAAAAAGCAAATTCCCATTCATGACACATGTAAAGGCAAGATATTAAATTATCTTCACTATCTCTGCATCTCCATAAGTAGAATAACATGTGATGGAAAATAACACCTGGGTCTGAATGAGGCGAGGCCAGTGCCAACTCCACACTCAGGGAAGGGAGTGCTATATAAGCTGCCACGGATACATATGGAAAATCTTTGTTTTTACCAGGGATGATGCACTCAAGATGTTTGTTAAACCTCTTTTAGTTAATAATGCAGATACTCCTGCATGTTCCATCTAAAGTTTTGAAAAGGCTGTCTGTCTAACCTGAGAAAACAGTCTCCCCTTGTGGGTGATGTACCTAATGGTTCGCTGATCATCTGAGATACCATATCTGAACAACTGCAACGTACCGTACACACAGGGCGCCGACACGATCATGAATGAATAGTGAATTCTGACTCATTTGAGAACCAACTGGTTTACCTTTTGTGTAAGGGTATGTCATTTTAGCAGGAGGGGAAAGCCCCTTGGAGTTGCGGGCAAACACTGTCACTTCACAATTGGTACAAAATTTGACTGTGTGGTTTCTCATGTCCGCGCTGACATTGGTCCTGGAGACCAGATGGGTGTCCACGCTGCTGACAGTGATGATGTACTCTATAATCTTTCCTTTTGCAAGGGAAATGCTCATCTCCTGAAGTAGGAAAAAAATATGTCAGAGTTCATTGATGCAAATAATTTTATGACATAACAGAACACAGAGCCTCAGGATGTTTGTGTGTGTGTGTGTGTGTGATAGTTGTTGTGCAGGGAGTTTGCATGACCTTTAAATTTTGAGGATTTGTACTTTGTATGGAAAAGGCATTAATTTTGGTTCACCTGCTCACTTCTTCTAAATTGAAACCAGTATCCGCTGTTAAGCTTCACTTATTTCAAAGTGTCTGTTTCTGTGGTTAGCATGAGGAGCTGCACATGTGTGTGTGTGACTGTGTGTGTTTGTGTGTGTGTGTGTGTATGTGTGTGTCTGTGTGTGTGTGTGTGTGTGTGTGTGTGTGTGTGTGTGTGTGTGTGTGTGTCAACAAGTGACCTTTAGTGTTTTACATCAGACTAAAATAGGGGGATCAGAAAATGTTACTTTGGTTACAACAGCACACGTGCTCACAGACACAGTGGTGAAAAGCACTTCTCAATACTGAGAAGGACTTAATAATATTGAAACTTACTTTCCAAAAGACTTTCAAGGAGTGAGGGGGTGACTCAGCATACCACAAATCCAGCTCTTTGGCAGGGGCTGTAAAACAGTCTCAGTCAGAAACTGGACACAAATATGAAAATAATGAACAATTACTTACAAGAAAAACTTTTTTTTTTTTTTTTTTTTGTTGCCATGTTTTCAGCCAGATGTCCACTTCGCAACATAATTGCAACAACTGACTGTAGTTTGAGAGCGCAAACCTCATGTTGTCAGAATCTGATTCAAAGTAGACATTCTAAATATCAGTCTAGTCTAAGGACAAAAACTCTTCCCCATTGACTTTCTGTACTTTTAGTTTTGGTGTATCAATGAATCAACCGGTGAGTTAAAAATGCACAAAAAGACTTTAATGGGTTATATTAACAATATATCTTAAGAGTATTTTACACTATGTCATTCAATAGTTTGAGCACAGTATGCCTGTATGCTAATATAATATAAATGTTGCTCTTTGCGCTCATCATTGCTTTGAAAAAAGGCCCCAGTCTTTACTAAGTAACATACCATTTGTTGATTATTGATAGTAAAAAATCTAATTTGTGCAATTATGTTCTCAAAGTGCTAGTAAACTGTAAGTAGTGCTAGAAGAAAAATAACTTCCTTTGTGAATTACATAGTGCAAAAAAAAAAATTGCTTCTTGCTTAATTAGTAATAAGCAGTAAGTATGAATCTGCATTGACTTTTAAAATTTGACAGACGGGCCGGGTCAGCACAAGATACGATACATATAAAAGAAACAAACACATTTGTTAACAGTACATATCAGACTCGACTGACTTTTGTCCGAACATCATCTGACATTTGCTTTGAAAATAAAACCCGCTTGGTTTTGAAGGCTCTGACATTTGCTTGCATTTCATGCACAAACTCTTTTTTCCCTTGTAGCTTCACGTCCAGCTCATTCATGTGTGTCAGTATGTCCAGAGTAAAGGCTGAATCGCAAAGCCAATCTGTGTCATTCAGCTCAGGAAAATTCTCAAGTGCTCTCAAGGAACTCCAAAAATGAAATAATCTCCTGTTTGAGCTCCCACATTCATTGATCCAATCATTCAATCATTCACGTCAAGTGTGAATGCTTTACCAATCTTTGGCGGGACGGATAAAAAGACCAACTGGCCGGATAAGACCCGCGGGCTGTAGTTTGCCCCCTCCCTTTTCTAGGGTGATCATTCTTATGGCAAAAATGTAAAAGAAACAATTCAACTTTGGCTGTCTATTTTTAAAGTCCTCTGGAGAGGAACTGTGGTGAGATCAATTTTCCAAATGCTATTAGCCAAAGTCCTTTATAGTCTCATGGAGTTTGAACATGATATGCAAGATGACAACATGCCACACTCTGTAGCTGATTTGGCTCAAGCAATGTGTCTGCAGCAATGTGGTGAAGAAACTAGTTGGACACTCCAATGATGACAGACCACCTGCTTGTGATACATAATCTTCCCAAAGCGTGTTTCACATCCATGAACTTTTAAATTGTTGTTGTATAAATAGCAAATGAAATCTAGTATGATCAGTGTTATCTGTTGTGTTCCTGTCAATCAGACACAATGTATTAATCCAGGAAACAGTTACATTATATGGCCAAAAGTATTAAAAGCAGCTTCAACTCTTCTGGGAAGGCTGTCCATAAGGATCAGGAGTGTGTTTATGGGAATTTTTGACCATTATTCCAGAAGCGCATTTGTGAGGTCACACACTGATGTTGGATGAGAAGGGCTGGTTCTCAGTCTCTGCTCTAATTCATCCCAAAGGTTTTCTATCGGGTTGAGGTCAGGACTGTGCAGGCCAGTCAACATTGCCACATATTCTCACTGCTTCATATAAAAGTGTAAAACGTGTTACAAGACAGAACTACTGTTTGGTTTCATGAATTTATATAACTGACTAAATGTGCCCTGCCCATTGATGTTGATCTAAACAAACAACTCAACAGGCCTAAATAATTGATGATTACCTCAGAGATCCGAAAGGAAATGAAATGTTATAATATAATCTACTAGGCTGCGTTGATATTTCACTACAAGGAAAATCAAACAGTCATTAACCACATATGGCTTACCTTCCTCCTGAGTCCACACTGAGATTGCAGAGCTCCATTGACTCCACAGACCTCTACTGAATTTGGATCTGGCTCTGAAATGATACAAGCTGTGTGGCTCTAGGGATGTAATTGAGGTAACCTGTTCTGAACTCATCTGCAAACCCTGTAAATCAAAATACATCTTTGTTTAAAGCAACTAAATGTCAAGCTGTCATTCTTTTGTCCTCTGTGGGAATTTGACATTTTAATTAATTCAATACAAGTCATTTTTTAGCAGAAAAGGTCACACCAGCTGAGGAACCTCAAGTAAGATCCACTTGCTTACTTCTTTTTATCTGCAATTGAGTCAGCAGACAATCAATGGGGTCTCATCATGTGGGAACCCAAAGTAACGTGTTGCAAAATTTCTTGTACGGCCACCCCGAGGAACCTCAGCGTCTTGACAAATCCACAGTTCATATGACTTACTGAATCTTGAGAGATCCACAGCTGGCCCTCTGCTCTGTATTGGATCTCGAGGTAATGAGTCCTCATTCGCTGCTCAACAGTGAGGACACACTGACGGGAAGAGCACTCGGGATGGCCAAGAACTGGAGTGGATGGCATCTCTGCTCAGATAAACACAGGAAGAAGTTCGATCACATAAACCTTGTATATCAAATGAAATCTGTGAGTCAGTTATCTGTAAATGAACTCATGCATATAGTTACTGGTAACAGAAACATATGTTCATGCCTCCAGTTGAAATAATTATAAGAGGACAAAAATGGCTTCCTTATTGTACTTATCTTCATGTAATGATTGGATACATCCTGGAATCATAGATAAAGATGCAAAAGACTTTAGGGGGGAGATTTGGAAGATTATTCAAAACAAGTCTGCATTGGTCATACCAATGTCACTGAGCGTGTGGTTACTGATGGCCGACTGGACTGAGCCGAGTTCATTCTTGGTGTGAACCCAAACTGATATGAAACGAACACTGCTGGAGATGGTAAAAGTAGCTGATGGCGAAACAGCGCGGTTCCAGCTGACACTGTGGGAAAGTGTTTTATGTGTGTTGTTTCCAAACACAGTTCTGACCCTGAAACACACAAATCCAAGTTTTGTTATTACGGCAGTATCCAATAAAGTTGCTCATTGGCTTATTGCTTGATTCAGTTAGATATGCAGCAAACGGTCTATTTTGGCAAAGTTTTCTTCCCCATACTCACCACAGCACTGGTGTATTCTTGAGGTACGTTTCTCGACCTCTGTTCCAAGAGCAAAACACAACTCCAGTTGTATCATTCATGGCTATGTATGTACAGGAAATGTTTTTAGGGGGATCTGGTGGGTCTGATGGGCAGAAACGATGGAGTTAAAACTGACAATTCAATATGTAAATATTGAATGTTACAAAGATCCCCCTACACACATTTTGTATCTGCACAGATGCATGTATGTGTTGTATTATTTTCAGTGGTGTGTGAGGAATGCAGTAACACTATTATTATTTTCTGCCATTTTTCAGAAGTACAGGTAGATAGGGTTTCAACATAATGTAGATTTTTTTCAGATGAATTAATTTATAGGTATTTATTTCTGTTGTAGATGATAAAGGTTGAGACCATTATCAATATAATCCCTGGGGCTTTTAATCTATAAAATCAGATTGATTTAACTTTCCTGAGCTCAAAAATGTGAAAAAATGAATATTTTCATTTTTAGGATCAATTCATTGTCCAGTTGTAATACTTGGGTAAAATAACTGTATCCTCAATATAATTGAGTATGATGTACAAAGTTACTCTCCACAACCACATTATCACTTTTTTAGTGTTATAAACATTTTTTAATAACTGTTTTTTCCCAAAAAACAAATTTGGTCTCGACTTTGCTCTTTGTTTACTCTCTTATCCACTGATCACAGTCAGCTGTCAAACTTCCTTCATAGCAACTATAAAAAGAGAAAGCAGAACTAGCAGTGTCAGTTTATAAAAGATATGTCTCAAGATATGAGATTCTCTGTAAGACACAATAAACTAGACACTGGCTCATGTATTTTCATATCTGTTCAGAGGAATAGTATTAAATAGGCTGGCTAATAGAATGTCAACTGCTTGTTCATGATAACTTTATGATGTTAGATAAGATAAGATAAGATAAGATAAGATAAGATAAGATAAGATAAGATAAGATAAGATAAGATAAGATAAGATAAGATAAGATAAGATAAGACTTCATTGATCCCCATTGTAGAAATTCAAATGCCACAGGAAGCAGTTGCTATGAGATCCCGTAACCACTCAGTCTTTTTAACTTACAACATTGAAATCCTTTCATTCGGAACAACTTAATACTCACACCCAGGTGAAATGTCCACCCCGCACGGGTCCATTGTAAGAGTGTTACATTTACAGCTGTAGGTTTGATTTTTAGTAATGTTGAACACATCGATAAATGTGGTTGTAGAATTCAAGATGCGGTGGTTCTGCGGGGTGGGTGGGTGATCGCTGTACATGGATCCCCTGCAGTGGTGGTAGAAGGTGCAGTAGATCCTAAAACTGGCACTGTAATTCACCACAAGGCCACCAAAACTGGACCAAATGACACAAGATTTCTCCCCTAAAAGAAAGCAGTCACACTAATGTCGTGGAAGTCTTACAGCATTATGATATGGTAAAGAAGTAATCCTTCCAGTCTAAAACTTGATGAAGAATTATTTCCAGACATTTAAGAGTCAACTGTAAATGCTTAATTTGCAGTCAGAGGAATGACAGTGCAGTCAAATAGCATGGCATAATTGAGATAATTATAAAAGTAATAACATATGAGCTTACCTATGCAAAACTGCACAGCCAGTACAGTGAAGGCTGTGAGGATGGACAAGTTGGTGAACATTACGTCTGTCTTTCAATCACCGTTCATCAGCAGTTGTGCCTCTGTCATATTGCCAGACAAAGAACTATTTTAATCTTTAAAAAAAAGTTGTTTTAAGAAAAATGGGTGTAACAGTAATTGTTTAAATAATCAAGCAAATTAAGTAAAAGCTTATTTCTGAATGAAATGCATCATTAAATGTGAATTGACAATGTAAAACCTACTTTCCATTCAGAAGTAAATTTGGGTTAAAGTTGGCACAAAAAAGAAACGCATAATTCCTATAATCATGGCAACAATGAAGAAAGAGAAAACTAACCACAGCATACCCACATAGAAATATTTTGATCTTCTTCGTCTGCAACATTTTTGAGGCTGTTTTTTCATGCCTTGGATCTATGTCATCTCCAGGGAGCAGATCCTCCAGGTTGTAAATTCACTGACACCATGCTGACAGGAAGCTGCTTCCGATGTGTCGAGACACGTCACTTACTGCTCAACCGGCAGGCTCACCAATGACAATAGCTGAACTGAGACTGCGCGACTCTGGGCTTTCACTAACCAATGCACTGAAAAAAATGCAAACAATTTTTGATATTATTTCAAACTGTTTCCATCGTTTGATGTTCTTTGGGGTTGAGAAATTTCAATTGGATCAGTACATATTTCATACGGCTTCGGCACTGCGTTAAACAACACTGAGTGGGATTTTCCAGTAAGCCATGACATTTTTCATATTTGGATGTGCAAGAAGTTGTTGACTAGGAATGAATGACTTAACAGTGTTCCATGTTTTAAAGGATTGCTTTACCAAATGAAACAACGAGCTGTCCGTTTGTAAAAATAAAGAAACCCTAACGGACTTTTACACTGGAGGAAGTGAAACAGTATGCAGGAAGTCATAAAAAAGTGTGTTTTGGTTTTTTTCACTGCAAGTTGCAAATGTTCAGGAGCAGACAACTAAACCACACACAGAGCAAAAAATGAGGAAACACTCAACTTAAACATACTATATGTGTTGTCATTTAGGGTCATATTACTTATTACAGAACATTGACGACAGGTGACTGAAAGGAATCTTGAATACAATAAACTGCATGGATAGCGCTGTGGTTTTCACATAAAGAACTTTAACAAAATGAGTGTTCTTCAGTATTACACAATTCAGATTAAAGGAGCAATAAGCAAGAAACTTTTGAAATGGTTTGAAAATATTCAATCATGTAGGGTTTCCTGCTCTGGCTTGTTGGTTTATTTACACAAGAATCAATTGTTTAGCCCAAATCTTTGTTTCAGGAGAGTGGCGCCTCCTCCACCTCCCCATTGGCTGGGAAACATGACTAGATATTGGAATATATTATGGCAAAAAGTATTCGCTCACCCGCCTTGACTTGCATATGAACTTAAGCGACATCACATTCCTAATCCATCGTGTTCAATATGACGTCGGTCCACCCTTTGCAGTTATAGAAGCATCAACTCTTCTGGGAAAGCTGTCCACAAGGTTCAGGAGTGTGTTTATGGGAATTTTTGACCATTCTTCCAGAAGCACATTTGCGCAGTCACTTGAGCTTATCTGGAGGCCACATGAAGTTTGAAGGTCTGTAGTGATCGACTCTTTGCACTATGCGCCTCAGCATCCGCTGACCCTGCTCCGTCAGTTTACGTGGCCTAACACTTCTTGGCTGAGTTGCTGTCGTTCCCCAAACACTTCTATTGACTGTGGAACATTTAGGAGCGAGGACATTTCATGACTGGATTTGTTGGTCAGGTGGAATCCTATCATAGTTCTATGCTGGAAATCACTGATCTCAGGAGAGCGACCCACTCTTTCACAAATGTTTGTAAAAACAGTCCGAGTGCCTCGGTGCTTGGTTTTATACACCATTGGCCATGGAAGTGACTGGAATACCTGATTCCTGATTATTTGAATGGGTGAGCGAATACTTTTGGCCACATAGTATATCAGCCCAGCTTTAATGAGCATTAAAATCTAAAGGGTTAAACTACTGTAATGGGGAACACGGTGAACAACATTGTCAAATGACGATTCTATTAGATGCTACAGGTTTGGTCCAAAACCATCACACATGTTTTCACAGGGGGTTTAAGCCAATCATTGAGGTCGTCTGGATGAATCAATGAAATCAATAGAAAATTACAATGCAGCACATAAAAGCTTTGTCACAAAATGCTGTGTTATTTCGAACATTTTAAGCATCTAATCTAATAATGTCTGACTTTTTGACAGTTAGAAGAAAGCTGAACGAGAAAGAAAACAAGTATATGTAGTTACAAAAACGAAGCATGTCAGTGGGCCAACAAGGGGAAAAAGAATCCACAAGCATCAACTGTGGATCTGACAAAGACTGAAATGAAAAAAATGAAGAGCTGCTTTATGTGGAGCAGGTGTGGAACACAGTGCAGCATTCACTCCCCAATGTAGACATTGTGACAACACGGGAACTTTGATCCCGTAGCATTACGTACATTTAGCAGCTCAACATCTTATTCTCAGTGATGGAAACATGGCAACTGGATTGGCATTTAAATGTAGCGGAGACACAACTCAGTCGCAATGTCTGTGAATCTAAAGTCACTGCTTTTACAAATCTGTCCGTCATAATCAAAGCAGTGCTCGTAGATAGTTAAGCCGATAGATAGTATTTGAATGACAGATTGAAATAAAGTATATAAGTACAGTAATTATATAAAACAGTCAGCAGTGTAACATTGTCATCGTATGAGCCCTGCTCTGAGTAAGGGTTTGTTTTTGAAACATTTTTGACACTGAACATGTCACAATTGGATAAAAAATAAAAAATATAAACACCTATAATTCTACAGTAGTAGAATGTGAACAAAGATTATCACGATCTGTGATTGTTTTTTTTTTTTTTTGGTCAGATACTGCCTAATCATTTTGTGAGGAAAAATTAGATAGTATGACCACTGGATCAGAGGGATGTCCGCTTCACCAACCGAACTACACCAACCCCCTATTAGACAATAATTTAGCAAAACAAAATTAAATCAGAAATGTTAATCAAAAAAAAACAATAACAGGACAATAACAGGCCTACTTGTGGACTACTCAGTTTAGTCTCTGAAGGTAGAATAGAGCTTGGGCTTTCAGTTGCCGAGCTCCTCTGTGGAAGAGGTTGCCGCTTGAAGTAGCAGGTGTTGCAGACTTGGACACTGTAATTTCAGGATCACATGTTCCAAGATCTTCGTTTTGAAAATCTTTGTTGTCACTTTTGTGACTAAATATACAGAAGGTTTCAGGAAGTGAATCTGTGTCATATTAATGCTGTGCTGGTTGAACTTTTTCCAGGTCCAGTAGTTGTACTGATGCCGATAGCGGCAGTTTGAGGGAAGTAACCCCCAGTCATTGTGGCAACACCTGAATACTCAGAATGACAAATGTTAAGCTTGTAAGGGATCGTCATTTCATCCTCTTGTAAATTCACACAATGGAGACTCATCTCCATGCTGCTGCCTCCCATGGCATTCAGCCCTTGCAGAGAGTCTTTTATCAAGTCACTTTCTGAGCCAGCCTTTTTAGGCCACAAATGCCCACTACCAGAGCAGTGAGACAGTCTAAGGGACGACAGAGATGCTCCCAGTTCAACACTGGACAAAAAGTCTCCAAGTAATCCTCCCAGCGTATGTGAATGTGTGTCATCCTCCCCGATAGCTTTTATGTCCCTCTGCACCTCCTGTCTTTCCTCTAGCTGTTCTCTATGTGGAGCTGTGGTGGAAACTTGTGGTTTGTAGCCCAAAGATTGGAGCTGGTAGCCAGTCCCCAGCAGAGGCATCCCCGCAGAGGACGTCTGGGCTGATGACCCCGCCTGAGTGACACGAGCAGCGTCGACATTGGGGTACATATTCTCTGGGGAGACGCAGCTAATGGTGTTGAGGGAGGGTGGAGGCTCGTTATGGGTGGCGAGAAAAAATGGTGTACATCTATCCTCCTGGAGACCGACAAAAACAAAAACATTTGGACTTTTTAAAACATTCAGAGGAATCACAACATGTTGGCTATCACTGCTGTTATCAAACCAAAGCAAGCTGTCATTGTGATGACACATTGACAAATAATCCCTTAGAAATAGTTTATTTCTACAATTTTGGATTTCTTGTTTGTCTCAGGTGATCTGGAGATGTCGGTTTCTGACGCTTATTGCAATTCTTAATTTTTTTGTGATGAGTGTGTGGTGTGGGAAGCGTGAACGTCACTTTGGTTGGCTTCAAATGACTGTGATTACCTGCAACAGTCTGATGGCGATACTGTTTCCTGGCTTCGGCAGAGTTGTAACCAGCCAGTCAGGTCCCCAGGATGTGCAAATCTTTTTGATCCTGTGATAGAAAGCCAGTTATAAACAGCAGAGAACTGTTTCCCAGCAGTCTGTTTGAAACAGCTATCCACAGGCTTTTTTTTAATCATATATTGAGAAACAAAACAATAGATTGCCTTATTCTGTCTGACCTTAACCCAGTTGAAGGGGCTTTTATAAACAACACTGTCTTCAATCAAATTGATACTGATATAATGTAACAAGCCTTTTTGATAAAATCACAAAACCATATTAAAAACAGTGCTATTTATTCATTAAATAGCAGTGTGCAATAATGTCAACCTGTGTGTAGTGTCAAAATAAATGTTATCTATCTAGCAAATAGCTCTGTATTAAATTGCACTTAGCAGTCATTGGTAAGACATCACATTTACATCACAAGCTCATAACAATACATACAAACATGCGGTGAGATATTTCATTTCATATCTCGGATGTTAAACGTTCTGGTGAAATATATTGATCCCACGCTTAAAAAATGAAATAACATCGAGGTGCTTCCTAGATCTTGTCCAAGTTTAGAACAGATTCTTGAACTGAACTGCGTGAGCTGTTAAACTGCTTACCTTGTGGTGTATTACAGCCACAGTCGCACCCATCCTGGTTACTGGTAAAAGAAAACCATCCAAGACCACCTCCTCGTCATTTCTTACCTGTTTTCTATGATTCATGTTTGCACAATGTCTCGCTTTACCTTTCTCTCACACAGCTCCAACACATCAGCTTGACTATGACCCCGATGACGACGGTCACGATGCAGACGACTACCAGCAGAAGGTCACCTACGGCAGACCAGGAGGGAAGAGTTAACACAGTTACATATAGAAGCTGTTAAGAAATCTTGTTTTTAAATCTTCTTACTTTGGGGTTACTGTAGAGCCTCTAAAATACCCCTGTTTGAGTGTCCGAACCAATTTTTTGAATATATTATTTAAAAAAGATCAATAAATTGAACAGTATTTGAATGGATATTGGCCAATTCAAATCTTTCATGCCAGAGTTAATTACCACAAAAGGTGTTGTTGAATAATCTGTAACAGTGAACCGCGCCTGAAGCCTCTTCATTGATGACCAATTGCTATTAAAATTCAGCATTAAAATAACATAAGCATCTGATGTATGGAAAACATTGCATTTTTCTCTGCTCTTTTGTCCCCAACTCTTTAAGAAAGGCAATATCAACCCTTCTGTTGTTTGTGCTCTATAGCAAACTGTTGCAAACTATTGGCACTACTGGCTATTGAGTATTAGTATTCTAATACTCAATAGCCAGTAGTGCCAATACCAACAAAATGTCAGTACAGTATCTATACAACAGATTTTTGAAAGAGCGGATGAAAACTATTAATTCTTGTATTTTCGGGCTGTAGTTTGCTTTCTCTGGAACTTTATAGGTTTTGTTGGGGAGACAGATATGATGGCAACAGGTGACAGACCAACAGGGGCTTCAAGCTGAGAAGAGACCGGGCTTCCCGGAGGTCCCTCCCCAGCTGAGGTTGAAGCAGTCATATGGAGAGCCAGAGATCCTTCAGGACAGTCCAGCCACATCCGTCGTGAAATGGAGTCAGACACCGTCACTGCAGAGAAGCAAATGAGAATTACAGTTGACTTCGGTTGGTGGTAAATTGTCTACATATGGAGCTCAGTTTGCCTCCAAATCAGATCCTTTCAACATAGTTGAGGATTGGATTTTTGGCCATAAACAGCATCTTACAAAACTCCGCTTCTCCTTTTCCTTTCGGCTTTTCCCTTCAGGGGTCGCCACAGCAAATCAACCACCCCTATCTAACCCTATTCTCTGTATCCTCTTCTTTCACACCATCTAATTTCATGTCTTTTTTCACTGCATCCATAAATCTTCTCTTTGGTCTTCCTCAGGACCTCCTGCCTGGCAGCTCCAATTCCAGCATCCTTCTACCAATATATTCACTATCCCTTTTCAGTGCAGGACTGCTTCTCTGACCCTATCCAAAAAATGTGCATGTGCTGTCCCTCTGATGGATTCATTCCTGATCCTATTCATCCTTATCACTTCCAAAGAGAACCTCAACATCTTCATCTCTGCACCCTTTAGCTCTGCTTCTTTTCTTTAATGCCACTGTCTCCAAACCCTAAAGCATTACTGGTCTCACAACTGTCTTGTACACCGTTCCTTTCATTCTGGCTGATATTCTTCTATCGCATTGTACCACTTGCACTTTTCTCCACCCGTTCCAATTTGCTCGAACCTGTTGCTTCACCTCATTTCTACGCTCTCCATTGCTCCAGACTACTGGACTGTTGACCCTGAGTACTTTAAATTGTTCATCTCGTTTATCTCCACTTCCTGTAGCCTCACTCTTCCACTTGGGTCCCTTGGGACATATATTATGTTTTGTTCTGTCTAACCTTCATTCCCCTCCCTTCCAGAGCATACTTCCACCTCTCTAGATTTTTCACCACCTCTTCCCTGCTCTCGCTACAGATCGCAAAGTCATCTGCAAACATCATGGTCCATGGAGATTCCTGTCTAACCTCATCTCTCTCAGCCTGTCCATTATCACTGCAAACAAGAAGGGCCTCAGAGCTGATCCCTGAGTCCCACCTCCATCTCGAACTTGTGTGTCACACCAATAGCACATCCCATCACTGTCTCACATTTTGCATACATGTCCTGCACGAGTCCAACATCCTTCTCTGCCACTCCAGACTTCCTCATACAATACAGTAGTTTATCTCTTGGCACCCTGTCTTATGTTTTTCTAGGTCTACAAAGGCACAATGCAACTCCATCTTACATTTTCTGTACTTCTCTGTCAGCACTCTTATACCGAATATTCCATCAGTTGTGTTCTTTTTGGGCATGAAACCTTGAGACCTTAGAAAACTACTTTGACATTTGAAAATAACACAGATCATGTGTGCTATGGCAAGTCCAGGGACAAGCAAAAGAAATACAAAATTTTCATTGCTGGATATTGTCTGTTTTAAAGGAACAACAAAAACACAACACATGCAGTATCTGTTCATGTCATCTTCAATGAAATTCTGGGAACAGTGCATACTGCAGGGTGACAGCCTCACTATCATATGCGTGCAAGTGAAAAAACGGCTTCCTGTTTGTGGTCATAGCCAAAGAACATGATTCACTGGGGGCAAAGTGAAAATTATGAGAACCCTTGCTGAAAGACAAGTGAGCTACTGACTCTACATCAGAATAATTGAAACTATAATGTCAAATTTTATGTAAAGTCATAATTTCTGAGACATAAAGGGCTTCACTTCAACCCAAGCAATCCCTGTAGTTTGTACAAATTTGCATTTCATTTGTTTGTTTATACATGTGCTTATGTCTGATTGTGTTTTGATTGAAATTTGGCATTGACTTCATTTTGGTAGTCTTCTCATTTTATGGTTTTTGTGACTCCCTGTTTGGGGATCAGTGATGTATAAATCCCCCTAAAAAAATAAAAATAAACTGTCAGGGTAAGACTTTCATCACATTACTGGAAATGAGGGCTGAAAAACCCTGTTGATGCACTGAAAGTCTGTGGGAGGAGAGCACCGTCATCTGAGGCTGGAATGTGCTGAAACATAATATATGCAGACCATAAGACTATAGTTTCCCACATGTCGCCTCACACACTAGTATGCCAGGAAGTCTTAACCTCATGTAAGGGAAGTACACATTCATCATTTGTTTGGAAGGGCAATAAAAACATTGTCGTCAAGAGAGGGCCAAACATAACTATTCATTCCTTTTAGCACTGTATTTTGAAAAGTCGAATCAGGAAATGGTAGCTTCATTATTTTGTACATCCTTTGTATTTGTGGTGGTAATATCAACCCCCTAATTATAAAAATGTGACCTGTTTCGACGCCACAGTTCTTGTGTATGAGACATGTATTCATGCAAAAAGAAGGGCTCAATCTCCTCACTTGGTGGTTCTGTGCTGTGGAATTCTAGTGTTCTCATGTAAATGGTGTAGTTTGTAATGAAGCCTCTCTGCTGGTCAACAGGGAGCTCGTCCCACCGGATCAGAATTCTCCTGGCCTCGCGAGCAAGCACTGACACACTGGGACCAGATGCAGGCACTGCACAAATAAACAGAAAGAGGTAGAGATTTTCACATATGAAATATAATAGAACAGAACAAGAAGGGCCTGTAATCATCCCACAATGGGCAAATATCCATTTACAAAGCAGAAAGAGGAAAGTGCAGTGGAAGTAAATAGGTTATAAATATTAGTAATATTGTAATGTTATATTATATATTATAATATTATACTAAATATTGTAAGTAAAAACAATAGTATACAAAGTATCTGAAAAGCTTGAAAATCTCTCTTTCTCCCTCTTTATATACATATACTGTGTGTGTGTATATATATATATATATATATATATATATATATATATATATATATATATATATATATATATATATACATACTGCTCAAAAAAATAAAGGGAACACTTGAACAACACAATGTAACTCCAAGTCAATCACACTTCTGTGAAATCATAGTGTCCACTCAGGAAGCAACACAGATTCATTTTGACTTGTTTTAAGGACATTACATCAAAGTTGGATCAGCCTGGAGTTTGTTTTTACACTTTAATTTTGAGTGTGATTCCTAATCCAGACCTCCATGGTTGATACAATTGATTTCCATTGATCATTTTTGTGTGATTTTGTTGTCAGCACATTCAACTGTGTAAAGAGCAAAGTATTTCATAAGAATATTTCATTCATTTAGATCTAGGATGTGTTTTTTAAGTGTTCCCTTTATTTTTTTGAGCAGTGTATATATGTGTGTGTGTGTGTGTGTGTGTGTGTGTGTGTGTGTGTGTGTGTGTGTGTGTGTGGTGTGTGTGTAAATAAATATGCTCTTTACTGTTGCCACAGTACCACATGTGTGAAGAATTTGTATTTGTGGCTCACACCCCAGTCTTTCAGGCATCTTTCCTAGCTTGGGGCTATTAAACTGAAATGAAGGCTTTTGGGTGGTTTTTTTGTCATTAGTACTCACCCAGTTCTTTGCAATAGACCAGGCGGGACGATGGAGCACAAACTCCTCCAGCGGAAACAGTGTAGAGTGAGACATTGTATCTCATACCTGCAGTAAGATCTTTAACAATACAGAAAAAGACATCTGAACGTTCAGCGTAATTTCTGAAAGGTAACAGATATAGACAAGGCCTTGAAAATGCATCATGAATATCATCATGAAACACTTATTGAAGGCGTCAAAGCACAAATTGATGTTTTACACATTAAACCACAAGAGGTCAGTGCTGGATTTCAGTTTTGCTACCCATGATCTCCGTGCTGTTTTGATTCTTTGACAGTTGCATCCATCGCAGTCGTCCTGCAGGCTCACTTGTCCACTGTAAAATATAATGTAGCTCTTCTCTCCAGAATGATGGTCGTGGTTCATCCCATGCCCATGACACGAACACAGCGCAGCCATTACCTGTAGGCCTCACCTCTCTCAGAGCAGGTCCACCATCACCTGGCTCATCTGGACATGATCAAAAAAGGACAAAATTCACAGAACTGTATCTGGAATGCCCTCCAAGTTAACATTGTATAGTCTCATCAATGTCAATATTCAGTTTGTCCCTGATTCATTCATTCATTAAATCTTTTAAGTGATATGAAATCACATGACTAATTCATAATTACATGATACTGATGATTAAAAAAAAAGAGTATGGTACAAGCATCTATTACTAGGGTCAATTCAGCCACTGGTCTCTGTGAGTATTTGTACCTGACAGTCTTAGAGGCACATAAGCTGGTGGAGAAATCCCATACGATGTGACCACGCTGACACTGAGTGCTGTAACGTTTACTAGTGTGTAGAGTGAGCACTGGTCCTGAGCCGCAGGGAAGATCATTTTCTCTTTCATATAATTGTCGAGGTAGACTGTGTATTGTTTCACCTCTCCACTATACTCCTCGGAGGGAAGAGGCTGAGGAGAAAGTCCATCCACAAAAAAGAGGTTTTATTTAACTACATAAGTTACTTGGGTTGTGTAGTTTCCCTGTAATTCACTATAATTTTGCAATAAACTAGCATTCTTGCGACCCCAAAATAAGCAAGTAAAATCTGTAAACAAGCTGTGAGCCATTACCTTCCACAAAACAGTCACCTCCTGCTGTGCACCAGTAACAGGACTGCTCAGTATCCTCCACAAGTGTAATGGTTGCGTCGGTGCTAACAATAAATTTGTCACAGCATTGATTTGAACAGATTAGATCAGATTCATGTGTTGAAATCAAGTGGTGAATTTAAGTCATCTGAAATCTGGTTTGCTTTTAACTCAACTGATAAGTAGAAATAAAATAGGATCCAATCCATTAATTGTCCGCATTATCATTTTCTTTATATTCATCCGGAAATGATCAAAATGTAAATATGGAAAAATGTCAAATGAGAATATCATATGAATTTTTTTGTCAAAATATATGATATTGAGAAAATGGTGTAAACAATTTCTCTAAAGATTTAATTTTTAGAAACAATTACAAAAGGACCATATCTCTACAATTTTACAAATGGTTAAATTGGTATTGCATTGTTTTTTGGAAGAGTATCTGTTTTTCTGTTTTTTTGTGAGCTCTCAACAGAAACCTCAAACTTCCTTTAAAACCCCATTATCGTTCTCATCACACCTTTTCCGGGGCTCTCCTTCTTTACAGACTCACTCCATTTGCTGCAACGTTTTGTGGTAGTTGTCTGGGGCGTAAACTGGGTTGTGTTGCAATGCATTGTTATCAATTTTGAGTAACACGCTCTTAGCTGAAACTCATATTCCGTCAGAGGTTCCAGATTGCCCACACGAAGCAGGTCCTCGGGGTGTTGGTCACCATTTCTTTCCTTTAAAAAATTCATAAACAGATTTGTACATCTCACCCCTTCATGTCTGCCGATTAACTTTGTTAAAATGTCACTTTACCCAGAATCCATTAAGTTTGCGGTACTGAATCCAGAACATGAGCGGTTGCAGGGACTCGGTCGTTTTCCACTGCAGCATGGCTGTCATGGAGTTGTTTACAAACTCTACCTGTGTGATTTGTGGCGTCTCTGGGATAACTGTGTTACAGAAGACCAAACATTGGTAATTGCAATCGCAGCTATAGTGGATATGCAGGAGAGAGGGGAAATCATTCCATTAAAAAATATGAAAAACTAAAGCAAAAGGGAAAACAATTATTCAGAGGTGGGTCACGTTAGTCCAACTTAGATGATAAAACAGTCTCATCCTGACTGTTAACAAGTCAATCAATGATTGATTTAGCAAATATAGTCAAAGCCAAATGGCTTTATGAATAATTAACCAAATAATACGTGCAAAATTGTGGTAGGCCTAATGATCCAAAAATAAACAAAGGCCGGAGCTTACTTATATCCTTGACGGAGAAAGAGTAGGGATCCGACTGTGACGCTCCGAAGCGGTTGTGTGCTGTGACGTTCACCTGGTATCTCGAGGTCTCAGCCAACAACCCCCGTGGAAATATGCTATTGTCGGCATCCAGGATCCTTGAATATAACTGAGTCCCATTTTGGCTGATGTGGCAGAAAAAAAAGGCTCTGGAGTGTAACTTCAGAGTAAATGATATAACAAAACATGCACAGAAAAGGACAATTACATTTGACCCCAACAGAGTTGCATTACCTGTAAATAGAAATGCTGTAGTTAGTGGGCTGATGTGTCTCCTTTCCTCTTGCCCATGAACAGTTTATCACTTCCGAGCTCTTTGTTGTTTCACAGGTAACATCCTTAGGTTTGTCTGGGGGGACTTTTAGGGCAGAACATGACATCCAAAAAATTAAAAATGTTTAGACAAGCCGGCAGACATATTAACAATAATCAATCAATCAATCTTTGGTGGAAAATTGTTCGCACTCGCCGGGGCAAACCTTTTATCAACATTTAGTGCCTACAGACACACACAGAGGGCACTGTAATTGTTATAATATACGATTCAAGCTTTAGCGGATTACATCTGATTGCAATGTTTTAATAACTTGATTAATTTGTGCTTCTTGTAAATTTATCAGAATATATTTGGTAATTGGCCACACACACACACACACACACACACACACACACACACACTCATCCCACCCCCTTACATTTTCGAATGCCTGTGATTATCTGTGGCGCTTTTGGATGGAGTGAATGGAGTGATCCAGTGACGGTTTCTGGATATTAGTTTGTAGATTTGTTTTTTTTTAATTCTGATATTTTGAATAACTGTTTGAGGGGATTTTATGCTTATGTTCAGTTTATTGAAATTGTGTTTCCCAGATATATTCCGTCATCTTATTTGAAATTTCTGAATAGCAATTGTCAATTTATGTATAATATAATATTGATATTGATTTAAATTAATTAATGTAATATTACTGTCTGATCAGCTTTTACTGCAGGACCCTTTAACCCTCTCAGGCTCAAATTAAGTTGTGGCGTAATTAGCTAAGTGGCATTTAGCTGTCGCAAATCTGCAACATCTGCCTGGAGAGGGTTAATATCAAATTCTATGTTCGATAAATGATAGGTATTTTTAGGGATTTGATTCTGGGTCTAGTTTACTTTGGGGGTCCAAACTGTTTTGCACCCACGTCACTCACCCATTATCATTTATAGAAAATGTCAAGAGATTACATCATAATGTGAGTTTTCTATGGGCCACTTTACGTACCACGACTCACGAGTTCCAGTGTCCCAACAGCCTCTGTGAACTCACCACTCCTCAGCTGGCAGTCCACTCTTGATTTTGGAATCTTGACATTGATAAGAGTGAATTTCTTTGTTGTTTCATTGACTACTATCCCAGATTTCACTGGTTCGTTATTCAGTGCGAGGTTTATTTCAGACCTGAATGACAGAAAGAAATTTGCAGCCAGTTGATGTTGTTAAATATCTGGAGGAATATGGAAAATTTACATCTGTGAATGGATATCACAAAAGGATGAGTGCAATGGTGATAGATAGATAGATAGATAGATAGATAGATAGATAGATAGATAGATAGATAGATAGATAGATAGATAGATAGATAGATAGATACATACATACATACATACATACATACATACATACATACATACATACATACATAAATACATAGATACATAGATACATAGATACATAGATAGATAAGGCCAGGGGTAATCAACATCATTGTAAAGTAAATTAATATCACAGTAATGATTCTCTGTAATATTTCCCAGAGTTTCAAGCCATATTCCAGCCATATTCACCTCCAGCGACATGTCTGGACGTGGCAGTACACTGTCAGATTTGATCCTGAGTGAAAGGGTTGAGCTGGTTCTACCGTCAGGAAGCCGCAGTATTGAATACGAAGTGAGTCAGTGAGGAGCAGAGAACATCCTTTTTATAGAGAGAAACACAGGAGACAATCAAGAAGTGCAGTTACATCCAATGAGCCTATGGATTGGAGGGGGTTCTCGCAATATAGATTAAAAATGTGAAAAATGCCAAATTCCCTTATACTGGGTGGTTCAAATAATTTTCCCTAAATTGGAAAGTAAAGCAAATTTTAGAAAGCAAGATCTTTTGTTCTTGATATTGTTTTTAGATTCAATTTTTTTCTGTACTGTAATATGTTTGTTTTTTACAGACAAATGTAATGTGATTATTTCAATCTATTACATCTCAATTGATGGATGATGGATGAAGCATACATTTCAGTTAATTTACCCTCTGCGGTCTATAAAAGTATTGCTATTACATGTCATATTTCATTCCCAACTCTCCCTACAGATGGATCACCAATGAAGCAATGTAAATTAGATAAATAAGTAAATGTGAGGTGGGAAATTTTGAAATTCTTTTGACTTATAGCCTCTTTACCCATGTCTAGAATAAATAGCAAATTCCAGATGATGGGACTGATCTTCCCAAATCTGCAGCCAGCACCTACCGATCCCCTCCTGAAGAAAATGAATCCCATTTCATGCACCTTTACACGTATATAGGGGTCAGTTTGTTTACAAAGATGATGCAACATCTGTGCAACACACGTTACAAAATCCAGGAAAAATCAATCACTCTTGTCCAAAAGACCTTGAATTTAGATAGCATCATTTTAGATGCAAATGAACGCAGTATATGCCAAGCCACACTTTGTGTGGTTGCCTGCAGTAGGTTAACATTGCAGTGCGGACACTTGTAGAATATTCACTACAGAATCCTTGATAGATATAGAAATAATTGTGAATAATGCATCCTACAGCTGTAGTGTTACTGTTCCTATTCATCCATCAGATTGAGGTCCATGCATTGGTACGCAATGATCATTTGTTGCACCTTGATGGATGATATGGACAATAGATAGAGTGGTACTCACCTATGATGGAAACATTGATGAAAAACACAAATATACATCTGCAGAACTTCCAATAAAGAGTCATCTTAGCACACTTTTTGTTTTTACTTCAAAGAATCCATTCCATAGCTGAAAGCAAATTCATATGGATCATGAATCATATCATAAAGCAATCTTCAAAAAAGATCTCGGCTCAGAACAAATGTTCTGACGAACACGAGGATATGCAGTGTTTTGTTAAAATGAATAATTTTTCTCTGGTGGTTGATAACATCTACAGAAGGAAGGTTACTCTAAGACACGTGGCGTCGCTAAACAGAGAAAGATCATCACAGCATCAACCCACCAACACTGCTGAAAATACCCAGCTGTGAGTCAAAAAGATCTCATCACGCACATTAGATTTTTCTGAAAGATAAAGCAAGTATTGTTTTTGGTAGATATATTAATAAAAAGCTCACCAGAAGTCAATCTAATGCTCGAGGACTTGCCGTGTGAGATGAGTCTGACTTAAAATGATCTTTAGTAAGTGAAACATTGGAAAGGAGCCAGTGACCTAGATTGGTGGTTGTTTTTTGTCTTGCAGAGATCTTGATTTTTTATTTCAGTTCTTTGCTGCCCTACTTCAGTGCCTTTGGTGGATTTGCTAACGTCAAACAATGTTCTATTCAGCATTTTTCTAGTGATACAATTACCGTTAGACATTTCGTGAGACCTCAGTTTCACCTTGAAGTACAATGCAACTTTTTTTCACAGCCATCTAAAAACCCATAGTTTGTCATCCTGAACGGGAAATCAAGGGAGAGACACATTGTATAGAATAATATTTAAATTAAAAGTACCTCTTGGATACTTTTTTTTTTTCATCTTTAAACTGATTTTCTTTTTTTTGTTTTTTTCCCCATCCTCTTTACTTCAAAAGATTTTCTGCGGAAACCCAGACCTTAAGGAGAGCTAAACATTGTGGTTTTTCATTTCTTCAGAATACTTTTGTCAAATGAAACCTCTTACAGAGTTCATTTTCATGGGTAAATGCTTAATTGAAATACCACCAGATTATATAATATACCATGACCTCATGGTGAACTGAAGAAGCCTCTCAGATGAGGAGTTAAACATCTTCAAGAGAAGAAATTCAAGTCAAGTTGCAGAGACAAGAAGATTTCGACAAGAATTACATGTGACATAATATCTATGAATCCATGTAGATTAACCTCAAAATCAAAGTAGAAAGGCAAACATTCACTTGTTAATTACCAAAAACTGGGATTTCCCATCACAGTTTGAATCACAAAAGGACGAACTGCTCTTTTGTCTGAAAGTCTCCCTACAAATCAAAAATAATACTTGAAACATGTTTAACAGAAGTTAGACAAGATCTTGTAGAATGAATTAATGACTTACTGTTTCCTTTTGCCTTTTTTAAGCTGATTCAAGATACCTCTCGGCTTGGATTCAAGATACCTGTTGTCGTACTCACTGTTAAGTAAATAATGTACCAACTTTGGACAAGTAATCTGTTAAAGTACTGTGTAACAGAATAACTTTGTGAAGAAACATGTCAATCCCGGGAGAAATTAGCCTCTGGGCCATTTCAGATCACAACTGGACCCCATGCAGTAAATTTGTTCCTAAAAGGTTTTTGATTTTGTTCTATCTGCCAAAAATCACAGAGTAGAATTTTACAACAACCAACAAAGTTATGTCTGTACTTTGGTGTCATTTTAGTAAGTCTAGTTAGAAGAAAAACTATTGAAGCAGACAGTCGCAATAGTAACTTACCACACAGAGCAGAATAACAAGCAGAGATCAAGAAGCCAGTGAGAAAGGATAAAGGATAAAATGGCCAAAATCAAGACGCAGAAACGTGGGGCCTGATTAAAACACTGGAGGGAGCGTTGCCTGGAGGCAATGAAGCCAAGCTTTACATGTTTTGGTCTGTAATATACCAGAGCTGTAAGGAGAGGTTCAGTGATGTTATCACCAAAAAGAGGACTACCCAAAGAGAAAAGGAAGGAGGCAAAAGGAGACCAACCAGCTTGTGCAAAGGCGCTGACAACTCTGCAAGAACTGGGGGGAAGGCAATGCAGCCGGAGAGAGAAGTCTGAAAGTCCTGCAGAAGGAGGTCCGGCAAAGGCTAGCCAAGCTTTCCAGGTCTGAAGACATCTGCAAGCGCAGAAAATGGAATCAAAAAGAGCGAACCAGCTTCTTTAATAGTCTCGAAATCACAGGCCTGATTTGACGTTGTAAAATATGCACAGTAACTTAAATAGATAGAAATGCTCAATTATGATGGATGTGTCTTGTTGTTACTATCAAATTCACCTTTCAAGAATTGTTGTGGTCACTTCATTTCTTCGTATATTGTAGCTAACTCGCTGTTAATGTCACTAATTTTGGATAATTTCTTGCTTATTCAATGGCTAAGATTTTGCTGACGTTTACCTGGCAAAGATTAATGCTATCCTACCGGCAGCTATAACAGCTGCCAAACAAGCTGCAAGTGATAAAAAAAGAGGCTGATGCAGTTGGAATATAAAACAATAAAACGAAAAACAATAAAAACATAAAAGAGATGAAGATTAGATGGATATGGTAGTATGAGAAAGTCTTGCCAAAAAAATCTTAATTAGACTAAAATCAACCACTCGATTGCCTTGCATTGACAGTTTTATAGCTGCAGGGCGCGCACTGTAATAGTTGTTTTCCTTTGGTCGTCAGGGGAGTAGCTGGAATTATCTTAATCCCTCCAAACCACTTTGTGGCAAATGGATAACTGGAATATTCACCATGTGGAGAAGCACTGTTGCATGTTCCCTTCACCTAGAATTTGCCTCAGAATCTTCCAGTTAAATGTTAATTTATTAGATGAGGAGGGCACAAGAGGAGGAAGCTCATCCTAATGGAACAGATTTTTACCCGCCCACCTGGAAAACTGTGTCTAAGGTATCAGGATGTCAACGCACGATACCGTTGAACCTGTTTACCAGGTGGGTGAGTAAAAATACATGACTGACTTGATAGTAGATCAGCAGAAAAAACACTAGTTACTTCATACAATGATTTAAGAATGAAAATAGCAACTTGTTTAAATTAATTTGTTTGTTCAGTTTTGTGTTCTTGCTGAAATCTTCTTTTCGTGGCAACTTAACTTGAATTTCTTCACTTGAAGAAGTTTCCCCCCTCATCCGAGAGGCTTCTTCACTTCTAATGACCTGTGGGAAGTTTCCAAATATAACTACCATGGTTTTGGGCAGGTCTAGGTTATGTTGGCTTTTTATGTAAATATAAGACTTGCAGAAACTAGGTCTAGAGGGATGTAACATTAATGTGGGTGTCATTTGTTGAGACAAAAGAGTAACTTTTGTGGAATTACCTGGATTAGAAAGTGAAAAGGTGAAGCTAAACAAGGAGTGAAACCTACTGGATCACATGAACTGATGCTGGTTCCGGTGGTGAATCTTTCCTGGTTGTTTGGAGGGTGCAGATAGGCCTGGTCAGTGTGTGCAAATGTGTCTTGGTATATTTGTGAAATGTACCCTCCTCTGTTCAGAGATGTTTATTTCTGTTTTGACAAAGATGGCATCTTTGACTGGGGAAATTTTTTTAATCTGTCCCCTGACTACTCTATTGCAGTCTTATTGCCTCGCTCTGCCAATGAATATTTCAGACCTTTAGAATTACTTTAATGGAGCGTGGTAACACAATCACGGGGAAGAACAACGGAAATTCATGAAATACCAGAATGAGTGTACAGTGTCAGAGGTGATCACTTCTTTCTAGATATTAGTATTTTCAAATATAAATGTTAATTTACTTTATGTGTTATCATAGATCTCGGAGGAAAAAAAGGTTTGTATCAATTTGTTTTGTTCAGTTGATTCAATTTATTTGTTATTTGGGGATTTTATCTGGTTTTTAATTTTCTTTTCTTTTATCATACCCCCATTCTAAATGGTGGATATTCGGTGCAAGAAGGAATATTAACTCTAGACACTTTAAAACAAGCGGCTATGTTACCTTTTATTTTCAGAAATGAAAGGTGGCATTTTTTCTCAGCCAAGTAATGTCTTTTAAGTGTTAAAAAATCAGTTGTACTTCAAGTAAGATCTATTAATATCAGCCACAGGGGTTCAGGATATACAGTATAATACACTGTAATTTATGACTGTCGATTTACCAAGATCAGCTTTCACTGAAGGTTTCTATGATGAGCCTCAACATATTAGTATTTTTCAAGTGTCCATGTAAAATAGGGGTATTCAGACACCTAATAACTCATCATCCATTTATAATACTTCTTAATCTTCTTCTTTCCCTTCCAGCTGCTCTCTTCAGGAGTTGTTGACCCCATTCTCTGTGTCCTTCATGCCCTTCTTGAATAAAACCATCCAGTACTGAATGTTTTCGGTCCCACATGATTCTTTCTTCAGAATGATAATCAAACTGAATACATTAGCTTTAATATCACTGGTGGTTTGAAAGAAATGTGGTTTCTAGAAACCTCTGATGTAAGAGACTATTTCTAATAGAGACTACAATTTGAAGAAATAGCAAATTTTCATCTCACTGTTCTTTGCTTTATTACTATTTCTCATCACCAGTTTTACTTTTCCCGTGAGATTGTTTCGCTCTCAATTTTTAGTAGTCCGATGCTGGTTTTAATGTGGTTTGATTACATAAATGTTCTTTTAATCACACCATTATATTTGTTATGAGGCAGGTCAGGGGAAAGTAGGTGTGTTCTGATTACAACTTTTTTTTCATCTTTTATAACCTGAGCAGTGATCAGCAGAGTATGTCTCTTCCAAGTGATAGCAAACACCATAAAAACCTTGAACTCTTCAAGACACTGTTATTTTTATTAGGATTTGATTAATCTATTTCTATTTTGAACCCATTTGAAAACCTTGTGAATGCAGTGATTAGACAAATGGACAGTAGAACACTTTTGAAACAGCTATTGCGATACATTGGCTTCTAATTGTTGTGATATAGATTATTTTCCTTTAGATTGCATGTCATTGAGGTTCTGTAAGATTTTGAGTCACCTGATGATGTTACCAAATTTTTCTACCATTTTTTACAATTTTTTACCATTTTTCACTCCACACTTCCACAATAGGATCATACTTGTCTATGTGACATGGGACGTGTGTCTCAAAGGGAGGTGTGTGTGTGTGTATGTGTCCACATTATGTAAGCACTTTGTCCTCTGGCACAACCTTTGAATTTCTGCTCTCCGCAGGATCTGAGAAAAGTCAAGTATAGAGAGACAGTATAAAAGGACTGGAGAAGGAACGCTTCCTGCTGCCAGCTGTTTGGCTTCTGTCAACTATGTGGTTCCATTACCTACTACAAGGCTGCAATCTCAGCGGATTCTTCTTGTTTATTTTTGTCTTCTTAATAATTGCACATGTCCTTAAAACCAGGGATCCCCCTAACTATCCTCCAGGACCTCTGGCTGTTCCGTTTTTTGGGAATTTTTTCAGTTTGGATCATGAACACCCGCACAAATATTTCACCAAGGTAAAAGCTTCATTCACAGAAAAACGTTGATAGATTACAGGTCAAATTTCACACATCAAAATATTGTAAACAAAACATACATTGTTATTTGGAAGGTTGGAAAGTTGAATAGTTTTGGTGGAATAAGAGCAGGCCTCAAGGATAAAACTCGCTAAAAAACTGAAAAGCTGAATGCCCTTTGGGATTCTTTTGATGTGAAATAAGGTAGAATGTACACCTTAGGCAAATATGCCTGGGTTCAAAGTCATAGCACTTCACAGTCAAAATGCAAAAAGGAAAGCTGTTAAACGCAAGATTTTACCAGTTACTCACCCCTTTATTGGCTCTATATTAAGAGCGTGACTCAATTGGTAGAGCTGGTAGAGTTGGTAGGCTTCGCTCCAATCTGCAGGATGGCAGTCAAATTCCCGGCTTCCTGTCTGCAAAATGTCCCGAAACCCCAAGTTACCCCTTATGGTCTGGTTCACACCTTGCATGGCAGCTCCGCCACCATTGCTGTATTAATGGATAAATGTAATCCGGTGCAAAGCACTTCTGAAATGCAAGGTTGTGAAAGCATTATATGAGTGGAGATCATATGCCATATAATTGTTATTTGTTGTATCATTCTGGAATCTAATGACTGAAGATGAGAGTAGCAGATTTACAAAACTCTGATGATAATAATACCGAAAATAAATGGTTATAGTGGATAATCTTCTTCTTTTCCTTTCGTCTTTTCCTTTCACGGGTCGCCACAGCGAAACAACCTTCTTCATCTCACCCCATTCTCTGTATCCTCTTCTCTCACACCAACTACCTTCATATCCTCTCTCACTACACCCATAAATCTTCTCTTTGGTCTTTCTCAAGACCTCCTGCCTGGCAGCCTCAATCCCAGCATCCCTCTACAATATATTCTCTATCCCTCCTCTGTACATGACCCAACCATCTCAGTCTGGCTTCTCTGACCTTCTCTCCAAAACATTTAACATGTGCTGTTCCTCTGATGGACTCATTCCTGATCCTATCCATCCTGGTCACTCCCAAAGAGAACCTCAACATCCTCATCTCTGCGACTTCAAGCTCTGCCTCCTGTCTTTTCGGCAATGACACTGTTTCTAAACCGTACAGCATCGCTGGTCTCACCACTGTCTTGGATAGATTTCAGAGGATAATGACTAGCTTAATTATTCAGTTGCAAACCATAATACATTAAACTTACACTATACATTTTTCATATAGCAGATTGTGATGTCATTTAGTCAAACAGTATACTGTACCACAAGGACCATGTGACTTTTATTATAATTTAATGCGGTTTTCTTGTCACATTTCGTCCCCAGCTGGCAGAGGTCTACGGGAAAGTGTTCAGCTTCCGCCTCGGCGCTGAAAAACTGGTCATTGTTTGTGGATACAAAATGTTAAAGGAGGCCATAGTGACACAGGCTGACAACTTTGTGGATCGACCGTTCAGCTATGTTTCCGAAAGATTCTGCTCAGGAACCTCAGGTGAATACACCGGTTATTGATTACCGGTAATTTGTCTCTTTCAACTGTTATTACAATTCCCTTTTCAAGTCATTTGTACAAAATCTACCTTTTGACTTCTAATTGCCTTCTATTTTTAGATTTGATTAAAATAGTACATTTAGTGCTCGGATTACTAATGGTATTTTTAAATTTTAGGTGTCTGATTTTTCTACTTGGTAATTTTTTAAAAACAAATTTTTAAATGAGGCTAAATTACCAGTTATCTGTTGTTGTTTTGTTGTTGCTTTGCTGCTTTTATGCTCTCAAGTTTCAAAAGCATGTCTCTTTGTTTGTTTTAGTTTAGTCTCGTATTCATTTTTGTTTGTTTTGTGTCACTAAATCTAAAATGGTCTATTTATTGAAGGTGGACTGGTATTCATGTGCAGGTATAGTCCATCTTTCCAGAGGGAGATTAATTTCCAAATGTTTGTAACCAGGTGGCCTGTTTGACAGCAATGGTGAAATATGGAGGAGACAAAGGCGTTTCGCCTTGTTTGCCCTGCGTAACCTTGGCCTGGGGAAAGATATCACGGAGCAAAGCATCTGTGAGGAGATCCGAGTCTTGCAGGACGAGATTGAGAAGGAGAGAGGTGGGTAACCAAAGAGATCAACATGAACCTGGTGTCAGTGGAATATGTCTTGCCATTCATTTTTTTTTTTCTTTTCAGGGGAACCTTTCAGCCCAGCGGGGCTCTTTAACAATGCTGTATCCAACATCATTTGCCAGCTTGTGATGGGGAAACGCTTCGACTACAGTGACCACAAATTCAGGACCATGCTGCAGTATTTGTCTGAAGTTATCCAAGCTGGGAGCTCTGCATGGGGTATAGTAAGTACATGACATTCATTCAATTCAGCGTTTGACATGGTTATTACATATATACATTTCCAAATGTTGGCAATTAAGAAATGCATTTTTTTGTCTTCTGTGTCGCATATATCTGTATTCTCATGAATAGCTGTACGAGTCTTTCCCCAGAGTGATGAAGCACATGCCCGGACCTCACAACAGACTGTTCAGTCAATTTGAAGCCATCAAAGAATTCCTCAATGAGGAGATC
The DNA here is from genome assembly GCF_037954325.1 of Fistularia commersonii. Classification (NCBI taxonomy): domain Eukaryota; kingdom Metazoa; phylum Chordata; class Actinopteri; order Syngnathiformes; family Fistulariidae; genus Fistularia; species Fistularia commersonii. Next base: position 6,621,193 of record NC_141299.1, on the reverse strand, counting down.
GAGAATCACAAGCAGAATCTGGATCACAACAATCCCCGGGATTACATTGATCTTTTCTTGATTGAAATGGAGAATGTAAGGAAATTGAACATACACACACAAACACACAACCACTTCCTGCTCACTCCTGAAGCCTACTCTGCAATCCTAAACAGCACAAAAAGTCAGATGAGGGTTTCACTGAAAAAAATCTGGCCCTGTGTTCGGCTGACCTGTTCCTGGCCGGAACCGAGACAACCGCCACCACTCTGCAGTGGGCTTTGGTTTACCTCATCAAAAACCAAGATGTCCAGGGTAGGTGGGCGCTTCCCAACATCCCTGCTAGTAGGAGGGAACAATATCAGGGTTGTGATTAAGTCTTCTCTCTTCCTGCCTTTCCAGAGAAAGTCCAGGAGGAGATCGACAGGACGATCGGAAGGACCCGGCAGCCCACCATGGCTGATAGAACCAACATGCCCTACACTGATGCTGTCGTCCATGAGATCCAAAGGATGGGGAATATTGTTCCTCTCAATGGATTTAGAATGGCTGCCAAAGACACAACACTGGGTGGCTACTTCATTCCCAAGGTACTTCTAGATCTGAGTTTGAAAAAGTCTTAAAAGAATGGTATGAGCCAGTAGACACGTAAATAGTTAAGCAGATATTTTGTTTCCGGATCCTTTGGTCCATAACATAGATAACTTACACCATACAAATGTGTTGTGTCATTTTTATTTTTTTATTGGGGTAGCATTGGTTTGGCAGAAGATGTAGACCATGCGTGTAAAACCAGAAAACAATGTGCCACCATCTTTTAATGTCCAGTAGACTTACACATTGAGATTTACATCAAGATGAAATGTTGATGCAATGGCATAGAGCACAACAGTTGTGTGTTAAGTTTATAAAAGCAGCGCAGCTACAAAAACTAATAAAAAGAATAAATGACAATAATAAATAAAAAAAACTGAAATACACTTTATAGAGTGAAGTAGGCAAAAACATCAACCACCGTGGACACCATCTCAAAACCATTGAGGAGCAGAACAACTGCAGACAGATCTCCTTCACTGCAATTATAATATATTGTTTGGACGATTGGTAATTTGCAGTAAGCTGCCAGACGCAATGGAAGCACTTTGAAAACATTTCACACAATCAGCAGTCCAACAGTGACGCCACTTCCCCAACTCTGCACATCAGTTTCTTCTGATTGTAGAACACCAATTCACACACTAGGATGATATACAATCACTCAGTTTTAGTCATTCATACTTTTCTACCCCATCAGCTTACTGACAAACTGCAATATCTAAAACTCAGCCTGATGCTTTTCATACAGAACTGTATCGTGTCACATGGAGACAACACCCTCTAAATTCGTTTCATCACCAGGGGCAATGAAACAGCACACAGGAAAGAGGCTGATAGCTTTGTGATGCAGTGCAATGTCATCATTCTCAACATGATCTCACATTCCTCAGAATTTTTTTTTTTTTTTTTCCTTATCTACATATTGTTTTTTTTTTTTTTTTGTGCTCTGTATTATTCTTGGATGTTTTATTTGTTGTTGTGTGTGTCTTTCTTTTGTCATCATTGTATCATTGTGCTGAGGCCTCCAGTACGGAAAATGAAAGTAGAAATTTTTGTACAGAGAAAACTGTTTGTAATTGTACAAATGGGAATAAACACAACATAGTCAACTTCTTGGGAAAGAATATATATGATAGACTATCTAGCATCAAAAACAAGAGCCAACAAATCTTTTTAAGTGACTGGCATAAATTTGGGGCGAATCATGAAAAGTATTCTGTGGGGAAGGAGCAATTTACAACGAAACTTGGACCCGGTTGTAGAATATTGACTGTGGACACAGTAATATTGAACAATTAACCATATATGTTTACTTGCAATCTGCACATGCCCAGACTCTGTAGGCAGGCTCATGTCAATTGGTACGAATTGCTATCAGCACCTGTGCTCTGCTCTTCAGTAAAATAACTAAGTGCTACTCTAATATCTCCGGCCGTCTTTTACGCAAAACACCGGTGGTCCAGATCCAGACAACGGTGGTCCAGATCACACTGTTAAGCGCAGGTACAACGCTGAAAACAATTGACCAACAACAAAACACATTTCCCCTAAATTAACATTCTTGAAGATGTGAAAAGGGACCAAAAATTGTCTGGGTACTAGTTTGTCGGATTCATTATACAGTAGAATGTCCAGGGACTTATAACTTATAACAAGTCTGGTAAGTGTTTTTTTTTTTTTGTCATCTGCAATCTTGTAACTATAGGATCAATCGCTTCTTTGAAAATGATAACATTTGTTGTCCTGCTCTCAAATAACCATGAATCTGGTTCGCAGGGAACCTCCCTGCTACCAATGCTGACCTCGGTGCTGTTTGACAAGACTGAATGGGAAACTCCAGACACCTTCAACCCGGGACATTTTCTGAATGCGGATGGAAAGTTTATAAAGAGAGAAGCCCTCCTGCCATTCTCTGCAGGTAAACCCCTCTAACATATGATCTGTCTTGATCTATCCCATAATAAGAGTTGCTAATCTATTTGAACCCAACAGGGAAGCGCATGTGTCTTGGAGAGGGTCTGGCCAAGATGGAGCTGTTCCTGTTCATGGTTGGTTTATTTCAGAAGTTCTCGTTCAGCGCTCCTGACGGAGTAGAGTTGAGTGAGGAAGGAATCACTGGAACGACTCGCGTGCCGCATCCCTTCAAAGTTCACGCCAAGATTCGCTGACTGATATCAGAAGTGATATGAATAAATAAATAAATTCAACTACATCTCCTTTTTTGTGTGTCAATCTCACATGTTGTGCACCATGTGATTTGCAATGTAGAGCCATAAAGTAGATTTTAAAGGACTGCTTTTCTTTTTATTATGTATTTGTGGTACAAAAAGGATCCACCCAACTTTCCTCCGGCGCTCCCTATCCTGGGAATTGTCTTTACTATTGATCTAAAACAGCTTCATATTTACCTGACAAATGTGAGACACTGTATATTTCTTTTACAAAATAGTACTTGTAAAACTGAAATAAAGACATTTTTGAGCCCCGAGCATTTGAAAATATTTTAGTAAATCTGCACAAATATGTTGTCTTTACTCTATGAAAACTCAACAAAGTATAAGAAGAACCATGAAAGTTATTTAAAACTCACACTGATCATTTTGTTTGAAAAGACATCCATTGTTACTTAACTATTAAGTTGCTCTTCACAGTTCAAATACTTTTGGACCAAGAGTGAGCAGGAAGTGGTTATGTGCGTGTGTGTGTTTGTATGTGTGTGTGTTTGTATGTGTGTGTGTTAGTATGTGTGTGTGTGTGTGTGTGTGTGAATTTACAACCATATATATGTATAAATACATACCCACATACATATATACATACGTATAAATTTTAGAATAACTTTACAAATGGCTTCAATTATTCATACCAACAAAATATCAAATTTAAATGTAAACATTTAAATGTAAACATTGTTCCTATTTAAACCAAAGGAACAATGTCGACAGCTGCAGCAGTGGTCAGCATTAACAAATTGAATTAAATATTGTAAGAGTGCATGGAAAAACACACGGGTTAATTTTTAAGCCACCAATTGTAACACAAATAAATCAATGTTTGTTCATTCACCGACTGTTATGTCATTGGTTAATTTTAAACTTAAATGCCGATCATGCATGTGATTCATAATATTAGGTGAGAACGACTATTGTCTTGAAAAGTGAATCTTATCAGAGTCACATGTGGAAAAAGGCCCATTATCATTCTCTGCTGCTGCATCCACAGTTGGCTGATGTTTGTAGGAATGTGTTTTCTGGGAAGAGACAAAACACTGTTTATGCACTCTTCTTGTTTACTTTTCTCTTTCTAATAATTGCAAACATCCTTAAAACGAGGGATCCCCCAAACTATCCTCCAGGACCCCTGGCTGTTCCATTTTTGGGGAATTTTTTCAGTTTGGACCATGAAGACCCCCACAAATATTTCACCAAGGTAAAAAATTCACAGGAAAACACAAAATCTTTTCAATTATTAACCGTTATACCAACCTGCGATCTCATCATTGAAAATTGATAAGCTAATGAGGTAATAAAATAATAAGGTAAAAGGTGAAAAAAGTATCAATCATGTTTTTAAAATGTTTTTGTCCCTACAGTAGCTCAAAACTGTTACACAATAATGTATTTCATATTGAAATTGCAAACGAATAAATCTGCAACTGACAATGAGGGGATAACTAGTTAGTTAACATCATCATTATCATACCATTATCAGTCTCTGCTGCTGCATCCACAGTTGGCTGATGTTTGTGGGAATGTGTTTTGTGTGCGTCTGGGAAAAGACAAAACGGTGTTTATGTACGGGTGGAAGATGTTGAAGATGTCACACAGTCTGACAGCTTTGCAGACCATCCACCCACCACTTTGGTGACCAGGGTTTATTCAGGAAATTCAGGTAAAAACAATAATACATCGGTAAAGTGGGCTGGTTTCAGTGTGTGCTATGGAACACCAGCAGCACAAAGTAATGGAAATATGTTAAAGAAATAAAGAAGTGGCAAACCTCACTTGATGATTGGAAGAAGATTTGCAGCAGGGTCACTGGGGGGAGATTAGATGAAAGATGAGCAAATAGAAATAAAGATGTTATTGAGCAACAACTACAGGGGATACTTGTGTATTGTATTTCACAAGTCTTTTGATTAGCTGGAAAGGTATTGTAATATGTGGAAGAAAAGGTTTGTGATTATCATTAATATTCAGTTTTGTTTTTTGTTGACCATTAGTTTTGCATAACACTCTCTTTAATTTGATTTTACCGTCTTTCATCGGCTGATAAAGTTGTTGCTGAGCTGTTCTCAGAATTATATCAAACTTCACATTTTCAAATTAAGACTTCCTGTTGTTATACAGGACTTGTTTGTCAAAGGGAGGATGTGTGTGTCCACATTATGTGAGCACTTTGTCCTTCGGTGCAACCTTTGGAGTACTCTTTTCTGCACGATCTGATAAAAAAATAATAGAGAGGCAATATAAAAGGAGCGGAGAAGGGGAGCTTCCTGCTGCCTGCTGTTTGGCTTCTGTCGACCATGTGGTTTTATCATCTGTTACTATGCTTCAACCTCAGTGGACTCCTCTTGTTTATTTTTCTCTTCCTAATAATTGCAAACATCTTTAAAACAAGGGATCCCCCAAACTATCCTCCAGGACCCCTGGCTGTTCCATTTTTTGGGAATTTTTTCAGTTTGGACCATGAACATCCTCACAAATATTTCACCAAGGTAAAAAATTCACAGGAAAACGCAAAATGTTTTCAATTATTGACCGTTATACCAACCTGCAATCTCGTCATTGAAAAGTGATAAGGTAATGAGGTAATAAAGTAATAAGCTAAAAGGTGAAAAAGTATCAATGGCCCAAAATGGGATGAATGAAAAAAGGCATTTGTTGACAAAGGAATTGATATGTATTAAATGTTTTGATTCAAAAACATGCATGTGCATCTGTGTGTGTCTGTGAGTCGGTCCATGTGTGTGCTTGCATGCTTGTGTGTGTGTGATAATGTTGTTATTGAAAGTAAGAGTGGGATCTGTGATTCTTGTAAATAAATTTTAATGAGTGCAAAATATGTTGAAATGAAATTGTAATCGCTCACAAGGAAAACAATGTCCGTTTAATCGCATCAAATCACATATACTGACGTCTTCTGATCAGATAGTAAATAGTGCTCAGGTTGCAAGTTGTTTTTAGGTTCTGCGTGTGTGAACTAACTGGCTTCATTCCATTAAAATCAGTGCTGTATTTTGTGCCCCAAGCTTGCTGAGGTCCACGGGAAAGTGTTCAGCTTTCGTATCGGCAGTGACAAGATGGTGATTGTTTGCGGATACAAAATGATAAAGGAGGCCATAATGAACCAGGCTGACAACTTTGTGGAACGACCATTCAGTTCAGTTTTTGACAGATTTTACTCAGGATCCTCAGGTACTGTCTTTCTGTCAATGGTTATTTCCTTTCTTTGTTTTTTTAATTATGTAAATGATCAAAATCTTTCTTTCTGTAAAGCATTTGAAAATTACATTCGTAAATTGGAAGACTCTAACGTTTCTTTCCTGCTTGCTGTCAAACAGGCGGCCTGTTTAACAGCAAAGGTGAAATATGGAAGAGACAAAGGCGTTTTGCCTTGTTTGCCCTGCGTAATCTTGGCCTGGGGAAATGTATCACAGAGCAAAGCATCTGTGAGGAGATCCGAGTCTTGCAGGATGAGATTGAGAAAGAAAGAGGTGGGTTTGCATGTTGAAAAGCATTAAATAACATAATGTGGACATTTAGAGCGGCATGGTGGTGCAATGCTTAGTGCTTCTGGCTTCCAGCAAGAGGATCCCTTCATTGTTTTGAACAGGGGCCCTTTAAATGTGGAGTTTGCATGTTCTCTCTGTGTCTGTGTTGATTTCCTCGCATTTCGGCAGTTTCCTACCACAGTCCAAAAGCATGCAGTAGGTTCATTAGAGACCCTAGAATTGCACAGACACATAAATGAGAGAGTGAATGGTGGTTTGTCTAAATATCTGGCCCTGTTATGGACTGGTAATTGGTCTAGGGTGAACCCTGCCTCATGCTGAGACAGCTGGAATGGCTGTTGCACTCCCATGACCCTGAGGGCAGGATAAGCGGTAAAGATAATGAATGAATGAGTGATTGAAAATAAATGCCATCTAATCAATTGAAGACGGACAGTCTGAAAAGAAACGTTTCTTTATTCAGGTCAACCTTTCAGCCCAGCGGAGCTCTTTCACAATGCTGTATCCAACATCATTTGCCAGCTTGTGATGGGGAAACGCTTCGAATACAGTGACCACAAATTCAAAACCATGCTGCAGTATTTGTCTGACATTATCCTGAACGAGCGCTCTGCATGGAATCTAGTAAGTCCACAACATCAACTCGCCCTACTCGTCTATGTGAACTTCACCTGCTCACTTATTGTATTCTCATGAATAGCTGTACGAGTCTTTCCCCAGAGTGATGAAGCACATGCCCGGACCTCACAACAGACTGTTCAGTCAATTTGAAGCCATTGCAGAATTCCTCACTGAGGAGGTCAAGAGTCACAAGCAGAATCTGGATCACAACAATCCCCGGGATTACATTGATCTTTTCTTGATTGAAATGGAGAATGTAAGGAAATTGAACATACACACACAAACACACAACCACTTCCTGCTCACTCCTGAAGCCTACTCTGCAATCCTAAACAGCACAAAAAGTCAGATGAGGGTTTCACTGAAAAAAATCTGGCCCTGTGTTCGGCGGACCTGTTCCTGGCCGGAACCGAGACAACCGCCACCACTCTGCAGTGGGCTTTGGTTTACCTCATCAAAAACCAAGATGTCCAGGGTAGGTGGGCGCTTCCCAACATCCCTGCTAGAAAGAGGGAACAATATAAGGGTTTTGATTAAGTCTTCTCTCTTCCTGCCTTTCCAGAGAAAGTCCAGGAGGAGATCGACAGGACGATCGGAAGGACCCGGCAGCCCACCATGGCTGATAGAACAAACATGCCCTACACTGATGCTGTCGTCCATGAGATCCAAAGGATGGGGAATATTGTTCCTCTCAATGGATTTAGGATTGCTGCCAAAGACACAACATTGGGTGGCTACTTCATTCCCAAGGTACTTAGTTTGCATATTAAATACGCAAACAAAACCACCTCGTTTGAATTAAATTGACCTTATAATTTAAACAGATGGCCATGTCCAAACAGACAACTGACTAACACCAGTACACAACATGCTTTTTTGTCTCACTCTCAACTAATAAATTTCAAGTGAAGTCATTCACAGGACTGGATGACAAATTGGTCAACAGGACACATCAAAAATGATTTTATGACAAGTCACTCTTCAAGACTTAATTGTTATCGTTAAACGTCAGTGTTAGTATTGCCTTAACTGATTAATTAGTCATTTCTGCATGCAATGTACACACACACACACACACACACACACACACACACACACACACACACACACACACACACACACACACTCACACTCACACACTCACACACTCACACACTCACACACACACTCACACACACACTCCATATCCCAGATCTCTTTTTCCAGCAGTAGATATTAACATGTCCGGGGCTGATGATGGAGTCCTGCTAAATATTTCTTGGATCTGAACAGCACGACTTAAAGTCCAACCTTACCCATCCCTTCTATGTTTAATTTCATTTAATCTATTTTTTCGTTTGTTTTATTTTTGACCTTTCTCCCTGCCACCCCATTGCGATGTAATGTGTAATGTGTAATATGTAATGTGAGCAGAACTGGAAAATGAGGGTAAGGTATGTAACCTATCGTTGCTTTCTGGATCTGGTTCACAGGGAACCTCCCTGCTACCAATGCTGACCTCGGTGCTGTTTGACGAGACTGAATGGGAAACTCCAGACACCTTCAACCCGGGACATTTTCTGGATGCAGATGGAAAGTTTGTAAAGAGAGACGCCTTCCTACCGTTCTCTGCAGGTGAAACCACTGTGAAACAGATGATCTGTCCTGATCCATCCCAGATCAGTTGCTCATCTATTTAAACCCAACAGGGAAGCGCGTGTGTCTTGGAGAGGGTCTGGCCAAGATGGAGATGTTCCTGTTCGTGGTTGGTTTATTTCAGAAGTTCTCCTTCAGCGCTCCTGACGGAGTAGAGTTGAGTGACGAAGGAGTCACTGGAACGACTCGCGTGCCGCATCCCTTCAAGGTTCTCGCCAAGACTCGCTGACTGATGTCAGACAGTGAAACAAATAAATACTTTTAAAAGAAATCAATTATATATCCACAATTGTCTATGCATATCACAATTGGCACATCAAATGCTGTGTGATGTAGAGATATAAAGTACTTGCTGCAGATTTTACACTGGTCTTAAAAAGAATAACTCCTTACAATACTAGTTATAAGGCTTTACAATAAATTAACATTTGAGCCATAGTATTCTACATTTATGTACTTTTGTGTTCGCTAATCGCCAATATATATTTCACAATTCACAAATCTTTTTTGTCATAAGAAAATTAGATCATTACCTTCATCCATGGCTGCCACATATGAGAGCTTAAAGTACTGGTAGAAGGGTTTTTTTAGCATACCAGTTCATCTTTAACAGACTTTATTTTTCTAGAACTACAATATGGGAACATTTGGATCTAACAGATGGTGTCAAATCTCAATATGGTCCATATGAAAATCTATTTTTTGTCTTTGGGAAAGTTTGGTAGAACCTATGACAATGACTGCAATATGTGTGAATTAATACAAATTATCCTGTAAATAATTGAGATTCTCCTGTAAATCATTAAGTATGTGAACAAGAAACAAACAGATGGTGACAGAATACAGCAATCAGAACTCATCTCTCACCTGTATTGCGGTTTAGTTTTGCATATTACTTTGCAGGAAGAAAAGCAAGTATATGCAAACTTTCATGACATACATATTCCTTGCAACTCTACAACTAAATAAATATCAATCATTGAATATAGTGAAGAGTAATTATTTCACAGGTAACATCACAATCAAAAATAGTATGACCTCATTCAAATTGTAATGCGAAGTCGGAAAAAGAAAATCTAGATTCACAATTTTTGGTAAATATTTGGCAGAATTGTCTAAAACTATAGAAGAAAATAATGTATTTCATTTTGAAATTGCAAACAAATAAATCTGCAAGTGACAATGAGGGGATAACTAGTTGGAGACAAAACTAGTTAACAGTTAGAATCTTATGACATGACAGCTTTTATTGTGCCATTATTCTAAATGAAACATACCAACCGGGAAGCCCTATTTTTGTGTGAAAGCCTTACAGTAGCTGAATAAAAGTGATCATGATAAGACCAGGTGGACAAAAAATGTTTCTGCTTTTGTTCTTTGTTGTTCTTGCACCTAAATTGCTATTCCAGCATTAATTTAGCCAATACTCTGAATCTAATTAAAGATGGGATGTCCCAGTGTCTCACACACACACACGTGTCCTTACGAGCAGCGAGGAAGGAGACAACAACCAACTCTGATGAGTCAAGGGGCTCCAGCCCTGCTCCTCTCCACTGCTTCACAATGTGGACGTCTGATTTGTTTCTGGACTTAAACATCAGGGGAGGACTGCTTTTCATTTCTGCTTTTCTCTTAATTATGTATTTGTGGAACACAAAAGATCCACCCAACTTTCCTCCGGGGCCGCTGGCTCTCCCTATTCTGGGAAATGTATTTAATATTGATCCAAAACAGCCTCATATTTACCTGACAAAGGTAAGATATTTCTGATTCAGGCAATAATGCTTTTACCAGTTCAAAAAACATTGTAAGATATTTAAAACTAGTTTAAAACCTAAGTAACATGCATGAAAGGAAACTATGTAATATTACTTTTGAGATACTCTGCGCCGTCCAGGTACTTTTCCAAGTGCTAACCAACCCTTTACCTAAGAGGTCACACACACACACGCACACACACACACACGTCCTTTAACCATATACAGATGGAAATGTGCAAGCGCGCACACACACTCACACACTCACACACACACACACACACACACACACACACACACACACACACACACACACACACACACACACACACACACACACACACACAAGATGTATACGAAACTGTCTGTGATTAAGTTATAACACAAATGTATGAGCCAAGAGCCCCAAACACTTGAGAGCAATATATTGGGAAATTTATCTATGTGTATTTATATTCATGAATGTTTATTTAAATATGATGAAATTTATTTAAATCAAACTGTTTTGATTATCTATAACCATTAAATATTAAAAAGCTGCATAAGCATACATTTCTGTATGTTTCCACATAAACTATGTTAGTTTATGTGAATACTATCCAATAACTGGTTAGTATTCCTGAGGAGACTGAAAATATACTTTTATTGTATAGAATATATGAAGAACACATGGCTTGACTGTCATTTTGAAATGCATTGAACAGAATTCTGAATATGAGGCAATAATAGATATGAAATCCTGAAAAGTGATTTGTAATATTATGTGAGAAAGACTATTGTCTTGAAAAGTGAATCTTATCAGAGTCACATGTGGGAAAAGGTCCCTTATTATTCTCTGCTACTGCATCCACAGTTGGCTGATGTTTATGGGAATGTGTTTTGTGTGCGTCTGGGAAGAGACAAAACAGTGTTTGTGTCTGGGTGGAAGATGGTGAAGGAAGCCATCATCACACAGGCTGACAGCTTTGTGGACCGACCACCCAGTCCGGTGGTGACCAGGATTTACTCAGGAAATTCAGGTGAAAACAATAATGCATGCATATAGCGGACTGAATTATCGATCCAGAAAATGTTGTGGTTTCAGTGAGCCCTGTGGAACACCGGGAGCACAAACTAATAGTAATATGTCAAAGTAATAAGAAGTAGCAAACCTTACTTTATTGTAAATAAGTGGAAGGAGGAGCCTTGCTGTGGGGTAGGACATTGTTGTTCTTACCTGGATAAACAAAGTAGAGTGTCCACCTGCCTTCTCAGCCTCTAATCAACCTTATTTTCTTTGCTCTCAGCCGGGCTTTTTTTTTGCAATGGAAAGGTATGGAGGAGACAGCGACGTTTCGCCATGGCTGCATTGCGTTCTTATGGTCTGTCCAAGGCTTCCTTTGAGCAAAGCATCTGTGAGGAGTGTCATTACCTGCAGGAGGCGATAGAGAAGGAGAAAGGTTAATAAAACATAACACGGTAAATGTAAAATACAACAGTAGGTAATGTGAAATAAATCAACTTTCCTTCTTCTCAGGGGAGCCATTTGACCCGGTGTCTCTCTTAAACAACGCAGTGGCCAACATCATTTGCCAGATAGTGTTTGGGAAGCGGTTTGATTACGATGACCGCAACTTTCAGAACATGCTGAATAACCTAACTGACATGGCATATCTGGAAGGTTCTGCATGGGCTCTGGTAAAACTAAGATATCATCATTTGCAGTCACTCATATATATATATCAGTGAAATGTTTTATGTTGCTTTAATGAACATTTACGCGCTGATGCATCTACATCATGCAGCTCTACAATGCATTCCCAGCAGTGATGAAACATCTGCCCGGACCTCACAATAACATCTTCAGCATCTCCAAGTGTTTACAGACATCAATAAGGGCAGAGATAGAGAGGCACAAGATGGATCTGGACCCCAGCAACCCACAGGATTATATTGATGCCTTTCTGATTGAGGAGAAAGTAAAGAGTTGGAGTTGAATAACTGAATTGAGAACCTAACAAGTCACCGTAAAAACTCACCAGATTGTATGTTTTGTCCCTTCGTTCCACTGGAAAGAACAACAGAAACAGTCATCTGGGCTTTGAGGAGGAAAATCTGCTTCTCTGTTGTCTGGATCTCTTCCTGGCCGGAAGTGAAACCTCTTCAAAGACCCTGCAGTGGGGCCTCATCTTCCTTGTGAATAATCCTGATGTGCAGGGTAGGTGTTCAGAAAGACCCCAGCAGAAGACTTGAAGCGTCTATATTAAATAAAATTAAATGTTTCACAGAATGTGGTGATGGGAGATATCACTTGGGCACTTTTCAGGATTATTTATTTTTTTATAACTATACCCACTTCTGGGCCACGTCAAATACCAATGTTCACTTTTGAATGAAAGAAAGACCTAATTCCACTGGATAACAAGAATTTTATATTTATCCAGACAAAGTCCAGGCAGAGATTGACAGGGTGATCGGTCCAACCCTCCAACCCTCAATGACAGATAAACCCAACATGCCTTACACCGATGCTGTCATCCATGAAATCCAGAGGTTCGGAAACATCGTTCCTCTTAATGGACCACGAATGGCTACCAAGGACATGACGCTTGGTGGCTTCTTCATCCCTAAGGTGCTTCATCCTCACAAAGAACATACTCAGCATGCCATAAAGTTCAAAGTTCAAAGTCAGCTTTGTTGTCAATTTCTCCGCATGTACTGGACATACAGAGGAATCGAGAGGATGTTACTCACAATCCCACTATAACATGAAATTAACAATATAACAATAATAATTGAGTGCAAATTTGCAGGAAAGTGCACGGTTACATTAACAGTAAACATTTAACTATGAGGTATGACGTATAAAAGTGCACGCAGACAGACTGATATTTGACAGCATGAAAGAGTAGCAGCAGAGGTTGTTTTTTCGGGGTCTAGTTTAGTGCAAGGGTCAGTAGGTAGTACCAAAATTGTGCAATTTGAGGGGGGCGGGTTAAGAGAGATGGAGGTCAGCATCTTGGGGTGGGGTGGAATGTAGGGAGTGGGATTGTGGGGAGAGTGCAGCATCCTGACAGCCTGGTGTATGAAGCTGGTGGAGTCTGGTGAAGTGGGTCCGGAGGCTCCAGTACCTTCTTCCTGAAGGCAGGAGGCTGAACAGGCAGTGTGCAGAGTGGCTGGCAAAATTGAGGATGCTTTACAGGTGAGGTGGGTGGTGTGTTTGTCTTTCAGGGAGGGGAGTCCGGCACCGATGATCCTTCCAGATGAGTTCACGATGCAATGCAGAGCTTTCGTGTTGTAGTCTGTGCAGGTCCCATTCCCCTCTCGATGGTGCCCCCGGTGGAAGGTGTGCATGATGGGTGTTTGCAAAGGAAGTAAAGGCTCCGCTGTGCCTTCTTAACCAGTGATACTGTGTTGGTGGTCCTCACTGATGTGCACTCTCGTGAATTTGGTGCTGCTCACTCTCTCCACAGCAGCGCCATTGATGGTCAGTGGGAAGTGCTTGGTGACAACAAACTCCTCGGTCTTGTTCAGCAGGAGGGTGTTGTCTCTGCACCACATGGTTAGAAAGTTGACCTCCTTCCTGTAGTGGGTCTTGTCCCCCTTAGTGCTGAGACCCCCAGAGTTATGTCGTCCGCAAACTTCACCATGTGATTGGTGCTGTAGGTAGGTTTGAAGTCATGAGTTAGCAGGGTGAAGAGCAGGGGACTGAGCAGGCAACCCTGTTGAGTATGATGCTGTTCGTGAAGTTACCAACTCATAATGCTTGTGGCTTCTCAGAGAGGAAGTCCAGCAGCCTGTTGCAAAGGGAGGTGTTGACCCCTAACTGTTGTAGTTTGGGGATTAGCTGTTGTGGCATTATGGTGTTGAACGCTGATCTGAAGTCCAGGAACAGCATTCTTACATAAGAGTCTTTGGTGTCCAGGTTATTGAGGGCTTGGTGGAAAGCTAAGCAGATTGCTTCCTCTGTGGAATGTTTGCCCCAGTAAGCAAACTGGTAGGGGTCTAGGGTAGGTGGGAGGAGGGATTGGATATGTGCCACAACTAGTCCTTCAAAACACTTCAGGATGACAGGGTCAGTGCTACGGGGCGATTGTAACTGGATGGGGCAGGTTCCTTTGGCACAGGTACGATGACGGTGGATTTGAAGCATGATGGAACAGACGCTTGCCTCAGGGAGGTGTTAAAAGTGTTAAAAAAAAATGCATTTTTTGTATCTCACACAATGTTTTGAAAAAAGTTAGCAGCCTAAATCTAAGAATAATTTCTATTAAACTTTGGGCATGCTGTGTACTTTGATATTAGGGATACTTTCACTTCTTGCTAAAGGTCAATGATTAGATCAGAGGAGTGTCCGCCTCAGGAGCTAATAGATGTTTGTCCAATAGATCATGTAACATATTCCTAGAAGGTAATATGCCTAATCATTCTTTAATATTAACACAGTGCTGAGCCTTTCTTATCTTGAATCTCATTGTCTGTAGGGAACGTCGGTGATACCAAACTTGACCTCTGTGCTCTTTGACAAAACCGAATGGGAAACACCATATACCTTCAACCCTGGGCACTTCCTGGATGCCAAAGGCAACTTCAAGAGAAGGGATGCTTTTTTACCTTTTTCAGCAGGTAAAGGTCATGTTTAACTGAAGTCACTATGTTTTGAGAGTTTTTTTTTTTTTTTTTTTTTTTTTTAGAGAACTTTGAGCAACATGTGAAAATGTGACTCGATGGTGAGACATGTGGTTGTTCTTCACAGGAAAGCGAGCGTGTCTGGGGGAGGGTCTGGCAAGAACAGAGCTCTTTATGTTTCTCGTCAGTTTATTTCAGAAGTTTAATTTTTCCAGTCCAAATGGATTGGCACTGAGGACAGAGGGGATCATTGGAGCAACACACTCACCGTACCCTTTTAAGATTTGTGCCAAGCCCCGCTGATCATTTACTGGTTTTGTTAATTATTACTCTTGTCTTTCGGCACTCCTTTGGATAGCATTTCGCACTGTGTTATAACATATTCAGTTTCCTACACTATGACTCATGATTCCATATCAAATTATCTATAAAAGCTCATTGGGTGGGGTGCTTTTGTTGTCTATATATAGTCATTACATACATGACATTTGAGATATACTTGCACCTCTTCACTTTGAGTCAGACATCTGTTGTAACACACCTTTGAATACATTAATGATCTGTATGCTACTCTTCAGCAATTAGAATAAAAGTGGAATCAACTAGATTTCGCTAGGCTTCCATTTCTTATCAGATATGAAGAAGAGAACTAATTTTTTCCAACATACACCACACATTTTAATATTGAATATAAACCAGCCCATTTCATCATCTTACAAGATTCGCCATTGTTGCACCATAATGGAGGATGATGCTAATAAATGCACAAATATTTGATTAAAAATGTTTTATTTATGATCAAACCATATTTTTCTAAATTCCAGTATCTCTATTATGTCCTTTACTTTTTATTGATTCACACATCACTTACACATGTACTTTCTGGGCTACTTGTTATCTTTCTATAAATACAATTTTCCAGAAACCAGCCAACTACAAGGAATCACCTCCTTTAAAAAGGAAAAAAAAGGGCAATGAAAAACTGCTTTTCTATGTCATAAATATGGAAGTCCTTCTTACAGAAGTGTTTTTCCTGCTGTTGTTGCAAAATGACAAGGAAATCAGATCAGACTTATTATAGTCTCAGACTAGCGTAATTAAATAGTAGATTCAATAAAACCAGAGCGCCGATAACCCACAAACATTTAAGAAAAAACCTGCTTTATATATGATGCTATTCACCTTCAAAGAAATTTGGAAGTCAGGTCAACTGCAATGTTCTATAATATGAAATCTGCAGTTACAATTTACAGTTATAGTTTGAACATTTAGCCTAAATCTGGCATTTGAATCAAAAACAAGATAGGTCATCTTTACATTACAACTGTACAATTTGTTTGATAATAGGTAAGAGGAGTCCGTACCATACAAGACTCTAAACTTCCAGTGTATAAAAAGACCCGCCAGTTTAAAATCATGCTGCCAGTGCAGGCATCATTAAGAAAAATGCACGATAAATACACTCATCCTGAATATCCTGTGATGGCTCTGATGTTCGCAGCACCTTAACCAGTGATCACTATCAACCATTACTTTCACAGTTTCACATGATGAAAAAAGAAAAAAAATATGACTTGAGTTTGATGTCAACAAGCGGTTGGTGACCAGCACCAAACAAAGCTCAGACAGGGCTGGTGTTTATACAAGGTCTCTTTTCAACAGCAGAGCTGTAAAACCTGGGAGCTTAACAATATAGGGCATGGTCGTCATATTAGTGACTTATATGGATGAGTTTAGTGCCGCCTTTTCAATTTGTACCATACTGGTTTTTGTTTCACAGCAAATAAAAGATGGTGCCTTGCCTTGAATGAACTCTATAGGAATGTCGTTACTCATTCTGACACACACATAGCAGAAGAGGAAATGAGTGTGTGTTGGCATCTCTGATAGATACAATCCATTTGGGACATTAATACCACCAACTGACAGAGAACAAATAACTGATTTTTAACCCCCCCCCTTTACACACACACACGCACGCAGATAATAAAAACAGGTATAGCCTTTCTGAAAGTGTCTTTCAGATCGAACCCCAATGAAAATAGCGGCAAGTTAAGGAAAAAGGTCACTGGCTGTGGCACTTCTAACTAGATGTGACTACATGAAACCTCATGCTCGCTCCCTACTGGAAACAAGCAAAACCGGAAACACCTGATAACCACTTCTGCCTTTTTGTTCATCAGCTGGTGAAGGAAGTTTAAATTGTACAATTCATGAAACAATAATCTTGAATTTCAAGATCACATTCTTAAATACAGTAGGAGTGTTACAATTCACTCAATCCTGTGTATATACACAGCAAGACATGATATAAGAAAGTGAAGGCTGAAATTATTAAAACAAGTCAGCTGAATGTGCTTTTGGCAAAGCAAACCTACAGTTGTAGGATGCGAGTGAGAGACTTGAATGGGATTGTGGGTCGATGGTCTATGGAGGTTAGGTGACCTATCACGTGTTTAATAAAGCCAGCCAGCTCATCCTTGAGGCCTCTGCAGAGCACTGACATCTGCTGTGGTTAAGGTCACTTGAGTGCTCAGTGATGAGGCAGAGTGAAGGTGGATGTTTCCCTTCACTTGACATTGGTCTCTAACCTGGTCTACTTTGGAGTAGGGGCAGGCATGTTGATTGAAAGTGCTCGGCGCGGGGCGTTAGACACTTGCCGCTGCTGAGATAAGAAGGACTGGCCAGGCGAAAGCATAGAGGCCGAGCGTCCGCCCAGGCGTGATTCGATGGCCAGCTTCTGAAAGTTCAGACTCTGTGGGGAAACACAGGGGTTTCTGTTCTTTTAAATTCTTTTCAATTTGGAAACAGAAAAGGGGAAATTATAGATCATAATGACAGGCTACATTTGAACCCCATTTCCCATCGTACCTTGTTGTACCACGCTGTGACGATCAGCTTCTCCTCATACTCTCTCAGTCTGGCCTGCTCACACTGACGCTAAGAGGCAAAATAAAAAGTCAGGAAAGCTCTGTTGAAATATTTTGTATTTTAATCTGAAGGGCATTTTTTTGAATGACTATAAATGCAGATTTACCTCTAGGCTGAGAATTTGCTTATCACGTTCTGCCAGCTGGTTTCTCAGAGCTTGGATCTCAGCAGTAGCTGGATTCAGTTTAGGATCCAACGCTCGGATTACCTACATGCCGGTTGGAAAGTAGAGTCAAAACTGCATTCACCATTTTTTGTCCTTCTAATACACACACACACACACACGCACACACAGTGAATGAATTAATCGACTCACATTACGAGCTTTCTCTAAGTACATTTTGTATCTTTCTTCCATGGCCCTCATGTCATCATCTTTCTTCTTCAAAGCAGCCATCAGCTCATCTAGCTTCAATGCTTACAAATGACAGTTGATTAGCATTTACATGGTTCAGTGACGGCCTGTCACTGTTAATGCCACTTTGATGCAAAATCAAGATGAGGGATTCAAAGATGTGACTTACAGGTCTGAGTGTTGTCCGGCTGAAGGTCTTCAAGCAACTCTTTCTTCTTCAAGATTTCATCCTGAGCTTCATTCAGCTGGACCCTGACAATATAACCTTGGACTTTAGCTCCCTCTAGTGGGGAAAATTAACGACAGCTTTTTTGTAAGTAATACACTTACATGTGCGCATCGAGCTTCTGCTTCAGGTTGGACTGAAGATAAGAGAAACAGAAGCAACAGTTTCAGATTTGTTCATGAACAAATAATTATTCAATGAAAGGTAAGTATAACATAACATGAATTCATTGAATGCATGTAGTAAGTGGACAAGTGTAAAGGTTCATACAGCATGATAAAAATTTAAATAAATAAAAATTAAATCAATGATATGTAATTATTTCCAATCAGTAAAGAATATTTGGCAGTTGTAAATTTGAAGGCCTATTACAAAGTTGAGTGGACCGTTTTTGAGGATTGTTGCTAATACTGGCGTAATCCATGAGTTTTTCACTAGACATAACATTTACTCTACCCAAACATAACTGGGTGGGGCATTTTCCCTGGATTCACACAGTAGTTTATGTGTTTGCATACTCACATCATCAGGTTTTGCTGCCTGGCTCTGCAGAGCCTTCTGAAGGTCTTCTACCTGCTGCTGCAACTCAGTGATCCTCTCTTGTCTTAATCTAAGGATTGGTATAGATGTCCAGAAAAAAAGGTAATTTGTACCAGGACTGAAGACTGGAAAAGGCTTGAAAGAAAAAAAAAATCCCTTAACAACAAAAGGTGAACTATGAATTTGCCAGTGGCTCTGCAGAAAATCAGCTTCATTGCTTGTAATGGAGTTTAGGATATTTAGAAAGCATCAAGGGGATAACAAGAAATGAGAATCTTACCTTTTAAATACTTAATTTTAAAATGACTTTGCACCAACAGTCAAAATCCTCTTGTCTTGGCAGCTGGACTTGAACTTCTTCAGCCTCAAATTTCTTCCTTCTTCTTTGACGAAATTAAAATCCAGTTGCCAAGACAAGAAGATTTTGACAAGAATTCCCCCTGACCTGAATGACTGAGAACCTCCATGAACATGTTTGTACCGATGGGCTTCACCATATTTTCATTGGTGTTTATTGTTATATTGTATTATATTGTTATATTGTAATTTTTTTTTACCAGAACTTAATACTTAAGTTTTGAGATTATTTGATCATCCAGAATTTTAGAAAATTAACTTTACTAAGGAAAAAAAATAGTCGACAGTAAAACTCACTTTTTCTTTTATGTAAAAACTCAAAACACAATATCATAGGTGATATTAAGTCAGAATAATTCCTGATCCAATTTGCATGAACTCAAACCTGTTCTCAGTGTTCAGTTCGCTCCGCGTCTTGTGTGCCTCCCCCAACTGGGCCTGCAGGGCAGTGATCTTCTCCCTCTCAAACTCTTCCTGCTGGACTCTAAGCATCTTATTCTCATGCTGGAGCCTGATAAACTTCTCTCTAAACCAACCAGAAGCATGAATTCAGATTCACACACCCCCGCCATGGACAGGATACAAACAAAAACTCTATGAGTGCAGTGTTACCTGTATTCAATAGGTATTAATTCAGCTGCCAGGTTATCATGGCTAGGGCTGCCGGAAGGAAGCACCCCTTGAGAAAAGAGTTTGAAGGTATTCAAAGACAAAAATCTGACATATGTCTGAGCTGTATCACGGCAGAAATTCTCGAGAAGTACCTGCTTGGAAGAGCTGGTGTTGTTGTGCCTGAGTGCATCGTAGCTCTTCATTAATCTCCATAAGAGAATCTCTCTCAATAATGATCCTCTGGTGGACAAAAGGAAACAATTACATTTCTGCACAATGGTGTTGACACAGAGGGATAGAGAAGTCCCTTGGAAAGGTCTTAAAATAACTGAACACCAAACCTCCTTCTCTTTTATCACAGTTTCTTGCTTTTCCTCTAACATCCTCATTTCAAAGGCCAAGTTGTCTGCCCGTCTCGTCTCGTCAGACAACTTCTTGTGCAGGTCCTGTACCTAAGAGGGAAAGCACAAGTGAAACAGAGCAATATGTTGCATGAAATATGTTATTTGGTATGTGGAATTCACTACAGGAGTTAAACTTCTACAAGCGGTTTCAATCATCGAAAACACATGTCAGTGGCTTTCAAAGCACTAAAGATTAATCTCGTACACCTTTTATTTTAGAAAGTAAAAACAAAGCCAAATTGCACTTTTATTTTTTTACAACAATATATCTCACAATCACTGATGCACCAGAGACCTTTTTCCAGATTCAATATGTAATTGGGAATATTTAAGTTCTTTCCTATGTCACAATGAAGACAGATCTTGCTTCAAGAAGTTCAGCTGACATTAGGATTTCATTAAATTCTATAAATGAAGTGCTGTGAAGGTTTAGAAAAAAAAAACCTGACAGACATATATTGTACTATAACCTTTATGTTTTTGTATGCTTTAATACACATGTGGAGGGAGGGAACATATAAAAAGAGAATGAATGGTAAAGCACTGGACTAGTAGCATAACCAAGAGAAGATATCACATGAATTATAGATGAATTATAGATCCTTGTTCCATAGTAGGAATCAAAAGCCAAGGAGCACCTAGGATCCACATGAATACTTGTTCTACACACAAACTGCACTTGCATTTTCCTACCTGTCTCTTATACGATTCTAGTTGTGCCCGTGCAGCATTGGCCTTGCGTAGCTCTTCCTCCAAGCTGACTGTATTGTGCATGTAAGTCATGTTGTTCTCCTCCAGCAGTTTCACCTGCCTCTTCAGATCTCCAAGATTTTCCAGCTTACGCTTGTATGTTTCCACTGAAGCTTCTAGCATCACCACGCGATCTGAGCAGTTCCTGCAGGATCACAAAATAAATTGATAAAAATCTAGGTCAAACTTTCATTAAAGGAAAATCCAGGTCTGTATTGATTCAAACAGGAGGAAAAATGTCTTGGTTGATTACAGTACTTAATAACTGTGTAAAGGTTCTGCAAGTTCCATGTTGGAATTTCTCCTTTAAATAATTTCATCTCTGCATTAAAGTGATAAACTCAGACACCTTAGAACATCCAGCTCATCTTTGAGTGCTCGAGACTCTTCTGCCAGGCTGGTCAGCTCATCATTACGGTGCTGAACCTCAACCAGCTGCTTCTCCAACTCTTCGCAGTGGATTCTGTAGTCATCCTTGGCAGCCTCCAGTCTTAAAGATGCAAAAATGTGAAAACGTTTGGTCCCTGAAATGTAGTTTAGTCACTCTAGTACAAAAATAGTACAAACCTGAAGTTTTCCTCCTGCAGTGTGTCTAGCTGCAGCTGTAACTGGCTGTGTTTCCTCCCTGATGGTGTGCTGGGATCATCAAATGTGTCCAGCTGATTGGTTCTGTCTGTTAGGACGTCATTCTCAGCCAATAAACTGTTCCGTTCCTCTTGGAGAATGGCCACCTGTTCAAGTATGTTGTTAAAGTTAAATCTATCCTGAAAAGTAATTTCATTTAGTCAGAAAAAGGAGCAACACAAGTCCAGTGAGCAAGAAAAATATAAATGAAAAATGTCTGTTGTTTGTAAATAATTTCATGCAAAGCAATAAAAAGTGTCTTCCTGTCTCATTGGTTAGAGGAAACAATGCAATAAATCCATGCTGGAAGCAAAGTACGGACTAAGTGCACTTTAAGCAAAAATTAATGCACATCACATTAGCATTACCCTAATTGTACTCTCTAGTCATATTTTACAGCTAACTGATTTTAATCTAAATTCTCCCAATCTGGCATTATAGGCCACATAAAGAAAGGATATCAGATATTGGATTTATGAATATCGGAGCCTTCATGAACATGGAGATTTAAGATCAGATGGCATTTGTTCAAGTGAAGTGTACATGAAGTGCAAAGTGTTCAAAGGAAGATTTTACCCACATGATGAACGGCAGTGCAAATTTGTGAAATTTGTGTGACACTGTTTTCCTGCAATCGCTGATTGGCAGTGAACAATATTACAGAAAACAAACTTCTTGAAGGTTACCAGAGTGTTGTCTTGCCTACAGATGTGATAGCTGATATGGATCTAGTGGCTTTTGTTTCCAAAGCAGCATCCCATGATACAAGGGAAAAATCTGAAGGAAGTTTTCCCACTCAAGTCAAAGACTGTGAGCAACCTTAGCTCATATGATAGAAACAGCTTTTCTCTTACTACTTTTTTGCTACTGTTTATGTTTCCACAAATTTTTAAAACAACTTGCTTGCTTATTTTAGAGTTTTAAATTCTTGATTTTCTTTGGGAAATTATTCAACAAGTTTCCAGGCAGTTTGCTGATAGCCTAAAAAATTGTAAACGCTTTCTCCTTGAGTGTGTATTTATAGAAACAATAGAATAGATGTTGACATATATATCTACAGATTAATGATGGGTACTGTAATATTTATTTTGTTTATTATACAAAATGGCTTGTTGAGAAAAGCTGTTGATTTATATGACCTGAATATTATTCAGCTGCAATCCAGGTATTTCAGGTTCTTCAGGATGTGAGAGAACATAGATATGTTTGTTGTGGTCATCCACAGAAAAAAGTTATTTCTCTACAAAGAGTAAACTCATACCTCTATAACCTTTGAAAACAAAAAATAAGGCAAGTATTCAATAGCTTTTGAAATTTGGGAGAATTTTAAAACGGAGAGAATTTGAGTGTTTGGACTACACAGACCAGAAGAGGCATTTTAAAATAATTACCATCAAACATTTAAAAATGTATAAAAAACCCAATCCTTGACAGACACATCTTTTGACCAACTGCTGTAATAATGCTCAGAGTGATAAAATTAGAAATAGTCACTGCATGCACACTCCCAGAAAAGAATCCTGACAGATTTTTTTGGTTAGCTGAGTTAGAGTAAATGTTAGAACTGCTGGTTTAGATGGTTTTAGTTTTGTTGAATGGTCAGTCATGTTGGACTTACCTCACTATGACGAGAGATGGGTAAGACAGGAAACAGAACAAATCAATCTGCCAAGAGTCCAGTTGAAAATGGGATCAGTACCTATGCTCAGTTTTGTTAGCCTGTACAGTGTTCAGGGCCTCTCACAGTTGGAGAGCATGAGCTGGATTGTACAGTGGGAACCAGAGGAGCACAGACTGTAAGTCCACAGTCCTTCTGCCACAGCAGCTCCAGACAATGAACCCAAGCATTATGCCAAAGCATACAACTCCTGTTTATACTGTCTCCCAGACACACTTTCACTGGCTGGTACACCAGCTCTCTATTTACCTGTATGTCCAGCTCTTGACAACGTTGCACTAAGGCCTCTTTTTCTGCTAACAGTTCTGCAATATCCTCCCGGGCCTTTTTTAGCTGGTTATATAACAAAAAAGCAGAATGAATGAATACTTTTATTTGAAACGCATAAAAAAACATTGGCATTCTGATAATACGTACATGACATTCA
Source organism: Fistularia commersonii (assembly GCF_037954325.1). Classification (NCBI taxonomy): domain Eukaryota; kingdom Metazoa; phylum Chordata; class Actinopteri; order Syngnathiformes; family Fistulariidae; genus Fistularia; species Fistularia commersonii. The sequence goes on along the minus strand of NC_141299.1, from coordinate 6,597,358 downwards.
GGTACATTTTTCTTCTTCATCACAGAGAATTTTTCCCCTTTAAACCCAACATGAAGTCTGTCAATCAGAACTCAATCTTCAGTCATTAAATTGATTGAGCAACCGAATCAGAACGCAGCCTTGTTCATCTGTCTTTGAGAGCTCCTCAAGATTCTCTGCAAATTGTTCATGCTACTCCACGAAAATGAATATTACTCAAAATGTTGCTTTTAGTTTTAACTGTGTTTCTGTCTAAACATTGTGGGCTTTGGCAGGGTGGAAATATATGCCTCTCTCTTTAATATTTAGATTTGTGATGGTATCTATTAAACCACTTCAGATACACACCACTGATGGACCAACATAAACCACTTATTTCAAATTTGTTTGAAATATTTGTGAAATGCATCTATACAAACGTATAATTGAAAGTCAACTTTATTTCTCAAAATTTCTCAATTTCTCAAAACTGTTTGGCCCTTTTCTTGTAAATACCTAATACATATTTTAGGTAATTTCATGCAGATTTTATAGTAATTGTCGCTCAAAGAGTGACTGCTTGCGGATGCTTTAGATTATTTGTGCAGATTACCAAAAGAGACTGAGTTGCTTTGTGAAGTTGACCAACACTAGTAGGGGTTAATCCCAGTATGGTGTCCCATGAATTTAAAAATACTGGGGTGAATCTACAGGCCAAAATAAAAATTTTACTGACTTTGTCAGGAACACACACAAAACCCTTTTCTAGACATATTAATTTTGTATTCCAATTTTTAGTTGAAAAAAAAAATATGCTGTATGACCATATTTTATACATATACTGCAATTTATACTCGAGCATTATCAAAGTTGACAGAAAACATCAAAAGTTATTAAGTAATTAACTATTGACTAATTACAAGACTTAGATTAAGATCATTTTTCATTTTTTTAAATCCAAAAAACAATTAAGATGGTCTCCAAACTCACTTTCTGTAACTTGAGAGGAAATGTGCCAAATAATGTTATTATTATTATTCCATTAAGAGGGGTAACTATAATAAAAACCACTAACCTGCTGTTCCACATCCCCTGACAATTCTGCTCCAAATGAGGTCATGGTCTCATTACACAGAAGCTGATGAGTAAAAAGTAATCGGCTTTATTTAAAGAACAAGAACAATTATCATAACCAAATAATCTGTTCTGCTAATACTCTTTCCAGAAAAGGACAAGTGTCGTCAGGATTACTCAGTGAATTAAAGACATTTAAAATTCTCTCCAAAGCCTTTCTAAATGTGTTTCAGGGGGAATCTCCGATTGATGGACTGACCTCCTGGATAGCGGTCATGACGACATGCTGCACAGACTCCTCCAGAGTCATAATGATCTGAATGTATTCTAGAATCAAAAAGAATCAAAGACATTGAACAAATGATGTATTGTTCATCTACAACATTTTCAAATGTCAAATTGCCAGGTCTGACAGCCAGTGCAGGCAGACTGAGGGGTTACTCTTGTCAGCAGCTTGTCAAGACCATTGTTAGGCATTATTTAGATGACAACTCAAATAAAACTGCATTTTTTCAAATAATTATCTATTGTCAGCAGAAATTGGCATCTGTAGATTTGGGCTGGTTGACATGAGCAAGATTAATACTGCAGTCTTTCAATACCCTTTTCTCAAAATCAGTATATAAAGATATTTGATACATAGTATATGGATATGATCCTCAGTCCTATTGTAGATGTTTGAATATCATCCTGAGTTTGAGCAGAGTCAATGGGAAAGGAAGGCCCATACCTTGTTTGCGCTCACATTTGACAGCGCATCCCAGTACAAGCTGCAACAGCCTCCCCATCTCCACCTCGGAGGAGTGTTCTGCCACCTGGGCCACATCTGGCAATGTGAAGTCAGTCAGCCTCTGCACTAAAACCTAAATGTGCAGGGGAAGAAACAGATCACTCGACAAATAAGAGTCATTGATTTATGGCGCCAAGAATACGAAATGGTACTGAATTACTTATTTGGAAATGTTTGCCAGCTAGCCACTGTGATGGAACACAGCTGCGATATCCCAAAAAATAAGATTTTTATTTCATGATATTTACCTGGGGAAAATTGTGCATCAAGGTACATGGAACTTTCAAATGAAATACTTAAAATGCAGTGATTTACTCTCAAAAGCTTTTTTTGCTAGGGGAGAAGGGGAAGCACACCAGGTAATTTTTTTGTAACTTTCTAGTTCACCTAGTAAACCTGAAGTATTAACTTGACTTCTTATCTTTCTTTCTTTGTAGCTCCTTGGCAGTTTCTGGCAGGTGTCTTCACTTAGCCAGTTCATTTTTGATGTCTACCAGAATTAAGCCATTTAATTCTTCTTCATTTCTAATTTTAAGACCATATTTTACTGATATTCAAGGCCACTAAATAACAGTTTTCACACGAGTTTTCTATACTTTTGAAAGCAAACACATGCCAAACATACCGGTCAAGACAGAAGGACGTCAACATTAAACTCAGATCTGACAAATTTTTGACCCAGTAAGGGCAGTTTTTCCTTGCCACTATTGCAAGTGTTTGCTCATGGGGGAATGTTAGGTTTCTGTAAACTTAGTCTAGACCTGCTCTATGTTTAATGTCATGAGACAACTCTGTTGTCATTTGGTGCTAATAAAATTTAACTTGACACACACATGCCTGCGCGCACGCACACGCACACACACACACACACACACACACACACACACACACACACACACACACACACACACACACACACACACACACACACACACACACACACACACACACACACACACACAAACAAACAGAATTGACATGGATAAAAATCTGCTTAAACTTTAATTGCAATGGGAGCTGAATTAACCAATCTGTTTGTAGCAATGCAAACCCCAACAAGATGTTAAGTATACAGTGAATTCCTACCTCATTATAATAATCAAGCACCATCTGAAGAATCTTCTTTAGGTTGTTCATCTGATGATATCATATCCAACATTGGGAAGAGGAAAGAATATAATAGAGAAGAAAAAGTGAGGTAGTCTGCCACATTATGTTGGAGGAGAGGAAGTGACTTCTTTTTTTGTGGATTATTTTATTCCATTTTGATGGATATACATGTACACCTTACATCAGAAGGGTCAGGGAGCAGGCCAAACCAGAACTGAGGTGTATTGAGGATTTATCACATAAAAGTTAAGTATGATACGGAGAGAAAAGTCAAAGACTGCACTCTACCTTCAGTCTCCAATTGTCCTCAACATCAACTTTGATACGACACAGCCATGCATCAGTGAACCATGATGAGTCTCTGCATCACAACAATGATAGATGATTAAAAATATACGTCTGACTTATTGATTTCTAATTCAAATTCAAAACTTTCTTGAGAAAATATTTTTCTATATTATTGCGTATAGTTTGTGTTGAAGTTTAACTTTTTTTCCAAACCTTTCAAAGAAAAAATATTAAGGGAATAAAGGGAAAAGAATACAATGTAAATGATAAGATAAACTTTATTGATCCCCATAGGGGAAATTCCTTTGCAGCGTAACGATTATTAAATTACTTTTACACTTGAGTTTCACCCATGTCGCAGTTAAACATATAATCTAAAGCAGGCCTGGCCAACCTGTGGCTCCTGAGCCGCATGGGGCTCTTACGTTCATGTCGACTTTTGTGTTTGTGTGTTTTTTACTTGTGCAATCACGTGCCGCTCCAGTGTTCTCACAAATACAAAAATCGACATGAACGTAAGAGCTGCATGTGGCTTGGAAGCCACAGGTTGGCCAGGCCTGATCTAAAGGTAAGGTAAAGAAGTCACAACTATACTGCTCAAAAAAATAAAGGGAACACTTGAACAACACAATGTAACTCCAAGTCAATCACACTTCTGTGAAATCATAGTGTCCACTCAGGAAGCAACACAGATTAATTTTGACTTGTTTTAAGGACATTACATCAAAGTTGGATCAGCCTGGAGTGTGTTTTTACACTTTAATTTTGAGTGTGATTCCTAATCCAGACCTCCATGGGTTAATACATTTGATTTCCATTGATCATTTTTGTGTGATTTTGTTGTCAGCACATTCAACTGTGTAAAGAGCAAAGTATTTCATAGGAATATTTCATTCATTTAGATCTAGGATGTGTTTTTTAAGTGTTCCCTTTATTTTTTTTGAGCAGTGTAGTAATGAATGACTCAAAAACAAGATCCTCTTTCGGGGTTTCTTTGACAGAGTAAATTGTGTGTACTAGAGGTTGTGCAGCTCGCAGTCTGTAACTACCAGCTGCACCAGAATTACATTAGAAAAAAAAAGATATTTTAACCAAAATGGAAGTCCAATTTACATTAAAATTAAATGTCCGACTTAAAACCAAAAACTATGTCATTTACTCGAGTTAAAATATCATGGTCTGTGAACACTGAAACATAAATGGTGAAGTGGAAAAAAATGCTGTGTGTGAGTGTGATTTTATTAACCAATACAATTTCAAAACAAAATCAATATCAGATTTTTTCATCAGTTGACATCAGCCATTATATTTCTCATTTCAATTATCAGTTTTAGTTGGGAATGTCATAATGGAAAATGTGTCTTTTGGTATCTGTGAAGACTAAAAACCTACAAGCATTGGAACATATGTTTACCATATTGTTAAAACCCTTATTCCTTGTATGTACAAACAGAACTTTGAATTATACCAATCCTACCCCCCAGTGGCAAATCAGAATGGCAGCTCCACACAGCAAGCTTTTCTGTTGTGCATCTGTTTGTAGATATACACTCACATTTGATGCAGCACTTGTGATATTGCTGCTCCTGTTGTCAGTTCTTCCACTGTTCTGCAGGGTGCCGATGTGTTGAAAGTCTGCAGCTGAGAGGTAGGATGCATGAGAGAGGGTGACAAGCCAAGAAAAGGACAGTGAGTTATGTACGCTTGCCGCAGCACACTAAGGTTGCACAACAGTATTTTTGCCAGGCATTCAAGATGTGCTGATGTGAATATTTTGTATGGAATCCACTAAAAGGGCAAAATGTGAAAAGGGGAAAAATTATTAAAATTCTTGTAATGCTTGTTCGTAAATCCTTAAGCCTTGAATTGCTGCATGCTGATTTTCAGTGACTTCAAGGCCATTTTTGGAAGCATTCTTCAGGGTATTTCAAGCTAATGTTTTAAAAAAGCACAACACTTTCGACACAACTAAAATGAAAAAAATGAGAGAATATGCACAAATGACTAGTTTTCCAAGTTCATTACAATTTGGAGGAGAAAATGTATTATTTTAATGAGCTAAAAGGTAATATGTATAAGTATGATTGGTTGGTCCAATTTTGTATAAGGATGGTTGTTTAAGAACCTCTGGTTTGACCAACTTGTTCAACTTTGAACCAGCTCCACACCAATTTATCTGCTGGCCTAAAAACATATAAGTAAATAATATGGCTTAATGAGATAAAGTTGCAGGATTTAAATGGCAGTTGAACTTGACACGCGATCGCTGAAATAGCCATTAAGCTCAGTTTGGAGATTCAGTTTCTTTCCCACAGAAATATGGACGTCAGGGTTGTTTGAGGAGACTTTCGTAACTGCGATGCGCAATGCTAATAAAAGATCCAAAAAGCGAATTGGCACAAATAGCACCCGATTAATTGGGTTAGTAACATTACTGGAGGATTCGGTCTCTGCATGTAGCACGAAAATCAGGCAGGACAAACTCTCATCTAGCACCGGTGGAACTGTGGTATTACAGTGACTCCCGAAATTAATGACATGTAGTAGTGAAGCTAACACTAATCTCTGGATAATCTACGTGAAGCTAGTAGTCGACAGCAATGGGTACAAACAGGCGATTACGTGCTCCAATTTATCTTTGCCCGTTTACTTTAGACTGGCTTCGGCGTTTTCGCTGGCGTAAAAACCGCGTAAAAGCAGGTAACTTATGAAAAAACAGCTTTATTTCACCATCTCAATGTGCTAAAGAAAACAAATCTCACCCATATTATTAGACTCTCAACCAAGGCCGTTTTGTTCTCGTCCATTTGTTCTGTTTTAGCTCCAGGCTAAAGGTATTTTTCTCCACCTGTCAGCAAGGCTCTTACGCTCCTTTCCCTTGCATTTAGCCTCACCTGCCAAAGATAAACCGTTGACGACAAATACGTGGATTTAAGACGCTTTGCGGTCGTTCCGCAATGAAACTAACGTAGAACGTAGAAGAATAGCACGGCCTCCAGGTTCCCTTTACGTACATTTGGTACTGGAGAGGTAACGTAGAGGACACACGCTGGATCCAATCATTATTTAGATACGGTAGGATTGACAGTTGATTTGCCACAAGGTAACCAATCAGAGCAAAGCATCAGCAGTAACATGACGCCCATGTTATTATCGGGTAAAACCAAAACACGTCCCATTCGTATAATATTACTGCATTTCATTATGAACAGAGAAGAAGTCAGAATCCGCCAGTGGACAAGTAGATGCTTCATACAGTTCATAGATTAAAACAGTTAACCGTCAAGGAAGTGGGGAGGTTGGTACGAAGTTAATTGGCATCATGTATGGAGAGAAAGAGAGAAAGATACAGAGAGACAGAGAAAGTCACCTTTAAAACCCGGTAAATGCATGATTAAACGAATAAAAACGCAAAGGCACAGGGAAAATGTGTAAGGAATGACATAAGACTAAATCCAAGTTAGCATTTGTGAAAAGCAGTATGGGTTCATGCCGAGAAAGAGTACTACAGATGCAGTGTTTGCTTTTAGAATGCTAATAGAGAAATACAGAGAAGGCCAGAGGGAGCTGCATTGTGTTTTTGTAGACCTAGAAAAAGCATATGACAGGGTGTCAAGAGAGGAACTCTGGTATTGTATGAGGAAGTCTGGAGTTGCAGAGATGTATGTTAGACTGGTGCAGGACATGTATGCTCGCTGTGAGACAGTGGTGAGGTGTGCTGTAGGGGTAACAGAGAAGTTCAAGGTGGAGGTGGGGCTTCATCAGGGATCAGATCTGAGCCCCTTCTTGTTGACAGTGGTGATGGACAGGCTGAGAAAGATGAGGTTAGACAGGAATCTCCATGGACCATGATGTTTGCAGATGACATTGCGATCTGTAGAGAGAGCAGAGAACAGGTGGAGGAAAATCTAGAGAGGTGGAGGTATGCGCTGTAAAGGAGAGGAATGAAGGTTAGTTGCAGCGAGACAGAGTATGTGTGTGTGAATGGGAGGAACCTGGATGGAACGGTGAGGCTCCAGGGAGTGGAGATCAAGACGTTGGAGCATTTCAGTTACTTGGGGTCAACAGTCCATTGCAGCGGAGAGCGTGGAAAAGAGGGGAAGAGACGGGTTCAAGCAGGTTGGAATGGGTGGAGAAATGTGTCAGGGTATTATGTGATAGCAGACTATCAGCCAGAATGAAAGGAAAGGTGTACAAGACAGTGGTGAGACCAGCGATGCTGTATGGACTAGAAACAGCTACAATGACGAAAAGGCAGGAGGCAGAGCTAGAGGTCGCAGAGATGAAGATGTTGAGGTTCTCTTTGGGAGTGACCAGGATGGATAGGATCAGGAATGAGTCCATCAGAGGAACAGCACATGTTAGATGTTTTGGAGAGAAGGTCAGAGAAGCCAGACTGAGATGGTTCTGTCATGTACTGAGAAGGGATAGTGAATATATAGGTAGACGGATGCTGGAATTGGAGCTGCTAGGCAGGAGGTCTAGAGAAAGAGCAAAGAGAAGTTTTATGGACATAGTGAGTGAGGATATGAAGGTAGTTGATGTGAGAGAGGAGGATACAGAGAATAGGGTTAGATGGAGAAGGTTGATTTGCTGTGTCGACCCCTGAGGGGAAAAGCCAGAAGAAGAAGACATTTCAATGATTACCTCCAAATACAGATTTTAAATGTTTTCATTGGATAATGTTTTAATCTAGGAAAAACATTTTTTGATATCAAATTATTACATTTCAATGATTACCTGCAAATCCATTTAAAGTTGGATTAAACAATGGCATATTTATGGTGAGACAAATTCTTGTATCTCTTACATATGATTATGCAAATGTATGTATCATACTCAGTAAACACCCTGCTTTCAAACAATCAACCATTGAGAATTTGGCAACCTGCCCATCATTTTATGACAGTGATTCAGTTTAAGGAAGTTGTTCATGTCTCATTTATACATGTCACGTGCAGGCATCTATTGTTGAAATTCGCTCAAGGTGAGCTGTGCTCTGTTTCCACAGTATGGGAAATTTCCAAACACATTGTAGCTGAGCTGATAGCAGTTACCGGCAATGTATTCACTTGCAGCCTCTATCAGTATCCTCGGTCTAAAGCGAGTAAGCAAATCGGGTGAGGACAGTTGACATGTCACACACTGAGACTGGACCTTATCAATATGACCCCTTTCTAGCTGTCAGGAGGCAAGATCTTTCTTTTGATGTCCTGCCACTCTGAGACCCTGAACCTCACTGACAGAAGGCTTCTATTTTTAGGTGACCTCCATCCCCCCCAGGGTCAATCAAATGACAGGTGAAAGGCCTGTTTACATATTATCTAACAAGTATTTCTTCAATGGCTACCACAGTGAGGCTCATTACAACTGCATATACTTGATCTTTTCTTTTCCTTGAATTATACAACAAGACTACCACCTTGGCAAGTGAGGATTTTAGTAACTTACATTGACATAAGTCAAAACAAGTTAATGAGATATCTAGATTGTGCTATGGGGTTTATCATGGATCTCAGAGATGCCTTTCAACGGCCTTGAATACCCAAGATTTACATTAATTTAGGATTATGAGAGGAAGGGCTGTTAGTCAAGTCAACGCTGGGTAAATTATTGGCTAGGTCAAACCTAACCTAGTTTAGCCACACACACATACATACAATTGTGCATGCATACAAATATGCATGCCCACACAAACACACACACACTCAGCGTGGGAGAGTTCATTTTCTGATTTCGATCAGATTTTCTCTTATGAGGTACAAATTGTCTTTAGTTTGCGAGTAACTAGTTAACTGAATCTGTCACTTGCTCAGGTGATCTGATTCTACTGGAAGTTTTTACATGTTGTAAGAGAACATTATTAAGCTACTGGCTCACTTCAAGCAGGAAGACTTGCTGATATTGAAGGACGTAGTTGATAATTAACAGCCAGTTCCCATTTATTTTGTACAGTGATGCTGTCAGGCAACACTTCACTTCCTGCTAGGAGACGTTTCCAGCTGAACATGCAAAGCTTCAGCAGCTTATGTTTTCGGTGAGTCTCATTTTATTACATTTAGTATTTGGTTACTCAGAATAACACTTGCTAACATACATCAATGTTATCCAGGACATGTTTCAGAAGGATTAAGATATGTCATTCAAAACTGGTAAGAATTCCAGTCAACACAGTGATTGTTTTTTTGAGTGATAAATATATCTGTGCCATCATGTTTCATAAAGAATCTATGCTGTGTTTAGCTTTTTTTAATGCTGACTAATAATCTTAGATTAAATATTTAGTTTATTTTGTTATTGTCTTGTTCTGATACAAAACTGTGGTCTGGAAACATGACAAAAATTAAATTAGGTCAGTTTAACATTTTGTCTGTTAATTTAATACATGAAGCAAAACTGATGAATTTTATAAACTTAATTTGGCAAGAGGAGGCAACGCAGGAGTTTGGGGCAGAAAAAGGAGGAAGTATGATGAAGACTCAAAGCAAGATTTGGCCAAGGCCTCAGGAAGTGATGGTCTGTGTTTTTTCCGCTCACCACTTCTTTGCAAAGAAGCAGAATCTTTGAGTAGTGAAGTAATGTTAATTGAAAAAAAAGTATTTCTTTGGGAATTTTTATGGAGGTGCTGTTTGTATTTTCTGTATAGAGGTTTACTTTGTCATACTTTGAAATGCCATGATCCAAAATCTTACAAGTAAAAGGAAAGCAAGTTTTCGATATCTATATTTTACACAGCTTAACTGTCAAAATACAGCTTTCAGAGCATCCATAGTGTGCAAATAGAAAAGAGCTGAGTCGTCAACCTTATCATCACAATTTTTTTTCTGTCTGTCAATATCTCCTAATTAACAGATATGCAATCTTTAAAGTGTGATTACCACCTTATCATGTCATGTTGCAGAACAGACCATCTCACTTCTTAAGGTCCAGTGGGTCAGTTTCAGCAGGGGTCATCCAAGGCTTTGATTTTCCCACCTGAACAGCCGGCGTCAATGTGCATGAGTTGCCACATGGTGAGAGCATCACAAACACACACACACATTGCAGACAGGAAATACATATGAAAACCTCTTCGTGTATATCTGAAGATCTAATGGAGAACTTAAACTTGTCCGCTATTCGCTGACAGAGGCAATAATACAATCACCAAGTTCTCAAGCATTCTTTTAGTTAAAAGAAAATTATTATACTTATTATCCAAGTATTATCAAAGTGACAGATGCTAATGTTACTGTTTAGATAATGAATTACAACCGAACTAGAATTCTCTGAACTTGCATTGCATCACTTTGAAGGATGTTTTTTTTCACAATGAAAATCAGGAAATTGTGATTTTAGATATTATTTTTCACTTATTAGCCCTAACTCCCCTTCCTGTTCTTCCTGCCATTTTTGTTTCTACTTTTATCATATGCTCAGGAATCTTCACAGTTGTGTCCACTGACAAGCCAACGAGACTGGCACTGTCCAGTGTGCCTGCAGATGACCATCTTTCCAGTGCAGACTAACTGCGGCCATTTGTTCTGTGGTACGTGACAACATACGCGGACACAGATAAACACACCCCTTAGATGGTCATGTAAATGTATTTAAGGAGATAAGCTTTTCTCTCCCATGTGAGATTTTATTTTTTTGAATGTTCCCTCTTGTTCACCTGTTATATCACAAGGATGTCTTTGAATACCTTACCCCATTGAGTGGCTTGGAGGTGGTGGCGGTTACTGTAGTTGCGTGTCACGGTTCTCGAAGCCCATCGGTTCAGCTTTTAATAATTAACCGTTGCCATGGTTACAAAGCTCGGCCTCTCACCTGACAGTTTCCAAATGACAATTCCCGTAAGAGATGCAGGGTAATAAAATAGGCCATGTGACCACCAAGCACCGCTGTTATTACATGATTGAGAAACCTTATCTTGTAATTTTTAAAATTCTCACCTTGTTTGCTTGATGAACAATGTAAATCTTAAACAATGTAAATTGCAACGAGACTGAAAGAGATAGGTCTTGAATTGAAAAGTGTTTTCAAAAAAAAGGCCTTGGGGATGACCAAGTAGCAAGACACTTAATAATTTTATCAAACTCTGAAGCTGGGACTTTACCTTAGCAGAATGCCCGAGAGATGCAAGTACAGTATATCACAGTATAAGACTGTGTTAATAGAGAAACTTGTCATTACTTCTGTATTAAACTGTTATTCCTGCACGCATTTTCATGTGACAAATGTGTCAAATATGCACCCATTAACCTTTGCTTCATCCGTCACCTGTTAAGACGTATTTCTATTCTAGCATCCATTCTTTCCCACCAAGAAAAATCTATAGTGACTGTCCCACTTACCAGTGTGGAAGCCCTGCTGTCATTAGAGACTCTTCACCTCAGTCAGTGACATCAGTGATCCAGTGATGTAGATATTCTGTATTTTAACCCATTAATATGTATAGTCTGTATGTGTTCATTCTGCAGCTCCATGTTTGATCACCTACTGGAGACAGGGGTCGTGGTTGGACGCAATCAGCTGCCCTCTCTGTAGACAGAAGGTACTATTTGTAAAAAGCTGAAATTAAAAGCATCCTCATCTGCAAATTAAATAGTAATGCACATTACTCCTTAGGTGAGTGTTCTGTGCCACCTTTTTAATGAGAGTCGATCAGACCGACAGTCAAAGGAAGTACTTGGGGAAATCACAGACTACAACAAACGATATTCTGGAACCCCACGAAGGGTCAGTATTCTTTCAGACAAAAATGATTTACTATTTTCCTGTCAACAAAGTGTTATTTACAGGTCCTCTTTCTAAGCAGTTCAACTGAATCTTTAGGTGTGTAAATGACAAGGCATTAGAACTTTCCTTTAGTCTTAAATGCTGAATCGAACATTGCATGTTGTAAAATTTGCAGAAATAAAAGGGTAGAAATTTGGTCATTTAGGCTGAAGTTATGGGAGAGAACACTACCCAAGAAATCACATTATACTGCATGTTAAATGGTGGTGTTTTGGATATTTAAAACTTTTTTTTTTTCAATGACACAATTAAAAATGACTCTTTTCACTGAACAAATTTTTTTATGCCATGTGAGTACAATATTTGATGATTTCATCAGTTTTTTCTGGACATTGTAGGTCACAATCTGTGGTGCCACTAGTTTAGAGGGATCACAATGTGATACATTTATGATTGTTAGGATTAGACTCTGGAAAAGCTAACATTCCAGTCACCACTCCCTCCTAAAAGAATACATCTTGCGCAACCTTATTGTCAAGTGTAATTACCAGAAAAAGGACTGGTGATGTCACCTCACTGACAAACCCTCTCGGTCTTTGTCATTTTCAAAGATGAGCATTTATTCATATTTGAAATGTGAGAATGTGGTGCTGAGTTACCATTAAATCCGAGGCACTCTCAATGACTTCATGTTGTAAATTTATATTGTGGGATTTTCTAACCCTTGCTTCTCACCACTTCTTCCAGTTAACAGACTACCTATGTGATGCACCAGTGCTGCTTCAGTTACTGGCCCGTGGTCTGGGCACCATGGGAGGCCTGATCTGGCTCTTCTTCTTCAGGGTGGCCCTGTGCTGTGTTGGGACTTTCGTGTCCACCTCTTCTGCATCAAGGTCCCTGGAAACAGATCTCTCTCTATGGGGACTGTTGGGGGTCCTGGATGACCTAGTGGTGGTCATCCTGCTCCTTATCTGTGTTATCAATATCAATCAGCAAATGGCACCAGAGAGAGGACATTCTCCAAACTCCTCCATCTCTCAAGGGGTCATAGGGAACTCACTTTAGATATTACACTCTATACAATTTCTCCTTGCTAAATGTGGCTTGTTTGATTTGTGGATGACAGAATACTGACAATAGCAAAGTGTGTGACAGTTAAGATGTTGAGATGACTGTTTTCAAATGTAAAAAAACACAAAAAAAATTCTACAGGTTTTAACTGAAATGTCATCAAATGCAATATACTGGTATAAATTCTGTTTCATCGAATATTTAGTAAATAACCTGGAGGAAAAAGGGGCCTTTTCATTTATATTCTTTCCAATGCAAAAATGTATTTTTAAGCATCATTCAGCACAGGAAACATCTCTATTCCTCTGGTCACTCAAGCAAGTTACTTATTGGCTACATTATATTAATACTGACATCTTTGTAAATACTTAAATCAATTGTTTTTATGAATAAATATTTATGGTCTACTGTGTGGCTTTTCTTTTCCCATAGCGCATGAGCTCTTGCTACTCTGTCTACATTGCCATAGGATGGAATATAGTCAACCCAAATTGGAATTCCACAGATGTGGATGCCTCTTCTTGGGAGGTTCCATTTATTCAAGTAAAATTGTTTTTTCCAGCAAAACTTGCTTTTTTTGGGATACACAGAAAAGTTTATTTTCTTTCACTTTGTACCTATTTCTGGAGACCTGATTAATACTCCCATAAAGAAAGGTTGCCAGAAAAGGCACTTCAACATAGTCGTGACACCATTTCTATTGCAACAACACAAACTAGTAGTGCAATGGAGTAGATGTATATCAGTACTGTGATATGCAACCAACCCATACTGTTCTGTGTAACAGACAACTGGGAAAAAGAAAAAAGTACATTGAGAGCAGGGATTGTTTACAAATCCTAGAATCAGTGTGTGTTGCTGCACCAGGCAGCTGCGTTCTGGAACATGCGCAGCCAAGGTGAAGGTGAGAGGGAAGGCCTGAAGTCCCTTGGGGCCCAAGGCCACTGCCAGCCCAGGGTGCAGCGCTCTGGGTGGGGCATCATGGCAAGGTGTCTGCCATCCTTGGAGCACAGCCCTGCTATGCCGTTTGGGGAGCCATTAGGGTTCAGAGGGTACTCTTCAGTAGGATGACCCTGATCATCAAGGTAACGGAGCGGGGCGCACCCTTCAGAAATAATCTGATTCAGGGCCTGGGAGCTACGGAATTGCATCAGACCTGCAGGAAATGAATGACAGTTTACAGAACATTGTAACCTTAAGATGTGTCAGGGTCATGGGTGGAATACATCAGACTGATAATATTTTTATGCTCGCCACTGCACTATAAATACTTCATGACTGACTATGGAGCAGATTTGCTTTGACTGTACCTTCCCCGTGTGCAACCCACACGCCGAGGGACGAACCCTCCATGCCTCTGAGCCACACAGATTTGGAAGCCTGGATCCCGACACAGACAAATCTTGACTCAAATCTGCCTGACTTGTTGTGGTTAAGTACCACTTCAGATTCTGAAAAAAGTTGGGGGGGAAAAAAAACAGAAATAGATCAACTATGAAAACATTTGAACAGGTCTTATAGTATTTCAAATGTATCAATTAAAAAAAAAAAAAAAAAATTACAAATAAAAAGTAACCACTTCATAGGAATGTAAGTTTGCTCAAGCAATTTGTTTGGGTTGTTGAATTGTCATATTAGCAGTGTAGGTTATGTTCAACACAAAACAATCTGACAAACAAAAAGGGCTTCAGAATGACGAGCCCACTTTGAGCATATGATTCGCTATTTAAGTACTATGAGGGCATTTCCATGTGTGTGTGCTAACTCCTACCTGAACCATCCTTTCCCTCTCCGACCCAGCCCAGCAGGGCCAGCAGCTGGCAGCCATTGCACACGCCCAAACTTAGCGTGTCATCCCTCTGCCGGAAGCGATCAAACTCAGCTTTGGCCTTGGGATTGTACGCAACTGTTGCTGCCCATCCTTTAGTGGAAATAAAATGACGTTATTATGTTATTATCATAGGTCATGTGTGTGCACTCATACCTTTTGCTGATCCCAGCACATCAGCGTAGCTGAATCCTCCAACAAACACGACAGCTTTGAAAGGTTCCAGGGTGAGAGAGCCAGAGCCCAGATCCTGCATTGTGACATCCCATACCTGAATCCAAATATAAACGAGAACCATTTACATCAACAGCAAGGCTCTGGTCATCATAGCAGATTATTGTGCTTTTATTGTACAATGTACCTCAAAGCCAGCCATGTAAAGAGAAACAGACATCTCTCGGTCTCCGTTACTACCTTCCTCTCTGATAACTGCTACGCGAGGCTGGTTGGCCACTACAAACACACAAAGACAGAACCAAGTAAAATTAAGCTTAGTCTTCGATTGACTTACACTTAATACAGTCAATTCCAATTAGAACATGCATTAAAAAAGGTTAGTTTCATTACATTTGTGCTATATAGGGACTGGTCTTAACGTTTGCCAGTGCATGGAAGAGAAGCACTTGCAGCATCTTTTCTATGTAAACCTGATCAAGTTCAATGATGACAGTGCAGGATTTTCCTTTTCAAGTTCTGACTTTTGAAACATAGAGCTTGTGTCACTTCTCTTGCCGTGACCTATCCAAATGAAGGCAATCCCATACTTGCAAAATGACTGTTTACAAAGAAATGTCAAAAAACAAAACAATTATTTATAGTTAATAGAATATCATAATGATTGATAATGGCATTTGAAATTAAGTCTCTGAAGGGTCTTCTTTTATCTGTTCATGAGTTCTAGTGAATTAGATGTGATGGTCCCAGTAGGATAGCCTGAAGTCTCATTGCATATACTGGTAATAATTAACACTGTGGTTACAGTCTGTAATTGAGAAAATGGCAAACCATAGCAAGCATACTAAAAAATCCCACAGCTCTTGAATTCCCATTATTTACAATAATACCACTGATGTTCCATCCTACCAGGCTTTCTAAGGGTGGGCTTCTCAGAGGGGTCGAAGGTCAGTTTAAATTTGGGCTGTGTCCTTCTGGCTAATCCTTCTTCTTCTTGTTTAACGCAGAGCTCGTTTGCTTGAAGGCGCTCAAGCTGGAAACTGGTGTCCTCCCATAATGTTCTGAGGTTAGGAAGCAGTTCTTTAAGTATCTCCTGCCCATCCACTCGAACAACGACCTTAAAGACAAGTGGTTAAACTGAAATGAATATGAAAACCGAATGAAAAATATAGGTGCTGTGAAAAATTAAGCTTGTCTCACCGTAGCCTCTGGCCCAAAACCACACGTTCTTCCAATACAGTGGCAAAGCACGCCAGCATCGCTATATCTCTTGCGCACATTTTCCACATCTGACTGTGAGACCTCCAGCACCAAACCCAGCTCTTCACTGAATAGCAGCTCAAGGACTGAGATGTCAAACATGTCACATTATTTCATCCTCATAAGATGTGGCCAATATTTCGGAAGTAAATCAATCCAAGTGACATAATGGAGAACTAACCTCCAGCTCCGTGTGATGACAAATCAACATCAATCCCACAGTTTCCTGCAAACGCCATCTCCAGCAAGCAGCAAATTAGGCCTCCGTCGCTGATGTCATGGCCAGCGCTAAGTAGCCGATCTGTTGACAAGATAGGCAAACAGTTTAATGTCCTATTTTTTAAGTCTGCACATAATTCAGTCACTGATACCAGTTTACACTATGATAAGAATGGTAAAAAACTAATAACTATTTCACTAGATTTCTTGCCATTATTTAGCTGTGATGAGGTAAAGGATTGTGGGTACCCAGCCAAACCTCTAGGATTCTATGTAACCAAAGTGTGAGGGAGTGAACAATTATGGCGGGCAGTTGAGGTGCAAAAATGTCTGTTCTTTGCGTGTCAGTCACAGAAACCCCGGGTGGTGGTTCTTCACCTGCGACTGCAGCCGTCCTTACCCTGGATGAGTGTCTGGGTGGCATTGAAGCCTGCGGTTAATAACTCCGGCTGGTCCAGGTCAGGGGCACAGTCTCCCAGCTGACTGTAGCACTGGGACAGGGCAGAGCCTCCAAGACGATGACAGCCGGGACTGAGAGGAACCCACAACAACACACCTGCAGACACAAAAGGTCAGGGACAGGCTGTCTGTTAGCACATATGCTGCGTGTTGTGTATTATAAAAGCATACCTGTAGTCTAGTTTGATTTAAAAAAAAAAAGAAAAAAAAAAAAAAGAAAAAACAAGTTTACAGCAACTTGTGAATTTTTGCCACAATTTTCAGTTCACAATTCTGCTGATATAAATGAAATAGAAAACAATGAAAAACCACTTGAAATAGTAACATTCTCAGCAAATAAAAATTTTTGTCAGTACCGTTGCCATCTGGATTCTCAAGATCAGGTGTCACGGTGGCAGTGATGTCTGGACAAACAGCATATGCTGAGATAACCAGGGCACCTGAAACAGAAGCAGATGGTAAATGAAAAGACACAAACACAGCAAAACATACACACGCAAGCACTCGGATAAAGTGGGGTACCTGGAGCTTTGACAGTCTCCTTCCCCACTCTTGCAGCCATACTTAGAGAGTCC
Source organism: Fistularia commersonii (assembly GCF_037954325.1). NCBI lineage: Eukaryota > Metazoa > Chordata > Actinopteri > Syngnathiformes > Fistulariidae > Fistularia > Fistularia commersonii. The sequence continues at coordinate 6,579,831 of NC_141299.1, read as the reverse complement.
TTGCCCCCGTCGACAGCCACCCCCAGCTGCCCCATGACCTTACACATGGCTTTGCAGGACTCCCAAAGACATGCTCCCTCGCCGGGCAGCTTAGCTGCCCACATCCAGTTACCGCTACACTTCACATCCTTAAACACATCAGGACACAGAGAAAGATCGAAATGTATCATTTGGAATTTGAACCGTACTCTATATGTAGCGGGTGTAAAAAGAAATTTCAATGGGAAAGACAGTCCATGGCTTTTTTTATGAGGTCAAGGTTGGTTATTCTTAGCTGCCAAACCTCCAACTGGTTTAATTCTGAGATTCCTTTCGTCTGCTCACCTTCAGAGCTGTAATTCTGGCAAACACCAGATTGGTCAGAGCTTCTCCTACAGCCATGCGAGCCCCTGCTGCAGGACAGACTAGCGCTTTGATTGGTTGCTCTCCGATGGCAGTTGCTGCTCCCTCGTGACTGAATGGTGACAGAGCAACAACAGCCACGTCCGCCAATGGTGTGTGAAGAGGGCCAACACACTGTTGCTGGGCAACTAAACCAGTCACAGAACGATCCACCTATGAAGGACCATGGAGAGTCAGTGCACATGTTTTTTTTTGTGTGTTTTTTTACAAGACATGTTATGAGGAAGGGTGTTAAAAACACACACCTTGTTGGTCAGATAACGTTTGGATGCAACAGCCGGCAAACGTAAAACTCTTTCCAAGGCATCTTTTACTCTCAGCCCTGCAGGAAGAGCCAGCGGCTGATGAGTTGAGGGCAACTGTGTCATCTTAAACTCCTTCTGAGGCATCTTCCCAAGAACCCACTCTAGCTGCAGGTCTACAGGGCAACGCCCACTGTTGACAAGATCCCCGCAGTCTCCCTCATCATCCACCAGTACAATCTGTAGGAGAGCCAATATCATAAAATATAGGTATTATAATTATAGTACACTATATATGCTGGCGCACATTGCCTATATTGCCTACTATGTTATAGTAAACTAGGGTAGGTGATGTGCGTTAGCAGTTTCATCCAAAGTGTGACGCACCTTCCCATCTCCAGTGATTGTCCCCACAAAGTCAACAGGACACTTCTCCCGTTGACAAACCTTCTCCAGGAAAGCCCTGTCTGAGGGACGGAGGAGCAGGGCGTTGCTCTCCTGATACTCTGCTCCCCATAGCTCTAGCACACTCAGTGTGGGGTCACCTTTCTACATGATACATACACCAAAGGAAGAAAAAAGATAAGTAATAAAGAGACTTGATTTAATTTGCTAAATGTTTTAATGAAGATCCATTTAATCCTTTAATCATTCATTATCTGTAGCACTTCTGTGCTCAGGTTTGCTGGGAATCAGCTCTATCCCAGCTCTCACTGGGCGAGAGGCTGGGTTCACCCTGGACCATTGGAAGTCAATCGCAAGGTCACATATAGACGAACAACCATTCCCTTTCTCACTCATACCTCTGGGCAATTTTGGCCAATTTAACAATCTGGATGCATGCTTTTGGACTAAATTCCACACAGAGAGGGTCCTGTAAGAATAGAACCAGGGTCCTTTTTGCTATGAAGTGGAAGCACTAACTACTGTGCCATTATGCCACCCACCCTTTGAAATAACAGAAAATGATTTTCATGCTTTCTTCTCACAGTCTGCAAAACTCTGATTTCATACAGCTATGGATTAATTCAAATGTATCAGGCTGTTGTTAAAATGCTCTGTAAACTGATTCAGTTGATATTTCAGCACCTACTATATCTATTGCACATTCGTCTGTCCTTGGGGGATATAGCCCTCCTCTGAGATGCTTCCTGTCCTCATAGCCCCACTTAATAATAATAATAATAAGTTTTCTTTTATTAATCCTTTATTAATTCCCATGGAGAAATTCGTTCTCTGCAATCAACCCATCATGGATGAACCATGAGCAGTAGGCTGCCGTACACCACCAGCAGGGGAGCAGTTAGTGGTTCAGTGTCTTGCCCAACAACAATTTGACACACTAGGAGGAGCCAGGAATCAAACCAGGACCATGTTTGGTTCCAAAGATGATTGCTCTACCTCCTGCGCCACAAACCACCTCAAAAACTTTTAAAAGGTTTTTTTAGGAAGTTGCCCTTATCACATTTTTCAGTCTAATATCAGATGGTGTCGCATTTTGCACAGATCGTCAAGCCCTATGAAGTCAACTGCATTTGTGATCCAGGCTTCCTGAATAGAAAAGTGATTTGAATTATGTCTGCACTTTTTACCTTGAACCGGCTAGAGTAGATTACAGCACCTGCTGGCTCACTGAGCTCCTTCAGTACATTACCTGGAGATAAAGGTGTTTGGAACACTGTCACATTTCTCACAACCTCTATATTTAAATGTGATTCTAGTAAATGTTTGGCATTTCATACCATTGCCTCCTGCACCCTGGTCATGTATGCTGCAGATTGGGTTTCCACCACTTCTTTCCAGACATGCCCGCAGGGCGCGATTCATCTTCTGCTCCATCTCAGCGTCTCCTCTCTGCACTGCACCCAGATCTCTATCACTGGAGCTATCCCCCTGAACCTTTGAGTTAAATGGATTCAAACTGTGACATGTCTTAAAAAATTTGAGTGGATGAGCATTAATCTCAAAAAGTGATTTGAAGGTTATACTTGGACGGAGGAAGCTGCGCCTCCACCAACGCCAATTCTATACACTGGCCCTCCAATCTTCACCACTTCCATTCCTGATTGACAAGTGAAGAAATGGAGAGGAGGTTACATAAGTCATCTATCGAGATAAAGACAAGAACTTTACAGTAGCTTCTTCTTTTTAATTGGAAAAAAAAACCCAAACAAAACATTACCGGTCTCTGCCTCTTGTTTTTTTATGTGTGCATCTTCAATGGAACCCAGGCCACCACTGAACATGATTGGCTTGATCCACTCTCGACGCTCACCATTAGGCAGCCGCATGCCAAAGGAACGAGCAAAACCTACAGGATGAACAATTATTAATCCTAATGATGGAAAGAGGAACCATTATAATGAAAACTACTGGGTGATCAATCAAAAATGGTCATTGGAAAAATGTACAACCCTTAAAATAACCAAAACAAAAGTTTACTGTTACGTGGCAATGGGACGGACAACGTTTTTTTCCCAGTGTATCAATATAATATTTGAAAAACCAAATATAGTTGTGCTGAAGGTTCCGCTTACAAAAGCTCAAGGAAGTCAGCATAAACAGTTTGGGCTTGGGGACATGCTTGGGCAGGTGAAGACTGTTCAGTACCTGATATAACAGGTTCTCCAAATTTGTTGCCGTAGTCTGAGGCGCCGTCACTGGCCTCAATGGCTACCTGGAGTGGCGGGGCAAAGCTGCTGGGATACTCCCAGCCCTCACCTTCAGACTCCCAGGGGAGAACATAACCTGGGGTTTGAGGACAGTGGAAAGAAAAATGTATATTCTGTGGAAGACCCCAACTTAGTGAAGCACATTGTTTTACTGACCTGGTATATGAAGGTTGCCGAAGCAGTATCCTGCAGTACCAGCGATGACGTGGCCTCCACGGCCAGCACTTTGGACATCTCGGATACGACCTCCAGTTCCCGTGGTAGCACCGCTAAATGGAGCAACACCTAAAAATGGAGGGTTTTTTTTTTTTTCAGCTTACATTCAATTACACAAGTTGCAGACAGATGTGGGAAATGGTGCCGCGTGGAAACTTCGCAAAGTTCAATTTGACCTGTTGGGAAGTTGTGAGTCTCGGCAGTGAAGATGACATGCCGCAGCGAGCTTCGAGTCTCGTAAAGACTGGCTTGGGATGGATCGCTTGGGTAAAGGCACTCCACTTCCATTCCTCTGATACCACTGGACACGCACACAACCATGAATCAGTATGAAACATCACGCACCCTATTCAGAAGGTTTGAATTAATCATTTCAATTCCTACCTGCTGTTGTCGCAGAACTTGATGACATTGTTCTGGCTGCTGTGACGCTGGGTGTCCATTATGAGACTGAAGAGTGTCTCCTTCTGCTCCTGATTGTCGATCACCATGCGTCCCCGGAAGAACCAGTGACGGCTGTGCTCACTGAGTCAGCGGAGCAGATAGAAAGTGTCAGAGAATGAAATGTGCCATACCTGAAAACCACACAAAAAGTTGGCCAGCTGTTGCACCTGTTGGACTGAGCCAAGTCAAAACACTCCACGCTGGTGGGGTTTCTTTTAATCCGCTGGAACATTGATGTGTAAAAGTCCAGATCCCAGGAGTCAAAAGCCAGACCTGCATTACACAACAGACACAATCTTTAAAAGCCAAAGACCAAGCACAAGGGAAACTTTTGAGAACGATATCCCAAAATCTCTTTTTGGAGAAATGTTACATGATAGATTGGCACATAATCCATGTTATTCTAATTTGATATATTTAGATAATTTTAGGCAAATTCACCAAGATTTTTAAGATGACTGTGTTTTCCTGTAATTGTTTTTTGAAATAAAAAATTAACAAACTTACTTGACTCAATTTTTTGACACACATTTATATCTCATAACAGATAAGGATTGAGTACAGTGCAATTTTTGATATTTAAAGAAGTCCACCATATGCCAACACAGAAAGACAATATTTAATCCATGTCAATATGATGACCAGCTCTTATACATTGTACAATCTACTCTTTGAAATGTAATGCAAATAAACAGAAGCGATAAGGGTAACATGAGTGCACTGGTTAAGAAGAAAACACACAAACATCTTTGCACGTGAGCAAACTCCTGATTAGCAATTGAACTGTGCACACTGGATGACAAAGTACAGATTAATGAGAAACTGAATGGAATTTCAAGTTTGATATAGACCAACTGTCAGAATGGTCAGTACGTGAAATAAAAAGAAGACTAACTCGTCTGATCAACAATTTGCAGTGAAGGGTATTGATCATAGTAAGGCAAGATTTTTGGCAATACTGTATAAATAAAGGGACACCAGTAAGGTCTAATAACCATTAGACAGAATTTAATGACAGAGTTGGCTCGCAATGTTCTGCAGTTACATTGCTGCACTAGAATTTGGGAGGCAAACCAAACAAAAATTCCTTCGGATAAAAAGATGCTACTGAAGCTTCTCTCGGAAACAATATACTAGGCAGAAAATAACATACATGTTTTAATACCATAAATTCCAAACAAAATAACCATTAAATTTCTAATTTTATTCAATTCCGAGTAACAAGTACTTTGTAAGTTTTATTATGATAAAGGAGATCCTAGAGGCTGGGAGAGAGCAAATAAACACTGACAGAGGAAACATAACTTTTGCCCTCACTCTTCTAACCTGAATCAGATGAGCCACTACGATCTTCATTTAATGTATTTAAATGCTTAGGTCTCAATTGCCCCCAACACAGACACACAAGATAATTTGAGCCACCACTGCAGTCTTGTGACTTTAACGTGCTAGTAATAATCTTATGCAGCATGTGACATCTTAACTCTACCAAAAGACAAAACCTACTCACATAACCCTGCTTGAGTTGAAGAAGAATAGAGGTTCAGAATGAGGAGCGTGAAGAAAAGTTCTGATGAAGTTGAATGGGGTCAGAAAGAGAAATTTTGAAATTACAAAACTACGTACCCAGATCATCATTTGCTTGTTCCAAGGCTTTCCGACCCATTCCTAGGATGTCCACTTCAAACACCGGCTGAGGTTGAGTCTCCACAGCAAAGGAGGTGATGGGATGTTGATAGATGCACTCAGTCATACTGTCATGCAAACACTCAGTCAGCTTCTTTATGTCTTTGTTGAGCTTGTCCTCAGTCTCTTCATTCTGGGGCTGGAGGACAGGTCATAGCAGAGGAATGCAAACATCCATCTTTTTGGATCAGTGATCAGTAGAACAAGGGTTCTCTGCATGCAAACCTTGATCAGAAACCTGCGAGACTGTTCAACCCTCGTGACATTCGTGAGACCAACACTTTGGCAGATTGAGACAGCGTTGGTGGACCAAGCGGTGGAAAAGTTCAACCTGAAATAAAGAATAGTATCACTGATGTAAAGTGAAATTATGCATAGCAAACCATATACCAAGATTCAGTGTGATAGACTGAAGCGAATATTTGTCATTTCCAAAGCATTGGTCGCACAATTGATGAAAAGCCAACAGCTCCCAAAGTGACAGTCACCTCTTCCATATTCATTTTTAAATATATTCAGCATATGACATAGAAATTCCATTAAAGGACAACTGGACTGTCTAAGGTTACGATGTGTAATATGATAGCATTCACTCATCATCTACTAGTGCTATCTTTCACATTGAAACTCACATATGCAAATATATGGTCTCATTATTTAAAGTGATCAGTCACTGGTATGAATGATGGGTTTCTGACAAAGCTTTACAAATTTAGTAAATTTTTCAGATTGGTCGCAAATCATCTTTTGTGCTGTTCAGTAAGTTTCAGTTGTTGTTAAAACCCTATAGATAATGTTTTGTATCTGATGTGTTTTTTCATATGTATTTAGATATTGTGAGATCTAACAATGAAAATAACATCCCCATCCCTGGCATCAGATAACTATCGTACCTGGGGCCAATCTCGACCAGTTTATCCCCATAGCCCGCTGAGAGCTTGGGTTTCTCAGTCAGGGGCTCTGCCTGCAGAGATGGACCAAACAACCAGAGGAGGATCTCCTTCTGTTCTTCACTGAGATTCCCGCAACCTGCAGTGCAGGGAAGGAGGAAAGAGCACGGCAGGAAATTGATCAAACCAAGAAAGCTCAAGGCTTCACGATGTGACTGCTCTTGTGTTTGGTCATTCAAAATAAATATTCTCTGTATGTTGGCTAAAGGTTCGAGTGCTACTGGCAAGTGACTGCTATACATACCTGCCAGCTCCACATTGTAGCAGCACTCAGAAGTGATTGACAGATGGGGGAAGAGCTTGGTAGCTTGCTCAACGTTTCGCCCCTTCACTTCACTACCATAGAACCTTACGACAGTCATGACTGATGGATAAGGAAATAAAAACAAAATCAAATAAATACAGACCTTTGTAAAGTGACAATTGCTAATGATCGATGATTATAATCAGATTAAAACTTCTTTAAAGGCTGACCTTTGCTTCCAATCAATCCTGAAATTGACTTGAACTGAGTCAATATCATGGCACAGAACCATATCACCTTATCATGTAATACCTAAAAAATTCTTATATCTTCTTTTAAGTTTAGTTTAACATACTTTCTTGGTGGTCTTTATCAGTACACGGGCAGGGAAAAAGTCTCATAAACAGATTCTAAACTTTGGAGCGTCAAATGTATTAAAAGAAAAAAATCCAAAACCAATTATTCACAGCCATCCTCCTGAAAATAGGTAATTCATTGGTTTTGTTTATGTAACACACACACACACACACACACACACACACACACACACACACACACACACACACACACACACACACACACGTCTGTCAGGAGTTTTGTGTTAGTAGCCCCACCCCCGAGCCCCGAGGGCGCGCATATACGGATACTATCTATCAGGCTGGGTAGAGCGCAATACAGAAATTATAATAAATAATGATACGGCGATGAATGAGTAATAGGGAACAGGGAAATAATACGTTTTCCATGCTCATAGGTTATTTGATGTTATTTTTTTAATTTTACAATTTCATGATATTTTCATTTTGTTTAATTGTTTAGTATGACGTGCAGTAGTTAGTTGGGCGAGCTAGCAGACAGCTACAGGAAAGTTAGCAAACTTGCTTGGTATTGGTGCGTGGAAACACGTCCACTGTTAATATCTGAAATGAGAAGAGGGAAATGTTGGACTCACCTGAGATGAAGATGACCTTCTACGTGTCTTGAGTAGACAGAGGGCTTGTTTGAGCCGCGGACTGAGGATTGATGACGGACGGCTGGACAGACGCGGGGAAGTCAAGCACCCACGTGTGTGCCACGGAGTTGACTGCGCCTGCGCAGTGGGATCTTCACCGAGGCTTTTGAGGACGCGTTCCGCAGGAGACAGCGAGACCCAAATCGGAATGACTTTATCTGACTCCGGCTGACTGTGGCAAACTGATCCATCGGTTGTTAATTTGTAATGGTAAATTGGAATTTTTTAACCAGATAGACATCCGCAGTCCTTTTCCTGTTCATATGGTTTCTTATACGGTAGCCCCGAGCGTCCATACTACAGGATTTGTTGCAGACCGTCTTTCCCTCTGGTGTAGTGTACAACGTTGTTTGTCTAAGTCCTCCATTTATATCACTAACTTGAAACTTGTTTTTATAACGAAATCTAGTCATATGAATTTGATTTATAACATGTATAATCGTTGGTAACAAAGACACAGCGCTATTCAGACATATGTATTGTATTGGCTGTACTCCCTCAATAGACCTGAAGTGGCGTTTGTGGTGGTGTTAAAGGTCATTTGGCCCCGGGCATCTATTTGATGGGGGCATCCAATCAGAGAAGGAGCTTAGATTAGAAATTTCAAAATGTGATAAATCCTAAATCCATTTTTGGGGAAAATACTCCTAAAATCATGAAATATGTGCATGGGCTATTTCCCACGATGTGTGTTTATTACAGATTACTCCTTGCAATCGTATTCTTAATTGCAAGCTGTGAAAAGTCGTTTTCCAAACTTAAATGAATAAAAATATATCCGAGATATTCTATGTTACAGGAGCGACTGACCAGCCTGGCTTTAATAAGAATTAAAAGACTTTCTCACAGCTGATATAAAAAGTGAAGTAGTTCAGATGTTTTATGAGATGAGGTAGTATTTGTGGAAAAGAACGTCATGCACTTGATTGATTTTGATTTAAATTGAAATCGAATACAGCGGTCTCTTCACGATTCATTTGAGTTTATATATTCAAAATGTTTTCCTCTGTCCCATTTCTCAGTATGCGGAGAATAGGGTTGAATGGAGGAAGATGATTCACCGTGACGCCCCCTGAGGAGAACAGCCAAAAGGAAAAGAAGATTACTAATAACCTTTAAAATCTGTCGATGAGCCAAGGAAATGTAATAATCACTTAAAAAGGCTTTAAACTTCAGTTCATTTTAACTCCAAGGTGAATAGTCATTTGCTCTTTTGAATGATGGAAATAATGGCCGGATTATGAGCTGATGACAGAGGTGTTAAAATAATTACTTAACATCCAACATCAGTCAAAACTGCAGTTTTAGATATATTTAATAAATTAAAGCCAAGGTACAAAAAAATGTACATTTCACCCCTTCTTCCGTACTCGCTTTAAACTGAGACAAACATTGCTTTGTTTTTCTCCTCAGAAAGAGACCCTCTAACAGGCTGAGGAGCAAACACCAGGTTATTCACAGTTCTAATCAGCCTCCGAGGAAATCACACCAGAGCTGCTTCTCACTTAAACCCTCTGCCTAAATCATGTATTTCAGCAGTATCTTATGCAATTAATGTTTGCCCCTGGAACCCCTGAAAACCCCCCACAAAACACATACATGCTACATGTCTGCAGGCACCTCGGATAAAACAGTAGGATTAGACTGAGATAGTTTTATCAGAGACCACAAAGTACATTTCAATGCTGAGTGTTAATATCAACTGGTCCTGCCGATTCACCAAACAGTGTATTTTACATCTGTCACATCACTTCACCAATAATGTCTCTAGCAAAATGGGTGAGCACAGAATAACAGTGCTTATACTCATTCAAGACGTTGAATGACTTCTTCAGTCACCTCCTGTTGTCACTGAGCTCTCCAATCCTTTTTGGTCCTCTCCAAGGCAGTGATTCAGATGGATGAAAGAATTTGGGAATATTTTTCACAATTATTTTGTTTACATAGTTGCTTTGCAGTTTTAGAAAAAAAGAATAGATACAGTAGATACGTCTGGTCAATGATTGAACACTGACTGATCGTTTCACATGTTAACAAGGTGTTATAGGTACGTGTGTGATTGCTGGTGCAGCGGAGGTGAAAGGCTTGAAAGACATGGTCAGTCTTTTAAGAAGAGAGTATGGATTGAGGAAAGCATGGGATCTGAGTAAAAGATAGGAGGAAGTTATGCATGTGTACTGTAGGTCCAATATAAGTGCACTGAACAATACATCTGTGCATAAACAAACCTCTCATACACACATATGAACACACTCACTCAAATACACAGAATTGTTCAGCAATAAGTGTTATGCACAACTCGATAAATATTTTTGCACAATTACAGTGACTAAGCAGTCAGGATATTAAATCCTTCCACACACACAAGTTCCCTTCTCACTTTGCATCCTGTGCCCCTTTCTTGCTAGCGATGACTATGACTCTGTTTCCCTTCCAGCCATCAATCAAGACAGGCCTGCTTTAGCTCAGGGGCTGCTGCATTATACACCATCTGACCTAAGGAGACTGCAGTATGACGGGGTGGGGCTTTGTGTACATGAGGTACAGCCCCATATGAGAAGGGCTGGGCAAGACAGCAGGTTGTATTTGTGTCTAGTTAAAGCGGTGATTGATTTCCGTTTCCACTGATAGCCCCCCTTTATCCAAAGAAGGCATATGTAACAAACAAAAAACAAACAAATAAAAAGACAAATTTACAAAGCATTTCATGATCATTTGGCAAATGCAGAAGTCACAGGGGCATGAGTTGGAGAAATTATCTTAATGTGAATTTTCCCTGCAAGATCCCCACTTTCTTCCCATTAGCAGCAGCAGCAGCAGGACTGTCTATCTTCAACGTTCTATATGTGTATACATATATTCATATAGTTCATTTTATTTATTCTGAAAAATATTGTCTAGTAGCTACGTACGATACCACTACCATTTCATGTAGATGCTAATCACCAGGAAACAACCTAGGTGCCACAGGAAGATCTAGAAAGGCAGAACAAGACAGAGATAGACAGGTAGGTGAAGCAGCGTGCCAGGCGTGCTGCTCAGAGCTCTTCCAAAGGATATACTTTTAAATAATAGGAGAGAGAGAGAAACAATCAATCTTGTGACAGAAAACAAAGCACAGAGGTTAGCTTCCCTAAAGCCACTGAAGATTTAATGCTTGTCCATCAGTTTAAGGGTAGGTGGTCACAGAAGTGGTTCCATGTCTTGTTCTGCAGCAGGTGGGTTATCATTACAATCATGATTTTTCTTCACTGATGGGGTTTATAAGAACTGTGGTGTTGTGGCATCCAACTGTTTTGCACTGAGGGCAGAAGTCACGGTTAGGTGAGAGTTCAAGGGTAGAGTTTCAGTATTCAGCAGCGTACTCTGTACCGTGAAGCCCTCGGCACAGTAGTGAAAACTCCTTTACAATGTCTTTCACCCTCCTCTTGTTCACTCGTTCTCTGTATGACAAAGGAAACAGCAGAGTAGTGAAGGGCTAAGCAGATAAGTGTTCTGAAAAAAGAGTAACCAATGTGATGCACTGGCTATAATATCAATAATTCAAGACAATAATTAGTGATTACCAATTCTGATCATAGATGCAGGGAACAGGAAAGTCTAAATATCTAAATCTGTGCAGGGAGGCAAATACCTGAGTATCTGCTGAGAAAAGTTGTGTTTCTGTTCAGCTGTGACCCGCGATGATGCAAATCCAGGAGGCTGCAGCACCTCCTTTAACCACACAACGAGCAGAGAAAAGCAGTGCTTGTTCAAGCAGAAGAGCACTTCTGCAAACTGGTCCATCAGGCTCCGAGGTGCACCACCCCCAATACCCTGGGGAGAGCATCGCACTTACTATATCGCGACAACAAAGGTCTAAGACGTTTTATCGGGAAAAACTCTGTAATACTTGCAGAGTCATGATGATGTGGTGTGACAAGCAAGATAGCGCTACTTACCACCAGCACAGCCTGAATGAGTAGTTTGCCATCTTCCTGCATCAGCTGGCCTAATCGGGGCACATCTGAGCAGTGGGGTAACAGTTCAGTCTACAATGTGCACGCACAAGCACACGCGTGTGTGCAGACAGATGGACAGACAGACAGCGTTAGCTACATGGAAGCCAAAGGACTTACTCTAAATTAAGCAAACTTAAAATGTGGATGTGTGTGCATGCTTACAAAGAACAAGCATGTGGACTTGACAGTAGGAGCCTCAGGAAATTTGAGTGAGAGAATTCCTAGAAAGAGTGAAGGATGAATTAATACAAATAAACAAAGGAAGGATATAGTCTGATGGTAAGAGTTTGTGCTGACAGCTACTTTTTTTGGAAGAACTTTGGGAATACTCAATAATGGGCGATGGGGTGATCATGTAAATCATGTGCAAACTTACCACAGTGAAACACTGCTTTCACGTCAAGACTTTCAGACAAGAACAAATCGGGCTTCCGTTTGAGGGCCTAAAGGGAAGATAAAGGATTTCCACAATGAATGCCTCTGTCAGCCTCACCCCATCAGTTCTGCTTCACCAAATTCCACTGCATAAGCTACTTTCAAATACTGTTATCAACAATTACAGCTCAGCCTGGTAGTCAGATCTGTCAGCAAGACAGGACTTGGAACAGATCTGCCTACCAGTCTACAGGACTTTCTCCATCAGTTTACGAAAATCTATCCAAACTCATAGAGATCCTCCTACACGGAAATCAGCAGGTATAAAAAACAAATTGCAAAAAAAATAAAATAAAAATCAAACTTTGAAATCATTGAAAACTTAAGTCAAAACTAAAGGCAATGATGGTCTTGGCTTTGTCTCTGGAAATCAATTGATATTCGAAACATTACTTTTCCTTGTTTTTGGTTGACTGGGTCGAATATGCAACAGAGGAGTGCAAGTAATCAACATGTGCATAGAGAGTAATAACACAACTCATCTCCTAATAAACTCATTCAGGATGGAGGAGAGGAGAGAGGGAAAGGGAGAGAGATGAAGGTCAGATCTATCCAAAGATAGAAAACAAAGGAAGAAGAATGAAGACAAAGACAAAAATATAAAGCAAAAGAGCCATCAGCCAATTTGTCTGAACTGATTAATATTAGTTGAATATTAATTCATCTGGGCTTCGATTGGCTCTGGGCTGGAATGATTTCAGAGAAAGACTGTGCTCAGAAACTAACCAGTCACCTGGGAACCCAATGTTGACTTGACAGAGAAGGGATTTTGTCAAATTTGCATAAAATAACCAATATCCATCCACTTTTTTTTCTACCCTCCACAGCAATGCACTGATTACTAAATTCATCGGATACTCTCATATGACATACATGGTCCTGTACATTATATAAATTCTCACAATTTTAGATACAAACAAAGAATCCCAAACCTATAAACCTATAAAACCTATAAAAGATATCCACAAAGCAGATGTTTTAATGGACACAAAACTGTATACTTGACTTAAATCTTAAAATCTACTCAACACTAGTGCTGGCCAATATAATGAAATATGTCGGATATTGTCTGAGAAGTTGGCGATTTAAAATATATGGTCTTCCTTATCAGATAGCCATCAATAAACATATGTTGTTACCACTCGCTGTTTTACGATTATATAAAGGTTTCTGTGTACTTTAATAAGTGTACCATGTGAAGGCGATTGTGTCGTCAGGTAAATTAAATTCTCTGAGTCCTGCACAGTTAGGTGTTAGCATGGGGAGGTGACTGTTAGAATCTCGAGTGTTTGAGGAGAGAATGTAGTCTCTGCCTCAAACTTTCCCCTCACGATTCATTCCACTGCCTCACCTATGTGATGGGACACCTTAAGGTCCAATAACAAAGAAAAGAAAGAGGGAGTAAGAAGAGGACAGAGGGAGAAATTAGAAAAAAGAGAAGAATAGAAAGAGAGAACCCAACATGAATGAAATAAGAAACCAAAAACACACCTGAGCTTGGAGTTGCATAAATGAATCAACAATATCAGGATGATCCCTGGGTCCTAAAATATAATAAAGATGAAACTTAAGAAATCATAAGAGAATAAGAATAATATACAAACAGCAACTGAACAGATTCAACAGTCATGTGGAAATAAAAGAAAACTCAAAAATATTTCATTGAAATAATTCACACGTGAGTAAGGAACAAAGGGGAGGGGGGAGGGCATATGAAGCTTTGGCAGAGTCTTGGAAGAACAGACCAACCAAAAACAGAACTCAGGCAGAGGACAAAGACATGGGTCTGTTTGGAGAGAAAAAAGGAAGAAGTAACGAGAGAAAAAGAACAAACCTAAAAAAAAGAAACAAATGTGGGTTTGGAGTGGGAACCCAGGAGGCACCTCTGTTACTGTTACGGTTTGGAGGGAAATGGGCACCAAACCTGAATGAACCCCATTTTACCTCCTTCACTGAAACACTGCTGGCATCATCATGAGAAAAATTACATGCAGCATACTTCCCAGGTAGGAGTAAGTGTCTCAGGGGAAGAGGTTATTGTCAAAGGTCCATTCAGTACTGGTCAATAAGAACCCCGTCTTCAAAGGATGAACCAACAGCCATCAGTAGGAAATCACACGGTCACTACCTCCCTTAGGCTGGACACAGACTACAAGACTTTTTTTTAAATCTTTTTTTCATCCATGGATTGCAAATGATGAACAATTGATACAAACAATCCCTGTAGGCTATGGAATTCACTTACAAAGTCCTAACTTGCAAACATGATTTTCTCTGATGGGTCAAGATCGATATTGAAGGGATTCCAAAAGCAAACTAGAAATGAAACAGGACCAACGTCTGTAGTGAGCGCCCAGCTATAGCTGTTCCCAGACTCCAAACAACTTTACTGCTCAACACCCCACCACCAATCTTTATCCACACACAAACCCCTGAGAGAGTACAGGGCTTATTCAGGAGGCTGTGATCATGAACACTGCTTTAATCCTGGCAAAGCAGTGGCTGCAGCTATCCAGCCAGCCAGCCGAGCTCTGTTTCATCTCAGCCAAGTGAATAAGAAAGTGTTCTCATTGATTTGACTGTATCCTGTGATGATACTGTCTACTGAAGGGAACCTACTTAGAAAAGAAGGAATTAAAAGGCAGGAGGAGCGGCAGCCATTATTTAACCAGTAAAAGCAGGAAAGGAGGACAGGGAAAGGGGGCAACACAAACGGAGGGGGCAAGGCAGGAAAAGCTGGCACAAGAGCCCTAGGTCTCGTCGGAGATTACTTTGGCTCATTATTGTCTCTTTTATGTAGAAATAAAAGTCAATGGTTTGGCAAAGGTGCCACACACAAAATAAAACAACTACTCTCAAGTAGGGCAGGCCTTTTCATCAGCCCAAATCCCGCAATTCATATTTTGACACCTCATAATTGAGAAAGTTATGAGTAGGTTGATTAATTTATAATTATCACTGCAATTCGTGTGGGTTGATTGCGGCTGAAAAATGTAAAATAAAGTAAAGGACTCTTTCATTAACTCACAGCAGGGTGCCAAAAGGGTGTCTGAATTGATAAAATGATTTGAAGTTTTATTTCCACATTTTGAGCGCAGACCTTTTTGTTGTCGTCTTACATTCAAGGGGTCTAAAGGTTCATTAAGACATTAGAGTGAATTCTTGGCTTTTAGTTCATTTTTTCCTTTGTGACTCCCCAAGCTGATCTTTTTTCTTGTCAAAAAATATCTGAAGTTATCAGAGGAAAAAGGAGTAAGTGTTGTCATAGAAGATTAAAAACATACCATCACTGCACACATTTATTTTTCTTTTAAAAACTACCCACTTTCACCAATGTCCTACAATACATGATAGTCTTTTGGAGCTCAAGGACACATATGTGATCAGAAACATTCAGATAGATATCACTGAATTAACATGTTTTTCACAGTACCAAAGTCCCACCCCTTCTATACCCCCTACCTTGCTGGAAGATGGACAATGTTACCGAGGTAACAAGCTCAAACAGAGCTTTGATGGGTGGAAAGTGTTCTGTTTCACTGGCAAAGATATGCACCATCTGAAACAGCAAGACATTACGTTGGACATTTACTGTGTTTACTTGCACTTAAGAAACCACGTCACAGGAGGAGAATTGGCAGCAGCTTGAAACCATATCTTGGGGCAACCTATACTTGATATATAGCCTTAAGACAGACAGAGACAAAGGATCCTCTTACTGCCTAAACCTATTGTGAATTAAACCTATTTTTTGAAAAGTGATGAATAAAGATGTTGATTTTCAACTATTCAGTCAGATTATATTGGCTCAGTAGGTATATGCAGTAAGAAAAAAAAACTCTTTAAATCAAGACATAGTATTTCATTTCAAAGCAACTGAGCCAGGTTTTACAAATGTAGTCATATTTGAAAACAGGCATATTAAGAATAGCATTAATCCATGCGGTTGCCACAGCAATACCCTTTCTGCCTCAAGCCAAAGACCAGAAGCTATCTATGGACTATATAAAGATATTGGTGAAAGATAAAATAACTACATAAGACAATAACTGGAGTATCGATAAATATCATTAACAAGACCAAGTCTGGTGACAAGTATACTTTTTGTATGTTTTTTTCCCCCACACATTTTTAATGTGTCCTTATCAACGCATGAATATTGTGAATATGTTTATGTCTGCATATAGCCTGAGTATTTGAAGAGGAGCCCGCCTCTCTGTACGCACACGCACGCACGCACGCGCGCACGCACACACACACACACACAACAAGGCTTGTACCTGTCTTGTGAGGTCAAGAGCCGAGGCCTGGGGAATTGTACTATACATCTGTCCCAGCATCTCACTCAGCTGAGATACCATTGGAGCAAAATCATGGAGCAGAGTTTTCACAGACTTCTCAAAGATGGCGCACACAGCCTTAAGAACAAGATTACATCACTGTAACTGATATGTCATGTTCAATTCAGAGAACCACTTTCTGATACAAGCAAGTCGGACATTATGTGCTCGACTTACCTCAACAACCTGTGAATCATTGAGCCACTTGCTGAGCACAGTCTGTATGAGAGCGAACACTTGCTGCAAAACCACCACAACCTAGAATATACAAAAAGCAAAGACATTACCAAGTAGTATCATCATACATTAATATTTACACATGAGTGAAAGCTATGGGACCATGGAAAATGACTGGGCAAAACTTTTCTGTGGGCCATCCTCCGCCATCCTCCCTCACTTAATACAGGCATCATCTGAGATGAACTGTGGAGGGGTTAGGGTAGTAAAGTTTCTATGGATTTTGGAATCATATGCAATACAGCCTTTTATAACTTTACAAAACCGTCCATAGATATAGTCCTTACACTGAAAGTTAGAAAGAACCTCCAGACACTTCTTGCTATACTGCTCTTGTGACACAACTTACAGGGTTTGGTCCGGGGGAGGGTGGGGCTGCTTTGACAGGTGGTGCTGAGCCATCCGTGGATTCATCATCCTGCTTGCTGATATCAAGTGTTGTAAACAGGTTGGATAGCAGACCCAAGATATGGATAATTGCTAACTTATTGGATGGGTTAGGCTGAGGGTACAAAAAAAACAAAATATTATTGAAACTGAGCATTTCAAGTGTGCAACTTATTGTGCATCAGACTCAATGGGCCATTAGTATGTCGCTTAAAAATTGCAGCTAAGCCACCAGCATAGCTCTCACGATGGCAATATGTCTCTTAATGAGTGCCAGGAAATATGATAGATATACATGGTGCTTAGAGAAAGAATTCCAGTGACTTTGTGTTGCCAGCATGGACTTGCCTCTCACTTAACCTTTGAAATTCCTATCTCTTACATGGACTGGCAGAATATTTGGCATAGACATTCATTTCATTCTACTGAAATGAAAAAAAAAAAAGAATCTCTAATATAATTAAGTCTTACATTTTCTCACCCCAGCAAGATGACATTTCGGACAGAGTAACAGGATACTTGATCCACACATTCCTAGCAGTTCCACAAATAATCCCCTTTTTTGAGATCCCTTGAGATGTGTGAAGCCCAAATTTCTTTTATGGCTCAATTGGTGCAAAACAAGTGACATTCCTGTCAACTCCGCTTATGAATCTGAACTTCCACTTTTTTTTTTTAAATACACATTGCATGATTTGATGACTTAACATGATGCCATAGTGATTTCTAAACATCACTGAAAAAATACAGAATATTAGTAAGTGACCAATAAATAAATGCAGGGGGTATGTCTGGATGTTGTGAGAGGCTCCTTTACATCTTTTCCTAGGCCCTTGAGAACTGATATCGTTTAAGCCCATTCATATGAGATATTAACAAGAGTCAGGTGACAACCTCTCTGACTTCCTCATCTTATGAAAATAAACAGTCTATTGTTTGCTTGCAAAGTGAAAATATACTGGTTTTATATACATCCAGGGGATTTGTTTGTATGTTTAAATCATGGCTAATTATAGTGTCACATTACATTCAATAATACAAAGCATTCATTGCACTAATGTTAGAGACTTAAAAGAATAAGTGATCAGCATGTAGGGCTAGAAATTATAAATTAGAATTAATATCATGATATTCAGAGGCCTTATTGAATAATACCTGGTACACTTTGGAAAATTTAAAACTAGCTTCCACATCTGTAATCAGTAGGTCACTAGACCTTACACACTTATTCACTCTAATGTAATAACGCCTGAAAATGTGTCCGCTAGGTGCCACTATTTGACTACAGGGTCAGAGTCTGATATCGTAGTCTGATGTAATGCTGATGCATCAAAATCTAGACAGAAAGCAATTACTAAGATAGGAAGTCAGGGAGGAAGAATGGGATTTTGTGTATTTGTGTGTGTGATGTGTCTGTTGTGTGCGTTGGGGTGGAGAGACAGCAACAAAGATAGACTGAGAGAGAGAGAGAATTGAAAGGCTTCATCTAAGCTGACCTCTATTCACCTTGCCTGAGGTCTTTTATAATGACGGAACAGCCACTCTGCTTTGTTCCATATACACTCTGTCAAACTACATGTATATTCAGATAACGAATACTCCAGATTTAAAACTTCTGTAACAATGTTGGAAAATATAGGAATGTTTATTTGAAAATAATAAAGAGCTGATTTTAGCAATACCGTTTGAATGCACATCAGACCAGGAAATATGCTTGAGTAGTCTCATTTTAGTTTGTTGAATTCAATTTGTGCATTTCTCTTGCACAGTTTGTGCATTTGAGTACTTCTTCTACCCGAGTCACTTGCCCGTAGTGCAGGGTCAAATCCAATCTGGTACCACGGAAATGCAGTGACACCACATAGACACAAATTCTGTTGCTACTTGCTGACATCAAACTGTGCCTGATCTGGTTGTGTTTGTTTGTGTGCAAGGCTACATGCTGGTGTGTATACGCACCATCTCATCCGCAAGTTTTTCAAGTTGCTGAATGTACGGGGTGATGAGGGAGTGAAGGTTTCTTAAGATGTCTTCCACAGGGAGCGCTGAGAGCAGGAAGCCAAGAGCCTGCATCAGCCACATACACTGACTTGTCTGCCGCAGGAAACAATTAGGATTTAGAATTAGTTTGAGTAAGCAAGTTGTAAGATTTAAACTTTGAAAAGACCAGTGTGCAAGGTTTAACAGCATCAGTTGGCCGAAATGGAAAATCAAAGCATACTTCACTTTAATTTGTGTGTTATATGCTGAAACTGAGATTAGTTAAGGTGTTTAGGCTAGCTTGGAATGACTCCTATAGAGCAGCATTGACAGCAGGTCTCCTTCCATAGAGCCGACAATGTTGGATCTACAGCATGAGTTATTAAAAACACAAGCCTGTTTCCTTCACAACTTTGTCAGGAATATTTGGATTTTCCCTCTTACGTACCCATTTAAGCTACTGCTTTTCTGGACAAAGTAGTTGAGATTGTTGGCTAATTTTTTGTTTTAATGTTTTCTTTTTTATTCATATTTCATTATGAATGCATAAGGTCCAGCAACTGCAGTTGAATTGTTTATATCAAACATCAACAAGCCGCTGAAACTGGTTGGCTGGATGGCATAGCAACCACAACAACTGACAGTCCAACAGAATTCATAAGAGCACACAGAAGATGAAGAACAAAGCAATGAGGTAAGAGAGCTGGATAACATTAGAGACTGATGGAACTGTAAACCACATTCCCCATCTATTATTATGAGATATATCAGCTCACAGGACATTTGACAAGCAGCCTATTTTTAACTTAAGTGATACTGTGACAATGGTGTTCTAGTAATGTTAAATCTGTTACTTCTGAATTAGTAAGGTCATAAATAAAAGCCTTACTTTTATTCTATATCTTGCAGTTGCAAATGAGCAGTTAAATCTAAGTGCCTATTTAACTTAGATCATTGTAGACACTAAATGTTTACTCAAATGATATACCAATTGTGGTCGGTGTGTATTTTTTTGTTATTTTTTTGGTTATCAATCTTCTCACATAAATGACAACACAAACAAATGTGTTTGAGTTAGCAGTATTACCAAGTATTATCTGTGATTGATTTTTTTCACCCATTGTATTTGGACAAAATGCAAAATAACAAAAAGCTCAAACAGTATCTTGTGTGTATATATATGGTTCTGCATCTACAGTAAATCAGGTTAAGTCCTGGTGAAACCTAATGAGGTTTGCAGCTCTAGGAGATTTTATAGATCTATTCCATGGCAGTTTGGATTTCGGATGCGCCTGAGACATTCAGGGTATCAGAAGCATAACCTGCTATTTTGACTATCCTTGATAAATAGGAGGAAAAGAGGAACATTGTATTTGACCATTCAGCTCTTCACCCTATTTTACAATGATGCAAACTGTTGTTTCTGACTCAAATGTTATCTTCTAGGTAGCATGATACGTAACATTTATACAAATGTTGGGAGAGGTGATACATGTGGTTGCAATGTGCAATGTAAACACTACTCCTTTAAAACTGCTGCACTGATAAAATAAGCTGCATTCATAAACACAAGTCACTTCTCTGCTGAGAGTAAATATAATGAAGAAAAAAGAGGATACAAACTGACCTTGTGGATTTGTTTAATAAGGACCTCCTTGAGGGGAAAAAGAAAAGAGTGATCATTTTACTCTGACAGCACAACAAAACCTGCCACATTTAGCATTGAGCACTTTATGTCTGTAAATGTTATTTATAGAAAGAAGCAATATTAGAGGAGTATCTACCACCTTAAGATGTTAAAATCATGGTGTTGTCCTTCATGTGTCACTTACCTGAGAGACAGCTACTATGTTAGTTGCGTAGGGCGGCAAGTCATATTTGCATTCCCTACAGATTTTCTTAAGTGTTGACACAGAGGAAACAGAAAGGTCTGGATTGCCTAGCGCCTGTAGTACCAAGGGCAAGACATTGCTTAGCATCACTGGGTGGTCTGCCAGCCACTCAGCCAGAGCACCTGAGAAGTTCATAAACAATTAAGATTCTAAATGAGTGACAATTCCGGTGAGTCATGCAAGTGAAATGTTGCCGTATCATTTGCCTTAAAAGTTAAGATTCCATCTTAATTAGTACATTTGTCTTACCAATCGTGAACATCACTGTGTCTGCTAGCTGTATGTTGTTTATGTTTATTCGCGGGATTAGGCCTATTAGGCCTGGAATGACATCAGAGTAATTTACGTCTATCGTCTCTGCTATGGACTGAAAGCCATAGAGCAAAGCTTCTGTATGCTGTGGAAGACAATATAGTGGATTTAAAGCTGGAGATTAAAGGGAAAGTTCAAAAGGACAAATAACATGTATATATCAACTCTAAAACTCTATTAAGAAAAACAACAGAATTTTAGTTATTCAATGTGGTATGGATTTCTTTAAGCTTGGTATCCAAAACACATACATGTTTCTCTCTGGCTGTGTATAAGTGTGTACCTCACCTACCTGCCATGATGTGGGTTGTTCATTAGTCAGCAGCCTGCCAAGTTTATCATACAGATTACTTAGTAGTTCTGCTCCCAGCATCTCATAGACATACATCAGCGTGTCTGAGATATCCACCCTGAAGGGAAGATGTTCACAAATAGAAATCTTAGTAGTGTAAAATCTTAGTGTATAATATTTGACAGTCAAGTGAGTCAGTTTGAGACAAGACACGTACTTGCTGGTTAAACAATTCACACACCATTGCATAGCACAAAAAGACATGTAAAATATGTCTGCAGACAAAAGGCATAAACTTAACCTGTAGATCCGGAATTGTTCTTTCTCATCTGAAGACCATGAAGCATACTCTTCATCAGACGGGAACTGGGCTTTATGAAGCAGAACATCTACCAGCTGGAAATACACTGGCCGGTAGACTTGTAGGTAGACTGCCTGCTTATCGGACTCAAACAACGTGATTTCATCCTGAATAGAGAGCAAGGAGAAATTTGTGATTGGTACAAAACAAGCAACCCCCCAAACAGCATTTATTTTTTGAAGCAACATTTAAACCAAAGGCAAATGCTATTATAAACCAACTATTTATCCTTCATTGACCACACTAACACTCAGGCAGTCAATCCATTGCACTGGTAGGCAACAAGGCCAATAACAGTGCCTCCCACTTCTGTCTGCTTCAATTAATTAATTTCAATTACATGTAATAGAACTTTGAATGGTTGTAGCACATACCACTGCAAGTGCAGGGTACAGAACCTTTTTCAGTTTTTGCAGGTCTACTATCAATTATATGCAATACTGTGTCTGAATAACTTTGAAATTCCATGTGGTTTACCATTACATTAGAAACCATATTTTACCTGAAGTGTATACCAAAACGTCAGGGTGAGGGAGCTGGTTGTCTCATTAACTGGGTAGTGACCAGGAATGCCAGTACAGAACATGATCATGTTGACTAAAGCCAGGAAGTTCTGCCAGTGATCCACCTGCTCCAACAGGGTCCTAGAGTGAGGGGAATGGGAAGCTGCTTAGTGCAGTTTGAAAATAATCATCGTATCTTGTATTAACAGAGACACCAAAAGGAATGAATTAATGGAGCGATTTAGAGGCAAAAAAAAATTCACAATAAGCTTGTGTATCAAGTGTTCATATTGCCTAGATAAGCTGAAAATATGTCCTGGCTTTCTTCATTTCCAATTCTCAAACCTTTAACAACTTTATGAAAGACTGCCTGAATTACAGAGCATCATTTACCTGTACAAATAAGATTTTAGAATATGCTTCAAAACATTTATACAAAGTATGTCATTGAGACAACAGAAACACACCTGGAGTGGTTTTCTCCCAGTGTAACGGCAATGCGGCATATACCATGGCAGGTTTCCATGTCTCCATTCTGAACAGCGTCTCTTAGCTGCTCCTGTAGCGCTAGCACTTGAGGAACAAGGTTCAGCAAGGTGTTCACATATCTAAAAAACAGAAAACCATGTTTATCGCAAACCCCCCCAAAGACAATTTGATGTATCTACCAGACTGTTGTACAAAAGAAGAAAACCAGGCATGAATAGCCAGAAAGACTACACCTGATTCACGTCGCTCACAACTAGGTTTATGGATGTATTGCTACTTCCTAAGACAAGTGTTTATTTCAAATCCAATCTCCGACCAAGTAAGTCCAAACTCTGATCCCACACACCCATCCTAAAAACCCATATCCATGGGGAATTGGAAAATCTATTGGAATCTCCTACTCAAAAACTACAAGGCTCTCAGTTATATTGTCTCCTTCCTACTGTCTCAGCTTTCTGTCATTGTCTTGCATCACAAGAACACAAACTATAGAAGTGCTACAGAAATACAATGTTATAAAAATGCAAGAATTAACACAATTAGTCTGCATCATATCTGTGTCTTTTGACTATGTTAGATGATAACCTCTACTCACTCTTACTGACCATGAGATGACATGCATGCATATATTATTTCACAATGCCATAAATAAACTCCTATGCATTTGTGAGAGCTGTAAAAATGTGTGCCAAAACCCCAAGGGATTTTGGTATGTTGGGGGTACTGCAGCTTTTTGCAAGTGTCAATAGGACATGGCTTCAAATCATTGAATATTCATCAAAGACACCACAAGGTTGCAAGATATTGGTCTTGTTGATGTCTAGTATTAAACGGTGCCCGAATGATCCAATCACAAATGGACAGATTTCAGAGCATGAGTGTGTGAAATCACTGTCAATTGGCTTTCACTTCCCTTCTCTGCGTGAAAATAAACAAAATGTTTTTTTTATGTAGGCAAGATTGTTTTTTTATAGCAAAAATATTAAGAGTGATAGGGATATTTTGATATGCTGCTCACACAAATATAATTTGATCAGTACCATGTAATTTCTATTTTCTGTGGTTTGTCACCAAATAAAACATCACATCCAATCATTTCCACTGACCTTTCATTACTTACTGAAATAACATCTGTTGCATGTGATTTGCTGAATTATGACAGAGCAGAGAGTTGGTTGAGCTAAATTTACTTTTGATGACAGCATGAGTAACACATGATGTCAATTAATGAATCTGAAACTCACTCGAAAATGGAATCTGTCTATGAGTGCCCTACCATTTTAACTGCTGTGTAGATAATAAAATCCTGCTGAATTAATTAATTAATGACGACATAGTCCAGAGAGAGGTGTAAACATATTGTATTAACATTTCTAAGAACACATGACGAAATGGCCGAATAATCATTTCTGAATTACTTCTCAGTGATTGCAATGTGCCTGGATCATTGTGAGTGACTGGATCATTCAGGGCACACATAGAAATGGATGGATGGATGCATAGATAGATATTAAAGGTCTGCCTGATATCAAAATTTTAAGAATGATGATTTGGACACAAATTAAAACCATTTAATTTAGATGTATTTGAGATGAAAAATATTTTGGGTCCAGAATGAAAAGAGACCTTTTCTATATTGTACACAGAGCTTGCACCAACATTAACATTACACTGCCTGCATATTGTCATTTTGGTATATTGCTGATGTGAAAGGGAAATTAGCCGTTATGAGAACCCTGTTGTCATGGAAAGTAAAAGGTGGGGATGTTTAATAACCCCACTGCATCAAAGCACCTGCTCAAAAACAGTCTGGCACCAGCAGGCTGCAGACTCAATCCACTACCCTGTTGTCAGCTGTACATCAGAAATATGCTCAGATGTCTTTGCACTGGCCGAGCTGAGTCAGTCTATAGGATCAAAACTACTCAGTTTTGTTTTTGTTGCAATAGCATATGCACCAACTTGGTATATCTGCAAAAGATCTTTATCAGCTAACATACTGTCAAAATGACAGTCTTGTCCTTTCACCTGTCAATTACATTTTTTAAATGAACTTCTTCTATTCCCTGTAAAAATATCCAAAGAACACAATTTCATTTCCAAAAATCTCAAGAGTATTCTTTGTGAGATAATGAAAAGTACTGTCAATTTTTGTCTTCTTTCCTTTTTGTCTCAACACCTCATTTCAACACTAATGTAATTCTCTATAGAAAACAATTTTAAAGTAGAAGGGACCACAAAAAATGCTGATTTAAGCCCTTTGCTCTGCAGGTTAAATGCTTTCATGACAGTTATTTCCCCTGGGAGTTCATATTGGCAGAGAAGCTAAATCTTTGGACCTAAATTATGAAGGAAATTCCCTAGCTCCGCAGAGAAGTTATTCAGCTTTTTCTGGAAAGAGCTCCACTAAGATGACGTGATGTTTATGAATATGGCCTCGCCTTATTAGCTGGTACCTGTGTGTGTCCTGGACTACACCGTCCTGTAACTACAGTGTAAGGATTGACTGCACTTAGGTCCAAGTGAGTGACTGTGTGAACACGCTTGAATGGCAGACTTACACTTATGCACTCAAAAGATCATTCATTTTTAACGAGAAGCTTTGCAGATGCAGGTCATGCACTCTTGGCGTAGGAAGAGGATGCAGTGTGAATGGAAGGAGATTAAAAGCATGTTTTCTCATTAGAAATTATGCTCTGGATCTTCCTCTGACACATCCGACACGTCCAAATCATTGCTGTCCTCCCTCTGGTCTCTTACTTACTCCCTTCTTGGTATATACTTTTTGCCTCTTTCCTGACTCCTCCTCTATTTTTTTTCCTAAACCCAACCACTCCCCCGCCCTCCATCCCCCCATCTCTCTCCCCACCTCTGATCCCCTCGGCAATTACTGCAACACTGAGACAGAGAAAATGGGTTGCCTGGCAACAGGATGCAGCTGGACCAATGGCATGGCCCCAAATGAGTTGACTGTAATGTGTTTAAACAGAGGGAGAGAACAAGAGACAGGGAGGAGGCCTTAGAAGTGATGGTAAGGGAAAAGAGAGCACAAAGAAATAGGGGTCGTATAAAAGATCACATAAACCAAGACAGACAGATCTAAAAATGGAAAAGGGTGGGTATAAATAAAAAATAAAAAAAAACATACAGATGCATTCAGCTCAAATGAACAAATTAAGAAATGTAATACTATTTATGAATAATAATGTACTGCTAAAAACACAAATCATGTTTGCATTAAGAGAGACAATCAATTAGAAAGTCAGGACTTTTGGGAGTCCATAAGAGATACACTAGGGTGTGATAATGCTGAATCATGGAAAAAATAGCCTGAAGATCATCTTGGTGATAATTCTTCAGATTATCAAAACAGGCATTATTAGAAGAAATTGGATGTCCCTGCTCACAAAACAGCGTTTATAATATAAGTCAAGCCCCATTTGCTGTGATTTCTTGCCATCTGCTGAGAATGACACAAGAGCTATTATACGGACATCTTTGTAATGCCATCAGAAACCTAAGCTCTTGTCTGTACAGGAATGTTCATGGACTCAGATTAAGTCTGAACACACACTCCAACACCTTCCTTTGCCATCTTCACTCTTCTAGCACCCGCTCTTCTCTGCATAGTCCTATCACCCCCGCTCTTCCTGTCTCCCGCTGTAGGGGAGGAGTAATGGGTTCCTGCCACGTCTGAATCAACCAGGGCATGATGACATCTCTCCCCAACTCTGTAACCATAGCAACTCCAGTCAACCGAGAAATGCTGCTCTCTTCCCCCTGGCTGTCAACTTGCCTTGTATCAAACCCCCACAGTCCACTATCCTGCTGGTGCCCACCCTGTATGGTCCCTATCTTTGACAAATGCCCCTCTTATGTTTTCCTTCTTTGCCCCTACTCCCCCTCCCTCTGCTTCACTGAAATTTCTGCATGTCAACAACACAACATTTTATGGCACTGAGTGACCCACATATATACACACCTTTGGGAGTCCGGCTGGGATATGACGTTGACTATAGCCTCCACTGCTGTGTCAAAGAGCTCTGGGTCAGGCAAGGCACTAAAGCAGTCGTGCACTAGGCCTTCGCTCTCGCTGAGGGGCACATCTATAAGTACCCAGGATGACAGGCACCGCAACACGCGAGCTTTCACTGCCCCAGGGCTATCTGCCCTTCGCAGCAGTTGCTGCAGTAACGGACACACTGACCCCCACTCCCGACCCAGGGCACCTCGAACCTACAGGGGGAAAATAAGTAAGGTCAGACTAGAAGCTTATTGTGAATGTGCCCATCCCCTGCTTAATGAGTTGGCCATATGTCATTTGAAGCACTATCATGATGATAAGGCTTTTTCATATAGCTACTAACAAGATAATTATTTTGATACCTATGTTGGAGTAATACCAAGAAATGTTTGGACAACCAATATTTTTTGAAGAGAAAAAATGTTTCAGACATAATTTTTAAAGTACTGTACTGATACAATGAGCTGTATGGACTTCTTACATGTGTAATCCAATAACTGGAAATAATACCATTTGGAGATCATTAAAACAGTGAAGGCAAAACACAGACAACTTATAAGGCAGACAAACACTCTGTCAGCTTTCAGCTAGAATAGTTATGATTCTGAAATCCATCTCAGAAATGTTTATGATACTGTACTAGCTAAAAATTAATGATTGGTATCAGCAATCTGATACCCTGGAGGTTATTTCTGTGTGCACAGCCACTTCCCAGTTAGCTCAGTTCTTCCACAATAGTGCATAAAGGAAATCAATATTACATAAAGGAAACAAAATATACACAAAATATTACACAAAGGAAATCAATCTTCTTTTCTGTGCAAAAACATCAGCCTTCCTACTTAGGAACTTACTCTATCCTTGCCACAGGCCACCTTTATTGGGGAGTGGTGAGGAGTCTATCTCAATAGCAAAACAACAGCAAACATGCACTTCTGCTTGGAAAAATGCCACAACTGATTTTCTGATAAAAATTGTTGACAAAACTAAGAAATCAGTTAATAAACATCTCATATTCCTTGGAAAACCTGTGACAAACAGACAGCAGTAGTTTTGTAGGATGACTCTCAAAGCAAACCGGAAAATAGAATTGTTTGTACTTGTTAAGGTATTAGAAAAGGCCTACCCTTTGGCCAAGTCATGAAGAAACAAGGATGTCACAATTAAATTATCCAGGTTAAGTAATACATAATAGAAAAGTACTTGATCTGGATTTTAAGACTGATCTTTAGTTTTCAAAAATGTAATGGCACAGCAATCTACTAAAAAATGACAAACATCCAATTAGACCTTGGCGAAGATGTTATGTGTCATTTCTAACATAACTGCTTAAAGAAAGGATACCACTGACACTGGAGACACAACGCCATTTTAAGTGCTCTTTTTCTTAGATTCATTTTGGTTATTACTGTGAACATTATTGAAAAAACAAAATGTGTTACAGCAAACATTGTCAACGACTCAAAGTGGGAGTTGTTGACGTACCTGTCCCTTACGGTATTGCGGCAGGCGGCTTGTCTGGAACTCCTCTGGAAGGACAGTTAGTAGTTCAAGCAATGCTAGGCACCGTGCCTGGCCATCTACCCCTCCCCCCTCCTCCTGGAACACCCGCACCATCTCTGCCACAGCACCAGGCCAGGCTTCAGGCATGGTGTTGAGCGCCAGGGAGGCCAGGGCCACGCACAGCCGAGTCAGCACCATCTTGGAGCCTGAGGAGAAGCAGGCAATCTGGGAAAATAGCTGGCTCTTCAGGGACTCATACTGGTCCGTGGGAATGTCTGACCAGTAGCGGGAGATCTTGGTGTAAAGTGCACTTGCACCAAAATATTGGATCTCTGGCACCTAAAAGTTATAGGATTAATGAAAATGATGCAATGCTTTTTCTCTGTGTGTTTTTGTGAGTTTTTGAGAAAAGTTTGAGTACCTTGTCCGGACTTAGGAGAGCCCAGCAGAATTGCCAAGCCTGAGGGGACACCTGGGCCTGCATCAGCCATTTCTGAGCCAGGTTCTTGTTGTCCATATTGGGATCATAGTACATCTGCTGAAGGGCCTAGAAGTTAAAGAGACAGAATTATAGGGTTATAAGAATCCATAAAAACTCTAAATGGATCACTGTCCATGCTGGAAAGGCTTGCAAGTATTTTGCATGGTTGCAATGCACTACGATCTTTTCTTACTCGCATACATGTAAGTATTTACCCCAAAATTCTGAAAAACAGAGAAAGCAACAAACTTAAAACAGGCATCTAACATGAGGTTCTAAGCAGATTCGGGTTCCAGGGTGCAGTTAGAATAGAATGTAATTAGCTGAAGAGAAAAATAGATGTATGTTGAGGACTTTTGAGTGAGAAATGAAACGAAGAAAAACAGGAATAATAATTAATGACACACTGTCTTTACATTACATTACAGTCATTTGGCAGACCCTTTTATCCAAAGCGACTCACAAAGAACCGTCTTAATGTAAGGTTCCTCTTCTTAACTCTTTAAGCACACTCATTCCTTTACTGTTAACCTCCTTCTTCCCTGCCTTTTCAGTATCACAGTTTATTCTTCATCTTATCGCCTACCTCCCATTTAATTCCAACCCTCTGATACCCATTTCATTTTTTACTTTTTCAATCTAAATATTTTACCATTCCCTCATGACAACTGTGGCAAGAGGGTTAAATAATACCCTCAGGAAATGTCTGTGGGAAGTGTCAAAGCTGGTGCTCTCATCCCATTTGTCATCATGAAATAGTATTACCTGACTTCAGTGTGTAAGACTCCTAACAGTGCAAGCTAGACGTTAATTGGCGAGAAAATAGGAGTTCTATAGGTCCAGTTCCAGCAGGTGCTTCAGGTATGCAAGTTTCTTTGAATTTCTGATATTGGAAGCTCTACTACACCAATACCTACTGTACTTGTCAGATTTAATACTTGTGAGAATCTTCAAAAGAAGTTTGACAAAAATAAAAAACTGCTCCTCTGAAAACGGGTGACGATGCAATACTTTCTCTCTGGAAATAAAAAAATAAAAATGCATTTAGACCGTACAACACTCCATGAAAAAATCTGGTGAAAAAGATTTTATAGTACCCGGGTTTGTAAATAATTTTCTGAGTGTGCGTCATGCCATCATTCTAAGATCAAATATAAAGATGATTTTTGTCAGTTAGCTCTGCTCAACCCCCTATATTTAAAGATAGCTATGATATCAGTGTTTGCAGCAGATAATAACAACAGTCCACTGTGTAATCAAATCTACTCATCAAATTTCAAATAGTGCCATGTCTATGCCTGACCATATCTGTCGTTACTAGGGTTTGTATCAAGCTCAAAACACAAAACAGCCAAGGCATTTTACTGTTTTTATCTTTTCTAATAAAAATATCGACTATTTCAATAATTCAAGCAATACTGTATCTGTCTCCAATTCATTGTTGGAAAAAGGAACGGAACACCATGCCTAGAGTGTTATTTTGGCAAACAACTCAGCCAAATTGAATCTGCAGGTACATCTACAGATGGTGGCAACCAGGTGTCCCTGGCAACCTGACTCAACCATCTGCCCTCACCTGAGGATGGTGTGGTCTTGGCAGAGACCTACAAAGGTCATCAACCTTATCTACACTCTTTCGAGCAGGAGGTAGGGAGGAGTGATGCAAGTGCAAAAATATGGCTCAGTTAGTCACCCTCACCATCTGCTCTCACACATAACCCTGGATATGCTGTAGCTGATATACACTTGAGTAATGACTACCTCACCCGCAGGGATATGGTGTAGGTTTGGAGCTACTAAATAGAAAACACAGAAGCAGCGACTATGGATGACAGACTGAAACAGGTTTTGAGAAAATCAACAGCAAGTATAAAGAATTAAAAAAACAATTGGCTGACAATTTGTGTGTAGGATAAAATACAACCCAAGTTATGTTTGGGCAATCAAATTTTAACTGTTCGATTATATTTGGTTCTGCTTTAAGTTAAAAATAATCTAACAGGTAGTTAGTGGACTTAAATGTTTTAGAATGCAAACTGCACAATTGCTCTGAAAAGCGGATCACATCACAAATCAAGGTACAAGACAAAATATTGTGACATTGTCCACCCTCTCCAGGTTCCCTCCATCCCCCACTGTCTCCTAAGCCCTTCAAAGGGAAGTCAGTGGCTCGCCAGCAGGGAGATTCAATCATAGTAACCCCAGTCAATACCGCCATGCAACTGCACACACTGGTGTGAGTCTCACGCTAATCCAATACAGCAAAGACATACAAATTCCAACATTTTAAATGGCAATGAGTGGAAGCAGCACAAGTCACACATAAAGACATGATCACACAAAGTGCACATTTGCACCCTATGTTTACACTTAGCAGGTCATGGCATTTTGCAGAATCCGCCACGCTTTCACCTTCAGTCAGTGGTGATGTTCTGCAGAAAAGACATCATCACAGCAGTGTTGCAGTTTCACTGTGCTGATCATAGGTGTGTAAAGGAACAAAGCTTAATTAAAGAACAAAGAAAACTAGTAGAGTGTGTAGGTGGTTGGTGACAGCACATAGATGAGAGAATTTAAATATGCCGTGTTGCCAGTGACGATAATATCTCAGCACAAGAACAGTAATAACCCCAAAAGCATCTCACATCGCATCAGTTGTATGGACTTTTTCCCTTCAAGCAGCATTATCAGAAACCACTGAACACCTAAACTAACTGAATCAATATAAACCCTAAGCCTGGTAAAATAACTGAACTATCTAAAAACGTGCTGCATCCTAAAGCTAACAAGACATGATTTCCACAATGAGGTTGTGACATAATACTTTTAAATAATGAACTGTAAGTCCATCATGGTACCGCTTTTGTTTCTGAAACTGCCTTCACAACTGTAAGAAAGATGCTCTATACAAGGCACCTATGCTTCGTCATAGAAAACCACTTCATCAAATTTGCTTTGAAAGAGAACTTGAACCTCAACACTACTTTGTTTATTCTGAAAACACAGTATCTAGTAGACTGATCCATGTAAAATATCTAATTGTGAAAATTCACTTTCTTTTTTTTTTTTTTTATTTATTTGGAACTGAGATACACAATTTTACTGTCTAAATTGGAGGTAAGTTGTATTCTTGATGTCGGATATATGACAAAATGCTTTCTAAATAGTTTGATAGGTCAGGTAAAATTACTCTCAACCTTTAGTATATTTTTTTCAATAACATCAACTACAAATATGATGAACAACCATTTTTACTTATAAGTCGATATTTTTATATCGATCAATAAAGACTTCTAAAAGGACCCTGTAAGAATGATGATGTTTAATTTCCTCCCATATCATCCAGCCCTAGTATTTGGTAGTACCAGTGATTGATTCAGGTCAAAATCTTGGTATTGGTGTGTATTTGAAGTGTACATGCATTGTGTTAATGGGACAACCCTCTACTGAGGGAAGGTACTCCAGTTGACTAATCGATCGACTGATCTGTTGGCAGTCATGTCATACAGCCGCTTTGACAGAACCTTGACAGGAAGCAGTACGAGCAAGATGCTGACCCATGATGACAGTGATGTTTCTATATATTTTTAGGAAGATACAGCAGCGTGTCTAATTTATATAAATACACACTCAGTACATAGCCAGAGATACAATGTGGAACTATGTGAATCACATCTAAGAATGAACAAAGGGTATTCTATTGGACGCACTAATTCTGGGCCAGGAACCATCAGCTCCACCACTGTGAGCACAACAAGTGCTAAGCGACCATCCCATTGTATAAACACTGAGATGTGCAGCAAATTGATAGTCTTTTCTTTATCAATCCATCAAAAAAAAAAATCACACAATTTGACTTATTACTGCTTTGTGTACTGGAACTGGCATAATCACAGGTACCTGCTGCAGCAATGTGTGTCAAGAGAGTTGGGCTGAGCAACACCCTATCATCCAATCCATGATATACTGTTAAGACACCTCCAGGTTAGAAACAAGTAAAAAAAAAAAAGATACTTCTGATCATATTTCAAACAACAGAAATGCAAACCACAGTGATTGGAAAATGAGCTAAAACTGACTTGGGCTGAGATGAAATTACTGAATTTGAGGCAGGATAGCATATCTGTTACAAGAAAAACAGT
Source organism: Fistularia commersonii (assembly GCF_037954325.1). Lineage (NCBI taxonomy): Eukaryota > Metazoa > Chordata > Actinopteri > Syngnathiformes > Fistulariidae > Fistularia > Fistularia commersonii. The sequence continues at coordinate 6,546,584 of NC_141299.1, read as the reverse complement.
TTTCATTCATTTATCTTGATATATTCATTAAGTTTATATTATGGGTTTTGCAGAAATTGACTGAAATTCTTACTCTATTCTTGCAGTAATAAAAGGTTGTCATACTGTTGAATATATAATCACCCACCTCAAGACAAATAAAAGCAACATCTCAGATTATATAAAAAAGCCATTAACCTCGAGGTCATGGCCAGATACTGATGCTTTTAAGAATAGACAGCCAAATACGAAGTAGTGATGTTAAGGAAAAAAAACGTCCCACACCCACAGGTTAGATGCTTTCTAAATATAGCTGAAGCTTTTTAGAATAGTATTTCATCAGTGTAAGAGAGGTGTAATTACAAAGGGGCTCAAAGCCTTGATAGGAATGATGGATCAAATCCCATGTACCATATATCAGTTAATGACATCACATTTGGCATTGTGGCTGTTATTTCAACAACTAGAATTAAGCTAATACCATCATCAATTTGACAGGCATTCATTGAGCTGCTTTCATCAGTTACACAGATATTGGGATCTGTTGCAGACAATTTGTCTGTAAGGAACAGTATTTTTGTAAAAATATTGCACTAAAACACTGTAGCTATCTACTAATGCATTCTATTGGACTGCAGCTTAGCAAATCTGTTAGAGCCAAAAGAACTACATAAACTAAAACAATTCCATGCTTATTCATATAAATATAGATCTGTTACTTAACCAGCAAAAAAGCTTGTGTGCAATCAAAACACTTCAAGACATTTTAATTGCATTACTGACACATCTATTTATAAAAACATGACCTCATATAAAGAATCTGCCTTGACTTTTAATATATTGTGTATATTAAACATAAATGTAACTGCCTTGCTTTCATTTTCCATCATTAAATTATATAATGAATTAATTCTCCTTGCCACTTTCTCCAACGGGCAGAATGGCACATGAACAAATAGAATTAGATGATCTCCACACAGAGATCTTATGTTTAATTATTCCTTTTTCTCTTTTATTGCACAGAAAAAGCTCACTCGCACGGCAAACCATTTCTCCCAAAGCCAAGTGTTATTCTCTGCTTTAAACCCACCTCTTATGATGTGTGTCACATCGACCTATCCCCCCATCTAACCCCCTCCCCCAATTCTTTTTAATGACACTGTAAGTGACATAGACCCCGTCCCACCCAGCCCTCCCTCTCCTCATCCCGCTATCCATCTCATCACATCAACTACGCTCTTCCCCTGGCGCATGTTATTCTCCGTATGTTCCCTCGCTCCATCCTCCCTATTGTCTCTCCTGCTCCTCACAGTGGAGTCAGTGACCACCCGGCAGGGAGATTCATCACAGCAACCCAATGGTCAATACTGCCGTCCAACCGCACATACTGGTGTGTCTCTGGACTCACGCCAGTAAACCCGATCCGATATTAAAACCAAAAACAAATTCCAAATTATCACAGTGACCACGCGCAGCAGCGACAGGCTACAATCTGCACAACCAAGGCAAATGTTAGTTACTTAGGTTTCAATTGGTTGTTGTTTACAGACAAGCCCGGGAGATGAATACAGATGCTTCAGAGACGACGATAAACAATTTGTCCGAACCAACGCTTTCAACGTGTGCCTACGAGGAGAATGAAACCAATTTCCTCTCTAACTCAAAACGTGTCCCGAACGATGGGTTCCCTTCAGAAAAAACAAATACTCTGAGAGGTTAAAAACATAGAAGACGGGTCGCTACACTATCTCACCTTCTCTACGTTTTCCACCGTGAAGTCCAGGGCGTCCGGTGTAGCTGTTATCCTCTCCGGCGTCTCCATAGCTCCACCGACACGGAGCTGTCAAATGATCAAATGGGATATTCAGCCTATTTTACATGTCCTGTTTAGGATGTGCTGTCTCTATGTAGTCTCAACAGCAGTAACTAGAACATATATCCCAACAGGGCATAATAAATGTAACACGAGACCGGCAAGCTAACGGTAGCGCACAAGCTCATGTTAGCACACACTATGGGAAATAACAAGGCGACAAGTAGCAACGCTATGCTAATGCCAAACTAGCTAATGTAGCAATACATGGATATAACACTAACCGAGCCTCAAAATAAACCAAATGGGGATTTTAAGGTTGCCATTTCAGAGTGTGACTGCAGCATTAGTACAGTGGTGTTTACATCTATTATCTGTAGACTGTCTAAAGAACTAGTAATGTCACACCTTTCTGTCCTGTAACTACACGACACAACGCTGGTACCCCTCTCGTCTCTGCCGCTTTACTGCCAATGCTCTTCCAGAGAGCTCGGTGTTACATTCAAGTACTAGGGGAAAAATCGGAATCGCAGCTTTACGACTCACAGACCATCCAACAAGTGATAAACAAATCATTAATACAAGTCATGATATTGAGCACAGACATCATGCAAAATAGCGATTGAAAATTGCTTTCTTCAAAAATGTAGTATAAACCTATTTACCGTAAAATTAAACACTTATAATGCCACGTTTCGTAACATGTTTCTCTTTCTGTCGCTTGTGAACGGGAATTGAAAGCAGCATTTACGATGCAAGTCTTCTCTGTCACCAAGACCCGACACCCCCCACATCGTTTTAAGTTAGATTACGATTGTCGTATTTACCTGTCGTCAAATTTAAAGATACACATATGATAGATAGTACCTGTCTCCTTATGAAATATTAGAAAAATATAGCGAATATTCCTTCCAGGCACATTGCACGTTTGCTGTTGACGTAAGTAGGGTCATACAATGCTTTCTGGTCAAACATCTTGAGGAAATGAAGACAATCTTTATTTGATAAAATACTTCAGGGTGTCACAGGCTGCTGTTTAACATTAGCACGCAGTATACTGATTTTTTTCTTTTACAAGTTAAAGGTACTGTACAGTAATTGAGTGTTTTTAAGAGTATTTACGCAAACCCTATACTTGTGTACAGTTTTGTGTATTCTGCAGTTCACTTGTTAATTTTATTCTGATACTGTTACTGTTACTGTTGTTGTCGTTGTTTATGTTGTTGTTGTGATAGAGTGGTGTACAATAGAATAGTTCAATTCCCTTACTGTCTTGTGAAATCCTTTTTGATTGTTTGTGATATACAAATTATGCTCTGTTCTGTAGGGGGAGAAAAAATTACCCAGCCTCTTGAGAAAAACAGAAAAACAAACAATTTAAAACTCATGCTGGACACAATGAAAAAAAATCATCAATACGCTACTGGAAAACAGGTTTGATGAGTGATTCTCACAGGACATGTCAGAATATTAAAAAGCAAATGCATTTACAATGACCAACCTTCAACATTATCTGGCCGTTAAGTGCAATATGGTCTACAAATTATTGCAGCTATAACACTAATATAACAAGCACATTACTAACAGGAACAATTTTACTGCACACTGTTTACTTGTACTTCTGATAGTGCAGGCACATATTGCTTATGACAAATACATGTCGTGGTTATTTTAGCATGTGATATTTTGAGTGATGTCAGGTCTCTGATGTGTGGATAGAGTGGTAGAGAGAGACATGTTTAGGATTCTGGCCATTTGATAAACAGAACTATAAAACAAATATTCCCAAAAGTCATAAAAACATGGTGAGGATACAATGACAAGATGATACAGATGTGCAAATAAATATCTAAACAAATCAGACAATAAGAATAAGAACAACTTTATTTATCCCGAAGAAAATTGTTGTGCCAGAGTTACAAGAAAAATATAACAATGATAAATAACAGTAGAAATTTGTATAAACAGCAAAAGAAGGGGGAGAATAAGAAATACAAATAAACTATAAAGTGTCTTAAGTAACACGTGAAACGTATAAAGTGTCTTAAGGTCTTAAGTACCAAGTGAAAGATAAGGAGTGCACAAGAGTATGAAAAAATATTGTACATGTAGCTGTTATGAAATATTGCACAGTTATGAACATAAATACAGACAAATCATTACAATTTACAGTAAGTGGGTGAGTTTTGTTTTTTTTTAAGGTTTGAGATTTTAAGATTCCCTACGGTTGAAGGAAGAGGAATTAAAAAGTCTGATAGCCTCAGCTAGGAAAGACCTCCTGTGGCGTTCAGTGGAGCTCCTCGGTGGTATCAGTCTACGACTGAAAGAGCTCTGACAGGACGTCAGTGTGACATGCAGGGGGTGATGGACATTATCCATGATGCTGAGGAGCTTCCTCAGCATCCTCCTCTCTGACACCTGCACAACAGACTCCAGCTCCACTCCCAGGACAGATCCAGCTCTCCTGATGAGCTTGTTGAGTCTGTTAGCGTCAGCTGTCTTGAGCCTGCTGGCCCAGCACACAACTGCGTAGAAGATGATGCTGGACACCACCGAGTGGTAAAACATCTGCAGCATGGTCCTGCAGACGTTGAAAGATCTGAGCCTCCTGAGGAAGAACAGGTAGCTCTGACCCTTCTTGAAGATGGATAAAAAATAAAAAAAATAGACAACTTGTTTAGGGTGGCCATGTTAGTGTACCTGTTGATTAAAAAGCTGGGGAAAAAAAAATCAGATTTTTGCACTGGAACTGAGGGTTCTGAACTGATTTTCAAGTAAAGTTAAACGACCTATGTATTTGATCTCCAAACCCGAACTGGTGCGCTTATTTCCGTCCCACTTATGAAGCAACAGTGCCCTCGTGTGGTATATAAACAATGAGATTTATTTATTAACAAGAAAATAATCTGCCCTTTCTGTGAAGATGAAATGACTTCACCAATGACAAAACAAACACACACTTTAAAACTTACTTACTTATTTGTAAAGAAAGACAATTAACTCCAGTGAACTTCTATATTTATTCTCTGACGCACAGACGCGCGCCGGCGCAAATGAGCAGGATTATTACGCGCGAAAACGTATTTTCTTTTTTTTTTTTATGCCTGTTGTGATGTATATACGTGTGCTTGTCGGGGGAGGAAGAGGGCTGAGAGAGAGAACCACTGACTATTTTGAACACGGAACACGTGGCACTGTTTCTGTCGAGAGAGAGAGAGGGAGAGAGAGAGAGAGAGAGAGATGGGGTGCGCACTTTCCTCCTCTAGTCTGTCCCTTTCCAGCCACGCGTACACTGGCAGAGCCGCAGGCTGCACGGCAGAAAACAGAAGCCGATCGGGACTCTCCTTTCCGCACCGGCAGTGTTTGGGATTTCAGACGGTCCCGGGAGGAGAAGAGACACAACGGAACTGATCGGTCAATTTGAGGATATAAATGATGGAGACTAAACTCTGTATTTCCCTCTGCGTGCTGCTACTTCTGAGTTTAGGATCTGCGAAACATGGTGAGTGTTTACACCTTTCTATTTATTTATTTATTCGTTTATTTATCTTTTTGTGTGTGTGTTTATTTATTTTTTTCTTATTTATGTAATTATGTACATGTATGACCTTACATTTCGAAGTGGACCATGTGTTCCCTTCAAACACATAGGAATATAAATTAGCATTCCTCTGTGTTTTATTTCATTTCTGTCTGACACTAAACTCACAAAGCAGTCAGTGGGAAGTGGTGCACACTCTATATTTAAATGAAATTCTATGTTTAAATTGTTTAATGTAATGCTGTATAATTTCCTGTAGTTTGTTTTGGGAGAACATAACTTGCCAAGCCCCTGGAGGAGTTCAGAGGACACTACATTGGCTTATTTTCATTCATTTCCTAGTCATTTCATCCTCCCAATGTGATTGTGAACATATTTATGTCCCTGCATCAACTTCATAGATCCTTTGTGTTAGTACGAGAGACAGTTTTTAGTTCCTTAATCTGACGATTGGCACATTCTAACTTGCCTACAGACAAACCATGTCTCAATTTCAAACCTCCTTTGTTTGGTTGTAAGTATAGATAGATAATTAGTCCTTTTTTGAAGCCGCCTGCTTTTTGTGAAGGAGTCTTTTACCTTCACCCCCAACTTCTTTTTTCTTTCTGTATGTAACTAACCCCTATTCCACAGCGAGTTGGTCACACCTCCCATTTTTCTCTACAATCTATTTCAAAGACTTTCTCCTCTCCCTCCTTATCAGCACCAGCATGACGCACATTAAAATGAAAGGAAACAGAATTGTTGATATTTGAAAACGTTTTTACTTTGCACTGCCCTTTCTGCTCTCCAAGCTGGAATTCAAATGAAGAGGAAACAGTGCAGCTCCACTTATGGACATTTATTGGCTGTAAATGAGCAGGAAAGTACATAATGATAAATGTCACTTCTAGGTACGTGATGCAGCTCACTGTTATTTCCCTGTGATTATTTGGATTGGCTCAGAATGCAGAACGCGGACGTTATGGTCGAAAAGTTCATAGGAGCCTGTGACCAGATGTTGCACAATATGTTTTAAACATGTATGTTTAAAATAAAGTACCGCTGTGGAATTAAAGCCCAGGATGTTCAAGCACTTTCGGACAGAGTAAATAATACGTAATTATCTTGTTTCCCCATTTATACCTCATTACTCCTGTGGACTCGTCCTTTATTTCTCTAAGAGTAGTTTTGATGTACAAATACCCTGCATAGTGATGAGTTGGAAGTACTACCAAGAAAAAAAGCACAGAGGTATTATCAACAGAAACCTGCCTTTAAAGCATCCAAAATGAAAGTACTCATTATGCAGGCTGTTTGTGTGTGTATTTATAAGTGTGTGTTTGTGTGTGTGTGTGTGTGTGTGTGTAGTATAGTACATCATGTGTTTTATAACCAACATGTTGCTTTTATTGTTCAATTCTTTTTACTGTATGTGGTGAGCTGATTTTAGATACTTTCGGAAGACTGACAGAAGGATAACTGCATAATACCAATCCAAGTTTTTAATGCACTAACACCAATTATATAACATATTTGTAAGGAAGTAGAACATCAAACATTTAAAAGCCTGAACATAAAAATATGGCAGTTCATCCGAAGTCTTCATCTGGAAACTAAAGCTTTCCAATTAGTTTTGTGGACCGGGAAGTATTTAAGTCTGAAATGTACTGGAGAGGCTGTATAAAGTATCTTTAAATGGAACTAACCAAGTATAGGACAAGTGCCTTCAAATTGCGCATTACATAAGTAAATGCAATTACACATTATCCATCACTGCTCCAGCAAATTAAGAGATGTCAGTTACAGCACCACCATCACAGCTTTGACAAGGAAGATTCTAGAATATCAAATATCTACCAGGACTTTCTCCAAAGCACCAGTTTACGTATAGTTCCTGTGATTGAATTAACATTTTGACAGTTAAAAGAGTCCTAGCGGATTTTAAACTTCATAATATAACAGAGCTGGCGTTATTTGATGATCACAAACCTACAAGAAATATATTTACTTTGGAGCAGTAATCAACTCAATTTTGGATTCCCATTAAATATATCAAACTGCATCAAAAATGTGCCACCTCAAAGGTAGAACTAACAAAACAGAATATACATTAACTGCACCTTTGACAACCAGGCAGATAAAACACTTTATTTGTATTCACTTATAAAGATGTATCTATTTCACAGAGGCTTTTTTGTGTAAAAGTGAAAGCTGATTTCAATATATATGTGTATATATATATATATATATATATATATATATATATATATATATATATATATATATATAAACCAAGGATTTAGACACTAAAATTTGGGTAAAACTGTAGTCTAAACTGGAGATTAAAAGGCAGATGAAACATAGTTTATCCTAGTGTAATCTGTCTATTCTCAATCATCTGGCTCTGGAATATGCAAAACAATCAATAAATAAAAGCTAGAATATAAATCCATTCCTTGCAAGCATTACATAATAATTGATGTGGCTGAAATTCAACTAAGATGTTCAAGATGTAACATGTAATTTGAGGTCAGTAAACACTTGGTACATGTGCGGATGAAAAGCCCAAGTACCCCTCCTCTGTTCAACCTTTTAAGAAAATCCTCCGTTTATCAGACGCTATTGGGGCAGACAGACTTGCGGAGAAACCACTGGCTGTTGATTTCACTGGCAGGGTCAAAATGTGAGCAAGAACTCTATCCCAAGGTACATGGTGAAAAATTGCAAGACCGTGATATCTAGAGAGAGCAATGATTGGAACAGTGGTCCTCTGTATGAATCTGCACACACATATTCAGGGAGCAGGAGACACACACACACACACACACACACACATATATATATATACACACACACACACACACACACACATATATACACACACACACACACACACACACACACACACACACACACACACACACACACACACACACACACACACACACACACACACACACGTATACATATTCACATGCAAAAATACTCTAGGATTTTAGCTATGCTGTCCTAAAAGAGCTGAAGTGAGGGAACAAGGCCAGTATTATACAGTACAGCCAAGCACCTCCGTTTATTTTGGAGTGTGAGTGTTTTTCTATCAAGTTCAAATCTCTCTCTCTCTCTCTCCTCGCTCCGTGCATATGGCCATTTGTGCAGTGATGAACTGTGTGAGTGATAATGGAAGTAAAAAAAGGCATCATGGCAATGTGTTCCTGAGTAGTAATGAGATTATAATGCTTTAGTGTTCTGTTTTCCATCCAAGGAAGAAAGAAGAAACAATGAGGAGAACCTGCACAGGAAAGACTCAAGGACTACGAGACAATGAGAGCAAAACTCAAGTTGATCTTTGAAATCAAATTACTTAAAATCAATATCTTTGGTCTCATGTGGGCTGAAATAAAAGACAATCAGAATCAATCTTACTACTATCAGCATCTGTGAAATTGCTTGTTTAGTTTTAAGGTTTATGTTTCCCCATGTTAGCCTTTCAAGGAATAGTTCATGACTGAAATCATGTCAGAAAGACAAGTGTAGCTCAGTTCAGCTGTAATGTTATAGAATAAATAGTAACAATGATTGAAACTGTGAAAATATGGACGTTTCTCTGTCAAAAGTATAATTAATTATTGTAATAGTCGATGTAGAATGGTACTTATCATTTGAAGCTCTAAGGTGGGCCTGATATTGGCTGCCACATGCTTTACTTCATGACTAAACTAAATGGAGTATTTAATGTTGAGAGTATTTGTTGTCCCAGATGTGCAGGTATGGTCCAAGGTATGGTGCATTGTGATGTGAAAAGGAAGTGAGCATTTATCCAACTTGTTTGTCCCCATTTAGATGAGGTCCATGCTGCTGCAGTCTCACCTACAAACACTGCTTCCAGGGTTGAGGTTTATGCCACTATCCCAGTTACAGTACCTGTCCTCGAACACATCAGCCATTCCGAGGATACACCTGCACCGAATGGCCCGGATACAAACTCAAGTTCTAAGAGCAGCACAACTTTTAGATGGGAAAATACCTCTGTGACATCCCAGCCAAGTGAGGATAATGGTAAGTATGCACTTTCAACTTGTAATGTGTTTCTGAGTTTGCTCATAGGCAGAGTTCTATCTTATAGACAAGAGCACAGAAAAGGAACTGTGGTTATCTATTTTTAAGAGAATAGTAGATGAAGGTGGAACAGTTGTGTTTATATTAGGCTTAGAGAGAATAGTTGTAATAGGGGAGAAGCCGTTCTAAGAGAGAAGAGGGTGAGAAGTGATTAACTGCAGTGTGGCATTTGACAAGTAAGTGAAATCTTCCCCCACCATCCTCAAGTGCATGCGCCCACATGCACACAAACACACACATCCAAGAATTACGATGACATATTGTTTTACATACAACACAATTAAATTTACATATTCATTCAATCACATTTTCAGGCACTTGAATTTTACATCTGAGTAAAGACTGCATATAGCACACAGCTGAGTTAGCCAGCATGTTTATGGTTTCACATTCCTGTCCTAATACCAAATCGCTCTGATGGAATAAATGCCTCACAATTAAATGTTTATCTGGTGCTAACAGCAGTGGAAAAAAAAAAAATCAAAAAGCTTTTAAGGCATCCGGACCAATTCAGTCAACTCACCCTCAGAAAACTTTCTTCCCACTACAAGTAGCCCAAAAAACTTAAATAGCTGCTCTGTTACCATAGAAGAATATGTTCAATTTGTCAGAAGACAGAATATAAGTGTCACAGATGAACAAAGTAAACAACAAAAGGCAAAAACACGATGTCACTTAACTTAACAGTGCACATATTAGCACTTTATTTACATTACATCCACTGAGAATGTGAAGTCACTTGAAGTAGTAAATGCTTTTGATATACTTTAGTATTTACAACCACCACTTCCCTTTGGCCATAATGATTATTACACCAACAATCACTTTAAAAGATCAGACAAAAGAATTTATATTGGGCCCCTTGCACCTTTTTGAACCCTTTTTTTAAACAGTTAACATTTTAAAGTCTAATTTAAAAGAACTGAAAATCAAAATGTGTCTTTCACTATGCCTTTTTTTTGTAGAGACCAACTTGGTGTCTGCCACTCCAGATTCCTATTCTGAAATAAATGGGACCCTTCCAAAAGAGTTGACACCACAACCTCCCTATGAGAGCCCCAGTACCACCTCTCACACCACCACGACCATTCGTAGCACCGGCTCCACACACACGGCACACTCTGTAAGCATCGAAACACCAACCACCAATTCACACCATTCTGCCGTTCTACCCCCAAACTCCAACACAACGTCAACTCAGCCCAGCATCACTAAAACACAATCACATACTTCTTTGACAACACTAGCGCCGGCCAGTGCATCGCCCGAAATGAAACCACAGCCTACAGCGTTCATCCAGAGCACCCAGTTCAGTTCCGCGCTTTGCACCGGCTGTTCCCAAGAGACCCCCAACTCTTTGGCAACGACTCACGAGTCATCCCAAAGCACTTCAATACAGCCTGGCACTCATCTGGAGACCTCCAGTAAAGCCCACCCAAAGACCACTGTCACCCAGCCAAGCAGCCCCTCCACCCCGACAAAGGCTCATGCAGACACCCCATCCCAGCTCAACGTGAAGGGAGACAGTAAGTAAATATCTTCTGTGTTGGTATATAAATTTGCTGTAGGCGATTCATCGCCTGGTTATTAACAGAGCTTATACAACAAAGGAAACAGTGTTCTTTGTTTTCAAGCACAAGCCAGCTTTTTGCTTCTACACACACAGGCACAAACACACACCACACAGGCCCGGGCTACCAAGTCTACAAGTACTGTCACCACCAACGGCTCCACAATCATGTCTCTGTGTAAGAAAAGGGACAGAGGCAGTCATGGGACTCTCCACCCTTATTCATGGTTTTCTCCTCTCTTTCTTCTAAATAATTCATACTGTCAGTGTCTGTATCACTTCGGAGCATATAGAACACATATATTTCATATTTTCCTCCGTAGAGACATTTTTCCAGGATATCGTTACAAAAGACGAAAAGCCAGCTCTGCTGCTTTTCTCACTCGATGTGGTTTTATTAGGCAATGCTTGGCTCTTTGCCTCTTTCCATTAGCCGGAGAAAGAGGGATCCTTCACCACTCTGTGGTTGTTGTTACTCCCGACAAGAGAATATAACGACCCTCAAGTTAACAAACAGTCTTTCTTAGCAGCATTTATGTGGCAATAATATCACCGAAACATAGATAAGTATGAGATTTCTGTGTAAGTCAGCAATACTCAAAGAAACTATAATAACTGTCCCATGTTTATACAAAAGCGTTAAAAAGTGAGAGGACGAAATCAGAGTGAAGCACCAGATGACGTGGTGTTTTTATTTTAAGTAGACACAGACAAATCCCCAAGTGTTTAGCCGATATCGATGGTGCTCATCTGACCATAGCTTGTTAATAACAGGGTAAAGTTTATTGGAATACAGGAGAAATGCGCCACCTAATGTCTCAATTTTTTTTTTTCATATTCAAGCAACGATGGTTCATGAGTCTCCCACATTAGATCCTCTCCTGGCTGGCTTGGTATCAGCCTTCATCATCACTGCCGTTATCATCACGCTACTCCTCTTCCTCAAACTGCGCAGAAGAAACAACAGACCAGAGTTTCGCAGGCTACAGGACCTTCCCATGGTAAGCGGCTCGGTCACACAAAAGCAACGCAGGCCCGTTTCATCTGCCAATCATTGCTGTAGCCTTTAGCTACTGTTGACTGCAAGCAGTAAATATATGCCTGAACCCATCACAACGTGAAACCCCACAGTTATCTGTGTCAGCCTGGACATGTGAAAATTAGAGTCTGTGAACATGCATTCATGTGTTTGTGTTTTAATTCATTTTTCCTTTGCAGGATGATATGATGGAGGACACGCCTTTGTCCATGTACAACTACTGACACTGGAGGCACAATGGACGTTTGGAACCAAAATATAATCAGGCTCATTCTCATGATTGACCCTGCTGTTCCCTATTATCCTAACCAATAGAATTATCGGTTGGTGTAAACATATTTCTGGGTGGCTACAATCTGTCCAGCTCATTGATGTGTGGGAAAAGACATTACATAACCTCCAACTGATGGTGAAGATGTCAATAATGGTTGGGTTGTCGGGAATTGCCCATTCCCACATTTGCATTTCAAAAAATCTGCTTTTTTCACAGATGGCATTTTGATATGTCATTGCAGGTAAACAGTGGTGTAGGGCCTGGCAATTTATTATCATACAATATTGTATAACTGTGAAATATATAAATCATTTGGAAATTCCCATAAAAACTGCAGAAAGAGTGCCTTAAAATGTTTAACTATCCCCTAAAAATAAGATAAAATTGTCCAAAACCATACTGGAAGAAATTAACCAGGTAAATCAGAGAAATAACAAGTCAAGAAATTACATGAAAAGTTGCCATAAATTTACTGAAAATTCAGGCAGATATTACCTGATAATTAGCAAGAAATCAGCTAGTATAATCTACCCGAAAAACACGCTGAAATCACATGAGAATTAGTGCAAAATTAGTCATGAGTTATAAGAGATAACCCATTGAGTATTACAAAGGGTACTATTTCTAAATATAGTTAAAAGGTCAGATCGTCATCTCCATGTCACAGTGCATAAGTGCAGTTACATTTGTATTCACTGTACCAGAGATACATCTATTTGTATTTTGCATCTGCTTTGTTATTTTCCATATGCAGGCAGATATTGCAGTACATATGACTATCCAAAAGTGGTATGTAATATTTTGTTTCACACAGCCCTATGCAGTTATATTTATGAAAATAAATTATCGGTCAGGTCGATAATTTATTTTGATGAACCAGGCTGTGCAATTTTACATACTGGCTGTTACACCGAGTTGAATGGGACCACAATTTGTTTTATCTCTAATACCTGTATTTGCGCATCAAAATGGCAACTGTGAAAATGGTCCAATTGGTCAGTGCCTCTGTTGATTATGGCTCAAAATTATTTCAGCCCGAACTTTACAGGGTTGGGGTTGTATAATGTCCTTATTTCTGTTTTTTGAAGTGAATTAAGTATAAAGCTGGAGGCAGAACATCTGCCGTGTCCATTGACAAGGTGGTTCGCTCCTGGACACAGACTTGAACGGACCCGTCATATGATTATCTAAAAGCACTGGTCAATTTTCCTTTTTCAGCAGTTAATTTTGTCAAGTTTGTCACAGTCAAATTGACTCAGAGGCCAGAGGGGAGAAAACACACCGAGCAACTGGCCTGAACACAGTGTTAATGAGGATGCACTTTATTTTTTTTTTAAAGGTGAAAAAAAAAATCAAAAAAAATTTTATTGATAACTTTTTGTTTGCAAAAAAAAAGTTTGAGAATTTGTATCTGTGTGTTTTTAGGTTTGTTAGTTTGATGTATGTATGTGTGTGTGTGTGTGTGTGTATGAGCATATGTGAGTGTTTGATTTTCAATTTTTTCTTTTTTTTAGGATGGGGGATTATTTATGAGGGGGGATTGTGCGGTCTTCAAGCAGTTTGGCTGCAAGATTTTGACTTTTTTCAGCTCTTTTTGGCAGGGGGCTCAGTCCAGACGAGTGCCTTACAAAGTTATTTTCCAATCCGCCCACAAAGTGGTTCTTGTAGAAGCTAATAATGTCACAAGTTCCAGTAACATAAAAACTGGAAGTAACAAAATCATTTTTCTTTCTCTGATGTTAATCAAATGTAATAACCTGTCAATAAAACAAGTTACTACTCTCTCTGGCAAAAATAAACGTGGAATTGGTTCAGAAATGTTAGTTCATTACTGGCAAGTTATCAACTCCTTCATTTCTACTACACCTTGAATGAAAAGAATATGCTTTTGGAAGATACTACATTATCGGTGTAATAGAATGTTGATTTCTGCCCTCCCCCAGGATTTTCTGCCGCTCTGTTTCAAACACACCCTCAGGACATGTTAGGTGTTCTGACTTGCCTTTTTGACATCATGACTGAAACTTTCTGCTGCTAAGTCATTCATTCACTTGTCAATAATACTCAGTTATAGTATGCAAAGATGTCATGAAACTTTTCATCCCACCTGGGCTGATCCCATGGCACCTTCAACTCACAAAGCAAGTTTACTGATATTCTCCTAATTATACTGTTGTCATGCTGTATATTTACTCACCTCATGTCTAAGATGATAGTGGACACATAAGGACAGCAATACACAGTACAGTGTCAATAAACTAGTTCAGGCTCATTGCTGCATTTGAATCAGATTTATTCCCACTATTCATGAGAAAAAAAAATACCCATTAAGTTCAGGTTTTGGTCATATTACCTGTACATTTAACTGAATTCACATACAGCGTTCTACTTGAAAGCAGCATCAGTTCCAAGAAATCATGGTGCCCACTGTCCTCAGCCCTGAGGATAAGTGCAGCCTTTTCAAGGTTTCTCAAGAGGTTCTTGAGTGCAGTAGACTTTTCTTAAATTCCAAGTTAGACAGATTCCTTTTTTCAAACTCATTAAAATCGCATTTTTGTGTGCCATTCATCTTTACATCCACTTACAAACAACACAACTGCTAACTGATGATGTGGCCAGGATTTGCCATGAGGTGCAAAAGTATCATCAGTGCTAAGGCTTTGCTATCTGCTGTTGTTAATTGTCTGTTTCTTGATTAAACGATTTGTGAATCTGCGTTTGTTTCAAGTTCAGTTTATCTTTGCTATAAACTGCCTCATCAAGAAATGAAAAGGCTTTCAGATCATCGCTACTCAAAACAAAGTCGGACTACTCATAACACTGAACCAGACTTTTATTGAGACGAGACAAACGTTTTGTTTTACATCCCTCAAGAGAATCAGTGTGCATCACAGCACAATACTTGGCAAGTGCAAGAAAACTGCACTGGAGAACATTCTCTGGCCGCAATAACAAAAGTTTCTTTTGTTCACAAAAACAGAAACAATTATTACAGAGCAATGCGTTGGTTTGTAAAATGTTAAGTACTACTGTTCAACTTTGTTTAATAATAAGAGGTCAAACCACATGGATAATGGTTCTCCATATACGAGTTGGACTACATCTATGATCATTTCAATCATATGGATGTCCACAGCTCAGTCCAATACAACCACGGGTAGAAACCTCAATGGGGGGTCAGGCAACCGGTCTGGTTGCTGAAATATTCAATAGCCGAACAGATTGACTCATGTCGGGCATTAGTGCATTTAGGTTCCATAGCAGCTGGGCCTTTTAGTTGCTTCTATTGTATTAATGGATTTTGATTTCCTTTGTGCAGCTGCATTAGCAGGAATCAAAGCCCATCCCTAGTCACTTACCTCCTCCATTGCAAGATGCTTTCTGTGTGGGACAAAACCCATTTGAACATTCTTTATAGTTTTACTGTGCCTCTACAGGGATCACTTCATACATGATTGTCAATTCAAGCCCGTCAGAACACAACATTACGGAGAAAACGATTTCAAAAATATAATTCATTAAAAATTGAAGACTGTATCTTTATACAATGAGCAAATCAGTGTTACATTCAGCAAAGTGGCATGAGTCGTGGTGACTCCTTTGTGGCATATTGTTGCAGATAGATAAAAAGTCATGTCAAGTCAACAGATTTGTGATGCTGAATTCTATTTCAATCCTATGCTGAAAACCAAACAGATAGCGGGCCAATCACTGAGTCTTTGGCCAAAACCTTGGAGCCATAATTTGCATGTTCTGTGCTACACAAAGCTTGTGGCAACATTTAAAGCATTTTATCCTGGCAGGGACTGAGTTTCACAATTTTGTGGCCAAAGGTTTAGACCAGTCAGGCTTGCAGCGGTTATAAATTTGTGCAGAGCTTCCTGAAATACGCACTGGTTACACAATGCAATCCCCTTCAAAATGGTCTTGAAACAGCTTCCTGTCAGTTTGCTCATAAGAATTAAGACACAAGGATTGCTAGAGAAGTTCATTTGGGGAAAAAAAATCTTAATTGTCCATTACGGCTCTCAATCTAACAGCCAATTTACCGACTTGATGAAGGGAAACAATGTTTTAAAGAATGGAGTTCAGAGATCACCAGTTTATGTGAGCCAAGTAATTTGTTCATGCAGTGTGGCAGCAGGAGGCTTGGCAAATTGCAATTAACCAGACAGTTTGAATAGTCTCTTGGGAAAAAACTGGCTTGATTGTGCATCTGGGTACCTTAGATAAGTAGTATTTCAACAGAGAGTTTCACAACACTGGAGAACCTCCCTGTTTTTCAAACGCTGATGTTTTGTGTAACTCAATCTTATGATTTTAATGTCATTTCAGGGTGGCATGGTGGTTAGCCTCACAGTAGACAGTTCCAGGCCTTTTATTGTGGAGTTTTCATGTTAACTGAAGACTCCAAATTCTCTGTAGGTGTGACTGACAATGTAATCCAGGAGTGTGAAGGACCTTATGCTAACAAAAAGGTTAAAGGTCATTTATACTGAGGTCTGATCCAATATCTGGGTACAAATCATCATCATCCTCCTCCTCCTCTAGATCAGTTCCTTGGCCAGCGACCTTATTCCATCTGGGGTGAACGCTGATCCCTACTCGTTGCTTATCATGAAGATCTGGTAGTTTAAAAGAGCAGAATAGAATTTAGTTTGGAAATCATGTAGGCACAGAGTACCACAAGTGCTCAACTGCTATGAAAAAAATTCTTGAACGTGTATGTGTGTGTGTGTGTGTGTGTGTGTGTGTGTGTGTGTGTGTGTGTGTGTGTGTGTGTGTGTGTGTGTGTGTGTGTGTGTGTGTGTGTGTGTGTGTGTGTGTGTGTGTGTGTGTGCGTGCGTTTGGAAACAATTGTGTCAAATCACTTTGGGAAACATTTAGAGCAGAGATTATAATCTCTTCCGGGAACATTAACCTCATGTTACAGTAATTGTATGAACCAATGAACACAAACATGTTTTCTTCATCTCACATAGTAGAAAACATCCTCTTCTTAAAAATAAATCTAAAGAAATGTATGCATATTTTTTGTTAACGGCAGCAGATTCATACTGTTATATGAAACTGGTATATATTTCCTCTTACTTTCGGCAATAATTGGAACAAGTGTGTTTGGTAAAGGATGCCCTTGAAAGACCTATATTTTAATTGACATTGTTTGTGTTTGTCTCACTGAAATGTATGTGCTGCACTTTTGATAAACTAGGTGTTTGTGTTAAGTGTGTCAAAAATAACTTGAGTCAGATCATGGAGAAGGAAACAGCAAGAGAGCCCAGCAAGAGAAATTGCAGACTGATGAATTGGCAGTAATTTGCTGTACCTGTAGATGAACCACTAAACCACACTCAAACACACTACTCACTGAGAAAACATTTGCTCTCACTTGGATCTTTATCATCCAGCCATGACAGGTCATCTGAACTAATTTCTGCCAGACTTGGGGTTGGACTGGAGTCCACCGAGTCAGAGTGTGGCTCCTCTACCACTTTGAACAGACTACTACGGCTATGAGGGAGTAGGACAGTTGGAGCACCTGGAAATAAAGCATACGAAAAGAACTGGCTACTAACAGTTAAAAGTGTGTATTGGCACAGATTTAGATTTTATAATGCACCTCTGAACTGTAGCATGCATGTTGAGCTTCATGTGCTTTAATGAGTCAATGCCCACAATTGAAATCCCAGTAAATGTTAGAATTCTGAGCAAAAAATGTAGAGATCTATGTTATGCTATTTAAGAGCAGTTGGGCTACCTCACTTCAATACAAGAAAGGCTGTAACATGGTTTAGGTGTGAGGTGAAGGGAGGCAAAATGACTTGCCTGCAGTATGTGCTGACTGTAAAGGTGTTGATTCACATTCTTTGAGGTCAAGGCGCCTGACCTCATCCTTCAGTTCTGACACTGTTGCACTGTTTTAAGATATTTATTCAGTCAGTCATCAGCCCAAGACCCACACACACACTTACATGCACATGCTTACACATGTACCTGATGTTGCAAACCTCTCGTTGAGTGCGGGAATACTGAGAGACAGCCTTGGCCAGATCAGAGCTATGAACTCTGTACCGATCTGTCAGCTCCTGCAATGTCTGAACAAAGCACACAAAGCACAAGTTAAGGATCTGATAGAATAAAAACACACCTCTCCTGAAGGCAATGTAAAAATGGATGCACCTTGCAGCTGTGCTCATACTGCCTCCTGGTCTCTTTGTTTTCAGCCTGCTTCAAGCGCATGTCTTCCTCCTGTCTCCCTGTCAAGGGGCAAAGACAGAATGATGTTTGAGCAAGACTACGCTTGTCTACCTTTTACAGGCCAGCATCAGGGCTCGGACTTGTGCAGTCCTGCTGAATCAAAGAAAAGCTGTGATCTTTTTTTGCATATGTGCTTGTGCATTAGTGCATGTGCGTGACTCACTCAACTGAATTTTTATTTCCTCCACCTCTTTTCGCAGGTGTTCCACCTCCTGCCAGTGCAAGTTTGACCTGAAACTGTAAATGCAAACAAACCTGATAAGAAGGTTCAACACCTGTCTCAACCAAAATAAAAAATATTCAACAGATACATTCATTCAGATGTACAAAGTTGCCAGTTTTAGCTACATCTATCATCTCTTTGGTGATAAGCTACCGGCCTCCACTGCTGCAGCCGAAACATACCTCCCCTCCTGGAGACCTAATGATGTGGCTCTGCTGATTTGTCCTTGCATACTACTCAGTTCTTGTCCAACCTCTGTCCTCCAGTGTTCCATCCGTCTCTCTAACCATGGGCTTTGACCCCTTTTCAACATGTCTTTTTGCCTCTCCATCTCCCTTTGCTCCTTATGCAGCCTGTGAATCTCATCTAGAAATGAACAGAGTAACAATGATTTAGGATAGTAAGGACATGCATTGTTAATATATCAAAATCATCAACATCTTTAATAATAAATGAATGCTTTCTTTATGAATAAAACTGTCTGCTGAGATCTAGGGCTGGGCAGCATGGAAAGCAATTTTCTTGATATTGATAAATATGTCACAATTACAATGTAATAACTGCATAATGGCCAAATGCATGTAATTTCATTCCAGTTAAGTAACAGCTAATAGGTGAAATCCTAAAAATGTAGCCCCCAGACATATTTTAAGGGAACTGTGTAGCCAAACTTTTATACTGAATTATAATTTTGGTCTGATATTATTTGTTTGCATTTTTCACAAGACAACTTATCAATGTCTCTTTTTGTTGCGAATCTGATACAGGATTTGCCAAAAAAAATGTACTAACTATGATGAAGTTCGAAAGAAAACTTCCACTTTCTGAAGATATTCTTGCAATTCCTTTAAGACTTCAAGTTATTTCTTGCTAGTCGTTTTGCAGTTAATTCATCATCACAACTGCTTATCCTGAACACAGGTTTCGCAGGGATGCTGGATTCAGTCCCAGAAACCCCACAGAAGAATGGAGAGGCAAACATGCAAATCAAAGACAGAAAGACTCCCGTCAGAATTGAACCAGGAAATTTCTTACTCAGACGGGAGGACCACTAAACTGCTTTGTTGTTGTTCGGCGACACTGATTGCCTTTCAAATGTTATCAAGTTTTGTGAGTTATTTGTCTAAAACACACACACACACACACACACACACACACACACACACACACACTACCTTGTAGAGCCTGGATGAGATATTGTTGAGACTGTTGCTCCCTTTCCATATTCTGAATTTTCCGGGTAAGGGAGTTTATTGCCTTGGGATAAAAAAACAAGACATTTGGAAATGGGTCACTCACTTACTCTCACACACTCACACACACACACACACACACACACACACACACACACACACACACACACAACACACTTGATTCTGTATGTTGAGTTGAGACTGGACAGCAGCGAGGTCTGACCACTGCATACTGGGGCTCGAGACTGGTGAATGAGACTGCCAAGGAAGGGGGGCTCCAGGGGTAAGAGCATCAGGGCCTGAAACAAAGTCATGAATCTTCTTCCTGACTGGAAACACATCTGGAAAAGGCATGTGATGGGAGAGGTGAACTCAAGTATTACATTAATTGAAATCAGCTAAATCATGGCATGCTGATGGCTACACATATACACACACATAAACACACACACACACTAACCTTCTCCGCCTTTTGTGAGTTTCAGTGAGTTGAGTCTCTCCTGTGGACAAGTACAATACTTAAGGACTCAGACTATATTTCTAAACCTCAATGAGAAACTCATGTGTCTGATCAAACCAGCTGTTAAACATTTCTACCATTTACAGATAGCCCTTCACTACAGTTACGGTTCTATTATGCGAGTTTGCTACTTTGGCTATGGACTATAACAGAGTGCATTTTCTGAAAAGAAGATCAATTTTACTCATGGGATTTACTGTTTAAGTAATAATAACGATAATGCATTTTATTTGAAGGGGCCTTTTATGACACCATGGGACACCGGTACTCACCCTCATCTTTGCCACACTGCCGTCTGCCACTGAGAGGATGGAACTCAACTGGCTGTCCCAGCTCATGACCCTGCTAAGCTACAGGAGAAAACCACCAAGTGATGCAGTCTTTCATTTTTGCATGAGTGCAACATCTTTTCTACGTGACACTGTATCACTGGATACAACTTATGACCCGACATGATATTGATACAGTAACTGTAGACGGCCTTGTGGCAGAAGACGCTGCAATTTAGGACATGTTAAACCAAGTAACGATACTGGAGCCTGCTCAAGGGCACCTCGGTGGGATATGTTGTTATTAACAAGGGTACGTGAAACGCACAGTAAATAATAAGTATAGCTCTTACCAACTGGTGGATGTGTAAAAAGGGCGCGATAGATCGATACAGTCCGGAGCTAATTCAAGTTAGCCAGAGTTAAACGATGTTTTTTCCTCCGTGCATTCAATAACGATACAGTTCGGTTGACTTGAAAATATTCTGGAAACAGCAACAACTCTTCGTGCTTCTTTATACGTAATGCCCTGACAACAGGAAAAGACTATTATACCACCGAAATGATGTAAATATTGGTACAAATGTTGGTGCGGGCTGGCTAATTGAAGAGATTTGGCAATCTACTTTTAAATCCCGGAGCACATCACAGCGGCGTGATGACGTAAGACGCAAGCAGAGGGGCGCTCGGGTGTCGTAGTGATTTAAAAAACAAAAACAAAACAAAACACCAAAAAGATAAGTATTAAAAGTATGCCTAAAACACAAAACAATATTTTGAAGAATATTTATATTTTTATTTTTAATAAGATTATTAGTTTAGCAAGAAGATATGAAAGCAGAAACACAATTTATCTACTTTAGCTCGGCGCAAGAGTAACATAAGAACATCATATCCCATGATGCAAGGCTTTGAGACGCTGAGCACAATGGCAGCTTCCTGCATCAGCATGTGTGATGTCAAAGAGCTTTTAGAGGACTGTTTATCAAAACTTGGATTTGAACTTCATACATTTAAGGTATTTAGAATTTTATCTAGTCCGTTTAAGCCAGGATAAATGACAAGATGTGGTTACTAAAGTTCAAAACTCCCATCCGTTCATCTGCTAATTTGAGCTAAGAGCTTTAGACAGTCCAATAGTCATATCTACTTCATTCATGACATTATAAATTTGGCTTGTGGTTTTCATGTCCGCAGGTTGGTTGGTATAACTCCGTGTTGCCCCCCTCTCTGCACCTGTCTTACCCGGAGGACTGTCTGGCCGTGTTGGTGCTCAGCACTCCCGCCATGTTTGAGCAAGCCTTCCTTCCCTTCATAGAAGAAAGAGGTTGCCAGGGATTCTCTGATCCCATAGACCAGTGTGTCAAACACTTTGTGTCCTCTGCTGTCTCACAGGTGGGAGGGGGAGTTAAAGAGAAATAAACAGAACATTGTTAGCTTCCAAAAGGGAGAGAATAAGGAATAACGTACCATCCCTAGTATACTGGCAGACATCACTGCAACACGCGGCCATCTCTCAACTTGTTGCTACTGATAGACCTTACAAGGCCTGCAAGGAAGCTGTCTGAATTTGATGCTTGATTGTGGATTACATCCAGCATTACTGGATTTAATTAAAAAAAAAAAAAACATGAACAAAAGAGCATGCTTAATGGTGTTGATCAGGTTGTGAATTGCCATTTTCCGAAATACGAATGAAGAAGCTATGCACACTTAATTGTATCTTATCTTGGGGAGGGTGTCGCTGTTATCACTTCAGGATTGATTGTGGATTGCTAAATGTTCCCCATCTCTCCCCTGCAGTGTTTTCCAGGACAAAAGGTAGATGTGAGTTATGACTATGAGTTGCTGCCTAGTAGGAGGCCCAAATTCTTGGCGCAGACTGCTGCTCATGTATCCGGGTCAGCTTTCTACTATCAAAAATCTGATGTCACAGACCAACCATGGGGTGACAAAGTAACTCAGTTTATTTACAATGCACTGTGTACAACGTTTTTTTCTTTAGTCACATTTGTGTTTTTCACTATTGTGAAACTTACTGTTTGCCTGCAGAAGATGTTTGGAGTTTGCATACATCCAAGATATGGCGGCTGGTTTGCCATCAGAGCTCTGTTGGTATTTCCAGGTGTGATGTTGGACCCTGAGCAAGTGCAACCTGTTCCTTCTGACTGTGTACCTTCCAGGGATGGCAGAATAAAGTTGTTGGAGGCTTTCAATTTTCACTGGCAGGTAAAGGATCTCATCACTATTAGTCATGGTACCTTTGGTACATAATAATAATAATATAATAATAATAATAATAATAATAGCAGCCTTAATTATGTTGCAAAAATGGTTTTTTAAGGAATCTTCACATCAGAATAAATCAGATTTCTAATTTGTGTCAATAGGACTGGAGCTACAGAAATATCATCAGTCCAGCTCAGACCTACTCGGAGAAACAGAGGGAGTACTTTCTGACATCACCGTCCCAACGTTTGGCTTTGCTGAGGACCTGGGGTTTGATTCCAGAAGAAGGTGATCAAACACACCACAGCTTGGACCTGCTTAGCAGGGTGAAGGGACATACCTGAAAAAGAAAGAACAGCTGTAGCATCAACGTTTTACCTTTCCATCTAAGCAACTTCACCTCCTGACCTCTGTGTGTGAAGATGTAAATTCAATTTGGATTGGCTCTAGATTGACCCAGTAAACTGAGTCCTAACATGAGATGTCAGTTCGGATTACCCCCTTATGTTGACTCCCTTGAAGGTCTGACCTTCATCTTTTGCAAAAGGATGCATTTCTCTCCTGTCCTTGAATCTGTGCACAACACACATGATTTGTTAAGAAGTCAGTTCCCCTTGAAGCCTTTGAAAAAAGTAAGTGGAATAAGTTGAAAATATTAGAAAGCTTACTGATTATACAGTAATGTTTTTATGGTAAATTGCTATTTTACTGTAATAAGTATGGTATAACCTCATACTGTAGCATCTGTCAGAAATTATCAGAAATAATGAAATTACCTGAAACTTGTACAAAGCTTTTTTAAATTTATTATATTTTCATTTATTTATTGTCCAGTAAAATTGGAGGCCCCATTTGGGATATACTCTTGATATATTTATTGTGGGATACAAAGATTTGATTTTAGCTGCAGTACACTAATTTGAAATTTTACATTTCTTGCTTTAGTTTATTTTGTCATTCTTCATTTTAATATGTGTTTTGTGAAGAGCCAAACTGAATGTTTTGTTACGGTGGCTTAAGTAAAAAATGTTTGGGAAAAAGAAGCTTCAATTTCTTGGCTGGTGGTTTTGAATTTATATTTTCCATTCCTTCCTTGTGTGACATAAACACCTTGCACCTCCAGGGAGAAGTTCAACTTCATTTTTCTGCCAATATCTTACTGATTTTGGAGAACTTTCTATTGGCATAGTATAGGCACATTCACATTATTTGCAGGAATATTTCACCTGCCTTGATTGTTTGGAGGAGATGCTCCATTGGCTCAGTTTATTATATATTTAAATCAATTGAACTACTGCATTTAATAAAACATTGATCTTAATCAGCTCCACGCATCCAGAAGAAAGGGTTTCCCCAAACCTCTCTGGCCCTGACCTAGATAATAACAGTGTGAGATTCACAAGTAATTATAATAGCAATAGTCAATTTTACACCATTCATATTCAAATTTGGTAAAATTACAAGTAGAAAAAATGCTAAAATGCATAGTTAAAGAGCACCAAAATAAGAACATCAAATGAGGTAAAATAAACTCCACAGCCAGGGGTAACTGAAGTATGCAAAATTCCATACCTATCTTGTGTTATGACTCTTACTCTGGCTTCATCAAATTACAAACACAGTGTTGCTTTTGACATGTCTAATTTTGATGTTTCATTTTTATTTCTACTTCAAACATTTTTAGTGAGTAAAACATTGTAGTATAAGTATTCCTGTAAGTTAAGCAGAGTGAACGAAGACATTTTTCTTTCTTGCCAATCAGCTTTATGCATTATAGATGTGAGCTGTCTCTAATCCCCCTGCCTGTTGACAGGCTTACTACTTTCAACTGTGACTGACCTGCCAGCTACTGTTATAGCACCCCACACCACAGTGTAACCCACAGCACTCCATCTCTGCCCTATTGATTCCGTTATTGTATTTTAAATCAAATTCTAAAACACTCACACTTAGATTGGTCAAGTACAACCAGTTGAAGAGTTTTCCCAGTGCTGAGGGACAGAGAGGTTGGTGCTTTTAAAACAGAACATTAACAATATTGAAATAGTTCAATGGGCCAATTCAAAATAACCGAACCAAAGAATGTAATGGAGCACATTAAGAGCTTTTAAGCTATCATTTATAAAGTGGTTTAAACGTGACGGACATTTAAACAACACATCCCTCAGTATTATTTGGGCTTGGTTGTTTAGTAGTAACCTGTTGAACTTTTTAAAACATGTTCTTTGGGCCTTGAAAAGCTGCGCTGTGAAGCAGTGTCCTCTTTTCACCTCTAGATGTCACCGCTGTAGTCTTGATAATGCAGATTGAGAAAGCAGAAGCTCTCCCCTGTTTAAGCATTCTGTAATGTCACTGCAGTTGACCTGCCTCACATGAGTAAAGTACTTTGATTTTGCATATTTGTCTTACCAAAAAGCTTTATTTCACCTCTGCCTGTCTTTATATGTAACATTCCTCCCAAATGATGGAGGTATTAATTCTTTTATGTCTTTTCAGTTCATTGCAGCACCCATTTGCTCTCCTACTGCATTCCTCCCCTGACCCCCTTCTCCCTCCCACGCTATTCTTTCTATCTGTATACTGAATCAGCATTTCAGAGCAGTATGCTGCAAGCCTGCAGAGAGGCACACTACGGAGTTAATTATACTCCCAGATACTCATCCTCCCCTTTGCTCTATCCCATCTCCTGCTCTGCCAGCTTTTTAGGGTGTGTTTACTTCATCTGCAAAACTAGGCAACAAGGAATTCTTTTATAGTCTGAGAGGTTTTTTTTTTCAGTTTTCCCATTGTTCGTTTTCTAACTTTCTACCTTAGTTGGTTTAGAGTCCATATCCCAACGTTCATGTCAGTGGGAAAGGGGGCTGGTAATCTTTGAAGAAGTCTAACACAATGACATCTCCAATTGATTTTGGGATTTTTCAGGTCTGGGGATGGACTATTGGTAATTGATCCAGTTTTTAACCGGACTCGTGTTGCAGGTGTGAAGTTTATACTTGTTGAACGAAGACATTGAAAATAGCTTTCTCTGGAAAATAAATCAGCCAGCAATGAAAAAAGAGAACCCCCTCTTTTTTAAATGTCAACATTTAACAAGGGACAGTACTTGACAATTATGTCATGGTTTTAAGAAAGAAGTATGTGAGGCAAAACTGGGCAGAGATAGTAAAGAGAAAGACAGGGAAAAGGATGAGTGGTATTTCATGAGTCGTGGATCAGTGAAGCAGTGATATCCGCCCACGGACATCAGTTAACTAGAAGAGAGCAGGGAAAGGCCAGCAGCACACCAGCAACAGAGGACGAACTGTGCATTGAGCAGGGTGATGAAAAGCCCAACATCCAGAAACCTTGTGAAATTTATAGTCTTCTTTCACTATCTTTTTTTAATACTTAAGACCAGGGAAATTAAAGAGGCTGGAAACTGGGTCCTGAAATATGCTGGTAATTTAAGAGGAAAGGGGAAGAGCTTAATTATGCTTTTTTTCTAAATTTCCTGCACTTTCCTTTTGCACTTTCTTTTTACAAAATATTCAGATACTTTCTCACAGAGCCCAGCTTTCTTTAAACCTCATTGCTGTGCCCTCCTTCCCCTCGTGGGTGTGTGTGTGTGTGTGCGTGCATGCGTGTGTGTGTGTGTGTGCGTGTGTTTCAGTAGGTTTTAAATGTTTTAACTGTCTGTCTTATCAGTTTTTTGGATTAGCATAATTAACCAGCTCCTGCCACAGAATTCCCACCACAGCCAATCAGCTGTTGGCAAAGGATGCCAATGAGGAGGCTGAAGGACATGATGGGAGTGGTCAGCCAAGAACAGGGGTCTGCAGGGCCAAAGGTGAGGGATGACTATAGAGATTAACAGACCTAGCAAGGTGATCATACCACAAATACTCATTTTATTCTCAAAACTCAAGACATAATCCAATAAATAGGCAAGCATCAGCTCACAAAACCAGAGGTGCCTCTGATGATCATCGTAACGCTCAATTTTTTCTCCTGCTTGCCCGCTCAGTGTTTCTCCCACAGGCATGAGCATGCATTGAGCATGATATCACATAAAGCTCAGACAGAAAGGCACACATTCAGCCGTTAACCATCACTGAGTCGTCATGCAACCAGTCGACTCTCATTCCTACAGTTACCAAGCAAGTGATGTGCAGCAGGCAATGACAGATCAAGTGATCATGGTTGTTCATGAAGTGGAAAGAAGCTGGAAGCAGCCTGCCACGAGCTGGCATATATGCATAGAGTCAGTGTTAAGTGTAACAATCATGGATTTGCTTAAAATTAATGTAAATAAAACAAAGGAGAGGCAGAGTTGTGGAAGGTGTTTCATGGTTTATGCCAGTGCTGATAATGAAACAGGATTATTACTGTTTTTCCTCTCAGGTGAACAACATTCACTATTTTTTCCTCTGAGAATAGGGGGAATAGCCAAACATGATTTCATTTAAACTAAGGTTCTCTGCGGAAACCAGTGTTGTTTAGCCTCATCCCTCTGAGACTGTGATACATTTACCCTTAGAAAACAAGAAATTGGAAAAGAAATACACTTTTCCAGCAGAAAGAAGTCAAGCCTGTGGAAAGAGAAAGTGTATTGATCTGAGTCAAGGCAAAAAAAACAAAAAACAAACGGAAACAATTTCTTCTCCGTTGGTATTTACTTTTGGGGTATTCTTTTATTTTTTTTCTTCTAGAAAATCTTTAATTGAACAACATCATGTGTTCACTGAGTAAAGTATCTCAGTCCAAATAACTTTGCTTGTCAGTGAACTGAGAAAGCTGGTTCATCTATTTACATGCATATAATGAGAGAAATATACAATGAAGAAATTAAAATGAAGACATAGAGAGGGGGTTTTTCCGTCTCCTTACTCAGAGATTCCCATCTACTCCCACCGGGTAAAAGGTGACATAGTGCTGAGCTGATTTATAGCTATGCATTAGGTATTACATCACAACTGCCGATAAACTCTAAATCTACCTCGAACAGTGAATAAAACCCTTCAGTGCTTTGGCTGTCATATACATAATCCGCCTTTATTTTTCCATTCATGCACATTATTTTCAATTCATCATTTTTATTTTTTACAACTTTAGATGTTTTTTGTTAAAAGGCGAAAGGTATATGATTTATTTTATATTGTTTTTTTTTATAATTTTATCTATTAAAGAAAGAGCTTTTATTTAGTCACATTCAGTTATAAATCAGTATGCCACAGTGAGCAACTTCTTTGGAGTGCCTATTGAGCAGTGAAGTGGTCTGTGTCTTGCTCAACAACACTTTGACCAGCGAGGAGGAGCTTGAGGAATCTACCCAGGAAAAATATGGTTCCTGGATGACCGCTCGACCCACCTGATCCAAGTTACTCAAATTGCAATGCATTGATGTCTTTTGAACAGAAAGAAAAAAAAAATAGAAACAGCTTAAAAAGCAAAAATTAGACTTTTGGTCCATATTTTTTGATACATAA
This sequence comes from Fistularia commersonii, assembly GCF_037954325.1. NCBI lineage: Eukaryota > Metazoa > Chordata > Actinopteri > Syngnathiformes > Fistulariidae > Fistularia > Fistularia commersonii. Next base: position 6,518,113 of record NC_141299.1, on the reverse strand, counting down.
ATATATTTCAATACATACTGCTCAGAAAATAAAGGGAACGCTAAAATAACCAATCCTAGATCGGAATGAATGACATATTCAAGTTAAACAGTTTGTTCTTTATGTAGTTTCATGTGCTGACAACAAAATCACACAATTTATTAACCCATGGTGGTCTGGATTTGGAGTCACACTCAAAATTAAAGTGAAAAAACACAATACAGGTTAATCCAACTTCGATGTAATGTCTTTAAAACTAGTCAAAATGAATCAGTGTTGCTTCCTAAGTGGACAGTTTGATTTCACAGAAGTGTGACTTGGAGTTACATTGTGTTGTATAAGTGTTCTCTTTATTTTTTTGAGAAGTATATTTTCCCCCCATAATCCTGTTCTAATTTTTCTAAATTTTGTATTCTATTTTACCTGGCAGCAAAACAAATTGCAAAGCAGACATGACAGGAGACATACATGTCAAGACAATGAATTGTGACAAAATCCCACTGCTATGTAATGTATAAATACAGCTAACAACAGTCGAACTATATCCCAAAGTCTTGTGAATTTGGTCCACAAATACTTTTCATTAGTTAGTAAATGGCAATTACTTTCTTTATAATCTTTATTTTAACTAATATCTAATTCAAGGCCTGTTTGCCTGGTGATGAAAGAACAATAAAAAGCAGTCAAATGAAAATTAACACGGACATGTAACAAATACTCATCTAAGAACTAACAAGTTCAAATACTAACAAAAATACATAGATACATCCAACAGTCATTGATGCTGTAATATGTTTCTGAGCTTACCAAGGATATACTCGTGTTGGAAATTACATACAGGCCTATTTACATATTTACAGTACAGAGAGTGTTCGACATCCACCCACGACATCGTGTGTTTTTTACATATCGGTGCAATGTGCTGCAGGGTTGGACGAAGCGGACATGCTATACAGGTGCTATGATAAGAACTCTCTGCTCATATATTTATGCTAATGATCTCCATCCTGGGAGCAAAATAACCTCCGCACAGTAATACTTATTTGTTCAATAATTCATAGACAGCAACAGAGTGAAGCTTATAATCTATTTAAATGTCGTCGGTTTTTCAGGTCGGAGATGGGTCAGAATCCAATGCTTTTGGTAAGGGGACATTCATTTTGAAGATGATATTGTATGGTAGCTTTGTTTTTATTGGAGTCAGTAAGTGCCACTAAGGATAATATCCCTTGTGATTGACAGAGTCTCAGGTCCATGCCTCATTCAAGCCAAATACTAAAATATTCACAGGCTGATGCAGAAATCCATCTCCACACACCGAGCAATCAAGAAGGCGCCACAGGCTTTGCTTTCAAACTCTCAAGTGCTCGGCTAGCTGTCGTCCACCATTCAAGATTGATAAGTGTAATGCGAGGACAGATGAATTCATTAGGCCCAGACTGACCTGCTATGACGAGCAATTTAGTTTCAAAAACAGTAAGGCACCTGCGGGAAATTAGAATTTTAAATAGGGACGATTATAGGCCAGGCCACTGTGTACGCGTGTGTGTCAGTGTGTGTGTGTGTTTCCATCTAGCCGCTACCTTATGTATACAGTACACACAGAAATCTCTTTCTGCTCAATTACTTGAGCACCACATTGCAGTGGTTTAAGCCAGTTGAAATATTGACACAACGTAATGCTCTCCTCCTACGCCTCAATACACTTTTTATAAATAGAGTGCCGGTACCGAACGCAGCTGGAGAGCACTTCTGAGAGTACTTGAATCTGACATGACACAAAGAAACAACTCTGCCCTACTCCTACATTTTGCTGGCAGGCCAGTCATCACTGTGAGCATTTAAATTACACACATCTTTGATATGATAGTTATAACGTTTCAACTTTTAAGAGGCATGGACTGCAAGGCAAACACAGATTTGAATAGTGTTGTTAGTCATTATATTTTAGCTGAACAAAGCAACAGGTGGATTCTAATTTCTGTCTCGCATCTTCCTGTTAATTATTTCCCCTGCAACCTTGTTTTGGTTGAGTCCTCTGGTCACGTTTACAGCAGATAACAGTGAAACAGCCCATCGTTCACCACAAGGCTTGAATCAAACAGCAAGTTCATAGTAGAGGCTGAGATGTCAATAAATTGTGTGAAAATTGGCCACAGTAGTTGCATCTCAGCGTGCAAGTAGTTTCATGCAGCAGCCTACAAATGATATCAAGCTACTGCTGATGCTGACATAGCAAATTTTGACATGAAAAAATAAAAGAAATACATATAAAAGAAGGGAATAGAACAGAGCACAATCTCACAGATTACTGTAAAGAGATTATAGTTTTTTTTTATAATTAATCTGGTTATGTAGGTGTTTACATATCAGTTAGACACTGGAATACTGGTGCTAGTTAGATTGGAGCTAACAGCACTCTGTATTTGATAGTATCTTACTAGAAAACCAAACATGAAATTTAAAAGAATAACTTACAAAGAAAACAATCTGACGGCTGGCACATATTCACAAATAACAACCAATCTGAGGTCTGAAACCATGACAGAAGGGGTACTCCCTGACTTAATGTAACATTGTCATTGAATGGAAGTTGTCTGTCATGTCAAACCTAGAATCAGAATCAGAAAAAAATGTATTTGTCCCCGAGGGGCAATTGAGGGGAAACATGTGAACATCAAGAGTAAAGTAAAAAATAAAGAATTAAAAAAAAGAGCAAAAAAAGTTATTTTTATATATATGTATATATATATACATATATATATATATATATATATATATATATATACTGCTCAAAAAAATAAAGGGAACACTTGAACAACACAATGTAACTCCAAGTCAATCACACTTCTGTGAAATCATAGTGTCCACTCAGGAAGCAACACAGATTCATTTTGACTTGTTTTAAGAACATTACATCAAAGTTGGATCAGCCTGGAGTTTGTTTTTACACTTTGATTTTGAGTGTGATTCCTAATCCAGACCTCCATGGGTTGGCACAATTGATTTCCATTGATCATTTTTGTGTGATTTTGTTGTCAGCACATTCAACTGTGTAAAGGCCAAAGTATTTCATAAGAATATTTCATTCATTTAGATCTAGGATGTGTTTTTTAAGTGTTCCCTTTATTTTTTTGAGCAGTGTATACATATATATATATACATACATACATACATATATATATATATATATATATATTACTTTACAAAATTGTGCAATGTTGGGCAAATTCTCAGTACTGAATGGCTCTGCATTTATATAATAAATATAACATGAGCTGCATTGATTACACTCAGGGAGGCGGGGGTGCGGAGCTGGCTTGGCGATGAGGGTTTTGCAGGGTTGCAGGGCACTGAGGAGTTGGACAGCTCTGGGGACGAAGGTTGCTCTTCTCCTCTGGGTTTTGCAAGCGGGGCAGCGGCGTGTGCGACCAGAGGAGAGCCACTCGAAAGCCGGGTGTAGGATGTCGGACTGATCTGCGAGAACCTTTTTTGCCTGTTTTTAATATTTTAGTGTCGTCAAAGCAGGTGAGAGGTCTGAGGGGTTGGCCAATTATTTTGGTGAACTTAGCATTTGTGCATAGCATAACAATGACTGTGATACAAACTATTTTCACATTTTAATATTAATGAAGCTTCCATTAATATTTGAAAACGGATAAAATTCACTTGAGTTCTATAAACTGATCTGTGGTTTTGTTTGATAAGGTGTAAGGGATGAAAATATGTTTGTTGAAAGGGGTGACAAGACTCTTCACCCTGGCGAGCAGATTCCCTCCCCTGCAAAAATACACACTATGCCAAATCCATGAACTCCTTAGCCCAAAGCCACGCGTTATTTCTGTGTTATCATTTGGTAGGAAAGAAAAGAATTCAGCTTGTTTTTGTGTAGATGCAGGCCCCTTCTCTCCGGATGTATTTGACGCATTTAGCCTCGTTAAGTTGCCGAAAGAGCGTAAGGGGGTTGCTAGTTTTTAAACATACACCAAAGCCAAACGTGGCTTCAGTTTTCTTTCACAAGCATATAAAAGTCCTTGGTAAATGAGAGAAGCCCACTCAAAGAAACGCCACAGGCAAGAGACGCTGGATATTTCTACTGCGGGGTAGACAAAAACCCGCTACCGCGGAAGTAAGATCTGATGACAAAAGACTAGGCACCGGCACAACCATGGAGAAAGCAGACTACGAGTCACCCGGTCGGTCAACACAGGAGTCGTCGGCTGTCTACGGTGGACAACCGATGACAAAACGTGGAGCTTTTTGCATCAGATGCTCTCTCTCTGTAAGCACGGCTGTGCAGTTCGCTGCACAAGCCAGCGACTTTTGACGACTTTTGGCTCTTTGTGTGTTTGTTCATCTTCCTTTTGAAGCTCACTTTGACTTCTGTGTTCAGTGTTATCCTTCTCGCTCATATCTCTCTCAGGTTCAAAGGGGAAGGGCTGCACAGATGACATGTTTTTGCACCGCACGGTAAAATGAATGGGTCAACCTTGGGACGTCACGACCCAGACAGCATTGCAACATAAACAACAATGGTAGCATATGAGTGAAAAGTTTTTTGACTCATTTATACAAATTAAGATATATTGAGAGATTTTAACTGAGGATCCTTTCGAAAAAATCACACTAATCACAGGGATTGAAACCAGAATTCTACTTGTGTGTTGTGAATGAACACCTCTCTCTGACAGATGTCTTCTTGAAGCCTTCAAAAACATTTCAGTGCAAAACCTGCGAACAGCAGGATAAAAAGAGCTATCAATTTATACACATAGACACTGGATCGAATGGATTCAGTCACTCTCTCTCTCTCTCTCTCTCTCTCTCTCTCTCTCTCTCTCTCATATGCACACCCACACACACATATACACACACAAACGTGGATCAATTGCAAAGTATCTTGGTGAAAAGAGGGACGCCTGCACAGAGGAGAGGAAACAGAATTACATCACTTCTTTCTGTCATCTTTCATCCTGATCTGTTTTGTATTGATCTCCAAAATCACAGTTTTTAGCATCAGCTAGGATTCTGTTTGATATCTAGCCCTACTCCTCGTGTCTCATTCTCCTCTCCTCTCCTCTCCTTTTCATATCCAGATATGGTTTCCATCTAACGCCCTTTTCAGCCATTTCTGTGGTAGCTTTTTGGCTGGTGTTGAAGTGAACCTGCAGTTGTCCATAAAGTTTACTAGATTGCGGTACTAGAATGGTCTAGCGGTGAGAGGGCTGTATGAATTATTGATTCATGTCTGGATTGTGATTTTCTTATTACAAGGGCTGTTAATTAGGTTCCCCAAGGTCATTACGGGTATGTCAGAGAATTTTGACAAGAGTTGTCTCTTATTCAGGATGTCAGGCTTCCGGACCAATGCCTTCTCTTTAGCCTCAAAATTTGTTCATTCTGTTCCAGAGTATGACACGTGGGCTGAGATAGGAACATAAAAATAATAAAAATCTTTCATAGTTCACATGTGAGAAATTGTTTTGGCTCACAATACTGGTTAAAATCACATTACCATAAATCACAACCCATACAGTGCAATAACCTAATGAATAAAAATACACAATTCACAGTGCGCACAGTAATAGAACAACAGGCATTGTTCCAATATTTTTGTTGTTGGATGCTGCAGCCAATCTGTGGTTATATCTAGTGGACAGTTTTATGAATTTGTTAAATAAAGAAGATGTAAAATTGATGGTCTTGTATTACTGCAATCCAAAAAATAAATAAATAAAACAAAGAAGAAGGCTGAAAACTGTTACCTTGCTCCTAGCCAAACACTTCCATTACACTAAAAACTTAAAGTGAAGCCACTGAGGCAGCTCTTCGACATTAAATCTACCAAAAGTTTTGTTCTTTACTTACAGTCACTTATGAATACCATTTTGTGTCCTCAGTCTGATACGTCCAAAGACACTGGTGCTACTGCTGATTCTACTGGCTGCAACTATTATGCCTATTTCAAAATATCTTCTGGCTGGCAGTTGCAGTTAGAGGATATGACGATTACGTCAGATTGTGTTAAATACATGAGAATGTGATGTCATTTGTGTGTCTCAGCTATGCACTGGAGGCTGCTGTTTGACTTTGTGACTCTGACATAGATCGCCATGATGAATGAGTATTACATTAAAAAATACCATTGAAGGACGAACTATCAATCAAGGAAAAAGACCAGACAATGAAAACCCTTTTTTTAAACCAAGATAGCCTCCAGCTCATAGCTTAAAATATAGTGTACTTCCCAATATAGTGGCCAAGTCCTTGCAAATGTGACAAACCTTCACATCGTCTATTAATAAACTTGCCAAAGTGGAGATACATCACAGTTTCAGTACGTTCATATCTGCCTATAAACTACTTAAACTACTGTAATAATGTACTGGCATGCTAAGTTACACGATAACCTCTATCATAGAAAAAAAAAACTCCTCACCTGATCTGACAGCATTTTCCATTTAAAGGTTGCAGTGAGATTTGTTTAAAGTACTGCGTTTAAGAAAAGCTTTGCCTCAGATTACTTAGTTAATTCCCCGGTCAGACAGACACAGTAAATGGATGATGTAATCCAAATTTTTTTCCAGTTTTATTTTCATGATGTTCCTTTTTTCATCGCTTTTACTTTACACAACCAAATTACATACATAACTTTTTTCATGGATATGGGGCCAATGGGTAGATTTTTAAATCATACCCTTATATGCAATTTACTTCTTTGACCAAGTAGTGGTCATTTTATAGATGTTAATCAAAAAGGCACAGTGATATCCTGTAGTCTCTGACTGAGTAAAAACACTTTGCATTTTCCTTTTTTGCATTTTGGCACGTGCACACACACACACCTGCACATTTCCATCGTGATAGCGTGACGGTATGTTTTATACATTCTGGAGATGCCTTGATGCGTGTGTTTCACCTGAGAAGCTTTCTTCTTTATTCCCTGCCTACAGTGTGGAATCAGCCTAGAAAATCACCTGTCACAGGACAAAGAGGCCACGATAACCTGGTCCTTTATCTTCAGCCAGCTAAATCTTCAGCCAGCTGTTTGTGTGGAAGTCCATTTGGGAATTAACTTATTATTTGTGTTAAAGGCTTTTCATTTCCTTGACAGTAAACAAGTGACTCTTTGCAAGATGAAGACGTACAAGTCCTAATCAAGAATATTTTCCCTTCATATTAAGGCCTTTGCTTTTCTCATCCTTTAGATCTCTCTTTCACAACAAACACCCCTTGACACCTACTTTCATTTTGTTTTTACTTTCCAATCTTGAAACAGCAATACAACGCACAGAGAATAATTCAATACTTTGTATTCAAAGAGGAACCTTTTTTAGTGATAGTTTTGCAGACTTTGCCTTTGAATGTGTCTGTGCAAGACTAGGGGTTCATTTTATTATACTGATCTAAATTCCAGAGTTCAGACCTTAGCTCAGACAAGTAAATTAATTTGACATCACAGAAACACAGTAGGAAGATACTTGACTAAGAAAAAGACAGGGCAGTGGAGTGGAGGGGGGTGGGGAGTAAAAGACACAATGAGACCTCATTAAGGCTACAAGGAATTAAGTGTGTGAGTGTGTGTGTGTGTGATCACATTCCATCCTGTCATTTTTGAGTGTGTGTCAGTGAGCTGAGCTCGGAAGCCCATGGGAAGGTTAAGTAAGGAAACAGAAGAGATTAAGGTGGGGAATTCTCATCAAAAAAAGTCCAAATTAAGAAAGGTTTCGACAAGAGCCACCCTGTGAGAGGACAGAGGGGAACAGAAGCATCAGAGGGGAGGGTGTGTATGTGTGCGGTGGTTGCAGGGCATTAGAGTGAGAAAAGATGGGTCACATATCTTAGCCCGACATAAGGACGGCAAATATATGATATGGGACAGGAGGGTAAAATATGGGGGAGAAGACAAGAAGGGGTGCAATGAAATTTAATTCATTTTATAAGAAAATATAGGAATGAGTGGTGGTGGGATTCAAGTTGAAATGTGTCACCGAGAGGGGCCTCCATCTCATGGGTGAGGTCATGTTGAGAGGGGTAAGGTGATGGAGGGGGGCTCCTTGGGGGCAGTTGCATGGTAATGAGCTGTTAGTCTCTGAGGAAGATGAGATCTATTACAGGAAGCAAGAACCGCTATTCTGAGGTTTAATCTGCCACTGGTTCACCTTCTCCAGCAGCTCAGCACAGAGCAGCTCTGCCTTTGACGATCTACCCGGTGTAAAGCAAAGATAGCAAGCATGAAGCACACAGAACACCTTTGGTTCAGGTTGTTTTTTAAACATCATAGTTTGATCAGAACCAAATCTGGAAAATGATATGTGACAGATCCGAGCCGAGCCTGATTCTTGACGGGAAGCTGGCATCTAATGTGACACAGATTTGTCCGAGGTAGACATGATTCCCCTTCAAATCATCTTTCTTCTGCTCCTCTTTCTCACAGTTTACCCCTTTTTTGTCTCAAAGCAGGTGTGGAAACCTTGTTAGAAATTGTATCTTCATGTCACCCCTGATGGCCCCGTCCACTCGTTTCTCTTTGAGTTCAAAGGTTCAGCCCCGTAGGGAGGTTTGCCATCAGACGGCCGGTCAGCAGGTCAGAACAGCGAGGTCAGAAAGTCAAACCTCTGGTGGGAACTTATGTCCATCATTTTTAGTCAAGCTTGGGGCACAAACAGTACTGTGTCTTTTACGGTCATGTTTACTTCATTTGTTCATGAAGATCACTGTGAGGAAATGCAGTCTCCCACACTATAATGGTTATCTTGAATAATAAAAACAATTGAATTAAAAAACAAACAAACAATTGCTTCAGAATTACTCTACCTACCTACCTACCTACCTACCTACCTAACTAACTGTGCTGGAATCTTGTCTTAACATGTTGTTCCAGGAGAAAATTTTCAACAACTTGTACTTGGTACCTTGTAACTAATCCCTAACTTGTATCTAGCTTTGAAATTTTGTGCTGTTCTTTTGAGAATTAATAAAACATTTCAGCAGTGTGAAAGGTCAGACTCTTGTTGCTCATATTTTTGACATGAGGTGATATTACTCTTTGGAGAGCATATTCACTATAGGGCCAAAAGTATTCACTCACCCATCCAAGTAATCAGAATCAGGTGTTCCAATCACTTCCGTAACCACAGGTGTATAAAATCAATCACCTAGACATAGAGACTGTTTCAACAAACATTTGCGAAAGAATAGGTTGCTCTCAGGAGCTCGGTGAATTCCAGTGTGGACCTGTGATGGGATCCCACCTGTGCAACAAATCCAGTTGTGATATTTCCTCGCTCCTAAATATTCCACAGTCAACTACCAGCCGCGTTATAAGAACCTTCGAACGTCATGTGGCCTTCAGATTAGCTCAAGGAAAGTGCACAGAGAGCTTCATAGAATGGGTTTCCATGGCTGAGCAGCAGCATCCAAGCCACACATCACCAAGTGCAATGCAAAGCGTCTGATGCAGTGATGTAAAGCACGCCGCCACTGGACTCTTAAGGCAGTGGAGAAGTGTTTGACGAATCGTGCTTCTCTATCTGGCAATCTGGTGGACGAGTCTGGGTTTGGCGGTTGCCAGGAGATCAGTACTTGTCTCACTACATTGTGCCAAGTGTGAAGTTTGGTGGAGGGGGGGATTATGGAGTGAGGTTGCTTTTCAGGAGCTGGGCTTGGACCCTTAGTTCCAGTGAAAGGAACTCCGAAAGCTTCAGCATACCAAGACATTTTGGACAATTCCATGCTCCCAACTTTATGGGAACAGTTTAGAGCTGGCCCCTTCCTTTTCCAACATGACTGTGCACCCGTGCACAAAGCAAGGTCCATAAGGATGTGGATGACAAAGTCTGGTGTGGATGATATTGACTGGCCTGCACAGAGTCCTGATCTCAACTGGTAGAACACCTTTGGGATGAATTAGAGGAGAGACTGAGAATCGGTTCTTGTCATAAAATTGGCGTGTGACCTCACACATGTGCTTCTGGATGAATGATCAAAAATTCCCATAAACACACCCTGGACCTTATGGAGAGCCCTCCCAGAAGAGTTGAAGCTGTCATAACCGCAAAGGGTGGACCAACGTCATATTGCACCTTATGGATTGGGAATGAGATGTCTCTCAAATTCATTTGCGAGTCAAAGCAGGTGAGAATACTTTTGGCTATATAGTGTACATATACATATAGACAGATAGTCACCCAGGTGAAATAAAAAAAAATCAACAATTAAAGCAGTTAATTAAAGCATCTGCTGGATGCTGGGATGAGGAAGAGTGAATTGCTGTGATGCAATATTAAATACAGTTTTTACAAATACAGCTTAAAGCAGCTGCTTTTGCTCTGGATATGTGCTCTGATGAACAAGAATACTCCTAACTATTTTTTCAATGGACATTTTCTATACCAGGCAAAATAATTTGGCAGGAATATGTAACCTGCTACCTAAATTTTAAAAAAATGATACGTATTGTATTTTTCTTTATAGCCATTATTTTCAGAAACTGATTGGTGCTCGTGTTTGTCTTTGGGATAAAGTGGCCTAAGAATACTGTGGAGAAAGAACATTATTTAGAAATATACAATCAGTGAGGACAAAGGTTCACTCAATTGAAAGCATAGTCCACTGGCTTGCATAATGTTTACACCCCAAAAGGCTGTAACCCCTGGTGTGTTTTGAACAATACCAGCTGAATATTTTGTGGCATTATTTTCAGTCTGATTTCATGTTAATATTGACCTAAAGCGCAGCCTTATCCAGCTGCCTGAGGCTGAAATCAATATACAGTTATAAATAAGAGGATGCAGACGTGGCATTTGAAAAGTACTGATGAAAGGCTGTTTAAAAAAAAAATTAACTGTTCCCACTACCAAACAAAGCAATGTGTTCAAAAATTCGAAGCTCATCGTCTTTAGGTCACATTCAACAATCAAAGGTATATTTGATTTATTTTTTTTTGGCATCACTAAAAGGTAATTGGACTGCATGTGCCTCGCGAAAGAAATTTCTGAAAAAATGAAGTGGACGGTCACAGAATTATCTGTCTGAAGAAGCCTTATGCTGGTAGGAGAGACTGAATTAGTTCATTTGAGTGCTCCACCGTGAGTGTACACAGGATTTGTCCAAACAACTGGAAACGCTCCATCAAATTACATTCTTGCTATATTTACTCCTCCCTGTTCCAGGATGTTTTCCTGCCCAAGTGTGTCAGTGTGACCTGGTGACACACTGAGCTGTCAGGATCAATTCAGGCTCCTCGGAGCTGGCAGTCAAGTCATGGCTTGGCATTCTGGCATCACCATGCCATGTTTGGTTTACTGTCCACTCTTAGAAAGCCGTCTGCTACGGTGACACACCGCCAAACCAGCAACGCTGAAGCACAGAATGCTTTGCCGTCTGAGTATAAACATGAACACACAGCTTGGACAAAGTTAGCTGTGCAGAGCTTTCTCACCTCAACTGTGTGCAGCACATGGATAAACTCTCCTCCCTGACGGTCTCTTTATCACCCTCTGCTGTTTTTTGTCCCTTTTCTAGTGATGGTAACTGCCAGGATCTGCGACACTGCGGTATCTCACCCACCCTGACAGAGGTGAGGCTGGATGATAAAACCTCTGTTCCTGCCAAAAAGTATGAGATAGGAGGTAGGTAAAGAAAAGCAGAGCACTAGACAAATGAGTGTCTGAATGGAAATGAATAAGCAAACAGGGGGAGTAGAAAAATTGAAAAGGGTGCGATATAATAATCGATTTAAAGGGGTGAGTGGATATGAATATTTTGTTTGACAGAATTTAGTGGAGGGTGTTACATGTGCAACTGCAATATGTGTTACTCTTATCTGTCAATCCCCCCCACCTTATCTCAAGTGGCAGGTCATGATGTTTGAGGTTAAATCAATTTCCTTTCTGCCCTCCGTCTGTCCAGCTGTATGTTGTGCTGACAAAGTGAGTGTGTCCCTTCAAAGCACCGACACACACAGCACAGAAACACATACAAATGCAAGAAAGAATAACGCCGGAACCGTTAAATGTTCATCTATCATTTTAATATTTCACAGATGATACTTAATATAAGTTACTACAATTTTTAATAGCCAGAATCATCATTCATACGGAAGCAAGTTCAGTGTGTGTGCGCGTGTGTGTGAGAGCGAGCGAGCAAGAGAGAGAGAGAGTTTGTATGTATGCGCATGTCCCCTCAGGTGTGTTGCTGTTCACTGTGCTGCTTGTGTTATTTTAATCTACTGAAAACATGTCTTGTGTATATGATTATTAAACAACTGTCTCTGGGTAGCCTGTGACCTCTGACCTCGGTGCCTTTTTTTCCTGCCTTGGTCACATTTTGGTTATAATCAAACTGCCCATCATTTCTAATCCCCTTTCTGTACCGAAATTTCCTTTGCCATAAATCTTAGTCCTAACATAAAAAAAAAAAATAAAAAAAAATCACAACATGATCTGGCTCATTAGCTCTCAAAAACAAATGATAAATGTTCCTTTACAAATACTTTTTTTAATGCATTGCAATTAGTATTGTCATCACTTCAAAAATAATTATAGCATAATGACCTTGATACTGTTTACATCTGTTCAAACTCATTATTTTATTTTTAAAGTACAACTGAACTGTATTCCACAGATGACTTTATGCCAAAAGCACTTTTTAAACATTGTTATATTCCTCCCTAAATTCAGACCATCATAGTGAATCAGGCTAATTCTTAGTAGCTCACCATGGCTGCAAAGCTAAAGTGGTACTTGCTTACTTTTGCATTGCGCTGCGGACATGCATAATTAAATAAAGACTGGGGGCGAGAGCGATCATCCCTGGAACTGAACATTCCTGGTTTGATTCCCTGCTCCTGCTTGTGTGTCGAAGTGTTCTGAAGCAAAACACAACCCAACTGCTCCCCAACACTGCTAGATGGCTGCCAACTGCTCATGGTTCATCCATGATGGGTTAAATGCAGAGAGCAATTTCCTGCAAGGGATTAATAAAATAAAAGAAAAAAAAACTAAGAAGATGAAACAAATGATGAAATCTTTACTTTGATTCTTTTTAAAGGAGCTTCACTCACAGCTGTGAATGTGCAACGTGAAAGCATAAAAAACTCAATCCAAGATTGGAAAGAAAAATGAAAATTTGGTGTTGTTGGCTCTTTATCCTAGTTAAGGATGAAGAAAGCTAAAGGAATACTGCTGCCCCGAAAAAAACCCTCTCCTCATGCAACACCATCTACATTGTCGCTTATGTTAAAGTATGTTTGCCTGTTCAAGTTACGTTTATGCTAAATGTGATCTAACATTTGGATTACCGGCATTTGGAAAATTCAAACGTGCCATTTTTTTTCTCCTCGGATTAATGAGATCTACACACAGGACGTAGAGAATGTTGTTAACAAAAGAAAATAGTCATCTTTTACCCGGAGAAGGCGGTTTTCTGCTGCGTGCAAGTGCATGTTTATGTGAGCGGGTGTGTGCAATGATGGGATGTATTATTGACTTATTGCATTAGATGGTCTCTGTGCTTCATGCTCAGACTCTAGCGTCACCCTTAGAGAAATAACAGGATCGAATTGAACACACATACACACACTAGCAAGTAGAAGTACTATGCCCACAAAACATTTTGTTCATATGTCTGTTGTGCCTCTGGTTCTTTGTGTTCTTGTTTCCACACTGTCTTTCTGCAAGCTTGTCACTCTGCTTTCATCTGTCTCTCTGCTGCCTTTCTGTCTTTCTCAAAAGTGGGCTCTCACAGGCTGTGAGATCCAATCGCAGCACGAAGAGCAGCCCGGTTTTACGAAGGGCAGTATGAAGGATTAGAGATTGCTTTGTGACAGGAGTTTAAGAAGAGCAGTTGGAAGCACATCCAACCAATGCAGAATGGGATGGAGAGTTGGTGAAATTGGAAAAGGTGAAGGAATTTGAGTCAAGTACATGGGATTGCCCTGTGACGGTTAATAAAGAGGGGACAGAGATCTAATTCAAGAGGTTTGGAAAGAGAACATTCATGTGTGTTATAATTACAATAATAGTTGCGCCATTGCTTTCTGCTCTGAATCCTTGACTCCATGACACAGTGTGTGTCTGTGCGCAGTTTTGTGATGTTGAGTTGAATCTTTGAGTAATATGCTACCACCTATAACAAACAGCCCATGTCGGTTGTACAGGAAATCGATTTTATAGGCCTTGATGTGGCTGGGCTTGGAGATCCCTGGGGTTTATAAGATTCAGTTTTCAGAATGCTGCAATCACAGTTTCTCCTCTGCTGATATAACAGACAGAACCCACATTTCAAGTTGTAGTCCTTAAACTGTGGTAACTGTGGTAACAGCAACTGTAATTCAATTGTGCAGCAAAGTGTTTAAAATTGCTACCTGCCTATATCCTATAGAACTAAAACTGTTTTACTTTTTCCTCTGGTTGCAGATACTATAGACACAAGGCATTGCTTTCACTTATTTTAAGATTAATTGCTGAAGAAATATTTTATTCGAATTTTCTGATTTAGAAAAATATAATAACTGATAACTGTAATTTTACGAGTGACAAACCATATCAGTAGTAAACAGTTTGAAAATGTATGTAAGAGATTGGTGCTAAATTATGGAATTTGATACCCGATGCCTGTTCTCTGTGTTACAGAGACATAAGCATGACCCTGTGACCTCCTCTCTGCCATATGGTTAATATTAACTTAGTCAAGCAATCTGGGGCAGAGACAGGTTGCAAGCTTGGTTACAGTTTTCCATAGTCAAAACATATTACTTTATATGTTATACACAATTAAAAGGCTGAGGAATAACCATTTTAAATGCAGAAAATGTCTAAAAACTAAAAGGATTCCAGATATTTATTTCTAACACTAGTATATGCATTAATTGTAAACAAGTGTGGTACGGTTTGTTATATTAAATTATGTAATTATTTTCACAAGAATTCCTGTTATGTTACTGCAGAAGAATCCAAACCACAAATTCATTTTTAATAATAAAGTTTTTCATCCTTTGGTTCTTTATTTTCTATGATGATTGCTGTACAAATTTAAAGCAAAATGTGAAAGAAACTAAAAAAAAAATTGCAGTATTACAGTTTATAGTGACATTAGACTCATATTGGAAAAGACTATGAATCAGACGCACGCACGCACGCACACACGCATGCATGCACACAGACGCACACGTTTTGCCGTTGTTGATCTGCAGCTCAAACATTGAGGCCACACAGCATTTCTGATCTCTAGTGAATGGGTGACAACATGTATGCACAACAAGACACCTGCTGTAAAGGAAGTAATATGAAATACTTTTTCAACCAAGGAGGCAAATCCTCCTCTATTTATAGCCGAATTATTTCCCCACAACATTTTGGTTAACTGAAAGGTACCCCTGCTCCGCCCAATTACAGCTAGGATAGGCTCTTGCATCCCCACAATCTTGAGTGCAGACTAAGCGATAGATGATGAATGAATGAATCAATTGATAAATGAAATTAAAGCTATTATACTCCTGGTTGTTTACAAGTGATTTTGTTGATGAGGTCATTTTTCTCTGTTATTTTTAGTTAAAAAAAGATTACTTTCACATTTAATGTTGATTTCTTCATGTTGTTTTGAGATCTTCCCTTAGGTCTTGATATAAATTCTTACTGATATCAAGGTATTTGTGTATTTTGATAACTCCTCTGTTTATTTAGTGCTAAATAAGACACCACTACCAACACACAATATTCTCTTTAGGCAATTGAGAAACGAAGTCTTGATTTTTATTGATATAACAAATTTGGCAAAATTTTCTATTTTATTCATCGTTAATACTTGACTAATAAATAGATGTCCCACTTTGCCCTTGTTCCCATCTGAATACTCTTTTCCCCTTATATTCGACAGCACACACACACAAAAGAATTAGTGTGAGTCTCGAATGTCACAGCCACACACACACACACACACACACACACACACACACACACACACACACACACACACACACACACACACAGAATACATAGACGCACACAAACAAACACAAGCAGTGCACACAGCTCTTATTTTAGCACAGTGACTGCATATTCTTCACGTGAATGACATGTTTGAAGTGTATAGAGAAATATCGCCCCTTAATAGCAGCTCATTCCAATTTGAATGTTTTTGTAGTTCCAGTTTAGGTATAATTCTCTATTCAGCATTAACTTCAGCTCCAGATGTGGAAGAAAGGTAGTGTTGCAAACGATGGCAGGGACGCAAGGTTAAACAGTGACCGGGTTCTTCAACCGAGAAAAATCAACTGAACGCAATTGATGTTGCCCTCTAAGACAGCGGGTGTCATTAATTCGTCCTGAACTGGCAAAATGGATCATTATTTGAAATGCAGCCAATGACAAGTAACATAAATGTCCTGTGGTTTTATTTTAAAACATGGACAAAAAAAAAATAATGATTGTTAAAGTTACCTCAATAAGCGCAAATCCAGGCTTTAAGATATCTGTATTAATAGGATTGAAACCAGTTATTGGCAGATTCTGCAACCCACGACCTTCCCTGTGATTTGATGATCTGATAATGCCAGCCTAACACTTTGACAGATAAATTACAGACCCAAACATGTGTGTCTATAGAGTGTAAACGTGTTGCATGATAAGTGAGACCAAAACAGGGGTGATAACGTTCTGAGGGCTGCAGCTTTGACTTAAGCTGTGCCCTTGAGATTTATTGGGCATGTTGTCATCTATCTGTGTGTGTGTGTGTGTGTGTGTGTGTGTGTGTGTGTGTGTGTGTGTGTGTGTGTGAAAGAAAGAGATAATGAGTAGTAGTTGAAGAAATGCGGTTCAATGAAAACACATTTCACCAGACCACCATGTGACAGAGTTTGATTACAAATGACTTGCCTATTAAGAAAAATCCCTGCGCTGTCACTCTTTTGCATTTACACGACAATATATTGTCTCAAATATACACTGCACTGGAAATAATTATACGACGCGCGTACACACATAGTAACATGTAACCGTTTCTCCATGTCAATTCATCAAGGGATATGGAACCGCTCTCCTCAGAAAATGAGTTACAGTCCCACCATCGGTCAATCTTTCAATAAAGCTGCTAAGTACATCACTCAGGATGAATTCATGATTCTGATGGTAACCCAGTCCATCCCTTCTCCATCCACAATTTATTGTTTATCTTTCTGCACCACCATCCATCCTGTGATGGACGGGGTGGAGTAGTAACAGAATAGAGGCGGGAGAGTTTGAGGAGTGTGGGCCCATGAATCACTTGTCCCTGCTGCTCATAGAAATCCTTCTACCCCCCTTAACAACACCCACATTCACGCATATATGAACACCCACTCTAAGACTACTCCAGGGCCCATTTCCATACTGGCAGCTGCGTTGTAGACTGCGGCCCGTATGAGCACAACTGTATCATGAGGTCAGCCAAGCGAGGGTTCCAGTCACATAGTGTAGAGTCATTGTTATCTGTACGAGTGACTCAATCACCTCAACTCTGTCTTCATGTGCAACCTCCTAGAGCCTGCCCCACTTATTCAAGCAGGTTGGAGGCTGTGTAGACTCAAGTGATAAACCACTCCTGTGTGGCTCGTTGTACCGAAAAGTTAAACAGAACGCAGAAACAGGAAGACAAACACGAGTACAGTACAAATGAGAAATGATACAGTCGCGATACATCGTGCCGCTAGGTAGACATTTGTGCCTGTCCGTACAGAGGGATGACTTGTGGAGTTTGAGCATCAGCAAATATTACCTAACATTCAGTGTTTCTTGCCAAAAATACAATGTGTTTGTGTCATAGGGGCATTTAGCTTTGCTTCATTTTGTAAATGTTTTCACGAAAGCATTTCTTTTTAAAATGCTGCATAGTTTACATATGTGCTAGCTTGTCATGTGATATTTCAGAATACACTGACTATTCTATTGCTGCCTCAACATGACAAAAGTCGATACCGAGGCAAAATATCTACTTCACAGTTTCATCATTTTTAGAAGCATGCTGACCAGCGGCCCCAACATTGTAAATGTGATCTGGGACATGGGTGTTGCCTATTTTCTGCAGCACCCATGTTCCTCTCTTCACTTGCCTGCAAGGGTTGACTCTGCAAATGTAAGCAGGAGGGGCAGCCTCTACCATGTAAGTTGTCAGATCAGTGGCTTCTTTCAATCTACTGCATATAAGCACATCTTTTTTTCTTTAAGGTGAACCATAATTAACAGATGACTTTTAACACTACCATCCACACGTAACCCCACAATGTAATAGTACATATGCAGATTACAGGAAAATCTTGTCAATGGTAGTAAAGATGTTAATTCTTGGGTCAGAAGTTTTCAAACAGATGCCCTTCACTGATTGTCAGTCAGTGGGATAAATGTCTGAAGAATAACAAATTTCTGGTGTCCTTGTAGCTCATCTGGAACAGCATATACCAAAGATTAAGTTTGATTCCATCCGCTGCATATCATTTCCTCTACATCTCCCGTTAATTTACTGTCTATAACAGTAAGCCATCACTACAGCACTTTTATAGTAATCAGATTGCTGCACAACTTGCACCTCGCATTTCTTTAAGTGTTTGAAATCTTGAAGTTGTTATACCAGTAAACTGGATTTGGTCGAGTAGCAAATGGGGCTAACACACTACACTGACTTTTTTACCAGGCTCAACCCAAACAGGTCCATCCAATTTCCAAAGAATATAATCTGACCCCCTTGAGAAGGGACATGTGTTGTTGATGTTTTTCTCAGACCTGTTTGGAGATATATACACTCTTTCCAGTACACATCTTTACCCGTGTTCTCCACATGCATCTGCGTTACTTTGTCTTGAAAGCAGATACAAAAACAGTTCAAACCTTTCAGATTCCCCACCCCCACCACCAGTCAGGCTTCTGCTGTCCGGAATTTTGCATCACCCTCTGTCCTGTGTTTTCAGTGGTTGTCGTTTGTCCCTGCTCTCATTGTTGGTTGCAACATTTTCATTCTACATGATTTTGTCTCAACAACAGGTCGTGTTCCAGGTCGGGTATCAATCTGGGTCCAGCAATGCATCAGCTAATGTCTTGGTTGTGTGTTTTGGAACAGTTCGTTGTGACTAAACCTTATGGGAAAAAGTGCTTATTTGCCTCTGATATAAAGGGGGTTGTTAGCGATGTCCCAACAGCCAAATGTGGGGTAAAAACTGCAATCTAGTGTCATTAAATGTATAGCTATCTATGATAAACTTACAACTGTAAACAAAAGGGATTGATTATGGCTTTGAAAATATGGATCACTTGACCAGAATAAAAGGTGACCTAATTAATCAAAATTCAACACAGTGCCTTAAAAACTCCAAAAGTGACATGTTGTTCTTACCAGCTGCAAAAGAAGCAAGTCCCCACTCTGTAAGGTTATATGAGTTCAGTTTCACTGACCTGTAGACTTAAGTAAAGTTTACATTCTGGTTAGTTCACCATATCCCGAACTGTATTCTGCATGTCCTGGTCAGGTTCTGCCAACAGGAGACAACAGTGACAGTTGTTCAAGTGAGGTGCCTTAAGGCATTCGGGAACTTAAAGTTAATAGTTTTCCTTTTATACTATAGCAGAGGTAAGGCATCACACACCCAGTTTCTTCTTATGTAGCGTGTGTGTGTGTGTGTGTGTGTGTGTGTGTGTGTGTGTGTGTGTGTGTGTGTGTGTGTGTGTGTGTGTGTGTGTGTGTGTGTGTGTGTGTGTGTGTGTGTGTGTGCGTGTGTGCGTGCAGGGTTATTGCTCTCAGTAATCTCAGAGGTCATTCTGTACTCCTGAAGTGAAGGCATTGTCATCCTTATTGCTTTCTTTCTCTCTCTTTCTCTCTTGCAGACACATACACATTCTTACACACTTCCATTTTCACGCACACACATTCTGTCCAATATGTTTAGGAGCATATTGTGATATCTAAATCTGTAACAAAGAGAAAAAGTCAGATCTTGGTTCGTCGTAGAGCCTTTGGTCTGAGTCCTCTTTTTCTTTCCTGTTTTTTTTTTGTTCGTTTTTGTCTCCAGTTGTTTCATCCTGCTATCGCTCCATTCTGATGGTTCGCATCAGTCCATCACACCTGCATGCTAGGTTTGTTAAGATCCCCATTTCCCTGGTTCCCACATCCTCCTCCCCCACAGCCTCCTCCTCCTGAGCCAAATCCTCCCCTCTCGTCCTCGTCGTCGCTGTCCAGTTCCTCGCTCTTACGTTTGCTGTAACGCTCATATAGCACCATGAGCACGCCCATCACCCAGGCTGACACTGTGCCAGCTGAGAAGATGACAAAGCCGATGGCGATGAAGAAGAGGTAGTCCCAGTAGCCCAGGCCTTGGTGGCAGTCTGCCCGCAACTGCATACCAACCTCCGCCAACCGCTGGCCCGCCAGCTCTGGGGGATTGTGGCAAACTGTCTGGCCCTCATCTGGGAGAGGAGACATAAGGAGAGAGAAGATGTGAATCGATGAGAAAAGGATATGAGATAAAGGCAACCAATGGCAGAAAATGGTACAACTGTATTGGGCGCGGCGTTAGCTGAACAAATACAAAGGAGATTAAACATAATTATTCATGGCAAAATGTTAGATGGGGCAAAAACAAGTCTGGAAACAAGTGACTACATAAATATGCATACACACAAGTATTCACCCATACACACACCCAAACAATCAACATTTCTAATACACAGATAACCTTTGTGACAAGAAATCCTGGGGGACGCCAGATTTTACCTTAGCAATCTAGAGCAGGTCATGCAAATATTATTTGATGCACACTTATGCGTGCACACAGACACACACACACACACACACACACGTGTGGCCACAAACATGTAAAGAGAGCAATACTTCTATAAGACCCTGACATACCAGTCCCCCCGACATCATTAGAAACTGACACATCACTGTACAGCAGAGGACAGATTCGATCTGCGGATCAAAATGAGGCATATATAAATCGATCACAATAGAGATTTGCTTTATTTGTACTTTTGCTGACACATGCCAACATTCACTACAAGGTCAGATGTCAAGGATGAAAATCCAAACTGAGCCAGTTTGGATTTAGTGTCAACAATGCTTAACATGCTTTTTTTAATTCTGCCATGGTGACTTTGCAGTAACATTAGCATATAAACAATGTTTTTAAATTAGTATGACCGCAGGCTGTTGTAATGAAAAGGAGAAGTTCTGTTCCATGAAAGTATCTAATAGTGTGATCAGAAACAATAGCAGCAAAAGCACTTTTTTATCACTCCATCTGACTTCATTTCTTCTTAGCAGAGCCACTAATTCCCATGCTCCTTCACTGTCACACTCTCTGCATGCTTAATTATGATCTCTTATGAGCAGTGTAGCCACCAGACAGACAAGTAGATTTTGGTAGTTCTCGAGTGAACAAAAACAGGCAAACAGGCAAAGGAGGAAGAAGGTCAACTAAATGAAGGAACGCATGGAGGAACAGCGAAATGTTTGCATCCGTACGCAGTGAAAGACAGAGTCAAACCTCGGAGGTGAAACAAAATGAGACAGGGCGGAGTATTGTCCCGTCCATTGATGGATTACCGCTGTTAACTATGTTAATTAAACAGTACTCGTCTCATGATGAAGCCAAAGGTCTGATCATGGAAATTAACAATGGGGAAATTGTTACGAGAATAAATGAGTATAACTTATTCTGCTTGGGCTACCTGCTAGGCAGACACAGCTTCAGTATATGAAAAAATTGGGAAAATGTATTTTTTTTGTGTCCTGGCCAGAAATATTGAACTCTGAGGCCATTTTGGCATGTGCCTATTCTGCTCAAGTCCAATTTAAACCCAAGTTAACCCTGGCTTACACTGATTTGCCTACTGAGCTGATTATTTCTAGCGTCATGCTGTTTATAGACACCCAGACATTCCCATGTAATGTTTACATATTCAGTCAATGTGATATACCATTCTCTCACACACAGCCAGTGCTATTCTTTACTATAGAAACGGCATCGGCTCCATTTGAATAATTTACAACTCTTGCATTTACACTTCTTGAAAGTCCATCGCATACTGCTGTTATATATGCACGCACAGGTGTATATATAGCATATATATACACAGTACATATATATGCCCAGTACAGTACATCAACTTTCCGTGGAGGACGTTTGTGATACAGAGACAAGTAAACATCTTAAAAAAGGCTGTATAAGTAAGAAGTAAGAAGGGTCTCAGGGTACAATTGATGGCTCAGGAAATTAATAATAAATAAAATAATAGGAATTTCTGCTCTACAGAAGTATATACCTCTAAATGATGATGGCATTTTCACTACTAAAATGTGAAATAAAATTACATTGTCATATACATGACATATGTGCAAACATTAAATTTAGATTTAGCGCTCCGCTACAAAATTCTACCGACTTTAACAGTCCTTCACTATAGGGGCTTCCCAAACTTGCATCATAAATGATTGTCCTTGATAATTTACCTGCTCAGGTTTCTTTGTCTCTCTACATTCATGACCAGCTTCCTCTCCCCACTCATGCTCTTTTCCTCTCTCACTTTTTGAATGCCATTACATCTGGCTGACGGTCACTCACTAACACCATCTGTAAAAGCTGATCCACTCAGTCTCATCCTGCCAATCTTGCCTTAAGCCAGGTGTGACAAAGTCTTTTTCCTTGGATATTTGTCTGCGCAGTGAGGTTGCTGTCTACAGCCTTCCAAAATACGTTCCAAACACAGAAATATTGCTACTTTTTTGTTATTCTGGTCTCCACCCAAACAAAAGATGGATTATGGAGAAAGATCAAGCTTGTCCTGGAAGTTTTATATTTAAATGTAAACTGAACAGCTTCAGTATTTTGAGGGCCAAAATGAATCACAAAGAACGTTAGAACTGAAGAGGAATTGGCCTCTGGATTACTAAACAAAAAATTCTTTTTCCTGAGCATATGAAAACGAACATTTGCCAGAAATAGGATCTAAACAGTAGCCCCGTTCAATCGCACATAGGAGGAAAGTATTTGAGGATGATTCACTCAAGGTTCAAACTCTCTCTAACATCTGTTTCTTTGCATCTCCGTGGTTTTCCATATATCACTCAAGCTGGGGAAACTACTCATACAACATTCTGACAGATTGCCCTTGACATTTCAAATGTATGTCCCTGTTTTCCACAGGTACTATATATACAGTACTTGCCTCAGCAGTTAGTTCAACACTGTTTTGAAAGTCCAATGGTGCAATTGATAACCCCTTCACACTGAGGAAATTGCCTCTTTCATTGCGTTGTTTTGCATGTAAATGAAGCTATAGATGACAGTGGATCCAAATGCTGTCATTTTGATAACCTGTTCCTCAAGCACAAACTTTCTAATTAAGAGTTTGGTAGTGTCTAACCCAGGGCTTGTCAACATGAGATAAAACTGAATTGAAATTGATTTTAACTTGCCTTCCCGTTTGTCAGTGGGCCTGCAGAGATTTAAAACACTCGTTAATATCCTTTAAGGCCAAGAACAGCACTCTCGCTGTCATTCTTTAGATATCAACACAGCCTGCTTGCGTGTTTTCGTGGGTATGTGTGACAAGACGGATGCGTTTGTCATCTTATTTCTCTTAGTTCAAATCTACACAGTGCCATGACACTGACAGCAGCCTTGAAGAAACCACATTTTTTCCTAAACTTTCTCATTCTATATACAACAATAGCAGTCACATTTACTCACAGATGCAGAAGATTTGCACAGTATGTGAATCGACTACGATTCGAATATTGCGCTGGACATATACCATACATATTCAAAGAGGGCTTGGAGACTGGATTTCAACGTTCATATTATTTCTTGAGTTCCCTGGGGCAGAGCCGGTGGGAAAGCACAACTCCTAAACAGCTAGTCAGTAAAATTTTGCCAACTTGCATTTGAACAATGGTGGGAGAAAACACGTTCACCTGAATTTGTGCTGGTAGTTATTCGAAGACTTCATGTTTGCCTTAAAAAAGTAAACCAGCAGGCCGAATTTGGCTGACCAATACATACCCCTCACTTAGTAAAAACACGTTCAGACAGGATTGCTTTCTTTGGAGCGGCCAGACACTTCCGTGCACATTTATTCCCCGATACCCACCCATATAGTAACCAGGCCAGATTAGAGTAAAGACACCGAGTGCTTGTACAACTTTTAGAACAGTATAACGTTTCCTGCGGTGGACAAACATGTATCATTCTTTGTTAATTGTAGATTGAACAAACTTTCAACAACTTTGAAAATTAAATTTGCACTTGATGTCTAGGAAAGCAATTTTCCATATCTGAAAGTGTTTGTCTGCTTTTACCTAAAGTATGTTGTAATATAGATTCTGATGCAGGGTAGTTTTTCAGGAGCTTGGCTTGGCCCCTTAGTTCCAGTGGCAGGAACTCTGAACATTTTGGACAATTCCATGCTCCAAACTTTGTGGGAACACTTTAGAGCTGGCCCTTTCCTTTTCCAACATGACTGTGCACCAGTGCAAAGAGTCCCGACCTCAACCCGATAGAAAACCTTTGGGATGAATCAGAGCGGAGACTGAGAGCCAAGCCTTTTTCGTCCAACATCAGTGTGTGACCTAAACACTGAACCGTGTGGACAGCCCACCCAGAAGAGTCGAAAGTGTTATAGCTGCAAAGGGTGGATCATTGTCAATGTCATATTGAACCCTATGGATTAGGAATGGGATGTCACTTAAGTTCATGTGCGAGTCAAGGCAGGTGAGCGAACACTTTCGGCGATATAGTGTCGATTTGGCTGGGGGTTTTGGTAGAATAGTCAACTTAAATTCTTAAATTTAAGCATATAAAAATAATTAATTTGGATATTTTTCAGACATCTCCTTTGTTTCATCCACATTTACCTTTGTTAGTTTCCTCCAGTCTTGATTTAGGCTCTAAAAGGATTCATAAGTCGGCACAGATGTATGTGTTTTTGTTTGTGCAAAATCGTGAGCTGCATAATATTTGAGCTTAGCTGACAAACTAAGAGAGATATTCGTCAGCTCTCAAGGTGCTGTTTATCACATAAAACACACAAAAGCATACACAGACAGACCAGGGAACAATGAACAGAGCCGTTTCATTTAGGGTTCTGGGATTACTTGGGTTCAATCAGGTGTAGTACATTATTGTGCACATGCATACACAGTTTGTTCACTCACATACAGATGATCAGAGCTGTGAGGTATTAACATGCAGGGCAGGGAGCCATCCTGTAAACTGGTAGCAGAGCTATTTTTAAGCAGATTAATTATGCCAATGCATATGGTAATCAGTATGGCTGCGATATCATATAGAGGGGGAGGTGGAGGTTATACATGCAAACATGTACTCTGTTCACCCTGATCACAGAAAGTCATCTTCTTTAAAGAGAAAATATGTGTTACTACGATGATGCTGTTTTTTCCATATTCAGATCAAGTGTTTCCTGGTTCACTACATGTGGTGTGAGCAGAAGTCTATAATAATTAAAATACAAACTGACAGCTTTCTTGTTTTGGAGGGGGAATAAGACCACAATGGGTTATAGTGCTCTTAGATGAAAAAATTGTGTTTTCGTCATGAGACACCCTCCAGCTGCCACCATGTTTTTGTGTTGCTGCTGTATTTACTTCCAGAACCTACCTCAAGGAGGTGGGGCAGCCCTTTGACATTAAGATGCTGCAATATCCTGGTGCCTTTAAGACTGCTCCAGGAATTGTTTAAAACACAATAATGGCTTATCACTTTTCCTCAAGTCTAAATACGATGTTGTCAAAAACAAAATCATATACGGGATGCTGAAAAACATGTTAACAGTAATTTAATAGGGTTATAATGACATGGTTGGCATCATGTTGCGTCAGCTTTGTTGAGTTGCCAACTTCCGTTGGGGACTAACATGTCAAAACACATCTTTCATGTGATAAATATCCACTGATGTTAATGCTTGTATTACCTTAACTTTACTGGCTTAGCGGTAAAGTCCCTGGGTCAGATACATAGGAGGATGCTGCTGCGACCGTTCTCCGCTGACCTTGTTGCAAATGTCCAGTCAAAAAGACACTTTCCAGTCAAAGCAGACCCGACCGTCTCCGATTTCCTTTCAATTGTGGGCCCCTGCTGACGGCACCACAGGACAGTGGGTTGAAAAGTAGAAGACTGTCCTCTCTGCATTGCTCCCTCTCCAGGCCCGAGCGGAATATTGCGGACTATTTATCAAGCCCAAATTAGCATGCTGGAGTCTGTCTGTCCTAATTGTGGATTGTCAGGGTTATGTTTGAATCTCAATTTTTAGGGAGAGGTATGGAAATTTCCCTTTTCTTTAATAGAAAGGTAAACAGCTCATTTTCTGCTAAATCTATACGGAAGCAAGCCACTGTGGCTCACTTCAGGTATTTCGTTTACTTAAAGAAAACAAGGTATTGAGACGGCAGAAACGATCATAAAAGCTTTCACTCTGTTGAGAGCTAAGATATTTTTTTCTCTGGTTAAAGACTAAAATTGTGCACAGATGATGACTTTAAAGCTCCGATTCCAGTTTGAGATCAAGTCTTGTTTAACCACTTAAAAGCATCACACGTGCGTTGGTGCTTAAGAATAGCTGGACTTTTCCCAATAAGTCATGTCAGCACAACTCATCTTCACAAACAGGGTCTTGGAAAGTATTCCACCACCTTTCCATCCATCTTTCTACATATGATACTTAAGTGAAGAGTGAATGAAGGTCAGGTAGCAACAGCACTTTCTCCTCTTTCTTCTCTCATTTGTGCTTATCAGTCCTTCTGTCTTTAGAACCCTCCACTTTTCATTTCCATTCTTAGCATTTATCCTCCCGTCAGCCTTTTTCGCTCTATTTCCTTCTCATTTGATGTCCTCCAATTTTCTCAGTTTTGCTCTGTCATCTTCACACTTTCCCCTCTCTTGTCTCTGTTCTCTTGGCTAAGAAGGCGCAAACACATCAGCTCGGAGGCAAACTCACACACCTGGGAACCTCCCCTCTCTCGCTACCGGTGATCATTTTGCAATGACAAACACAAAAACAATCAATTGTGGTATCCAGCTCATGCTGCCAGCGGCAGATGAAAATATAAACTGGCTCAACTCCTTGAATAGGCCAGTCGAATTTGTGTTCCTCATCGCCAGATGGACCTGAGATCCAACAGATTAATAATGTATCATCTACCTGTCAATGCCTCCCTGTCATCATGAACACTTTAATGAATTTGAGTGACAGATGTGGCACACAGATGAATGATAATTCTCAGGGTCCAAGTATTTCTTTCCTTTTACTCACTTTTTTCTGTCCATGTATCTTTTATGTGAGGCCTGTTCATAATTATTCTCAGTTCTTCCTGTAGACAATTCACATAGTCTCCTTCCTGATGTACACATATATCATATACAATATATTTGTATATGCTTATATATGAATATTATCCTTTAGTTTTTAATGGCGGGTGGTGTGAAACCTGGATCACACACACATTCATACATACATGCATATTTAAATATGTGTATGTATATATATATATACATATATATATGTATGCATGTATATATATGTGTGTAAGTATATATGTATATATGTATGTATGCATGAGTAAATAAATATATATATGTATGCATGTATATATGTGTGTGTGTGTGTGTGTGTATATATATACATATATATATGTGTGTGTGTGTGTATACAGGACTGTCTCAGAAAATTAGAATATTGTGATAAAGTTCTTTATCTTCTGTAATGCAATTACAAAAACAAAAATGTCATACATTCTGGATTCATTACAAATCAACTGAAATATTAAATATATATATTATATATATATATATATATATATGTAGGTATGTGTGCGTGTATATGTGTATATATAAAGTACACGGTAAACACAGTATAAGTGTTTTTGGTAGTAATTAACTTTTGCCCTATATTTGGCCCTTGCTGTGCCTCGGCTGCTTTCCCTGAATCGACAGACTGGCCAGGCCATCAAAGATTATCAAGAAACCCCCTCTGCACTAGAACCCTGAACTACACACTCACGACACACACTCATCAAAATCAAGCTATTGGAGTGTACAACAGGTTGCTCATCATGCTGAAATTCCATTATGAGAGTAAATGTTCTGTATAAGTGCAAAGTGTTGATGGAGAATGGGTTTCTCAGGGAAATAGAAACTCTTGATCATTGTAATAGATATGAGGGCTGAAAGACATTATTCTGAAATCATCAACCCTTGTGCATTTGGGCTCGATGCCAAACAGCAAACTCTCTGCTAGAAATTATTTACAAGTGGATTCAAAGAAATATAATTAAAGAAAAGCAATAGTATCACACAGTTCTAACAAATGGTAGCGATGAAACAAAAGAAAGCAACAGATGTTCATAAAAATCTTACTGAAAAGACTCAGGTCAATAATCTATTTTGTGACTTTTTATACCTATGG
Source organism: Fistularia commersonii (assembly GCF_037954325.1). Taxonomy (NCBI): domain Eukaryota; kingdom Metazoa; phylum Chordata; class Actinopteri; order Syngnathiformes; family Fistulariidae; genus Fistularia; species Fistularia commersonii. The sequence goes on along the minus strand of NC_141299.1, from coordinate 6,489,689 downwards.
GTAGCTGAAAGTTAGTTGACATAAAGCTCATGAAGTTAACCAAATAGGTTTCTAACACTAGTTGTAATTCAACTGTTCACATTTTGATTCTAACAGGTTTTGTGTTGCATTTCATTGAAATTCTGTCCTTATTTTTATTTTATCCCTATTTTTATTATTGTTGTTTTCATTTTGGTAGAATCACATTAATCTAAAATTGAAGGGTGTTTCACTAGTATGAAATGATCCCCTTACATAAAGATCGCAAAGTTATTCATTTTTTTTTTCCATGGCCTTCAGACTTTTTGATCAATAGAATTACTCGGTGTAGGGAAGGAAACGATTGGCTCCTTGGTTGAATTACCAAAGTGTCATCCTGGTTACATCATACAATTTATCCTCGTTCCATGCCTAGAAACATTTGGATTACTTACCAGATGAATCTGTGAATGTGTGTGATGTCATTCATTCTGTGACTTTTTGATAACCAGGAATTTTAGTTACATGAAATGATAAAAATGTATTTCTTTCATTCCAAACTGTATTTTGATTTTTACACAAAATTATTTCTGTGTGGGAATAATTGTTTATTTTTTTTTCTATTATTTTTATTTTCTCCAAAGCAAAACTTTTGAAAAATTGACCATCCAGTTCAATATTGCTGTGAGGTTCTGTGGCATGTTTGCTTTTGCACAGATATAACTTCACAAAAACACAACCTCAGTGCACCTGCCAGCTTTTCCATTTCACGGGGCAGCACTTACATGCCAAACAAAAAAGACCAACCCAGGCAAACAGGCGCAACCACCAACATATAATTTTCAACCTGAAAGAGAATATGACACGCACAAATGCAAAAATTCTCTTCCCGGTCATCCCTGTACCTGGACTATCCAGGGATTCTGTGAGCTTGTGCAGCTGTTACACACTTATAACACACAAAAGCCCTGGATTTGCATGCACCTGATTCATATTCAACCCCACAGCTAAGAACAGCTGGAATCTTGTATATTAGACTCACTGCCCTGCAGTCAGATTGGAGGACATTTGTGACCACGTAATCACTCTGCATGCTCCACTGGCTGTTTTAGTCGTGTTGTTGTTTTCAGTTAATTTTTTTTTTTTTTTTACAAAATGTCTCCATCTCAACGCCATGCAAACAGTCAGAAAGAAAATTATAACACATAGTAATGTGGGACCACTGACCTTGTTTTGACATTGGACACTTTTTTTCTCTTTTAACCAGACTTCGTGTCGTGTTTTCACTGCTGATGATCGGAAGAGCAACTGATTCATGGCCTTGAATCCCACATGCCGTTCACCGGAAGTGAACTTAAATTAATTGCTACTTCAATCTGAAGGCAGGTGTTCAAGACTACCAGTCACATTTTTGATGGGTGATAAGAGGTACGGTATGTGGAGGGTTTGTTTCTGACTCAGGTACTTGCTTATTTGTACAGATTATGAGTCATATTACAGAAGTGTGGTTTCAACCGGAATAGCGTGGCCGGATGTTGTTTTATAAGCCGCGATTAAAAGGAGTGGCGTCTGAAGGTTGTAATGGCTTCACTTCTCAAAAATGAATCAACGTTTCCATTTTTAAGTCATCGCGGAAATGTGTTTTACAAAGACGAGATACTACGTGAGGCGCATGCAACAATGTGTGTCTTACACTCAGTCCTCGATTTACTCCGGGGTGATGTGAAAGGGAATGTGGAAATCAAGTTCCAAGAGTGGTTGTCTGGGGATAGCCTTCCTCTAAAGTTGCCGTATGCCTGATGGCATTGTTTCCACAGGTGCTTCGGCCCTGGTGTCTCCCCAAACATAGAGTCCTACATTGACTCACACCCTATAAGGGGAGAGTGAGTCACTCTAACACACTGTCCTCAGTGGATACAAAGGGTTGAGGATTTTAAAGCCCCATCATTAAGCATGTGGACTGAGGGGCCAACACATCGGGCAGCGAGAGAATACCCAGAAATATAGCTGTGTGTGTGTGTGTGTGTGTGTGTGTGTGTGTGTGTGTGTGTGTGTGTGTGTGTGTGTGTGTGTGTGTGTCAAGCTGACAAAAAATCGACACAAAAGGACACTGCATATCCTCTCAGCATTATCTCCGCCTCTAGGACCCAGACGGTGCTGTAAGATCGATGGGATGTACACCAACTGTTAAGGCAGCTATTATAAGCAGGACGGACATCACTGCTACAACCGAATCCAATCCCCCTCTTATACTAACTCTATTAACATTTCATTTAAGGGCCATCTGAGCTCCTCATAGCTAAGAAGGTCACAAGACCCGTTCGCTGTGATTTCTAATTCCATTCCAAGCAGCATAAAAAATGGATGCTGGATGTGACTGTTACTGTCTGAGTAAGAAAAAAAAAACAAGTCTTCTGATTTGCAGGGAAAACCTGAGAGCTTGTTTAGAACTGACGGGCAGTTTGAGAGGCTGGGAAATCAGATGGGAGAAATAGAAAAACAAACTGGATTACGCTGTCCTGTGTGTGTGTGTGTGTGTGTGTGTGTGTGTGTGTGTGTGTGTGTGTGACTGTTTTTGCGAGAGAGAGAGAGAGAGAGAGAGAGAGAGAGAGAGACAGGAGAAACCCGTGAAGTGTCTTCGGTGACTGTGCGCATACGCATCTGCAAAATGAAAAGAAAAGTAACAGCGTGATAAGTGGCGCACTATCTGGGATTAAACCAAACAAGTGCCCTCCATCGAATTATCTAAATGACTTGATGTGACAATAACAAATGACAAGACCTTGGGGTGTCTTTGGCTCACGATCTCACCTGAGCGACGCATTGTTTGTTTACCAGTGAACTGGTTCCAGAGTGGAACCCTCTGCTGCGAGAGGTCCCGCCGCGGCGCCCCCTTCTCGAAAGTCTGGAAAAACATGGGTCTGAACTTGGGCTCAGACCAACCAATCGGTCTATCGCGTGAAACAGTTGTGTCCGTGTGGTTGCGTGTGTGTTCGTGGTTTTGGCCTCAGCTGATCTCACCTTGGAACTTGAAGCCCTCTATTTGCACCCAGAGGCAGAGGTCCTCCGTGTCACAGTCGCACCTCCAGGGGTTGCCGCTCAGCCCCAGGGAGCGCAGGGCAGGTAGGGCGATCAGACTGCTGATGTTCAGGGCCGTCAGGTTGTTCCGACTCACATCCAGCACCTGCAGGGCCACGTTGTCGGCGAAGGCGTCCGGGTGGATCTCCCCCAGACCGGGGTTGTCGGTCAGACGCAGCATGACGAGCGACGCCAGCGGCCCGAAAGTCCGGTCCTCGATCTGCAGCAGGGTGTTGAACGACAAGTCCAGATAGGCGAGTTTCCGCAAGTTTCCGAAGGTGGATTCGGAGATGTCGGCGAGCGAGTTGTTGCTGCAGTCCAGATAGACCAGATCGGACAGGTAGTTGAGCTGCAGCGCCGGCAGGTCCCGGATGCGGTTGTTGGAGATGATGAGCTGCCTCGTGGCCAGCGGCAGGTCGCTGGGGAACAGGGTGAGCTCCTGGCCCGCGCACTGGACCACCAGCTGGTCGTCGCACACACACCTGTCCGGGCAACCGGCCGTGAGAGCCGGGGAGGGGGCCACCCCCATCACGAAGATCAGAAGGAAGAGGAGCCGGAGGGACTGGGCGCTGGGCTCGGAGAGGAGACGCATGACGAGGCCGCCCAGGGCGTCATGAACTCGGGCTGAGCAGGACCAGGACTCCCCGGAGCTCTCCGGGCATCCTGCATGAGGCTGGGGAGCAGGGAGGAGGAGGAGGAGGAGGCGGCGGCGTCGCTGGCCTACAAGCCGGCGGCTGTTTACATCCAGTCTCTCTCTGCGTCTCAGTTTCAGTCAGTCACTGCGCGCTGTCCGGCGCGCCACGCACATCCCAACGACACGCACCGGAAGGTGACCGGGAGACGCTGCAGGTCGGAGCGGCTCACCGGACTTTTCTCCGGCGGGGACAAACACGACCGGCCGGTGCACGTTGGCGCTCCGCCCGCGGTTGGTTCATCTTGCTCAGTTAGTTGTCGCCGGCCGAGTGCATGGTGCGTTCACTTCCCACACACCCCGACGACTCTTGGATGCGTTGAGTCTTTTCTCGTTTTTCTCAATATTAGTTTGCGGCACCGTCGTGCCCGGTTCCCTCATGAAAGCGCGTCCGGCAGCGAGTCCACCCGTCCGGCTCACACACGACTGGCCGCCGCTCTGCTGCGCGCAGACGATGCTCTCCGGCTCTTTGCGCCCTCCCTCTCTGCCTCCTCATGCGCGCTTATCCTGCGGGTCCACACACACACACACACACACACACACACACACACACACACACACACACACACACACACACACTTGTTTTGCTGTGTGTGGCGTCACAAGGTGTTTCCTTCCTCAGTCAGACATCCAAACATTCCCAGGAAGGAAACTTAAAAACATGAGTGATTACTCTCTCTGTCTCTACATCTTCCTCTGCTTCCCCCCCACTCTCTTACTCCCTCTCTCTCTCTCTGACTGTCTTTCTATCTCACTCTCTCTCTTTTGGCCTCTCTCTTAGTCTCCCTCTCCCTCTCTTCCCATCCCTGGCTTCCTCTCACGTCCATCCTCTCTCTTTCTCTCTCTCTCTCACACACACAAACACAGTCTAGTCTTGCACAGATTTACAAGACCTTATCTCTTGCGGTCCTGTGGTTTATTTCTCATTCTGTCTCCCGGTGGTTTGTTTAAGGCCTAAGGCATTCAGATTGGATTGTTTTTCCCTTTTTTTTTTTTTTTTTGTGTGTTTTTTTTTTTTCAAACTCATTTTAATTCTGGCTTGTAAAGTCACACATTCAACTGTCAACATCTTCTCGCAGAACACTGGACTTGGAATGAGGCTGAAAGCTCGTTTCTGCTGCCAGTGTCTCATTACTGTCATCCAATGAAACAAAAGCAGTTGATGTTTGGCTGAAAATGAGGGATGGGCTGAAGAAATATTGCACATTCGCCTGCCCAACCAAATTTTACTGCCAGCATGCAGTTACACTGATTGGGAAAAGTATAAGTTAAAGGTATATAGAGCATAAATCTAAATCCTTTCTGTGAAAGACATCATTCTAAGCATCAGCATGATCATGAATTGCTCTTTTGGAACGAGTTTGTGTACAATATAGTTGTTTGTGAAAGCCTGTACGCATTGAGGGTCACACAGAGGTCATGGGTCTCTCAGAAAGACAATCACTGCCTAATATGCAGACTTGATTCTGCTGATCTCGATGAATCTGTGGGGTTTGTTTGAGATTGTGAGGGAGCAATATATTACATATTTATGGAATACTGCTATGTTGAATACAACCACCAGTCACAATGTGTTTCAAGTAGGTGAAACATGCATGGACGGTATCATAGGTTTGAAGATACGGCCCCAAAAATGAAGGAATCCAAATGCTGTTAAAAAACTGTAATTGGAGATGGTAATTGTGACTTCCTGGTTCTCCGGTTTCCTCCCACAGTTCAAAAACACGCAGCAGGTTAATTGGGAAAAAAATAGGAAAATTCGGACGGAATAGTGAACGTTGTCTGGCCTGTGATTGACTGGCGATCACTCCACGGTGTACCCCGCCTCTCGCCCGATGACAGCAAGGATAGGCTCCCGCATCCCCCGCGACCCCGAGTGCAGGATAAGCGGCAGAAGATGGATGGCTGGTACTCTGATGGTAATTGTGTAATTGTTTGTATTTGACCTTTTTCAACCTTTTAATGCTTCAATGGCAGTTAATCTTTTTAGTTACGGGTCTAGCCTCGCATGTCCGAAAAAGGCTGCAGTCGCTGATACTATGATAAACCCGATTAGCTATAAAAAACATTTCCACTGTCCAGTTCTCTCAATAAGTGAACAAAGGCATCAACTCTGACCATAAAAAGGCATCACATTAAGAATAAAATTAAATGTTGATTTCATATTTGACTACTTGTATAGAACTGTCACATACCTTTATGTGCTTAATATACCCAAGGTTCATTACACTGCAGTTACAGTTACCATCATTCTTTAGTACAACAACTAAAGACATCTTGTCTTCATGGGACAGCTGTTGCGCGGTTGGCAGAGCGGGGATCCTTCCCGTGGGAAGATTGGCGGTTTGATACCCCGTCTCCATGGCGAGGTGTCCTTGGGCAAGACACTGAATCCCAAATTGCTTGTTAGCATGTCAGCTCTGCCACCCTTGTGTGTGTCAGTGGTGAATGCATCAAGTGTGAAAGTGCTATGTAAATTGAGACCATTTACCACGTCAAAAGAACTCAAGGTAACAGATGTTAAAACATGTGCAAGGTTAACTTGAGATACTGAGCTAGTGACTGTTAGAGAAGAAAAGGAGCTGTAAGGCCATTGTAATGGCACCTGCCAGTGGTCATTTCCTCGCCTTCAAATCACCCAAACTACCCCCGGGCGGTAAAATAAAATGAATAGGATTCACTATTTAGGGTCCAGCTAAAATTTGACGAGAGCGCAGTTTAAATTTTTATGTAATGCCGTCTCGGGGAGCCACAATCCCATGTCTTATTGAGCCAGTCCCAAGCCTGGATAAATTCAGAGGGTTGCACCAGGAAGCGCATCCGGCGTAGAACTTGTGCCGAAAGCTACGACTCACACCAGAATGGTTGAGGTCCAGGTTAACAATGACTGCCATTGGTGCCAATAACCTACAGGGTGACAGAGGAAATTGGGCTAATGTAGGTCGAAGAAGGAGAGGAAGAGGGTGTGTTCGGAAGCAGAGTGAGAAGAGGAAAAGCAAGAGCCTGGGGCTGAGAGTGATTAAGGGTAGAGAGGGAAATGTATAAGCAAATGCCAGACGAGTGATTGGAAGATGGGAAGAGCACTTTGAAGAGTTGATGAAAGAGGAAAATGAAAGAGAGCAAAGGGTAGAGGAAGTGACAATTGTGGAAGAAGTAGCAGAGATCAGTAAAGGTGAAGTGAGGAGGGCATTGGAGAGGATGAAGAGTGGAAAGGCAGTTGGTCCTAATAATATACTGTGAAGGTATGGATGTGTCTAGGAGTCGCGGCAGTAGAGCTCCTGGTTACATTATTCAACAGGATCTCAGAGAGTGAAAAGATGCCTGAGGAATGCAGGAGAAGTATGATGGTGCCCATTTTTAAGAACAAGGAAGGTGTGCAGAATTGTGGTAACTATGGAGGAATAAGGTTGATGAGTCATACAGTTTAGTTATGGGAAATAGTAGTTGAAGCTAAACCAAGAGCAGAAGTCCGCATTTGTGAGCAGCAGTCTGGCTTCATGCCTAGAGAGCACTAGAGATACGGTGTTTACTTTAAGAATGCTGGTTAGAGAAGTACAGAGAAGATCAGTGGAAGCTCCACCGTGCCCCTGTAGATCTTGACAAAGCATTACAACAGGGTGTTGAGAGAGGAACTATGGTACTTAATGTGGGAATCTTGAGTGGCAAAGAAGTATGTTAGACTGGTGTGGGACATGTATGCAAGCTGTTCTGATGTGTGCTGTAGTTGTGTAGGAGAAGTTCAAGGCGGAGATAGGACTACAAGAGGGGATCAGCTCTGAGCCCCTTCTTGACTGCAGTGGTGATGATTTTTACCATTTTAACCTGCAGTTAAGGTTAGACAAGAATCTCCATGGACCCTGATGTTTGCAGAAGACATTGCGATCTGCTGTGAGTGCAGGGAGCAGGTGGAGGAAAATCTAGAGAGGTGGACGTATGCTCTGGAAAGGAAAGGAGAGGAGTGCACGTTAGCTGCAGCAAGACAGAATACATGTATGTGAATGAGAGGGACCCGGGTGGAAGAGTGAGGAGATAAAAACGGTGGAGGATTTTAATTTTACTTGAGCCATGGAGAGTGTGGAAAAGAGGTGAAGAAAAGGCAGGTTGGAACAGCTGAGGAAATGTGTCAGGGTTACTGTGCAATAAAAGAGTAGCAGCCAGAATGACAGGAAAGGTGTGTAAGATCGTGGTGGTAAGACCAGTGATGCTGTCTAGTTTAGAGATGGTGGGATTGAGGAAAAGACAGGAAGCAGAACTGGTGGTAGCAGAGCTCAAGATGTTAAGGTTCTCATTGGGAGTGACGGGTGGATAAGATCAGGAATGAGTCCATCAGAGGGAGATAAACGCAGAGAAGCCAGATTGTATGGTTTGGTCATATACAGAGGAGGTATCATGAATACTTTGGTTGAACATGCTGAGGTCGGAAATGCCTGACAGAAAGCTAAGAGGAAGTCCAGTGAGAGGATTTAGGCATGTGAAAGAGTGAAAAGGGGACATGAAGTTAGTTCGTGTGAGAGAAGAGGATTCAGAGAAGAGGGTTAGCCGGAGGAGGTTGATTCACTGTGCCGACCCGCTGAAGGGAGTTGCTGAAGGGAAGAGACGATTATATAGATTTATGTATGATCACGAGTCATTCATAGGGGTTTTATTCTGGTCCAAGGTGCTGTTTCACCAAATAGCCAATAGCAAAACCGTTATTATTTACAACCCTCGAGAAAATTGTGCCGTCATGTCTGAAATACACCTGAACAAAATAAAGCGGTAACACATCAACAGGCAAAAACGATATCTCTGATATTCTGCCGCTCAGTTGTCCACTGCAGAACTGTCAAAATCTTGCGTCAGCATCCATCTCTTGTCTGACGTATCATGATTGAAGGGACAAACCAGACTGAAGGAAGATGAGCCCGTCTGATTAGTCTCAGTTTGTGACAGCCCGTCTACCACCTTTGTCATGGGTTTGCTGTCTTAATGGCCCTGCTGGATCGTGTTCGCGGATAACTGCCTCTGTAAAGTCAGGCAATCAGAATCACTAATGTAACTTTCCTCCCTCACTGCCCCAAACAGTGTCAGTTTCCAAAGCTATTTGTGTGTACCAATGTGCGTGTGACGTTACTAGCGAATGTAGATGCGCAATATTGAGGGCTCCGATCGTATGGTCATATGTGTGCGGCAGAGTATCATGCATTTCTATGTGGTTGTAGCCCCGTATCTTTGATTCACAACTTTGCACATATACATGTGAAGTTCTGTTTTAAAGAAAAATCTATTCTATAATGAGAGTGTGCGCTGTGTTAGTGGTCAGCAGCTTTACAGCAGATCTGATCTTCAGCCAAGAGTGCCACAGCACACATTTACACTTTTCCCTTCATATTTTCAGTATACAATTTTTCAGCAAACTTTAGATCCTAAGCAGGGTGTTTACCTAATAAGTAAATGACCCAGAGAAACACAAAAATTACCTTAAATGCAGAAAAAAAATCCAAATCTATAAGAGTTATAGATGTCGGAGTTAAAAAAAAAAGAACTTGTTCAAAAAACGGGGACATTTTTTAATCAAATAATTTCAAAATAGCAAAATATACAGCATTAAAGTAGCTAGAAATAAGTAAACTTAAAAGGAAAAATACCCAAGAAACCATTTTAAGCAAAATTTGTTTATAAAATTCAGGCAATCTTTTGCTTTTTAAATATCATTACTTTGACGGATGGACCGCATTTCTTGTGTTTCAGTGTTTTTGAAAATGAATCGATGGTCTCAATTGCCATTCTTATATATCCGTTGAATTTTAATGGTAAACTGAGCGTGGGGGAGCTCCTAATGTCTTGTTACCCATGCTGCATTAATCGGGTGTAAGGGTATCCATGCACAATTTGTTTTCTTTTTTTTTCTTAAAACCACATTAAACAGTGGCTGAGTTTTGTTCCTATTCTCCTTCCATGTAATTATCTCCCCCCCCACCCCTGCCATCTTTGAGGCTGTGGTCATAACTCCTCATCCATCTTTTAGGCTGTACATCTGCAGCTTTTTTTTTTCTTGACACATAACCGCCTCCATCACTTTAATTGAACTGAGGGTAAGATCATCTATCAGTTAGAGACACTAGCAATATGCTGGTCAATAGATTTGTGTGTACACGTGTGCTTTCGGGTGCCACACACACACAGCACTCGCTTTATATATGTTGAAATTCGATTTTTTGTGCATCTTAGACTAGCCTTTATTAAAGTTTTATTGTTTAGCTTGTGACGAGACAGTTGTTTGCAAATTTAGACAGACCCTGGTATTTCTAAAGAAGGAAAAAGGAATTTTGGAGAAATTTTCAATGACTTAAATAATAGTAATTTACTGCATTATGGTATTATTGTGTAGGGGTTTACTGAGGGGTTTAATCTCTTTTATATCTTTAAACTGTTATGTCCTCTATGTGGCACTCAAATCAGTAGTGTTGACCTCAGACACGTACTTTGCACTTGAGTGAAGGCGTCAAAATAGTGACTTCAGACGTGACCTGACAGAAAAAAAGAAATATGCGACTTTCTGCTTCAACACCAGTGACTTGTGAATTCACTCAGACTCGAGCCTTGTGACCTGAAACGGTTGACGCTCCACCCAAGCTTAAAATGAGATCATTTCATAAAGCAGTAGTCTCTCATTTTTAAAAAAAATCTGGCAACAGCTTCACAACAATTCAGAATATCTTTAAGAAACCAAACCCAGACGTAGTATTTAGTCAGATTATGTCATTTTGCACATTTGTGCACCTGATGTTCCCGCAGTCCCTTGATCTTCCATCTCTTGGACACACGCTCAAGAACACACTCTGAAAACTTGCATTGCCTGTGGACTGATAAATAATCAATATTCTCCAAAAGTGCTGACTTTCCTCCTGTCATGTGAGGCCAATACTGTTTTAAAGGAAGAAAAAATATCAGATTGCTGATTTTGCAAGGAAATAAATGTAGTTGCTTTTTATAAAAACTGGGCACAGATTTTCAAATGAAAAGCAGATGGCCGTCAGATTGGTCGCTTTCCTATTCTTCTACGGTTGTTTCCTCGGCTTGATTTAAGCTTTATTTATACCATCAGCCCCCCCATCACTAGCCTCCAGGTATCCTTCACACGGTCTGCACATGCCCATGCATTTGGAAAGTCTTTTTGTTATTTGTGTAACCATCTTAAAGTATTCTGGTGAAATATTTCGTCACACAAAAAAGGTCAAACACGCTGCACATGCCCGGAGCGGATCACTGTCGTCTGGTTCTTGACAGACAGATACAGTAACAGGAAACCACTCACTCCCTCTGACTCATGCCCTGTCAACAGGCCTCTCTTACCAAAATTCTCCCCCAAGCTTGGATGACACTGCCTGGTCTGTCTGACTCCTGCTCATATCAACTATCCTTTCTGATGAAAGGAAAAACAAATGAAGAGAGAAAGTAGATAAGAGGAAGCAGAAGTAAGTATGCATCTCTCAGTGACTGACGGTGGAGAAAGTAAAGGCCGGCGCAACTAAAAAATCTTCTGACGGGACTGAAGAGGAACCTGGAGAACCACAGCAGAGCAGACAGAGCCTTAAATCAACCTTCTGATACAAGGCTGACCCCTACAGGATGGGAGGGGAAATGCAGCTTTGTCGACACGGACTCAATGTTGTCAGTGGATATCAGGGATCACTGAGACGGTACCGCTTCTATTACTAGTTTGATATCAATTTATACTGTGTTTTTTTTTCTATGCCAGGGAATGGGAGGGAATTTTTGTAGAGTTTAAGGGCAAGTTCAACCTTTGCTCAAGAAAGCAGGAGCTTTAATTAATCAGTTTTTCAGGATAAAAACACTTACGATTGCATCATAAGAATGAAAGAAAATACTCCTTCCGGTAAAATCGCTCAGTGAAAGGTTTAGGCATCTTGTCATTGCAGCAGTTCGTTTGTTTTAATAAATTGTCAGAAGCAATATTTTTTTCATTATCTACCTGTTTTATGCAGAAGTGATTAAAGCTGCTATTATAAGCATATAAGTTGTTACATGGAACAGACAAATTTTATACAATTTTATTAATGACAGGACTTAGCCATTGATTTGGTTCTAGTGAACAATGATGAATATTGATAAAAACAATTCCTGTGTTTAGGGTTTGATGTTAAAAAAATAATCTGGAAGTGTTTTATCTCAATTCAGCAATACAGTCTTTTCTTAGAAGCATCTATTGAACCATATCATTTCCAATTATTAGCTGACAGTGAGAACTGTTATCTGATCAAAACAAATGAATGAATTACAACTTATAAAAATACTGGATATAAACTATACAAAACCATTATTTTTTTTTTTTGTTATTATTGTCTAGACATGCTTAAAATCATGAATCATAAAAAATGATTAATAAAAATAAAATTTATAATCTGTATGTACAATAGAAAATAACTCATATTGAAACATATAAATGTGCTGATTATTATGAGGTTGTGTTCCATTTTGTTTGTATCTGACTAGCTTCTATCCTATCCCATCTTATCCAGTCTTGTCCTATTTGTCCTTGAACAGACAGGCAGTGTCAGTCACACTTCCTTGCACTCATTGCAATTAAATAGCGACCAGCACCATCATTTTTCCATCTCAGAGTAGGTACACATGAGAAGGGAAACGCACACCTACCAGACAGCAAATGTACACAAACCTAATGACCTACATGTGAGAGTGTTCGGGATCAACAGGTATCATTTCATGTCATTGCAACAGATACTGGAATCGAACGTCTGTCCCTGTTTTTTAAGCCCATCATTTGAACGTCACATCTGTTTCTCATTTCAGTTCACCTTGCAACTATTTCTTTTCTTTTAAATCCAATTTGCTCGATTCTCTTTTTAATTATATGCACACAATTACACATGTGTACACACAATCACCTATTAACATGTCAATTACAAAATCATTTCATTCATTGCAGAGAGTTCTTGCAACCATGATTCCTGGCCAGAGTAAACAAATAAAGACAGCTGTTAAAATACAATGGACAATAAAAATCACTGCTGTGCTGCCAGACACAGTGATGTTTTTAATATGAAAATCTAATACAAGAAAAGGGACTGATTAAAATTATAGAATTTATAGACGAGCTGAAAATACTTTGAAACGCACACACGGGTTGTTCCACCATGAGACCACTGTCTGCTCGTGTTGTGTAACAAGTAAAGACCTGCTCAATAATGTATGGTCAGACTAGACATGGGCAGCCTGACGGAAAACCTGACCTCAACTCCCGCTTTGTCAGGTCAAATATTAGACACTCAACGAATAACACATAAGAGACATTTTTGAACTCTTGACAGCCGTTGAATTTTAAGTAGAAAGTTTAGATTAGCTTGACGTGTTAAAGATATTGGACTTCGAAAAGTATTATGGGTTCATGTTGAAGTCAGGCACCTGGGATACTTTGGGTTGATGAAAAAGTATGAAGTGTATTATGCCAATTAAAGTCAAAATATGATTGTGTTTCTGTGTGTGTGTGTGTGTGCACGTGTGTCTGTGTGCGTGTTTATGTGTACATAAGTGTGTGTGCGTGGATGTGGAGTAGAGGAAAAAGAAGAAAAAAAAAAGAGGAAATGTTATGTCCACTTTCACAGCAAGGGGATTCTTCATGAACTCGTGAGTAACTGGTGGTAAAAAGAAAGTCTGCCTCCCAGAAAAAAAAAACAAAATCAGGAAGTGAAAATTATTTAGTGATCCTGTCAAAAAGTGAAGTACACCCAAGAATTTCTTCAGACACAGGAAGGCTACAGCTCAGATCAGTGCCAGGAGACTTTTTTAAAGAATCAAATAAAAATACAGTAGCCGCCATGACAACCCTCCTTCACATCTTGGGGAGGCAGGGATGTTCTCCCAGGAGGTGGCTGTGTCTGCCGTATCCAAGCAGCAGAACTCTGATTGTGGATCCGCTGGACGGAGCGCGACTGTTGGGGATTGCTGGTGTCTCCGAGGTGGACATGAGGCGGTTGGGCGGGGAAGACGATGGTAGGGACACACTGGCAGGCGTTAAATGTTGCTCACATAGAACTAAGACGACACCAAAAAGACACATGAACCCCTCTATCCACTCTATTTAATATTATTCTAATTAACTTCATGTAAGTTTTCTCTTCAACATCTTTCTAAGATATATTTTCTTTACTTCAGTATGGCTTCTTGGTAGTTTCCAGAGGAACTGTAACTTTTTGTTGACAATTACTACATGGTTTTTTGTGAAGGTTTCTCATATTTGATGCAATTGCTTGAAGAGGTTTTCCACATTTCATTCCAATGTTAGGCCATTTCTTGAAGACTTTTTAGCAAAACTCTCGCTATTTTTTTTTTTTTTTGAGGCAAATTACAATGTATAGCTACTTTTGATTATTTCTACGTGTGAATTAATCTTATTTGATGTCAGAAAAATTGTCTGTGTCTCATTTTCCTCCATACTGTAGGCCCCTGCTGTAAACATTTATATTTTTGGATTCAGCATTCCACCCATTTATGTTTTTAAATGTCAAAAGCACCAAGTTAGATGATCATCCACCAAACTTAAAGACCTGATAAACAAATCTGATATAAGTTTTGAGAATTGATCTCAGCTGATGCTTTTCATTCTTTCATTCTCCTCGTATCTTTGTTTACTCCCAGGTATTGTGGAGGTTGTGATGTGTCGCTGTAAGGCAAGAAACGCAATTGGCCATGTATTTATATCACAGGTGATCCCAACATGCACATTAAAACACACACACACACACACACACACACACACACACACACACACAAACTGAGCCAGTATTCCTTGTGAGCAGATGAGGGAGCTGGTGTCCACTGTGTCCAGTGACTCAGCAGTGCGAGTGGTTGTCTTCAGGAGTTTAGTGCCCAAGGTTTTCTGTGCAGGTGAGAGCTCTGTGAAACCTGTCAGTTGCACGGATATGTAATGACACCATGTCCAAATTTGCTCTGAGAGCTTGTGCACTTTGGTAACACACAGGTGCTGACTTGAAAGAGAGAGCCTTGATGAACAACTCTGAGACTGAGATGTTTGTTAACGGCCTGCGAACCCTCATGACTCAAATCGGTGAGAAAGAAATTAAACTTCTCAAGACAGAGCTGTTAACTTCACAATTCTCTCTTGGATACCAAGATGAAAGATAAATTTGACATGTATCTTCCACTCCCAGCATCGTTGCCAATGCCAACCATTGCGGCGATAGACGGCGTTGCTGTGGGAGGTGGACTGGAGCTGGCCTTGGCCTGTGACCTTCGCACTGCTGGTGAATAACCTGATTATCATTCCTCAACCTTTCACTGTCTGTGTTGAGTAGAATAATTGTTTTTCCATCCCATTGATTTTATCATTTTAAATAGTGGATTGACCTTGAACAATGAGGTGAATAGTAATTAAACAGTAGTAACAGGGTAACTGCTACTGCTTGCATTCAATGCCCACCCCCCCCCCACACACAAACACACATGCACACGCTCAATTATGACAGTGTACATAAATACAAAATAAACAAAGAGTGTAATTAATAAAATATTACTTTTTGTGTCACAGGCAGAAGATAATTCATAAAAGACTTACCGTGAAGATTTCAGTCAGAACTGATTAATTTGTCAGTCCAAAACAAGTCAATATGAATCATTTAATTTTTTCCCTCAGTACTCGTTAATTTGGATTCAGTTCCTGAAATTGAATTTCAGTTTGCTGAGACTTATATGCAGTCACCGCGGGCAAACAATTGATAATGGAATTTTCTTGGAAACTCCCCGGTACAAGGTTTTAACTCCAAAAATACCTGAATATACATAGGTGCTGCTTTGTGTGGATGAATTTGTACTTTCCTGCCAGACATAAGCTGCAAAGCTATTCTTCTATTGGTGCAATGTGTTATACTGGCCTCAACAAAAACTACATTTATTTGCTTTAAACTGAGTTTGTTTTAAAGGAAGGGGAATTGTAATGAGCGCTGGATTGGTTGTAAAGTCAGTTCCTCGTACTTCAGATGTATGCACCTGTCATCTGTAAACATGATGACAGATGAAGCAGAGAAAATACTTCAGGTTTTTCAATTTTTTTTCAAGGTCCAGGTCTCACTTGATGTCAGCTGCAGCAGTCATCCACAAAAACAGAATCTCTGCTAAATCACTGTATACAAATGGCACAGAGACCTGGCTGAAATAATTGTGGAGTAAATCCACGATGGATCTAATAGACATCTACATCAAAAGTAAAAATGTAATACAATATAAACACAATATGATTGATTTTGCGATGATCACATATACTTTTGAATTATACTCCTGAAAAAGGCACAAATATTCTCTTGGACTCAAATACAAACAGATGAGCATTTGGTGGTCACGGGATAAAATCACTGTAACCGAAAAGACATCCAAGGCCACAACTCGGAGAGAAATTTCACACTGATGTCCTAAAGCATGGAATAACCATGAAATACTTTATATCTTAAAAGTCAAAGTGATAGCACAATGTTGTATCCATTAGTAAATGCAACCCCAGGTGGAACAATGATAAGTTATATTTTCCCAAAAAAGGAAATTCAATCTTTAATTAAATCCAATTAAGATTTGTAACTGTTCTTTATACACTTGAACAAAAATTTATGTGAATGAAAACTAGACTATTTTGAGGAGACAGAACTCTCAGGCTGTAACCTTAGTGTAGGATTCTGTTTGCTGGGACAACAACATAAGACCACGGCTATAAACAAGACCGGTGATTTTTATCTGCTACATAGCTGACATCTGGAGATGGGAAATATTCATCGTTCCATTACGATCCCTTAATGAGCTCAGGGACGAATGATTGCCAGGGTTCAGACACATCTGCCCAGCTGTTTAGATGACAAATCGACATGTGATTGCCTAAAAGGGCGGTGCTTGCCTTTTGATTGGTCGAGGACTTATGATCTAGGTAAGCAGGTGTTTGTGTCTCCTGCTTGACAGAGGTATCAGTCAAATGTTCACGCCCTACTCAGTTTAATGGCCCTCAGCGGCACAGACCTTCAGTTATCCTCCCTTCTGTCTTTCGACCTCTTTGCGTGTGTGTGTGTTTCAGCATATTCTGCACAGATGGGTTTGGTTGAGACGTCACGCGGGCTGCTCCCAGGAGCGGGTAAGGCAGCTAGAGGTCACACACGTAAGCCCAAATGAACTCGCAACACCGTCTGCTGCAAGAACCTGACCTTGAAGTGGTTTGTCCCGCAGGGGGCAGTCAGCGCCTGCCACGTGTGGTGGGCATTTCCCGGGCCAAAGAACTTATCTTCACAGGTACTGTTATTGGAATCATGTTGCCAAAATGCACCGCTGACACGCAATCTTTACCTTTGGTGGCTCAAGTTGTGCGCATCGGGCTCTATTTCGGTTTCAGGTAAGTGCGTGAGAGGGCAAACAGCTTTGGAGATCGGTCTCGTAAACAGAGCCGTGGAACAGAACCAGGCGGGAGACGCTGCCTACAGGGAAGCGCTCAGCCTGGCCAGAGAGATCCTGCCCCAGGTTTCACGCAAACACACACAACTCACATGTTGACGCAGTCATCTTCCTCCAGGCAGAGTACCTGCTCCCTCACTGGTCTCCTCCTCTCTCAACAACACTTTTCATCATCCTCTTCTCCAATTCTGCTGTTGTCTTCCCTCAATCCCCTCGATCTAGTCCTCCTCGCCCCCCCCTCTCCCAGGGCCTGTCGCACCCTGTTTGTTTCACTCCAGTTCAGATGACTGCCGTTGGCAGTGCCAGAGTGGCAGTCAAGTGGGGAAATGGACTAGAAATAGCGCGGGCATAATGCAAACACACACACACACCAATGCGTGCTTGTTTGGGAATTAAAGTGATTAAATGGAGTTTGTGTTGAGTGAAGACAAGTTTTCTCTTATCGATGGCCCACATGGTTGAAGAAAAATCAAAATGAAGCAGTTAAGAAATGATAAAGGAATATATTTATAAGGATTTGTGAAAACAAATGTGTTTTACCAATTTGAAAAAAAGGTCATTTCTTTTACATACTCAAACTGCTTTTTGATTTTATCCTTGATTAAATTGAATTTAAAAATATATTGTCGTCATCACTCCTCTCGGAGGAGAATTGCATTTAAATAAAGACAAAATAATTCACTTTTTACATTATGTCTATACACACATGAACCTTCCATACTTTATGAAGCTGATTGGCATAAAGCTCCTTTTACTTTCTGTTGCTCAGGCTCCTGTTGCTGTCCGGATGGCAAAAGAGGCAATAAACTCTGGTGTTGAGGTACGTTGATTCTCTTGGACAATATTTTTAATTCTTTTTTGGCCTGTGACGTGCTCTGACTGAGATTCACCTCTTTTAGGTTGATATCACTTCAGCAATGGCGATGGAGAGGATGTGTTATGCTCGGGTGAGAGCTCCAGCTGCAACTTGTGATTCAATTCTTTCCTTCAATTAATTGTCCAAAAAAGTCAGATACTTTTGAAGTTCAAAGAAAAAGTCAGCCGTGTGCTGTGGATGTCATCTGCCTAATTTTTGTTTTTGTGCCATGAATAACTGAAGTGAATTATACATTTAGTGTAAGGGAGAGACAAAGACTTTCCTGCATCTTATCGTCAGTAAAACACTGTTTAAAAAACAGATTCAAAGTTGAGATTAATGTCCTCAGACAGTTTGTGGTGAGATATCCCACTGTGACGCTGATGTGACTTCTTTCATTTCAGCTCATCCCTACGCGAGACAGACAGGAGGGTATGGCTGCCTTCATAGAAAAGAGAACGCCTCGTTACACTGGAGAATAGATTTTGAAAATATGACAATGATTTGGGGTTTGTTACTCAAATATTTATCTAAAAATGACTTTTTTACCCAAGGCCATCAATTTATTTCAAACCCCACAGGGGAAAATAATCGGTCGCAATACTTTTGCATAATGCGTCAACATCTCATGCACTGATGGCATTTATATCTGATTTGTAACTAATTCGTAATATTACAGACATGCGAAAAGAAAAATCAAAGATGATAAGATTAAGAGTGTTTTCTACATTTTTCTAAACTGGCTATGAATCTCACTTCTGGAAGCAACTGAATTATATAAAAATAAATTAAAAAAAAAAACACAATTTCATCTCAGGCTCATGGGAATGTACATTCTTTATTTCCAAACATGAAAACATGACTCTCAGCAGCAACATGGCACAGTCATTGCAGATGTACAGTAACTGTCTCTACGCATCTTCCATTGTTATCAACAATCGCATCACACGAGGCCTTAATTCTGTGCAGCATTCAGATGATCAGTGAATCAGTCCAGCGTTGCAGGAGCCGCAGGTAATGATAAGGCCATTACTCACTGACTGGATGAGGTGACGCATGTGAAGGAATTTGCTGACAAGTTTTTTTTAACAATATCACTCTTTGTATTTTTGTTTTCTTAAACATGATCGATACAACTTTTGCCACTAGTACACCTGCTAAAACAGTGACCTGCAGACACTTTGTGTCAGGTTTTTAAGTGATGATAAACAGCCGCATTGACTTTCGCGACTATCAGGGTCAGCTGTTTTCACATGATACGGTATATGTGGTATATGTTTACAGTTTGGATGAATCTAGATAAAATGCAAACTGGTGGGTACGAGTTACATCGCCAGTGATTTCACAATACACAGAAATACCCTTGGATATTTCTGATAGCACCTTCCACTCTCTACTAGGTGCACAATCCATTCACCTTGTGTTTGTCTCTAATCATAGTTCATCAAAATAACAAAAACAACGGAATATAAACATTTATTTTCCGTGCAACCGGTCTTTCGCAATCCAATATTATGTCTCTCATATTCAGTTTTGTAAAATTTACATACAGTTTAAGATGCATCGACTTATACAGATGTACATACACACATGCTCACACTGAAGTGCGGTCTGTCTTTAAGACACTCACATGGGAAGCACAGCGAATATATCCATATATTTACACTAATTTCTCAAAGAGAAAAGCTGTGACTCAATACAAATTCAGCCATTGAGACTCTACTGACCACATTATTGCCATCCGTGTACACTTACATGACATAATTGAATATGGTTCCAAGTAACCTTGGGAAATTACATTTGCCCCCTGCTCCATCTGATTGACAGCACTTCTGGTTTTTGCCGCCAACAAGACAAATAAATTACTTCGAAACATTTGGGAAACCGAGAGCGCTGGAGTTATTGTAGCGCCCAAACTTCTGAGTAGAATATTCCATCTATGGTGTTGGAACCCGCTGAACACACCCTTAGCAAGTATCCTGCCACATCAAATCAAAAAGGCATAAGCGGATAAAAGACTAAATGAAGAGGAGAGCAATGATATTACTGCAGGTCAGGGCCGGGGTTCAATGGACAGAGCTCTGCTAGAAACAGGCAAGCAGGCATTTCTAAAATGAACAGCACGAGCATTCAGACAAACTCCAGCATGCTTGAGTTCACAGCAGTGTCATGCGTAGGTTAATGAGCTATTCAGCCCACTTTGGGTGACCAGAAGCCTCAGTAACGCTCAGGGATTCGAGGGTGCTTCTGACCTTTTTGGGGTTTCGGTCTCTAACTCGAGATTTGTGCGCATTTTTGACGGGAAAAAGAAATCGATAAACAAATCTTATATTGATATTCGTGCTCTGCCGACAGTTTTGTTGTAATCATCAAAACATCAGGCTAAAGTTTTTGTTGTGAAAATAAATAAAGGTTAGTATGTAAAGTAGGAAAAAAAGCATACTCTTAATTTGCTGTAAAACCCAAACTCCCCAAACCCGCCCAACTATTCAATTAAGAAAAACTTGAATTCATCTTCTATTCCACTCCAAGCTGAGACTGCGTGAGTGCCGGGATTCACCCCTGTTGGGCAATCGATAACAGGGATGAAACAACTAGACAATCCCTCACTCTAACATTCACAATTTCTCTTTGTTGATATCAACCAATTCACCTAATGTGCATGTTTTTTGGTGTGTGGGAGAAAGCTGGAGTATCCAGAGGGAACCCACATGAGATTGGAGGTAGGGCTGGGGGGGAAGGTACATACTCAGCACAGACAAGTGCTGTGTGGTAACAGTGCAAAACAGCTGCACCGCCATATTGTTCAAAAAACAAAATACATAAAAAAATAAAAATAAGAGATTTTTAAATCTACTTTGACATGTACTTCATTGTGTACAATAGGACAATACAAAATTTAGATTCTCGTCAACATTTGTGAAGAAACATCGTTCCCGCTATTCTGGCCTGCCACATGTTCTAAAACAAATTGGGACTCTTTAGGGATGGTGATGAGGTGAAAAATGAAGCTATTTTGGCTTTTGAACAAGTGACTACGTTTTATCATAGAAAGGTAAGGTCCAAAATAAGCCGCCGTCTTACAGCACCACAGAGATACTTTGATAGCTGGTTGTTCAATTAATTGTCTACAAACACGTTTTAATAAAACAGCTCTTACAGAAAGTAGGGAGAAGTTTCAATCGCTCAACTTTTTGCAGTGCAGAATATAATCAACATTCAAGAACTTTAAGTGGATTTTGGTATCCAAGAGCATAAATCAGCAGACTAAATATCCTTGATCTGTGGCAACAGGTGCAACTTCACAAAGAAGAATTATTCATTTTTAGCCAATATAACCACATGGGCTTGGAATTCCTTTTTTTAGCAGACTGCCTGAAGGGAACCTTATGCTGTGCCTGATCTGGAGTCTGAGAAGGACAAGTGCAAGGTAGAACACTAGGAATATAAAAATACAGGCAAATGGGAAACTGTCAATATCCTCAATGCTGCACTGCCCCATTTTCTTTGGAAATGTGTTGCAGACAATTAAAGTCTTTATTTTGGAAAAAATAAATAAATAAAACCAATCAAGTTCATGAGGTAGAATATCAATTAATGTGCTGTTGAATTGTGTTCAATGTATTACATGTCAAAGATAGTTTATAAATCTTTGTTTTCAGTTGTAAACCGTCTGCCACACCTTGTCTTTCCTGATTTAGATGTGTCGTTCTGTGGGTTTTTTAAAAAAACAAAAATTAAAAAAACAAAACAAAAAAAAAAAAAAACAGAACCTGTGAGCGTACATGAGATACATACACAGGAGCACACATTATTCCCATGATGGTGGGACATGTCGACGCCTGCCCCTCGGTCAAGATACATCATATTCTGTAAGAGAAAATATAGGAATGTCACAGCCCTTTTCAAGGCAACTCAGAGTTGGTAAACAAATGTGTGTGTGTTTTTACCTTATTGTGGTGGAGGGCGACGGCTTGCTTGAGTGTATGCTGGCTGGCCAGTGCGGGCTCGGTGGCGCTGCAGGCTCTCCAGGATGCTCTCTGCCAGAAGTTTAACATCTCGGTGTGTCTGCGGGTGCGTGTGAACGTGCTCAAGCTGCTGGAGGCCACCTTCTTCCAACAGCATGCTGCAGTAGCGAGAAGCTGAAGACACACACAGGTCAAAGCGGTGAGTGGTTAAAGAAGACTAAGAAAGAAACCAGAGAATCCTCTAAAATTGTGAAAACCGGGCAATTTACAGTAATTTTTGTTGCTGTGTTTGAATCCTTTTTCTCACCGTTCTTGCTGCAGACGTGTTGCATAGCCCATGCAGCCCAGAGCTGGACCCCCGGGGTGTGAAAGCACTCCAGTAGAGGAAAGAAGGGGTTAAATGACCTACAAAATTAAAGATATTTTGCATGTCATTGCTTCAGTTGCATGGTCTTACTCAGGTTTTGATCCTTCAACTTTGTGTTCTTGGAACACTGTAAAGTTAACAGAATTATTCAACGTCTCACAAAAAAAAATAAAAAATGCAACACTGTGTATTGCCCATTTTCATTCAGTGATAAAAACTTCTCTATTGCAAACTGTCAGGGAATGACAACATCTTAACGTTCATAATTTTGTCATTGACAACATGACTTTCCTTTTCATTTATTTCCTTTACCCTGCACCTCTCTCACTATGTAAGATGCATGGTCCTAGGACTTTTCTCTAAGCGGAAAAAGTAGTACTCCCTACCCCCACTCCTTTCTATTTTAATCATTGCCTTCAATGTGTTGAAAAGGAAGGGGTGCTAGTCACTGAACAACTGATCCCTGAAAAGTTTACACCAGAAAGAGAAGACCATCTTATTTTGTAATCAAGGGGAGATCAAGACATTGGATTACAACACCGAGGGGAGGGTTGGAAGAACATGTTTGTGCTGCTTTTTGGTAAAGCATCAGCAAAGCCTTAATTGAATTGCCGGTAATGAACTCTTCCACTCAATTACTAATGACGACTGATAGCAGATGTGATGTGAACACATCAGAGGAGGATAGTAGTAGAAGCCCTTTGCAAAGCATATTTGCTGTAGGTGTAACTCCGACCTCCAGAAAAGATGCTGCTGAAAGACCAGCATCAACTCAGCTCGTCACCAAAGATAATGCTGTTCAGAAACTTGGTTGAATGCAAAGGTTTTTGCCAATAAATGCAAAATACTGCGAGTAACTGAGAAATAACAGAGAACAAAATACACACATCCACAGCCTTTAAATATTACTGTAATGCACTGTATATTTTCAAGGCAACATTTCATTCTCATAGACTATATTCAGTTTTGGAGGGAAATGTGTCCCCCTCCACCCCCACATCCGGGAGATGAGGAACAAGTAAAACCCCTTGATATGGTCAGAGAGTGACGATATCCATTTCATAATTCTAACTCTATGAGAGCAGATATTATAAAGCAAGTTTGGATTTCAGAAAAAAGACAAACTAATTGTTAAAACAACCAGATAAGATTTAAAACAGTGAATATGAAAATAAAAACTCAAGGGCCAATTTAGTCTATGAAATATATATCCCCATTTTCCACTTAAGCCATTCTGAGTGTGTTTCTCTCTGAGTCCGTGAGTCTAAATATCAGACTGAAGATGTAATATAAAAGTTATTTATTCGATTTTTTATATATTTTCAAGAGAACCAGTATCTTACCTGTAGGCCACCATTTCACACTCTGGTGGGGGCCACTTCATAATGACAGCATGCTGGAAAAAGAAACAAAAACAGGTGTCTGATACTCAAGCTAGGTTGTTTTTTTTTCCAATGAAATAGACAAAGTTTGTATTTTTGATCTTCATTCTTATTCACACCAGCTGCTCCAGCAGTGAGGATCGAAGATTGGGGCTCAGCGTCCATGCCTCTTCTCCCCGTGATGTCAGATGAGCAAGGATGCCTGCAGCAAAGTAACTGACTTCCACCTCTGGGCTGTGCAGCAGACTGCTGATGTGGTCCAGGAACCCCTGAACCATCAGCTCTCCATGCAGCTCTCCCACTTCTGCTATGTTGTTCTACATAACAAGAAGAGCAGACAGTGACAATTAGATCTTTGTATTGTTAATCGAGTCAAAATCCTACATTCTTGACAGAAGTAATAACGGACAGTAAACTCACCAGCAGACCTAAAACCTTTTGTTGAATTGATGACTCACTGGGGAAGGACTATGGAGAGTGGGAATTGCATGGAAAATAATCGGTGTGTATAGAGCAATACATACTTCAACAAGTTGGACTGAGTATGGACAGCTATGGGTGAGCAGGGTCAACTAATTAACGTGTGAGTGAATCTAAATTAATTTGAATAATTCAGTGTACCTCCAGAACTTTAATAAACAGGTCCAGTCCCTGGTTCTCGATAAAATGCCGGCAGGTTGTTGGTGATTCATCAGTAAGATTCCAGAGTGCACTCAGTGTAAATTTGAGGGTGGCATCCACCATGCCCTGAGTAGCCTTCTGACGCACAATGTGGAGCAGTTGCTGCCGGGAGAAAAGGGCATATTACCATAAAAAAATTGCCTTTTTTGGTGAAATTATAGAAGATGGAGAGAGTCCAGCGGTAATACAGTGCGTACTTTCACTATGAAAAGCTCTGCTCCCAGCTGAGCCGTTTGCTCCGTGGATAACTGTTAAAGAAAGAACCCACATTAAGAGTCACTTCCTCCTCCTGTGATATTAGTGCAACTGAAAAAACATAATATATACCTTAGCAGCGAGTATTGAAATGATAGCAACTGCCATCCTCTGCATGTTCTGGTCTTCATGGTTGCAGAGCCACTGCATCACTAGTTTTGCAGCTTCAAACCTTGAAAAAAAAGTATCAGATCAATATATTCCTTTTTAACACACAAATCATTCAGATTATTTCTCTTTTGATGTGGCAGTCATTTAATCTTCTGGTTTCTTTTTTTACCTATTAAATGGAACCTCTTGCAATATACGATCACTGCACAGGGACAACAGGCAGTTCTTCTGTAGCTGAGGGAGGATCCAAAAATGGACATTAGTGCCTAAAGAACTCACATGATCAGGGAACATTATTTTGTAATCCCCTTCCTCTTTTGGCTTAAAAAAATTAATTCAAAGAAAAACCACTCCACTGCTGATATGGAAGTCATATATAATGATGGGTATTGCACATACTATGGGAAAAAAAAACAGAGGAGTGGGTTTGTTTCAAATAATGCTCATGGACTGATTTTGATTTTCTAACAGAGAATTAATTTCAAAAGATCATTGTAATCCTATATTGCCTGGCACTGAAAACATCTTTCATGAAACCGTGCATGGTAAAAGAACAATAGAAGGCACAGTTTTATTTGTTGATACCGGTACAACACAGTCATAAAGTAGATTTACACCAATGCCTTTTTAGCAGTTTTGCCCATTTATGGAGAAAAAGCTACCTGCACTCAAAAGAAGAGAAAGGTGTTGCTTTACACCGTACACAGGGACTCACTTTATGTGAAGTCAAAAGATTTTCAACAAGACACCGTGACTGACAATCAGCTCATCTTTGTCATAATTGTTGTGGCATGCATTACCAAGACAGCAGCACTAACATCAAGCTACCTGCTGATGGTTGGGGAACGTCCTCATGGCTTCCAGGAGAAGCTGGGTGACGATACTCAGGAGTCGGACTGGCATTCCAGCAGCAAGGTCCTGCTTTGTGAGATTAAACACACAGGCGCTGGCTGCCAGCTGGACGTTCAGAATAGCAGGATGATTCCTCATACCTAAAACCACCAACTGCAAAGACACAATGGGGAAAGAAATTGATTGCAATTGACTGCATTTTGCAGTGTGGCAACTGCAAGTTTAAAATCTCAGTTGTGCTTGACAAAACACCCAATCAAAATATTCTGAACGCTCAAAAAATTGAATTCCACAACACCATTGTAAATCTAACATTGAAAAAAAAGACGTGTGTGTTTGGGTGCACCTTGAGAATGTCAGGCCGTGGTTTCTCCATGACATGGGTAAGGCTGAAAAGATGGAACAGAGCTTCTCTCACAAATCCTTCTCTTTCACTGTAGCGACGCAGCGCCTCACAGATTTGGGTCTCATTGGCTTCTCCGGTCACCTAATCAAACAAATTAGAAATAAGATAAGATATGCTTTATTGATCCCCATAGAGGAAATTCTTATGTCACAGCGGCGCAACAACGACAATATCAATAAATATGAGTATGAATAAGAGACAATAAAAGTTAACTAAAGAAATACACGAAAATAGACAGCAAAATGAACAACAACGAGGGTAGAAAACAGACGACACAATGGAAAAAAAAAAAGAACTGCTAGAAAATTGACCACCAAAACAAGAACAACAAGGATAAGAACAGAAACAGAGTGACAATAACAATTACAAAAACAAACAGGATACAAATGGAGCAACACCGACCAGGATAAAAATAGACAACGGATTTAGGGCATGACCCGTGTGAATGAGTGAGGTAGTGAGGTCGTGGCACCACAGATGCACCTCCGGCCAGTCAGGACTGTGTGCTGCTCAGACTGCTGTCAAACAGTCTGATGGCCGTGGGCACAAAGGAGCGTCTGAAGTGTTCGGTTCTGCACCAGGGTCGGTTGAGCCGTTGGCTGAATGAGACGCCTATCAGCCACAGCTCGTCGTGCAGGGGGTGGGAAGGATAGCTGCCAGTTTGTCCTTCACCCTCCCCACTGCCACCGATTCAAGATTAGCACACCTAAACTCCTTTGACACTCATATTGTAGGTGCATGACGCCATTGTCTACCTTAAGATGTCCCTCTCCAGAGAGGAAGTCAGAAAAACCAGCATCCGTAGCCAAAAGTCCAACAAATGTCATCCCAGGTCGATCCTCAACGAAAGCTTTAACAGCAGCATCGGTCACCTGCCACGTTAACAGAGATAAGATAAAATGCGAGCACGGACAATAAACATTTTTTGCATTTGAAGTGTAATTTCAGACACATGAAAACACACCTGTTTCCTCCCTGACACATCTAGGGAAACAAGGGCAGGCAGGATCTCTGGTTGTCCAAGGAGCTGACGAGCCACGTCAGAGGTAAATTGCTTGTCATCGCTGATGTCCAAGTGCTGCAAGGGGAGTTTCACATACACACACCCCATTAGTGAGACACACAAACAAACATGCGGCTGATGAGGTCAAAGGGATGTAATGTAAGTAAGACGCACAACATGAAAAGGGAAAGTCAAACAGAAAAATATCCTTTGTCTTCAGTGAAATGTACATCATTAACATTGGAAGATATGTTTTTCGAAAATCATCACTTTATTCAATTTGAAATGTTAATTATCTTTAAAGACACAGCCTGTCCAAAAATGAAAATTCACACTTTGTCGCCCTACGCCTCTGCTACAAAAACGCCCCTGACTCATAACCACTGATGCAGAAGTAGTGTTGGAGCCTCCTCTGAAACACCAAAGTAAAATGTGACCTACGCGCCAAAGAACAAAATAGAATAAATGTCTGGTGTAATCCTTACTTGAAGATCCAACAAGTGGCCTAGCGGAGACATTAATGTCCGTTTTCGACAAAAATGCAGCTCCTTGCAGAAGGAGAAAATATCTATTGATTAAGCCTGGTTTGTAGTTACTGTCTGCTGAGTATAGGTTTGAACTTACTTGAGGAATCTTGGACTCCATTTTAATAAGACACTTAACCGCACCTTCTTTCAACAAGGGGGTGAGTGAATAATGATGGCGGGGGAATATTCCTCAAATTTGAATCCATACTATATGATTTTCTATTTTCCTCACCTGCAGTCCATCCAACTGGCCTATGACTCCAAGCAACTGGGCAGTGCTCATCTCCAGCCTTTTCAGCTGGTGCAGTGTTAGTGAACGCAACCTCTCCTTCAAGCCCAGCAGTGGGCTTAGGTTGGTGACAGAAGTGTTGGAAAGATCCAGGCTCTCCAGTCGAGGTAAGGAACAGACATCAACCAGCCCGCAGTCATAGAAGTCTACATTAGCTAAAGAGAGGGAGCGCAGGCACTGAAGAGAGCTGAATCGATATCGTATAGGTTCTTCCAGAGAAGACATGGTGAGCCCTGTTAAGACAAGGCGCTGAAGGGATTCCTGCAAAGGTGGGAAAAAAAACAATCAAATGTAACCACATCATTTTCAGAAATGGTGCGTTTTAAGAAAGTTTGATATCATCACAACCTGTATTTGAACTTGATCTTACCTGACAATACTTATTAGTGGCAAGTCCTTGTAGAATATCAGGAATGGTTAGATCTGCATTGACCCTAGCAGCATCCAACTCTAATAGCCTGTGGGGACAGAGGGCTCTCTGAAAAGCCTCTGCAGATATCCGGGCAGTTCTGATGCAAGCTCGCCTAAGCCGCAGGTATTCGCAATTCCGAAACACGCCCACCGTACTGTCGTTCAGCAGACCTGTGGTACAACAAAGATGTTAACTTCTGTATTGGCGGACCTCGACAAAACCAGCCTGACACTTCTGCTTGTTCACAGAAGGTGGGTTTTGGCATCATGTGACGTCAAAAGTTTTGGGTAATGGTATCAATAGGATATTTCAATCAAATACAAGAACAGTAGTGAGATAAACACAGATTGCCTATTGGGGTTAGTTTACCTTCAGTGGCCATCTTGGCCAGGAGCTGGTCTGCTAGCTCTTGAGGGAAAAGAATAGCTTCTCTGAAGCACAGAGATCCATCAGGGCGCTTTGCACAGAAGCACTCCAGGTTCTGGCTTACATAGGTCAGGCAAAGATCTGTTAGAGCCGCTGGAGACGCCTCGTCCTGAAATGCAAAGCACGGTGTTCAATGTTCACGCCGGTAAATACAGTGTGTTCAGTCGAGACACACAAATTAGCAACTAAAGAGAACCCTTACCGTGTTTAGGAAACTACAGGCCATGGCAACCAACTACTTCAAAATTAATGAAACCAACGAAGACTTGGGAGCCTCATGCAAGACGAGGAAAATGATTCTTATAGTTAGAAATCAGGCGGATCCGTTTCATACGTGCGACCGTCTTGCGTTTCGCACAACCTGCCAGGCGCTGGACCGGGACCAGAAGTAGGAAGCATAGGCGAGATCGTTAGCGGAGAAGCAGCTAGCTAGCTCACTTGTTGTCGCCTCAATTGAGGAAAATCGGTCTCAGAGCGGAAAAATAGGCTTCTGGTTGCAGAAGTGGGATTCATGTTTAAGATAAATCGACCGAACACGATTTCAACCGAAGCTCCGTAGAAGGGTCGCTGGTATCGAGCGCAGTTTTCCCGACGAGCTTGGATCTATTTTTGACTTGACGTAGGAGACAGACAGTAAACAAAGGTCACAGCACTGGAAGTACATTAGCGGGGAGGCTGATCAACGGAAGCCCCGCAGGACACCTTCGCAACCAGGAAGAGTTTACCCCGAAACCCACGCTTGCTCGTCCTCCTTTTTTATTAGTATAGGAAGACGAGTTCAGCTGTAATTATAGCATGCTTAGATAACAAGTCCGAGGTAGAAGACTGTAATGTTACTTTTAAGGCAACCTTGTCCAAAAAGCGGTGTTTATTTCCCATTATCTCCACAACAAGGTCACTGAATGCTGTGAAGGGAGCTAACGTCGAGTTGAAGGCAAACTGGAAAGATGGCAGGACTCATCAACTTCGAAGATGAGAAAGAAGTGAAGCAGTTTTTGGACAATTTGGGGGTGGAGTACAGTTTCCAGTGTTACAAAGAGAACGATCCCGAAGGTAAAAGCCCCGTGCGGGTCACAGCTCCGTGGCATTGACAGCTGCCTTGTGTTTTCACGCTGTATTTCTCTCCTGTTTGGTGTGTGTTTCAGGGTGCCAGAGGTTAGCGGACTATTTGGAGGGAGTGAAGAAGAACTACGAATCTGCAGCACAGGTGCTAAAACACAACTGTGAGAAGAATAGCCACGGAGAAAGCTGCTATAAACTCGGAGCTTACCATGTCACAGGCAAAGGTATTACACTTTTTCCTCAGTGTGTACAATAATGGAACAAAATAATGCAATTTATCTTTTGATCATGGTGAAAAATGACTTAAATGGACAAAATTGAACTTGAGTGCGATAAACAAACTAAAAACATCTGTAGAAATTTAGACCAAACAATAAATGACTTGAAATTTGCTGTAAAATTGCTTGAAGTTCTGCATAAAATTACCTTAAATTGCCCATTTTGACATCTAATGAAGCAAAATAAATTAGAAAAAAATATTCAGTCAGAAATAAACAGATGCGTATAGAATTAATAATGACATTTTTGATTTTAGAATTTCTGTAACTGAAATGGATTGTTTGGAAAGGTACAATTTTAAGTCTTTCGGAGAGGGTTTTCAAGTACCGTGTCTTGTATTCACTTTGAATCAGACTTTAATCAACAGGCCCTCCTATTGAAGACTTATTGTTCGAATCATTAACATGAAATAGGCAAGCACATTACTTTTTCTAATAATTACTTTTCTTTTTGAATTTATCCTTTCTGTTTTATGAGGATTTTTCTCTTTATCTTTAAGCCCATTGTAAATCAATTACTTAAAGCTTAATGAGGTGATAGTAGTCAGATATGACCACACAAACCTTTTTCTACTTTTTGCGGCACTGGCACTTAAGCCTCTAGATGTTTGCCTTCCGACATGTCAAATGCTTGAGATACTGGGTGATAGAGGCCTCTGTCTTATCTCACAAACGATGACCCTTGTTTTTTAGCACTCAAAATGACTGAAAAGTGAATTTGGGATATGCAACTTTGAATTTTATTCCTAGAAGTGATTGCCAGATAACTCAAGATAACGTTCAGGCATTATTTTTGGTAGTTCCAAGAGGAACTTTTTCTTCTCTCAAGAGTGTCAACATGGAACTGCTCTTAATTAAGTTTGTTGATGAAATATGAGTGTCTGAGACATCAGTGGAATGAAGTACTAACACCTTTTTGCATTTTTTTATTTACTATCATCTCATTACAATAGGGTCTGTGGTTTATTTGAGCCGGTGGACCACATTTACTGAAAGCACATACAGACACAAATAGCTCCGTGACTGTTTTTTGTTTTTTTTTGACAGTAGTTGCTCAATATTTAAAATATCTATTCAAGCACATCATTATAGCCAACATTTTAAAATGAACCAAAAAAGCAGATGAAGAATATCCATAAGAGCAAATAAACATGACTTTATGACCACGTTTGCTGTACCTTTTAATAACCAATTAGTCTAAATCACTGATAAACTGTGATTATTACCCCATATTCAGATATCACTAAATCTTCCCACTAGGTGGAGTGGCTGAGTGTCTGAAAACAGCCTACTCCTGCTTCCTTCGTTCCTGCAATGCCGGAGGAAAGAAGTCTGTAGATGCATGTCATAATGTGGGGCTGTTGGCCCACGACGGACGAGCTGCGGAAGGAGGGCCTGACCTCGCTGTGGCTCGGCAGTATTATGAGAAAGCCTGCGCTGGCGGCTTTGCTCCCTCCTGTTTTAACCTCAGCGCTTTGTTCATTGAGGGCAATTCTAAAGGGGTGGCGCCAAATATGTCTTTAGCTCTGAAGTACGCCAACAGGGCTTGTGAGCTGGGACACGTGTGGGGATGCGCCAACGCAAGTCGTATGTACAGACTGGGAGATGGCACGGAGAAGGATGAGAAGAAAGCGGAGGAGTTGAAGAACAGAGCCAGAGAGCTGCATGGCTTGCAGAAGGAAAGACAGCTCAAATTTGGGGAGTGAGAATATAACACTTGAGTGCTTAACACTGCACTGGCTTCTGTCCACATGTGTTCAGGCTTGTGTTGAGGATTCAAATACTCTTGATGTTCTTTTATTAAATTATGTATTTGTTCTCCTCTGTATGACACTATTTCCACCAAATTATAGACAAGAAAATGTAAAAAGCAATTAAAAAGAACATGTTAATGTGGATCTCCAAATTATTTTTCAAGACATTTACACAGACTATTTGCAAATCTATGTCACTGAACACTGAAATCTATGTCTCATTTCTAGAACAGTATTTGGGTCGCACAAGAAAAAAAAAAAAAATTTTGACTGATACTGCAATTTGATATGTATCTGTTAGAGCAATGTAATGTGAAAATAGCCACTGCAGTTACAACCATTTTTACCTGAAGTTTAGTGGACACAGCCCATCTTAGGAGTAGTTTGCACCTTAATGCAATTAGAAAATTGCTACGTACACTATATTTTCATTAAAGTGTGCAGCACTGGTTTTGATAATCAGATATTTCATTAAAACTTTTAAAACACTACACAATTCTGGTTGATTATTGGAATCCAAAGTATGGATTCCTCAAATACTGTTTTTCAGAACAGTATTTAATTGAAATTACTTGGACTCAAGCTGGGCTAAAATACTGAACAGATATGAGACAACTGTTGAGGAAACATGTGTTTTTTTCTTGCTCTCTCATTACCTGATTGTCATCAAATTGTCTATGGTGGACACATATTTTACTGACTTTTCTTCTTCAAGTACTCAACAGAAAAGCCAAAATCAAGTCAGTTAACACCTTATTTGAATCACTGTAACACAAAAAGTAATGGGGGCAGGCAGCGATTTATGCGACTTGTTGGCAGGATGAGTGATCCTGTCCTTTTATTCATTACAATTGGAATGTGCTCGTTAAGGCACAGTAAGATTTTATTTATTTATTGATTTCGTGATTTGTTTGTTTATTTTCTTAACCAGTTGAAGGAGGCAGAATAAAAGACTGCACTCATGTCCAGTCATGTGACAAAGTATTTCTTCAGTTCTGCACCATCTGTTCGTTGCGCCTCTTTCCAGAAATTTCAAGGACATCATGACCCCCCAAAAATTGGAAAAACCTCGAGGCTCTCCTTCAGCAGGTCCCAGAGAGGTATTTGCGCTGGAAATGGCATCAAGGAACAGTAAATCAACTGTGGTTGGTGAACTAGGGTTAACTAAAATCATTGGGATTGATTCACTTACATGTGATTATTTACCAACCTACCACCCAACCAGGTGCGCATATATTGTGCGAAACAATTAGCCATTTGTTTCCTTTTGAACGATAAGAAGTTACTTCAAAAAGAGACAGGTGTAACATGAATAGTTTCATTTATAAGCCTTTACAAAGATGAGCAGCGTTTACAGAGATCATTTGACCACTTCACAGGACTGGAGGTGACGATTTTCCCATAATAGCGCATTCGTGTCCTGTAGCTTTAATTCTAAATATGAAACGACGGTCTAATAAACCGCAGATTGCGGTTTATTACCCGTCTGAGCAGCGAGGTGTCTTTCTCTCCACGGCAGTTGGAAGTTCCGAGAGCCACCGCTGGGTGGCTACGTCTCCTTTCTTTTACGCAGTGTCTGTGTAATGGATGATGGGCGGATTTGGTCCACCAGCAGGCTGCAAGCCCCGCCCGTCGGGCATGCATCTCCTCGGTCTTCATTCAAAACAGATCACAGCTGTTGCGGAGCGCATCAACGCGTCCCCGAGCGTTGGCTGAACGTTAGCCCGAAATTGCGTCCCCTCTTGTCCGTCGCGTTCTCATGAACCCGCTGGAATATCACCAGGAGGGCGACGAAAGCGGCGCACTTCGGTGAGTCATACGAGCAAAAAGCGCGGTGTAAAGTTTGTGGAAACATTTTGGTTCACGCAATTCATCCCGCAACCGTCGGTCGGGTTAGCTAACGCAACGTTAAGCCACACGCGTACGGCCACGGGCGTGTTGTTTTAAAGCGCACCGCGCGCCTTTATCCGGAGTAAATCGGCATCCATCCGGAGGAGGGGGAAGGGGACGGGGACGGGGGTGGGGTGTGCGACCGGACCGTCGGGCAGGATGGAGATGTTTGCTTTTGGAAAGCGGTGACTCCCGCATTATTTGAGTTATGACTCGACGCCCCCTCCACCCACGCTCCCCGCCACACACCAGGGAGCACCAGCGAACTGTGTTGACAGACTCAAGCGTCTGTCCTCCATTATCAAGCTATCGGATCAGGCTAGCAGTCGCTGCAGCATGCTAATCTTGGGTTCCTCCCGGAGGGAACCGTGCGTGATTATGTTCGAGTCCTGCCTTTCCTACCGTACTTTGCACTTGAACCGCCCGCGTCGTGCCTTTCCGTATGGAGATCGGAGGCATAGCGGGGACCAGTTTGTCCTGTTGTTAGCTAAGCGCGGTTTACTTTGCAGCCATACCTTCCACGGGATCCGTTTCCCCGGCTAGCACAACGGCAGTGCGTGAACCCCCTGCACGGTTTACCCTCCGGGGAGTGCTTTGGGTGTGGCGTGGGTTCCCCCCACGAACAATACCTTGTTTTACCAAAACCTGCCTTATCTCAGCCGTAATCTAGTGAGCAGCAGGGAAGGATGGCGGGATTCTGGTAAAGGGGTGATCGGCTTTTTTCGGCCCTGCATAACGTAACTAAAAAAAAGAAGAATAAAAAGCGAAACTTTAAGAGCCCGAGCACAAGGCTCCTCACAAGTTCACATGGTCCGAATTCTTAAATATAACCAACAGGGATCGGCTATGCATTCTAAGCGACCACTGCTCTTGTGGTTAAAGTATGTCTCTTTCCATCATTGTCATAATCGATGTCACAACCAGTGGCTGTCTTTAATATTGTGCTTATTTGTTGCAACAGACCCTCGGTTTATCTCAGATTATTAAACACACAGGCTCATTTATCTATTGATACTTATCTATCTGACAAAAGAGAAAATTGACCTTATCTGACCTTATCACAACATACAATCAACGTGAATAGGGGTCTGATAACAGTGGAAGTCAGTTCTGTACTTTTGTGCCTCAAATAGCTATGATCTAGCTGTGAAGTACTTGTTGTATCTGTTTCATTCTGATGGGTTGCATTATAATTTTTTAACGTTAGGCCTCAGGGATCTCCTCCGGCATTTAAATGTGCCAGTTCTTTTCCCTGACAAGTAGCATTATTTTTAGATTGCATTTACAGACTGTCTGCTGCCGTTTTCACAAACAAAGCCCTCTGCACGAGTCCACAATTACACACAGTTGTTGTCAGTCTTGTGTGATGCAGGAATGTTATGCATTGATGTTTGGTATGGTTGTGCTGAGCTGCGTTCAACCCTGAACATGTGACCCAGAGGTCAGTGGTTCAGGCTCATGACTGCTGAATATTCACAGTACTCTGGTGTCATTTAATGTGGAAAAGCCTTAAACAATTTTATCTTGCCTCTGCTGTAACTTCTAAATAGATGAATAATGTATTTATTCATTAGATGTCTTTTTACAATGGTAGTTGTTACAGTTGTGAAAGATTTGTGTGAATGTGGGGGGAGATAATACTTTTGTTTTGTTCTGTGTCTCCCACATGACACTAGTCCTCAGCTGTCTATCTGTCCAACTTTAATATGTGCGGTTGTTGCTTCATTTGATCGAGGCTAAACTGAAAAGACTGAGCATTGTCAGTTCACTAGTGCTTCAAGGACAGTGGCCTGCTTAGGGTATTGCTCAAACGGTTTACAAAGTAGCTTGAGTACTAGAGATAAGAACTTAATCCAATAACTTATAGTTGATTCAGTTGTCTATCCAAGCAGGAGATCCATGCACTTTTGTCTGAAGCCGAGACCGACCAACCAACCATCCACATTTGTGCCTGTGCAGCCTCCAATTATCAAGTGTTTTCTGGTTATGGTTTAATCCCGACTTTATAAACAAAAATGTCAGGTTGCATATCTCTTGCTTGGCGAGGGAACTGATGCGCCTGGAATATATGCGGAAGTTTATGTGTTTTGAGAACTGCATATGGATGGGGACACTGGTCATCAGAGTAAATTACTCTTTTTGGATATCTGTATTTGTAACCTAAAATATAAACGATAACCAGGTATTACCCTTGCCCCACCCTCACACACACAATAATTAGCTTGAGATATGATAATGTTTGTGGTTGGAACTCTTAATTGTCCCAAGTCTTAGGATGTTTCATGATGATGATGATTTTCAAATTATTCACATCTTGAGTAAAACTGTTGTTTTGACACATCTCAATTTTACCTGGAATTTCTGTATTTAGTTCCAGTGAAAAAAATAAAATGTTGACTAAAAGGTGGGATGAAGTTAAATCTTGCATTGATTAATGATCAGAAATCCACAATCTATTCAGCAAAGAATTGCACAGTGTTTCTTATGGTGTCAGAGCTGTTTCAGATCACATTTGTATTGTTAAATGAATGTGATATCTTCTAATATATCTGTTATCTAAATGGGCAGTTATCTATTTAGATAGTAGAACTTCCCTATCATTGGACACTGAACACTGAAAATGAAATGATTCCATATTTTAATTATGCAAGTGCATTTTTAGTAGTCACAGATGGTACAGACAGTGTGATTGTAGCACTGCTATCATCTTGCACTTTCAAAGTGGTTTATACTGGACTTCACATTTGCCCATTCATACAGGTACTCACATACCAATGGCGTTCAGAGCTGCCTTGCAACGCACTAACCAGACTATGGGCAGTATCTGATGGTTCAGTGTCTTGCCCAAGGACACTTCAGCATGAAGACAGGCGGAGCCGTCTATCGAACTGCATGCATTCCGATTTGAGGCGCCCCTGCTTTACCAACTGAGCCACTAGTGTCTATTGCTCATTCTTCTGATTCAAATGGGGCCAAGAGTTCAACCATCCCTAGAAATGATTCAGAAAGCAGTTGCTTGTGTATTATTCTGCTCTAGTCTCAGGGCATTTCAAATGGTGTTAGTTATTTGATTTTGTTTTGGTTGCAAACAAAATGGTAATTGATTTCCTTTTTAGGGATTGTTGTCTATCTTTTATTTGTATGTGGGAGTTTGGTTGAGTGCTAACAATAGTAAGTGCAGAAAAATGAGATATGGATCTTGTATGCTGGTGGAAAGCCCACCAAGCAGCCAAAAAGAAACTAAAAAATGATAAAGGAAGCAGGTCACCAACACCCCTAAAATAAGTGCAGCTACTATGATATTTTGCATCATGATATATTTTGTTGCGGTGTATTACAGACCTATAGATCACCTATTCCTTCTACTTCTTGAATGCATAAATTTGTGTAACCCAATTTTTTTCAAAATAATTTACTAACAATATTATGTTATAATAAATGAGCGGTGACAGTAATGATTTTTTTTTTTTTCATGGAGGGGTTAACATCGTTTCCATTTAATGCCACATAAGTTGAAATAAGAAAAACTTGACATGCCATCATCATCTCTTGGACTTGGCTAATCCTGGAGTCTAAGTGTATGTCAGTCCATCTGTTCAGCCCTTCGTGTAACTGCTCAGCCCCAGGCCTGCAAATGTGATTAGTAAGAGATTACATCTGTGTGTGTGAAATGAGACTCTTCTCTGAATCACAGCTGGGTGTAAACAGAAGAAAGCTATGTTGCACTGTGGGGCTTTTGTGTCTTGTTCAACCTTTGGGCTGACATAATGTTAATCTGAGACAAGGTAAAATGTTCCTTGATGCAGCATCTATTGAATTTACTACAGCATATTGATACAGATTCCCTTTGTTCCCAACTAAATTCGCAGTCATCTTGCAGGCTTGTCTTGGATGCTATACATATTGAGAAAGCATTTTTGTCTCCATCAAGCTTTTTCTTTCTCTGACCTCCAACCATTTCTGTTGCTCAGTTGCCAGGGTAACTCAGTGTGTGTGTCAGGCACATCCATACAGCACAGACTGAACTGCAAAGTCACGTGTTGACACGGTCTTCTCTGATGCTTTTCCAACCTTGGCTGCTTCACTATAAGTTTAGTCAGTTTGTCACGTCTGTGGAGGTTCTCAGTCATCCAGGTCACGGTTAATCCTTGTCAAAATCTTATTGTCGAAACTGGACTTGATTCCTTCGCTTGAAGACTATTTCATCTCTTATCCGAGTGGCTTCTTCAGTTCAGTTTGTCGTATTCTTGTCCCGTTTTTCATGTTAAGCCTGAAAGTCACTTGGGGTAACATACCTGTTTTCTGCCTCCCACTGTCCAAAACAGGCAGTAGGTCAATGGAAGACTCCAAATTGCCCAGATGTGTGAACAAGCAAGTGTTTGGTTGTATCTTTCTATATGTGGATTTGTTATCCATTAGTGGCTGTTCCAGCATGTACCTCACCTCCTGCCCCGTGATAGCAGGGATTGACTCCAGTCACACTGTGACCATCAGCGCGGGATCAGTAGTTTAGACAATGAATGAATAAATGAATACACGGCATCTGACCTTGAGAAGTTCTTAGGGAGCAAGAGTGGTAATGCTGTGTAAGATTGGCTGTTGGATAAAGTCTCGCATATAAGAGGTGTTTCTGACGTTGATGGTGATTGCATGAAGTGGGTGATGTAGATGGCTAGCTTGGCTAGCACCTGACTGCATGACTGTTTGTTTACATGTTAGGAGGAGGTCATGGATAAATCTTGACTGAGCCCTTACGTGCACTAAATTTGCGGTTCGGCACTACAAATTAGTGCCATGAGCCTGAGCAATGTGAGATTTTTTCAACATCCAATATTTTAGAAGTCATGTGAAATTGTCTCTTCTTTTAAGTGTATTAGACATGCAGTTCCTGCTATCTTGAAATCATAGCTCCTGTTTAGAAGATGCAGGTTGTTTTGTATACACATACACACGTGCATGCAATCACTCACACACACACACACACACACACACACACACACACACACACACACACACACTCATCCATCCTATAAGACACATGCCACAATAAGCTGAGTGTTGGCAGGATGCCTGGAACAGTTAGAATCTCTTTTGCCTGAGTTCAACCATTGCAAGTGCTATACTTTTTTTTCCCCATTTTTGGCTAGTTAAATTGCAAAATATATGTAATATGTTTTGATGGAAGCTTTAGAATATCAGCAAATATTGACTTCAGTTGTCCCAGTCAATAATCAATACTTATTATCTGGCAGCATGTTTAATAATGAACCTTGTTGTTCCTTGTCACTTTTTAGTTGGAAGTCAAATGTCAGGTGGGACAACTGGCACCAGATACTTAAATCAGTTATAGTTATAATTAATCTTAATTAATCTTTTTTTTTTGTCCAGAAAAATGTTATAAAGCTCTCTTTTTAAAGGCCTACTTTTTATTATACTAATGCCTTTTTCTGGTGCTTTATGAATTTTACAAGATTAGAGTGATGAGCTCTTTTAAAAAAAAGCTAGAAATAATATCTCTGCAAAGTTAGTAACTTTTGATAGCACAAAGTAATATACTATACCATGACAGCTAATTGAGTTGAGATGAAAAAAAGGCTTGTTGTTCTCAAGAATAAGTATGGCATGCAACAAAAATGACAACAGTATATGTAGGGTCAGAACAAAAAGTCCTGGTCTGCTATCAAAACTCAACATGTAGGAAATTCCACAAAAATAACTGAAAGCAATTTTCTAAAGTACAATACAAACCAAAATGGATTCTTCACATTGGTACATCAAGGACAGTTGCTTTAAACCAAAATAATAATTTTTCATTGAGTAAGCTGCAGGATGTTTAAAATATGGATGAATGATAAGCACTGAAGGTTTAAGTACCGAAGGTTTAAGCCCACTGCACACCTGAGACTGCTGAGCTGAGTAAGAAATGGGTGGCAGCGCAAATGTTTAAGAAAAAAGGACTGAAGAGTAAACGAGAACAAGAATAGAGAGAATAATGTTTAACTAAATCTAATCTATTGTCTTTGTAGGGGTTCAGTAACAAGTTCACAATTTTCCATGACACAGCCAAATGTCAGTCCTTAGTTTGGCTCCCAAGCCAGGACACAAGGGCTCTAAACAGTTAGATGGCTGTGAGTTGAAAACATAAGCCTTGTCTCCAGCACCTGATACAGACTGGCGTTTAGAACAATACTCAGAGGAAAGGGAAGGGTGCGGCATTTGTCTGTATATGTACAGTTTGGACAGTGGTGGGATAATGGCTTTAGGTAATCAGGCTTTTCTTTGGCTGCTCCTCACTCTGTATCTTGTCAACAAATCATGACTATTGGTGGCTCACCTCAGATTTTCTATTACACATTTGGATTGCAAATTAAAAAAAAAAAGAAAACATCCAAGGGCTAAAATTCCAGATATGCAGGGCAAAGTGCCTCATGACCTAGCAGGCAAAGGACTAGCCTCAAGGTGTCAGATGGAATGGGACCTTCATAGTTGACATTTTGCATGCCATAAAAGGAAGGCTAGCGCCTTTCCTCACAGCCATGTCGCTGAACTGACCCTTTGAACCCTGACCTAATGTCCCTGAACACCTACATTTTGATTGGGACAATCTAGCTTATTGGTGTAGACTGCATTTTGCATGATACTGATAAAAATAACATAACTTAGCTATAGAATTTCTGTAACACCCCTCTCTGAATGCAGTTACCCTGCACACTCACCCGCTTAAGTTTTGCCACATTCCAGAGTATCCCCAACTATACAGTCCCTTGGATTTTTGACATTTCCATCTGACTGATTTTCCAAAATCAGTTTTTGGAACAAACAAAACAACAAAACAAATCACAAGCAGTGCAGTCAAAGAAAACTGTCAGATATCAGGTTGCCTGTTGTTCAGCACATATAAATCTTGACCCAATGTAGAATGAATACACAGGGTCAAGCTATAATGGCATTATTATTGTAGAAATAATGCTAGTTGAAAATGTTTCCCCTGACTAAGAAAATAAAATACATCCAGAGGCCACTTCTTGATGAGAAGCAATAATGTGAAAATTTGCTCTCTGTAGCAAACCGATTATTTTACTCTAGTTGTCATCAGTAATAATAGTGTAACAAAAGGACAGGAATGGGCTGTTGCCAGATTAGACCAGCAAGAAAAATGGCTCTATTATCAGGATTTAAGTGCTACTGAATGCCTTAACTCTTTCATAACACATCAGAAAATCATGCAGCGTTTTCCCTCTTGAATATGGGTTTTCTTTCACTTTTACAGTATTTATAATCCCTGTCAGTTTCTCTGGATGTGTCTCTGTCTCTCTCTCAAACACACATACTCACTCTCACCCTAATTTACTTGCAGTATTTGAGAGCTTGAATTTGCCACCTGCAACTTGGCTACCAGGGAAAACTCACAATTAAAAATATTTATTTTGGCCGATCCTCAATCCGTATTTATTGTAAGTAAATCTACAACACCCTTGTTGTCACGTGGACATGAACCAAGAATGATGCTGAAAAGCGAGGTTGGGGTCCTCAAATTTTTGATGAGTCAGTCAATTACAGTTAATGCCTATCAAGATCATAGAAGATTTTCATCTGGCCTTGTTTGGAGGATGCTGGTTCTTCCTTTGGATGGTTGTTCTGACTTCCTTCAAAATATGCCACAGGAGATTTCAAGAAGGCACATGTGGATCCTACATGGTCCCAAATAACCCAGAATTCTTTGTGCATGTAAACATAGACGTAACTGTAATGAACTGAACAGATACAGATACTATTGTCCAATCACTCTTTGGCTGTCATTCTGGGGTTCTGGAGAAAAGCTGTGTGTGTGTGGTGCTATTGTCGGGAAAGTTGTACTTATTTTTATAACAGAGCACACTGTATCTAAAAAAGTCTGTACCACAGACTTTGCCACAATAAGTCTAGAAGCCAACACTGTGAAAAGTGCACAGCAATACTCATACAACAGCCTGAAATGGTTGAGGCTGAGTTAACCTGAAGTTACTTTTCTCTTGTTTCCTTTTTGCAATACATTGGAAGGGTCTGTTTAAGCGGGAAGAGCTTGAAAGATTTGGCAAGAGGGAGGGAGGCATTACTTTAGGAAATAATGTCTTTCCTATTTTTAGTTAATAAGCAATTGTGTGGTAGCACATGCCTCTTGCTTGTACTTGTCTTTTGCAAGTAGAACAGCGTCTTGTATCAATATGGTCTGTGTGACTAGTGCACATACTATAATTTGTCTGTGTGCACAGTAAATGTAGCCCATGGCCAGGCAGACTTGTGGAAGAGGAGGATCAGAAAGGGTGTGAGGGGCTCATTCAGGGATGAGGGAGAGGGGGATGGGAGCAAGTTGAAGAGATACAGCTGTTTCCCAAGTCTCAGCTGTTGCTCCTCTTCAATTCATGTGGGATGCCCTCCCTCCTCCCCCTTGAAAAAATGCACACACATCCTAGTTGGAAGAAGTGCACAATGTAACATTGTTCTGCCTTGTGAGAGAAAGATGAAAGAGTAAATCTATCATAGCCAGTATCAGATGGGAATAGTGAGTCCTCACCAGTAAGAGAGACATGGCCACATTAGGAAAAAATCTGCCTCTTTTGTTTACTTTGCCCTTTTTTCCTGTCTTGTTTTTGTCTCCTCCAGTGTTTCTCCCTCTGTCTGTCAAATCTGACCTTGATATGGTTTTTCATTTTCTAAGAGATACTTTCACTACATTTTCCAAATACCTTATGTTTTTTTCATGACTCAAGTATGTGGGATTGTCATGTTTTGTCACCTTGTGACTCTCAACCTAAACCTGAAGTAGTAACTACAAATAACATGCATGTTGCATTTTAGTGCGTATGATCACATTTAATCAGTGTTTAACTATTTTGTTTGAAATTGACAGTCACAATGTTCCTCTGCTATATTCTGCAATGTTGTGGTTTTTGTGTTTTTTTTTTTCCTCTCAGGATAGCCTCTGTTTGTATATTAAGTTGAAACTGGCTATTTTATCAGACCCTGGAGACAGGGCGATGCAATCTTTGGAGAAGTCATGCATGAAGCGCATTTTACTGTATGTGTGAGAAGGCGTGGGGAGACATGGGAGGTCAGTGACTTCAGTCTTGCACATTTATCAGGTTCAGTGATTTAAAATCGTAACTGAACTAGTAACCGGATAGTAAGAAGTTTAGTATAACTAAAGTTGCAACCTACTTCTCAGTTATTTCTCTTTACTACCTTCAAAAACCTGGCCACATATCAACACACGGGATTTAACAGCAGTGAGACTCACATGTATCGCAATTCTGTTTTATATTGAACGGTCCTCCTGTGGGTCAAGTTCCTCAACCGAATAGACCAACATAACTGAGGACAAAATTGTAGCTGGGAGACTGATGATATCATCGCAACAAGGACATGACATGCCCTTTAGATATCAGTGTTGTATGTTTGGGTTGGATTATGTGATGATTTTACTTTAAGACCACAGACTATACGCAGTGCAATACACCACACTGAGCTTACAATAACTTGAATTAGGTTTTTATCTCAAAAACGTATCGTCTATTGTTTTGTGTTTTGCCAAGAGCTTTTCTTAAAGGTTCACCTTGGCAGAGCCATTGGGAATGCAAGATAGGTACAACATAGAGCAATGTTTTTTTTGAAGATAACATAATATTTTATTTATCCCTATATGGGAAATTCAGGATTTATTTCCCACAAAGGTAAAGATGGAGAAAAGGGATGATTAAGATGATTAAGAAATAGTACAAATGAATGCTTGAAGCTCTGTTGCCCAATGCTTTTAGAAAAATTATAGCTAAACTTAGCTCAACCATTTGCAACTTTTTTGTCCTTGCCAATAACTTTTCCAGACCATTCAACAGGTGAATCAGTTGTTGTTGACTTCTATGAGTGAAATCCCTTTTGATTTGCTCGACAATCTATAGCATATCACTGCATGATAAAGAAAGTTGGTTCGCCTGGAAGATCTAGCCTGGCAAGTGATTGCAGGTGCCTCTTCAAGACATACAGCTCACAACAGAATATGTTCCTCCTAGATGCATCATGGATCTGTGTAGACCGCCTAGAACCAAAGGCATGACCCAACAACAATACACTTACATTTGTTAACAATATTGAACTCAAGATTACTGAATGTCATAGTTTGGTGTCTGACCTACAGTCAGTAGGTTGACCTACAGACACAATGTATACTATTTCTTCTGGTTAAAATCTAGATATGTCAGGTTTCCAGTTTATTTCATGGATTTGTCAGGCTATACACACACACACACACACACACACACACACACACACACACACACACACACACATATATATCTTCTTCTTCTGGCTTTTTCCCATCAGGGGTTGCCACAGTGAGTCAACTTTCTCCATCTAACCCTATTCTCTGTATCCTCTCTCACACAAACTACCTTCATATCCTCTCTCACTACGTCCATGTATATATATATATATATATATATATATATATATATATATATGCCAAGTGATCTATACAGCTTAACAACAGTCATGGTTTATATCAGCAGTCAAATATATAACTATAATTTCAGTGCCCACTGTATTCAACCTGGTTGTTAAGGAGACTTATGATTGTGGAAAATCTTCCCTCATGAACCAGCCAGCAGTGTCCAGATATTGCATTAGTGTTATTTTA
Source organism: Fistularia commersonii (assembly GCF_037954325.1). NCBI lineage: Eukaryota > Metazoa > Chordata > Actinopteri > Syngnathiformes > Fistulariidae > Fistularia > Fistularia commersonii. The sequence continues at coordinate 6,445,310 of NC_141299.1, read as the reverse complement.
ATGTTTTATATATTTATTTATTTTCACATTAAATGGACACAGTGTTACTTTGAACTGGACAGGGGTTTGCTTGGTCTTGATGTTGATATTTTACAGCTGCAGGCTTTAACTTGTGCCAATCCCCAGACACTCATAGAGGAAGACATAGAGATCATATCAGTTTCCTCTAAACGTTAGTGCTTTGACAGACTGCCCTCTTACCCTGTATTGTTAGTCTGCCCTTCCCTTGTTAATAGTCCATGCAGGCAATGACCACAGGCCTCAGTGCTCCTGCCAGTTCCACACTTACCCCTCTTCCTCTCCCTCCTCTTTCTACCCCCCATAATCGTCAACATGGTCAGGGTACATAGTTTTCAATGATAGTTGAGCATAGGTTCGCCTGGCTTTACACCGTGGAGCACAAATCAGGCTTTAGTGTGTGCACTTATAGGCTGTAGTCGAACGCCGTCCCCACACATGCCAAATGCCTCCACTGCCAAGTCCAGCAGTATTCTCTCGACCAACAGGCCGCTCTTTTGGCTTTTGGTGTCAAAGATATATTGATTAATCAAGCACTGGTTTGCAAAATCAAAGTGGCTAACTTTAAGGCAGTGCCAAAATGTACAGACACAAAGCACTCTAGAGAAATATTGGTAACCCTTTTTCACTTAATCACAAGAGTGTCCTAGTAGCAAAGCTGTGGGGATCCTGCCAGATTCCACCCATCTTTGCTTCTGCAGTTCATCAGTTTTACTTGCACGGAGGTCGTTGACCGTTTCATTATTGCTTGCAAAAGCTAATTTTTATCCAGCAAGGCATAAAATGTGTTGTTCAGTGTTCCCTGTCCTTTAAAAGTGAAATGAAAAAGCACAGGTCTGTGTTCTCATGAATTTCTGGATTCACCATTTCCAAACAGTGCGGACAGCAACTTCTTTCTTTTAAATGTCCTGTGATATACCTGTCTTAATATAACATAATTTAATGCAAATGATTGTTAAAACCTGTGTTTAGTTGTCTACTGACTTTTGCAAATGTTCGTCATGAAGCTTCATAGGTTCATTAAAAGCAGTTAGGAGAATTAAATGTGAGCACATAGGGAACTGGAAAATGGAAGGGAATGCATGCTTTAATTAAATCTAAAGATGTGGCATGGATTACCTTGTGATGTAACTTTATTTATTCGTCAACTGAACCACGTATCCTGCACAAAGGACCCAGTCCCACCTGGCGCTAGGTGGGAACTGGACCCAGACCGGTCTTATTTAGAGGCATTAAGCTCTGTTAACAAGTTGGAGGTTTCAGTTTACTAACTGCAAGGTTTCATATTGGGACAATGCTAACCACAGTACCAGTGTACCTTTAACCAGTGTACCACCTTTAAACCTCACTTATTGGACGGGATCACTACCAAATAGTTTGTAGTCATGTTAAATATAGTTAAAAATTGCCTATAAGGAGGCCTTAACCTCCAGCATTCCAATATCCCAAGAAATGTATACGCAGGAAAAAAAAGTTAATTACATATTGAAGTTTATTTACCATGAAAGTCTGAACATTTTTTTTTCCTTTCATCATTTGCCTGAATTCTTTGGATTAAGGTATTGAACATTGTCTGCTTTGAGCAAATATCCAATGAGCCCTGTTACAATCTAAGTCAGTGTCTGCAGTGATGTTCTTTAACTGATCTGCTGCATTATTTTTCTTTTGGGAGGGCCTAGTGTGTTGAATGCTTTTCATTTTCAGTTTGATTTTTACCTCAAAGCTCTTTCCCCGAAGCACATGAAATACTTTTTCGAATGAGAGCTCCAGAGTATCTTAATTTCTCATTCGAGACATGGTATAAATGTTTTTCACAGTCTGTCCATGGTGCTGTTTTTATTGATTTATCATTTTAACGTTGTTTCTGTATTAGTCCTGACTGGCCTTTCCAGAAAGTTCTGACTGAATTGGTGTTATCTAGGGCTCGGAGAGTTTTTTAGCGAGTGTGCCTTTGTCATTGGAGTATGTACCAAGAGAAAAGACAGAAGCAGGGACAGGCTTGAACATCCTCAGTCTCAGTAAAGCCTGAGCTCTAATTATCAGACCAGAGTGCTGAAAGAATGGAGAGAGAGGGGGAGAAAGAGGAGGCGGTAAGAGCATCTAAAAAAAGCATAATCACACCCCACAGTGCTCGCTGCTGCTTTGATACTGATTTAGAACTATCGGAATTTCACAAACATGTTTGAGTTTTATTTTGTAAAGTTCACAAGGTTGATATGTATTCATGACCCTTTGCCTATTCAATGCAAAAAATTTTCTACATTGTCAGCCTAGCAAAACTCAACAGACCTTCAACACATTTTTTCGCTTTTCAGCAAAGTTTAAATCACTGTAGAAATGTCAGCCTTCAAACTGATTATTGTATATTTTTCAGATTTTTGTTTTGGTTTATTATCAAAAATAAACACTGAAATCACACAGTGACTTCTAAATGACATTGTTGGTACCTTTTATAAGAATCCTATGGAAATGTATTCTCATCCTCATAGTAAATGTTTATATTTTACTATTCAGTCATTTTTTTAATACAGATTTTTCTTCTGATTTTTTTTTTTCCCAAAAAATAAAACATTCTGTAGATATTGGCACTGGCAAGTAGCGCCCATTTTGGCTGACTTTAATATCAAACTTATGTAAAACACCTTACAATCAGCTATTTGTCCTAATAGTACTCACAGATGACCAAAATGAGCTCTGTTGTGGGAAGAAGTTAAATGAGAGAGAAGGGGTACTGTATGCAAGATCTTCAGAATAAATTAAATAAAAAAAAAAAAACGGGTGATGGGTAGCCGTAGAAGAGCGGGTGTCCCTCCAATCAGAAGGTTAGCAGTCTGCATGTCGAGATGTCCTTTGGTAAGACACTTAACCCGATGGCCTGGCTAGCACCTTGCATGGCAGTGTGTGAATGGGTGAATGTGGACCAGAGTAAAACACTTTGGAATCACTGCAAGGTAATAAAAAGGACAATGTAAGTGAGAACATTTATTCAAACTAGTGCTCGGCAAATTTCTCTTAAACCAGCGCCGATATAATTTTATTCTTATCAAAATGATTCTGACTGAACAAAGTCACTTTTACGTCAATGTTTGAAAGTTGGCACATTGCTCTGTGTCATCCTTGCGGGAGAAAATTAACTTGCTTCTTTAGTCGTTGACTTTTGACTGTTGTACTTGATATTTTTTGTTTATATCCAGTCGCTGATTCACTTTGACAAAGAAACCTGGAGTTAGTTGGACAGGATGAACACACTCAAATATAAATTAATAATCAATAATCAACAACGATATTAAGTTCACTGGGGGACGTAGATGCTGGCTTTGATACATACAGTATTTGATTAATACCTCAGGCCTAACCTAGACCCACCTTAGTGTAATGCCAGCTAGAAGTGTGTGATTTAATCTAATAAAAAAAATGTCAGCGTAGCTTTTGCTATCCCTCTATGAAATATCACTAATGACTGCCACTTAGTACTATCACCAAATTACAGGTTAATTAGGTTAAACATATTGAACTGGAACAGGAACATAGATAACATGTTCCAAAAAAATTATCCAGTCAAAAATTGGTCAGTGTAGATTTGCTGTATGAATAGATGTATGTTTATAAATCAGAAAAACAAAATGTTTTAGACATTTGTATATTGTGTTTGATACTACACTACGGCAGCTATTCTGTTTGTTGCAGATGTCTTGTTGTCAGATGTCTTGCAGATGCCTGGTCTGACAAGACCAGGAGTCGGCAACCTGCGGCTCCAAAGCTGCATGCAGCTCTGTGATCGCTTTGATGCAGCTCCCTGTGGCTTTTGAAAATAACCAATAAGTGTTTAATTAAAATTTATTTTATTTTAGTTCATTCATTTTTAAAACATAACTTTAATTTGAAGAACATCTAAATAAAATGTGTAAAAATATTTTTGTCTACTGCACGTGCCAGTAAAAGAATGACAACACACAGAGAGAGGACGCCATTTTTGGTTTGCTGCCGGTGTATATTTTAATTTTTTTTTTTTTTTTTCATAAATACAAGAAGAACTCAAATAGACATTGAGTATTTTGCTTAAAAGCAGCCTTCAACCCAACGTCTTTTTTTTGAAGTTTGAAATGTTTTGTTGCATGCAGAAATATAATTACACGTTCTCTGCAGTTGTTCATTGATTTAAGAAATGCAACACATATTTTGTTTATACATAGCATAAAGGCAAAAAAACAAAAAACATTAGATGCCGTGCTAATTCATTTTACATTTCAAAAGGGTTGTGTGGCTCCTGGGGTTTTCTTTATTCCGGGGAAATGGGTCTAAATGGCTCTTTGAGTGGTAAACGTTGAGACCCCAGTTATAAACATGTTCTCGGTATGAGTATGAAAATTAAGAGACATCCTACTCAAGCAAATTGAAATTTAGAACCTGCAGCTTATATATTTTTTTCCTGCTGTCCTATGATTTATATTCACAGAGCTCTTTCTGGTGAGTTAAACCTCTTGATTGACGTATTGATTCATATTACAACTTTGTTGGTTATTCGGCTGCCATCATGTTCTGCAGTAACAGATGACACAGTTATGACATCCACTTTTCTATCATTTTTAGTGACGTTTGACTTACATTTTTCATTTTTTTCCTTGTACAAAATTGTCGTTTGTACTCAAATCATATTGTTGCCTATGTATATGTAACACTGCATGAATGAGGTCCTTGCCTTTGCACAATCCCGAATAGTAGTGATAACATGTTCTCTCAATAGCGATCCACATCTGCATGCACGTTTATTGTGCACCTTCTGTTTTGCCTACTTGTTGAGTGAAATCATATATATTGACCCGCTGTTATGAGCACCCATATGCTGTGTTTCTCTGGATGTGCTCTCTATTAATTAGCCTGTGTGTGATCAGCCTGGCAACTACCAGTTCCAGATCAATAGGGTTCTTCTTATGTGAACTGACAAGAGCTTAGTGCATCACTTTGTGAGGTAAATTTGTGTTCTCAGTACCTTAATGCAACAAAATTAAGCAATTTTTGTTTTTTTTAAATGGTTACCAATTACAAATGACATGACTCTTAACAGCAAAAGGAGGGATGAATTTCAAGATCATGTCCCAGAGAGGTTCCTAATGAATCTGTTCTCTAAACTATCATATTTCTGAAAACACATTCACACACAAACCGTATATTTTAAATGAAGATGAAGGGTTACAGGAAAAAATGTAATGGTGGAAAAAGGGTATCTGTTTTGAAGACTCGTTTGCATTGCTTTGTTTTACAAAAATAGTTGAGTAGCTCATACAAAATTTATTTTCTTGTTTTCTGTTTGTCTGTTTCAAGCTACTTCGATATATGTAATGGTCACTTCCTCTCCACGTTTATTTGTCATGTTGTCATGCAAACTTCTTGTCTGGGCACATGCTATCTGGCCACATTTCAGTCCAGATTCTGTCAACTTCTGCTTTTCTGTCACGACTATGATTTAAATGAGCAATTTAAAAGGCTTGTGTTGCTTTTTTTTTGTAGTGAACTGCAAGAGTCCATGTCGCAAATGCATCCTAAAACTTCCCATAACTGCAGATGACCCCTCACCCAGATTTAACATTCTCATGACTATGGCTTATCTTCGGCTAATCAAGATATTTAGCTTGTTGTCCAAACCACTCAAACTCCAAAAACTGTGTTAATTTGCAACAGTCTGGTGCCATGTAGGCAGATACATTTGTCAGTGTTCGTACAGTATTCTAAGGTAGTTTCAAATAACTTCTTTGTACTACACAAACTATTTTCCTAATTTCCTTCTCTTTAGCAATCTGATATATACAGGACTGTCTCAGAAAATTTGAACATTGTGATAAAGTTCTTTATCTTCTGTAATGCAATTGACAAACGACATTGACACTTGTGACAATATTCAAAATACAGAAACACAATTTTGACTTTGACAGCTCAGAAGTGAGAATACTTCAAGTGAGAGTGTGCTGTATAATTAGACGTGTGTGTGTGTGTGTGTGTGTGTGTGTGTCCTTGCTCTTGTACACTAAAGTGTGCAAGAAGAGGCACAGCTTAATGGACTACCACATCCCTCCCTGTTCAGCTCGACCCACTGACCCACTTTGGCCTCCTGACTTTGGTGCATTTGTGGCATGCTGTCCAGTGTCAAGTCGAACAGAATGTTCAGACACTGACTGAGAGGAACCATGTATGATCAAGTCACAGATGAATAAAATATGTGTATTACTGTTTATACTGACTATGAAGGGAATTGGCCAGTGTGTTGGATGAGTTGAGAAAAGGACATGGCTCACACACAGTGGGAACAGCTTGAGAGGTGAGGCTAGCTGAGCTTATAGGTGTAGAGACAAGCCTGTGGGACTATAGGAAGACCAGCAGGGTGTAACAACTGTTACACAACTGACTCACATGATGCTGTATTATGCTGACCGTCACACAAATGCCTGGTCCTTTTTCATGCATGAAAGAGTGTGACTTCCACTTCACAACACAAAATGTACATTTCTATAAACTGACACAAAGCTTGGTCCCACATACCCATTCACCCCCCCCCCCATTGTTGTGTGTGTGTGTGCGTGTGTGTGTGTGTGTGTGTGTGTGTGTGTGTGTGTGTGTGTGGCATCATCCTGATCTTGAGACAATCTTTGAATCAATCACCTAGTACAGAAAAGACATAATCATTCATGCTATTGAGTCAATAATTGATGATCAATATATGTATTTTTTTGTACTGAGAATTTGAAAATCTCCTCCACCTGAAAAAGAAAATGTTATTAAATTCTGCTATATGGTAATGATTTATGTTTTGAAAATCAGAAATTCTTATTCCTTTTCTTCCTACACAATTAATTCACCACTTTATGCGATTATCAGTCACTTTTCTTTTTTTTTTTTAAATATATTTAGTTAGTGCATAAAGCCTAAAACTCTCTGCTTGATTCCTCAACAATAACAGCCCTAAAACTATACAGTATCCGTCAACTTCCAATTCATTACTGCCCTCAGAAATGAATGAAGAGAAAAGAACAACACAGGCCATGTAATGTGATCATCAGCCCAGTGCTGATGAAACTGATGCTCAGATGTTAAATTAAATACAGAATGTAGGAGTGTTGAGCCAGGTGTGATATCTGTAATATTAACACATAGGTCTCTATTTCCACTTGTGCATTCTGTAAACTGCCTTTGTTACTTTGCAATTTTCACTTGATGCAGACTTTCAATTTGTTTTCAATTCCAACTGGATGACCTGCTCAATTGACCAGGAATGTCATGTGGCCCAACTGTTATACAGTTCGACATCTCAGATTGTGGGATCCTGGACAGGAAGGATAATAGGGAGGGCTTTTGTGGCAAATCATTGGGTAATATCACAATTTTTATAGTTACCTGGTCTTAATAGAAGTTTATATTCTAACAAAAAAATCAGAACAGAACCAATTGTATCCTTAGAACAGTGTAATAGAGCCCCAGTTGTTAGAAGTAATGAACCATGGACACTTATGTCATCTGTGCTTTTTGACTTAATGCTCATTAGTTTCCTGATTATTAATTAATTCTCACAAGCTTCCAGTTTGGAGGCAGATCTTTGCCTGAAAACTATCCTGAAGAAAAGCGAAAAGGTGGCGGAAGCGAGGAGCAGGAAACCAGAGGACATGGAATTGGAGTTGGCGGCAGCCTGTTTTCAGAACCGCAGTGAACAGTAACGTAAAGGCTCGGTGCAGGATGTGGCATGTGTTGTCACATGTACTAATGCATTTTTATGTGAATGACAACACACAAACGCGTGCACATGATGCCTCTCAGTAACAAGGCCTGATAGCCGGCTTGTTGAAGCTCCGGCATGTGAATGTCAAATAGCAGTCTGGGAGCTGGAATAGAGGGAGGGAGAGATGGCCAACTCTGCAAGGCCTGATCTAACAGCACCTGCTATGCAGTGTAATGAGTCACACATAGCCTGACAACACATCCCCTTCTACATGTTGCAACATGAGTTGTGCCACTTTCCATCACTCTTCCTTTATTGTTGTCTGCTTCTTCTCCTCAATTCCTGTCAGACTATTCCTAAGTCATTTTACTTTTGATGTTAAATTTTGCCCTTTACACATTTCCAAGGTTTCTAAACATACTGTACTCCTTTGTGGCACTTGGAGCTTGAATGGAGTGCATGTTTTTCACCAAACCCAAGTGATTTTGCCAAAAGCTAAAACTCTGGCTTTGTTAAGGACCCCCCTGATGATACCAATGAAGCTGTGTTCTTTCATATGGTTTTGAATTTTCATAGCTAGAGGTGGCGTTGCTCAGAGCTTGTCTGTTGCAGGCAAACTACTCCACGTTGGTTGGAATCATGGCTGACAAGCAGCTCAGACAGAACACAAAGCACCACTTAGCAAGCAGGAACAGGCTTCTGTCGTAGAGGGATGTTTATATTCCTCAGGTTATGGGAAGGTCTCTGTTTAAGTGTATCCCACATTTTACTCTTTTTGATTCACCTACAAAAGAAAATTAAGTATCCACATTGTATTTACTTCCCTACTAGGCTTGGACTCCATTGTTTCTCCTCAAAGCTGGACATGCATTTTTGAATTCGAGTCATTCAGTTCACGCCACAGCTTGCTTTGAAATTAATGAGTTATCTGTTAGAATCATAATGCAGATTGAAGCTTTTTTAATGTTTAGGTACTTTTTTTCATTACCAAGGATTATCTGATATTTCTGTGTGAAGCTGTGTTTTTCCTTCTCTCATTTTGAAATTCTGTACAGCTTGAAGTCATCCTCTGCCTGGAATAAAATCTGTGATTGTGCTACTTATTGATGTTTTTTTTTTCAAGATTTGGGGTTTTTTATCTTATATTTTTGAATAGTTCTAATTTTCTTTGGCAAAAGAAACTTCACAAAACTGTGGGGGTTCTCAGTCATCCAGGTCATGATGAATTCTTTTTGAAATCTTCTTGTCTTGGCAACTGGACTCTAATTTCTTCACTTGACTCCACTCAAGCGAAGAAATTCAAGACAAGAAGATTTTGACAAGAAACTTCACAAAATACACCATTTCATTTAGACATTTTCATTTAAGCTTTTTGTTTTTGAAAAATAAATTTGTTGTCAAACACAGATTTTTCTCAGATACATTTAATTTGCACATTGGACACGAGAGCTCTTTTCACAAATATAAAAAAAGAGTAAATTAAGGTGTTTGCTGTGTGCATATTTTAGGCTGAGGTATCTCTATATCCCAGCCGTCTCTTGTTTCAACAGCTGTTATTTTTTAGGTCTGTTAGAGGACTTGTAAGTAAAGACCTGTGATTGTGTTGTCCTGGTCTGATGTGATCTTTGAAAGAATGTTGAGGTGTCAGCAAAGGTTTAAAGTTGACTTTGGTTAGTGGAAATCTTAATCCACTGTTTGTTCTGCTTTTGAGCTTTGTACCCCTATCTGCCATGATAACAGTCTGGAAGGGATGAGAAGATCTTAGCTGTTACCTGGTGGCTAAGGGCCAATGTCTGTCTGCCAGCCTGCAGCTTTCTTATCTGGGTTCCCACAGTCAAACAGTTTTGTCCCTTAGGATATAGGGACACCTACTGGCCAATTTAGGTCATTTTGGGCCATATCATGTCAGCCAGCAGGATTTATATTTGATAGAAGTTGGCTGTGGACATTCAAATCCTACACACTTATTCATGTCAGTATGTGTAACAAAAATAGTATTTAGTTTTTTACTTTTTGAAGTCTATTTTTTTGTCTCATATGCACTATCCTATTGCATTAGAACGAAAGTCAATTGTGCAGTGGTATATTTTAATATGCTGCGACCAGCCAACTCACCTTGCTTGTAAATGTGTTTGGCCCAAACCGATGCAGTGTGTGCTTAAGATGGCATAAACTTGGAATCGAATGCTCCTGGTTTGATTCCTGGCTCCTCCTAGCCTGTTGAAGTGTTGTAGAGCAAAACACTGAACCCAGAGATACCCCTGTATGTACATATATTGCATTTACAGCTCCCTTGGTGCTGCCCAGTGGCTGGCTCATAGTTCATCCATTTGCTGATGTTGCGCTGTATGTATAACTGAATGTGACAAATTAAGGTCTATTTTTAATCTTTGGAAATTGAATTACAATGGAGAAAAGACTGAAATATACAATATTTTTATTTGGGTTAGGAGGTTAATTAAAACTATATGACTGAATTCTGGATTAATGAATTTCTGCTACAGTGGGGAGAACAAGTATTTGATACACTGCTGATTTTTCCGCTTTTCCCACTTGCAAAGGATGTAGAGGTCTATAGATTTTATCATAGGTACTCTTCAACTGTGAATGACGGAATCTAAAACAAAAATCCAGTAAAACACAATGTATTATTTTTAAGTAATTCATTTTCCTTTTTATTGCATTTAATTTATTAGTTGTTTTTTATACCGTTGCAAGCTAATGATGATTGTGATTTTTTTAAAGTCTGTGTCTCTTTGAAAGGGACTATTCTATTCTATTCTGTACTAACAATTGAGTGTGACATATAATCAACAGTATTACACATTTACTAATACTCTATTTTTATTTGTATATTTTTGTGTTAGTGACTGTATGCCAATCAAAATGCATGAGCAGTGTTTAACCTCAGGATCATCTTTCTTTCTTTCTCCTCATCCGTTGATCCTTTCTTCACGGACATCCACACAGATAGCAACAGCTATCCTTGGACACAGACGGAACCTGATAGAAAGCCGAAGAAGCTAACAACATCTCAGCCACCATGCACATTTGACACACATTTGGTAAGTATGGCTCCTCATTGTGAAGAAAACACCCGTTTTGCTAAATTGTGGTTGAAGCACAGTTTTTCTTAGTATCTGAATCTTTTTTTTAATGTCTACAGCCAATGCATTATTTTGTAAGCCATTGACAATAAAATCCTTTTGTCAGTGGCTTCATGCACATGATTGGAGTTAATGTAACAGTTTGCTGTACATAAGTGTTGCGTCTAACCAGAGTAAGAACCACCAGATACTTAATGCATACATTTTTAACTCCAAAAATTCTGCTCTGAAAGCCAGGTTTTAGAAACTGGAAATAAACACAAATATTGTGAATGACGGTCCTAGGACAGATAATAAAGGGGAGCAAGATGGTAGTTATAGGATGTATGGCTTCATTAACAACAGACCACTTTAAAAAGTCTAGCTATTGCTTTCAATGTGGCAGTGTGTTTTTTTTCCCCAAACATGAAATGCACCGAATGTTTTTGGCTCTGCTAAGATCAACTTTGGAAGCAGTTAATGGCTCTTAGAGCAATGGGCATTTAAACGTGAGACTTCAGGAAGCACAAAAAAACACACCCTCACACAGGCATGCACTATCAATTGAACAAGACATGCCTCTGCTTTGCTGACCTTCAAGCAGCTCCTTATCTATCATCAGCACCTATCAGTGCTTATGTCCAATGAGTACTGAGGTGAATTCATGGTGAATTAATTTGTTGACAGAAATAGGGATTGTATAAGATATTAACATTTATTAAACAAAAAACTGGAAACACAAAGGCCATTCAGACAAATATTATGCATTCTTTTTGGCCCCTCAAGACATTCTGAAGTAATTTCTGCACCACAAAATGAAACGATCATACATTATAAAATCATAGCTATTGTAATATCAAGTACACTAAGCTGATTATTTTAATACCTCTGTTTAATTGCATTGAAGCAACACTGTGATCTTTTTTATAAAGTTCAGTAAACTAGGATGTTTGAAATGTAAACCGGCATTATGATTCAAATCAAGTGAAATAATCATGTCTTTGATTGCAATCTAATGGCCAAGTTCAACTAAGGTTTTTAAGTTATATTTTTTGTTTAACTACAATCAAATGTGTGTTGTTGTAATATTACATTTGCAATATTACATTTCAAGTGTGAAACCAATATTAGATGTGTTTAAATTCAATGCATTCTGAATGCATTTCTTATGAAAAATACAGCGTGACTTGTTAATTCACAACATCCGGTCAGGAAAAGTTTACTTTTACTGTTGTATGATCAATGTTCACATTTCTGTGATTGCTTTTTGTATACAAAAGTCATACAAGGGATATTTGTTATCAATGTATCCATTTGATATGAAATAGGACAGTCACATCTCTTCTAGAAAGAAGGCAGATCATCAGTATCTTGTGTTATTAGTTAAACATGGAATCAAGAGTCATTAATTAATTTGCTAATTAACTGTTATTAATATTTTTATTTTTCTGTGTGTGTGGTCTATCAGAGGGCCGGACAGGCATTGCTACAGATGATGATGATGAAGGTGAATCTTCTGCACTAGACGTAGATGGTGTGGGAACGATGGACTTTCCTAATGGCCAGTCAAGTGTCACAAACAGTGCCGCAACAGTCTCTGAGGTGAGACCTATCCCACTCATACATACGAGCACTCTGTTTTAACTCCATGCTGTCACATTTATCTGACATAGTAAAATAAGATGGCGTGAAAAAGTGTAATTAATATAGGACTGTGTAGATCTGTAATTTACAGACCTAAATACATGCATGTTGCAAGAAGGCAGAAAGCATTATTCAGAACAACTCTGCCTCTAGAATAGATGTCAAGGAGTTCTTACTCCTTTAACCACAGAAAAGATACACATGCTGTTATTTTAGGGAGATTATATATAGTATACTTAGAAGGGAATTAGATTTTGTACTTGGACTATGAAGGTGTTAGTTTGGTCAAAGTCAGCAGTCACTTTTTTCTGCTAAAATAATGAAATTGTACCTTAATTACCACAAATATGCATGTATATTCAAAAAGCTGCAGGTTCCAGAGCTTACCAGCAAGTTAGCCTTTCAAGAAAAGGTAAAAGATGTGCGCAGAAACTGAATCAAGAAAGACACTTAAAACTTACCACTTCCATGCGCAATTGGAGGATGACATTTTTTTCCCCACAATATCACATTCAAAGTGCATCTGCTTCATTTGCGTCAGTCAATCTACTTTTGGACTGTTCATAGAAGCTAAGACAGAAATTTCACTCTCCCAGCATTGTGCTCTGTTGTATTGCGCTGTAAGAGTTCATGCAGAAATGCAAGATGCACAAACATATATTCTGTCAATTATATTCTGTAGATATATGAACAAATACATGTTCAGCATGTTTAGGGTAGGAAGATCATTTTCACATGGTCACTTGAAAAGTAACTCACAAGGTGAGAAAGTGTCGTCATCCTTGCTTTTGATGTTGTACTGTGTATTTTATTATCTAGCCCTGAATTTAATGTGAATTGTAATTTACTGAATGTAAAGAATTGATAGATCCCATGACTGAAACAAACAACCTCTCAATCACAATTACATGATGATTGACCGCTGTACTGTGCATCCCGAGAGCACAGACATCCACTATTTGAACGTAATCGACCCTTCCACTCGAAACTGTTTACAGTAAACCCTCGTTTATCGCGGGGGTCACATTCTAAAAATTACCCGCAATAGACGAAATCCGAAAGTAGTCAGCTTTAGTTGTCAGCCCTTGCTTGCAGTAAATGGGCTTGATATTGCGTGAACACCACTCGTCGATGGCCTGAGAGCCTCCTCTTCGCTGTCATGAATGTCGACGCTGTCAGCAAAGTTTTTTAGCTTTAGTGCAGATAACGTTGGTATCCAGCATAATGTTCTTTTTCCTGCAATCATTAATCCACAAAGCTAAAGCAGACTCCATCTTTACAATGGTCTTGCTGCGGACAGTCCCAACCCTTTTGCATCCTTGTTAAAACTTATTGCTGCTGTCGTCCTTATGTTATTTTCCTCCTCCTTTATGTAACAAAGCCGCATAGCTTCTACCTTCATTCAGCATGTCCAGAAGTTTAACTTTTTCTGCGATAGGTAACATCTTCCTCTTTCTTTTGAGTGCGTCCTCAGGTGCCTTTGCTGGTGCAGAACCTTTTGTCGGCATTGTGGGTTTTGTCATGGAGAAAATTTGCAAACGTAAATTCAGCAAGCTGTACAGAGACAAGTTGCTGAGATTGTTGACACTGGTCAACCATCCTTTTGCCAATTAGGATGCAGAAGATAACATACTTAACTGTAAAAAAAGGCATTAAAAAACTGCACTAAAAAGATTTGCAAAACAGTGAATCTGCAAAAGGTGAACTGCGTTATAGCGAGGGTTTACTGTAAATCTTTTGTGCCCTTCTTGCCTCGCTAACCTCAAATCTCTCCTTAGTACTTAATGTTTGTTCCGGTGACATTGTCATCCCACAACACAACTCACTGTTTTTATTCCACCAGAGGAGCAGCAGCTCAGAATCGCTTAGTGACAAGGGTTCTTCTGAGCTGAAGAAGAGCTTCGATGCTGTTGTGTTTGATGTACTGAAGGTCACGCCTGAAGAATATGCTGTAAGTCAGGATTGTTTTTTCTCTCTCTGTATGAGCTTATTAAAACTAAATAAACTGTAAGCAAAAATTGGATAGTTTTGCCTGGAACAGTTGAGAGGATGGGCAGGCAGTAGGGTTAGATTTATTGTTAATAACTAGTTATGTCTGGTAGATTTTCCTGTTGTCAGTTCTTACCAAACATAAACAAAGAGACACATATTTCAACTGAATGTTCACAGACCTGCAAGGAATAAGTTTTGCATGATTTTCCCTGAGCATCCTCTTTTCAGCCACAAGAGGGTCCCCTCTATCCGATATATTGCTAAATACTCATGGAACACGTGTTGAATATATATTAAGACATTCAGGTTGCATTTAAAGAGTACCACTTATCACCAAAATAGAGGGTAAGTTACACAAGTGTAGAGGCAATGGCTAAATATGTTGTATTTTTCTCCTCTAGGGCCAGATCACACTTATGGATGCTCCTGTATTCAAATCCATCCAGCCTGAGGTACGTGGCCTTCTGTGCAAAAACCTGTCTCGTTGACTCAATTTTTTTCCAACAAAAACAAGTAACAAATCAGAAAATTGCGGCGCTCCAGGTTACAAATAAAATCCAGTTGTTTATATCCCACTTAATCTGAAATTTTGTACCTCCGCAAAAGAGAAACAGGTGCAACAGCTTAATTTAACAATGCCATGTGCATGACGTGACCCACGATGCTGGAAGAGATTATTTATCTAACAAGGCTAACTACGCCTCCTCATACTTTTGTTTGAAATTTGATTTCCCGAAAATTTGAAAGAAAATGAATAGGATTTTTAGAAAATAAAATTGTGTTTACTTGTGGGGAATCATCAATTTCCATGTTTGAGCATTATGTGATTGATAATCTTGGATCATAATTCCCCTGGCATTAGAACTCAATTTCAGTAAAAATTGCACGTCTCTTTTTAAACTACTCGTCTTTCACATCGACATGGCCTTTACTTACCCTAGTCATGATAACCCTGTGTTTAAGGTTGGCTGGTGTGGCCTTATAAAAGCAGCATTGCAGACCACGGGCCAGTCTTCTGTGGTTCAGTCCAATTCCTTGCTTACTTTTTAAAGTGGGCCGCACCACCTGCCTGTCTGCAATTCTGTTAACAGTATATTTTTTTGCCAATGGCATTCCATGAACCATGTGTAGAGTTAATATTTTGTTTTTAGTCATGTTTTAGGCATTTTTATGCCTTTTTTGAAAGGTTTGTAAGGGGAAGAAATGGGCAGATCAGGGACATGAAACAGAACCTTGACAATCTGGCTGCCCAAGTGTTAGAGATTTATATCCGCTTCACTGCAAAGGCACATACTTGTAATTAAAATGCATGTCTTGTGTATGATATATACAGTATAGGAGAAAAATTAGATGAGACTCATTGGAAAGCATTTTTTTTCTTTACTGAGAGGGAACTCATTGATGTTGTCTGGACTCAAGCCCAATCATCTTAACTCCACAGAGCAAGGTTCACATAGAGGCTACTGGGGGATTTTTAAATGCAGGCACACTCCCATGTTGAGGCTGGCTTAGCTGATCAGCTGAGTAATGTTTATAAACCTTGAAAATGTGTCTTAACATTTATTACTTAAAAGTAACAGTTAGGAGGAAAGACTGAGGAGGCCAGTGGTTCCACATGTTGTCCCAGAACTAAAAGTGACAGTGAGGAAAGCTGAGGTGGAAAGAGAGCAAAAAGGGGCAATTTGAAGAGCAGCTTCATGTGCACACTGATCTGAACGGAGAGGCCTGAAAGATGAAGGCAGCAGGGAGAGCTGGAGTTCAGTACAGTCTGCAGTGACCCAGCAGTGTCTTGGCATCACCTGAGTAGCCCCAGGAAGTTGGCTTTTGTTATTTCACTTTTTCTCCCCCCTAGATGCTTTCTGCATTAAGCTGCACTACAGTAACAGACTCAAACTCAACTCTACTTTCCACTGATCTGTCTCCTTGTGCTCCTTGTAGACACAGGATAGGAAAAGCAGATGTGTGTGTGCCAATACATTCCCATCCACATTCACACACACATCTTTTACTTGTCAATGTCTGAATAAGAAAATGTTAAATTACTGATTATGCAATGATATAAATGCTAACGTATATACCATTATAAGTACCCATTGAATTCAACTTTACAGCCCTAATACAAAGGGGAGAATGCACGTTGGATTTCTCATTGGATCTCTGATAAATGGACAATTAAAACTGCAGTTCTTATAAATCATGTCAACAGAGGAAAATGTAAACCTTCTCTATTCTATCAGTCTAAATTATTTGATGAATTGGCCATTTAACTATGGCAAGACTGGTCTTTCAGAATCAAACTGAACTACTACAAAATTGTTCCTACTACTCCCAGGGTATGACACAAACAATTATCCTAAACATAGGATCATTAAAGTACATCTCATCTCATATAGAAATATAACTATTATATAAAACATTTACACAGATTAAACAAGTGTCAACATATGTGTGGGAAATACTGTGGTGTTTTTTTTATACTTGAACAAGATGTCTGTGGAGGTTCTCAGTCATCCAGGTCATGGAAAATTCTTTTTGAAATCTTGTCGTAGACTTGAATTTCTCCACTTGAAGATGTTTCACTTTTCATCCAAGAGGCTTCCTCAGCTTCCTCAGCTCTGAAGAAGCCTCATCAGAGTTGATGTACATGCTGCTGGTCTGTAGTCACAGACAAGTGTGTGTTCTCCTGGGGATGGGTATGACTTGGTGGTTTGGGGACATTTTGGTACAGTGCATGTTGCCATATGATGAAAGTGTTAGTGAATAGCTCCGCCAGCTGATCTGTGCAGTCTCGGAGCACTCTCCCAGGGATGTTGCCTGGACCCGAAACTTTCCTGGAGTTGACTCTGTGGATGACTCTCCTGGCGTCCTCAACATACAAAGAAAATGCTGGTTTGTCAGGGGTAGATGGTGGTGCAGGTGCTTGGTCTGATACCTCAGTGCTGGCAAATACGTGAAAAAAGTGGATGGCTCCTTAGCCAGTAAAGTGCCTGCTTGGGGCCGGGTCGTGGTTGGCCTTGTAGTTATTGAGGTGTTGGATGCCTTGCCAGATGCGCTGGGGGTCTCTTTCATTGAAGTGTCCTTCAATTTTTCCTCCCCAAGGCGGATTTTGCCTCTGATGGCACTCCTTAACCCTCTCCAGGCAGATGTTGCAGATTTGCGACAGCTAAATGCTACTTAGCTAATTACACCACAACTTAATTTGAGCCTGAGAGGGTTAATTTGGGTCTGGCAGCACCATAGAGCTCCCTGTTTCCGAGCCTAAAAGCTGAATTGTGTTCTATCAGCTGCTGTTTGACATCTCCGGTCATCCAAGATTGGTTCTTCCGATAGCATCTGGTTCTCCTGTCTACAGTGATGCTATCTATGCTGCGCTATATGTATAGCATGACATTGGATTTGCACTTTATTTGAGCAGGATGCTCAAATAAATCTCCTTGAATCCTTTCGAAAGAGTCTTAGAATTGCATGACAACATTCTCCAGCCAAATATTTGTGAATCTCACAGTAGGCTTGGTTGTTTTGATCTGATGTCTGTATGCTGGGGCTGAGGGACAGAGAGAGGCGATCTGATTGGCTGAGTTGGGGAGCATGGAGACTGTAACTTTTCCTGATGTTTCCGTATATCTGATCCAGTATATTCCGAGCTCTTGTTGTACATGTGACATACTGCTGGAATTTAGGGAGCATGCTTTAAGGAGCACTTTGAAATGTCATCAAAGTGTTTCTTTTGAGGTAATCTCTATGAAATGAACCTACCTTACCTGTAATTAATTACCTAACTTTGCTCCAACAGCCAATATTTTACACTTCTTCCAAAAGACTTATTGTAATCAGAATGATAGCAGATAAAGTCCATCATTTCTTTCAATGTCTTTTTTGCAAACAGAAATATTATATAATTAAAGCTCAGTTATCCCTTTAAATCTTATTTAAAAATTCAATCTGAAAAAGGATCTTTTTGCAGGTTTTCATGAAACTTGGATTATGCAGGATAACTTCTATTTAATTTGTGTCACACTTGCACTGTTGTGAATCATCAAGTGCCATTTTGGATAGCTGATTTTTGTTTTGTTTTTCTCCTTCCCCCTTTTACACTCTAACATTTGTAGGCAGTGACTGTTCACTAGCTGAATGCAGACAGCAACATCATTTCACTTTAGGCCCAGCAGCTGTTATCATTATTAATATATTATATTTTAATTAATTGTTCTTTTAATTTTAATTTGATCAAGTCAAAAACATGGGAAGGGAAGTTTTCCACAGGCAAACTTCTGTGCTCCACAGCTTACTGACTTTTTCATGTTTTCTCCCTATTAGCATAAGAAGCTGGTAAGTTGGCAGCATATAAGTAAATGAGTGGCCTTCAAATACTAGAGAACATAGTTTTCACTGGCTCACACACACACACACACACACACACACACACACACACACACACACACACACACACACACACACACACACACACACACACACACACACACACACACACACACACACACACACACACACACAAACAGTGATAATTATCTGCAAGTAATATGTTCTTGCACACAAAAATGTACTGCTCAGAAACATATTTTAGTCTGGCTAAAAACTACCATGAAATCTTGTGCTGTTTGTGGCACGGGATGTACTGATCAGAGCCCCAAGTCCCTTTTTATACAAAAGAATGATAAGAACTGGAGAAAAGAATTACGTGATATAAAACCCCTAATATGTTCCTTGCCTTTGACGTTACTCAATAAGAGGCTATTAAAACGACATGAGCAGTCAAATAGAGGTTATTGGGAAAATGTGGCATGGGACTTTTTCTCTTGTTTGATTTCAAGAGGCAGTGATTTGACATTTGTTGACGTATAGTTATCCTCAATATGAAACTGGATTTTATAGCTCCATTTGAGGGTATGACTTGGCCAGCTGATAAACGAAATGGAATAATACAACATTGTGTACAGTGTATACAGCAATTATTTTTAACTTATGGTAACCTGTCAAACTCATTGCTGCATTTTCCTGTTTTTGCCCCATACTGTGACAGTCTGTTGATCCACAGCTGGTTTTATACATAAAATAAATAATCATCAGTGAGCATAAAATAAATATTAAGTGATATTTGTGATCTACGTCTGGGAGAGTTTACCTTTGTTTCCAAAACATAGCCATGACAACAGCCAAATAAATTTTGTGGCTTTAGCTGGCAACTTTTACCTCACTTCTCAAGAATCAGCTATCAAATTCCATTTTATGTATCACTGAATAGTAACTCCCTCGTGTGTCTGGACAACAGCCGTAGAAAGCCTCTGAAAAGATTGAAGATCTCATGTTAGGCATCTAGACAAAAAAATGACTGGTCAGAGAAGACCCTCTCAGTGCCGTCTCTTCGACAGGCTTAATGTTTTCCAGCCTCGATCACCAGGGGAAAAAAAATAGTCAAATAGAGTTTCCTCCCATGCATAGTCACATGTAACTGAAAGTTTAGGAAAAGTTCTCATTTTCCATTCTGTCCTATAGGGATCTAATCTGCTAATGCAGTATTCTGGTTGCAGACTTCAAAAACATAAGTTTCATACAAAAAAAGGGGGGTTTTGTTTTTGTGGAATAAATTGTGGAATTGACTCCAGAACTCCCACAACCTTGTGCGCTGGATGAAAGCTAAATATGATGAATGTATGAACAAGCAGTGGGAGGGAGAGTATACATCACATAAAATTTAAAGCTCTATATTTTTCACTCTAGAATTCCACTTTGCTAGTTTTACATTATATAGATTTAAAAAATGTCCCTATTTAGAAATCCCAGATGAGATCTCTAAAGCTTTCTGAAGTCTTGGAAGAACCGCTGCAGGGATATTAGAGGTAAACTGTCAAACAGCTAGGTTACCGTTTCTTATGGATAACCTCAAATTTCTCGCATCCATTTGAACATCCTCGAGTATGAATCCAATCTTCTCTAAGAGAACCTCATTTAAATCCATAACCCAGTTTGTATTTTGTGGGTTTGCTGATTTGTATTTCAGCCATCAACACCTAAATGGACGTAAGCTTCAATTAGTGATTAAAGAAATTAGATCAATTGTATCCTCTTCTCAGTTGGTCTGAGATGATAGCGACACCTCTAAACTGTGAAGGTACACTTTTACTTTTTATAGTATAGATATGAAAGTACAAAAAAATCTGCAAAACAGGGACCTGTTAAATATATCAACTGATTTATTTTTGAACTTGGATAATTTTAATACCGATTTTTTGCTTGGATATAAATTTTTTTTTTTTTTTTTTGTTTTAAACAAGCCCGATCAGCTTAACTTGTCTTGGGTTAAATAATACGCAGTTTTGTAGCTTTTTTTTCTTCAAAACGCATTTTCCTACACATAGCAATCATCAATTTGATCGACTCATCTTTGGCAAAGATGACTTTAGACTTTTAAGATTGAGCAGACCCAGAGTGTTTTTACTAGCCATGAAGGAACATTGGTATAAGAATCACATGTTCGGAAAGAGCTCATGGAAAAGTAATACCGTCCATGGTGTCTGTGGAAATGGATGCTGCTGCTGCTTGGCCTGGACACACTACTGATCCTTGCCAGATTAGGTACTGTAGAACAGTCTGTCTGAGACAATAATGTGTTTTATGTCTGATTTTTTTTTTCCACCTTGTTATAAATCTCTTTTATGCTCCTCTGCAGTTTGACATTAGAACATATCAGGTGAATGTGTGGCTTGGTGGCACTCCTAATAGTGGTAAAGCCTGGCTGTCAGTTCAGGGTTCCACTGTCTCATTGAAACGAGGCTGAAAAAGAGCCGAAGCTGGAACAGATCAACCAGATCATCAAAAACAAACACTAGCCTCTAGATTCAGGGTTTCTTTCCATTTCGCATCAGTCCATTTATATCCAGGGTCCCTTTCTCATACTACTCATCTGTTCTTCCCTGTTTATCAGCCCCCTTTCTGACTTGGCCTGTGATCTCTGCTTTGGGACCCCAGCTGCAAAGGTTTCCATTTACAATGTAGACAACAACAAAGGGAATCACACAGTGGGTCACCACAAGCTGTGGCTGAGCTGCTGCTGATAATCACATCCAGCCTGTCCCCCTGTTTGTGAATTACTCCTCACTGTGAACTTGAATAAACAAGTACAGCATTGAAATACAATGTAAATAAACAATATGTTTTGTCAATGCTTAAAAGTCCTGTTTGCTAAAGTAAGGATACAAAATATTGTTTACCTGAGATTCTGTGTTTAAGCTGGTAAAAAATCAAGGACGAATTACAATCACTTTTAGACTCTGCTGTGCAATTTAGATGTACATTTCTTTGAGTATTGCAAAGAGAAAGAGATCTGTTCATATTTCTGAATAGATTTGAATATTCTCAACAGCTTCTGTAGAAAACTCAGCTTTACAATTGTTGGGAAATGTGGAGTTTGGTCCTGCCAGCCTCAATAAAACCTCTCCAAAAACTCGGTTACAGTCAGATGTAAATTAAAAAAAAAACTGCAGTTTGAAATGCTTTAGTTTGAAGT
The DNA here is from genome assembly GCF_037954325.1 of Fistularia commersonii. Lineage (NCBI taxonomy): Eukaryota > Metazoa > Chordata > Actinopteri > Syngnathiformes > Fistulariidae > Fistularia > Fistularia commersonii. The sequence goes on along the minus strand of NC_141299.1, from coordinate 6,423,340 downwards.
GGGGCCAAAAAAAGAAATGTAAAAATAATGGAAATAATAATGAGGTCCCTCTTGCTTCAATACAAATGAGGCAATTGCTTTGGTATAATAACACCGCAAGGATGCCCAGGGTTGAAAAGATCAGTGTAAAATATTGAAACACATAACTCGTCTCCAGTGTGCTGCCTACCTGGGTGGTCAGGTGATGGTTAAAGCCCCTCTTTTTCCTCAAGTAATGTAGGAATGTTTTTGTTTAGAAATACTCACCAGTAATACAGAAAGATGAGAAGAGAATGAATGGTGCGATGGCAAGAAGCGAAAAGCTTATTTAAAGAAAGTGGATGTTAAATATACAATTAGTTGTCTTTTGTGAGACAGGCTTCTACCGTTGGACTCAGCCACATCCTGCCTGTCCTCATTTTGCCCTCTGATTGTACCTCATCCAAACCTGAGCAACACAGACCCAGGGGCTTCCCCTTACTGATGTATGAAAGTCTGCTTTCAACAGCTGTATTTGATATGTTGCTTCTTGAATGAGCCGTCCTGATGCGATCTAGGGCAGAGTTGTTAGCAGAGGTCACTGCCTCCAGTCAGTCAGTCTCACAGGGGGGTATTGTGTGGGGGTGGCTGCAGTCTGATTTAACTTTTCATATTTTAGCCTAAGTTGACACGGCTGCCAGGGATCGGGAGGAGAGCTTGTGCAACAGTTTATCAAACTGTTACGTCAGTGTCCCCCAGAGTGTAGGAACAAACGAGGGGTCTGAGCTCTGTGTGGTCTCTTTTTCCATCTACTGTGGACTGCTGCCTTGGCCAAAACTGGCCCATTCTGGTCCAAAAGAAATGCTGCTTTATGTGTTGGTGGATGTTTCTGTGTTCACGTTCCCAAATCACCACTATTCCTTTCAATAAAATAAAATGTTTACTGTAACTACTATGAGTGCTGCAACCACATAACTGCTTTTAATCTGTGAGAAGACAAAATTATTAATTTTTCTGGCATTCCTCTGTAGATTGATGATGGCTGTTTTTGGAAATAAATTGTAATTTACCAATCAAAGTATACAACTTTTTAATTGGAAGAATTCTAGCTGTGCAAACTTTTGTCTATTGAAAATTGAATACCTTTGTTATTGTGGATGCTGATTAACACATTGTATATAAATATATCTAAAGAGAGGCAGTTTTGAATTAATTATTGTGTTTTTATTGCTAATTTTTTGCTGATTTACTGTCCAGCTATTGTATTAGTAGCATATGCAAAATTTTCCTGCCTCCACTTAACAGTACGTAACTGAAAGAAGTGCATCAAACATTGACTGATTTTAATTGTTCCATTTTGTTTAAGTGATAACTTTCAGATGAACACAGTTAAGCTTTCATTATCTATAACACAGTTGACAGAAACCCAAAACAGCACTGGATTGACAAAAGTCAGTATTGCGCTGCACCATTCATCAGCTGGACCAAAACATGTCTTGAAAACAAATAATGCTGCTCTGTAAACAGTATAAAATAAGCTGTTCATTTCTGGAGAAGTTCATGATGTGCAAGCTTTGTCCACAGATTTTTTTAAATCTTACACTCTCGAACCCTAAAAATGTAGGAATGAGTCCTGAGTAGGCCTTTCTCCGCTCTGGCAGCTGGCAGACCTGCAGGGACATTGCAGGGACTTCTCTTATACTAAGAATTTCCATCGCAATTGTCAATATCATGAAGGTCTGACAATACAATAGCCTCTGAGAGGCTGAGATGGGAGCGAAAAAGGACCAGACGAATTAGCGACTATTTCTTTAAAGTTTAATGCAAATCTGCAGGTGTGTGTGGGTTTTTTTTTTGGGCTAACCGCAATGAGCTGTCACGTATTGTAATTCTGGGATGGACTGAGATAGTGAAAGGTACCTTTGGAGGAAGTGTATGCTCCCGAGTAGTTGCACCTGTGTCTCTTCGCAGCCATCACTCGTTTAATTTGCTTTACTCACCTATCGTACTACTCTCCTTGCCTCCCCTGCAACTCCCACTAAGTGACCTTTAAGTGGGCTTTCAGTAAAACAAATCTGTATACAAAAAGTAATCTGGCTCACTATCAATTTTCCTAATCATGTGTTTTCAGGAGCTGTCAAGTTGTGGTTGGAACAAGAAGGAAAAGCACAGCTCCGCTCCAAATGTTGTGGCCTTCACACGCAGGTTCAACCAGGTGCGATTCATATGTTGTCTCTCCTTCTGCTACCTAAGTTATGCTTGCAGCAGGGACAGAAGACAGTCCACCCCTGTTGTGTTTTAGAAACCAATGTCAAACTTTCAAGTATCAAATCATCACCCTTGCTCTGACATTTTTGATTTTGAAGCCTTGACTGTCATAATCACTCCTGCTAATCTCTATGCCTCCTCCATGCCACAAATGATACCATTACAAATGGTATCCTGGTCATTTTGCAAAATGTTGTTTCTCAGCATTCTCCTTTTTATACTATTCATAAAGTCATTAATGTGCTTCTGCATGTTGTCACACATGCAGGAACAAATCCAACAGTTTGTCCTGTATGCTTTAAAAGTGCTGTTCAGAATCATCAACAGGAAGTATGTGATTATGATGAAGAGCGCAGCCATACCTTTTTGTTTTAAATCCCATTCCAGTGTTTCTCTCAGGCTTCTTTTAGACACATTACTGCTGTCCAGTATGAATATGGCACGGCCCATCAAGAATGTGCCGGTGTGGAAACTTGTGTAGATCTCAAATGATGATTCAAGATGTTAACTACTCATTAGCCATGAAGAGTCAAGGAAAATTAGTTTTCAGAACAATGGGTTGTGAATTGAAAACTGCAGCACACTATCTAGCTATATCCCTCCTCTTACAATTCTTGCACACTGGGAAACCCAGTATATTAGGTATTTTGTTTTGCCCACATCCTATTAATGTGTTCATTGCATCATGTATTAAGTTCTTTGGAAACATTATTAGCAAATTAGACACCAGGTTAAAAAAAGATACATAAAATAAATTAACAATACAATAAACATGAATATATTTGTATAGGGATGGATTTTGAAATCCCCTTTGATTATCTGAAGTGTTTTTTCTTACGTGCCAAAAAGGGCAAAAAAGTCCAATGCATTCTGGGTCATTCTGAACGCAAGGCATCTACAAACCTTTCACTGCCATATAAACATGCCAAGGATAGGATTCTGAATACACACATATTCCCTTTCTGCTGACCAATACCATCTGTACAGCTGCAGTCCCCAACTCAGGCCAGATATTTAGCTTCATTCCATCTCTTCCTCACGCTCAGACCATTAAATCGACTGAGCCACAGTTTCAGCTTATGTCTGGATCTGCCTGCTTCCATTTATTTATGATTATCAAAGCAGTGGTACCTCCATCTGGAGGACTTGATACACTCATAAACACAGATCTAAAGACATGATCTTTGCTTCAGGATACAATGTGAGATCTGTCAAGAAAAGCAGCACAGGTCTGCACAGCCCCGTCTCTTCAATCTGCCCCCAATAAAGTCACATGCTCTCACTGAAGCGAAACATTGCCGTCACAATAGAATAACACCAGATCATAACATATACTCTTAATTATTGCATGTCAGCCGTGCTATGTCTGGACTTATCTCATAACTAAATTATAGACCATTGAAAAAAAGAGTGTTAATCCTACTCGATGGCCAAATCTGAAATCAATTCATAGTAGTTATTTTGCATTGAAATTAGATTGCAAAAAAAGAAAAACATCAGCAGAGATCTGCTTCTTCACATTTTGTCACCGTCTTAAGTCTAATGCAGCGAATTAATAGTGGAAGTGAAGCTGAGCATAAACCCCCTTTTATCATTTTAATCACCTATAGACAGGAGAAATTAAGCACGGGCTAAATTTAAAGGAAGAATGTATTCAGAATTAATTTCCTTGTTGTGTAACAATAAAGGATTATCTTGTGAAGGATTATCTGAAACATTCTAGAGGCTTGCAGAATTTAAACCAAAGCACATTTAGTTTGGACCAGTTGCTTACAGAAGCCCAACACCATGTGCCACTGACATTGCATTTGTTACCTGATAAACAACAGTTTTAGGATCAACAGTATCTGCATGGATTGAAAGCAGTATGTTGTGTGCTTTGAATTTCACGGTGAGCATAAGACACTTGATGGCTGTATTTCGCCTTAAGTCCTTACCTTCACTGCAACACCAAATACAATGAATTGCTGCAAGAAAAAACCAAAATGCCACCTGTAAAATTTTTCATCATTAAAAATGAGGTAAAGCACAAAAGCAGATTCAAACACATGCTGTGAAAGGGTGATGGTGTTATTGGTGTCAGTACGTTGATTCACCGTTAACTGTTCAAAGAAGTTAGAAGATAATTCTACTTAATGACATAAAACAATATATATACCAGAAATAATATTGAAGATGGTCAGCCGGGCTGAGACAGTGTTATCAGGAACACAATGTGCAGACAGCTGTGGCCTTTGAAAAAACCCCCACAGCCCTACGGCATTGAGGCCAACTTCCCCTCCCATTACCTTCTCTCTTTCCCTCACTTTTCTCTGCTTTCCATTCCCTCTCTCCAGAGAGTCTAAATACTGATTGATTCAATGACTTGACTATGTGTAATCACAATTTGTCTTATTGGCATCCTCCCCAAAAACACTGATTTCCAACATTAGTCTCTGTCTGGCCAAGTACTCTGAACACATACTCCCTTTTCGGATCACATATTTGGACTGAAGTTGTGTAACTGTTATGTTGTCAGCTGAATAATTACAGATTTTCATCAAAAGTTAATACCTGAGCTACTTCACTCTTATGGAACGATCTTGTAAGCAGACCTGTCACATTGTAGTCTCAGCCCAGTGTCGCCTGTTGGCAGTCCTTTGGCCCTGGATACAAAGCCTGGGATTTAACAAAGCAAAACTTCCTGTCTCTCTGTCAGCGTTTCTGAAATTCCCATTGCAATGTAACATGCAATATAAAGTTTCTGCTTCATTACATTGTAAAGTATGGCTGATGAAGCTCTGTTTTTGGTCAGTTTGCCTTAACTTTTTTGTGTCCTATCTAGACAAGTTTCTGGGTGGTTCGAGAGATTCTCCATGCACAAACGTTAAAGATCCGAGCCGAGGTGCTGAGTCTTTATATCCGCACTGCTAAGGTATGCATGGCCCTACACAACATGATACTTCTGTTCAGCTTTTAGGAAATTTTGAATTGAATATTTAAATTATTTGCCTTGACTCATTATAGAAACTGTGTGAGATGAACAACCTCCATGCGGTCATGGCTGTGGTTTCAGGCCTGCTAAGCGCTCCCATTTTCAGACTTACCAAAACATGGGCGGTGAGTCTATTTATCATACTTTTGAAGGCAGTGCAGATTTATTAGTAGAGAGCTGTCAATAATTAAGGATGAACCGAAGATCTGTACCAAAACACTGGACAGACAAACAAAGGCTAACAAAAACTAACATACAAGTGACAGGACAGGAGGGATGGCAGAGGGCAGAAAAATAAACGCATCTCCTTGACTCCTGACTGTTTGGATAAACTAAAATTCACTCCATTTTGTTAAATAAAAATAAAAGTTTTACATATCTCTTGACTATCCGGCATGACAGCTAGTGTTGGGGTGTCTCAGTCCGGATGCTGCACATGTCTTAGTTCTTTATTGAATTTTCCCCACCATATCCAAGCAGACTTTAACAGATTTTAGGAAGTAGGAACATTTTCAACACATCATTGAGGTGAACACTTTTCATAGGAAGTGAAATATCCTACCTCATCTTTTGAAACTGTAGTGGAAAATGAGTTTCAAAGCTCCCATTGAAAATACAAAAACTTACATAATAGCTTGTAGATGCAATGATGTAATGGTGGAAACAGCTTCTATTTGGGTGCCAAAAGCCCCAGGGATTTTCTTAACCAATCTTTAAATTGTGTCCTAAACAGAAATTTACATACCTCTCTGACAATGTATGTCATACTTCACACTTTCATGAAAAAGGAAGATAAAACGGATACATTTTATTTATATCCCTTCATCATTTTAAAGCATTACACGAGTACTTTTTTATGTTGTTTTCCTTCCCCCAAATTGTATCTTGCTGGCTTAGACAGCTAGAACAGCTACTTGTACATTCCTGGTTCGATTCCTGCTTCCTCCATCACTCCATGATTGGTTAAATGCAATGGTCAAATTTCACTGATGTTGTGCCATTATTGTATGTAACAATAAAGGCTGGATGTTAAAATAAAGGCATTTTCTTATTCTCAATGAAATTTTATACAGGGTGATCGATTTGATAAAAATATAATACTATAATGGCTTGAAAACATTGCATCAAGGGCCTGTTTAACATCTTGTAAATCCTAATGTAGAAGAAGACTTTTAAGTTATTATCCTGTAATAACATCATCACGATACTCTGGGATGTATAATTTCAATGAATTGAATATTTCAATCAGCTCTTTAAAAGAATCATGCTCTTCAGTCTCAAAACTTAGCAGATTTTAATCCTTCTTTGCCATTGCGACAAATAACTTGAAATCTCATTTAGAAATAGGTGTGTGTGGTCTTGCGTCCTGCATTGTCCACAAGCTAATAATAGGCAGAGAAGTACTCTCACTGTTATTGATCTAACATCTCTGGGTCTTGTAGTCGACAGTTGGAAACACATTGAATATACTAACGATTCGTTTGTCTTTGAAAAGTTGCATTTGTCTGTGCACTGGCCCTGATAGGTCAAATAAATAGACTATGTAGAGATGTCTAAACACCTACTCATAAAATTCTTTTGATTGTTTTTTAAAATCACCTGATTATACAAGCATATATGAAATTAATTGCTGAATTTGATTTTTTTTTTCAAAGTTTTGAATAGCAAGTGGTTTACAAAGTCAACAATTACAGTATTTATAGAAAAAGCTTCAAAGAGATGACATCACAGAAAACAGTCTTGCAACAACTGTTGAGAAAGTTGAGAAAAGTATGCTGAATCCTGTAATTTCATGGACTGTTCTCATTTTGTCCAGTTTCCTGCCATCAATGTCAGATTCATTGAAATTCTTTTTTTCTATATCCATGCAGTTACTAAGCCGTAAGGACAAGGCTACTTTCGATCGCCTTGACTTCCTTATGTCCAAAGAAGACAACTACAAACGACTGAGAGACTACATAAGCAGCCAGAGTATGGTCTCATGTATACCATACCTAGGTAACAAACACACACACACACACACACACACACACACATACACACACACACACACACACACAAAGTTTTCTTTGTCCTTCATTTAACCTTCTGCATAAAGCAAGTTTGAGCATCCCTGAAGAGCAAAACTTGTGGTGGTTTGCGTCTTCATCAGGTATTCCCCACTGTGTAAGGGAGTAAACGTATTTACACGATGAGGATTCTTTTCCTCTTTAGGGTGCAAACGGCAAGGTTCCTTGTTACAGATTACATTTCAGTGTAAGACCTTGTTCAAAGTCCACTCAGACAAGGTGTTGTGGTTATGGCAAGCTAATTTCAATTTATCCTATTTTCTATGAAGTTCTACGAACCTATAAATACCTCTCTTTTAGCAGTTTACAAAAAAGTGGTAATGAGATGTCCTTTTTTGTAGTTATCTCATGGATTAGTCACTGAGTCATTTATTGCCCGTTTTTCTCTTTTCTTCCTTGCTCTGTTTCTCAAACAACAGATGTGTGGAACATCATTTTGTCACACTTGCATAAAGCATCCAAGGTTCTTTTCAGTGAGAACAAACACATAAATCATTGAGAAATTGTAAAATTTCTTAGTCCTGGCCTTGAATATTTATACCATGGCTCTACTGGATTACATCAGACAGGAATCCCCTTATGAGTTGGAAAACAATTTTGCTGCTATGGTTTTCTGTTTTTCTGTTCTTGTTTTGATTTGATGATGATGTTCTTTGCGGTCTTAATTTCTTTTCCGCCATTAGACTCATATCATAGCTACCGAGAGCCAGAGTAAAATATTATGAGCAATGGTAGGCTAAGTGTTTAAGCAAAATTTATGTAATGAAAATGTTACATTTTGAAGTTTTAACTCTTCACACAGCCATATTGTTAATATGTGCACGCCTGCATGTACACACTCATGCATATGTTAGTGCTGGGTTGGCTGAAAGTCTTTTTTTTTTTTTTTTTTTTAATATTCTCTTTCTATATGTGTGTGTGTGCGTGGTGGGGGGGGTAGCCTCCTGTGCATGTATGTGTGTGTTCCCTGTCATTAGGCTTGGCGGCTTGGCAGGCACAGCCTTTCGGTCTGTGGTCACCACAGGAAAAGTCTGTTGAATGCTGAGATTAACTTGTTGCTGTTCAAAAGCCAATCATGTAAAGACAAACAAGCCTGCAGAAATGTATGGCTCCAGTGTGACAAGACACACCCTGCCCTAATCCCTTGGGCCAAAAGTACTGTTGTTTAGTTTCAGAAGTGCCCACAATGAAGCTCTTCAATGTTTTGACAGTATTCATCCATTTACCTACATTTGGTAGTAGAGGGTAAAATGTAGCTTATTCACAACTTTTGGGTTCATTCTAAGGAGGAAATATTACATGTTCATGTATTACATCCAATTTTAGAAACACTTCAATGTGTTTTTCCTCTGAGAATCACAGTGGGTTTATTTGCAGTTCCTTTTTGTGATCACAATATTTTTACTGTACTTTTTTGTTTTGTTTACCAAAAACTTAAACATTGTTTTCTTGGAGTTAAGAGTAAATGACAGATCTGTATAGACAAAGGAATTTAATTTTCCAAAAACAATGAAAAGTTGCAATGCATGTCACCTTCGCTCCATTCATCCAGGCATCCTCTCTGGCTGTTGATCTCGTCTCTGATCAAGGGTTGCAACAGTACGAGTTTTTCGAGGTTAAAATGTCTTAAAAATATTGTGTTCATTAACATGACACAGTATTCTCTCTGAAGTATTGTAGATCAAAGACCTAATTTAAACTTGAACCCCTTTTCTAAAATAAATGAGAGGTACAAATGAAAGTGAATATTCTGTCTTAGCTTGCATTTTCTCGATTGTCTTAATGTGTCTTTTATTATAATTGTAAAGGTTTAGACCACAGTATACCCTGAGCCCAGTGTACTGTTGCAGCCCTATTCTGGTAATTTGGCTTTAAAATTAGAAAAATCTATTACAACTTTACAATTACAAGGCTAAGTATAAAATGGGCATGACTATAACTTCTATAAATACAGTGATAAATAACAAAAGAATGGCAGAATGAAAACACTGCGAACATTTGGCCTGAGTAGATTCACACCTCTTAAATTAACTATGACAAGGATATTTACATACTAAAGCCAGCTCAGCCTTATGTGTTTCTGGCAAGCACATTGTTGTAGTAGTTCATTTCTGCTGGGGTTTAGGGAAACCCCAGAAGTCCACAGAGCCCCAGAGAAATATAATACAAAACAATCAAGTACTGTGAGCGACAACACTTGCTACTTAAATGACCTTAAGATCAAACATTCCCAAATTTCCACTTGTCCTTTATGTGGGAGGTGTTACTTTCAATAAGTGACCATTAGCTGCTCAGAAGAAATCTCATGTCTTTACTAAATTATCATTTCCCTTTATTACATACATACTTCCAACAATAGTGAATAGAATAGGACGCTTGAGAGTAATACTCAAGAGAGAGCAGAGGAAAGGGGTGGATTGGTGCTGGTGAATTGCTTTGCTGACCCCTGAGGGGAACGGCCGAAAGTAAAAAGAAGAAGGCTTGAGAGAAATATTGAATTTTCCCAGGGAGCTTGCTAGACAGTCTTAAAGGCAGAGCAAGGCATTTGCTCATAAAATGCAATGGCAACAGTCTTCATCTCAACCGAGGAGCCATCCGCTGCGGAGTCAGTATTGTCATACAATTTTCCCATCATCTCTTCCTCCTCCATGATGGAAGGATTTCCTCATCTTTCTTTATGTGTTGATACCAATAAGGAATGAGACTCGCGCTTATAATGGTCTTCTGAAGGGAACCACGCTCTGCAGTTTCAGTCAATCGGTCGAATCATCAGGCGTACTGACTTCAGGGAATAGAAACCACCTCCATATTCTGCCCAGAAGATTCCATCCTGAAATTTGCTGCGATAAACTCCGCCGCTATACCATACGCCATTCAGGTTGGTCTGGCCACAAGCATTGTACCACCAGCCACCCTTATGAAAGTGGGCGCAATTACCTGACAGATAGAGGAACAAAGTGGGAGAAAATCAGATCAATGAAAAGCTTCTATCTGAAGCTAAGTTTACTTTGAATTAAACCTTGTAACCCTTACCAGAAAAGGCATCTTTATCACGATCAAGGGTGGTGAATTGTTTTCCATTGTGGCTGCTGAAGGAATCACCAGCATTTCCTTGGTAGGTGCCGAGCCTCAGACGATAACCTTCACTTTCTGACTCAAGGTGAAAGCTGCTATACTCAGCATACACCTTCTTTCCTGTCCAGTCCTCAAGCTCCACCATCAGCTTATAGTCTCCCTGTTTCCCCAAGTTGTAGATATTGTCAAGGCCAAGCCAGTGCTCCCCGTCAATGTTTCCAAAGCCTTTCTGTAGGGAGACACACACCATAGTAGTTTTGTTACTTATTTTAATCATGTTCTACATTTAAATGGTAATTGTAGTAGAGTGCAAACCAGCACAATGCAATATGGACCTGAGAGTGAATACAGAAGCTAAAAAAATATGCTCTTTTACTCCATGGTCTTTGGTGCCAAAAAACACAAACCATAAAGCATGGTGAGTTTAATCTTTATGCAAGATACCATAATAGGTTCTGATGCCTAAAATAATGTTGAATTGATAAATGGTCAAATTTGTCATCTGTGGTTTTTCACATATGATTTCAATGGCACAGGCAGTGATTATTTAGAAATGGTTGGATGGAAAGTTAGATACATTTGCCCCCAAACTAAACAGTGTTCAATTGAAAATGTATTTTGGGGGAATTTTGTCTTTCACAGAAGAAAAAAAGAATAGTAGACCACACATGTTTGACAGACTGTGCATCCATGTCAACTTTTATCTGATTTGTGACATCTTTTTTCCTTGGTCAGTGTCTGTCACTCTTACTTGCTCGATAATTGTGAAGTTGCATAATGCTGGAGCAAAGGAAGAAAAAGATATAGAGAATAAGCTTGAGATTGAAAGTAAAGTTACATTTCCTTCTCAGCCAGCCAGTGCTCGCTGATTGCATGTATCTGTGTGTCGGTTCCTGGCTGCAGTCCCTGGCTGGGATTTCAATCCATCATTAAGCTGTTTGGAACAGCTGCTTACTCTGTGGCCTCTAAATGAACTGCTAACTGTAGGTCATGTAAATCTGGTGTGACTAAGGTTCCTTCTCATGCTACAAGTTAATTTTACTATTTATTGATTTACTTTTTGTTGCCGTTTTCTGGTTGCAATCAACTTCAGGCTTGACAGCTGTCTCATGAAACATAATAGTCAGGGTTCAATCTTCATCCAGCATGCAGTGTTCTCAAGTCAACTTTGTTCAGTAAATGTGTTTTTTTTTTTTTTTTTTTTTTGAAGACAAGACATTGTCATTTCAAAAAGCGTTGTTGCCCTGTATGTAACGTCTAGTCAGAACTCCTATTCTGGAGATGTTGAACTATGCTGACAGTCACAATTACAAATAGTTTTATGAATTAAGTGAATGACAGCGGACGGTTAATGAATATAGATATAGTAAAATCAAGGATAAAATACTCCTCTTTGCTTGACTATGAATTCAGGTGCAGACAAGAGCTTCAGAATTTGAATCTATTGAATATGAACTGAGTTACAGGCTGAACCTGCTCTTACCCTCAATTCTGTATTACTGTATGTGAATGGTACTTACTTTGTAGTTTTCCCAGTTCCGAAAGAAATTAACTGAGCCATCTCTCCTCCTTTGCAACACTGTCCATCCACCATTGTCAAGACCATGTTCACACCAGGCTTGGATGAGCCTGTCAGTGCCATCTGCCTTAAGCAGGTAAATCCCACTGGTGGTGTGACCTGCTTGCCTCACTTGATAGCAGTCCTTGAAGGGTCCTGAGGGTTAAAAATTAATTTTAGGCAAATTAGGGAGATAAAATGTATTGACTGTGAGGAAAAAAAAACATTAATAATTAACTTATTCAGTTAATTCCCCCTTGAAGCGGATGTTTTTTCAATAACTTATGGCTCCTATAACATCACAATTAACTATACACAGTGTATTTACAAAACATAAGCGCCAAAATGAGGTTAGAACATAGCTCTCCCACCACACACACTTTATACCTCAAGACTTGAAATGTTTCTGACATGTTATAAGGATTAGAATAAGTGCCCCGATTAAAGACATGTTTTTCACTTGTTTCACTATTGAATTCTCACGGGTCCTAACATCAGAATATTGAATGGTAATTCCATTTAAAGCTCAGTCGCCTTTCTTTATACATGCTAAAGTCATCATCATCAGCAACATTCTGGGGTCGGGTAATATTGTGCAAGAGATGAAGAAGGAGAAAGAAAGAAAATATTGTCTGCTTAAATCTCATTTTGTGGGAGAAATTATTGTGGCTACCTTGTAAAACATTTTATTTTGCTCTGGCCATCAAAGCTTCCTGTAATCTAGAGTTAGCAAACATGCCTCTTCTACAACCTTAAACTCGCTGCCCAGAAAGATGAAGCTTGTTAACTCTTTATTTTCTCTTTTGTTAGTACCATAACCACAATGAACATATGCATTCTGTGTGGGCCTTCAGGGTTTATAAGTTTTCGAAAATGACTTTGTCAATTGAGTATGGGAGTACATGGAGGAACGGCGTAAAGCCCAGGCGTTGATATTTAAACCTCCTTCTTGTGATCACATATACTTTCTAAAGACCTCTCTGTGATGATGCTCTCCAGTGATTTCAAAACAAATTTATTGACCTCCATTGAAAAATATGATCCAGGCCTGTATTTCAGTCATTTCTCCTGATAATTAACAAACCTAGGCTGTCATGGATGTAAGCTTTATTTCACCAACAGACAGAGAAATTATATTCTGTAAGTATCTCCTCAGCAGCCTGAATTTATTAGCAAAAATATGGACAAGACATTTTAAACTGAAAGGTAACTGAATTTGAATCGTCAATTTCAATAACCTCTGATTTACTAATTCCACTACTAAAGATATTGGTCAACAGGTGTTTGACAAATAGTAAAACAGTACTATGCACAGTTATGAATCTTTTTGAGAAGAATCATACCTGTTTGTAAAGTGTTTAGCTATACTTGGGCAAATCTTGCCAGTTCGCCTCCCCACATTCTACCACTTCTTCCATGTTCTTGCATTTTCAATAATCTTTGCATGAACATGTCAAAGTTGATCCTATCACAAGCGGACTGGACAAGCATGAGTACCATTAAGACGTTGGAATTCAGCCACGTTTTCTAGCTGGTCTAAATGTAAACTTTTCACACTGAGGGACCTGTAGCTCACTTTGGTACATGCAAGAGCTCACAGTGCAGAATTCCTTCAGGTAATTACTATATTAAAAATATAGCAAAGTAGATATATTCTCTGTCTAACAATCCAAATAGTCCATGTCACTTTAATGAAAAGTATTATTTTCTGTGCAACAGATTTTAAATTACCCTCTTGCTCATCACCAGCTATTCACTTATTTTATAGCCTTTGCTGTCAACAGTAGTATACAGCAGGAAATGCAGGAGAATTGAATTGCCTCATCCTGTTCCAATTCAATTAGTTTTTCTTTACAAATTGTTAATATTTACTAGCAATGCAGCAAGGAGCAAAATGTAGTTGCAATAGTTTTTTTTAAAGCAACATTCGAATTCCAGTTCCTCTCCTCCTTGGATAACATATACTAAATGGTAAAGGCAACTGGCTTACCATTGTGGCAAACAGGGACTTACTAGCTGCTTATTAGTGATGGACCATGCTAAGTGTTGAGAGATTATATGTTTTTAGTGTCCAATTTAATTTCGAATCATTAAATTACTCCCCACATCGTAATCTAATGTTTATTTTTTGGCCTTTTTATTCTTTATCTTTTATGTATGAACATGTAACTTGCGAATCTGAGTCTGCGACAACTCCTGGGTTAGTATTATCACCAGCCATAATACAACAGCCTTTTCAGAACACATTCAAACCCTAATATTTGTATCAGTTTTTTTCAAGTAGCCTTGAAGCTCTGCCTTTTGTTGAGGGACACCCCTCTTCTCATCTCTTTAATTTGAACACCCTCAAAGACTGGCCAGGGACCAGAGTTTTACAGCAAAAATATATTTCCGTAACCTAAATCCTACTAATTAAGTACATATGCTCAATAGAGCAGCCAATTGGGATTTATTGGAATGCATGATTTCACTGGCTCTTGAAATCCAAGAATGAACCAATTCTGCCTCACTTATACCAATTGTTGCGAGAAATTACATTTTAATGGCAGTCTACTTAAAACCGTAAACAGTCGTGAAATTATTAAGCGTATTTTGTTGGGCTTGGAAAGCACTTACATCAGAAAGTATTGCTTTCAGTCACTGTTGACTGTGATACATACCGTCTGAGGTGAGCGTTCCCTGTGGTGGGGGAGGCACAAACGGGCTTGCAGTGGGGGAGTTCATACGTGATCCTCGTGAAAAGGGACGGTTGTTATGGTCCCTCTGTATTTCATTGGTGAACCGGCTGTTTACTGGTATGTTCTGTGGTACCACCTGAACCAGTGGGGGGACTGCAGGGAGCTCACTGCGTCCCAGGGTCCTCAGACACTGTTCCTCCAGTGCAGAGATGAGAATGGACTGATTGTTGACCACCCCGGCCATTATAGCAAAGCGAGCCTCCAGTTCCTTGTACCTTGAAGCTAGGCGCATCATCTCAGAGGTCACATTGAGGACACGGTTCTCAAGCTGTGCCAGCTCGAGAGAGTTGTCTCTTTTTCGGATGATTTCATGCAACAGCTGCATATAGAGTTGCGTCACTCTAGAGTTCATGTTTCTACTTTCTTTCCTCAACAGTTTCATCTCATTCACCAAGTTACCGTCTACATCTACCACCAGCTGCAGAGTCTCAATCTCACGCCGCTGTTTGTTCAGCACCTCACGCATATCTGCAATGTCCATACGGGTCACTCTGTCCTTGTCTGGCTCGGGGCCACTGGTTCTGGCACAGATTGGACCTGGCAACAGATAACAGTTATTCAACCACAAGGGTGTTTATATTTGTCAAGGCAGGCGATGGTGAAATCATGGACTACTTATGACAACCATATAATGAAACGGATATCATGACTGATAATTTTGTCCAACCTGTTATTTTTTGCTCAGGTACTAAGAAGGTATAGGAACACTTTTTGGCATCAGGATCCAGAGTAGCTCTTTTATGTCTGTGGAATGATGCATCTTTGGTCCTCTGTGCTTCCCTGGAGCTCATGCAGTGACTCTCATCCCAGAGGGAGAGGCAGAGAAGGGCACACAAGCTCCAGATCAGCCCTTGCATTGCTGCTGGCAGCTCAGATAGATTGATGGACAGCTTTTAGTGGTACCTCCAGGTCCCTCCAGGCCTCCCTGCAAGAACACAAGGCCTTTAGAAGTCACTCCTTTAAAACAGCCTCTTTGTTTACGAAGGCTCACAAATGGAATGCAAACAGCTGCTGTGTTGATTGCGTGTTTTTTCAAGACTGAGGTAATTACTACCAAAAGCTTTTAACGAAATGCTTGTCAGCTCTTTTCAAATGTCCTAAGACAATGTGTGCTGGCCTAGAAAAGGTGGTCAGTGTGCAGCGGTATCATTGTTTGTTTATGGGTCCACATAGTTTTGTTTCTGTAGAAAGACTGAAAGAACATATTTGATGTCCAGCCAACAGGAAGAGGCCTGCTTTTTGTCTGTGTTAAATTCCCTACTGACAGATATGCTGTTTATCTGTTGGGGATCTCATTTCATGCTGGACTGTTTGCTACCTATACATGTATCTTTTCATGAATACTATATGCCCTAATATAGTTTTCAACCATACCCATTTTTTGAAAATTCCTGCTGGTGCAATCTAAGTATTACACATTTTTATTCACATACTCAAAAAAGATGTACTGCCTTTAAAATAGACTTCCTCTGTTGCTCACCAGTCAATGCATGCTGCACCTGGTCAGCCTATATCGCCATACATTTCAACAGGGATCCTTTGATTCTTGAAATTTTCTCTTTATATTTTTTCTTGCCCAAACAAAGGCAAGAGCACAATATGTGTGGGGTTTCCTCCCTCCCAGCTATTTCCAGTGCTTACTTCTGACACGTTCACCTTGTTCTCATCTCTGTTGGGTCTAATTCTGTTTCTCATCAATGGATGACAAGCACAGACACAGTCAGATACAGATGTACACGCTGTCCCGGGCTCATGCAAGCCCAAAGCTGTCTAGTCTTTCTAATCCACTTCATCACTCTTATATGAGCCTTAACTCAGTGCCACTTCATTAAGTTCTAACTCCTGACACTCGGGCACCATGCATCTCTTATATGATGCCATTGTGGTTCTTCTGGAATTATGTCTAATATTTCACTTGGAACGAAGGGTCAGGATTACAGTGAATGCTGTGTATCTGTTACACGTGTGTATGCTCACAGTATTTTTTAAAGTTAATACCCAATGGTATGATGGAATACCATGTGTGCATGTCTATTCAGAGAAATTCATTTTCAAGGTTGTGTGTTTTTCCAGACGCTTGTGTCTGACAGCATAACCAGGTATTGCAGCCTTGCGAATCATACTGGAGAACCCTAATGACTTTCACAGTTGCATCAGCATTATCAGTTCTTAAATACACGTACCCTGCCAAGGTTTTCACTGTTAGTTTACAGACATTTACATTTAGAGCTGCACAGAATTGGCAACTTCGACTTGATTCAAGTCTTTCTGTCAAGATCAGATTTATCAGTGATGACTTTGACGTGGATGATCAAGAATCTTCAGAGACTTGGGCACCTCTTGTATACCAAAGTAACTTAACTATGAAATTCCTTATACCCGATCGTTAAAGTAATTCAGCTGTTTTGTACACTGATAGACAGAAAACAGTTTGAACATAGACAGTCCATTCTTAAACATGGAAGTGTTTATTTCTGAGGGTTTGTGTGTCAGCATGAACGATCACGGTTCCTTTGAATGATTCAGTGTTTTATTTAGCTGAAACTACAATGTGAAGTCCCTCAGTTGAAGAACGAGGGTAGTTTAATCAATCGGATTAGCCAAAAGTGGAGTAGAGCTGGCCTGTGTGACCCTACAGTCACTAAACAATGGTGGGAGAAGAGGGCAGGCTGGAAGATTTAAAGAGAATGTACAGACAAAGGTGAATTAAAATTACAAGGTGCTACGAATGGCTTTAACTGGGTCATGGCCCTTTTCCCTTCCTGACTGGGCTGCATGGACAAAACAGGAGCCAGAACTTCTCATTGATCTAATACTACTGTTCGCCTTTTTGACAGATTTGTGCTCTTTTCTCAGGATGTTTTTCCCATATAATTACTTTCTTGTATGTCGAAACCCCTCTTCTGTTTGAATGTTTTGCTTTTTTTCTGAAGCCCTCCCACTTTTGTTTGGTTTTTGGTAGCTAAATCACTCAAGCAAGGCATTTCAGAGAGATCTGAAAGCAAATGTCATTTGGAATGACAAATTGGAAAACATTGGGAAACAATTTTCCCCCAAATGATTATAGTATTTTATCGATTATTTTTTGGATTATCCAATGCGATAAATAGCTTTTAGATTCCCTGTGAAGCCAGAGGAACATTGCAGAAAAAAGTAGGTGTAGTAGGCGTCTGACTCCGTCTACTATTTTGGCAACAGTGTAGGCTTCAAAAGTCTTCCTTTGTGTACTGCTGGGTCTCCCTCCCCCCACTCCTATTGGTTATTAACAGTCCTCACGCTCTGTCACTCTCTGTGTCTTTCTCTTCTGTGGCTTAAGGTAATTTATATCCATGGCTGTTATAGAAACAGTGACAGACCGTGCTCACGTGTAAATTACTTCCTTTGCCCTTAAACAACACTAATTTTGTCCCAACTGTAAATCATTTTCAATTAGACATGACATCATAATTTAAGGTTTCAGGTTGTTAAAGTGTCATTTTCTGATTTCAAACTTGCAACTGTTACTTACCTAATCCTGTTGCTTATTTTATTATTACCTACCCCAAAGAAATTTCAAAAGCCTTCACTTTTCAGGAAATGATTCAAAATATTCCATATTGCTTTATATCTTAATCGTGTTGTTTTATTCGTTTGGCACTTAAATTTTTAATGGAGGCGACTATGAGGTTTTGACAACAGTTCAAAGGCCAAATTTTTTATCAGTGTTTATGGGCATCATTTCACTAAACTTTGTTGAAAAAGGAATCAAGAAAGAATATTGTAAATGTTGTGGCCAATTAATTAAACAGTAATAGAAACTGTCATTTTTTTTTCCAAATGAACCTTGGCAGAGTTATGTGGTCTACAAAGTGCTCTTCGGACCATTTTGTTTATGGTGTCATTAGAGGTTAAGACTCTTCTGTTTGAGAGGAACAACTCTGCTGGGTTGTACTGAATGCATCTCTTTGTCTTAACAATGACGTATGTGTTTTTCTGAAGCCCTGGGTTTGTTTGAATTCCTCTCAAATAATTGAAGACTATGATGGCCTGATGACAGCTTACTGGACTGCCCTATGTTCATAGGGCTCCTTTTTATGACATATGCGTGCACACACTAGCACACACTCAATTATTGCCTTGATAAAGCTGTGTAACTAACTTTAGTGGGATCTTGTGATTGTTCGAGAATGAGCTTTTTTGTAAACAAATGATAATTGTTTGTAATATGGGGGCAAATAATCCTGCAACCCTGTGTGACGGAGGAAATGGCCAAATAACACATTAGGCAAGACAACTGCTTACATTTTTACAAGACAGGAAAATATTATTTTGCCTCTTAAGTTTACGGCGTAAATAGTGACAGGCAACCATATGTCAGTCTTTTGGCCAGAGAATATGTTGAATGCGTTGTCAAAGATCTTGTTTAAACACAAATACATAAGCCAAAGCAAACAGCCTGTCAATGAACTGTTTAAAAAAGATTGACCCCTGGAAAGACTGACTGGATGAATTTGAGAAATGTGCTAATTTTAGGCCTATTATCATTAGCAGTTATATCGGTAGATTTCACAAATGGGGTAATACAAGAGTAACAACAGATGACAAGAAATAGATGGTTGAAATACTGAGCTTAGATTGTCTCAATACCAAAGTTAAAATTTTTTGTTTTACCCCACAATCAAGTTCTGAACACAAGATCACCAAAAACAACGTGGCATTGTATAGAAATAACTTCATTCGTCATATTCAGTTATACATGCAGCACAACTCCAGTTGAATTTGACCACTGCATTAAACCCATCATAGATGAACAATGAGCAAAAGGTCGCCACCTAGTCAGGTGGCACAGTTGAGTGGCTTGCTCAAGAACACTTAGGCAGGCTAGGGGAAGCACAGGAATCAACCCAGGAATGATCAGCTCCAAGGTCATGAAAATGTACTTCCACTAGCTATCCATTTCATTCATAATTTTGGGTAAAGCAAATATTACTATATATTTTACCCAACAATATAACAGTCAAGGCAGAAAAATCAAACTTTAGAGTTTTTGTCTTTACTGGTACATTGTGCTCACACTGGAAAAAGACACATGGAATATGGTTAATGATGAAGGGCCAATTCAGTTGTACGTTGTAATCTGTATACATAAAGTCAAGGTCGGTGTCCCTCCTGCTGTTCGAGACATTGATATGTTTTTGAATATCTTGGCTTGCAACCAGTCTCCCTGCAAGGGACAATAGAGATGCTTGAATCATATATTTTTCCCAGACTTGATGTCTTGTGTGTTTAATTTCAGCAAACAGGGGAATGATGTTTGTTATTTTTTGCAGTGTTCCTCAGAATCCCATCTGTTCATCAATTTTGCCAACTTACAGAACCACCATACCTTAAAATCACCAATATAGTCATCAGTTACTACAGAAAAAAAGGGATGAGTGATGTGGATGAGAGGATGTGTAGTGCAAGGGAGGACCCCACAATAATAAACAACTGTACTGCTCAACATGTAGAGCTTGGCCCGCTCCAAACCACAAACTCCTTCCAGCCTTTCATTTATACACCAAGTCACTAGCCACTGTTTCGTCACCAGGGCTGAGTTACATGACCGCACATTCACTCTATCCCTCAAAAGAATTAAATTGTCAAGCCTTCCTATAGAGTCATGAGCAGAAACGTTTTAGTAACCTGTCTTAAAAAGAAATTTGGGGCTGAAAAACTGAGGGAGGCACTAACAAGGATGTGAGTTTATTGACATCTCCTGCTATGATGCATGGCAGTTGACATTTTGAAACAAGTAAAGAAAAACAAAGAAACAATAATAAATACACTTATTAGGACTGCATGAAGAAAACAACACAACAAAACATTTGAACTCTTAAAACGATTGGCATGCTTTGGTTGTGTATGTAAGATCCTATTAACAATGCTTTACTAAAAATGAGATATGTGTTTGAAAATGATGATATTTTACATCAAGCGGTGTGATTCTGAATACATTAGTCAGTACCACTAAAGACTCCTAAAGGGGCTGTCACCTTCAACTTTCTAGCTACTGAGGTGTCTCCTTTCATGATACATATTACTCAGGAGGGGGCCCCCGAAATCTATGAGGCCCAACAGCCCCCATCTGTTTTCCTTTTTCTGTTGTGAAACTCTAAACATGTTGGTTGATGTTTGGGTCAAAGGTCTATATGTGAGATTAGGGTGCAGTCCCACCCCTTCTCAAGCTCGCCCCCACTCATCTGCTCTTGCAATCAATTGGTCTTTGTGGAAAAATTATCCCCCTCCTCCTTTTTTTTCGCACACTACTCAGACTAAAATGCACAAACATTCACATCTCTCGTTTGGGGGAACCTACAGGGACAGAGTTCATATAAGGCCCACTCTTTCCTTAGTCACACGTCATCACGACAATGGCTCTTAAGTCTTCAATTACCCCCTCCCTCATGTACCAAAGTCTTACCACAAACATCCTCATCTTAGTATACTTTTGAACATACTATAATGTGCAGTCATGCATATGGGTAATATTTCTTTCATAAAAATTCTGACATTGATTTCATATTGAACCAACTTTTACCGTAGTAATTTAACAGCCTAGCTGCATCTTTGCCCATTCAGGTGGGCTTCCTCTTTGATTGAATGAACATGGTTAAGCGACACCTGGAATTTGCATCTGCAGCAGCTTGGATTTCTTGCAGTTTCATTAGAGAAGAGCTGGAGGGGGATCAGGGGAGAGTGGAGGTCCAGGAGCAAGGAAAATTAAAATGCTGTGTGGCTGATTTAGGAAACGATTCACAGCCTCTCATGCTTTTTTTTTCTCTTTTGGTTTTCTTTCTACTCTGACTCAGAGCTCACCTTAAGTCCATACCTCAGACTGCACATGTTTTCTATTAGTTGAGTCAACAAGAAAGAACAAATACATTTACACACAGCATGCACACCAACTGACCAATGGGTCTACTTCGGTTGATGCCTCTCCTTCTCTTGTGTGTTTCTTCTGACCCTCTGGATGACCTCTTCCTCCCTATGATGACCTTTCTGTTAAGCTGTGTCTGCGCTTTCATTAGAGGGCTCAAAATGAGCTCCACTGTGTCACAATAAACAAAGATTTCCTAAGAATTTGCCCTCCCCTATACACACGGCATTGTGACGTTCCTCTTCATCTTTCAGGTATAATGTGTCTGAGATTATATCTGTGTACCTGCTTCTA
The DNA here is from genome assembly GCF_037954325.1 of Fistularia commersonii. NCBI lineage: Eukaryota > Metazoa > Chordata > Actinopteri > Syngnathiformes > Fistulariidae > Fistularia > Fistularia commersonii. Next base: position 6,401,508 of record NC_141299.1, on the reverse strand, counting down.
TATGAGGCTCACTTTGCTGATAAGATCGGCTGGGTTTTTTTTTTTTTTTTTTCCTTCTGCTGTCTCTATAAAGGCCCTGCACACAGCCTCAAGACAAACTGATTGGCCACATACCCACTGCCCAAAACAGCAGTTTTCAGGTGCTGGTTGAGTGAGCTATCAATCCCCTGCTGGGTTACAATGGTCTTTGACACAAGGGAGGCCCGTAACTTGCTCTGACAGCTTTCTACGCACTGCCTGCTCATTTTTGGCTTATCGGGGGAGTTTTAAAACTTTTAAACAGGAAAGGAATCAGAGGCTTTATATTGTGATTTACAGTCCTGGATGATGGTTAAGAAATTAGTTTAGTAATGGATTGGTATAAAAGACTCATTTCTAGCTTTGTCCCTGGTCTCTACTAAAACACCAGAGTTTCAAGTGAACTTGAGGTCCAATTGCAGCAGCACAGAATGTTCTGGATATTACTCAGACAGCTGCTCCCTCCCTCTCTCTGTCTCTTTTTCAAGTTTCATTCTTTTTTCCAGACTGAGGTATTGGAAGTATTGGTATCGTGATTTATTACTTTATGGAGAAAAAAACAAAAACTAGCAAGCCCAAGAAATGTTTTCTTGGCCTTTGCCATTCTCTCATTTTACTTCAAGCGCAGGCTTTTGGAAGGTGTGTGTGTGTGTGTGTGTGTGTGTGTGTGTGTGTGTCTGCTTGTGTGCGCATGTGTCCAGTACTGTCCTCTGTCTCGTGGTCGTTCACAGATGTGGCTTTAAACTGAGACGAATATTTTCCATGGATCCCACCAGGAGTTCAGAATGTAAGTGAAAACATTTGAAGATAATTGTGAGCCTGTGATACAGAGGCGCACACCACATTGTTGTTATTACAGTTCAAAGCACTCACTATCATGGCATGGTTGTGACCGAAGCATCTTTGTCCATCAGGTCTATTAAGGTGGAGGATTTGGTTCAGCTTGAATTGCATTGTACAATCAATATTCTCCTGTGAAGGGACTTGTGTTCTCTGAAAGCCCAATGCTTTTAAAGGAGCTAACAAACTTTGTGTGTGTGTGTGTGTGTGTGTGTGTGTGTGTGTGTGTGTGTGTGTGTGTGTGTGTGTGTGTGTGTGTGTGTGTGTGTGTGTGTGTGTGTGTGTGTGTGTGTGTGTGTGTGTGTGTGTGTGTGTGTGTGTGTGTGTGTGTGTGTGTGTGTGTGTGTGCGCGCACGTACGTACGTGACCTCAATATGTTCCTGAGCCTATGTGACAAAAGAAATCTCTTAGAGTTTTTGGTAACCCTGATGTTACTGTATTATCTCCTTCCCCCTGTTTAGGGGCAGGATTCAAGTCTTGTTATATAATGGAAAGTGAAAGCAAAGAAAAAATAAACAATGCTGGCTACAGATCTCACATCTCCTCATCCAATCAGATTGTGTTGTAGCTCTGGTGTGGCAATTCTTTACTTCCTATATTTTTACCAATTGTACTCTGTTTTTATGCAGGTGGGGTTTCAGTATCAGAAGAAAAATGTTTTTCACAATTAGAAGATCATATAGACATGAGATTTTTCCCAACTTTTTTCACTTTGTCCTCGAACTTTCCCAATTGTAGCGATTGTTTCAGTCATATCACTCTACGTAAAGGACAAAGCAGCCTGCTTCATAATGCAACCTCACATACCACACTAGATCTCATCTAAGTCACATGTGTTCAATGTGTACACATGATACTGTTCTCAGCATGCTACACACAGTTTGTCAGAGATCCTCAGTAGACTCCAGAGGAAAGCCAAAGAAGCATGGCTAAATGTTTCTGTCTGTAGCTGGAGCTTCAAGTTACGAAACGTTCTAACCTCTCTACCCTCTGAGCCAGAGCTGTTACTGGTGCCTAGATACACACCTTAACAAACACAATCTTGCTTTCAAACACACTCACAACCAAATAGAATGAACTTTACCTTTTTTGTGAGCGGCAATCAGGTTATGTCCTTCAGTTATAGTTGCACGTGTGTGTTGTATTGTGTCTTCACCGAGCTGCAGTGCTCAGGAGTCATCACTCTGTCCTTGTTTCTCCAGTCTTCTGTCTCCACTTTGAAATGCTCCCCACCACTCTCTCCTTCTGTCCTGCAGCTAAAAATCACAATAGAGTGTCTCTTATTTCTTCCCTTCCCTTTCCATATCAAGGCCCGCTTCCCAAAGATCTGCTTCTCTCTGTGAACTCAGCTGTCCTTGAGCTGTGGCTGGAACAAAGTTCAAAAGCTGGCCACTTCATCAGAATGAACTCTGACGACTGATGCCTTGAGTTTTTCCACAAAGGATGGGGGAGACTGGGGGAGGGAGGGAAGAAGGAAGAGAGGGGAGGAGGAGGAGGATAAGGGTGTGGGAGTAGGAGATTGCCCTCTTTTCCTCTGTTTTCTTTGGAGTAGCCCTGCCTACTACTGATGTCACACTGACGAGGGAGAATTGGCAGAAAAATGTGAAAAATTAAGAGTAACAGAGCTGCGTCATTATGTTTCCAATCCTCAACGTGTTGGGATATTTAGAATGCAGAGGTAAAAAAGGAAGACATATCTTAACCCGTTTGTTTTTCAGAACACTGTTTATTAAGTCTATAGTACCCAGCAATGTGCTTTGATTCCATCTTACTTCATTATTTTCATCAGGATGCCCTTGGAAGAACTTCCAAAAGCAGATTTTTAGTTTTTCTTTTTTTTTTTCTCCTCGCTGTCCTCTCCAGCAGTGGGAATTTGATTTTCATGCTGCTGGTGTTTTGAGCAGCTTCCTGTTGCATGTGAGGGAATAGGAGAGAGGCATGCAGATAACAGGGATCTGTGTTCTTATTGAAACAATGTGGCTCTGCTTACCTCTTATCAGCACTGTCATTTGTTTTAATATGTCCAAGTGTGTGTGTCATTGACAGATACTTTTGCTTTGAAATGTGATTCCGTTTTTGACAACTAGCAAAAAGCTGAGGAGTGTGGAGGAGCTTCTAATACTTCGGGAATAGGTCATCATACATGGTACATTTAGCCATGAAGCATCTCCGTGTATGCTAAGCCCAAGTCTTATAAGACACACATCTGTCTGTGGGTGTTCTAGTCAGCATGGATTTGTGTATGACTAACTGTTGTTATCCTTGACATGCTGAAAGAAAAGCAGCAATAACAGCTAAGCCTTCGGGATCCCTCTCTTCCTCTTTTTTTCCCCCATCTTTCACTTTCTACCTTACAGCTGTGTCTCCCTCTCCCAAGGGCTGGTGGCAGCTACTCCTGCCATCAACTTTTCTCTCAGGCTCAGATTCTTGTCAGATAGTGTTGAGTTTGTGGTTTAGGTTGCCAGATCAGATTGACAGTTTCCAATCACAACTTTTAAATCAGCCCACTTCAAAGAAAAAAGTCTAAACCTAAATCTTCACCAAAAGACCACTGTAAAACCACAAAATAAGCCAGGGAAATAGTTTCCTAAGTATTCACAGCACCTAATTCATTAACTAAAGAGAAAAATGTTTAATAAATCATTTTCAATGATTCCCAAAAGACATCTCCACAACTAATGTCTGCAATTATCAAATAATACTTGCTCATGGTGACTGAAGAAAACTTATGCCAATCGTATATTTCTTCAATGAATGTGTTCAAGTTTTACTGTTTAAGGCCACTTTGGTGAAATCCTGTCTAACATGGCAGCACTGTTTGTGGAATCCTGAAGACAAGGTTTGGTCTGTTTGCTGTTCAGGAATGTGTGTATGTACACAGATTTGAGTATACCACATATCCCCGAGAAAGTCGTGGTTGCCATGTCTTTTGTGTGATAACTTCCTACATCTGTACTTAATCTAAGCCACTAGCATGTGAAAGAAATATTGAGCAAAGGAAACAGAAGGAAAGACACATCAGCTCAGTGCTGTGAATCTCCCTTTTTTAAGATGATGGGAAGCTACTCCTGGGTTTGGTTCTAAATGTTAACATTTATGTAAAGAGAGACAAAGGATCTTCGCTCTGTTCCAAGTCTGTCAAAAAGAACCATGGAGCAATGCAGGGATGGCCTTGGGCTGGAAAGGCTGGACAGAGGATATCCACTCCTGTAGATCCAGAGAGAACAGATGAGGCCAGAGAATTAAAAAATCTGCTTGAAATTGAGCAAAGTAAATGCAAGTAATGGACACGCGATGTGTTTTACTTTTTTTTTTTTTTTCTTCTGTGTTGGTCTATTTTGGCCAAGAAGACCCTCAAGAAAATAGGCTGTAATAACCAAGTAGTCTTCACACAGATAGTTGCGTCATGCATTCAATGAAATCTTAATCTTTTGTGTTTTTCTCCTGTTTTGGGTTTCTAAGTTCTGGCTTTTTCACACAAAAAAGGAACCTTTTGAGTTTGGTCATGAATATCTGATTTTCAAATAATGCTTTAGTTAGATCATCCGTGTCCATTTAAGGTTGCTCTAAATACCCTTGACTCCTAGCAGGATGACAGCATGAAGGAAGCGGGCTATGTGTTCTGGGTATGGTACACCATTTTGATCTTTTTTTTTACCTGTTCTTTTATTCTTTTTTCATTCTAGGAATGTTTCTGTCTGACTTGACGTATATTGATTCAGCGTATCCTTCCACGGGCAGCATACTAGAGAACGAACAGAGATCAAATCTAATGAATAACATTCTCCGAATCATATCGGATTTGCAGAGATCCTGCACTTACGGTGGGTATACACACATAAGCACCTTTTCGTTTCAGGACAGTTAATATTGGTTGAAAAGACCAGGAATCTGAATCTTAAATGCAGTATACAAGATCACCGTATACAAGATCTCTTGCAAAGATCTTGACATGAGGGCGATTAACAACTTGCTAAATAAACTTTAATTTTCCAGTTGCAAGAATGGTCACATAACATTGATGAACAGGCATGGAGAAGTCTAGAACCACATATATCAATCAGGACAAAATATATCACCTTTAATAAATAAGAGGAACATAAATCTATAATATGGGCTTAAAGCAACGTAGTCACTGAAGCAAAATATAGGACGGAGGCCTGGTAAAAAAATGGAACACTTTGTGAACATGTGTAAGGACATAACTATATTTGACTCCAAATCCATCTTTGCATTTATCTAAAGCAATGGGTTGCGTAGATGTATTCAAAACAGCACCAAATAACCATTTGGGTGATCTTTGTGCTGCAAACCTGCAAATTTTCAAAGTCCTTCAAGTGAACTGCCATTTCCAGTCAAGTGATAAAACATAATGGAGAGTATAGGCATTTTCACCACAGTGAGGTCCACTGGCTCCTCCGCAAAGAGTGATGCCCTTTATCATGAGAATCACATAGGTCATGTATGCTTTTCATACAGTTTGTTGACCATTCTTTCAGTTCAACCTATTTTCAAGTCGGACGCTCCGACTGAAAAGGGAAGCGCCTTCATTTCACTTAATATCACAAAAAGAATGCGAAGACATCTTGCTGCCTATGCCGGTCCCTGAGGATGACCTGCCTTGTAACTCATCAGGTCATTCATCAGTAGAATATGATCAGTATCTCATCTCGTCATAATTTACTACCCTGCTTACCCTGTGGAGTAATACAAAATGCAAACTAGAGAAAAACATCAAACTAATTCATTTTCTGATGCCATGGATGATTAGACCTCTGCAATTCATCAGCGCACACACTGTGTGCTCTGGTAATCTGTCAGCAAGTTAAAATGTTAAACTTAAGATAGTTTCATCTCTGGCACTATAACCAGTATTTTGTCATTTTTGAAGATTACTCATGGAAATGGCTGGATTTTTGTACCCATACATTTTCTTCTGAGGTCCATAGTTTTGCAGTTATATCCACATTAATTCCAATGTTGAAATTATTATAAATATTTCTCCTTTTCATTCTTCCTCCCTAAGATATCCCAGTGCTGCCTCACATACAGAAGTATCTCAACTCAGTCAGGTATATAGAGGAGCTACAGAAGTTTGTAGAGGATGACAACTACAAGTAAGTCAAATAAAATAAAATTTATGAACTGGTCAATATTCGCAACTGTTCTCAGAATTATATAGAAGTTAATTCATACCAATTTGAAAATGTCATTTTTACATAGGTTGTCACAGAAGATTGAGCCTGGCACCAGCACTCCACGAGCCAATGCCTCCAAAGAGGACCTTGCTGGTGAGTTTCAGAGTACATTTGTTGTTTGTTGGCTGAATGTAGTACAATAATTATTGCTTTGAAATATATGGAACGGTATCTTACTATGATTTCGTATCATAAAATGTCATATTGATCCATACATTTTTTCTTCATCAATAAATGTATTTGATTTGAATGAATTAGATTATTGTAGAACCATGGGAAAATATCATGTGTAATTTGCAAGTTGTTAAATTTGACTTAATCTGCAAAGATTTACTTAAAATGCATTTTAAATTATTTGAAGAAATTTAGTTTAGTCACACACTTTGTTGGGATTTAATTGTTTTTTTTCACATCTCACTCTTCTACACAGGTCAGGAAGCGTCTGCCTCTCCGCTCTGTGGACGTAAATCCACAGTCACAGCTGAAGGAAGTAAAGGCCCTGCTACACCTCCCTCCCCCAGGAACCTGCTGCCCTATGGACACAGGAAGTGCCACAGCCTTGGATACAAGTCAGTTCTTGAATTGAAATCAATCACTTATTCCTTTATAGATGTGGATGAAGACTAATGCAAAGACATTGACACGTCTAACAATAGTCCCATATTTTTCTTTCTGTGTCCACTTGGTTTTGATCTCCTTAGCTTTATTCATAAGATGAATACAGTAGAGTTTAAAAGTGCTACGTTCCCCAATGCTGGTTCCCGCCACCTGTTGGATGACAGTGTGATGGAGAGCCATAGTCCTACCAGGGCACAAGCAGAGAGTTCAACTTTGTCCAGTGGTATTTCACTCGGTAAGAGACGGATGAAATGAAGCTCTCGTCATGGACAACAAAGTTTGTATTTTGTTTGACATGTAAATGTAACTACAAGGTACATTTTTGAATCTGTTCTTAGGGAGCAGTGAGGGCTCAGAGTTAAGTGAAGAGGTGTCTTGGCCAGCATTTGAGAGGTAATGTTGATATCCTCATGTCGTCAGTGTTCTGTCATTACATTCCCATATAAAATCATAAAAGACTCCCATCCTCCCTCCAGTTGTCTAATATTAGAAGTTCTTTCCTCAAGACACAACTATGCAAATGGTGTGCTATTAATGCACACACGACATGCAGCGCAAGCTTTGCTTCAAGCTTTCCAGAAAGGTCATCATGCCTCATCCCTCCACCACTGCTCTCTGCCTTCAGCAAAGACGCTTCTGCTTCTCCGGCAGTCTGGAATGTATTAAGCGCTTAACAGTTCAATCCCCTAACCTGTAGTCCCAATCAGCCAACAAATGTCTGGTGAAACAATCAACAGTGAAATCAAGACTCTCGGTTTAAACTCTAGTGGCCCTAAAAATCTCAACCTCTGCTCCAAAGCTTCATTTCTTCAAACTCTTGAATAACCCTCTTATTAGTTTTTCGTCTCCTCCATCTAGCCCTAACCCATTCAGTTGGAAGGAAAAAAAACAAACAAAAAAAAGCACCAGCACAGCCTTAACAGTGTTCCGTGCCCCCTATCCTGTCCTATCTTATCCTATTCTGAACAGGACTCGGTTCTATCACTCTCTGGGCCCAGTGACCCGTGTGGCCCGCATCCCCTACAGAGGAGTCCTGAGGCCCAGCAGGTATACACATCTCGACCGGAAAAAACAATCTGAACTCAACCAAAACCCTCTCTTATTCTCACCTCATGGCCCTTGGTTCCTGCCAGGGGCTGCTGTGTGCTGGTGCATAGAGTGTGTGTAATACTGGGATAATTTTGTGGACGGTGTGTGTGTTCCAGTGAAATCACAAATTAGGTGAAGGGTTCTATTGTGAAGTTATGATTCTATGTATAATCTGCCTGTTGCTTTCTTGGACTTCTTGCATCTCTCACGAATAAACATACACACAGTTAAGTTTGAAGTCGGACTAAACCTCCTCTTTTTTTCAAAGATCATTTTCAAATTGGAGGTAAAATTAGTTTTTACAGTCACGCTTAGCTCCATATGTTACCAGAACCTACTAATACATCCTGAAAACTAAAATAGAGAGGAACTGACTCTTCAGGATTATTCAAGCTAATTCTAGATGAAATATCAAGCTTCCCTGGAAATCATGCACTGAGGGATGGGTCTCTTTTGTGTTTCCTTCTGTCTATTAGGCCTCACTGAGCTTCTTGTTCTGACTATGCACACAGAAACAATATTCACACCAGCCTGTGCACCTCTGCTCTCCTCTCTTTAGACAGACATGCAACGTTTTGCAACTTTGAAATTGAACTGTGTGAAGAACAGATGAAAATGATTGCCGTTTTAAAATCATTACTCATCGAGCAGAGTTGAAAGTAGCAGGTCAAGGATTGTTGATTGCGTGCACTTACTCCTAGTTCAGATCTGATTTAATTGTGTGTGTGTTTGTGTGTGTGTGTGTGTGCACACACACACTTGCATGCATGGCCGTGCACGTGGGCCACATACATGACATGCATTTTACGTGCTCATGTTAGTTTATAGAGCCAGTGATATTTTGTCGTTTTCCCTTGTAGCTCGGCTGAGTCAGAGGAGCTCGCAGTCCACTTGTATCCTGGAGCAGTCACAGTGCAAGGGGTGTTAAGAAGGAAGACTGTACTCAAGGAGGGCAAGAAACCAACGGTGAACAATCCCTCAATGCACTTCCACATGTGTGAATATATCTATTTTGTGCACATCCATCTTTCTGTTAATTCCTAATGATTAGTGTACTTTTGTTTCCCTCTTACAGTGCTTACTCTACCTTATCAAAAGGCTTTTTTTGTCTTGAGATTATCCTTTTCCAGTTTGGCTGGGAACACATTTTGAAATTGTTACTCATTTATAATTACTCATTTTTTTCATCTAATACATTTTCCCAAGTTAGTCATGTAGGTTTTCCCCTGCAGAGATAATAAGTAGCAAGCTCACAAACAGCATGCCTCTTTTTTACAAGTTTGTCTTCTCTCTCATGAGCTCACATTTCTTGCATCGATATTAACATTTTCCGAGGCGCATTTTTCAAACTTATGACATCAAAACCATGTTCACAATAGGCCTTGACAATAAAAAATTGCCATTTTTGCAGGATTTCTTTTTAAATCATGAATGACGTAACTGCAGTTCCACTAAATCCATCCAAGTAAATTCTCTAATCTACGTTTATCATGCTCAGTTTGTTGGTTTTCTTGCCTCTCATCCAAGGGTTGACCATCTGATCTTTATTCACTTATTAGTTAAATACAGAATCTCCCAAAATCACAGGTTTTGGGGAAACAGTGATCTCCCTCATGTGGGTCTGTTTTGTATTGCAGAAAAAAAGCACATTTGTGTTTTTTTTTGTTTTTTTTTTATTATTTTTTGCTCATCTTCAATGGATGACAACAGAATGATGTCTTCACATTCACTTTTGAAATCATAGTTTACCTTGAGTTTAGTGAAAATATGAGATTAGGAGGTTTGACTAAAAAGCTTGTGACAATAGAAGTGCCATTTAAGCTGCTCCTGGTCCAGTAATCAACATGCAAATATGTGCGATCTTGAATGCTCCAAATCCTAAGTGAAGTAGGAAACATCCTGGGTTTAGCAAAGAAACATTTAAATAAGATATTCACATGTATTTGTATTCTACCAAGTATGTTGAGAGGAGGAGTAAGTAACTCAACTTTTTCCCCCCATTAAACCACAACCGCATTATATTTTGCACATATTATCTAACGGTATACACATTCAGATCAAATTTCTCTTATTTTCAAATAAGTTCTGCTGATGTCTTTGGTACTGAATAGAATCTCAGGTCAAGTAGAATTGGGACTGATTAGAATAAGATTGTTCTAGACCCTTTTAAAAATACGATGGCTCCTCAGTTTTTCTAATCGGGCTGTCTCCCACCATTCATTATTGCATGTCTAACCTTTCCTCAGAAAGTTTGACACAAGAAGTGGAGATGTATACTAAATCTAGTTTAAAAATTATCGGAAAGCTTTTGACTGCTATGTTAAAGTCAGTCTTTGACGGTTTTTTGACTGCAGGTGGCATCTTGGACCAAATACTGGGTGGCTCTCTGTGGAACCCAGCTTTACTATTACCCTGCCAAGTCTCTGAAGGCCACTGAAAGAAAACATGTAAGTCTCACTAGCGCACGCAACAAACATCCCCCAACCCCCTCCACTCTGTGTGTCACTCATGGAGGTTTTACTATCAGGTGGGAATAATCCCATAAAACCTCTGATGCAGAGAAGTAAACTCAGAGGCATCTGAATTGCTCTTGTGTTCAGAAATGAATGTTACAATTGACACATTCCCCCAAGGCGAAATCACTTTAATATAATGATGGGTTTTCACATCTGATAGCCATTACTTGATCACACTATTTCTACAAAATAAACTCTAGGCCAAACACTGTGGTTCTTCATGTGGTTGGTATGCACAAAATAGGGGAAATGACTATAATAAAAAGAGAAACAGCCCTGCACATATTTAATGTTGTTTTGATGCTAATTAAAAACAAACCAAGGGTGTGTTTGCAGGCTATCAGGATACAAGTATCTTTGTGTGTTTGAGAGCTTTGGCTGTCTCAGTTTGGCCATTTAGGGAAACTTCCCAGGGGTTAAGAGGAGAGAACCGGGGATGGAGGAGCTGGGATGGAGAGAGGGCAGGAGGCGCTATGACAACCGGAATAGTAGCGTTAAGTGGACACAAGATGCTATTAATGTGCTGTGAATAGGGGGTCTTGGGAATGGAGGGGCAGACAGATGTTAGCACTCACAGAATAATGAGAATAATGACATCACTGCAGGCTGGTGTGTCAGTCAAAGGCTAATGAGAACCTGGTGGGGAGCGCAGTGCTTCGGATAACATTCAGATGCAACAATCCCGACAAACATTAACGCTACTTACATCTGTCCTTTGCTCAGTTCAAGTCGACGTCCAGTAAGTGTGTGTGTGTGGTGGGTCTTATGGCCATGATGGCTGATGATCCGGAGCATCCTGATGTCTTCTTGTTGACAGACTCTGAGCAAGGTGGGACACAAACACAAACACACAAATACAAAAGCAGCAATTGTATGACTAATACAAGTAGTCATGCCTTTGTTAACTGATGGCGTGAAAAGCTAATGTGGGTCAGTGGAATGTGGTTTTAATGATGACATCACCTGCACATGTTCACATCGATTCACATCATACCTATCTGAGCAAGTAGCTAATCAGTACAAGAATGTGGATGGCCTAGTAGTCATGTAGGGCTTTCTTCATTTTTACAGGCGTACAACATCTTAGGTTTAGAAAATGTAATGACTATATTTTCAAGGTTCAGACATGGTTCCTGCATATCCTTGAAAATAAACATAAATGAAAACATAGGATGAGATCCCATTATCCTGTTTGCTCGTGGAAGATTCTCTTTACTAGTCAAGAGACACTTGTGGAATTTATCCCCCATGGATTTCTAAAAGACTGGGTAATGTCATTAAAACCTTTGCAAACAGCATTGAATCACTGTATCCAAAACAAGTCAGTCACTAATCAGTTACTGAAACCATCTGTTTAAAACTGGTTGCATAAATAGTTTGGGAGAAAAAAAAAAACTCCAGAAGTGCATCTTAACATGGACCCTTCTTGGAACGCAAGGGAAAATGTATAAACAACAAATGAAAGTACATCAGAAAGGTTTACACATCAGATGCATCCAACCTGCTATGTTAGTAGTTCTGCACATTGCTCTGCTTTGCAACCTTTCATTCTCACTTCGGTTTCAAAGTATAATCTGACCCCCTGTCAGTCTTCCCCTTCTCTGTTGTTTTCTACTGTATGCAAAATGTATGAAGTCAGTGATGTCGATTTCTCTTGAAAATGTAGTCTTTTATTTCAGTTAGAACGGCAGTACATCGTTGACTTATCTGCAAATTGAATTTGCATCTACTGCTAATTGTTCAACATTGCCTGGTGTTTTCGAAGAGACTTTAGATCTCAGTCTCTTTGTCTTTATTGACGTTTGCCCTTGTAGGAAACACCTACAAATATCAAGCAGGGAACCGAATGAATGCATTGCTCTGGTTCAAACATCTAAGTGCTGCCTGTCAGAGCAATAGACAACAGGTGAGGCAACACACAAACACATACACACACACATTCACACCGTGAAAAGATAATCATACATAAATGATCTTGCACTGCTTATAGGTGCCGGCTAATCTGATGTCATTTGAATGAGCAATGCTGAGGAGAACTGCGTAAAACTGAACAAGAGATGAGGAGCGAAGAGGAATTGGAGGAATGACGCAGTAGCAGGAGCTTTCACTGCCATGAGCCCTGTCGCCGATTCTCCCATTACAGCCCTGGCCTCACTGCAGCCCCACTTGCCACCACTGCCTTAACTAGAGAACTGTGTGTTTGTGTACGCACGTGGATGTCTGTTTCTGTCTCTGTCTGTGTGCGTTTGTGTGCGTGTGTCAGTGCGTGTGTGTGTGCGCGCGCGCGTGCATGCGCACGTGTGTTGAAGTGACTGGTTCGAAAGTATTGACTACTGAACAAGGAAATGCACCACTGTCTAGTCTCCTATTTCCTATCCGTGCTCAGCACTTCAGTGGAGGCACCTAATGTCTCCCTGGCACAGACTCTTTGAAAAGACATTAAGGATCCTCGTCTCTTGCAAGGGGCCAACTATTTTTTATTTCTGTTATCACCACGTTCAGATTCAAGATATCTGCCTTTTAATCGACACAAAGTCACTCAATCACAGTGTGTACACTCACATTGGACTAACCCATTGGACTTAAAAGGGTTTGAAACACATTCTTTGTATTACCGATTGGGTTTAGACTTTCACAATAGACATTGATGGTCTCTTTATTCACTTGGCTTGGAATCACAGGAAGATTTACCTGAACCTTGCACACTCCCTTTCGCACACAGGCCTCTTTGATTGCATTGTCATAAACATAAGGGCTCTGATTCGCAATTGATTCCAGCAGAAGCAATCCCCTCTCCTGAATGTATCTTAGTTTTTTTATTACAGAATAGTCCTCATTTGTCCCTGTTAGTCACATGTTTTGGGTGCAAGTGTGTATATTCCTGTAGCAACACTGGGTGGATGTGGATTTGCTTTGATCACAGGAATCTTCTATGTGTTCCACATCGGTACTATAATCCCAGAATCTAAGCTAAAATAATGTGATGAATGGATGGCTGAGTCCTTTGTATCCCTTTATACAAACCTCTCCTTTGCTTTCTTGAGGTTCACCGCCGTTGGTTGCTCTACATTGGCTGCCAGCTGTTCCAAAAACTGATGCCAGACAGACTGACACTCACAAAACACTACAAACTTGAGAATGTGAAACTCGGCAGTAAAGAGATAGCAACACAGACTCGTGACACACAGAGGCATCTCCTCTTCTTGTTGCTAAACAAGGTCAGAGCCGCTGGTGTGGAGCAGGCACTCAAAGCTACCTGGAGCCATAGAGTAATTTTTAAATTGTATTTGTGTGATATTTTTTTTTTTTTTCTTCTTGTGTTGAGGTTTCATTTTTCAATATTTGGGAGGTATGGTGCAGTTCACAGTATTACCAAGTGGTCAAAGATTGCACATTAATGTAGTTTTGATGTTACATTTGAATGTTACATTTTGTTTTTGTGGAGCGGGGTTGATTCTTTCAGTCATTTTGAGTATTTTACCTGCAGATTTTATGTTTTTTCCTTCATTTGATTACCAGTAGCCCATTCAGTTTTAGTGACTAAAGATATTGTCTGATTTGGAAAGGAATAAGCACCTTGGTTATAAATAGTGCCAAGTGATGTTGTCATCACAACAAAACTTTCGAGAGTGGGCAGCAGCTGAATTACATGTAGATACTGATATATATCAGCAGGAAGACATTGGTTTAAAGTCCCCTCTCTGCATCCCAGATATTTGTGTGCCACAAACAGGCTATTACTGTGATTTATATGGACTGTTTTGTTTTTAAACAAACTAACATGATCAGACTCACCTGATGAGAGGTGTTATTGTCTGAAAATTCATCAGATTCTGATCTCCTGTTTTGTGAACACTTGTTTACATTGTATGTTTACATGATCTTTTGCCCAACGACATAATCCATTCAGTTGTTCACCAAAGGACAATTAAGAGTTCAAGTTACTATTCTGAGTTGATGAAGGGTGACAGGAAGGAGATGTGAGCATATCCAAACTGCGGGTAGTGTGTCCCCAGTAATGTGTGTCACTAACACAGTTGTCCTGCAATGTCAGACGACCTGGGATGTCTGGGTTACCCAGTATAGGTCAAACAATCTAGCAATGGAGACAGTCAATTTTGACACTCATGAAAAGCTCTTTGTATATTACCTTTTCTAATGGAGCAAATATAAAACTATGAAAGAATGAGTGAGGAAGCCAAAGATGGACACAATGCAGCAGTTACTCCAAGTTTCTGTGTGCATGTGCTTATTTTTTAAATATTGTAATTCAAAGCAAGATGGGCAATCCCTCAAGGCTGCTGTCCCTGCTAAGCAGCGATGGAATCAGCTTCATAATCATTTGTGTGACTGACAGCCAGCTTGTGATGTAATTGGATGCTAGAGTGTGTAAGAAGATTGGACGCTTTCACGACTGTGTCAACAGGAATTGGTGAAAGGCAATGTGGGCCCTCAATTTGGCCCTTGAAGAATGAACAGCAGAGGTTATAATGTCACAAATCCGAAAGCTGAAACTCTATTCGATGATTATCATTTCTGGTATTAGAATATTGTTTGACGGGAGTCGGAAAAGACTACTAATGAAATATATGAGGTAGAGTTAATGGGGGATCCGGTTTAAGAGATGACGGACTTCACTGGTCAATAAGTCCATCTAACAGCCAGTCACAATGTGGTGCCTCCCAAAAGGAATCTACATAAAGCTGGTGTAGTTAAATACAAATGTTTCAGAGTCTCTTGACAGTCAACATCGCCACCAAAATCTCTTCCCTCAATAAACTTGACCTAATGTCTGGTTAAAATAATGAAAACAAAAACAAGATGCTGAGATGTGTGTTTATGTAGAGCTAACCTCTCTGAAGGGCTTTTATTTGATTTGTTTTCCCCACATGAAATACTGAAATTCTGTCTGCTACTTCTTTTGAGTTACCATGCTTTTGTTTTTGATTTATATTCTGTACAAAATGTGGTTCAAGTAAGAGAAAAACCTGTTCTTTTTTTTCGTTTGTTTGTATTGTGGTCTTAATCCACTGATTTCATTCAGGCCAGTCACTAGTAACATAAGGCCTTAGACTATTTTTTGACAATTCTAATTAGAATGGAGGGAGAAAAAAAATCAAATGTAAGACTCCTCATTTGGGATCATTTATAGCCATTTAGCTGAAACTTGATGCCGTGCTTCATAAAACTTTTTCAGAGCTCATAGCGATTCCTATGTAAACAATTATGCTGTCTACCTGCATAAGATGTATTTCGAGTGAATCTGCCATCTGCATTTATTTTGTACAGCAATGGAAAAGCTTTGATAGTTGAGATGAAGGTTTCAACCAGATGCTTGTTGTGTTTACCCTCGTTTTGGGAAGTTAAACCAATGAAAATCCTGCCTTCTGTATGCTCGAATGGCACTACTCACTGTTTATCAAGAAACTCAACTTTAGTTCAAAGTTATTGAAGGTAACGAAGGTGATGACATTTAACATTACCCTTTACCTGGATCTGTGTTTGTGTTCCTGCGTGTATGTTTGTATGTATGTGTGTATGCGCGTGTGTTTGTGCGTGTGTCTGCCCATGGCATGCCAGCCACAAGCGCTGTGACCTCACTGCTGAGTGATGCGCTACCTGGTGTGAAGACTGAACCAATAAACTCTGGCCTTTTTACTCCATCTGTCAGTTTCATGCTTATTGATATAGAATGTGTATGTGTGTGCGTTTTGGATAGGGGGCATTTTATTCAGTTTAGTCTCATTATTAACACGTCCTCTTTACATATCCAAATACTGTACCAAGTTGAGAAAAAAAGGTTGATACATTAAAAGAAATGTCAAGGTTGTTTGAAGAGCATAGGTGTTTTTGTGTTTTGTTTTTAATGACTCACAAATGAACAGTTAATTTCATTTCTTCAAGATTTCTGCAGCATTTTTAATTTGAGTCCAGTTTTGCCCCCCTCTCCCATATGTATGCTTTTAGTTATACAAGGGACAGCTGTTTCTTAATTATTTTTACAAAAATGGGTCAAAATAAAAGGTTATTCGGTGCCCCTAATCAGCTTAAATGTGAGTGGGTAGAAGGGTCAAAAAGTAAGGCAGTGTTTTGACTTCTAGCAAGTGTACATTTTGTCTGCAGACTTTATGACTTTAAACATTGTATAAGTTAAGATAGGATAAACTTAATTGATCCCCATTGGAGAAATTCAAGTTATGTCAAAAAAACGAAATAAATATGAATATAAATAGGCAGAAGACAGACGATAGCAAGACAAAAAAAAAATCCAAGAATAAATAGACAGCAGAAAAAAGGGAGACTATGTCTTACTTACTTGATGATTCATGGTATAAAGCAGATAAATTTTTGGAGGATGTTATCTTAAATAAGGTGTGAATAACTTCTGGTTACACGCACAATATTGTACTAAATAAAACATGAGCTCTTAAACCGATCCTCCAAAAGTACTATAAGTGGGTTTACTCGCGATCAAACGCTGCCACCTGGCGGCTGCCGGAGGGAGCGACCAGAGGAGGAACTGTTTCGGAAGTGAACACAGCTAGTAGAGAAGGAATAGGGCGGAGGATAGTCAGCTACCGCGGCGGTTGAGAACATGATAAACCATTTTGACTTTTTGGGTTAGAGCCAATGCACAGCGTTAGTATTGCACCACTTTTATGGTCACTTGATGAGTACTTTGTGAGCAAATGGCAGCAAGGTAAGTGTACCCGGTCGTCGGCTAGTAAACATCACATAGGACCGTCGTTAGCTAACCTGTCAGCTAGCTAACCTACCCGAGCAAGGTGCAAGGAGGGTTGCTAAGCAGCTAGCTATGCCCCGGTAGTTAGACACTACCGTATGGTAACGACGATGTGGGTTTATTAAGATAAAACTAAGAATTTCTAATCAAATCAACCACAAGTGTCGTTTCAACTGCATGTTTCCGTGAGAAATGGACAACCCCTGCCTTTGGCTTAAAAAAGCAGCAACATAATGAAAGACCGATTGTGTTGAGGTAGCGATTGCCTGCGTGGCCAGACCTGTGTCAACACCGGCTGAGACTTAACTCAGAGTGTTGCGGGCGGATAGCTAGTTCCTTGTGTCGAATCTATGCTTGTTAGCCTAACATGCATCGTTATTAACGCAAAGTGAAGAGTTTTTAGTCGTTTTCTGTGGTTCGGAATTCTACATGTTGCAGTCGACGAGCGACATTCACGCTTGCCTAAAATTTAGCTTCGCAGTCAGGAAAAAAAACGTCCTCGATTTTCAAAGGCTTGCAGGCTGTTTGTTAAGATTTAAAGAGCTTCGCTATGTCCGCTACCTAACCAGACCCCTCTGCACCACACTTTGACCGTGCATGCTCCACATTGTCACCATCCCGAAGTAAAAAGCAGATTGCTCACTTCCGTAGTGTCCCGCTCGTGATGCATCGTAGTTCACAGCCGATTAGAATGTTGTAAAAGCTTGCAAGCGTCCCTTTCGACAATGCAAGCTATGTCTGGATGAGTACTTGGTAGTGTAAACAGACACACACGTTTGAATTGTGCAGACTCTGTTGAGTGCTGTAGTTACCCATGCAGGAAAGCCTTCAACTGTAATGCGGTACTGGGTCATCGCCTGCCCTGAGGCACAGACTGATAGGATGGGCAGCAAATCAATCTGTTTTAACTCTGCATATTATTGATGGTGATTTTTTTTTCATCTCTCTTTCTCTCTCTCTCTCTGTCTCTCACTCCCTCCCTCCCTCCATCGTATTCCTCTCCAACCCTCTCTCAACCATCTGCTTTTCTCTCTCTCCCTCCGCTGGGTTCTCAACTCTTGCTAGTGAAAATGCTGTCCCTTTCACTTCTCTATTCAGGTGGCCGAATCACATTTTAACTACTGGACACAGGAAGTAAAGTGCACATCAGTCGACATTCCTGTCTGACAAGGCAGGTGACTGGGAGTTGCAGTGGTCATGCATCAAGGGTGAAGCGTGGGACAAGCACAACTTTGGGTGGACTGGTTGGTGAGGAGATGAAACTCAAACAGCGCATGGTGGTGCTGTGTGCCGTGCTCCTGCTGCTGGGCCTGGCCAAGATTTTCCTGCTAGATGGAGGTGAAGGGTCTGCATCAAGCAGACGTGACCTCAGGGCATTTCGCAAGGTTGGCATCCCAGTTGCACTGATTCTAAACAAGACAAATGTAGCGAGTATAAAGTTATACCGAAAAGTGCTTGCAATATTTTCAGATAGGAAACTGCACAATATCAGTACTATTGTCACACTCTAACAGATGGAAGCCGGCCTTTCTCTGTCTCGGGGAGCTCGCCTCACTCACACCCTTCAGTCACCATGGGAAATTGCAAGTCAGTGGGTGGGCCCGAGAGAGGTGTACCCCGAAGAGACCCCTGAACTGGCTGCCGTGCTCACTGCCCTCAGCACTGCCAGGATAGAGCAGGCAGATGTTGGCTATAAAGGAACACAGCTCAAAGCTCTGCTGGTGCTGGACGGAAGACAAAAAGTGGTCTTCAAACCCAAGAGGTCAGATATTTTTAAAGTGTCACAAGCCCCCATGCATGGCAAGATGGGTTGTACACACACACACATTTTTTCCATTAGTTGATGGATGCTTGAATATGTGTACTCCATAAATGATCTTTACTTTGGATAATAGTGTGATTAGTTTGAGTCATATTCAGGGATGAAATTGAATTGATCAAAATGAATTTTTCAAGATATTTGTACCTTTATATGACATTAGGTTGCATTTCTTTGAATTGTGGACATTTTGGGGTTTCAAACAAATTTCAGGACATTTTCTAAATGTATCTGCTTCAATGATGAGTTCTTACACCCCCTTTGATGGTGTATTTGTTGAATGAAAAATCATTTTAAATATAAATCTATTCAGGATAGTAAACAAAATAAGAAGCAAAGTGACTTCCTCAAAACCAAATATTGTTCATATCAAGATTTAAGAAAGTATGTGCTTGATGAGATGGATCTTTATTCCCAGAAGCCACTGTTGTGGGACTAAGATCATAATAATTAGTTGTGATAATATATTGGCTAAGCAAGACTTGTTACAATTGTTTATTTTACAGCAGTGCAAATTCAAATGTTTGTGTTCAGTTCAAATTTATTCAATTCTAACACCATCTTCACAGGAGGAGAAATTGATTGCTTTATATAGTTTGCTTAGGTTGTCACAAACCCCCATAACAAAGATCCTGTGAGATTTGTTGAACAGTGTCTTTAACAAAACTTAAAATTCTCTGTCGTCCCACTAGATGTGCATATTTTCGATTTTCTTTGGGATTTATTTTGTCGTCATCAAGGGCCAAGGGAACTAACATCTGATTTTTGTGATTTATACCAAATAATTGATGAACTGAGGAAGAAGAAATGAGTCAAGATTCTTGGTTGTACATCAAAATTTGAGTTATTCAGAGTTTTTAATTTTTGTCATTTGTGCCTTCACTCAGATATAACCGAGACTACATAGTTGAAGGGGAGCCATATGCAGGTTATGACAGACATAACGCTGAGGTGGCAGCTTTTCACCTGGACAGGTGTGTAAACCCATGCCTGTTTGCGGCGATATATTTTCGGAACGTATTTGACTCGCCAGTGAATATTGTAGTGACATGTGTTGTGGCTTCATTTTCTCCCCAGAATCCTAGGGTTCAGAAGAGCACCTTTAGTCGTGGGAAGATTCGTAAACCTGCGGTCAGAGATTAAACCCGTGGCCACAGACCAGCTGCTCAGCACCTTCCTCACACAGGGTTAGCATCATATCCATTTTCATCCCTTTTTTGCAAATCTCATTACAAGTATGCCTCCTGTGAATTAGTTCTCCATCCACTTGCTCTGTTTTGATAAGTTTTCAGTCTGTTTTATTTCAGTTGCACTTTTAAATATGTTTTTGTATATGATTTACTGTCCTTTGTACCTTTGAAACTTTAAAAACCTCCGGAGGAACCTCTCAATGTGACACATGCCTACCTGAAGTTACTCTATTCCACCAGCTTGTCCTAAACTAACAAAAACATTGACACGTTGCGATATAAAATTATACTTTTAAGACAAGTCCACCTGTTTCCTAGGTGAAACAGAAATATTAAATGAAAATGCTTGTCTGTGGTTTTTCCACTGGGAACCAAGTGACTGTTTGATTCCAACCTTCCCCATTAGCCATTTCTTATTTGAATGTAGAGTGGAGATATTTTTATTAATCTCCATTTTATCTATCCAGGTAATAATACATGCTTCTATGGAAAGTGTTACTACTGTCGAGAGACCGAGCCAGCATGTGCGGAAGGAGAAATGATGGAAGGATCATTAACCCTCTGGCTTCCTGATGTCTGGCCATTACAGAAGCACAGACACCCCTGGGGACGCACATACAGAGAGGGAAAACTAGCCAGGTAGGTTGAACACGTTAACCGAATAGAAGACCGAGAAAACAGTGCTAATCAAAACAAACCTCATAACACCGAACCGCAGGACATTGAAACAGGTCTGGTCCATCTCTTTTACAATTTTTTTTGAAAATTGGGTCAAAGTTTTTGACATGTTAAAACATGTTTACTCCTGAAAGAACCCTACAAGCAGTTTATTTTTTCATTCATTCATTTCATATAACAGCATTTTAATACGATATTAATTTGCATATATATGTGTGTCTGAAACTTGGTGGAATTTCACCAAAGGACTGGCTTGGATAAAATCAACCCAGTCACTACTAGTCTTCACACTTCGATCATTAATCAGTTAAATCAACAATCATTAAGATTAAATGTCTTGTGCACACTCCCAGTCCCCAGGTAGACAGGCAAGTTACTAAAATGACTAGATTGTATTAACCAGAAGTGTCGGGTTTGTTGGAGTGTGTTACATGAAAAAGTGGCTTGAAGTATTAATACATTAACAGCTTTGGATGTCTAAGAACAGGATGTCTAAGTTAAACAGGAAGTAAGGGCAAATATGTACCTTTGGATGACAAACAACTGCTCCTGGGCATTTGCACGGACTTCTTTCTCTCTGTTTTTTTTTTTTTTCCCCCTCAGGGTTTCCCATATGTGAATATGAAAAAGAAAAATGAGAAAGTTTCACACAAAGTTTCATACAAAGTTTCTGTTTTCACTCTGATTGTTTTCCCCACCCATTCTGGGTGTCTGTGCTTTTCTTCTGTTCTCTACAGTTTGTCCATACCATACATGTCAGTATGTGTATCTTATGTCCCAGGCTTTGAAAATTTACACATACACAGATTGAAACCCTGTTGTTTTTGTCTAAATGTTTTTGTTTTTTTTTCCTTGTTTGTCGTAAGCCCACCCGTCCATCAGGAAAAAAAAATTCACTGGTTCACTCACTGTCTACCAGCTCCTTCATGGTGATGTTGGTGGCTTTGAAAAACAAAACCCTCATATTTTTCAGAAATTTTCAAGAACTTGTTTTTTGAGGCTCTAGAATATCCTCTAACTCAAGGAGATTTGTAAATTTACCACCTCTGTACACAACACTGTGCCCCCATGTTGAAATATTAACACATCAGATATAAAATAAAGGTATCATGCCTTTTGATGCCTCTCCACCATGTCGCTTGGATTTCATGGTAGTTATTTTAAATCACTTCAGAGATTATTAGGAGATTAAGTAATTAAGATGTATTCAAAACGATAAACGAACAGACCTATGCACTTGCACACTTCTGATCTCATACTCATACACAGAAAACCTGTTGGAAAATCGTTTGCATTTCTAAATGTGCTGACTAATATTCTTTATATTTTTGAAGAAAAGCAAAGATGACTATTTATTCATGTCCTGTGAGGCTGAATCTGTGATGACTGACTAAACAATATATTCTGAATGTGTGCATACAAGGTTTTTAAATATTTATTTCATTATCGAATGGTTCTAGACTGCTGTACCCCCCTTTTACTGAAGTTGGTGAAATTGTGTGTGGATCTGTTGTCTAGATGGGAGTATGATGAAAGTTACTGCGAGGCAGTGAAGAAAATGCCTCCATATGACGCTGGGCCGAGGCTCCTGGACATAATCGATACAGCCATATTTGATTATCTGATTGGGAATGCCGATCGGCATCACTATGAGAGTTTTCAGGATGATGGTGGCGCCAGTATGCTCATCCTAATGGACAATGCAAAGAGGTGAGTAGTAATTTATTAAAAATTGCTTACAAAAGAAGGGATATTCACATTATCCATCACAGGTTTTTGTATCAGCCCTAAACTAAAGCACATATTTGAATAACCTCTGAATATCAACGTAACAGACCCCCCTCCTAAATATAGAAATTTTTCCCACTCCTTGCCAACCTATCAAACTGTATAGTAAATAACTGAATCTGTAAATTCAATGATACAAGAATTTTGATTTATAACAGTTTTAAAATCTTGGTGTATATTCAAAAAAATAATTTCTTTGCAACATTCTTTAGATTCAGATTGCAGAAACTTGACACATTTGATGCAACCCAACTATCCCTTCAACAACACTGATGTGAAAGATGGATCTTTTTGTGGTCTTTCCACAAAAGGTTTTTTCCCCCCTACAGTCGCCCACGGGGGGCCAGAGCTGCTGTCAGTCATCATACAACTTTATCATGAAGAAGCTCAAAACACTTTGTCATGCCAGGATCTCAATGCCTTTGGGTTGAATGCATTTAAACAAGAATTCCCTGGAAAAAAAAAAAAACATTATGTGATTTTTAAATATTTATATCTATATATACATCAAAATCTCAAGTTGTTAGTCCTCTACATTTTGTTAATATGGAGAATGAGGATAGTTTTTATTCATCTAGTTTGGTGTGTGTCTATATGTGTGTGCTTGCCCATGCAAATATTAAGTTTAAACTTTCTGAGTGCATTGTACTTTTACTGAAAGTACTTTTGAAAAGGAAGAAGACATTAATCCTTGTCTAATAGTTTTTTGTTGTTTCTCTTTCAACAAGTGATTGCTTGTTAATCTGAGCAAGACCTGTTTGCCTATCACTGGTTGGACTGCCCGCCAAGCTGCAGGTTGTTTAT
The DNA here is from genome assembly GCF_037954325.1 of Fistularia commersonii. NCBI lineage: Eukaryota > Metazoa > Chordata > Actinopteri > Syngnathiformes > Fistulariidae > Fistularia > Fistularia commersonii. The sequence goes on along the minus strand of NC_141299.1, from coordinate 6,378,208 downwards.
GGTCAGGGTAACTTAACTGTAGGACAGTATGCTGGAACTCCAAACATGTTCAAACCAGAATACATGAGCAAGGAAATGCAAGACATGATGCTGTTAAAGCAGTGTAATCTTAAAACAACCACCTTACAATTTTTTTTTCTTCTCAGTTGCTTTCAGTCCAAGGTCATCATGGCATTGAGCAGCTGCATAGTTCCAGATGAAATGAGATCACTTTAGATAGTTGATCACAATCTTGTTAAGTTCAGATGTTTATTGTTCTCACCTGATGGAGAGAGAAACTCAACAAATTATGATGCATTTGTCAAATAAGCATCATAACACTCTTCTAGAGTGTTATGAGAGAAAGGGAAATTTCCCTTTTAGACTCTTAACACAGTGCCAGATTGGATATTGCACATCATGCCAGTCAAAGCATCTTTAATGGCTGTGTGCTAGCATTTTTTTGTCACTTTCCATGGGACTTTTCTGCTGTGTTGCTGTAACTGAAAACTGGGCAGAATCCACTGATAGATTGTGAGTCTCCTTTGTTGCCGTTTAGCCATACAGTGGCTACCCAAGTATTCAATGGATCCCTAGTTACCAAGGCGTTATTGTTCTGTTTGATGAATATTTCTACCAGCTACATAAAAACACTACTAAAATCTCTCAACATATAGTCAAAAAAACTTTTCACTTGTAGGCCGCCATTGTCACAATGCTGTCTGGGTAGCGTCGCCACGTAGTATCACTGGGCCCAGTCCCATTCATTTTACCCTACAGCGCAAAAACCTGTTATTTGTGCTACCCTTCCAATTTGATCCCAAGAGAGATGAGAGCAAGAGGAATTACACTGAAGTCAAAATGAAGACGAACAAGGACACAAAACGGCAAAAGTTGTGGAAAGTTGCTGGTGTGCGTGTGGCAACTATGCTGACAAAGAGAGAGCATCTGTTTTAAGGCGCTCCACTTCTTGTCATCACCTTTGCACTGTAGACTTTTAGCCTGCAGTGTTGACTGACCGGGTGACTCGTCATCAGCTTCATCAACCCAGAATGCATTGCCATAGTAAAAAAAAAAAAATAGCTGCATCCGTAGGTTGAAATATGTTATTAATTGCGATTTTTTTTTTTTTTTTTAAATAACCAATCTTAGTGCTTATTTTAACATATTACTAGTATGAGGCAAACATTAAAGCACTTCAGTCCTCCCAGGCAGGGTTCCCCTTCAGACCTTGACCTCATGCATTTTAATCACCTCTTGGCCGCAGTATTTAATTTACCAATGACTTATTTTTTCAATTGTAATCTTTATTTCACCCCCCTCCCCTGTACAGTTTTGGAAACGCAGCCGTAGATGAGCGAAGCATCCTTGCCCCACTCTATCAGTGTTGCATGTGAGTATCCCAAAAAATGATGAGAATTTTTGTTTTAGAACTACAATGTTTTGACATTCTTTTCCTCTCTGCCAGGGTTCGTGTGTCTACATGGAACCGATTAAACCTGCTCAGAGGTGGCGCACTAAGTTCAGCTATGCGTCAGGGTTTAGCATTTGACCCTATTCAACCAGTGCTTGCTGAGACACACCTCGCCGCTCTGGACAGGCGTTTGTCTGGCATCATAGCAACTGTCAAGCAGTGTATAGAGGCACAGGGCCCCGATAACACACTAATAGAGGACCGAATGAACCTCCCCCATCCCTGAAATCAAGGGCAAGGAGAAAATAGGAAACACTCCTGGCCTGCACATTTCCTCCCATGCAGGAGGTGAGAGCAGCACGGAAGGAGTAACATTTTCTAGCCATTTCTCGCAGGAAAAGAAATGCAGAGTTAATGGATCTACAGGGTGCAATGACAACGATATATATTTTATATATTTTATTTTTATTTTTTTTTGCTCGTTTGTCACTCACAAGTCCCAACTGTGACAAGACTGAAATGGCTCTAGGTTCTAGCTGGACTCGAAGGGTTCAAACAGTGTTATCCTCATCTGCATAAACTCTCAGGATCGTCGTGCATGACAGGGCAGTGTCTGCCGTTTGGATAAAAACTCCTACTACTGACCATGAAAAATCTCCTGGTGCCAAATACTCTGTCCCTGATCATCTATCTGTTTGGGGTCGACTAAGGTGTAAGGATCGATCTCAAAAGGATGCGGACACTCAAAAGAGTAGGGTAAAAAGATATGATGCACCATCTGCATTTCAGAGAAAGACTACACCATTGAACTTCTTGCCATTTGACATCTGCAGTCATAAAAAACTGAGCTGCATGTCTGTCTGAGATTTAACTTTATTCCTGCTGAATTATGTACGAGGACGAAGAATCCAATGTGGAACCAAAAACTATTTGGTTTGTGTCAGAAAAAGAAATTTCTCCCCTGCCTCTTCCAGCTGTGTGTACATACTAAACTATGTAATAACAGACTTTAAGATGAAAGAATTTGTGAATTATAATGACACATAAACCTAATGGAAGGTTTTTTTGTGTGTCTGTGTGTGCGCGTGTGTGTGTGTGTGTGTGTGTGTGTGTGTGTGTGTGTGTGTGTGAGAGAGAGAGAGAGCGTGTGCGCGCACGCATCTGTGCGTGTTGGCGTCTGTGTCAGAATGTGGTTACACGTGTGTTTGTTTAAGGAAGGTGCCATGCTGTGCCGTAAAAATAAGAGCGCTACTGAGATTGCAAACTTGAAGAAAAGTTGGAGTGCGGGTGTGGGTTCATCTTTAGCATTAAACTATGATCTATTTAAATGTGATTCCTTCTCTGTGTTCTTTTATTCAGCATAAATATATGTTGCAGTTGTAAGATCTACTCAGACTTTAGCTTGGTGGAAGCACTGTTTACATCAGTGGGTCATATTAGTAACATGCTTGTTATAGTTAAAGCTTTATTCATTATAATGATCATCCCTCTAGTTGAACTTCTTTTCCTTCAAGACAAATTTGAATCAAATGTAAGGATTGCCCAAGCTTATTTTGCATTTCAGTAGTAGTGAAGTCTGGCACTGGAATGAATCCTTACCACTTGACATTTTAATTTACAGTAAAGTCAAAATGGTCCTGTTAACCTGCAGTACCACAAAGGGGAAACCTCGCTCAGAAACGTGTGGCTGTTCCACTCCGAGCCACACTTTTACCTGCTGTTTTATAACATCCCGCCTCTGCTCTTTTGTGCAAGGGACCGATGATGTAGGACACCTCTTTCGTTTAGACTCATCAAGTGTTTTACTGGGAACGTGTATCAAAACAATGAAACTGAAGAAAACCACCCTCAGAAGGTCACGAAGAACATGCCCAGACAAGACTGTCATGTCCTTCCAATGCAATTCAAAACAATTTTAAACTTCTTTCATATCTGTGGGAATTTTTTCCCCCTGTACCTTAGACTGGATTCATTCAGAGTGGGAACTGGCTGATGTTAGGGCTGTGAAGACTTTTTTTAAACACATTAGTCACCATGGGGACATAATTTGATTGTGTGTTTTGATATTGTTTGATGGTTTAAAAGGCTGTCAGTTCTCAGGATTTTGAGTGAAGTTTTCAAAATGGCTCATTATATACTTTTTTTTTATTTATCGGATGGGGTCTGAAGTTACACTGAAATACTATCTAAGACCTCCTTGGCTCAGCTGAAATGTCTCATGGGAATTAAAGGCCAATATCATGATCAATATACAAGTAACAGAACTGAGAACTTGAGATGTTCAGACTCAAAGCACCTCTGAACATCTGCTCTGTTGGCCACTATGTTCAAAGATCCTTAAGTAACAGGTTGCGTGGCGTGTGCATTGTGTGTGCCCTGACAGACTGGTTGGCCTTCCCCCCTCCACTCCCCCACTCCCCCATCGATCTCCCCTTTTTAATCAGTGCTGGTTCGTGGCCGTACCCTTTTCCACCTTCCGCTGGGGTCGGCCATTAATTCAAAAATCCTTTTTTGGCGGCAGATATGGCAACAGGACTTGGAAGACAAAAGGGATTGTCCGTTCCTCCTGCATTTTCTACAATGCAAAGAACTCCCCCACATCTTTTTTGGGAGGTGGGGCAGAGCTTCTGTTATGTCAGCATCACTCCAGGGTCTATGAACCAAAGCCAGTTCTCGGGGAACCATAACATTAATCATTTGGGCAGTGAAGGTCTGACCTGAGCTTGATAATGCATTTGGGGAGGATAGATCATAGCTTTTTAAGGTGGGATGAGTGCAGGAGGGCTGTTGTGTTTCAGAAGGGAACTGGAAGAGATCAAATTGAGACCACAACGTGTTCCCTGCTCTCACTACAGATCACAATGTCATCTGTAAACATCATGGTTCATGGAGATTCCTTTTCCCATCTTAAAGACCCCATTGTAAAAATGAAAATGTAAACAACAGAATAGGACCTGAGAGATAAGTGACAGTATTGATTCTGGGAGAAACATTGCAGTAATTTAAATGGGATAAAACAAAAACAGTTTCTTTTCCAAAGCCAGGGGAAGGGCTCCTGAAGTGTAAGCTTCATTGCTCTCTCTTCAACACACAGGAAGAATATGTTTGGGTGAAAAAGAACATGAGTGTTAATGCACCCCCGAGTATATCACATTTGCCATGTATTCTGTATTTGCAAAACGTAAAAATCAATGTTGCCCAATTCAAAATATTTACTCTGGTACTTTTCTAAATTTGAATTCAGAGCAAAACATGATGACAAGGTCAACATTTAGTTTAAATGTAAACATTGGATGGGTTTTCTCTAAGTCCGATCCTATTTTTGAATTGATAACTGTTTTTTAACCAATTGCTCTTACCTTTAGTTGTAGATGAAGTTCACGTGTTCTATGTTCAAGTTCTTCTTTCCTTTGAAAGGTTCTGCAAGACAGCAGGTTGGCATCTCATTTTAGCGTAGCATAGCAATTGCTATCACTTACCGTGCTGTACTTTCAAAGTCAGAGCGACCCTCGAGGGTCCAAACATTTTTCAAAGCAATCTGGCCTTAAATGTGGGTAACTGACGCTTTGCAGTAACATTTTCAAATCGCGGTATTCTGGTTTCAGTCCAGGCAGTCACAAGTTCAAAACTAAAGCAGTAAAGGTGGATTTTCTGCAACAGCCAAGCAACCCTACTATTAATCACTTCCTGGTTTGAATGAAAGTCGATGTGGCAACTGTTTGCCTCGGCGTGTGTCCTTTCACTGCTGTCTCAGATTCTGCTATCACTGCGAGGTAAAGTACCGGTAGATAAATAACGTTCAAGGCACTACTTGGATTATGAACTTATAATAAAAGTGAAATCAAACACTATTATGGCAACAGGAAAAATAAATGTGGAATACTGAAATTTAGCAATTTTGACTTGAAAAGAGAGATAGGGATGATTAGAATCCTAGAATCCAAACAGCAAATATATTTGTTGCACAGACTGCAGCTTGGGGGGGAGGAGCAAATATATATATTAACAGTATTTTATTTATTGACTGTCAGAGGTTTTTCTTGGAGACAGTTTTTATTCATTTGTTTTATTTGTTTGTTCATGTTTCTTTAATGCCCTGTGACGCAGACAACTCTCAGTTTTCGACACAGGCGTTACTTTTTTCACAGCGGCTTGTGACTCATTCATGGAAGGTCGTAACTTCCAGTCCCTCCCTTTCATATCAGTTTTACATAAATACGACCCCCTCTCGACCCCCCGCAGCTCAAAACGGCGGTGCATAGGACGAGGATGGATGCTGAGCAGGGCCACGTGCATCGGCGGGGGAGGAGGACGCTGCGCGCGTGCACGCTGATGGTGATGATGGTGACGCAGAGCGTGCTGGCGGCTGCGTGCCTGTTACACGCGCTTTATGCTTGCATGGGTGTTCAGGTGAGTGAGCGCGTGTTCCATCACGTGTCGTTTTTTTACTCTCGCCGGGCGATACGCATCTTCACAAACACTCTGTGCCCTCTGACCTTTTCAAAGGGAGAATTTCAGTTGAATTAAGTTTAATTCATTTCAGTTCAGGGCATGACGCCGGCTTACGCAAGATGATCCCTGGTTCTGTTTCCACAAGGGGCCTTCCTGAGTGGAGTTTGTCTGTTCCTCTTTTCTGCATGGGTATCCCGTGATCCCAAAACATGCAGAAGGTTCAACAGAGACCCTAAATAGCGCAAATATGTGAATGAAACCGTGAATGGTTGTATGCTTCTATTTGTCGCTCCGTGATGGACCGGCAACCGGTCCAGGGTGTATCCCGACTCTCACCCAGTGGCAGGATGGATAAACTTCAGCATCCCCATGGCCTTGAGTGCAGGATAAGCGGTACAGAAATATAGAGAATTGATGAATGAATAATCTAAATCAAATTGAGTTTCAGTATTTCAATACTGTGCCATATTCCTCTTCATCTTCTCCTCCTTTTGGCTTTTCCCTTAAGGGGTTGCCACAGTGACTTTGCCTTCTCCATGTAACCGTATTCTCTGTATCCTTCTCTCCACACCAACCACCTTCATATCCTCTCTCACTACATCCATACATTACCTCTTTGGTCTTCGTCCAGACTCCCAATTCCATTCAAAACTGTGTCATATTAATTGTGAAAAACAAAAGGCGGGCTCGTAAAAACAATCAAAATTAAGCAAACAAAAAAATCTAAACCTTGCTTTTTGGTGGCTACTAACTATTAGACGGCAAAAAGTCAGTCCAGGGCTTGCATGAAGAAATCACAGGAATTAATGTCATATCCACCACTGTCAGCATATAAAGGAAGTTGACGGGTAATGATCAAATGACTCACTTATGTGAATAAATAGAATATGTTCCTTTTTTGCTCACTTCCACCAAAGTGGAATGATGTCTCTTATTTTATTGCTTATCCTCTCTTTACTCCTTACAACTGTCTGTTCTGTTCATTGCCCCCATGAAACTGCTAATAAAATTTTCACCAATTTAGAGACTACGGAGAGCGTGCTAGATGAGTCAGAAATGCTTAATGACCTCGCTGACAAAGAGAGCCTGCACGGTTACTGGGTAATAGACATTTCAGTGACTAATTTCAGTTTTACTCACTTCAGTCTGGACGCTTAGTGATGCAAAGTCCCCTCAAAGCAATTATTAATTATTGCTTTCTGTCAGCACTTCATCGTAAAACCACGTCGCTTATCTTATTGAGCATATCTATCAGCTTTCTAACCTTGGTTTGTGCTTTTCCCGAGCAGGCCTCTGAAAATGAAGTACACATACAGTTTGATGTGATCTCAGGTGAGAAAATGACTCATTTTTCTGATCTTTATCTCACTAGCTGTCCACAAAAAGTCCCTGTGAAATGTATATCAGGCCATAAAAGGTTTTTATTTCATCTCTCTTCTCTTCCCACGGCCCGCGCATCCCTCCTCCAACCTCCAGACATCACAGGAAACACCACACTACAGTTCAAAAACATCCGCACTAGAAAGTTGATGGACCTGGTTGATGAGAAGAGGAGCAAAATCTATGTCCGCTGCACAGGACCCTATATTTTGTTCATGGACTTGTGCTACAAGAGTCTGGAGCGGCAGGCCAGCGGTACTCTGACGCTGCAGGTTGAGGGAAGGAAAACCCCCCTCAGCAGTTTCAACCTGAGTTTTTCTGAAGAGTCCTGCAAAACGCTCCAAAGCATGGTCTCCCTTAGCGCCCACGAAGAGGCCGTCCTTCGTTTGTCTTCAAAAGGCCTGTTCAAGATTAAGAACGTGACCGTGAGCCTGAGCTCTCTGCTGGGAAGCCGATGCGAGTTTTAAAGGATTTCTCCGCACATCAAGAAGAAAGCTAGAGAGATTTCACCGGCACACGAAGGAACTGTGGTCGTCAAACCAGGATTCAGGTGTTGGGAATGTGTTTTTCTTGGGTGGTCGAGATGAAACAGAACAACAAAACGAAGATAGATGTCAAGTTAACCCGCACGCTGAACATTATCATCAATCACCACCAATTATCATCAATCATCAATCACCATCAAATCAGTGGAAGATGTCTAACATCATCTCCCAGCGCTATGGTGCGGACATCAGGTGACTTTTTTTCGTCCCACCGGTCGTCTCGGATTTGACACGTATCCAGATGTGTGGTTTACCTCAGCACACACAACAGGTGAAACTGTCTGGACACCCGTTACTCATCTTAAACCCAAAATGCTGAGCAAATCATTTGTTGAAAAAAAGTGTGAGCACCTTATATCTTTATTTACTTGATTTCAGCTACACTTGGTTCCGATCCAAACCAGTGCTTAAGCTTATTTCTATTATATATGGTATATTTTTCCCCCCTTTTGCTTTCAGAGAAATAATGGAAATCCCAACATATTCTCAAGACTGTCGCTCCTGGGGTGTCCTAGATTTATATACACATATTATAATTATTATGCCAAGTTTTTTGATACTTGATGCCATTATATAGTGCTATTTTTTAAAGTACCTCCTGAATGTATGCATTCTTATTGCAATTGTTGTGATCGTGAGTCTCATTAAAAGCACAGTCTGACTATTAATTATTAACTATTTTCTAACAGGTTTGATGCAGAAGTCACAAGAAATAATCGACAGCATGAAATATAAGTCCAGTGGAAGGAATTTTGACTTGATGTATTTAACTGCTCTCCCTGTGCTCATGTGACTTAGATTTCATTAAGAATCACGAGTTTTTATTTATTTCTTAATAATATGTTCTCAAACTAAAATGAAAATGCTGGTCAATAGCTACATGTTATGCTATAAACAAGATTATGGAAATTCAAAGGGCATGTTATTTTTGATATCGGCTTGGTTCAGGTTCGGTGAAATGTCATGTAAGTGTTTCTCTCTTCTCCAATTTAAAGGAATTCCAAGATGTTTCCAAGTTCCTGAAACACTGAAATATGGTGCTGCACATGAGGGTCATTGTGTACCTAGTAGAATGTGATTTGTGCTGTTTTAACCCATAAAGGGGTGATGATCATGATCTACTTCAAACATTTACTGTTACCCAAGTTTCTGCTTTGAATGCTGAAAAATAAAGGATATGAATCATGCAAAGCAGTAGAGTGATTAAAATAATGGGTACAATCAGTGATGGGTTATGGTTGCTTGACAAAGGTAGTTCTATTCTATTCTATTCTATTCTATTCTATTCTATTCTATTCTATTCTATTCTATTCTATTCTATTCTATTCTATTCTCAATGAACTGAACAGAGACTCCCACTCTCTCTCTCCCATCCCTTTTCACGCTGTAGTTTCATGAGTGTTGCATCATTGAGTTTCGGAGAGCAGCCAGTTAAAAATTAGCGAGACTAAACACGGATACTCCATGTCTTCACTGACTACATGTGAGAATAATATTCTCAGAATATTCTTTCATGTAGTCGGTGATGACTCGGAGTGTCAGTGTCAGCTAATGATAATGAAACAAGTTTCACTGTGATTTAAAATCCATTTCTTCTGCCACCCTGTTTGTCAATCTTTACTCTCAGAGTTTCAGCAGCAGCAGCACTACATGTCACTTTGAACATTAAATCACAAAAAGTGAAAAGAAGCTAAATGAACTCATATGTTAAAGTGTGTTTTGAGCCCTTCTGCAGTTTCAAGCAGTGGGTCAGCAGAAATGCATATTCAGTTACCATCAACTCATCTCAATATCAGGATAAAATTGCATTTCAAAAAAGATTTCACTGTTTTTCTTAGAGTTTGTAATATTCTGATTTTTCATTAAAAGTTTTTCGACATTTCCGTTTAGATCAAAACCTTAGTTTATAAGACTCTCTACCACTATCAAACTGCTCTTATACTTAAACAGTTCAGTTCTACTTAAAAAGTATCTCCTCTGAACTTTTTCCTTGCAATGGAAGAATATACTGGCCTATATGCACTCAGGGCTGATGAATAAAGACTTAATAGTGTTTTCTGTCTTGGGGTTAAATTTCACCATTGCACCGATGAATGAGATTTAACATTAGTTATCAAGAATGATGATCGATTGGGGGCGGCGCGGCTCAGGGGTCAGAACTTTCATCCTTGGAGCCAAACATTCCTGGTTAGATTCCTTCTCTCTTCCTAGCCTGTCGAAGTGTTCATGAGCAAAACACTGAACCCCAAACCTCAGACTGGTTTCATTAATACATTTATTATCTTTACTTCTAATCCTGCACTCGGGGTCACGGGAGGGTCGAAATCTATCTCAGCTGTCAGTGGGTGAGAGGCGGGGTACACCCTGGAGCAGTCACCAGTTGGGGGTAAATATAGATATATACAACCATTCACTCATCTGGGCAATGCAATGTGCCAACTGCATATTTATGCAAACTCCATACTGCTGACACAATCAAGCTAGATATGCTGACACTAACCATTGCGCCATCACATCAACCCTCAAACTAATTTCTTTTGTGGAAATCATTTTATTGTGAATAAGCATGACAGAGGGTCTGCTTTAGTACATTTGGGTAACTTCAAATGGATGCTCAGTGCTGCTCCAACACCTTACATTTATAAACAGAGTAAGATAAGGAAACTCTATAAAGTGATTTCAAAGTTATTTCCATTGTGTAACACACCTCTGCACACTCAGCAAACAAATGAGTAAACTCTTCCTAGTGAGTGAAAGAGTCGGTGGTTGTAAAACTGTGTAAGAGAATTTGTGGGAACATATGAAATGTCAATACACCTTTCCAAATGTATTACCCAAGAGTAAAGGTTCAAAACAAGTATCAGAATGGACTTCAAAAGAATAGCATTCAGACATATTATAATATGAAAATTACACTGCTGCTATTACAAATAATAACAATGGTAATAATTACACATTTTCAAAACAAAAAAAAAATTAACGTCAGGAATAAGCAAGATATTGCAACAGTTCTGCGCATTTATAAGCTCTGACGATAATGGTTATTTTTTGGCTTTTTTTTTCCTTTTAACCGCTTATGATTCCATTTATGATCAGCCTCTGTTCTTACACACAGAAGGAGACTTTGGAAAATAAATATGGTCAGATAGTTTCCTTTCCGCAGGTAAATTTCAGTACCAATAGCATGTCTGTTCATTAATGTCAGGGAACAGTGAGAAACATCTGTTGATGGAAAAAACTGAATGTTTAACCACTTACAAAGAAATTAATGGACTCTATTTTTTATGGTTGTTTATTGATTAAGGCAATAAACAGATGATCAACTGAAAGTGAATAAAAAAGTGGAAGATATAAAATGATAAATATGTATATGGAAATGGATATGTGTCTGCAGTCTTATGTGACTTTCCACATAAGACTCTTAGCCGTAAGGGGATCAGGTTTCATATCAAACACTCAATACTCTCTTCACTTCATCTATAAAATGCAACATTTTCTCATTTGACATTTAAAAATCTTCTAGGTGTGTGTGTGCTTATTGTATCCATGCATCCTCATTATCTGAGAGATTTCAAGTTGTACTTAAAATCCAGAGTAATCTTATTGTGACTCAAGGTAATATTTGCATTTCATGAAGTGACTTCACTGAAGTGACATCACATGTTTATACTCCTGCCATGAACATGCATGTTTAAAAAGGAAGTTTACAGATTACTTTAGCTTCATTAACATTAATCTCATTGGACTCTTACTTTTTCATCGTGTGTGAATCGTCTGTAGCTCATTGTGGTTAGTTTTTAACAATTAAAAGAGAATCAATGGTGTGGTTCATGCATGCTGGTTTTCAGCCAATTTCCAGCTTGTAAAAAGATCAGCAAAGGAAAGACTTTTTTTTTTCAAATCATTGAAACTTAGTTTGGATTCATTCAAAATTATGAGCAACCAAGCACAAGCGAGTAAAGACAAGTTGTTTTTTTTTGGAGGGAATTGTAAACTTAAATGTACACCGAAATTATATAATTAGGGAACTATGCTGGTATTTGTCATAGTGAACAGTTTCACATACAACATATATATGAATATAAAAGGAGTTTGAAGGGGGATGATGTTAGTCCTTGTGGTTTGATGACTTTATTTATTGTCTTATTTAAACTCACCTCAAACAGTAGCAACTGCACTTTAGACCTGACATTTTTAACTGATCTGAACTTTTTTTTTTAAACTATAAATAGCAAAGGGCTTCCTGAGACGTTAACACTTGTCTGCCTGGTACTGTTACTCTCCTGGGCAAGATTGTTTTCCACCTGATAAGCAGGACTGAGTCTGTGGGCGGCAATACCAATATTTCCTGTGTGGATATACTGCAATGTTCAATTGTGAAAGCAAGGACTGAAGTTCCCTTTCAGTGGACATGGTGAATCATGCCTATTGTGTGGGAAGACATTGACTATATCAAGGAGGAGACAGACACAATCTCCAAAAATTTCATCTCCATTACCAAGAAACACCCCAAAGGAGAGGAGCTGTAGCTGCAGGAGGTAGAAATGGGTTTTGAGGGCTGTTATCCCAACATTTCGACCACTAAGTGCTGTAGCTGCAGACAGGCACTCGCTTTAATAACAGTGATTGCTCTGGTAATTGTGGGCTTCATCATCTATTTTTCCTTCCTAAAATCATCATGCAAACAGGTGAGAAACTCCTCTGAGTTTGTTCCACCAATTCATATCTCTTCCCCTGTTTTATCATGCGTGATATTCTCTCAATCTCTCTGATTGTAGGAAGCTGGGCCATCAAGCTACACTGGAAAAGTCAACATAAACTTAACACTAAAAAGTAAGCAAACCTTTTCCTAATGTTTTTATGTCTGCTAAGTAGAAACCATTTTTATATCAACAAGTTGGATATCATTTTATCATGCTTTATTGAAGTTGATGACAAGCTATTAAGACAGACTTGGGCATTTTAGGGCCCACGGGCCACATACTTTTTGTTTCGCTTTTTAATCCGGCTCGCCAAACTATTTCCTTTGAACAATTTAACAAGTATTTTCGTCAATATCAAATTTGGAAAGTCCTTTTTTTTGCTTTTGTTTCATTTTTCTATGGATGATTACATACAAAATAATGTTGGTACATTTATACGATCGTGAATGATTTTAAAGTTGAAATAAAATACCAAAAAATTCAAATATTCAAATTGCAATTTTCATTTTGTTCAATTTACATGATACCTAGTTGGCCTGCACATAAAAACTAAATAAGAAATGTGGCCAACCAGCTAAAATAATTGCCCACCCCTGTACTAAGTATATTCTGCCTCCCCATTCTAGAAACAACCCGTAATATATCTTCATTCATAATCGATTCATTTATTAATCATCAGAGTTTGTTCAGCAGTAGATTGAATCCACGTCAGTGCATAGGGAAATCATTCTTGCTTCAACTGTTTAGCTCTGCCCGATAATAACACCACACTGTCTCATCTCAGTCTATCTTCTTGTATTTTGCTCTTATTTATCTTAAACCTTGACACCACTTATGTTGTTTAATTTGTTTTATTTATTTCTATTTCTTTACTGTACAGATCAACTGAGATCACTTAATTTCCTCAAGGATCGATAAAGTATTTCTGATTCTGTTGAATTCTTGTTATGTCCTACTTATTGTTGCTCAAGGTCTGCACAGAACAAGGTAGCTCGGCTCTCAAATATTCAGCTTTGCTCGGACGGAAATGACCATGGGATTGGTTGTACATCCCTATATGAGGCCCTGTTATTGCCTATTACCCAATGTCGTGTGTGAACCTGTATGCAAGATAACCATATATACAATGAGCAAATTATTTATTATACCTTCCTAATCTCACTCGGACTAATCTAGCTAAATGATCATTTATATTAATAGAATCTTATACTCGTGTATCTGCTTCATTCTTTAGAGTGTGACCAAAAGGGAAGATATGACATCTTCACTGTGGACAGAGCAGCAATATACTTAATCTACGGGTGGGTGATATTCTCTGATATTATCAGTGAAGAGGTGACTCTTGTACACATGTTGAATAAAATCAATAGAACTCTCCAGAGACAGAAGAGCCAGAGAGAAATCTTCTTTTTTGACAAAGCTACACTTGCAAACAACAGCACAATAAGCCTTTACTTCCAGTCCAACTACACGGCCAGCAATTTCCATGTCTACGAACTCTGAGCAGGCTGGACTCAGGCGAGCGGCTAAAAAAAAACGTAGACAAAGACACAGACGAACAGTTTCATCAACTTAAAGAAGCAGTTACATCATAGATTGCATGTCATCTGATCTATTGAACATTCACTGCTGAGCACAAACAAAGGAACAACATGTATTTGTGTTTCAAGTCTAATCCGCTAATATTCGAGGTTGAACCTGGTGCAGTTTCAGATACCAGCGACCAAAAGTCTGATTTGTTCCTTGTACTGAATGATCAGATCCATATCGATAGATGAATGATAATATTGTATTTAACACAAGTCTATGTTGAGGTGAACGAAAAATCATAGTAGCCCTTGATTCTCGTTGTGATATGTTTGTCCGAGGCTCCCCTTATTTACTTCTTACTTACCGAACGCATTCTCTGACATCTCTACGTTTTCAATGATAAGACACTCTGATGCATTTTTTGTAACATTTTTACAGATATTTCTTTGGATTTCTTTTAAATAATATTTCATATTGCATTAATCAGCATCTTGCTTATGATTGTGATTTTGTAATACATTGTGATTATGATTATTATTGTTGTTATTGTGTATCCTTGGTCTTGTGCTATTTCTTTCTTTCATACAGTGGATTTGTATAATACATGTAATTTCAGTTTCATTAGAAAATGCCTATATGAGCAGTTCATTGAAATATCTGGGTGACAGATAAAACCTCCAATTCCAGCAGAAGATAGAAATATCATTAAAATGTACAAACAAAATCTAGAAGAGGGTATTTTTTAATTGTCTGGTAGAGCAGCAATACCTGGATATTTGATTAACATTTTGCCAACTTGGTGCTTGATTGGATGTTAAAGACAAACTTTTTCTAGTGTATGTAGAATAGAATAGAATAGAATAAAATAGTAAAGTTTTATTGTCAAAAGTAAAGTTCAATACAACAAAATATCAAGGTGCATCTCCAGTCTATTGGTCTCATACACACTCACACTGCATACACAGGCGCTTGTGAGAACACACTCACGTACATGTGCATACACATACACACATGCAGTTCAGATAAATACACATGATAAAAATAAAAATAAATGTACACACAATAAATCAAAGAAGTAGTGCACAGTTGGAAAATTTTCCAGATTGGAAAGCTCACATAAGATATTGAACATTGGGCAGACTGTTGCTGCGTTATTGCACATATTTGAGGTTGCATAGTATTCTTACGGTGAGATGAATGCACAAGTAAGGCATAGTAAAATTTTGTCCAGTTGTCACATGTTTGTTGAAATATTACACGTGGGGGTGTCGGTATTGTTGCATTTACATATTTAGGAGATTATCGGTCAGCCAGGTGGCTGCAAAACACGTATGGCTCCAAAAAGATTTAGAGAATCAATAATATTTTTAGGTTACTCTGTTGAAGGGGTTGATGCGAAATGTTCTTAATATTTTTTGCAGTATTTCATCTGTTAACAGCCTTATGTGCTAGAGCAGGGGTGGGCAAACTTTTTGGCTCAGGGGCCACAGTGACTTTTAAATTTCACAGATGGGTTTGGGCCAGCACAAGATACGACATGTAAAAAAAAAAAACATATGTTAGCAGTACATATCAGACTCGTCTGACATTTGGCTGACATTTGCTTTGAAAATAAAAACCAGCTTTTTTTTGAAGGCTCTGACGTTTGCTTGCATTTCATGCACAAACTGTTTTTTCCCTTGTAGCTTTACGTCCAGCTCCTTCTTGTGTCAGTATGTCAGCAGTAAAGGCCAAAGCACGAAGCCAATCTTTGTCACTCAGCTCAGGGAAATTCTCAAGTAGCTCTAGAAATGAAATAATCTCCTGTTTGAGCTCCTATATTCACTGATCCAATCATTAATTAAGAATTCTGTACCAATCTTTGGCGGCCGGATTAAAAAGACCAATGGGCCGGATGCGGCCCGCGGGCCATAGTTTGCCTGTCCCTGTGCTAGAGTAAAGCACCAAGCAATGCATCACACATGCAAAAGTTTTAAAAGTAAATTTCAAGGTATTCTCAGGGGGTTAACAGAGAAAAATAGTTTATTCAAGGCCGCTCTTGACACAAAAAATTACAATACATTTTCTGTGGAATGGTTTCATTCAAAAAGGCCAATATTTTGCGTCGAGTGTTTTTCATCAAGAGGCTTTCACAACCAGAAGGGCCGTAGAAGGATTGGACATACAAAAATCCAATTGACAGCGTTACCACTTATTTTAAATGTAGCTTATATATTTATATATACATTATCTTGTTGCTGTTGTGCCTTATAACAGAAAAAAACGCAACAGAGTAAATGATATACATGTATATACACACACACACATATGCAATTATGCTGGCATAACAAATACTATATTAATTTCCTCATCTGTTAAGATTTACGTTGTCTGTATGCACCGTCTATCGAGAACAAGTGGAGAGTCAAAGGACTTCCTCCCAGTGATACATTATCTAATGAACAATACTGGCCTACTTTATCAGGATCATGCTGGTCTGACTGACAGCTTGTAGTAGTTTACTTTTGTTTTATCAGCAGGTTTCTGAGCTGTGAATTGATGTTGATAAGACTGATAAGATAAACTTGATTTTGCTGTTTACCCAGATGTAGTCATTCTTGTTTTTATGGGGGAGTTTCATACTGTTCCCTGGCTCATTCCAATTGGTCTACAAGTGAACGTGGTACTCGGAGGTTTGCGCTCCCAGGGTGGGTCGCGTGGCACACCTGACCTAGATACACCACTTTGTGGGCTCAAGGGCTTTTTCACCACACAAAAAAAAATCCCAGCCAGCCTCTTTTCAAATCTTAAAAGTCATTAAAACACACACTGCTTAATTTCACCTTTAGATTATCTAGCTGTTGCCGAAAAATGTGGTCTTGTAATCAGACATCCCGGCACAATTGGTGATTTTACTTGCAATTAGGTTTCGATTGACTTTTCAGACTTTATACCAAGGGCTTATCTGAGGTTTTTTTTTGTGATGCGGTCACATGTGCCTTCTCTACTGTCATTAGATATAAAGCTAATATAAACATAAAAAGTCGATCCTGGTCAATAAATGCAACAGATTTTATGCAAACATCTGATCTTTGTCAATTTTCCACTATCCAATCTAATTAACATTGACGATGTATGATTTTTTGGTTTTGTAAATCGTGATAAAGTGCGCTCAGTCCATCTGCATATTAAAAAGAAATTTCCCTTCTTGTAAAAATAGGAAGAGCTCTGTGGTCTGCTGTGCGTCACAAACTGATTATTTTTCCATACATACGGCAATCCAACCCAAGTGCCCATATGATATGATTCAGGCTAAGTGTGTGTATGGGTGTGTGTGTGTGCAGGCGTTATAGTGTATGCAAGTGTGTGCGTATGTGCATCTCTATCAGTCTCTCTTTCCACTTAGACACAAACATCCCCTTCATGACATTGTTCATACCACACGGGTCAGGTGATTTCCTGTGCTTTTTTGCTGCCGATGAGGACAGGTAAACATGTTGTCCGACCTGTCAGCTGCCCCCACATGCTTCTCTGAGCTGCAGACAGCTTAAAAGATATTCTGAATATTTAATGAAATCGATCTATTTTTTTTTACAGATGTACATGTAGTGCTTTCTCCAGAGTGTGTGAAGATTTACCACCTCTTTGTCACCTCAAGTGCTTTTACAACTACATGATTCAGTGTGTCCTTTTCAACTGGAAAAATGTAGAAAAGCTCCACTAACATCAGCAATTTCATATCAACCTTGGTTGTTTCTGTTCCACTCTACCAAACATACCTTTTAAAATATCTTTTGAACAAGTAGCAGCATACCAGACAATTACCAACATGGTTTAGTTCTGATATGACTTTGTTACTCAAGGGAAAAAGCTGAATGATGTGATAACACATAAGGTAAAATCCCACTGTCAGCAAAAGCCACTGGTGTCAAGTGAGGAAACAAAATGCAACAAGTTCTTCCTCATTAATTCTGTCTCAGCCCATGTGTGTATTCCATTGAGTAAATCCAAGGGTCACAAGGTTAAGCCCTTATGAGGATTTGTCGATGACATAGGCGGGCCTGGCCAACCTGTGGCTCCCAAGCCACATGCGGCTGTTACGTTCATGTCGATTATTGTGTTTGTGTGTGTTTTTTTTTTTTGCTGTGCGTGGAGAACGCTTGGATAAGTGATTGGATAAGTAAAAAACACACAAACACAAAATTCAACATGAACTTAAGAGCCACTTGCTGCCACAGGTTGGCCAGGCCTGACATAAGGTGTTAGAAAAAAAAAACGTATTCCTAAGTTTGAACATATTGCCCCATCAATAGGAACAGAAAGGCAGACAACCCAAAAAATGCCATTACTAGCTGTGAACATGGATTATCTAAGCAATAATCACAATTCAGTTTACCCCAAGTCAAACAATTTGGCTTCCATTTTTTTATTTTTTATTTTTCCGCCCTGCATTTTCCCTTCATTTGATCAATGAATAGACACCCTTTGACATTGGTTGGAGTCTTGGCAGAGTCCGTCAATAAGTAAAGCTGTGTAATATCTTTTTTAAATGAATTGTTTTTTGAGAGAAAATGTTTTTTTTTTTTTTAAATGTCTGTTGATTCTATTTACAACTTTACGGACTAGGAGTGTGCATTTGAAAACTATTTTGTTTGATGTGATTGTATTATTCTTCGATGTATTTATACACACACACACACACACACACACACACACACACACAAAACATTGTAGTCCAAATCTGCATGCAGGAAGCATCTAGGTGTCAGGCCACAATGACAGTGGTGCAGACAAACAAAAGTGCAAAACAGTTACTGGCATCACTTAAAAGGAGAAGCAAAAATGGACAACCGTGAATCCTAATCAGAGTCCATTCTTTGATACAATTTAGAAAACACTGAATTCTTTGGTGAGAAAAATAAGATGTTCTTGAAGGCCAATCATTATGTCTCTATTCCAGTAATAGTCTTACTCTGCTTTTGAGTTGCAGAAATACCTAAAAGGTTGCTGTAATCTGCAAGCAAGTAAAATAAACAGCCGTTTTCAAAGTAAAAATCAAACTTGAAATTGTGTGGAATGGAGTCCCACACTGTCTACATTTTATAACGCTTTTATTTCAGGAAGTTATGCTTTACAGCGGGGTTGAAAACAGAAATACAAACACGGTAAATCGGAAAATTTGTTTATATAATGCACTGACCTGCAACCCACAGTTCTGGTAAATTCATACTTTCTTTTTTATTCACACAGGGAAATAGACACATTTATTGGGTAAAAACGCCTACAGTTTTTGATGTTTTGTTCCCAATACAACAAGTGTGATGGTTGGGGGTGGCTTTCCCCACTCTCTGAGTCATTATGTGTCCCTTTATGCATCAGACAGGATACTTTGAGAGGGACAGAGAGATAGAGGGCCAGAAAGCTTTATATCCTGTATGGACAGGGGAATCCCCTCAAGCTCAGCTGAAGCACTTTCTATTCTTTCCACCTCTGCCCTGAACTATAAGCTTTATATTTCATATCATGAGTGGGCTTTTGTCAAAACACTCATCTTCAATTGGCCCTATCTATCATCTCATTCTCTGAACAGATTCACTGCAATTTCACGCTATCATTTGGGGAAATACCCACCGCTACTGTCTGCCTGTAGATGTGACATTTTCAGCATATAGTGAACTCACAGTAAGCTGTGAGTTTAGAGTTTTATCAGAGAACCTTGTTTCACGGACATTACTAATAGGTAAACTAATACATCCATGAAATATCCTCAATGCAGATACTTAAGAGCTATTAAGAAACAGTATGGCCACAGTAAGTATTGGACGTGACTCGATTTAGGCTTGAGAAAATGTTGCTCTGGACTGTTGACCCTGTGTACTTCAAATCTGCCACCTTCTTCATCTCCAGTCCCTTTAGCCTCACTTTTCCACTTGAGTCCCTCTCTTCCACATATATGTATTATTCCTTGGTGCGGCTAATCTTCATTCTTCTCCTTTCCAGAAATTACCTCAACCTCCCTTAGATCCACCTGCTCCTCGTTCTCACAACAGACCAAGGGTCATATGCAAACAACCTGTTCCATGGAGATTCCTGTCCAACCTCAACTGCTAGCCTGCTCATCACCAAACAAGGAGGGCCCCAGACGGACTCCCAGCTCCACCTTGAATTCTTCTGTCACAGCTACCGAACACCTCACCGCTGTCCCACAGCTTTCAAACTTGTCCTAAACCAATCGAACCTGCAGCTGGACCACTCCAGATTCCCCATACAGTACCACAGTTCATCTCTCGGCACCCTGTCGTATGCTCTTTCTAGGTCTAGATAAGTAAAATTCAGCTCTCTCTAACCTCCTGTATACTTATCTATCAACATTCTAAGAATAAACATTATCCCTATGGTTTTCATTTGTGGCATTAGACCAAGAAGGGAAATGAATGTAATGAATCTTCTCTTTTCCTCTTACTCTTTAAGATCCTGTTGAACAATCTAACTTATTTCAAAGAAGAAAGGAGCTCCAAAATCTACTGCCACCTCTCAGACACTTCCATACCTCCACTGATGTATCTTGCACTGCCTTTCCCCTCTTCATCCTCTTCGATGCTCTTCTTGCTTCACCTTTCCCGATCAACCCTTCATCGTGCTTCACAACGGTCACCTCTTCTTTCTCTTCTCATTTTCCTCATTTATCAACTCTTCAAAGTGCTGTTTCCATCTTCCCATCCCACACCTGTCACTTGTTAATAAATTTCCCTCTCTATCTTTTATCACCCGAACCTTCTGTAAATCCTTCCCGTACTTTATGTTGCTGCCTCTTCTGGAAAAAAGTATTTGCTACAGCTTTTTAATCCTATCCACCACTTTCTGTGCTTCCATTTTCCCAAACTGGATGCCAAACCTGCCCACCACTTCTTCACCACCTCAACCATCTGCACCGACAAGTTTATTGAAGTCTTCTCCGATTTCCACCGTCTGACCCCTGGGGCTATTCTGCATCTAACTCACTGCAGATTTCTCCGTCCCTTAACTCACTGACCACTAACAACACTGAACCTCTCACCTTCATTTCTAGCCTCAGGCACATCTTTCTATCTGACACTCTTTTTACTTCCAGAACATCCATAACATTAAAAGTCTCTGTTCTCAAACGTAGCTTCTTCGCTTTCCTCTTTTCTCTCTGCTTACTAACACGCCTCCCCCCCAAAACCTTCTCCTACCCACTGTAGCCCACCATGTCACCATCACACAGGGCACCGCTGGCCTCGACCGATCCATAGTGTAAATCATATGTTTGATTTACGTTTTCTTAATTTTGCGACATGGGGGTAACAGCGGTTAGCGCTTCCGCCTAACAGCAAAAACCCCGCTGGTCCGATTACCTGGAATTTGCATGCGATCCCTGTGTCTGCATTGGTTTCGTGTCACGATCCAAATATAGCGTCCAGATGGTTAATTTAAATAATTTGGAAAATTCCCCAGATGTGAATGGTTGTCTGTCTATACGTGCGGCCCTGCGATTGACAGGCAACCAGTCCAGGGTGTACCTTAACTCCCACCCGATGGCAGCTGTACTCCCAACCCTTTGTGGGATAAGTGGTAGATAATGGATAGATGGATGGAAAATTGGCCGTATGACTGAGAGAGTGAGTGGTTGTTTGTCTCTATATTTAGTCCAGCAATCAACTGGCGACCGGCCCAGGGTGTAGCCCGCATCTGACAGCTGGGATGGGCTCCAGCATCCCTGTGACCCTGAGTGCAGGATGAGGGGTAAATAATGAATGGATGTGTTTAGTTTGGCACAGGTTTTACGCCGAATGCCCTTCCTGACACGACCCTCCACATTTATTCAGGCTTGGAACTGGCTCGAGGAGAACACTGACTTTTGTCCCTTGGGGCTTCATTGCTTTGATAATTTCCTGTCAATTCTTTCGGATTGCCATTTTGCGGAAACCTCACTTAAACAGATTCAATCTGATGTAATTCGTCTTGTAATGTATCATGCTATCACTAATCACTAAGACTATTACTGAAATAAGTCATGGGTTTTTTCCAACTATTTTAGGTATAGTATGAAATGGGGAAAAATGAACAATTGGTTCATGTTTTAAATATCATGTATCTGTAATGGGATAAGCAGTGTAATGTGGTATTGGTGAATTTCAACTTCCGTAACATTCCTCAGCTATGCATTCAATGGTAGACGCTGCAATGGGATGGATAGTCATAATCCTTTTCACTTGAATCATTAAACCGATAATGTCAAAGAAGAGTAATTAGATATGATTACGAAATGACTAAATCTTGATATGTTGATTTTTCTCCTGACATCTATGCACGCACACCTTGGATGGTAATAGTTGGTGTGAAATGGGATTTTAAACTTTTTATCAGGGATTTTTTTTTTCTGACTACAATTCAATCATGTCATTCCTTATTGCAAATAGTATTGTTTTGTTTAGTTTAGTTTTGTTTTTTTATAAAGAATATAGTATTGATTTTTTTTTTTTCGTTAAATAAAATCTCACAATGTTTTTAAAAAGCACTTTATTAAAAATAATATTTTTCCACACTGTCTCATAATATATTTCTGTACTTTTTACTCATTATGTGTATTTTCTCAATTTCTTTTTGAAATGGCATAAATTGTTTTTTGCTACTTTAAAAAACTGTTATTCTACTCCATGGGCAGCTGCAGTTTCCATTTGGAGAGTAAACATAAGGACATCGACTCAATTTGAATATTCTGATAAATTATTGTGGACGAGCCAGACAATGGTTGTATTCTCTGCATATTCATAATGTTATTGCAAACGTGGTTATGGATACAAACACAATGTTTGTCAATGTTTACGTCTAAACCACTGTACTTTATTTCCAGTGTAATGTGTAAGACACAGACGTAAAGTCAAGTAAAGCCTTCATGTGATGCATCAGGTGTGGGAGGCTAAAAGACGTACTGTAGATATGCTGGACCTAAGAGTAAACTACTACTGCCTCTCGCCAACAGTCTTTTCCTGGACCCTGGACACACACAAAAGGGCAGAACGCTGGGATCACAATCACGGCCAGTCACATAAGGTGAGAAGCAATACCTTAAAGTCTGCTCGAACCAAGAGAGGAAGCCAGTGGAGCGACAGCAGCACTGGAGTAACAAACTTACTTGCACCGGTCAAAAAATGTACGGTTGGATCTTAAACTTTTTGCAGACCTTGGACATCAACCTGGGAAACCCAGATAAAAGGGCATTATTGTAATCCAATCCTTTAGTTTTTAATGCAAGACTTTCACCATCTTTTTCAAATCTAAACAAAGATTTTAATTCATACTGACTGCATTTATACAATCAGTATAAATTCTACGTTTTACAGACAAAAAAATCACCAATTCAATGGAAAAATTATTTCAATAACTGAATAATGGCTAGTCCATTCATAACAAATTTGTAGCTACTACTGTCTGTAATAGACTACTCTGTCACCATCAAGTGGTTCAAATATAAATTACAGTGCGTGTTCATCATGTTGCAGATGTTCAAATAGTGGTATAGATGCAGTTTAAAAAAATCCAGTCCCAGACAGCCTTGTATGAATAGGTAAATTGCAGGTGACATACTTTTTGACAGCAGCCGTGAGGTACCATGTAGTGGCGAATACTTCCCAGCTCTTAAAATCCTTCCTGCTACATACTTGCTGATGAAAATTGAATTTGAATTGAATGTCACTAAAGCTCTGATAACAAGGTTATCAGCTGTGCTACGCTGCAGGGAATGTGTCTGTTTCAGACAGAACGTGCGCTACAATAACTGCTGTTATGAGATCAGCAACATCCTGCGTGTAATCTAATGAGGGAATGTTCAACACGTTACATGGATGTTTGCGTGCTCAGAGATCTGATGAACTTGAACCTGCTGTTGATTGTCACAATTTTCCCTGGGGGAAGGACAGAGGGTGGCCAAGCAGCCTCATGCGTACCAAACTGTGCATTACATATTAATATTGTAAACCACCACCGCTATTGTTTTGGATTGGGGCGACTTTGCATATGCATTCATGGCCCTGCCATGACCCTGCAACTGAGCATTGCTCAACAGTTCTTGCACCAGCCAAAGCACCTACCACTGCAGAGAGAGAACTACCCACAACAACTGCAGTTTTGGAACTGCTCTGATGTCAAGTCACCACAATTTGTCCAATGACAAGTTGTTGCTCACATTTTTATTCATGCTGATTTTGCCTGCATCTCAACCACAACCTTTGGGGACAAAATATTCCCTTGCTCCATAATTTATCCCGTCCATTGACAGCTGTAATTATGAAAGGAATAATTACTGTATATCACTGAGTTTTCCCTCCAGTGGTCACAATGTTGAATGTGGGCTCACGTGGATAGAGCAGAAATTTGATGTGGGTTCGCTGAACTCTAGCTGCCATGGCCACATATAAAGGGAAGAACTGTATTTAGATTTATTTTATATAGATTTATTGCACAGTTATTGTGTCGCAGACATAATTTCACCCTTCTGCACAAAGATATATAAAAACACATGAAATACATGAAACAAGTATTCATTTCGTAATTTTTTTTTCAAAATAATTTTATAAAAAAATGAGATTATATATTTCATGTGATTTTAAATCTATGTAATCTAGTATATAATCTTTTTTTTTATTTTGTGGAGTGATTTCATATTCAGATCTATGATTTAATAATATTAATTCTTGACTTTTTTATCAAATCCAGACTTAAAAACATGATAAACAAGGATGTCATGGGCATTGTCTCGTTCCTCTCTGTTCTTTTCTTCATATACTCAATGTACTTTCTTTAAATATTTGACAGATGGCGCTAAAGACTAAGAGTTGATTTACTTCTTTACTTTGGCAGGTCCCAGTACATCTTGGTCTTAGTGACAGGAGATTGTTTGAAATCTTTGGACAAATATTTCATGACTGTAGT
Organism: Fistularia commersonii; assembly: GCF_037954325.1. Taxonomy (NCBI): domain Eukaryota; kingdom Metazoa; phylum Chordata; class Actinopteri; order Syngnathiformes; family Fistulariidae; genus Fistularia; species Fistularia commersonii. Next base: position 6,353,273 of record NC_141299.1, on the reverse strand, counting down.
AATGCTCTATTATGCCCCAAACCCCTGATTTGATTTGTAGTAGAGTTTTTTGCATGTTAATTCCTAATTTCATTTATGGATTTGGTTGTGTCTCGCTGAATTTGCAGTACTGCCCCCCCCCACCCACCCACCCAGGATTCACCAAATCAGGTTGTGATAGCCCCGTCCCCTCCGAGTTTTTGTTTTTGTCGTGCTCATTTCAATTTTCACAAATTAAACTGTTTAAATAAATGTTTATCAAACACATCAGTCCAGGTTTTTACATCACATGGAGTGTGACTAGTTAATGGTACAGCTGGTTCTGTCGGGAAACCGTCTCCATCAGGAGAAGTCCAACGAAGTGGTGTTTCCCTGAAGATGTTGGCCGCACGGGTATCCATGGCTGAAAGCTGGATTGTTCTTTGATACAGATAATTTGTGTCTGTAGGCCGTGTTTTTTGGCCCTGATTTTGATGTCAAACCGTTTTTTTTTTCTTTCTGAGACAGATCTTTCCTCTGATCCAATAGAATTAACTACAGCTGCTACCTTCTCCAACACTGATTGTTTTCTTTTGCTTTGTTTGTGCCAAACAGTACCTTTTGGTGTGTTTCTACTTCTCCTAAAAGTACTCTTGGAGAGGAGGGGGAAACCTATCTCAGCGTGATAGCATTTGATCGTGTCATCAGGCCAGCATGGTAGAGACCACCATCAGAGTTATCTATCAAACTCTGAGGTCCCAGTAAGCTTTCTGCTTTCAAACATGGTATACATGGTATCGCTGGAAGTGACACAATCACTGGTACGGAGGTCTGGGGGAGGAAGCACTGCACAGTTTGCTTTTCTCCAAGAGCAAAAAAGCCTGCTGTGACCACTGATTATGCTGGCAAGTGTGAAAGACTCTATCGGGCATTTGATCAGAGGTTTCAGTACATAAAATGCATCTGAGCAGAACTGAACGCGTTTGTTACAGAATTTAATGTGGAATCGGCTGAGTTGCCGAGTGATGACAAGCTCGAAACCATATGCAAGCATCTCCCTCCTGCAGTTGTGAGATGTGCCCTGAAGTTTGATCTCTGTTCTTGGACCTTCTGCCACTATGGCCATTTATTTAGGAAAGCAACTCTTGCAATCCACTCAAAACTGAATGATCTGAGCCTAAAAAACAGCTGGTAATAGAATCATAAGCACTGAACGAAAGGCAGCCTGGGACTTCACATTGGAACACTATTCAAGATTCATGATTCAAAGCATTATTGTCATATTTGTGGTCTAAACACATTTCCCTGCATAATGAAATTCTTACTTTTGCCATCCACAGTGAAGCCATGTAGGTGACAATAAATAAATAATAAGCATACTATTGTGGCAAGAAGTAAACAGAGCAGAGAAATGTAAACAGTGCAGAGAAATATAAACAGTACCAACAGAAGTATTGTTTTTTCCCTTTGCATTTTGTTTATTCAGTGCTATTGCATTGCAAATAAAAACAGGAGGATTAAGTCAAGTCAAGTCAGGTTTTTTATGATATAACAGAAGTGTCATGACATGTAGAGCAGGTCTCTTTGATATGCTTTACCAACATTCTCCTATGAGCAAGCACTGGGCAACTGTGCAGAAGAAACATAGCCATTTCCCAGGCAGAAATCTTAGCTCAGTGTGGGTGGTCTTCTGCCTTAACCAGTGGGTAGAAAGAGACAAAGACAAAAAAAAGCAGAAATATGGTAGAGACGGGGGAGCTAAGAGAGTTAAGAGGGACAGGTGCAAATGATCCCATCCGTACGTTCCTTGATCTACCACTTAAGGACCGGTCAATACTCGATTGCACAGCAACATATCGAGAATCGACAACTATTCACTCTCTTATTTTCAAATTAAGCAAATCTTCCCATTTTTTTCCAATTCACCATCTTCATGGTTTTGGACTATGGAAGGAAACTGGAGTAAACCCATTCAGACACAGGAAAAACATGGGGGAGAACATGAAATCACATAGAAAGGTTCTCTGTGGGAATCAAACCCTTTATGGCGTGAGGCTAACCACTGCACCGTCTTGCCGCCACAAATGATCTCTTACAACTACTTACAGCAGCACTGACAGTCACATAGTTATGGCTGAAATGAGGCATCCATCCACCCAGCCATTATCTACTACTTTTTCCTGCTTTTAGGGTTGCAGGGATGCTGGAGCCTTCCCCAGCTGTCATTGGGCGAGAGGTGGGGTAAAACCTGGACCCGTCGCCAGTCAATCGCAGGCCCACATATAGACAGACAACTCTCATTTGCACATCTGGGCAGTTTTTCTAGTTTCTGGGCATTTTTTATAGTTTATTACAATTAAACTCCTGCTTACTTTTGGACTGTGTAAGGAAGTCGCAGAACCAGGAGGAAACACACGCAGACACGGGAAGAACGTGCAAACTCCTCACCGAAAAGCCTCTTGCAGGAATCAAAGAAAGTTTTTTTGTTAACCACTGAATCACTGAGCCACCTGAAATGATACATTACAGGTTTTAATATTTATAAAAGGAATTAAATGTTTGGCACCTGGCAAGATCACTGCAGTAGATTAAGCCAATAGAGAGCCCAGGGACCTGGGAGAAGATACGGGGTTACTGTCATGCATTGATGAAAGAACACAAGTGCAGACGGGATAGGAAGAGTGGGAGGAAAGACAGAAGTGAATCATAGGATATCCCTCAGCAGAGTAAGCCAATGCAGCATAACCAGGGGCTAGCCTAACCCTAGCTATAAGCTTTCTCAAAAAGAAAGGTTTCAAGTGTATTCTTAAACAAAAGGAGGGTGACCATGCCCCTGGATCAAGATTTAAGTAGACCATAGCTGCAAAATGGACAGGCATACAAAAAGAACAAAAAAAGAGAAATCAAATGCAAAGCAGTTGCAAAGCTGTGATATCAACATAAGAGTTCATGAATTGCAGGTTTGTAAACAAAAGTGATCAAATGAAGTTTGCCTGCTAATATAAGATGATACTACAATGTGCAGTGTGGTCAGACAAATATGTTAAACAATTTAGAGTGGCCCTGGTGGAAAAAATGAATATGGCCTTCATAGGAAAAATGTTACTCACCCCCACATTAAAACCTGTGAAAAACACGAGACAATGGATGTATAGGTGAACAGTTTCTGACTCAATATTGCCATTTTTTTCATCTCATTAATTATACAAGGGAAAATATACAAGTGACCTTTAAATATAGTGAGAACAGTAAATACAAATGTGCATTTATTCTTATTTGTATTTATTGTCATTGCTAATATTGAGTATTCATAGAAGAATAAGAATAAGAATAAGAACAAGAACAACTTTATTAATCCCGATGGAAATTGCTGTGCCAGAGTTACAGAAAATATAACAGTAATAAATAATAAAAGAAAAGGCAGAATTAGAAATAAAAATAAACTATAAACTATAAAGTGTCTCAGTGAAACTATAAAGTGTCTTAGTAAACAGTGATAAAACTATAAGTGTCTTAGTAACAAGTGAGATAAGGAGTGCACAATAGTATGATAGAAGGGAAAATTGTAGTGAAAATTGTAGTGTAGCTCTTATGAGATGAGATGAAATATTGCACAGTGTAGCTGTTATGAGATGAAATATTGCACAGTGTAGCTGTTATGAGATGAAATATTGCACACTTTCTGAATATTGCACAGTGAAATGAAATATTGCACAGTTTTTGTTTTTGCCGTCCAACTGCATGTTGACCTTTTGATGAAACGATTCGGTCTATTTTTTCTCATGGCGCACTGTTTCCCATGAACAGAAAAAAAGATTTGCTGCACCAACCCCATAAAGTCCACATGGATCAATCTGTATATGTCATGTCCATCTGACTTATACTGTAAAATTCAAATTTGTTTCCAACAATCAGTAGTGCCTGGGAAAAATGTGTGGTTATCCCTAAATTTGTGAAATTTTGAAGATGATTTGTTTGTTCAGTTTAAATCGAACGCTCAGCTGTGGTGGTTAGTCTAAAAGACACATAGACAGACAGAACCACAAACTCTGCATGAGCCAAACGCGTAAGACCCTCATAATGCTGACACAGGAAGGAAGCACATGTGTATGTTGAATCCCCTTAGCTGTGCCAGCATGCTCATCCTCATGCACCACTGACGTCTTTTTGTGGTGTACAGAGCAAGAGCGGTATTGTGAAGGTGTTAAAGTGGAAAAATACTGCAAGAATGCAAATGCATTTGCACCATAGTGTCTGAATCTTTGTTTTTGTTCAACTTAAAATTAAACAGTCAATGTATTTTCATCCACGTTATTGTTGAACAGGACAGTTCAACCGGTGGCTCACTGCAAGATGTATGATGGGAAGAAAAATTGTGTCATTTTCTTTGCGGTCATAAGCGAAACTGAATATTTGATTAAATGAAAGGCTGGTGTAACAAGTGAAACAAAGAAAGAAACAAATCATGTGCAGAACCAAATTGCATAATTCAAAACATCTATCTCAAATCACTTTAATGAAAAAACATTCACAAATTGGAAGATATCAGATATTCATATTTGAATAAATATTTGTAAAAAAAAAATGCTACAACTAAATGAGCACCTTAGTGTCGACTCAGTCATCATTAAAAGGCACAATATTTCCCTTTGCATCATTTCATGAGTCCAGTTATTGTATTTTATGTGCTTTGCTGTATTAAAAATGCAAGAGAAAGTCATGAGCACACACACAGCCAACCAACCCTTACTCTTTATAGTTTGTACAGACCAAAGAAATTCCCATAACTTGCGTGACTGAGATAAATTGGTTGCGATACATTTACAAGAACTTTGTCGTATTTCTGCAGCTGCAAAGCAGAGCCGAGATAACTCTCGGCGGTCCATGCGTGGCCCTTCTGCTGAGAGCAGAAACCTGCTCTGTGGGCTTCCATCAGGATCAGTGGTGAAGAGTGTCCCGCTCTCCTCACAAACACGGAGTGGATGAACGAGGATGTTAGGTAACAATGCTTGAAGATCATCTCTACTCTTGAGTAGATGTGGTAAAGTCCCGTCTCATTGACCTGCAGGGCCCCGTCTTCAGTGCGGTACGCGACTCCTCCTGCTGTGAACGCCCGGCCGACCGCCGGCTCCCATCGCAAGGTTTTATGGAGAGCTTCTTTCTGAATCTTCCCTGCAGCAGAAGGGAAGAACTGTTTTTAATATTTTGGGGATCACAATATTATAATAACATAGACGTTAGAATAAAAAGAGTTACCGATCAAATGTGCAGCTGTTCTCTGGGATACGTCTTCTCCTTTCAACCCAAGTTTCATGGAAACAAAACACAGCTGTCAGATTACACATCACTCTGTGCATCTCTTCCATTCCATGCTCAGGAATATTTCCCCTGTGAGAGGTGTGGGATGAAAGTGACTTACCGATATACTTCTCAGCTTTGCTAAACTCTTGGACTGGTTTCACCTAAAATGAGATAGAGAAAGAGAAGTACGAGGACCCCGTTTAAAAATGCTTTTGAGGTAAGTGGTTTGTTACACTCTGACAAAGAGGATTTCCTGCAATGCTGGACCTGTGACCACAGATGCTGTACATTGTATCCTTTCAAAAGGTCAAAGCAGATATGACTCAAAAAGTTCAATTTGCTTCCCAAGATTACATTGACTTTGCAGCGCTGTGTTAATTTTCAAATTTAAATAATACTAATCTTCATAACACCTACTGCATTTTCCCTTAGAGGGGGATGATAGTCACACATTGTATCAATTTGTAAAGGCCTGAATCATGTTAATGAGATGTTAAACTCCTCCTTCTCTGACCACGAATTAAAAAAGTGACATTTTCCGTTTTTTTTTTTTAAATGTACATGTGGGTTCTTGAAACAGCTAATTACACATTATTTTGGGGGATTACAACAGTTGTTTTTTTTAAATAGGTCAAATGTTTACAGGTCCTTTTCCTTGTTCTCTCCATGTATGGGTAATCCTGCTGAACATAATTTAGTCTAAAAATGTAACATTAAATTGTACAGTATCATCTTCTCTTGGATATATATAATGCTCAATTCATCTCAAAATTCATGAACGCTCCATGTTCACTTGCTGACTCCATATAACCTAAGTTTCTTACCTTCTGCATTTCTGAGAGTTCTTTCTGCATGTTGTAAATCAGGTAGGTGCCAAAGCCCAGCGCAGCAAAGACAAGCAAAAACAGCAGCAGCACAACTGTGGCCAGACCAGGGCTGACTCCCATGCATCCATGATTTTTCCTGCTGACTTTCACCTTCTCCTGGGCAGGTGGGAAGGACCAGCAGGGAACAAGACTGGGCAGCTGAGCAGGGTAATGTTGACCTTCTCCTCCATTCACAAGAAACACCTGTGGGTATGGATAGTTGTGGTCACAGCTCATGGTGCAGGTCTTGGTCCCTTGACATAGATGTGTGTGTTGGTCGCCTCTGCATGTAAGAGGTGTGTACTTTTGTCTGAGCAGCACTTTCTTAATACACCAATCTTCAACGACGTGCACCACCCACATTCCCTCCCCCCTCACAAAGTTTGACCTGCTCTTGTGTTGTCATTAAATCATCATCTATTATCAATGCGTGCATCTCGTTCTGTCTGTATTACGAGAAAACTTTGTAACTTCATGCTTTATCATATAATTCTAATAACCACATTGTTTCCATCTAGTTTTGAGGTTTTTTTGACATGGTGGGACTATAGATTGTTCCTCAGATATGAGTGACAGGAAGTATCAGACATTATATGACTGCGCCCTTCTCCAATAGTCATTCCAAGACTGAGACCTTTTCACAAATTTCATTGGAGATTTGAAGAGCTACCAAGATACCAATTTAGATACCAACTAAAAATGCATGCAACATACTGTCTAACCCAGCTATCACAGGTGGGGTCTTTTTATGACCCACCTTATCACTTTATTAGATTTTTTTCCGCATTTATACATTTTTCCCAAGGATTTAGAGTTTTCTTTTATGCATAAAGAACTATGTTTGCAAGTCACAAGACAGAATTAGCAGTACTGTGAAGATTTTGGTGGGAAGGCAGCTGCCACATGAAAAGGATGCATGTCTTCGCATTGGTTTTTGAGTTGGCTGCCTGTGAGAAACTAGTAAATGGTGATGAGGGGGCACCGAAAGAAAGACGGTGACATGTACAATTTGAGACTAAACCCCAAACGACACCTCAGAGTTTATCTTACAGGAAAACGGAGCACACTTTGATTTCCTCCCCAGTCATTTAATACCACTGCGGTCTTATTGCCTTTTATTGATGTAACCAGGGATGCTGTTGGTAAAACAATTTATTTACTGTGGTTGCAGCAATTTCCTTGAAAAAGCAATTCTTTTCTGTTTGTATCAGGACATGGTGGAGAGCATTTTTTTAAAAGTGTAATTCCAGTATTATCATTTCTATGTAGGCCAGGTGGCTATGTCAAGCTAAAACAAAAAAAAACAAACAAAAAAAACAAAAAAAAAGGAATTTTGTTGTGAAGTCAGACAATATAGCTAAAAAGATGCATATGCTGTTGCTGTGCAATCTGAAAGCTGCAAAGGAAGTTCATCTACATCTGACTTAATAAAACTGTTCCATTGTTCTGCAAAGACCAACTGGTGGGAGCCGTAAGTTGCGGGCCTCTACATCAAATTGGACGAGACTTTGCAGAGCCACAGCGTGTGTAGTGCTGATAATTTCCCAGAAGTGTAATTGTGAAAGCGTTCCTGTGTGCAAGCAACCACTCAAACCGGCACAGCAGAATGACTCAGGGGGGAGGGGTGGTTCATTAGGTTATGTGCCACTTCGCTCTGACATATAATACAGACAGCTGTGTGAACCACTGATTCAGCAACATTTGTGTTTCTCAGTCGCACTTTGCTGTTTAATGATGGAAGCAGTTGTGGCCAGAATGACTGATAACATACCATTTATTCCAAAAGAATTTCTTAATCATAAATGTTTTATGATACTAACATTTATTTTTCCTAAATATAACATAGCATATAAAGAGTACATTCATTGATAATTAAAACTAGTCTTTTCTGTATCTTATGTAGATTGAATGCCCCATGCCGTAAGAAAATATATTAAGATACAATGAAAGTCAATTGCCTTTTCTTCCATTGTAATTGAAGATCTGGTAATTAAGACATTGACTCTGTGACCAAGACCTATTTGAAAGCTGTTGAACAAACACAGTATATCAAAGGGTTGGAAGACAAACTTCATTCTAATTCAATTAGCAGCAACTTTTGTAAAAGTGTCATATGTTTGTCTCTTCATCAGAAGAGGAGTAAATGTTCAAGCCTAGGACATGACCTGTTTTCTCCCCTGTTGAGGCCAATATCCTCTGTGCAGCTTCATAGTCTGGTTGATGTCCCTGGTTGTCAATATCCTGCACAAGCACAAACTGCATCGCAGCTCCACTGTTGTGCCCTTCGGGTCTTCCGGTGTCTTGTATCTGGGTTGAAAACATTTGTCCTTGTGGAGAATTGTTTAGATTAGGCAGAGAACTCTGCAGCACCCTGGCTAAGTTCTGAGTTGGAGAGACGCCTCGCTGATCAGACAGTCCTCTAAAAGCTGCAGCAGCCACCGCCAGCCGTGTACGGTCAAAGGAAAGGGGCTGGTCCTGATTGGCACATCCTGCATCCAAGGTCTCTGAGGTAGGTGTGGTAGAAACCAAGATTTTGGAAGATTCTGTCCAGCTGGCTGTCGAGTTACATTCGCCTCCAATAAAAGGGCTCCTCCCATCATGTGACTCACACACTCGAGGGGCTTTAACTGTAAATTAAAGAAAGACACATGAATGACTTAAAGTCCAGAGAACTTGCAGATCCTGAAATTTTATATAATATTTACTGGTAATCAATCAAAAAAGAAAACTTGCTTAAAATGTCATATTAAAGTAAACATTGCTAATGCAAACAAGTCTTCAAATGGCTCAGGATGCAAAAGCTATTTTAACTAAAACTAAAACATCTGACCATGTTGGTAGCACTTGATGATGCTTATCAACAGGACCCATTGCATACAATTAATAATTCTCATATATCAACCTTTTGTTAGAATTATTTCAAGTTATACTGTATGTTTATCTGTACATCCAGCAGTTACCATCCTAATGGGTTCTTTCTGAGGTTTATCCTTATTTGTTTCCCTCTTTCCAAAAGGTTTCAGAATATCCAAAATCAAGGTAAAACAAATTCTCCTCTACAGTGTCTACATGTAGTATGTATATTTGTAAGTGTTAGTAATTCTTGGGGGGATTAAAAACAGACTTAATTTCAAGGTTCTGTAAACTGTTTCCCAATGGCTAAAACAGAAAATATCAAGAGAGTAGGAAACAATAGTACTGCATCGACCAAAATTAACATTCAGCTGGGATGGGTAGGAAGTCCATTTTTTCTGATGAAACACAACTTATCCAGCAAGTAAGACATTAAATTTTAGACATATTAGGCATATTGGCAATATAAACACTCAAGGTCTTTTATTAAAAGATGTTATATTTATTAAAATATTTTATAGCTTTATAGCTGATTAAGAGCTGATTTTATAGCTCTTTTTAACTGCAAATATTATTACATAAAATGTAATCCTAAAAATCTTAGAAGAAATAAAGGTAGTTGAGGAAACACAATACAAACTACGGCTGTACCACTGTGATTTGGTGTAATTAGACAACGCAGTAAACCACCAGGTAGCTACCTGTAATTGTACGCCTGTTCTGAGCATGTGCACTAACCATTGTTTGAAGAATCTTGTGTCTCTACTCTTGTTTTACAATAAGGGCGAGGACTCCATGGCTTATGTTTACAGGAGGGGTCAAGGGCTCGTATTTTTTTGATGAAACTTTTGTACTCCTTTTCTAAAGTCTCAATGCGCAGCTGGAATTCTTCTATCTTCCTTTCTGGATAATGAGAAAGCTGGGACTGCTGTAAGGGAAAAAGAAAAACAAAGAGCATTAGTGGTAATTGATACAGATTCATGGTACACAATTAATTCATGTTATTAATTTTTTTCTGACAAATTACATAAAGAGTGATGTACAATCAAATCCAATTTTTAGCTACACATAATTTAAGCCACAGCTTTAACAGCTGTGCATAAATGTCCAAAAACATTATTAACATGCATGATCAGCATCAAATAAAAAATAAGAATAAAGTTAGCGAAAGGGGTTATACTTTTGGCAGTAGCTAATCAGACAACAATAATTTTAACAATAATTTTCAGACATGAATTATAAAAGTTTACCTGCAAGTAATACTCTATTTCTTTCTTGATGCTGGGAATCCATTTTTTCACAGAACTTGCTGAATTAAGAGTTGACTGAGGAAAGACAAAAAGAAAAAACGACCAGAGTAACTCAGACAGTATAGTGAGAGAGCAAATAAATTAAGCTAAGGATTCGACAATTTCGGAATTAATAATAACATCCTTACTAGCTTAGGTCTTCGCTCGTGGGTGTCCTTCAGTCGCCCTTCTGTAAAGAATTTTTGAGACAAGTCAATCACTTTTGCTGAGAAACTCAGTCATTTGTCATTGATGAGAAGGTATGGTTGACAGCAGTGTGTTGTCATACTAATCGAATGGAGTGATTGGAAAACAGTTAGCTCTGCCGTAGCGATGCTAACTGGTCGTTCAACAGCATTCTACCATCCACGAGATACTATTTACGTTTACATGTTGACTGAGTAACTATTGGCATACCTTGTCTCTCTTTCTGAAGCCATAATCTGTTTAATTTCCCTTGTTGTTTCTCTTCGTTTCTTGCCATTACAGCATACCTCAAGGATGCACCGAGGCAGACGAAACAAAGTCACGTGATACAGAGATCCCGTTTTCTACCGCGAGAGTAAGTCTTTACGGCGATTACTCATCTGCAAACCCTAGTGTGTGAGGTTATGATTTTCAGCGATTCGTGAAATGAAAACAACTCTTTGACAAAAAGCAAATACAACAACAGCAAATCACTGTATCTGCTGTTGGTTTTTTCTCCTCAAGTAGAATATAATCATTATATGAATTATTCATATGGTAGATTAAAATAACTTTGAACAGCAGCGAGTCATGCCCCTCTACAGGTTTGATGAATCATCCATCTATAGAATAACTACCACGACTCATTAATATTATATAATAATGAAATATAATATAATTCCACAACTCCACCATTATACTTTTTTAATTTAAGTTTTCAACACCTTTCCTCTATTGTGCCAAAGTGGAATACTTGGGGTGCTATATTCCCTACCTGGATAATTGCTCCTTTAACATTTGTAGGTTTTATATAAAAAGTTATAGAAACTCATCCCAGTTGCATAAAAACAGTAGAATGATTCCATATTCTGAAGATTGATTGGTCACCAACCTGCTTGCCATAAGATTTACAAAAGATTTTGGACATATAATTACTCATTCTAATGATTTTGCAGGTAAAAATAGCACAGAAATGATAAATGAAATGGTGTGCTTTATGGAGCTAATGAAATATTAATCATTTATACATGTCTGCGTAAAAAAAAAAAAAATTCCCAGTAATTATCATCATGACCAAGAAAGACTGTGAGAATAGAGCAAGAGCAGAGAATTAAGGAAAAACGAAAGACTAGAAACAATGTGGGTTAACTGCAAGAGGATTTCGAAGAAATGCTGACATTGCGCGTTGGAAAAAAACTAAACTAGAAGTGCAATTCCTCTGTATGCTTGTGTGGTCACATGTGGTTTTAGTTTACTGAAGTTTGGACCCCTTTTAACCTTTAAGAAAACGATATCTCAAGGAGAGCATGAGTAACAGGTAGTTTCAAGAGAGTTTCAACCACCAAGCAGCCAGGTACATCTTGGCTACTACATTTTCCATCTCTATTTTAAAAAAGGCGATAAGTTCTAGATAATTCTATTGGAGTAAGTCAATACAAGTCTATACAAGTCTATACAAGTCTATACAAACTGAAGTAAAATTAACTGAGACTGAACTTATTCATTAGTAGCTCCTCTAACCTTTAATGCTCGAGGCATCTTGTTGTGATGAACCAACAAAGAATCCCCCAACAGATGACTTCAGTTTGTCTTGGCACTGTGTGAGGGTTAATATGTATTGATAAATGATGTTAATCAAACAACATAGACAGATGGACATGCAAATATACTGTTCCCCTTTGCTTGCTAAGAATCCAATCTTCTTTTTGAGGAAAGCTATGTTGTTGGGTTTGTTCTCCATCGACCTCCAGCGTTGGTATCTTCCGCACATCACTGAATACATCTGGGTGTCCACCCAGAGCAGAGCAGTGTAGATGTTAGGCTTTTTTCTGTTATTCATGAGTCAAACTTTGCCCACTCCTCATGGAACACCTCTCGTTTTCTAGGCCTTCTCTGAAATGTCAAAAAGAGTTTTTTGCTCCATGCAGATATCTCCTCAGTCTTGTAGTTTTTAAGTGACTGTAGCAGTGATGACATCATGCTGGCATGGCCTCTAGCTGCTGCACAGTGAAGACATCTGAAGCCACTCCTATCACGGGATACCCATATTTTCTATAGGAAACAGCAATGAGATAAAAAACATTTAAAGTCCCCCTGCTGCAGCTAGGAGGAAAGAGTTTTTTTCTCTTTATCTGATCTGTTCTGGTTAATTCGGCTATGTAAGCAAATCAATTGGTCTCATAGGAAGAGATAGTAAGTGGCCCTCATATAAGTAGACAGATAGATGGACGGACAGACGGACAGATCTAAAATGACATTCAATGAGACATGAACAGGTAATTTATGTAAATCTATCAAGTAGAGGAATCAGCTGTGTTTTTAACCATGTTGATAACATCTAGTGAAAAAGGCAAGATTTTTAACCCTCAAGTGAAAAACAAATGACAAAGCTTACTTGACAGTTTCACCAAGTTTAAATTCAGGCCAAGTCCTGGATTTAGCTCTCAGTTTTGATATTTACGCTGTAAAACACTGGGGAATACTATTTGTCACATTCAATATGACACTATTATCCCAGTCTCTCTCTCTCTCTCTCTCTCTCTCTCTCTCTCTCTCTCTCTCTCTCTCTCTCTCTCTCTCCGTGTGTTTGTGTGTTTTTCTTTGTGTCATGCAGTTAAGGGTGCAAGAAAAAGATTTGATTTAAAGATTTGATTATCAGTGTATCAAGGATAGTATTTCATTTATTTGATAGAGATGTACACATCAGTTGATGCTCAAGAAGGCACTTAAGATCATGTTGTCTAATAGACAAGATTATGTTATATTTTTTACAATGTATTGTGATACCGCAATTTCATCGTCTACTACAGGGGTGTAAGACTCATTTTAGTTCAGGGGCCACAAGGAGGAAAAGCTATTCTCAAGTGGGTCGGATGGGTAAAATTGTGACATATTAACTACTCTCAGTGTACCTATTATTCAATTAACCCCTGAAACCTGGAATCGTTTATCTTTGCGAGCCAGATTAAACCTGTTTGTTGGCCTGATCCGGCCCGCGAGCCTTGAGTTTGACACACTTGGTCTATTATCTATCCCTACTGGGGGTGAAAATTAAACAAGTGTCATAAATAGTTGCAAAATTTTACAGCCTACGAGTTTGATGCATAGGGATTCATTTATCTTCTGGATTCTACCATTGATGCCACCAGTCCTTTAAATCAAGACTTAAATATCAATTTTTTTTTTTTCTCCGTTTGCATGTTATTAAAAAAATACTTTCATTAACATCCCCAGCCCATTTTAAGGGAAAAATGTACGTGCTTCCTTGCACAACCCCCCAAACCTCGTGAGTGCTGGCCTATGAAGATAAATGTATTATTGACTATGTATCTGACACTGACTGTTCTAATCACATTAGTTGCAATGAGTGAAGTGATGAGCGGTGCTGTCCCGAGTGCTGATCTGACCCCCAGCTGCCCTCTGTTATAAGTGTGTCTGTGTGGGGGACAGTCTTACTCTTTAATTGTTTTTCACGCTTAAATAACATTATGTCGTGAGTTCCCCAAACCCCCTGGTCCTCAAATTGCTTATATAAACAAAAAAATACATGTTTCCTCAAGCTTTCATTTTCTGCCTTCCAAACACTCCTTAATGGTTGGCATTAAATCAACGCAGTTACTTTTGGGTTGGGATGTGCCGATTCCGGACTTCCGGGAACAATCTGACGTCGGTCACGTTTCCCTGCCGCTCTTCGCATTAATTCGTCCTCGGGATTCAAATCCAATCTCCTGTTGGCAGGACTCGGGATTTACCGTACACTGCGGAGATTACGGAGTCGATTCACTTCCCGTAATACACACCTCCTCCGCCGTGACGTAGATCTTTCGAGCCTTCCCGCGCCTTATATGGTAGGGAAGGACACCTTCTTCCGGAATGATGTCATATTACCCCGCGTTTGAGAAAGAGAGTAACTTAATGTGATTTAAGTCATTCCTGCCGCGACGAACAAAATACATCGTTTGTGTGCGTGTATCATATCAAGGTGACTATTAAAAAAAAAAAAAAAAAAAAAAATCAATAATTTTGTATCTTCATTGGTCTAGCCATTTCTTCGGTATAAGTCATTGCGAGTCGAACCAATAACTTAATTTAATGTAATGAAATAATTTAATGGAATTAACCTATAAAAAGAATAACATAAAAATGGAAAGCGAAAACTACTGGACTTATTTTAATCGATGAATATAGGTTGGTAAAGAAACCGTTTCATATTTACAGTCGTTCTATAGGCGTGAGGGGAAACAGGATGAATATAACCGGGAAAATAGCTTGGCAAAAATTGTTGTTTTCAGCTTTCCTTGTACATCGAACCCGAAAAATAAATAAACAAGCTGGCCTCGTAGGTGGTCGTTAAAATCCAGACCGCTGAATGACGCATGTATACACGACAAAACTCAGCAGCCGGAGAAACCGGGTCTCTAGCGCCCTCTAGTGTTCAGTCATGAGCAGGATGCACGGAGACGAAGAAGAACTATAACAAGTAAACGCCACATGAGAGCTGTCTTGCTACACTCACTTACCGTAGTTTATTTGGAGGCAGGGTTTTATGAAGCAATGTTACATTTCACTCTGTTTTACAGGTTTAAAAAAAACCCAACGTATTAGAGACACGAAATGTGGTTGATCACATGAAGTTCTCAATTGAAAGGAAACTTAGGCCCATATGCTTATCTGTAAATGTCTACACTACAATGCAGTATATCTAAATCGGGCACTTCAGTTGAGGTTTAGTGAGATAATTACGATGTTTTACTTAGTCCTGTGTTAATATACAGTTGGTGATGTTCTTTTGAACTAAGCGGCTATAAACTGTATAAAACTTATAATAACCGAACGAAAATAGAACTTTTTAAAGTAAAAAAAAACAAAACAGTGCTTTGATGGATTTTGTTTTGATGCTCTTGCTTCTAAGGTTGGGCCTTTCCTTCTCTACAACAGGACATGAAGTAACATTGAATAGCTGCATGGTGCAACAGGGCGGCCAGTGATTTTCCAGAAATATGTCAGATACCATAGATGCCATCCTTCAAGCTTGTTCCTGATGTTAACACCTGCTTAGCATCGTGGGTTTTGTGTTAAACACTCCAGGAAGCCTTTGAGTACCGAGACAGGTGTCGATCTCAAGTTCTGCCTCCTGATGTACAAAGCTTCCAGCATCATTCAGCGTGCCGACCCCGCAGTCACTTTGCCTTTATCAATACAGCTTTAATGGAATGTCAGTGGAGGCGCTGAGACTTAGCAGCTCTTGCAACATGTTGCAACATGTTTTATTGTTTGAGCTTTTGACACGGCACACCCACTTTTCAGTAACACACTCACAAGAAAACAGACGAATGTTGATTCATTTTAGCTCGTTTATTTTCTTAAATATTTATTAGTTTCTGAAGTGCTCAGAAAACAAACATAAAAAAATTATACGGTATTCTTATTACAAATGGTAAACATAAGTACTCCAAGTTGATCTTATATACATATAACAATGAGTGAAACCCCATTAAACAACTTTAGAAAAAATCAAGAAGCTTTTCTAACTTAATTTCTTACAATTAAGAAAATGTACTGATGTACTGTAACTCAGAAGTCAGGCAGCTTTTGTTACAACTTTCCAGCCGTTTAGAGGTGGCCAACGGGCCCAAGTTTGAGGCCCTTATGGCTAGAGCAAGAAAGAGTCTCTATTGCATGTTCATAACTCCTCTAATACTGAATTTCTCCGTGATGGTCATGAAAAAGCCCATGCAGAGCTGAGAGTAAATCAAGAAAACATCAGTCTTGTCCAGTTTTGGTAAAAAAAAATAAAATATATATACATATATATATATATATATATATATGTATATGTATAAAAATAAAATCAAATCAGCACAAAACAGAAACAGAATGGCATCCTGCTTGTTGCCATGCCCCCTCTGGTTCATGACTACATGTCTCAGTCCCGAGCCGCCTCTGTGGGACGCGCCACCGGGGAGCGCATGGCACTTGGGGAACTTTGAACGGACCCCCAGGTCCTGCCAGTGTCGCGGCGCATCAGCCCTCCTCCCACCGCGGTGTCGGGAGACCCGGCCGTGCACAATCGCAGGCGGCGTCCGCTCGTTCAACTAGTCTCTGGAGCTCTCGGCCGACGCGCCCGCTTCAGAATGTCTGGAGCTGCTGCGTTAACATGAGCTGGCAGCCGCTGTTGACGTGGTTCATCACCTTCTGCTTCAGCTGCGCCACCTGCTCTCGCAGCATGTTGGCGGTGGACGCCAGCTCCGAGTTCTGCGACTTGAGGGCCTTCACCTTCTCCTCCAGCCTGGAGATCCTCTCCAGCTTCCTCTTCCGGCATTTGGAAGCGGCGATGCGGTTCCTCATGCGCTTCCTCTCGGCCTTGATGCGCTCCTGGCTCTCCATGTCGATCGGGGAGAGGGGAGGGGTCTCCCCCGGCATCTCCGGCACCGTCTGGGGCTCCTCTTTGAGCGCCGTGAGCCGCGGGAGCTGCGCGGGGGAGGGCTGGCCGTAGATGGGGAGCTGCGGCGGGGCGGCGGTGAACGATATGGTCGGGGCGGACGTGGTGTAGCTCGGCGCGGACACGGTGCTGATGGCCGGGTTGAAAGAGTTCAGCTCCTCGTACACCGGCGAGTCGGCGCGCATGGAGCCGTTGTTGTTATTGTTGTAGGCGGTGGCGGCGGCCACGGAGGAAGACACGGGCGGGAGCGTCGCGTTGACACTCGTCGGGGGAGCCGAGGTGACACTCACGTTCGTGGGGCCCGGCATGTGTTGATGGTGGAGCTCGGCCAGGGCGCGGACGAAGCCCTCCGCGAAGCCCTCCTGCTCGTCGGTGACATTCTTCGGGCACAGAAACTGGGTCGGGGTCGGCGTGGTGGTGATGAGTCCGTTGCTGGACTGGATGATCAGGCGCTCCAGCTCCGGGGAGGCCAGCTTCAGCAAGCCCACGTCGGGCGACGTGAGGATGTCGCCGGCTTTGGCGCGGAGGTGAGGTTTCAGAGTGCCCGCCGGGTCGGACAGGTTCAGTGTCATGTTGTGTTTCAGCGCTTTGGAGCCGCTGTATCCGTAGCCGGCGCTGTCGTGCTGGGTGAAAGCATTGAGTGAGTCGTCATAGAAAGTAGTTTCCATCTTGGTATACATAGAAGAGAAACCAAAAGCAACGATGCTACAACACAACTTCTCGGCTCCCTTTCTCTTCGCTCGGGTTCCTCGGGGTCCTTCTATGTGAGCAAAGAAACCTCCAAACTTTGAGTGCGCACTTTCTGGACAGTCAGAACTTACTTCTTTGGGCCGACGGCGGTCGCTTGAACACAGTTATGTATTTGTTCGCTAAGAATCCACGCTTGTTGTGAGTCCGCGAGTGAAAAGCGCCCGGACGCCAGTGAACTTTGCTCGTCGGTGTTGTGCCCCGTCCTCCTCGGGATTGTATATACTGACTCGTACAGCGTGGACGCTAACCTTATCTGCTGCCGCTGCTTCTCTAAAAATAGCCATGATGTCATGATGCTGTGCTCCCATTGGCTGTGGGGCGTGTCAGGGGGCGGGGACAAATGGCTCAGATAAGGCGCGTTGCCTAGACGACCACCCAGATTCTTAGTCTCGCGGTGCATTGTGGGATGAGGTAATGCCCAGAGCGTAAGCGCTGTGCATTGTGGGATGACGTATTGTTTTTGAATATCTGGTTACCGCTCTCCTGTCAGTGGCGGGACGAGCTGCGTGTAGGCTACAACTTTTACTTTTTTGCACACTTCAACTATTTGGTGCATATATTTATTTCGTTTAGTCCTTAGAAGTCATTTGAAGGCCACAGTCTGACAGCGTATTCGCGCACATTACTTTTTTTTTTACACATACAGAAACACGTTTTAGTTTTTACCTCAAAGCTAAGTGGCTTCGTCTGAGCGACAGCAAAAAAAAACAAAAACAGTTTAATCTGGGAAAAACCTAAGGAAATCAGTGGGATGGATTAGTTGCGCGTGTGTGTGTGTTTGCGCGCCTGTTCGTGCATGCATGCGTGTGCGCGCAGGGGAGTCGCGATGGAAAGAAGTCTTGCTCTCACTGTCACGTTGCCTCTTCGTCTCGAAAGTGATGGTGGTCTCCTGGTGGTGGTCCCATATAAACTGTCTACCCAAAGCACACACAAGTACAAAGAGTGTTTTGGTCGCAACTGGTGAAGCAAGCCAGAATTTAACATTTGGGTGGTTTAATCCAAATACAGCACAGACATTAACAGATCAGAGAAATGCATTTAACATCCCTTTATTGACTCTATTCACTGAGAGAGGCGTGATGTGATATATTTGATAGGGTGCAACACATCGGCCAAGCTGCACTTAAGACTTGATATTTCTTGTGGAACTCCCAACTTACAGTAGCCCCCCCCATCCCCCCACCCCACCTTCTGTCCCTACCCCTCATTCAGAGTGAGCACATCTTCTATTATCCATGTCAGAGAGTGTAATTAGTGTAGTGCAGTCCATTGTCCCTTGGACCCTTGTCAGAAATCACTGCTGCTTTAATTGCAGGAGGTTAACTGGTATGTCTTATGTGTCTCTCTCGAGGTCCTTGCACCCCCACTGTCTGGGTCATCCTCTGCCCTGCCAGCTTTACTGCCCACTATCTCCGGCACACCACATCTAAATATGTCCCCCTTGTGTGACAAGTAAATCAGTCCCCTGGCGCTTGCGGGCTCAGAGAGGCACCTAAGGAGGATGAACCAGACCATAAAGCATCACCACAGTCTGACTTTTTATTGCTGCTAATGTTGTCTTTATGTACTGCTATATATGTCAAACTCTGGCAATCAATAAAGTTGGATATAATGTCATCCTACCAGATTGACTTTGCAGATCTTGTGCAGTTTCTTTTTTATATAAATGGTTGTGGAAGGAGGGTAAGGTTAAGGACAGGCTCAGGGTTCAGATGATGTCTGGTTGCGAGCCACTTACTGCCCCGAGACCCAGTTTAGCACCCGCTGCAGGTTATTACTAGTTACAGTTAAAATGTTTTATAATGGAACGTCTCTATTTTAAGTCTGCATCACATTGGTAAAGGTAAATCAAATAGTTTTTCCTCAGTCACTGCATACACTGCTCCTGAGAAGAATGGTATTTCTTTGTAAATATTGAATGAGTGTTTGGGCATCTTTAAATAAAACCGTCTAGAGGTTACCTTTGCCGTCCCTGGCGCAACATTAAGTTGAATCACATATGACATATGGTAAAATTGTCCTTTCAATTAAATCACAATTTTAGAACAGTCAGTCTCTTTTTAGTTCTTGTTTATTTTTTGAATGGTAGAAAGTTGTCCTCATTGAGGTGTCATGACTGTGGATGAGGGTGACTCTACAAATAAGCAGAGTAGCTCTTTTGGAATTTACACAGAATTCTCTACCGGTGCATTCTGAAAATAATTATCCACTTCAGCTCATTCGACTATTCATGGCTTCTTTTTCTCTGAATTTGAATGCATAAAAGAATTGCAAGTAGGTGGTCTATTGGATACTGGCAAGTGTGATTAAACCCTATGCCACGAATAAGGTAACTACGCAAGGTAAGACCTAGGATGGTATTTAAAGTTACTGCTTCATTTTCAAGTTCATGGCAAAAGTCAAGAGTTTGGTAAAGTCCTTTATAGACTTTCATGTAATCTTCAATGCAAAAACCCTAAGTGTTTCAGTATGGCAACAACACTAGATGAACTGGGTCCTATTTTCTTCCCTGCTTCGTGTGCATAAAATCATAAAGGGGTAACCACACTATGGGAAGCTGCCAAAGCCATTGCTTTGGAGAAGTATATGGGAAAATTAGCATGGATGAATTCCACAGTTTAATTTGAACGAGTACTGCTGCTGCCATTACTGCTGTTTTTGTTCAGGGCCTAAATGTTTGTTCATCTTTGTTGACTTAAGTTTCTAAGGAAATTCCAGATCAGATAAAATTTATGAGAGATGAAGTTTAAGGATGCCCTCAAAAATGTTAATTAGGCATCCACAATTATTCCTCTAACTGACAATTTAATGTGTCAAAGTTATGCATTGAGCATTTGTGTGTGTGTGTGTGTGTATGTGTGCATGTGCACGTGTGCACGTGTGCGTATACAACATGACTGCAAATCTGAGTGTTGGTGTGGATGCCTCAAATTTCTATATGTTCCATATATGTATCCATATATCAAATGTTTGCATTTTCTCTGACATGAAAATTCAGCTGTGTATGCTTTGAGCATGAAAGTGACTGGTAAGATAAATTACACTTATCATGTGTTATTTTGTTTTACCTGTAAAATAATTTGAGTAGTTGGATAAAGGCCTATTATGAAAGCACCTTTTATTTGTCTTTTATTGCACCAGGTCTAGGCAAAATCTTTCTATAAATAAATATGTTTCTGACCGAAACATCATATTATGCATTTTCTTAAGATCACAAAATAATTTGTGTCTTTGCCCAAGTATGTTTTTATTGCCATGCTAAAACCTTGCTTTTTGTTTAAACCACTTGTAATTTAGCAAATGATGCTAATTGTTACAGTATTCAGAGTCACTTGAAAAGGTTCATAATAAGGGAAAATTGGGAAGAAAGGAAGACCTTTGATAAAATCATTGGGAATAACATTTTAAAAAAATCTGTGGAAATTTGTGAAAAAAATAATGGAGCGAAAGAAATCTGAAGTTTATCAAAAAGGTCCAAAACATGGTAAGAAAAATCTGTAAGAAATTCGATTAGAACCAACAACAATTTACCCCAAAATGTGCATAAATTGGACACTAGTCAAATGAAAACTCTTGAAAAAGCACCAGTAACATAGACATTGGGCATGACAAGAATAAGAGGTATTTGTTTAAGGGTTAAATGGAAGGTCTCTTACTTAAATTACATCTCATGATGATGAAGACTCAGTAAATTTATATCCATTCTGTATGTGACATAATTTTCCAATACCAAGCAAATATTGTTCTGTATGATTAATCATCAATATCATAAAAAACAAACTTCAAAAAAGTTCATTTACGACAAAACCAAGCTTCATGACTGTAATTTTAACATTTGTAATGATAATTAGTTTTTTCTTTGCAAAGGTGTTTCTCTCACTGCTCCTTTCCCGTTTTGTTTTTAAGATTAAGAATCAACACACTCTCCAAAAATGCATAGCGAATGCTGTGTTCCTGCTCAGCTGCATCCTGACCTGCGCTGATGTGGTCTCAAGCCTTTCCTCCCATCACCCCTGCCTCCCACAGATTTTTCTTTTAATCATTAACCCTTTACTGGTGCTCACCTCTTTCACTCCCTTCTTCCTGATATGACTTCTGCGATATTTTCCCTTCACACAAACATACGCAATTTGCCTTTCTCTTATCTTCCCACTCCTCATTCTCTCTTGTCCCTCTTCCTCTCATCTTACTCCTATCAGCGGCTGTCAGGGCAGCCGGATTTCCCCTGTGATGGAAACAGGCTGTTGCCTAGTTGTATTGTTTTAGAAGTTCTCTTTGGTAAAATCTCAGATTGTGCGCTGTGTTTGTGTTGGTATGGTATAAAAGGTAAAACAGCGGCCACGTCACTGTGCGGTACAAAGAACAAGCATGTGTGTCACGGCATAAGAAAGCACAAAAACTAAATGTCTTGCCTTTCCGTCAAACTGAATATCCCTTGATGTTTGCAGGACGAGTGAGAAACAGGTAGAAAAACTGTTGAGGCTGCAGAGACAGTGCACTGTCTCAATGGTCTGGAGACTGCCAATTGTTGTTTCAGCTGTTGGGGGTGAAAAATGTCAGACAGTGAGGATTTTCTGTTGGACCGGACTGTGAGGTAGTCTGTCTACATGTCTGAGTTGCATTTTAGCGATCTCACCTGCAACAAATAATATAATGCACAATAACACCAAGCTGTATCTCACTGGAGAGATATTAAAGCAGCAATAAGCTCAAAGAACATTTTAGTCAGTGCAGGCAAACAATGATCACTCCATGTCATAATCATGAAGATCAGCAGGGCTTACAAAAAGTCAAAACTAATCTTAGCAAACTCTAAGATAATTGTTGACAGAGAAACCAATTTCTGACTCAAAACAATCCAATTGCGAATCAGATGTTTTCATTTTTTGCCATTAATAATTTGTTTTGGCTTCCAAAGTTAGGGTTCAGAAGAGGCTGTAATGGGGAACAGAAGTGATCGTGTTGACATTGAACCACATAGCCAATGCTAATATGAATAATAATTCATTCATTCATTTATTATCTATACTAATTTTCTTGCACTCAGGGTTCCGGAAGGAGGAGGGGGTCATTGACAGGGTTCACCCTGGACCAGTTACCAGTCGATCACAGGTCACATATTGACACATACAGAAGTAAACATACTGTAGATTTTTGGACTGTGAGAGGGAACTGGAGGACCCGGGGGAAACCCACACAGATACGCAGGGGAGAACATGCAAAGGCCCCCTGTTGGAATTGATGTTCTAGCTGAGAGATGTGTTCACTACTGCACCACCATGCCTCTTGCTAAATATGAATATGAAACTTTAATTTGAGTATTTCAGTTGCTTTCGCCCCATTCCTCCACAAAATAATATTTTTGGTCTGCATATCAACATGTGTCCTTGCTGCATGAGACAAAGCAATCACAGTAGTTAGCTAAATGTTTAATACCAGAAAAATGGGTGCATGTTAACCGTTACATCTTTACATCTTCTGAGGTGTCAAATAACTGACTAAATTACTAACTGTCCACTGTCTGCCATCTGCATCATTAAAATTTTGAACTATCATGATAATATCAACATAAACATGATTTTAACCTAGTTTGCCATAATTTGAAGTTGCGCCCGCCCCTTAAATATTGAGAACCATTGGAGCACTTTTCCATCTCAAGTTATAATCTTGGCTTTTTGATCTTTTTCTAGACCTATTACGTGTATAACTGCAGATTGTTCATCACCATGTAGTTGTCATCAGGATGTGACTTATTCCACTATACTTTAGTCAATGCTGCTTGTTTCTGTTGTTTGGCTCCAGAGAGCCAACGTCTCTCTGCTTTTAGATTGGAATCCTTCTTTGGAGGACAAAACAAAAATAAATAGCATTAATCAGCGAGAGAACTATTATCTTCTGAAATGTCCCATTAATATCATGTATTTTAAGATTGTTTCAAGACAGTCATAACAGTTTAAGAATCAATTACGAATATAATAAATCAGAAAAACTATGGACTTGACAGTGTCATAGGTGATGGTCATTATGATTGTTTTTATAGTATTTAGTAAATTTGTTTTGCTTGTATTTTCATGGGTTTCAAATTAATTTCCTTGTACATTTCCATATACATAGACATGACACAAACACATATACACGTGCTCACACACGCACGCGCACACACACACACACACACACACACATAACACTAAGAAGACACTGCAGCAGCAATTTTTATAATGAAAAAGATAATGAAAATGAAAGACAAAGCTAATGCAAAATCCCTACATGCCTTTTGAGTTACGACAATATTAAAACAGGAATAATTGTGTTACATTATTACGCTCATGCACACACAACCATTGACACACAGGATACCTCTTGAATGATATCTCATTGTTCCGCCCCTCACCAAGAATGAACAAGTGCTTGATGCCTGACAGTTTTTTTTTTAGGCTGTGTTTTAATTAATTTGCCCATAAAATGAAGCATGATTCTTCGCAGCCTCTCTGGCACCGTCAGCTACAAAAGACTTTATTGGCTCTGACACTTAATCGTCATTAACAACCCAGAATAATCACATTTTGGATTTATTGGTCAGAATCACATGGAATATCGATTGGTTCTCGCTCATTTTGACCCTCTCAGTGTATCATAACTCAAGTGTACGATGATGACATCATTGGGTATGGGTGGGCACACTGCAGGTTCTTTGACTTTATTTTTCATCTTTAGGTTACAGAGACCTTTTCTATTACATCTGAAACAAGAGAACAATTTCCTACAGTTTAAAGGTAACATAGACAAAGGTTTGTATGTTTGTTGGGGGTGGACTTGTCTGCTCGCATTTTTTTATTTGTTGTGTCTGTGTAATTTAATCTATGAGAGTGAGTCTGGGCATCATTATGTAAATTAAATAACCTAATCTAACAAGAAAGGCAGAGTGAGCTTCAGCAGGGCTAAAACACACACACACACACGCATGCACACACGCACTCACGCACGCACGCACACACTCACACACACACACACGCACTCACGCACACACGGACGCACGCACACACTCACACACACACACACGCACTCACGCATACACGGACGCACGCACACACTCACACACACACACACAAAGTGGGAGACTTTTAAAAAAGGCCATTTATTTCCCTGTGTGTGTTTGTGTGTGTATGTGTGCATGTGCATGTACTCAGGGACCTCTTTCAGTCCTCAGCTGGCTCTGTTCAGCTTGTAACAGGGAGGTGAGTCTGTCACCAGGGAGAATGATCGATAGCTATTAAAACCCACCAGTCAGTCCAGATGGAAGACTATTTGTGAGTGAGAGAGTGAGTGGGTGTGTGTGGGTGTGTGTTTGTGCATATGCACACAAGTGCATGTATGAGTGTCTGTGCGAGAGTGTGTATGTGTATGTGTATGTGTATGTGTATGTGTATGTGTATGTGTATGTGTATGTGTATGTGTATGTGTATGTGTATGTTCGTGCATGTGTGCGTGCGTGCATTTGGGTGTGTCTTTGTGAGAGTGTGTGTGTGTGTGTGTGTGTGTGTGTGTGTGTGTGTTTAGTGTATTTGGTGTGTGATCAGGTATGTGAAACGATCAAGCACAGTGTTTGTTCAGGTGGGACTCTCTATGGAAGCAATGCTAACCTGTTCCACTCCATTTACCTCTGCAAGCTGGGGAACCTTACCAACCATGCTAGGTGTGTGTGTGTTTGGTTTAGTGTCTGCAGGGGCTACAGTTGTGAGTTTGTGATATCAGCATGGGTTTTGTACTTACTGCTTATTCTAGCCAGGTTTTCCAGGAGCAGTAACACAAAGTAAAGGGAGAAGAAGTCAGGCATAAGAGGAATGACAGGACCGATCAATAGTATTAAACAAAGCTGTATTTTCTGCCTTTTATGGAAAAAGACCAAAACAACAAAGAATAGAAGCTTTTTCCTTTTCAATTACTACTGTGAGGAAACTTACAAGCAGGCTTAGGAAAAGAGGGATTCAGATGTGAAGCATGATAAAGGTTGAAGAGAATTATATTCAGACTATATTGATATACGGAGAAAATAAACCCGTTTCTCGTAGGAAATAGTCCTATGAAGCAGGAGACGAGTAACTTTTTCAACAAAAACAACTTTTTTCTTCTTGAGGTATCCTGTATCAGTCTTACTTGCATGCACATATTTGCAGTCCGGCAAACTTGAGGAGATCTCCTCAGGGACAGCTATGAAACTATGAAACCCGATCAGAGATCAATTTTGATCTGTATTATGATCACAAAGGAGGGGTCTGAGATGTGGATCGTATTTACCTTTGAGACAGAGAGGGATTTTTTATCCTTTCATTCTATGCAGCCTTTATGACAAAAAGGTCTCTTTATGACCACCAAAGTATAGTAAAGGGTTTAGTCAGTCTTTCAAAGGAACATGATTATTACTTGTGAAGTTTCACTTCATCACCATTTTCCCCAAGACGATACATACCTTTCACTATCATTTGTGAGCATCGCAGAGCTTGCCCCCCCCCCCCCCCCCCCCCCCCCCCCCGCCCGGCACACCTGCTAGTTGAGCTTTGCACAATGAATGATATCCTGTATCCCTCAAAAGGGATAAAACATACATAGCAAAAACTCAAAATGGCTCATATGCTGCAACTCATTCACCACTTAAAGAAAAGAAATAATCATGATGCTACAAGATACTGTGATTGTTAAAGTAAATAGCTCCAGCTACTTCCCGACAAAGCCATTGGTCGAAGTGATTGCACCAACCATCCCCGTCTGTAGACCATTCATGCAGAAACGACTACAAAAGCACATTACTGTAGTTTATTATCCTAAATCGGATTAATGCTGAATTGACATCATGATGCTGAGCATCAAGAGAGCATGTGACCTAATTCTGGAAAATAAACACAAATTTGTATATTTTTTTGTTGTTTGTTTTAGGCACATACCCGATGAACCAAAGCATTCAACAGATTTGTTTTAGGAGTAACTGAATCTTAATTTCTATGTTTTCATGTTGATGTGTGTGTCTGCTGTCAGTTGTTGATGGGAGAGTAGGAGAGGTAGGATGAGGATGAAGGGAGGAAGCATCACAACATATCTGAGTGACAGAAGTTTGCTTAGTATCACTGCAAAATGTAAATATGGCTGTCAGTGTGTCTCAGTCGATGTTGTCACGTGCGCCTCCATTTCATAACATAAAGTCAACAGTGGAACTCAACCCACTTTGTGTGTGTGTGCATGTGTGTGCACATGTATGTCTATTGTAAGTCGCTTTGGATAAAAGCGTCTGCCAAATGTAATGTAATATATATGTTTGTTTGTTTGTTTCCTCTTCACTCTTACTGTCATCAATGATTTACCTCTTTTTTTTAAAAAAAAAACCTGCTTATTCAATCTCGATACACATTTCTCCCATATCATAATCCTCATGTATTCAATGTTTTTCCCTGTCTAACATTCTAGCGTTATTGCATGCATTTGTTAATAATTGTGTTGATTGCTCAGTTGCCATGTCAACCAAGCAACAACTATCAGAGTTATGTGGCACCTTCCATCAACATACCAGGATTGTCGCTATTTTGGAAAGTTATTCTGTCAATCGTTCGTCTCACTTCTGTCTCCGCTTCAGTTCTGGTCTTTTCCTCTCTCAATCTTCCTCTTCAAATTTGCTCTCCCTCCTCTTCCCACCTCCCGCAAGATAAATAGACTCTTTGTTTTCTGGTTAAATGAACTTGAAAGCAGTTGTTAGGCTAAGTTCTACTGCCTAACTAGTCGTAATGTGTGAATGAATTGGAAGTGTATACAGATGTTGATAGTCAAGTGCTACTGCTACTTTAATATTGTAATAAAATTGTTTCACCTCAAGGTTTTGTTCCCACAGCTGCTTTGTAAATCTGAGTCACTAATCAATCATCAGAATACACCGTATTAAACTTTTATTAGATGAATTATTGCTTGGCCAAGCTATCTTTGCACTGCTAAAAGGTAATCAATTCTTTACACAAGAAATATGAGAACTTTTGAAAAGTGCTTAGAAAGTGCATTTGAACACATGCGTTGTGCCTGTGTCCAAGCCCACACACACACACACGCACACACACACACACACACACACACACACACACACACACACACACACACACACACACACACACATAGGAGAGACCTGGTTGCTCTCAATTCAATGCTAGAGAAGTGCAGCAGTTTTGAAGATAAATCCTGCTGCACATCTACAAGGTGAAGAAAAATAGCTGCAGTAAAAGTCTTTGAGGATGTCATCTTACTTGGACAATATATCATATGTTCACACTTTCATGTGAGAAGGATTTGAAGGTTAAGGTATCTTTTCTTAATATGTCCTGCTTTGTTAAAATGTTTTCCTAATATTGTTGGTTTATCTCAGAAAAGGTGAGGGTTGTGCTGAACAAGAGTAAACTGGACTTCCTGGAAGAGGGGTTAATGCTGTTTAATGCTATAATAAAATTTCAGATATCACATTCTTATTTCATGCGACTTTTTTACAACATTTGTTTGGATGTTAATCTGTGACTGTGTGCATATTAGTGAACAAAATCCCCCCGCAAATAGTCTAATTACTCACATCTTGAGGAGAAAAACACAGAGGTCTTCCAGCATGTACGGGTTTAAGAGTCGTAGTGTGTGCATTATTTGCGTTTGTCTTGGCTGGGATTGGTGACTAACATTGTGGAATGCACTTCCACCCTCTCAACCAATCATTAATCTGTATTTACACTGTAGCTTAGGGCACTCTGGCCGTGAGAAATCTTTCACAAATTGCAACTCTCCTTAAACGCGCTTGTTTGCGTACATGTGTACGCGTGTAGTTGTCTGTGCGCGTGTGTATCTGTGTGTGTGAATGTTGATTTCCGTGCAGTCAGACTGGTTTGTCGAAGAGGAAGAGAAAAACGTGTCGGCCGAAACTGGGCGCTTGCATGTATAAACACACGCAGTCCATGTTTCTCATGCAAACACACACGAGTGATTGAGTGAACAGTTGGAATCCTGTGTGCACTTAAAGTTCTGACTATCACAGAAGGTTAAGGACGAGGGCTCTTATCATAGACAGTGTATGCACATGCATTAGTTGCTCGTATGACCGTGTTTGTATAACCCTGTACACATTTGTGTGTGTCTGTGTGCATGTGAACGTGTGCATTAGTTTGTGTGTGTGGAGTTTTGAGAAAACACAGACTAGCCTGTGGGACTGCCCAAGCAGTGTTTTGTCTCTGTCAGGGAACCTATAACTTTGGCGTCGAAGGTCAGGTTGTCTGGCCAGAAGGCCAATATATGTTTGTATGTTTGAATAAGTACACAGGCCAGATTAACAACCTCTCTGCCAAGCTGATGTACACTTTCTTTATTCCAAGCGGGTCTTTCTGGTCTCCCTCTGGTCTTAAGGAGCGTATTCCCAAAGTGTATGCTCAGTGGTGAAAGGTGAGTCGAGTCGACATGTTACTTACTTGTGATATTTTGAAGTTGGAATATCCTTGAGCGACACTACGATCTCTTTTCTGTGTCCAAGGGACGGTAGGCAGATGTAACTGGGGATCTGCATTAAATATCAACACAATTCTTCTTTTTTATGGGCCCTGAGTTATTGCTGTCCTTTCTGATGTACTTCAACTATCATGATAAAATGGTCCGTATGTGTAAAAATGTTCATGATTCATTGAAAGCAAAGGGGATTACAAATTTTATAATCAACTAATTCCAGGTTTCATGTTACTGCACTATGAAAGACAAAGTTTACCATTGCCCAAATGTTTGGACTTGAGTAAAATATCACCGTGATGAATCGAGCGTTGATGATTTTATTCTTGACTTGGCTTTGACTCAGCATTGCAGCGTTAACATTTGAAACTTTCATTCAACATGGCCCTGTCTCATCGCAACAATAATGGAATAAGACCATACTTCAATTATTATGACCAAAACTGATAGTGATACTAAAAATAATTGAACCTTGAAACCTTAAAAGAATCTGCCAAGCCAATACCTTTGTATTCAGCATACACTGATGAAGCAGCCTGATAATCGAAGACTACCTCAGCATATTTCTAATCTTTTTATCTCAAACGCTACATAATTCCTCATCCACACCTTGTATCTTCCTCATACCATGCTCTTCCAATGATTAATGAACAGAAGTTTTGATTTCTCTCCTTTTGCTTCCTTCTTCTCGATCCAGAAAATAAGTGAATTCTCATGAACCAGGTCTTTCTAGTTTCACTACCTGTGTTGTTTATGCACATCAACATTATTGTGGGAATGGTAAATTGCCACAATCTAAATAAAAATGTTTTCATAGTTTAAAAAAGAAAGTACATTTTTGGGTCATTCCAAATTCCTTTTTTCAATGATTGATGATGTCCATGGAATAAAAAAATACAGGTTTCAAACTTCAATGACAGTTTCCTTGTGGCACCACTGTGACATTGACATTTGTGGTTTGGAATAAAAAGTCATCAGAGGTAAAATACAACAGTATTTGGATAAACAATTTGGAACAAATGTGGTTTCTCTGAATGGAAAGGAATTAGTTTTCAGTCAAAAACTTGCATATCCACTGAATTCCCACCAGCCTCAACTGAGTTTATAAATGATGAGTGAACAGTTATATGCTCACATGACAAATTAAAATGCCAAACATTGGACCCTTCTCAATGTTTATGTCTAGAAATCACATAGTACAGTTGCACTAAAAATCAAACACAGCTATGAATCATTCATAACTTTTGGGTCATGCTTTTTATTAGAATTACAATCAGAATCAAAATACTTTATTGATCCCGAAGAGGGAAATTGAATTTTAATAAACACCTCACATACAGAGTGATACTATGTTTTACATTTGATCTGCCAAAACTGGATTTAAATCGAATATTCATATGTGAACATTGTAGAAAACTGGAAAGTTAGGTATTTTTCTCTGGTTTAGTGTGGGCAAGTAGCCGTGACCTGCTCACTGTCAGAGGTTGAAGGTGTGGGGCAATAAATGAGACATGTTTTTGAATAAATTAGACCGGGTAGTTGTAAATGAAAAGCATCTGATTGACAAAATTTACCTTAATTGCTAAATGGTGTCTGTCAAGGCCGCATATCTAAATGACATTTTCCGACTGATGTAGATTCAGACAGGCAGCAGAGGAAGCGGTTTTAGCGTAATAGCATTAAATGAGTAGGCTAACTGGCAGTAATTACCCATTGTGCTTATGTGTGTGTCAGTGTGTGAGTCTTTGACAGGCCGGGTTCAGACATTAATGATAACACAGCTGTGTCTCGTTCCCTCTGGTCATGGGGGGATTAAATTGGAGCTGAAAGAGAGCCTTTTTATTATTGCCATTGCCATTTCTTTACGAATTTGTCATAAATGTCAGTTTTCCCCCTAGCCGTCGTCTGCTTGTCCTGCCCATTGTGCTCTCTCTGACTAACATGTGGGATGGAAAGAAAGAGAGAAAGATGGAGGTGGAGGGCTGGACAGACGTCACTGTCAGTCCATGTAGGAGCTCACAGACACTCACACACTTTCATTCAGCTCATCACAAACACGCTGCTGTCTTTATCCGTCTCGGTGCTATGCCTGGTGGCAGTGGGCGCGTGTGACATCACAACGGAGCAGGATTCCACTGTTTGCTTTTGACATACATCCACACTCAAGTGTGCACGCATGTGTCAAGGAACATATTTGTACATGTTTGTGTGTGTGGTTTTGCACTGCAGAGAAGTGAAACCATTTCACCTCACAGTCGGCACTGTGCCCTCTTTTAACCAAACCCGTTCACAGAGCTCCACACAATGCAGTTTCTCTTGAGGAGTTTCTTTATTTTGTAGCAACAGTAAACGCTGTCAACAAACAACAAGACTTAGAACTGATATGGCATCTGCCATTCATCATCACAATTTATGGATTAAATGTTCAGAGTATTGTTATGATACTGCACATGGAGTTCATAAAATGCGAGGAATGCTGTGTTGCCCCGGAGGCTAAACTGTCTAGATGCTACTGTCAGAGTGGCATTTCACAGCTCTCTGTCAGTTTTGAGAGCCACTCTTATAGCATATTAAGATTTTTCAACTTTAACTGTGCAACGCTGGGCCTGTGCTGTCGGTGAATGACACGAGGACAGGCCTCAGTGGAGCGTGGGGTTCTGCCTTTCAAGAGCAGCAGGAAAGTCTTACAATAAAACTACTCAGGCTGCTTCCTTTCTGTGCGAAGGCAGTGAAATGGAGGCACAGTGCCAGTTTCTCCTCCTCCGACCCAAGGTGGGGTTTTCTTTTATATGCAGTGCAAATAGTGTGATGGCCTGATGACTGATTGATGAATGACTTTGTTTGTCAGGGTGTTGCAAAAGCTGCTCAGGTGTTACATTTGTACAAATTAAAACACAGCTTGTTATTTTGTGATGTTTTTTTTTTTCCTGTTTGGACTGCACAGACTTGCCAAATGTACTTCTCTGCATGCGTGTGCATTGCGACAGGGAAATAGCACAAGGAAAAGGTGCTAATCCATACACACGACTCATTGTGTTCGCACACCTGAAAGCTGTGCTTATTTTTTTTTTAAGCCGTTGCACATGGTACCTCTGTTTTGTACATCAGTACTTAGAGCAACTTCCTGAGGTTCTCTCCAAGTTTCCTGTCTAAGAAGTCAGAGGTTATCTTTGAGACCCGGGCCCTTACAACCCACACAGGTCCATGCAGCTGTTTCCTCAGATCATTATGGATCCAAATGTAACACACATACACACACACACACACACACACACACAGTTGAATGCAACCACTTGCACACATGTAAAAGGATTTCAGGAAGGACTTAGGTCTGTCAGATTGGCTAGAAGAATTGTAAACTTTTCTGCAAAGTGTCTCCTTCCTTTGTTGCCAGAAGACGATTTCTGTCTATGTACGGTGAAGAGGTGTGTTCATCGTGTCATTTGAATGACAGGAACGCCACGCTCAGAAGTGTGTGTGTGAATGTCTGTGTGTTGTGTTTAACATGACCCCTGCGATGGTTTTTCCTAAAATATCCACATTGCTCTTGTTGCTGACAGAAAATCAATGAGAGGGGAAAAACAGAAAATCTACTCAGTTTTGTCATTAGCATTAAATAAAATTTCACCTCCTTGTCAAGTCTACCTTTGGCTCCAGTTGTCACCCTTTTCTAACTTTTCCTTCCTCAGTCTTTAAACCTTGTTTTAGTTCACATGTCTCTCCGCTTCTGTCAACATCTCTCCTGACGCCTGAGTCTCTCCCTTCACCTCCGTAAAGCAGAGTGATGTTACATCTTCGTCCAGATGTTTCATGTTCGTTACTCTCCAGTCAAGTCTTTGGCAAACAATCCTACAGCAAGCTGGAGAAAAGAACAGCTGAAGGTGAGCAAGAGAGAAGCTGGAACAGATAAAGGCCAGGAGAGGAGAGCAAACTATGAAAAAACAAATCCAATGCCAGCCACACATCCATATATATATATATTTTTTTTTTGCCAAGAGCAACAGCTGCCCTTGATATACTCCGTATGAAAGATGCACAACGCACTGGTGCATCCGCATTAATGACAGAGTCCATGTTCTGTACCTCGAGTATTGGCTTCAGATGCTTTTAAACTCTAGAAGTAACAAGATTTTGAACAGTAATTCCATCACAGACGCATTCTTTTAAAACTATTCAATGTGAAAGCCCTTTCCCCTCGGTCAACTTTGACACATCCAAATTAGATCCATCCAATTATTTCATATCTGTGTCATCCACAGGAATGATCCTCTGAGAATTTTTTTTTATTGATTTGAATTTTACATTTGACTGAGACATCATCATTCTCTCTGCGCTGTACCATCACACACTGCTTCGAAGGAAGGCACTGGTTATTAATATTGAGCAACTCAGTAGTGAGACACCAATAACAAACACATGAATTATTCTCTCAGTGGTTCACCTGGCGTGTCCTTGCATGGCTGTTTGATTGAGCACACAGCCAGACAAAAGTACATTCCAGCACATATCCATGTATACTCATCTAAGATTTATTCAGGTATGCAAATACAGTCCACCCAATTCTTCATAGGCAGTCGGTGATTATAAACTCATCCGCCCTTTTCTATGGCGTTTCAACACTTTAATCCTCACAATATGAGAAAATGCTACTCTTCAGATGGATAAAATGTGGTTTAAAAGTGAAGACTACTTTAAGAAAGACAACTGTTCACATGTAATTAAAAGAAAAAAAGCATATCAATGCTTGTGGGAAACATTCCATACTGCTTTAAGTGGCGTTAAAATGTAGCTGCTCCAATGTGATGATTGTTTCCAGGTTTAACTTTAAAAATGTTTTTACTTTTTAACATGAGTCTTTTTGTAGCATTATTTGTATACAAGTGAACTAAATTTTATATATATCAGACAAAAATCAGAAAATAAACAATGAGATCCTTAGACAAGTTTAAACTGTATTTTGATTTTCGTGACACATTTCTATGTTAACAAGCCACCTGACAAGTCAAAGGAGGAAGGTAATGTACATGCAGTCTGTCATAAAGGAGCTGAGTGTGACAATCTGGAATTTCACGTTGATGAGTTCCATTGCAGGCAAAACACAGAGGCAGTGAACTTCACTACTTCACTCACAATGTCCCAACAATCACAGGGAGCTCCTTCCTCCTTTCCCCTTCACTCCTCTTTTTCCCTGTACTACCTTCTGTATCCCATCTGTTTAATATCAGTCAGACTGATTGACAGCTGGAAGTCAGATTTTATTACCTTCACAGGCTTTTCAGACATGATTAGAAAACATGTCATCTCATACACGCATTGCCAAGACCCTCCCTCCTGGCTATGGCATTATATTCAGCTCTTTATTTTACTCTACAAATCCTCCTCTTCATCTCACACAGTACTCATCATCCTCAATCGACCCCAGCATCGCTGCAGGTGATGACAAGTACTTCATGTGGAGCAGACAGTCCAGGTGCCTAATCCTTCACTTGTATCTAGTTAGTCCCCGTTAGTCCTCTGACAAGATGGACTATAGACATGGAGCCAAGGAGTGAAGCCATCAGACAGACAGCTGTTGCTATGACTGACAGTGAACCCCCACAATCCACCACACTTTGACGTGTTTTGTGTCCTCCACTTGTAACCTTAACCGTATGCCCTCACACACACACACAAAGCAAGCAGAGACGGACCCAGTGCCGAGGGTCGGGGGGGACACTGCTAATTCTATCACAATAAAGGAGAACAAGAAAAGGAAACGGGACTTGTATGATGGAAGTTTTTTTCCACGATTATCTCCGTTCACCTACGGATACTATTTGTCTCGACAGGTTTCAATTTCGTCTTTCTCCCCCTCACCCGGACCCTGCGCGCACATAGTTACTACGTGGAAAATTTGCAAGGCGGATTTTTTGCATTCCCCAAACCACAATTCTACATTACTGTGTTGAGTAACAGGTTTTAGTCTGTAGACAGACCAGCCATTAAACAAAAAGTAACAAAAGCAGAATGTTTCCTTGTCTGTGGCAGGAGTTGTACTTGGCTGATATGTTCTGACTTTATAGTGGAGTTCTGGTCAAGTCCTTTTTTCTGCTGAGTGACTGGAAACACTAAGTGATATCTTTTCCTCCTCACACATTTAATAGTGCTGGCAAAATACATCTGCCCGAACATTACAGGAAATAGCAAGGGTTTGCCCAAATGCTTGTTGGAAGACATGTGCCTCGCAGTGGTAAATTGTGTGTTTTGCTTGATAGAGCATCAGTGCGAGTAAACTGTACTGTATTTCTGCAAATATGCACGCACGTACGTACGCACGCATACACACAGACACACATATTTACTCCGCTAAGTGGTTTGAGAAGGAGCAATGCTCTCAACAAAGTAGTGAGTCATGACAATAGCAAGACTCCAATCATCTTATTCCCTCTGCTCGCCACTTCTCAGCTTGATTCCCATTAGGCACACACACACACACACACACACACACATGCACGCACATATGCATGCATGCATGCATAGATTCGCACACAAACACACAAGCGTGTGTGACTCACATGACCAGCTATGGTGAGATCAGACCTGATTAGGAGGGGCTTGGGACCTTGATTTCCTCTCATCAGAATCAGGTATCATCCACCTCAATAGAGTCTTTACTGGCACATGAGAGGGATTTCATTGTCTCTACATCCCCAATGAGAATGCAGCACCCTGTGCCTGGAACTCATCAACTTGGTTTGTTGTCTCCTCCCCTTTGTCGTCTCTGTGAGTTTCGCCATTACCTGTTGAAATGTTTACAAGTTCTCCTTTGGTAAACCACAAGCTAATGCAAATCTTCTTTGTTGTGCGGTTTCAACTGATGTTTCCTGGTTATTGAACTACTCATGAGTGGCTATTATGTATTTCTTTCATTTGGTTTGGCAGAATTTCCACTGCGACACCTCTAAAGCTCTGTGATTGTGGTGATTATGCTTTTAGTTGACTTTCAAGATGGGTGTGTCTCCTATATATCTACATACTGTATATGTTACCTCTTCCCATCAGCAAAATGGTACCACCCGATGCTGTTAAGCGTCCAATAAATTAAGCGATGCACACATTAACCGAAGCTCTGCTTTATCAGTCATATAAAAACTGGATGTAGCAGTGGAGGAATAAAAAGGCTGATTTGACAGTAATTGCTCCCAGTACAAGTACAGTCCACTAGACTGGCTGTCTCCCATTAAAGTTATTGCTTCAGATGGTTGAAGCCAGAATGGAGTGCACGCAATCCTGAGGGCGGGAGCAAAAAGATAAAAGAGGGAAACTGATAGGAGTAGTTGATTAAGAGATACAATGAAAATGGGAGAATTTTCAAGTAGTCAGCTTGGGTCAAATCTGATTTATGTCATCAGTGACAACAGGAACTTATAGTCAGCCACTAAATGGATGGGACTTACCTGAGCTCTCACAATATACAACAAAATGATGGCCCATGGCTGAAAATTAGAGTACTTTCAGGTGTAATTAATTCAAAGTCTGGCTTTGGCTGATGCGGTGGACCTGGCTGAGAGCTTGGGGGCAAGATCCCTGAGGCGAGAGAAGACGGATGTGGAGAAGATGCAGTGCATGTTTCAGATAAGGAGAAGAGGAGTGGGGCGTGAAGCAGGGATGGTTGAGTAAAGGGAGGGGAAATCCCTCTGGGAGGTTCATCTGTCCATGTATGTAATGAAAAGATAGTCAACCATGTACCCGCCTAATGTAGTGTATTGATGTATGGCCAACAGCCTCCCACCCCTCCCTCTCTCTCCAATCACTCATGTTCACTGTGAGATTACAAGCTTTGTTCGACCGGCCTGAGCTTCATGAACTTCTAGACCATCTTACCCCTTGCTGGTATGCGCATACACTCTATCCCCATCTTTCCTGCCCTCTCCAGTCAAGGTCAGAGGTCAGAAGCTGCCAGGTGATTGGATGTTGTTCTGGTAAGGTAATACAGGACCACTAAGTGCTGCAAAAACACCAACTGTCTCTGATATTACTGCACAGGCCTGCAGGCAATTTGTGTGTGTTGTATGTATAGGTAGTG
This sequence comes from Fistularia commersonii, assembly GCF_037954325.1. Classification (NCBI taxonomy): domain Eukaryota; kingdom Metazoa; phylum Chordata; class Actinopteri; order Syngnathiformes; family Fistulariidae; genus Fistularia; species Fistularia commersonii. The sequence goes on along the minus strand of NC_141299.1, from coordinate 6,316,058 downwards.
GTGTATCTGTGAGTGTGTTTGTGTCTGTCTGTGTGTGTGTGTGTGTGTGTGTGTGTGTGTGCGGGGGGGGGGGGGAGATTAGGGTCAAAAAGGAACAAGGACCAGATTTTTGTCTTGAACTACAACTTCTGAGCAGACACTCCACCTGGAAGTTGACGGGATCCATGTGTCTATGGGTTCACCAGCAGTATCTGCGGCTATACGCCAGTAACAGACACACAGAATATTTAAAAATATCGTATTTGCCATTAAAATTAGTTTGCCAAGTCTTTCACAAAGACAGACAGTAACAGTTGGAAAGACAGACTCATTCAGAATGTTAAGCCACTGCACTACTGAAGGCAGGGGGAATGCAGACAGACTCTCCAGTAATGTTTTTGATGACCCGGCTGTGGCCTTGCACAACAGAGGGGTCAGAAAGTAGTTTGTTGGGATGTGAGTGAGAAGAGACAGGCGGCATCTCAGGCAAGAAATAATGCACACCACATGTGACATGTAATCTGTTTTTCTTAGATTTAACTGGTCACTTGTAACTAGGTAGTTTCTGGGCCCGGATTAAATATGATCGGTAATGCAGTTGCTTATGTCAGAGTGGGTAAGGCTGTATCAGATGTTTGCTTGAGTCCCGCGACCGGGAAGAATAGCGTGCGGACGGCACGGAAATCGATGATAAATGAGGTGTTTATCAAATAAAGCTGATCGAAACAGCCACGGACTCAGACAGTAAGCTAAATTACAAAGAAGGCTTAAAAAAAAGCAACGGAAACACTTTGAAGCAAGAAGGAAAAAGCAATCTGACAAGGTTATAAACTAAGGGGAACTAAAGTGATGCTGAAATATTCCACCAAGATAGGACATTAAGCAGAGAATGACTCATATGACACCAGCTATTGAAGTAAAATAGAAAATCCCAAGAATGTCGATCCACTTGGAAATGCAGTGCGAATTAATTACAACAGACAAGGATGACATGGAGGAAAAGCTAAAACAGTTAAAGGAAATGCTCCACAAAATAAAATGAGAACGACATAGAATATAAAATACACATTATCAATCCCAGATGACACACAAATTAAAGCATGGAGCAAATCCAGACCGCAATACAAATGAATAGGCCAGATACTGAAATACCAGCTGTTCACATTAAAAAATGAAATATATCTGGTGAAAAAACTGCATACTATCTTCATATGATGATACTCACTGTCCCTGACAAACACGGTGAGATTCTGTTGATCTCAGGTTATGACTCATGATTTATCCATCCGAAAATTGTCCGATAGCCTGAGCTTGTCTGATAACTGCTCAGGTTGGAGAACTAATTGTTGGGTTGAGGTTCACTGGGTACGCGCTCGACACTTTCAGTCTTAGTGTTTCTTGGTGACGCTCAGACTTATTACCAAAGAAACCCCCTTTTGGGTGCAAAATATGAAATGTGTGCAAATTATGTTAAAATATAGACACATTCAAATGTAAACTCAGTCAAAAAACTTGCAAGTTTTTATCCGTTGACCTGGCCTTTGCCTCTTGAGCCTTGCAAGCAGGCCAGTAAATATGTAAAAGCAGTAGCTCATCGACACGTGACATTTGTGTTGAGCCTGTGACTCAGGGTTTACTCGACGGATGACCGAAATACAACCACACCGCTTGTTTCGGCTGAAGGCTGTGGTCTGGGAGGATTCACTTGTAATTATGCGTCTATTCTCATCACTCTTCATCTATAGGCTGAAGGGCTCTCTTGGCGCCCACTTCACCAAATTAGTTTGAATGAGAAGAATTTCAAGTAGACACATGCCCACATGCACGTACAAATGCACATCCATGTTGACAGTGAATGCACGCTCCAACACACTGCAGCTGTTGTACGATATTCTTTATGAGCGCACAATGCTCTTTTGGCAGGGGCTCAGAACTCTAAAGTTCAAGCACCCTATAGTTGATATCCTGGGTTTGTGCCAGACTGACTCACTACCCCCTTCTCTTACCCTTTCTAAAAAACACACACAGACGGAGGGAGGGCGAGCAACAGAGAAAGAGATACACTACAAATCAACATCTCACACACCCATACGCATGCCCAAAGCTTTGATTACTCTGTGCCCCTGCCAAATGTTTCACTGCGATGGGGAACTGACTGCAACTATTTGTCAAGTTAGCTCACTTTCTTTCTCTCACCTCCACTCAAACATCTCAACCTCAACTCTCCCAGCTGCATGCAATAAATAATCCAGGAGAGAGGGCCAATAATTAGCTGGCATAGGTGTGATAGGGCGCTGGAGATGAGGAAATACCACTGAGATGATATGGATGGAGAATATAAGGGTAGACCAATGGGAGTAAAAGATGAAAAAAGGTGATGGAGTCTTGCAGACATGGTAGCGGCTGGAGTGGCCAAACAAACCCAGTGACCCCTCTCCACACTCCGGTGATTTTCGCTCTCTGATCTTCTCTTTTGGCAGGGGGAAGACGTCTCCATCCCAGCCTTGCCCATCCTCTGTGTGCCTCACCTAGCCCAGCAACGCTTGTTCCAGAACAGCATGATTAGCCCCACCCAATAGCTCTCGCTCCACACAGCACCACCCAACTTTATAGTTTCATAGCCTTCAATAGTCCCAGCTCCCTTTTTTATATCTTACTATTAAGCTTTCACATTCTCTTTGGAGGTACTTTGGACTTTACTGTTCCCATTGCTCTCTCATTTACCCCCATCACTCTGATGCTTAACTTTCTTTTTCTCCATCTTCACCCATTACACCCACTCTGCCACAACCTCCACCACACACTGCCTTGTTGGCTTGCTGTAACAGAATCAGAGCAGTCGGCTTTGAGATTCTCCACAATGCAAAGCAGATGTGTGACACACACACACACACACACACACACACGTGGAAAAGCAGCCCAGAGCATTTTGGGCCAGAGGGTGGAGAGCGCAGTAAGTAGAAACAGCTCTGTTGCTTGGAAACAGTCAAAATAAAACAGATGCAGAGTGTTGCAGTCTCTCACTGAAACAGGCAGTTTGTTTCGCTCACACTGTCTCTCTCTAACATAGGCATAAACACACACACACACACACATACACGAACACACACACGCACACACTACAATCTGTCACAGCTGGAGAACAATGTTTTTAGAGAGCCTTGGAAAAATGGGCGTCTGAAACTTGTTGACTCTTCCAAACTTTATCACATAACTGATCCATGCGCCTCAAGTTCAGCTCCGTTTTGTTCATTATCAAGTATAACGATGGAAATCGTTGGCTTTGATAATCTGTTACTGATTATAAATCAGTGAAGTATGAATACAAGTTACTTTTTTGTGCACGTGTGCATGCAGAGTTGAGGAGTTCATGCTTGCTGCTACATGTAGGTGTGTGTGTGTGTTTGTGTGAGTGAGTGTTCAGTTGTGTACGTGTGTGTGTGTGTGTTGTATTCAATGAAGAGGAAATCTCTTACTGATTGAACTGTTTTCCAGGGTGCTTATCATTGCCAATAATCTGCTGTCTTCCTGACAGAATGCCGGGGATTGCAGCTTAGTGTGTGCATGTATGCGTGTGTGTGTGTGTCTGTGTAGTCACATGCTCGTGTCCATGTGTGTTTGTCTGAGATATGGAAAGAGAGGTTTGTGTCTCTCATTTTCTGGCAGCTTGTCCATCTAATATATTCTTCCTCATGTCTTTAACTCATCATCTGTGACCATGTTGCATTCATGGTTGTTAGATAAAAGAACCTCGACTATGCAGACTACATTTTAACTGACTAGGCTAGAAGGAGCCTAAATTTGCCTGATCTAAGAATCACCAATCTTCTTTTTCGTTTTCTTTTCCTTTCGGCTTTTCCCTTCGGGGGTCGCCACAGCGAAGCAGCCTTTTCCATCTAACCCTATTCTCTGTATCTCCTCTTTCACTCCAACTAACTTCATATCCTATCTCACTACATCTTCCCCTAGACCTCCTGCCTGGCAGCTCCAATTCCAGCATATATTCCAATTCCTACAAATATATTCACTATCCCTCTTCTGTACATGACCCAACCATCTCAGTCTGGCTTCTCTGACCTTCTCTACAAAACATCTAACGCAGGGGTGGGCAAACTTTTTGGCTCAGGGCCGCATTGACTTTTAAAATTTGACAGATGGGCCGGGTCACCACAAGATACGATACATATTAAAAAAAAAAAAATGCATTTGATAACAGTAGGTATCAGACTTGCCTGCTTGCTTTGAAAATAAAGCCAGCTAGGTTTTGAAGGCTCTGACGTTTGCTACCATTTCATGCACAAATCGTTTTTTTTTTCCCTTGTAGCTTCACGTGCAGCTCATTCATGGGTGTCAGTACGTCCATTACATTACATTACAGTCATTTAGCAGACGCGTTTATCCAAAGCGACTTACAAAAATTGCAATTCAATAACCGAAGATCCAGTAGTCGTTCTTAAGAACGCTAGAGGCTAAAGGCTAAATCACAAAGCCAATCATTCAGTTCAGGATAATTCTCAAGTAGCTCCAAAAATGACATAATCTCCTGTTTGAGCTTCCACGTTCATTGATCCAATCATTCAATCATTTAAATCACGTATGAATTCTGTACCAATCTTTGGTGGGCCGAATGAAAAAGACCAACGGGCCGGATGTGGCCCGCGGGCCGTAGTTTGCCCACCCCTAAACTAACGTGTGCTGTCCCTCTGATGGACTCATTCCTGATCCTATCCTTCTTCATTATTCTCACAGCAGACCTCGACATCTTCATCTCTGTGACCTCCAGCTTTGCCTCTTGTCTTTTGGTCAGTGTCACTGATTCTAGACCATACAGCATCGCTGGTCTCACCACTGTTTTGTACACCTTTCTTTTGATTCTAGCTGATAGTCTTTTATCACAAAGCACCCCTGACACTTTTCTCCACCCATTCCGACCTGCTTGAACCCGATTCATCTTGCAGGAAATCTCAACTCTCTCACTCATTAAGAAAAATATAAGAACAAAATAGTCAAGAAGAAGTTATTGATGTGATGCATTGTTTTTTTTATTCCTTTTATGACTCCAAAAGTGACCAGAACTTAGCAATATTAGCAATCGTATCCAGTTCTGTCAAGCTATGGGTAAAGGTTACATGTAGAAACTACTGAAAAATCATCAACTGATATCCTCAGAGGTTTTATACCATTCCCTTTTTGTAAGACAATAACTGCAGCAGTGATCCCAGTGAGATAGAGATTTATGAACCAGGGAATAAATCATTTTGCTCCGAGACCTTCTGAGCCCACAGCCATTTCTGTATAAGATCAGAATTACCATTAATTTTAAGACATAGGTTGTCAACACTTTTCCCTTGTGCTGAGACTGTCCACAAATTAAATCGCAACTGTAAAGTTAGAGCACAAGTGGATACTGTAGTCCTGTCTGAGAACCTCGGCACCATTATTCAAGGAATCTGACTCTCCCTCCACTGGAAAACAAACCCTGCTGTTCTAAGTGACAATGTCATCACATGCCTGATGGATGTAAAAATGTAAAAACAGTTACTCAAGACAAATTCTGTTCTTAACCTTCACAGACTGATACAAATACCCAAACTCATTTAATGGCATACATGCACATGCATGTACGCACGCACATATAAAGCCAAGGGGGATTCCTGGGACTAATGTTTAACAGGTTGACTCTGGATTTCACCATCAGTTTCAGGTTCTTATGCAGTTTACTCAAGATAAGATAAGATGACCCTCTGCAGCTCTTAACATAAAAGTTTTTCTGCTGAACTATTTCTGTTCCTTTCTTCTCCTACCATGCAGTCTTACATCATAGAATGACAAAAAATGGACCATTACTTTATCATTTGACACCTTTAAATTGACAATGTTGCATCAGAAGTGTGGTTTAAGCACTCCTTTCACTGAGATTTCATCATTTGAGAAAAAAGATGACCATAGTTTATAGATTTGTGTCAAAGAATATATACGATGAAAACCCCTTTATTTTTTGACCAAGGCTGAGATGGTTTTTTTTTTTCCTGTTTTGTTGATAGCTTCAGGTTGCACATGTTTCCTTGATCTGCTCTTCTGCTGTGTATCCTATTTCAACTGAAGAGCTAAGATTTGAATTTGAGACTTTCTTTCTCCATTTTTAATTCACCCATATCATATCATTACCAGAATACTAATCAAAAATTGCAAGTTCGATTCTGAACAAGCTAATATTTGAGACGCTACAAGTGGTTCTTCAAGGTTTGTTTTACATATTCAGTTTAGTTCTTCGTATCTCTCTCCCTCCCTGTCATATACACACACACACACGCACACACACACACACACACCTATATTCCTCCCGAGCTCTGTCATTAATACAACGTAGTCTCCCAACCTCCACCCTGACTTAACAGTAACTAACTTGTACCTAATGTAACCCCTGAACTTGTAAGCCATACTTTCATCAAAATGTGCTTAAGGCAATGTTTTCAAACTAAAATTTGTCTTCATAAAGATAAAAGTTGTGCATGTCTATGCACATGCTCACTCTCTCTCTCTCTCTTTCGCTCTCTCTCTCTCTCACTCACACACACACACACACACACACACACACACACACCCAAGCCCACATACTAACAGACCAACCAAGGAGAGTGCTGTAAGTTACTATAGATTACAGAGCTGTCAAGGGACCGCTGGGAGGAGGCAATTAGATCAGGGAATGTCTTGCTAATGGGCTGCCTGAACCCAGAAACACAGACACTTACACAAAAAGCACACAAGCAGAAACCGAGTTTCTATATTACCCTCCTGAACCTTGCCCCAAACAATAGCAGAGCTCTGCTGAAAGTCAGGCTGCCTTAAGGCTCGGGGACGGACACAGGTTTTAAGAGGGGGTGCAGGATATGCAGCAGCATGCAAAGGGGTTTAGCTCTGACACAGGTATGAAAAAGATGGAAAATCTCTGGAATATTGTGCACTCTCCCAGGATCTCGTAACTATGAATAAACACTGCACGTGTTGTGTGTGGCTCTGTTAGAATAGCTACGGGTGTGTGAACAAGTGGGTGTGCCCTGTGAACACATATTATACAGACAGAGGATTCATTGTGATATGGCCATGTCCCTCAAGGCGCTGGAATCTGGCACATTGTCTTTGTCGGAAACTCAACCATTTACAACTCTCGACTTGTTTTGATCCTTTTAGAAAATTCCATTTCCTGCTGGGGAGTGACTCTACAGAAGTCTCTGGACGGAAAAGCCTCATTATGGCTTCTCTGTGACTTGGAGGCATGGTCCTGGTCAGTGCCAGCCATGCCACTGTAGTTTCCCCTTGTGAGAAGCCATGTGAAGGAAAAGTTGACTTTTAGATAAGAGGAAGGCTCAACTTGGGTTCTTCAGATGTAAACAGAATCTGTTTTTTTTTTTTTTTTGGGGGGGGGGTGAGTTGCATGTGTCACTGTTAAGATTTCTGCTTAGTTAGATCAATGCAGTGATTTTTTTCATAGTGTAGTAATTAATGAACTGACATGATTTTATAAAACAGCACTATTTTCTGAATAATTTGAAGACTTCCGTTATCCAGTGCCTTTTCACTTTCTGTCTGATTCCTCAACATGTCCTGCCGGTCTGCCAAGCCTGAGGTCGCCAAGGAGGAGCTTCAAAAATATAAATGTAACATTTTAAAATATCTGTCCCAAAATTGTGTCGTGACTCATGTGCATCATCAATGTGTGTGCACGCTTGGGTATTGCTCTGAATGCAACCACTTGTCAGCTTTCATCCATTTGTACTATGGTATGTTTCCTGTGTGGTTACTTGTGCACTTGCATGTGTCTGTTTAGTGTGTTTTTTTTGTCTGTGACGTAATGTCTGAAAGAAGTGCCTTGCTCCCTGCCAGAGAGCCACTGCTACAGAAATACAACCAATATGACCTCAACTGATGCAAATTTCATGGACAGTGTGAATCAATGAAGTAGAGCATTGTAGGGAAAGAAGAAAAGTGTGTATCATGAGAAAAAGGGACTGAGAGACAAAAAGCAAAATCCCTACAGGTACATGCATGAGCATTCCAAGATGCGGGCACAGGATGTCTCCTATTTGTTAGTGGGCTACTTATTTAAGGAGTTTTATCATCATCACCTTGATTTCTTTGCATATAGGTGATATCATATCAGGATGAAAGGAACACAGGAGTCATGACCTAAAATGTTTTTTTTTTTCCAATTTTTATTTTTAACCCAATAGACTAATAAATTAGAATATGACCATCACCTGTCATGACAAAGAAGAGCTTTTGCAGCTGAGGCCATAAACCCTTTTGGAAAAAACTTGCTGAGGTAATAAATCAAGAGAGGAGAAAGCTCAATATTTTACAGATACGATAAGATGCTTTTTTTACAACAGACGTCACCACTGTATAGACAAAGCACTTGTGGATTTAATTCACCTATGGGACTACCAAGCTCTAATTAAATCAGCACACAGTCAATGGCTTCCTCACATTATCGCATAATTGTGGACACTTGTTTTTGGACAGACTCTGAATTCTCTACATGGAACAGAAAGATTAGTGCAAATTTTGGGAAATGTGTTTGGATACAATGTGTCTGTGTTATTAAAGTGCAGCCGGCTACTTGGTTAGCAAAGGTTGTCATACAACACTGGATATATCCAATGTCAGCGGGACACCACCTGTTAGAGGGTATTTAACAATCTTTTCTCAAGAGCTCTTTCAGTTTGAATGTCTAAGTTACTCATTTCAGTTTCAAATTATGTTAAGTACACCATCAATTCCCAGCCTTCTCATGATGTTAGCCCTGACAGTCAGTCATGCTCAGTCCAATTCCAATGGTTGCTCTCAGATTTCTGCTTTACTTTTTCATAATTTGTGTAATAACTCAGGCAACACTTCCCGGCCAATAATTTGTGACATGCTGTGTTGACCAATTGGGGGTGTATTATGGTATTATTGGAATGAGATCACGCCTTTATATAGCCATACATTTAACTATATTGATTGCAAAATAGCAAATTTTGAGATAAAAACAATTGCTAAAATATAGTGAAACAACAATACTTGACCATGGTCACTGGCAGTGAGTAATTCCATATCAAAACCAAGAGCTCAATAAATCCAGGTATAAGAATGACCTGTATTATTACTGTATTTTTATTTTTTATTTTTTATTTTTTGTTTTTTATTTTTTATTTTTTATTTTTTATTTTTTATTTTTTATTTTTTATTTTTTATTTTTTATTTTTTATTTTTTATTTTTTATTTTTTAAGCTTGTATTGCTTTGTAGAATTCTGTACATGTAACTTCTCTGTATCTCAGGCTGGCTGTGTGACCTTTACATTACCGTGCTTCATTTCTTTACATTTACAGAACAACGATTGGAGCAGATAATTTAACAGATAAATCAGAAATGTTGTAAGTCATACTTACAGTATAATTTAAACCCTGACTTGATTTCAGGCCAAAGGGGGAGATTAATAATTAAGAGGAAGATGTATGATCTTTTACCTGCATTTACATTCCTATGGAGGTACCCATCAATCTAACCCATGTTGAATGTCAGAATATTTGCCTGAGGACTTGAGTCATATATTAATCTGGTTTGCGGGGTGGATGTGCTCTGTCACAGCATCAGCGGTGGACATCATAAAAATTTTGGTTTTATTGTGTGTTCCGCTTCAGGAACCAGACAAACAATTTAAAAATTACACAGCCTTTTTTTCACCACATTTCTGTGACATAGGTAAGTTAAAACAAATTGCCTATGTAATGTCGCGAGGAAACCACAGGTGAATGAAATTACACCGACAGCGTGATATGATTCCAAGGGAAAGTCCTGTTAGATACGATATGGCTTTTTGATTGTTTTTTGTTAAAAAAAAAAAAGGAAGAAAGGAAGAGAAAAGTGGGGAGATATGCATTTTACTCAAGAGTTACACTGTACACACAGACATCCGCTGCTTTTATGCTTGGTGTAGCCAGTTATGAATACAAAAGACCTGTTTGTTTGAATATCTGCTTGGTATGCTTTACATGGCTTGTAGCCTGCAAATTACACCAAATTACTAAATAATAACATTTAAAACAATGTTAGTACAATAAAATCAAATCAAACAGGATTTCAATTTCAAACTTGCAACACATTAAAACTACAAGCATGGATTATTTTTTTTATCTCTGGTGATGTTTCCACTTTTTGGGGGGCCAAATTAAAACTATTCAACGCATATGTGTGTCAAGTTTAACATACAATATGTATCTTGGTGTTCACACACACACAAATTTGTTATGAGGGTGAAAGGGCATCATGGAAGGGATTCTCCAAGTGGACTGCCTATCAAAGTGCGGGATGGACAACTTGCTCTACAGCACAGACAAGACTATATAGTTTCTGTCTGTGCACCGTGTTTGACTTGGTTGTGTGCATATGTGTTTGCATGCAGATGTGAACGATTCGTTTTGAGAGAAAGATGGAGATGGAGACAGACATATAGAGAGAAAGAGAGCAATAGAAAGAGAGAGAGAGAGAGACAGGTTATTTGTGTGTGACAGAGGACAGCCTGTATCTGTAGCGTGTGACACACAGTGCTCTCTCTGCAGAAACCAGAGCACAGTTTAAGGACTCGAGCCTGGTGACAGAATAGCTTGTCTGTTTACCAAATCTGACTGACAGCAGAGCTTCATTGTCTGTGTATGAGTGCGTTTGCATGCCAGATTTTTCCATCGTAGTCCGTTTATGTGTGTATCAAACCCAGATCGACACTGCACAAGTCACATAAGTCGTTGTCTCCATAGGCAGAAGCCTCCCTGCCTCCAATGACATTTTCACGTATTTGGTAACAGTGTGCTACTGCTGTTTTAGTCTTTTAATATCACATGAATTAATGGCAGCAATTTGCACAAATGTTCATGAACAAGTGTCCTTTTAAATAAACCTTTACCAGATCATAGTAAGGTGTATCCATTTAGAGTTAAATGAACCAGCTGACATGTTTCTGGAGGGTAGGCTGTGAAGAGGTGAGGTTGCTTTGTAGCTTGTAGATAGAACATGAAACTTTATCTTGACTTAAAACAAAAACTTGGATCTTCTGAATGTTATGTCGTGCTCTTTTGACAGGGGAATTTCTGTGTGTGTGCGTGTGTGTGTGTGTATGTGTGTGTGTGTGTGTGTGTGTGTGTATTGTCATACATTTTGACACTTTTCTGTTAAGCAATTTCTCAAAAGAAATGTTTTTATCATTGCTTAACAAAGGCTTAAATGAAACACCCCAATGTCTTTTCCTATTATCAGTCAGTCACTGTTAAGTTCTGTAATACAAAGTGACTTTACAAACAATAAAATATGCAATTTAAGATGACACCATAAACAACATGTAACATGAAATTACTTAGTGCCATAGTTGGCTTAAGCATACATGAGGATATCTCTTTTTTTGCAGACATAGAATAACACAAATAGTTTTTCACCACACAATAAGATGTCATGAGAGTGCTTTATCTGTTTTCATTCGACTGGAGGGGCAGCAGGGTTTTGGGGTGTGGAGTGTGGAGACAGGAGGAATAAACAACAGAAATCAGACGTAGCCATTGACATTGGCTGTTCTTCCTTGCCCACTGACCAGCTCAGGCCTGCTCCCTGGAGTGAGTGCCCAGACATTCACTGTTGGACTAAACAGAAATTCCCCACAGCTGCCTGACAGACTGAGAGACTGACATACACACACACACACACACACACACACGCACACACACTCATTCTCTCTCTTGCTCTCTTTCTCTCTTTCTCTCTCTCTCTCTCTCTCTCTCTCTCTCTCTCTCTCACACACACACACACACACACACACACACACACACACACACACACAGTGGCTTACAGACAGCACAGAAATAGTCCTGGTCTTGGGCATTAACTTGTACACTATATGCAAGACCATCACGTTATCCATTTATAACACACAGATTCAGCACATGCCATCTACAAATAAAAGAATATTTAACATTCACTTCAAATTTAATGTCCTTGATTGCTCTGTTTTTTATCTTTCGTGTTCAGCCACATTATAGTGTTTTTAATAAAGAAATCAGCATGCAGCACAGACATTAATCTGAACATTTTACGAGTCAAAACAGACTCGTATTTCAGCCCCCCTCACATTTTCGCATTGAACAAATGAGCAGGAAGGGGAAAAAGGAAACTTTGACTTTAAAGAAACAGAAACAATGGAGCTGAAAAGGAATAAATGATGATAATAATAGTAATAATATAATCGCACTGAATTACGAAGTACAGATGTATAATTTTATAGCGGGGTCTCTGATGATTCCCGTCTTTCAAAGGCAAAGCCGTCGGTGAGTGACAGGAAGTGTAGATGAGAGGGAAAGGTCAGGAGTTCCTCAGCCTCTATTTCCTGACATATTGTCACCTCCCACAGTGGGGGTGCTGTGCTTTGGTTCCCCTCTGTGTTCACTGAGGCACTAGAGTGACAGGGGCTTTCTTTCACCCATTCCCATCAACATTTGCATGGCACATACCATTAGGGGTTTCCCTAAACCACGACAGAGATGCATCGTTCTGAGGTGTATGATCACATACTTGCTGTATACAATGAACACAAAGTTATATTTGTGTAACCGGCTCCACCCAGAAACCAGATGAAGCAGCACTGAATGAAAAGCTTGAACTGAAATTGTTAATGTTCGAGGGAAAACACCTGCAGGAATTTTGAAACGGGACATGTTTGGTTCAAGACTCAACTTACAGATTTAAGAAGAGACCCCAGCTGTCGCCATCATTCATTAGTCATCGTATTGATCCGCCCGGGCCTTGCTTGTATCCAGATGGCCGCTGCTGTTTGTCTCTTATTATGTGGCTGGTGCTGTTACATCTATGAAACCACAAGAACCAGAACTGCTCCCTGAGACAAATATCTAATGCCTGGAGGTTGTGTGTCTTTGGATAAGTGGTAGATAAAGGGTATGTGTTCATTATTTGTCTCTGAAAGAAGCTGCCGAGGTAACTGGGCATCAAGGCATTACAATAAGATATGATTGGCACATGAAATGCAAAAAGCTGAACAAGATGAAATCTTGAAGAAATTATTGTTGTCATTATAAAGCAAAGAGTTCTGAAAAGGCTTCAAATATTCTAGAAGGTGGCGTTTATTGTGATTTACACCTAACTGTGACTTTTCTGGAACGTCTTAAGAAAAATATCAGCAGAATTTTTTTCTTTTACTTTTTTAAATGCAAGAACTGTATAAATGTGTCTGACATATAACTGAGGGGGGCGCTTTGACTGAAAGATTTCAGTGTGAAGCTGAAAGTAATCTATTTTCTTGTATGGATAGAGCAATAATGAAACACACATTTATATAGATATAGACTCAAAGATGTTTCAATAACCAAAAATCATATTTTGTAGCACTTTTGTGATGAAAGATCCTAATGATTCTGTGAGTGATAAAGGACTACCACAAATGCTGATTCTTAATGTTTAACGTACACAGGCAGCCCTTTGGTATTCTAGCAGTTTCTTTTTAACGGGCAAGATTTTTAAAATGCTCTGGTATGAGAAAACCTGATCAAAATTGAAGTGAAATTTTTTAGCTGAAAGCTTAATTGAAAGCTTAATTATAGGTATGGAAATGGCTTTTTGATGGCTCAGTTGAAGACTGCATTCTAAAAATGGAAATGCACTTTTCTTCTCAAAGAAAACCAACTAATGCTAATATGTTGTCTCGATAATTTTGAAAATGAGTGTTTGGAACAAAAAAGGATAAAAAAGAAGGTTTTATTTATCCATTTCAGTGTTAATTAACCAGGGATTTTTGTTTTACCAGTGGAAGTACTTAGCCCTATCAATGTCATAGCTTTTGTTGTACCACCAATGCTAATATATTGTCTTGATAAAATTGAAAAAGAGTGTTTGGGGTAAAAAAGGATACTTTTTCAAGTTTTATTTATCTATTTCAGTATGAATTAACAAGGAATTTTTACTTTACAAATGGAAGTACTTTGCCCTATCAATGTCATTTCTTGTATAAGAGTGTTGTCACTCAGCTACACTCAACTAAGCTACGGCACCAATCTTAGAATTGTCACCAGACTTGTGCTTATTTTAACTTTGACCTCTTTTGATGCTGATATTTTGAAACATAGCCAACAAGACAGTGGTTTGTACATGAACATGAGTGACAGTGGAGGACACAAATTCAAAGAGGAGCAAAAGAGTAGAAAAATAATAAAAAAAAACTCTCATTGTTCTCTGATCACAACCTTACAGAGAGGGAATAAAATCAGACTTTCTGACTAATATGCCCTTGAATGGTCTCCACATATTTGGCATTTTATCACCTTGCTGTTCCAATGCACTTTAGACTGAACTTTTTGTATTCATCCACCAACGCACCGAAGGCGTCGGAGCTGCCGTTCAAGGTGCTACTAAGAACATGGGGAGCAACTAGGGCTTCAGAGTCTTGCGCAAGGACACTTTAGCATGCAAATAAGAGAGGCTGGGGGTCTCAATTGGAGGGCCAACCGCTCCACCAACAGAGCCACAACTACCCCATTTATCAATATTAACCAATTATTTCAGGTAATATTTGGTACTATAATTCTAGCAAAAATATAAAAACTGCAGTCAAGTCTGGTAATGATGTTATAGAGTACAAAATTCAAAAATAATAGTGATAAACTTTACAAAATGTAATACTTCAAATCAAGGAAGTATAGAAACATAAGAAGTGTATTTCAGTACGTGCATATAATGTAGTTTCACTTTCAGGAATGACTCGTTTTCTCCGGTTATCGCCAGCCGAGACTGAGGCCTACGTTTGGATTAAGCTGCAGGTAGAATTGCTCCGTCATGATGGCAGCTCAGGACACATGATCTCCTCCAAATGCGACCGCTGTCGGACTTCCCCACTGGTACACGTATCAGGTCAAACTTGGCATCAAAAATGCCATCTATTTCCAGCTGATCTGCCATGACAGCTAGTTATATTCCTGGGTTATGTGATTGGGGCTGCCAGTGCTGAGGATGAGGAGGATGAGGAAGATGAGTGTGGAGTTTCCTGGGGAGCTCCCAGCCAGACATCTGCTGCCATCACTCTGTCAATTTTCCAATCCCCATCCCCCAGCCTGCCTTTCCCTGTCTCCCGAGCTTATATTTGCTTTCTTTCTGCCCGAGTATGTCAGAGATGGCTAACAGTTGTACACCGCTAAATAATTCAAAGAGCCAGCAGGACCTGACAGTGAATTAAGTCCCTCTTGAGGAAGAGTATAGAGAGACTAACAGGAGAGACGGAGGGGTTTAATCCCATTAGAATTGATGAGAGGATATCAATGATGAGAAAAAGTACCTTTAAATAAGAAGGATTTCAAAGGCATTGGAGTTGAACTGGAATAGAGAGCGAAAGTGGAAGAGAAGGAGTGAACGAGCATGCAGTCATGTGACAATCGGGAGATCCCTGAGCAGAGCTGGTCACCTGACTAATGGGAAAAGGCATTCTGCCACCTGAGAGGGATTCCCAGAAATGACATCTGTGTGTGTGGGTGTAGCTGCGCCTCCCGTCAATGCAGTGAAAATACATTATCCAACATATAGTGAAATGATAAATGCATCTGACTCAAGGAATGGGGTGTTGAGGTTATACACAAAATGACTGTGATTATTTCAGCAATCCATGTCTTAAGGAGGAAGAAGTTAAATAAAAGAAGTGATTTATACAGGCGTTAACCTGACTGATTGTAAATGATGCCTGTCTCACACCTACTCAGTCACACATGATTTTCTCACACAAAAACTAGCAGTGTCATGCATTTAAAGTTCTGTTTTTTTTTTATTTTGAATTAATTGAAATTATTTTTTTTTCTTTTTTTTAGAAGCTATTTAGACTTTGTTTAAAATATGCTTGTTTGGAATGGATTGTGTTAAGCTGAATGATAAATACCATACAATAGTAATTTTAATGGTTTTATTTCCATATGAAGAAAAATAGAGAAAAGAAACAATTGGGGTTTAAGGGCTATAGAATGAGCTTGTTGGGCATTTACGTCCTCAGCACTATCATATACAGCTCATGCCCCGGCTCCAGGAGCAGCAGTGAAACGCTTGTGCACGCCAGGAGTGTGACTAGACAAACACGTCGCAGCAGAACTGCACAGCTCGTTGATGGACTTTACGATGTTTCTCCGAGAAACGTGCTTTCAGGCTTTGTAGACGAGATTGAAAAATGCATTTGGCATGAAGAGATCTTAAATACTTTCCAGGTGCACAAGTTGGCTTGTGTTGGCCAGACAATATCCGCACATTAGTTTATACATCCCCAATGAGAATCTGGTGTTTGCTTTTGTTCAGAGTTGACTGCATTGGGTCTGTCTTTTCAGGCCAGGAGTACCAAAAACAGGACCTAGCGGGTCATCTTCTCTGAAGCCGATTCCAGGATCTTCAGTTTTTGTAGTCTCTATCGTGAAAGGTAGAGAGGAAGAGAGGAAACAGTATCTGAATTGGGGCACGTGTGAGGTTGAAATTCTTTGAAGCTTAGTGTTTGTACATAGTGTTTGGTTTCAGAGCTCCAACTCTTGTTTCAGAGCTCTTAAGAAATAAATGTTGTCGGCCAGCAGCACTGTCACGAGCATTATAACACAGCCCTGCTGTGTCCACCGTCTGGGAGAGATAGTTTATCAATCTTCAGTGTCTGAGACTCCTCCATCTTCCTTCATCTAAGTGTCTTTTCTCGTGAGGATTGAAGAGGGCCAAATATTACATTACATTACATTACAGTCATTTAGCAGACGCTTTTATCCAAAGCGACTAACAAAAATTTCCAATTCAATCACCGAAGAGTCAAGGTTCCAATAGTCGTTATTCAGAAGTCACCACTTAACCAAATAGCCATCTCACATACATACACACATTCATTTCTCCTTCTTTTTTGGGGGGGGGGCTAAGAGCGATTAGTGGGGTAGTGCTTGGTGAAGAGGTACATTTTCAGCTCACGGCGGAAGATGGGCAGCGACCCTGCTGTTCTGACCTTTCAAATATGTGCTTCTGGTGGCAGATTAACGTTCTGTGCTTCCAAAACAATTGAAATGATCGTCTCTATTCCTATGTAACCCAATGCTTGTCTCCAAAACACTGAAGTGTCGTTTGGGGTGCAGCTGAAGTACTCTGCATTGTTTTTGCGCTGAGCTAAAACTATTACAGATCAGCAGAGGTCTTGATAAGGCAAATTAATAATTCAGATTAATGCTTTAAATACAATTTGTGGCAAAAACCCAGTTATGAATCTTCTTCTCATTTGAAGACGTCTCCACGAATCCCAATTTATTGTACCCATTTCCTTGTGGAGGTTTTGTGTCTGTTAGATTCTACCTTTTAAGTCGTATTATACACCTGGCGCATCGTCAGTGAAGGACCTCAGTGGGTGTTTCGAGTCTTGTCTTCAGACACACCTTCTTCCAAGCGACCCAGCTGGAGATGATCAGGCTCCAACCTGTGTCCAGGTAGCTAACGGCGCCACTCTGCACGCCGAAGAGTGGTTCATCTCCCCCGGCCTGTGTCTCAGAGTTCTACCAATGCCACATTATCTTTCTTGCTTTGTGTCTGCAGCGGCTCCTCATTGTCCTCAGCTCTCATCTGAGTTGGACGATCTTCACTTCCTCGCAGTTTTTCATTTGGTCCTGTAGGTGCTTTTGTGTGTT
Source organism: Fistularia commersonii (assembly GCF_037954325.1). NCBI lineage: Eukaryota > Metazoa > Chordata > Actinopteri > Syngnathiformes > Fistulariidae > Fistularia > Fistularia commersonii. The sequence goes on along the minus strand of NC_141299.1, from coordinate 6,298,372 downwards.
GTTCATTCACATCAAACCTCTCAATTACAATGCTAATTATGAAGGTGCTCAAAGTCTGAAGCCTCCCACCCACCTCACCCTTAGCCATTGATTCAAGGGCTGCATCCACATCATTGGCAAATTGGCACCACTCTGACTCCTTGTTGCCAGCAGTCCACAATACCTGCTGATGTTCTGATGGTCTACTTTGGGGAAGCACTAATGGTGTTTGGAGGTTCTGGACACTGTGGGTGACTCCAGGCCGGCTCCTCCTCCATCTCACCAGGTTCTGTAACAAGTGCAGGCTCTTTGTGTTGCTCTACTTGTGTCCTTAAGCAGCCTATCTTGGTCTGATGGATTTTTAGACCTCTTTGGCTTTTGCAAACCTTGACACATCTGCAGGCAGCGCTCATAGTCTTCAGTCCTTTAGCTTGGGCCATTTCAAATGTATCCGTCTATTTGGGGTGCTTACCCCCCGCCCAATCACCCCCCCCCCCCCCCTCAGGCATCCCAGGGGTATTTCTCTGTAGGGTTCTTCACAGCAAGTTTGTGGGTGCCTCCTCTTGAAAGCTGCAGCTTGGGCAATCAGAATCATCTCCGAAGGACCAAAGACCTTCCATAAACTTACCATGTCATGTATTCCATACATATCTATCACTCAGCCTTGGAACAGCCTGTTTTTCATTATCTATCTTTATATCTATCAATGAGTTTTGATTTTGCTGATTGTATCAAGTCTTCTTATTGGGAAGTCTAAAGTCCCGGCTGTGATTAATGAGTCACAGGTGTCTGAGGAACATTAAGTAGTATGTCTTTAAGAATTTGGTGGGTTACAGTCATCACATTTCTGACTCAATTGTGACTCAAGCCCACACCACTGATACCTACACATTAATAATAATGACGACAAAGTCTTTCTGGTTGTTCTTGGCTTTGCATGAAAATTAAACAGAAGGGGTTCAACAATTATGACATCTGTGACCAGGGTATGAATTTTTCCAGTTGCACAAAAGTAAAAACAACGGCAATAATTCTATCAAAAGACCCTGATTTAGCCATTCTTGATTATACGATCTAGACCAGAAAAATATAAGCACCACTCCGGAATACATCTTCCTGGAGGAGAATCAGAATGAGAAATATTCTATTGATCCCAGAGTAAATTAAGTGGTCTTAGAAGCTCCATACAGAAAGCAATGGAATAAATAAATAAATAGGAAGAGATTAGCACGAATAAATAACCAAAGATTATAACGATTATAAAATAAAGATGATAAAACATAAGTGCTGTCAAGGTTTGAGATAAATAAGATACAGACAAATAAAACCAGATGGATAGTGAGACGAGAAGAGGTGAGATAGTGTGGTGTTATTACTGGGCCGCGTCATAAAGTCCAATCGCCACAGGCAAGAATGACCTCAAGTGGTTGTGTACTTTGGTGGAATCAGTCTACTGCTAAATGTACTCCAGCAATTGGCCAGCATGCCATGGAGTGGGTGAGAGTATTGCCCTCATCAAGGAAAACATTCTCCTCAGCACTGTCAGACACAGCAGCTCCAACCCGATATCCTTGCTGGCCTTACGGATTAGTCTATTAAGTCTGTTAGTGTCAGCAACCCTCAGGATGCTGCCCCAGCATGCAACAGCATAAAGGATGGCGCAGGCCACAACAGACTCATAAAACATTCTGAGCATTGTCTGGCAGATGCTGAAGGACCTCAGCTGCCTCAGGACTTAGAGACAGCGCCGGCCCTTCTTGTAGATTGCATTCGAGCTTTTTGGTCTGTTCAGTTTGCGGACACCGGGCTGTATTCGTTCATCAACAACGTCCACATCGACCCTGTGGAAGGAAACTAGGATAGGAGGTAATTTGGACTTTTTAAAATCCACAATCATCTCTTTTGTCTCAGGTACTTTAAGCTGCGGATGGTTCTGCTCACACCAAGGTCACCCTTGCAAAAGAGATCTTGATCTTAATGTTTTTTTTACCTGGTTATATAAACCAAGAGACAAAAGAGTCCACAACTCATTATTATGAGTTGTATTCTGACTCATTACCCCCCCGATACATCCAACCACAGCCAAAGTCATCAGAAATTTTCTGGAGGAGACAGGACTAAGTGCCGTGTCTAAAATCAGAGGTGTAAAGAGTAAAGTGTAAAGAGGAATGGGAGAGAACTCATTCTTTAGTTCGAACAAATGAAACATTGAAGAGGTTGTATCTGACTTATTTTGTTTATTCAACTGGATTTTGACCCATGAAGCAAGTGGAGCAGATAAGCTCCCATTTATCAATTTGAGAGAGCAAATTTACGATTTTGCTACCCCATTTCTTATCCCATAGTATACTGCTGTAATGATCTATCTCTGCAATTAGATGATGACATCCAGGCCCCCTATGTCTATGATCTATATATCAATTTTGGCAACTTATAAAAATGAGTACTTTCAAATTACTTCGGTGTTTGAAGGTAGGGCCGCCCTCTGACGCACAAATCTGTAGTGTTAGTCATTTTTTCAGAATCCAGAAAAACTCTCTGTAAGAACACGCATCATGACAATAATTTCCAAACCAGTATTTTTATCTTGTTTTTTGTTACGAGGCGACATAAAAACATTAACATGAACCTTTAATTTTGTTGTATTGCACTTTACAATGACAGGAAAGCTTTTCTTACATGACAACAAACGTATGCATTCTAGTCATATTGTCTATATGTGCATTTGTGAAAGTTATAACTGACAACTTGACAGTTGTAACTCCAACTGTCATGCTCAGGAGAATGTTTACATATGTCGAGGAAGCTTACCTATTTTGTCCATAAGTATTTCGTAACTGCGGTGGACACATAGCAAGTTCCTCCCAGACTGCTCGTTTTATTTCCCTCCCTGCCTTTAATTGAGAAAATAAAGATCCGAAATTTTTGAATCAAGCCTCTTATTCTAAGCTTGTGTGTTTGCTAACATCTCTTTCTGAACCATTTAACACCCCATGCAAGTGTACCATTGCTGGTAGCTAAACTGTTGTCCAGCCGATGAGAACCACCCGTCTAGAGACACGTGGACAGCGGTAACTACAGGAATGAGACCATGATGATAATGATAATTATCATCATGATAATGAGAACGATTTGAATCAAGACTGGACATGTTGGGTACAGAGGATTTCATATAATTTTACTGATTTGAAAGTCTACTTTTAGCTGCTGGAAGAAACTTCTTTGGTAAGTGCAAATCACCATCTGTGTAAGAACTGTCATTTGTGCTGACCAGCTGGACTTTTTTTTTCCCAAAATGGAAATGCTCTTCCTGTTTACTCTTCCTGTTTGTGTTCATGCTTGGTTATTATAGTTGTCCAACATTATTCAAATGGGTGTGTTTCCTTTTGTTTCCACAGTTTATCAATGAAGAACCTCACCCTTCTGCAATGAACCTCCAGTTGATATTTGTGGAATACATTCAAACTGATCCAAAATTTAATACAATAGTCCTTTATATCTTAGTATTAACTAAAAAGAAATCAATAAATGTGTATTTTTTGATTATATTTATTGATTCCTTTCTCAATGGCACAGATGACTGTGTGACTGTACATGTACTTACATCGAGTCCAAACATCCAAACATCAAGAACGCCGCTGTCTCAAAATATCCAAACATGTTTCTAATGGAACCTGCTTCTGAAAGTGAGCAGGAGCATATGTGCAACTCGTGTAACTACCATATGTATTACAAATTACCATTCAAACGTGCCTCTGGGGAAACTCTTGAAGAAAAGTAATGACAAATGACTGTTTACATGACTGTGTTTTATTGGGAGCATTAGGTTAATCTGGACAAATTCATAATATTGCAGTCCACATTAATGCAATCACTTCAGGGACTGGAGCAGCATCCTGCTGTGAGCAATAATGACGAAGCATTTGGAAAACATTGGTCTGTTGAAGGTCTTTCCTTTTCTTTAGAATTATTTGTTGCAATCAAAAGAGTCACTGAGTCTGTAACATCACCTATGGTCTCAATGACAAGTTAAATAAACACCTCCAGGGGTGAGTGACAAGGTTTATAGCCAGAGTGTATGTTTGCTTATTAACAGCCTCTGGTCTATGTTTGTAATGTTGACTGTTTGGTTTGAAGACTAATGAAAAAAAGGCAGTAACTGAAATGAACAGGAGGGCTTCCCGCTCTTGCCATGTCTATATTTCAGGGTGGATAAGACGAGCTTGCCATCACTTATTGATCCTTTAGGGGATGCTGATTTAATACAGCAGTAGTACAATAACAGGGCCCAAAGGTTTTAACACTGCATATCTGTAGGTTCAGTGAGGGGTGAGATTAACCTGATGATCTCATACTGAAGGTGATGCAGTCTTACGGCAGTTGAGTCATCGGGGCTGTGAGTGTCTTACTGGAAGAAAGACGCTCAGATCATCTCCCCTGCAGCTTTATCCGTGCTAAATGCTGCATCACCCTCTGCCTCATCACGTTGCATCCTTTTCCTTCAACAGGTCTGACTCTCGCTGTCTCCGATCACTTTAATGTCCATTTGCTTTTCAGTTTTCCCTTGTCCTCCCTGTCTTCATTTGTATCATCCCCGTTCCTTCTGACCTTTGCCGACAGCAGATGATTTGTTCTATCTTGATGTGAAGAGTGGTTATGAAACTCATAAAAGCATCTTATGCAGCATATAAAGGTTTCTGCAAAGGAGACTTTTGAGCTAAACAAATTAAATTAAGCTACATGCGTTCATATGACATTTATCCTGACAAGAGCCTCATTTCAAATCCATATAAGGGACAAGGGGACATTTTGGATGATTGATGTATTTGTCTTATGGTAAGTCAAAATAATAAGAAAATGATTAATGTTTCGCTGAAAATTGTTTGAGTTCTGCTGGTGACCAGGCCAGCGTGAGCGCTACCTTTCTGCCAATGACAGTTTGGATAGACTCCAGCCCACCATGACTCTGACTGCAGGATAAGCAGTAAAGATAATTAATGATTCAACAATCATTGTGCTGTGAAATATCAGTTTTTTACATTGAATTATGAAAGCTAATCATAACCTGGATCTTCTTTAGTGTTCATCAATGAACTATCAAAATGTACATTTTTCTTTTTTCTTTTTCCTATCCTTTTTTTTTTGAGGCTCTTTGCCTTACGCCTCTTTCTGTTTGAATCTGTGGCGCTGTATGTTTTATACTCTCCATCATCCAGCTGTAAACACAAGAGCCACAAAGACTGGTTTGTTTTTTTTTAATTAGGTAAATGGACTTGGGTCTGCTGGATCAGACAGAGAAATCACTCTACCGACTCTACCCCTGTCAAAACAATTTCTTAAATTAATGAGCACGACGAAACGCTAATAAATGTTACCGCAGCTGTTATTTTGTTTCGGGCTTCTTGTGTTTGCTCTTAAACTTTGACAAGGTAAAAGTCTGCATGGGGGCAGAGCTGATGGATGACAAAAAGGGGATTTTCACGACCTCAATAGCTGACCTTAAAATTCAGGCCTACCTGCTCCTGACAGGCAGTAATCTCACTCCTCCACACCCTGTGAAGGTGAGGCCTGGAGAGCTTTTGAGGCTGTAGTGGTGCCACACCATGTCTTTTCAGGGAGGATCCTTTCAGACACAAAAACATGCACTCAGACTGAGTGGTATTATCTGTTGTTATTATTGGAGATAGTTATGTCAGATAATTATATGTATTACCCATGTTGGGCCTTTCAGCCGGTCCAATGTCAATATTTTTTCAAATGCAGTCCTGTGAGCCTGGTAGCTGGTGGGAAAATAATGTGGGTCAGGTAGAGAGGGGTTGACCAAAGAGGGGTTTTCAATTTTTTTTTTTTTTTTTTTACATGGAACCATGACAAATTTTAAATCAATTGGGGATTTATAATCTTCAAATACTCTGAGTATTTGCCCCCAAAAAAGATCACTGTGTCCAAATGGAGGAAATACAAACATCTATACATGTCAGGTCAAAATTTCAAACAATTTTATGCATTTAAATTACGCTTTCATATATTCCACTGTATACTAGCTGAAGCATTTATACGCAGGAACGCTTTTTTCCTTCAGTTTGTTTTAAGATTAAGTGAAAGCAAAGCTCTCCAAAGGCTCTTTCTTATCCTACATCGGTTGTTTCCTTGTCATACATGAGCTTTTCTGACTTCTGCCTGACTATTTTACTCAAAGAGAGCTTTTGTGTGCTGCAGGTGTTGAGGTATATAAAGCTGAGAAGTGTTTTATTCCTACAGGTCTCCGGGGACCCCTGAGGCCTGGTCCAAGAGAAAGACCAGAAGCTGTTTCAACTTCCTCTACTGTTGTTTTGTATGGAACACAGCTTCAAAACGCTACATTACAGCACACAGGCAATTCACAGCTCCATACTCTACACATACATAGAGTTTCTGTTATTTATTTTTTTAGTACTTTAACTTTCCCACAAAATTCAACTCTCTCTCTTGACAGTTAGAAATAAAGTCATGGTGCTGTATTATTATAGTTGAACAGTGTATGAACAGTCCACATAATCCCTTACCGCTTATTGTTTTAACACAATTGCTATGTAATAAAGAAGAGATGTGCATAATGACACTTCATAAAAGTCTGTGTGAACTTTTCACTGAAAGCAACACAGACAATACTTGTGTCTGTAAACCCATTCACACGCTGCAAGTCTTGCAGCTCAGGCTGTTTGTAGATGATTGGTATTGAAATGATCATATCTAGATTTTGGCAAATTCCTATTAAAAAAATTTGCAGTTGGTTAATTTACACAGAAATACCATACCTTTATGTTAATGCCTTAACATCAAGTGTGTCACTATGACTTTCCGAAGCGTTACCTATGTAAAGCTGGTGTATTTCATGTTTAATGTGAAGGGTGACTGTCAGTTATATCGAACTGTGGCAGTAAATAGAGTCAACAGGTAGAGCAATCCAACAACAAGCTCCCGGAATGGATTGTGTTCGCTTCTCTAAAGCCCCCAGAGCCACAACAGTGACCTTTCCTGTTATGGAAATGTACTGCCTGCTGTTTTAGGCCCACAGCCACACACTGCTTATTTGAATGGTCGCACAGGCCCGCTTCTGCTGCCCGGCTCTTTCCTGAAGACCGCTTTTACTGCTTATGCTGCCATGTGAATGCATATTTGCAAAGCATTGTTAGACAAAAGCTGGCAAAAATGATTATTTCTCTCTTTACCTTGGCAACCCTTTCCTCTGCTTTGTCATTCACTTGTATATAAATCAACTTGAGAAATAACCTACGATCCTACGTGTGTGTGTGTGTTGAATGTAAACGTGTTGATGTATTTTTCTCAATCAGAAAACACAAGCGTTCAGTCAGTCGAGTTAATTTCATGCTGCCCCCCTCTTTCTGGCACGTCACTGTGATTAGGGGCTAAACTTGGTTGAATGAAGTGACATGTTTTGCTTTGCAGTGAAAACAGAGCTGTATTAATTCTTCTGCTTGGAGATGTGTGAGTGTTGGGGGGGGGCATGTTTTGCAAAACCAGGTCAATAGCGATGCAGCCCCTCGTTCTGCCCGCCATCATCTGGACTTTCCATGTGTGATGTGATTAGAGAGCAATTTGCTTCTTGACAATCCGACCCAAGAAAAACACGTGTTTTCTGAAAACAAAACAAATTACAAGCTCTTGCCCAAAAAGACACAGAATTTGATGGTGTAGAGGCCTGCATAAATCTCATGGATGGATTATTCGGACCACATAGGGGATTGAGGAGGAAATCAGCGCAACTTCAAGTTGAGGATGAATGAACATATTTATTTGACTCATAATTTGCATTAAAAAAACAAAAGTGCTTTAAACACTGTGGTTAATTGAATAAAATTACCAGATATATCATCTTTACAAACACTTAGGCCTCTTAGGGCTCTGCATTTTTGTAGAATGGACTGTGTGAATTCCCTAAAATTTGACCTTATTCAGGTCTGGTTTTTGCAGGCCTTGAACATCACGGTCTCACCAGCAACAGACTTCTAACAAACTCCTCTGTTATAAAGGTGGCCTGGTAAACAATTGTAAATTTTATTGTTTAGAAATGAAACAGCTTGTGTGAAAGAGAACTAGTCTGGATATTAAGATGGTATGTATTAAGATAAATATTATTTTGGAATATTTACATGAATTGCAATAACTGAACTGTTGATCTTCCTTCAAATGAACAATATTTTTTCATTAAGTTGTTCATTGGAGTTTGTAGATGAAATTTTCCTTAATATTCTTCTTTGCCAGGGAACAGACTGGATATTATCTTAATCTCATTTCCAGCACAACTTGTTCTTCAAGATTTGAAAAGAACAAGTCGTTATTCCATACCTTTAAAATATATTGCATGGTGGAAGTTTCAGCCTCGGTCCAAAAATAACAGTAATTCGTTTCAACTACTGCAACAGAACAGCAAAGCAGCTAAACTTTCTTAGGGGTTACAAAAACCTAAAATACAAACAAATGTCAACAATGTTCTTTGGTAAGGTAATTAAATCACATAAGTCCACTTAATGTGCTTATTTCTTTTTCCACATATATTTTAGATGAACATCATCAGACCACATTATCTTGTGTCAGTATCTATAATTATTATTATTGTTGTTTTTGCTGTTGTTGTTGTTGTTGTTGTTAATAATTAAGTTTTTTTCTCTTTTCAATATGAATTGTTAGTTTAAACTAGTTGAGCACTGAATTAATTGAACACGGACAATGCTATTGCAATTTCACAGAGTCAGAGGGATCTCCTGTGTACACATCTTCATGTGTACCCCAATCAAAATTGGGGTACACAGAAGAAAAGCCAATGGCAGTGAGACACCCCCCCCCAAATTTGCTAAATTTGACTTAAAATATGTGGAATGCCATGTGGCTAAAAGCTGTATATGCTGAAATATCCCATTGTGAGGGACTTGTGATCCCCTCAGCGTCCCAAACTTTAAGCGAGGATTGATTATAATTTGTCAGAGAATCTACGCATGATACATCACTTAGCCATTGAGGTGACCTCACCTATACATTTGTTGTATAGGTGAAAATATAATATGGTGTTTTTAGTCAATTGCTGCTTTAGTAAAGCACAGTTGGATTTATGTCTGTGGAGGTTCTCAGTCATCCAGCTCACGATAAATTCTTATCGAAATGTTCTTGTCGTGGCAACTGGACTTGAATTTCTTCAAGAGGAAATTCAAGTCCCCCCAGTTTACCTCTAGTTACCCCTGCCGAAAACTATATGCAGTGTCCCTTGTGTGCTCCACAGACACCTCTGTAAGGACTAAAGAGGGAACCACAAGAAGCAGCAGTATTATCTACCTACTATCTTTACCTCCTGCATGTTCTGTAAAAGGAAGACACGTTGACACCTGTCAAAAAGCGTATTTTCCTCCTACTCAGTATCATAGGTGCCTGTTATGCAAAAGCAGAAGAAATTTATATATATATATATATATATATATATATATATATATATACACATATTAATGTGTATATCTATTTATGCATGTATATATGTGTCTGTGCATATATGCATATATGTATATATACCTGTGTGTGTTTGTATATATAAACATATATATTTATGATTATTATGATTTTGCAAAGTTAGGCTGCGGGAATGACCTTCCAAGTCATCAGAGACAGACAGAATTATTTGTCAAATGACTGGCAATTATAACAATACCTACAAAGAGAAAAAATAATATCATTTAAAAGGTATATTCTGTTTCATTTCAGGATAGAGGAAACCTGGAAATACTACAAACAAGCATGACATTTTTAAACCCCTTTCATTGTAGTAAGTAATCAGATTCAGAGAAGTTCAAGAAGAGAACTTCCTTTTAACTGCCATTACAGTATTTTTGCCAATGTGTCAAATTCTCATCTCTCTGCTTTTAAATTATAGACTCAACCAGATGTAGTTCACGTGTGCTGCCAACAATCACATCGTAAAGTCCATTTTGAATGTCTGTCAAGTAAATGGGTGTTTGAATCAATTTGTTGAACAAATTTAGTTTCTGAGTCAAAGTTAACTACAGTTTGTGATGATTAGAAAAAATGACTCGGAGCTGAGAAATATTAATTTGAAGAGTGCCTTCAAGAAGTTGATACTAAATATTTTGTGGCGCGCTTCCTCGTACATTTATTAGCTCCAGAGTTACAACTCCTGGCCACTGTAAGCCAGGATTTGCCTTTCAAATGTTGGCCTAGATATGCCAAGAATACAAAAGTCTAAATCTGTTCTTTCACCACATCTCCATGGGCTTCCCACAGTCAGAGACATAAAGACTAGATTCCAACTCTTTTGCCAGCCTCACTAACATGCTCGTTTACACCGTTTGTGCGCGTGTGTGTTTGTGTGTCAGCAAGTCCACATTTTTGGCCGAGAGATTGAGGGTGTTAGTGAACTCAGATGAGTTGAGTGTTTAACTGTAAAGAAAGATGAAGCAGATGCTATTTCTCAGTTAGACCCACATTAACTCCACGCTGTGCCAAGATGCTGTAGCTGTTGGCATATGACGAACAAGTGTGTGTGTGCATATGTGTGCGTGTGTGTGTGTGTGTGTGTGTGTGTCTGTCTGTCTGTCTGTGTGTCTGTGTAGTGTGCGAGTATTTGCAAACGGGGGAGACGAGGGGGAGATGTCTCAGTGCAGCATTAACTGTGCCCTTATAAAGACAGGATCAGGATATACTGTGCTCATACTGAAATGCCATATTAAACAAACATCAAGCAGTGGGTGGTGAGACGGTATGTATGTATGTGTGAGTGTGGAGGGAGATGGTGTCTTTCTCTGTGTGAGGCCTTTAAGGGCTTTAGGAGTTGGAACACCGCAGTCTCTTGATGTAAAAATAGCCTTCACTGTTTGTATACACTGTGTGTAGTCAGTCAAAAGATCCAGGCCCAGTTATCTATGATGGGCACTAGTATGGACAAATGACAAATTTGACAAATGAATTCATGACAAATGAATAATAATGCATGTATCTGTGGTGTTCACTTTCAAATGTTGTGATAAATCCATTTAAAGTAACTCAATTCGTGAAAAGATCCCGCCAAAACTTTGCAGTACATAAATTCATACTCAAGATTGAATAAAATTTGCACCTAATGAGTTTTCTGCAAAAAACAAAATAGCAAACAAAACATATCACCATAACTAATATATATCACTGTGAAATAAAGAAATATGAAGAAGAAAGGGATGCTATCACTACCTTTGGTGGTACAATTACTCTTTTTGGTGCAAATACCCATTATAGCATATGGTTGGACGGGGGCAGATGAGTCACTATGCCGACAACTAAAGGGAACAACCAAAAGGAAAGAAGCACAAATACTTATCATAATAATAATAAAATAATAACAATATACCAATGTTGAAGTAGAGACCTCAAAACAAAAGAGAAGAGAGCATTTATTTCAGACATAAAAACAGTATAAGCTTCACATACACTATTTGTGTTTTCACAGAAAAGTGCTTTTTTCTATCTAATAATGGGAAAAAATATGTTTAGAATGTGGACTGATTTCACAATGATGAAAATGCACATGTTCTCTCAGCTGGGAAGACATCTGATTTTAGAGGCCTTTTCTGGTGCAAGCGTTATGTGAAGACTCGAAGCCTTGCAGTCGTGAGCACTCACCATGGACGATATAATGAGGGGGAAAGACTGTTCTATTTTAAATGTCCCCTCCAATTATACATATAATTTTTTCTATTAATGTGCCCTGTTTGGCTGAGCTGGACCATACTGACTTGTATCTATGTAATTTTGTCACAAGAGAGCAATTTCCACCTTTGTCTGACTGCAGGGAGAGATTTTCTGAAATCAGAGATTCACATATATCATAATGAAACAATTACGGGGTCCATTGGTCAATTGTTTTCGACTTCCAAACAGCTTAAAGGATACAAAGCCTCCAACAGGCCAACCTGGGCTTGTTTTAGCACGGAAGCACCATCAGATTGATGCATTCAGGTGGAGCCTGAAAGACGCAGCACTGACGTTTATGAGGGAAGAGATATCCGCAAACTCCCAGAACCCACTGGCAACAGCAGAATATAGTCTTTGTTGAGCATTTTTAAAATATGTCTGAAGTGGGCCGTAAGTGAACTTGAAGTGGGTTGCACATATATTAGGTATCCGTGTGACGAAATGTTCTTTTTATTACTTTCCGTTCTGTTTCCATGGAACAACAGATGGAAATTAGCTACCTAGTTACAATCTGGTACAACCATCTTTGCTCTGTTTGAGCCTAATGTTTTTGAATAAATTAATTAAATGATGTATTTTAATGTGGATTTTTTTCTCCTTTTTCCCCTTTTCTGATGGATAGATTTCATATTTTAAAAGAAATATCTTTCTGTCCACAGTGCCCACCCATCAAATGTATGGAGGAGACTTACAACTACAACTACAAACAGTAGTTTTATTCTACTATTATTTATTATTGTTATGTTTTATTTGAAACTCTGGCACAACAATTTCCTTCGGGATAAATGAAGTTGTTCTATTCTTATTCTTAAATAATACACAAAACAAGATCACAAGAGTTTCTGTGCAATATTTAGTTCATCCACAAATAATTGTGCACACAATTCAGTTTACGATAAAAGACTGACAAATCCTATAGGCTAGTTCTGTGTGTCCTCAGTGTTATCTGTAGCAGCAAAATATTGAATTGACCTTTACTGGAGGAAAGCGGTTTCTTTTCCTTTTCCGCTTCATTCCTTCCCTCCCTCCCTCCACTCTTCCTTCTCTTAAGGTCACAGTTCATCATGTGTGCGGCTCACTCCATCAGCTCCAAGCAGCTGGCCCAGGATGACCCCTGTGGTATGGTCTGCTCACCCCAGCACCACCGCACACACTTGCACGTACACAAGCTCACATACATTTTCTGCAACGACCGTTTTAGATCACATACACACTCACACACACAAATGCATTCACCGGCTAAATACACAAACAGATATAAAAAATCCTGTTATGTCTGTCTGACTGGTATTGTGCAATTCAGGTCTCATGCAGAGTGTCTAATACACTTCCGCTATTTGTGTGTGAACCATGTAGCACCCTGCTTCTTTGTGGACTAATGCCACTAAATTAACTGGTGGGGTAGAAAATAAAACTTCTCAAATGAGCGGGAGATGTGTGTGAGTGAATTGAAGCAGGAGAAGATTAGAATAGATTTTCCTCAATAATTGAGTTTTTAGCATCTATAACTTATTCTGCTCCATGAGAATGGGATTTTCAATCAATGAGCAAGTTTGGCCTCCAAGTTTGGGGGCTTCCTGATCAAATAACAAACTGGGTATGATGAGACTTTGGAAAATGACATTAGATGGTGTACAGGATGCCAACAATAAGGGATGCTTTTAATTAGTCATTTAGGGTAAAGATGTTGCTGCTGTATTCTTTTGAAACAGGGCTGTTGACAAGAGTTTGAAGTGAAGATCAGTATCAACTAATTGATATCATTATGTTTATTTCACACCAAACCTTTTTTGCACAAAAAAATGTATATGGTTGGATGGCGCTCAGAATATTTACCACTGCTGGTTAAAAAAATGAGAATAATCTAAATTCATTGGCTGAAAGAATGAAAAACTATCTCCTGTTGTAGCTCAAAATCACATGGAAGTTTTTTTCATGATTAATGTATCATTTTCTAAAGTGAAACACATCTATCATTTGGTCCAATGTAAATATTAATACTGTATAAGTGAATAAGTTGAAATTTCTTACTAATGGGAGATTTGACACTAGGTTGTCAGTCTACACAGCATCCTCTCAAAGGGAGAAAATATTGTGTGTGGCAGAACTAAAGATTCATTATTCTCAGTTGTCTTTGCCCTGTATTTTTCAGACACACTCTGACTCTCATCTCCCTCTGGCTGTTCAACAATAACTGTTTGTTTATTGTGATGGGTTTTTTTTTTCAATTTTGAGTGTGCATTTCATTTTAGCCGATATCTTTTGCCGCTTCAGGACAACATTAGACAAGCGAGATGTTGAAAGCGATGTGAATACTAGATGAAAAGTGACTGCTGCCTGATGGTCCATGTAAGCTAAACCTTGCTATAAGATGAAAAAAATCCCCCAAAAATCACCACAAGCATTTTTCCTTTTCTCCGTTATTTCAATCCGACGTTACTCTGAGACGTATGGGGCTTGTCCGACGCTTTCCATGTGATATTTGTTTATGCTTGGCTAGTGTGTGTGCGTGCATGTGTGTGTGTGTGGGGGGGGGGGGGGGGGGGGGGATGAGGCAAAGATCCAGAGAGAGGAACCATTGAAGTTCTCGCCAATGTTTATGTTTGTGTCTGGATTTTTTTTCTCCCTTTTTCCTCATACCCACAACAGTAAGCAGATTCATTTTTTTTTTTACAGTCACTCCTCCAATCTACATCTTCCCGGCCCTCTGCCTACCTGTTCCCCCCGCCACCATCTGAAGTACAATTCAGGTTAGTCAACTTCACTTTTCCTCCACCCTGCTGTCTCCTTGCACCTGCCAACCTCTCCTCTCCAGTCTATGTTTGTGTTCTAGTCTGGCTCTTGGCGTGGTCCGTCTGGACGTTGCAAAGAAGGAAAACACATCAGGTGGAGCACAGCTGGGAGGAGTTGCGAGGCTGGAAAGAAAGAGTGCCTGTGGTACTTTAGGGTTTTCCATGTTGGAACCCAGACGTCTGTGCAAGTTTTGTCAGGAACGAGTTTGTTATGAACAACACATAATATTAACTTGCATGCGTGTATGAAAACGTGTTCCCTAACAAAAAAAAAATATCTGCATTTGTAATTGTGGAATTTTCTGCAAACAGGTTGACTCACTCTATTTTTCTCCATTCCACCATTTTTTCCCATCTGCCTAAACAAATACTTCATGCGATTGTGACGAAAGTGAATTAGCATCAAGGGTTTTAAAATGTTACGTCGATGGTCTGTTTTAAGGAGGTAGGTTTCAGTTATGTCAGACCTGGGTATTTCATAGCCCGCGGGCCACATCTGGCCAATTTTGCTTTTTTATCTGGCCCGCCAAACTATTTTCTTTGAATATTTTGATAAGTATTTTCAATCAATATTGAATTAACCAACTCCTTATTTTTTCCTTTTGTTTGATTCTGTATGGATGATTACATACAAAATAATGTCAGTACATTTATACGATCATTAATGATTTTAAAATTGAAATAAAATGCCAAAAAATTTAGCTATTTAAACTGCTATTTTTATTTTGTTCCATTTACATGGTACCTAGTTGGCCCGCACATAAAAATTAAATAAGAAATGTGGCCTGCCGGCCGAAATAATTGCCCGCCCCTGAGATATGTAATGTGCTCTGCAGTACTTCTGACTCTCCCCATGAACACACCCTTAAGCCACCTCGAAGTTCACCCCCACATCTTTAATCATCTCACCTCACTTAATCATTTCAGACGTTCTCAGGCCCTCATAATGAAACACATAACACCTTGAATCATATACCGGCATAAAAAGGCTTTCATGAGAAGATTCCACCTGCAGAGTTCTAATTAAGTCTGTAGCGCAGTGGTCCCCAAACTATGGCCCGGGGGCCGGATACGGCCCGCCTTCACATTTTGCCCGGGCCCTGAACAATACCAGAGATGCATTATGATTTTTTTTTTTTCATTCTGGCCACGTAATCATGATTTGTCCATGCATAGAACGTA
The DNA here is from genome assembly GCF_037954325.1 of Fistularia commersonii. Taxonomy (NCBI): domain Eukaryota; kingdom Metazoa; phylum Chordata; class Actinopteri; order Syngnathiformes; family Fistulariidae; genus Fistularia; species Fistularia commersonii. Next base: position 6,282,689 of record NC_141299.1, on the reverse strand, counting down.
AAATTCTATTCCACCCTTCTGCAGTCTGTTCCTTATCGAAAACCCCTGCCTCAAAAAAAAAATCCTGGACACACTCCTTTCAAATAACACGGAATAATGGCGAAAAGATTAGGTAAGAGAAAAATAGATTCAGAATGCAAGGTATTCAACCTGGCAGGTGCATTTAACTTGGTAGGTGTTGGCATCAGTTCGGTTTCATTGCCTGCTTGCTTTCTGGTTTTCACAGTGAATTTGATATGATAGAGCTGCAAACAGTTGTGTCTACAAAAAAGTTAATGTTCCTTGGTCTTTTTTTTTCTGTGACAAACTTGAAAAGGGTTATTTGGTGATTATTCATTTCATAAATAGTATTATTTATTTCATTAATTATGTTATTATTTATTTTCTGTTTTTTTTTCTGTCAAGATCCCGGAAAGGGTTAATTTTTGGTTATGTGTGGCTTTCTGGAAAACAATAAATGTTTACATTTAGACACAGAATCGATGTGAAGCAAGTACTGTTGTCCATCAAAGGTCAATTACATGAAGTTTTCTATTTTGTACGTTTTAAATTCTGCAGTTTACACATACCATCTATTAAAACTAGGTCAAATGATTTCTTTGGGGGGTTTTTTCCTGAGTCATGGGCCTAATGTCATATATAGGCTCACATAGCAGAGGTTTATGGTTATGGTTTAGGGAAATATGTGTAGAAACATATCTAATCATACTCTTACCACCAGGATAATTAAAAAGCCTGGGCTGAATATCAAACAAGTACCATTATTATCAGAATTTAGTTTCACCATCCAGATGCCTGAAAAGATGTCTGACCTAAATTGAAAATTTAAACTAAAAATGAAAATTGTAACATTTTGGAATGTTATTGTCATATTTTTAAGATTCTCTTCTAATTTGAGACGAGTAGAGAGGGGACGCCACTGATGCGAGATTGAAATGGTGAAGCCCGTAACTTCTCCTGAGTGTGTGATGAAAAGGGATGATTCATTCTAAAAACAAAAATTCATCATTTACATTACTCATAGCGCCACCTGTAGGCAACAGGAAATTGCATGTTTTACACTTCCAGTTACCCAGCGGGTAGACCAGATTCAGAGAAAAGATGGTCGGTTTAATGGAAGTCTCGCTCCACCCTTTCAATATGACCACCACTGCACACTGTGGCATATGCGCATGCTTACTGGTGCTCGCAGCTTTCACTATACATCAGAGGTCAGGACCATTTGATTTTCTCTTGCAACCCCCTGTTTTTCATGTCTGGTTGACACATAAGGTAAAGAGGTTGTCAATACAACAGTGAATCAAATGATTTTGGGTAATAAATCCAATTTTAATTCCTATTTATTTTCTATAGGACAGAGAAGAGTATCCCTGTTAGTCTCCGCCTCCTCCTCTTCTTCATAACTTGCATTAAGTCTCCTAAAGAGAAAAAAAAATTATAATATTGGAATTCTTCTCTGAAATAAATTGATATGGCCCAATAAAAACCTCAGCTGTCAATCCTAAAATCAGGTCTCGTGTCACCACTGTCAGCTAACACCGTAAGCGGCGCCCATCAACTCCTGTCAAACTTAGTACCTCTTTTTGATGACATCTCTTGTTTGCATCATCCAGCATATCTTCATCCACATACATTCATTATTTCACCACAGCGTTTCATCAAAAGAGGCATATGCATGTTTAACTTATACTGCACTAGTGTGAATAAACATTGTTTGTGAATTAACATAGTCTTTTCAGACTATAAATACACTATTCTCCTCAGTTATCTTAAACAGGGTTCACTGAACCACCTTAAAGTGCCCTGAAATGCAGCAGTCAATCTTCTGGCCAGGTTATCCATGCAGGGCTCATCAAACAGTCATTCTTATTTCTTCTTGCTGACTTTCCATTAAACCTACAGTATATATGTTGTTCTTATTATTTACTCTTGAACGTTGCCATATAAAGCTCCTAACAGGATGCAAGATGGTGTCTTTTTTTTGCCACCATATGTTACAAGTATACACTTGAGACTCTGATCAGGGTTTATTTTGTCATTGCTCATTTTGGGCTCAAGATAAATTACACTTTGAAACTGTTAACCTTAAGAAGCTCCTCAGAACCTATATGACCCATTTCTGTGTTGTGTCTCGTAAAAATAGCAATTTTTAATTAAAAAATTTAAAAATTACTCATACAATATTTTCAAGTTAGGTATAGCAATCATATCTAAATTATAGCATGTGGATTACTGAAATTGAACTTTGAAGCTCAAAAATAGGCATGGTAAAAAAAAATCTTTCCTGGAACCAAAACAAACAATTGAAATGCCTTATCATAAACACAAGTCTGAGAAACAGAGCTCAGTAGTTCAGTTTTACTGGAAGATAAAGGGGAAGATTTTCTGATCACATTATGACTCGACCCACTGAAACAGTCGCTGCACCCCTGATGGATTTCTTATTCAATATAATGTCCAACAAATATGCTCATGCAGTCAGTGGTTAGCTTGTCAAACTATTGCCCTCAAATTGAAACACAAAGCCTCTCTGATTGATCAAGGTTTCCGCCGCTTTACTTGAAGTTACAGTGACTTAAGTTTACGATAATCTACCTGAGACCTCTCAAGCTGTTTTTTTTTTTTTTTTACCTTGGAATTTTTGCTCTGGTCTATTGTTAAGAAACTGTCAATCTGCAGGGACCTTTGACCTTTGGGTTTATACCATCTACCCACCTCTGCACCTGCTGCCGTGCCTCTCCGCTGCGGCTTCATTTGCCAAGGCTCAACTTACTCATTCATCTGCATCCCCTCAAACTCACCACACCTCTTCTGATCAGCTACAGAGGGATTCCCAGCCAGACCCTCACTGCTTGTATCGTTCACACCTCCCACCTTGTTTGTGGTTTGTCCTTGGTGTTGTGGTTATCACTACACACATGTCAGTTAAGGGCAATGGAAGAGACACGCTGTAGCGTGGTAGACTAATATTTACATAAAAAGTCAAATGGGTTTCTGCATGAAGGAAACAGAAAGTAAGCATCTCTTGTGGCCACTAATCAACAGCGTGGGACATTATACTGAAATAAGACATTATGGCACTGTTTTTGCAGGTTTTAAGACATTCTGTGCTGTTATTTTCAGACACTATGATTGAGATCCCCTGTGGCTGCTTGTCATTGATCATCGTGTAGACAAACAGATTGTTCATTTAATAGAAAATTCAATCTTAAAATTAAAAATACAACAACGCGCCCACTAAGTTAATTTGAAAGATGTGAGAATGAGGGGAGTGGGATCAAAACAATTCATTTAAAAAGTGTCTTGAAACATCGATGATGATTCCTTATTATACAGGAGAGCTTTATAATTGCTTTATCTCCTTCTAGTTTTGATTTAAAGTTTGTGACACAGGTTAATGACACATTTCTTTTAAATTGGTTTTCCTCTTTATACTTTGTAATTGTGTAGTTTAAAAAGGTCTGCAACCCAGCATCTTTGCCAAACGGGATTTACTGTTTAATGTGTCTGAATCATACGTGTGATAAATTGAGCATTTCATAGTTGCTTATAACTATATATACACGGGCCTGAACCGGTGCACTTTTATCACTTATGACTCAGTTACAGTCCTGGCAAGGTTATTTGAAATACTGCATGAGCTAGATGAAGCTAAACAATCATGAGCTGATCTTCACTTTGACCAGATTTGAGCTGAATGAAGTGGATCTCTGGCTAGGTTTACAGATTCACACCAACCTTGGTTCAGTGCTGTCTTTCAAGCCAAAAAAAAACCTTCAAAACAATACAAAAAGTTATGTTTGTGCATGTTGTGTCAAACTTTTGAAAGAATTCACTCCTTCCTTGAAATGTTGGAGGCGTAATTCTCGAGCACATTGTTTTGGAAGTTTGATCCTTTTTCCAAAATTCTGTCCTGAGAAAGAGTAAATCCAGAAGGTTATATCAATTTCCTCACCAAAGTCACATTTGATCCAGCACAAAATGAAGAAAAGGAAGTTGATCTTAACCTGTATTTGAAATCATTGTTTTTACTGGGTTTTGATATTTTTCTTCAGGCAGAGGACAAAAGCATTGTATTTTGTGGCCATGGTTTTCCATCTGTTCTATTTTATTTTTTCCATGGTCATTCTCTCACAGTCAGAGATAATTACAGAAAAAAAAACGTTCTAGCCTTTTGATGCATCTGTGGTTTGATTTGAATGTCACTACACGGAGCGTGACTTTCTGTCTCATACGTGTGAGCAGTGTGGGAGTGGGGATCCCTTCTGAGAGACACGGCGCAGCTGAGCGTCACAGATGCACAGCAGAGCGTTTCCACAGACCCCAGAATGTGGGTGGTACGCTGCTTACCCTCTCAGGAGGTGGGGAAACTAAAACTTCAGGGGAAAAGGAAAACCCTCCGTTCGAAGTGTGTGCGTGAGTGAGCAACAGACGGTGTCAACACATTTGGGGTAGATGGTCGGTGCACGATTGAGGACGGTGGTCTCTATCCGCCCACACATCCTTGCTTTTTTTTTAATGTCCTCGAGCTGCTTCAATTCATTTTGCTGATGCTAAAATACGCCTCACATACACTCTGCTTGAACAGCAAGAAAGATACAGCATTCTTTCAGAAGTGAATTGTGTATTATGTGCATTATCTTGTCATTTTTTTAGATAACAGCCACTTAACTCCGTGTGAGCTGATAGGCTTATAGAATTAAGGGTCAATGTCCCCCCAGTATGCACAACGATAGAAAGTGATCCATCACAGTCTTCCATTATCACACAGGGAAAAATGCACTGCCGAACCCAGTTTGTCGCAGAGGTGGGCAATATGTTCCTCTTTAGCTAGAAGTCGCAGCATCCTGTGAAAGTCCACGGGCTCAGTCGGATACTGAGGCTTGCGCACGATGATACTCCACAAATTGTCGGCACAGTGACACACTGTGCTTTGGCCTTGGCTTGAAGCTGTAAAGGTGTTGTTGTTCTCTGCAAGCAGGTGTCCTGCCTGTTAATTAGGTCTGCATAGCCCTCCTGGGAGGAAAGGGCAGAGGGGACACTGTGGAACCCCCTCAACCCCATCACTGCTGGATGAAAAGAAAACACCCCAGTACAAGTTCCATATGCAAGGGCAAAGGGTGAAAATGTGTTTTACATTTACCTCTTTCCCTTTTCTCTCTGGTCTTGTTTGATTCTGAGCTGGAAGGGAATAACCTCTTCAGAACTCCCATAACACCTCCATCCCAGGTTAGTTTCTATGCGAGTGTGTGCGGGTATCATGATATGGTCGAACATATCTTTTTCTTCCTTCCTTTGGGTTTTAGCTAATCCACTTCTCCGGGCTTCCTTCCCAGAAAAGCGAGACCATTCTAAGGAAAATAAGAGAGAGCAGCACCTTCAAAATCCCTCCACCTTTCTCATTAAAGATGAGGATGAAGATGGAGTTGATTTTACTGATTCAATTTAAACGCCTGAAACTGGACCTCAACCACAGCACTCTGAGAGCGAGATGAAAGAGACAGTTGAGGAGAGAGGGTAGCGGCAATGGATATGATTATAGCGTTTCGGAAATATTGCTCATTTTGGAGTACCACAACGTGGGTGAAAGTATAACAGACACTATAATGCTAAGAAATGAACACGTGTGAGTCTCTCTGTTTTGACGTTGTCAAAATGGATTTCAGACAAAAACTAGCAGGGGGAATTATTAGGCTTTTCTGCACATTTTATATACATCAAATGCAGTAATGCATGGGATCAAAACCTTTTATAACGAACAGTGCTTTCTGAAATTTATTCTAGAGCTCAGCAAAGTCAGGATCAACTTGGGCAGGGAAATTATACAGTATGTGTCATGTATATCAAACAATCTCACAAACGTATCTGGATGTATTTGATGGATTCTGACCTAGGTTTTCAATAATGCGTGATAATGTAATATTTATTTATTTATGTGTATTTGCATAAAATAGTGAAATAGGCTGATGGCTTTAACAAATATCATTTGTCGTTATTCCTGCAAAAATCAAGCATAAACCATTTTCAAATTAATTTTGTGATAGGAAAATAAGAAATGCAGTGACACTAATTTTGAAGTTGAAAGAGAGACATGAACTTTTCTGTCTGTTCCTCTATGAAAGTCCAGGTATGTGAAATTCAGACCCGGTTACCAACCTTGAATAAAAGTAACACTGCATGAATTTGATTTGCGAAAAAAAAGGCAAAACACAAAGAGTTTTTATATGTTTGAATGGTTTATGTCTCTATATGTGGCCCTTTGATGGGCAGCCATTTCAGGTTAAGCCCTGCCTCTCATGCAGTATCACCATATATTTCTTTCTCGCAACATTTCAAACTGAATGACTGTACATTATCTTCTGCCGCATTTGTTTTGTAGCTGTAGTAAAAATGTCATATCTCTTCCTTCAAGGGAAAAAAACAAATCAAATTGTATTGATCTTAGATGGTTATGATCGACAAATTATGCTGATTTGAAGATAGCAAAAATCTTCACATAAAACAATACCGGATCAGCTGGTGAATATACTGCATGTCACCAAACCTGAAAAACTGCTATTGTAAGTTTTATTAGATAGATTTTTCTTACGGAACAAATGTTAAATAATAATGTAAGTAAAAATATCTCAATTTCATTTTCACTAGTAACATTACTGATGTTACAAAGAGGTGGCAATAACTTTAATATACACAGAAAACCAAAATTATATTTACAGAACCCTTGCATTTAACTTGCATACTGTGATTCACGCTATTCTTTTAAAGTTTAGTTTACCTATGGGCAAAGATAAAGTTTGCTATTGTATTTGTGTTGAAGTAAACATTCTGAGTACTCCCTTCACCCATGCATGTGTGCGTCTGGATGTCTACATGTGCAAACCTGTGTGCACGTGATTGTGCACAACATAATGACCTACCAGCAGAGCTGCATGTCAGGCAAATGACAGACCTGCTGAGTTAAAGACTGTTCTTATGTTCATGTAATTTAAACAATAGTCTGCTGAGGACTTGCTTATCCTGCCAAGATGGGCATGTTCTCTGTAATCACCTTCCTCACTTGTGGACAGAGAAAAAGAGCCAACGTTTGTCTTCTACTAGTCCATTTTGTGGAATCTCTGTTCTTACAAAAATATCAGAGTGGGGTTTTCTTGTTCAAGAGTGAAAATCCTTCATTCAAAGGCGGTGAAATAGGTGTCAAAGTGTATTTTTCAGTTTCACAACTGTTTAAACAATGAAGTCCCAAAGGGTCACTGGCCACTGTTCTCCTTCAGCCAATCCTAAGCCCAGATAAATGTAGAGGGTTGTTTCAGGAAGTGCATCTGACGTAAAACATACGCCAAACTAAATACGCAAATCAAATCTATGACTTTCATACCAAGGCCCAGTTTAACAACAATCACTCGCAGTGCTGAAACTGGGCTACTGTGGCGTGAAGAAGGAGAGGAAGATGTGTTTGTAAGCAAAGACAGAAAAGGAAGGTCAGGAAGCTAGAGCTGGGAGTGTTGGGATTGTTAAATCTTGGGACTAAAACAGGAGAGGCTAGATAGTTATTTGACCTGATACAGAAAAGGAAGATGATATACTGTGTGTCCAGGAGACCAGTTGGAAAAGTATGATGAGCCACACAGTGAAGTTTTGAGATTAAGGGAAACTAAACAAAGGGCCCGCTTCTTGAGCTACCACCTTATTGTGGTGGAGGGGTTTGCACATCCCAGTGGTCCTAGGAGCTATGTTGTCGGGGGCTGTGTGCCCCTGGAAGGGTCACCCAAAGCAAACGGGTCCCAGGGGAGGGACCACACAAAGAGCGGTTCAGAAGACCGCCCATGATGACTGAAGAATTGTACCCAGTTTTCCCCTGCCCGAACACGGGTCACCAGGGCCCTCCCCGGAGCCAGGACCAGGGGCAGGGCTCGATGGCAAGCACCTGGTAGCCGGGCCTTCACCCACGGGACTCAGCCGAGAACAGCCCGAAGGGAGCTTGGTCTTCATTACAGGTTCTAAGTCGGACTCGTTTCCGGTGAGAGTTGGACTTTGCCAGGGCTGCCCTTTGTCACCGATTCTGTTCATAACTTTTATGGACAGAATTTCTAGGCACAGCCAAGACATCAAGGGGATCTGGTTTGGTAGCCGCAGGATTGAGTCTCTGCTTTTTGCAGATGATGTGGTTTTGTTGGCCTCATCAATCCATGATCTCCTGCTCTCACTGGAGCATTTCATAGCCGATCTGCCTTCCTACCCTCACCTATGGTCACAAGTTGTGGGTTTGAACCAAAAGAATGAGATTGCAGATACAAGCGGACGAAATTAGTTTTCTCAACATTGGTGGCCAGACTCTTCCTTAAAGATAGCGTGAGAAGTTTGGTCATCCGGGAGGAGCTCAGAGTAGAGTCGCTGCTCCTCCACATAGAAAGAGGTCAGATGACGTGGCTCGGGCATCTGGTCAGAATGCCTCCTGGACGGCTCCCGGGGAGGTATTCTGGGCATGTCAATCTGGGAGGAGGCCACGAGGATGACCCGGGACACGCTGGAGAGGCTATGTCTCTAGGCTAGCCTGGGAATTCACTGCCATGTTTTTAGCCACTGTTTACGTCCGACCATGGGCTAACTCCACAGCAACGCTGGGCAAGCTCCATGACATCATCAGTGTGCTGCAAACGGCGCACCCTGATGCTGTTGTGATCGCAGCTGGCGACTTCAAACAGTGCGGCTTGAGGACCGTAATCCCACCTCCCACCTAATCCACTGCTGACCCTGGACAACATCTCGGACTAAAAGTCCACCAACAGCATCGGTATCACCGCAGACAGCTAACCTCAACAACTTCTACGCCCGCTTCAGGAACCCCAACCACAACACAGAGGTGATTCACACACACGACGAGCCCGCGGCCCCCCCTCTCACTCCTCCTCTCTCCCAACAGTATTATCAGACCCGGTACGCCGAGCGCTGCGAAGGATCAACCCCCCGCAAGGCAGCTGGACAGGACAATATCCCGGGGCGAGCCCTTAGAGTTTGTGCCAATGAGCTGGCTGATGTTCTCAACGCCATCTTCAATCTCTCCTTCAGCCAGAGCAGCGTTCCCACCTGCTTCAGGAACACAACCATCGTCCCCCTCCCCAAGAGGAGCCCACCAACCTGCCTGAATGACTACAGGCCAGTAGCACTCACTCCGAACATCATGAAGTGCTTCGAGACAGTGCTGCTGGCCCACATTCAGAATTTCACTGTACGGGGAAGCATGTTTCTACACTGTACATGCGACAATAAATGCTTTGAATCTTGAATCTTGAATCCCTTGGGATCTTCCCAGAAGAACTGGACCATCTGGGGAGAGGGAAGTCTGGGCCTCCCTGCTTCTGCTGCTTATCCAACTCTGGATAAGCAGCAGAAGATGGATGGACCGATGCATGGGTGCATGGATGGATGGATGGATAGACCAAGGGCAGATATGAGCATTTGTGAGCATCAGCCGTATTGTTTCATGACAAGAAAGAATACTATGGATGTAGTATTTGCTTTGAGAATGTTGATAGAGAAGTGTAGTGTGGAAGCATACGATGATCATAATTCAAAGTCAAATGCATTAGCAGAAATGCTTTTTCATTTCAGAATGTGGCTGCATATTTTGACTCATAAATAAATTGAATAATAATTCATCCAAACTGCTTTTTTATTTTCTTCCTCCAGACTGCTCATTCAGTGGCTTTATCCAAATGAAAAGCAAAGGGCAGTTAAGATTTAATTTTCAAAATATATTCCAGCAAATTGTTGACAAATTTCAATTGGAAATGTGAAATTTGCAAATTAAAATGCATTAGCAGCAATGCCTTTTTCATTTTCAGGATATGGCTGCATATTTTGACTCATAAATATGATTAGTAATAGATCATTATTATCATAGACCAGTTATTTTCTCCTTTAATGGCACATCTTTTGACACATTTAAAGGAAACAAAGATAACACTGTTTTCTCACTTTGATGTCTCACCCTTAAAAAAAAGTGACCAAAATCAAAATGCATTCACTATCTCAAGCAGTGCAGGAGAGTGACGTCAGTGGCCGACCTTCATGGGTTATTTGGGCACTATGAGACACAAACACAACTGTTTACCTGGTGGCTGATAGCTGATACTTGTTACTAGCGTGACACTGCCAAATGCTGTCAAGCAAATCCTACGGAATTACGGAAGCGGATATAATTTCAGAAAATTTCAGGAAAGGAAAATGCAATTTGGGTTACTTAATATCCATTTTATTTATGAGTCAAAATATGTACCCACTTCCTGGAAATGAAGATGCATATCTGCTAATGCATTTGGCTGTGAATTATGATCACTATATGCTTCCATAGTAGGAGGAGGAGGTCAGAGCTAACTGCATTTTCTGTGTGTGGCACAGTAGTTGGTTAGAGTGGTGCAAGACATGTATGAGAGCTATGAGACAATAATGAGGTGTGCTGTAGTTGTAACGGTGAATTTCAAGGAAGCGGAAATGCATCAGGGGTCAGCTCTGAGACCCTTCTTGTTTGCAGTGGCGATGGAAAGGCTGATGAGGTTAGACAGTAAACTTCGGATGACGATGTGATCTCTAATGAGAGCAGAGAAGCAGGTGGAGGACAATCTAGAGAGCTGCGGGTATGCCGTGGAAAGGAAAAGAATGAAGGCAAAAAAAAGAATGTAAGTGTGTGAATGAGAGCGACCCAGGGGTGGCGTATCAGAAGATGGTGTCAGGGTGATACATGATAAAATATAATCAGCCAGAATGAAAGGAAAGGTATACAAGACAGTGAGGTCATCTATGGTGTCTAGTGTAGAGATAGTTGTTTTCAGGAAAAGACAGGAATCAAAGCTAGAGGTACCAGGGATGGAGACTGTGAGGTTCTCTTTGGGAGTGGCACGGATGCTAGGATCAGGAACGAGTCCATCGGAGGGACAGCACATGTTAGATATTTTGGCGTTAAAGTCAGAGGGGCCAGACCGAGATGGTTTGGAGAAGAGGGATTGTGAATATATTGGTAGGAGGATGTTAAGGATGGAGCTGCCAGACAGGAGGCCAGGAGGAAGAGGAGATTTATGGATGGAGTGACAGAGGACATGAAGCTTGTTGGCATAAGAAAAGAAGATGCAGAGAATAGGGCTGGATGGAGGACGCTGATAATTCATTTTGACGACCCCTGAAGGGAGCAGCTGAATCGAAAAGAAGAAGACGAAGACTCCGTCTTTTGAAAAACATAATCACTTAAAAAACCAGCTGTGTCTTTCACTGATATGCAGCTGTGTGTCAGTCACTTCTGTAGCAAGCAGCAATGTTTGTCCCTGTCAGCACCCTTTGTCACCCGCAAGGATCTGAACCGTGAAATGAAAGACCAGGAGCAAAATATGTACACTAAACCACACAGTTTCAACTCAGATAGTTATAACAAAGTCAAAATAATGTCATTATGAAGAAAAAAAAGCTGTAGAACTGCAAGGGGGTGGGTCATCGAGTATATGGGAACCGCAATCATTTGTAAGATGACGGCCATCAGTGAAAGCATTATGAACTAATATATAAAAAAATGCTCAAGGCTCTCGCTGCCTGCAGTTATAGGCTGAGAGTTGGCACACCAGTATATGAGTGCTTAAGGAAGAGTGGGCTCTGGTTCCCCTTATTAGTGGGGACAGGTGTATTCAAAGTAGAACGAGAGTGTGTTTTCACAACGCAAACCTGCAACTTTGCTCTCTCATCTCACACCAGCAGCTGTGTTTTTGTTTTCTTTTCCCACCTTTTCTCTTCCTTTTCATTTCAAAGTATGTGCTGTCAGAGTCTTTCAAATAATGTTTTCCCCCTCAGACACTCTGACTATTGTTCACTGTTTGTTAAATTAAATGTCAGAGCTTTTATGTAGAGACAATACACGCATGGACTCTATTATAGAACCCACATGCTGTGAAGACTCCAGTCTTTGCAATAGGGTAAAGTGGTGGCTACCATTGTGTGCGTGCAAAATAAAATCCTATCTCGATTTCATAAAATAAACAATGTGTGAATAAGTGTGCAAAGAGAATTTTGCAGATATGTCCTCTATGGATCAAAAGCTGCAGTTGACTCTTGCATATCTGCTTGAAACATCATACCCTCCTCCACAACCTAACACCCCTTAAACTCTAGACCTCCTTATTCGCCCACCGCCCCCCTCTCCAGAGTCTCAGGGGAGTCGCTACAGGCCATCTGGCTCCGGCGTTCTTTACTCACAGCCACGGGCTATCCAGGGAAGACCTGTGATTCTCAGTGTGTGGCGCAGGTAGACTCATCACCCTTGAATCACGGAGGAAGAGGAGAAAAAGGAAGGTCTCTTGTGGTCATGGATGAATCAATATCAACTGTCCCAGGCTGATGATTTCGTTTGGGTTGAATTATATTTTTATTGGGGAGTAAAAGGAGACATCATTGTCTTTCCAAATAGCTATATACATTATGTACTATATTCCATTCCTGAATAATTTCAACATTTGACTTTCAGTGTCGCGCTGATTAGAAAAACTACAACAACCCTCCGAATAATGAAAACAATTCCGACAGCTTAAGTTGTTTCTTTTATCTCATGAGGAAAATATACAAAGGCACTGTGCTAAATCTCCACTATTCCCTTCAAATTGCTCTTAAACACAAATTTTAAGAGAACAAAACTGACAGGTAGCATAAAATATGTGCTTGAAAAAAAATACCTCTATTGTGTCATGTTTCTCTTTTTCATTGAATTGGAATTATTAAGCAACCTTTTATATTGTTTGATGGCAACATCTTTCAGGGACAAGTAAGAACAATATTATAGAAGTGATTTTACTTTAAGATGGTTTGTCCAACATCTAGTTTTACCATTACATATTTTTTATATTTCACACTTTTCAGCATAAGCAGTCACTGTCAGATTAATGTTCATCCAATCCAGGCTGTTGTATTGGAGTGATTTGAATGAGAATTTAATGACTTTGTAAATCTAATCTATGTGATGTTTGGTTTATTAGAATAAATAATAAAAAGGGGAATTTAAATATTCTGAAAGTAAGAACTTAAAATGGAGAAAAGTGAATCAAATAAGGGTAAAGCACTTTTTTCTCACACAGATGCATTTGAGATTGGCCCTGTTAGAGACCCACAGGCCACTTAGAGCTTGTTGCCCTCTGAACTCAGGGAGGGGTTAAGTTTGGGAATGAGAGGGTCACGTAGAGGCTAAGGGTTAATTGTAGTCTCTCTTAGAAGTAATTGCCAAAATCACCCACGCCTACCACCTTCCATGCCTCCCAGCATACACACACACACACACACACACGCACACTCACGCACACTCACACATACACACATGCATTTTTGGCGACATCCACGCTTGTCCCCTCATATCCTGGCCTGGAGGCAAACAGTCCCTCTTTTTATGTCGACAGATAGATGTTCAGCTTGTTTCCTGCAACATATCTGGCATACCACAGAGTTCTGGAAGGTCAGGCCTTGACCAAGCCTCTCCCATCGCGACTTGATGTGGCTGTACCCCCCGGTCACCAAAATGCACAAGCGGACCATAGTCTCAGACACTCTGGCATCGTCAAAGGACAAAGTGCTGCAGGAACCAAGCACCAGTCTACCAACCCCCAGACACGCTGCTGGAATATCTGGAGGGAGAGAAATGTTAATTGGAGAGGAATTTCCATTTTCATATGAAAAAGCTGAGCTGTCTCCGAGGAAGGCCGGCCTGGCCGTGCGAGTGTCTGTTTGTGTGCTTGCGTGCGCTAATGGGAGGCAAAATGGATGCGATTATACAACTCAATGGATCCTAGCAGGGCAAAGTGACAAGATACAGAGATAGCAGGAAGCCGGGCTGGATCGGGAGGATAATTGGGTGAAATGAAAAATGAGAGTCCTTGACCTTTTCTTACCTTCAGGGATGGCTGATTGCATGAGAGCCCATCCACTCACCCCATCCTTTTGCCACTCCCTCACCCATAAAGATCTTTAACAGCAGGGATGGAGGACAGCAGGCATGAAGGTAAAGACAGGCGGTCAAGCTCAAAGGGGAGGGAGTTGGGTGTGGTGGTCTTTTTGCTCTGTGTGTGTGTGTGTGTGTGTGTGTGTGTGTGTGTGTGTGTGTGTGTGTGTGTGTATTTCAGAGGGTCTCAGCTGTCTCAGCCTCCATTAGACTCTAATAGGGATGTCAGTCTGGGGCTTTTAACTCTGCTTGTTAGCATGGCAAGCAACCAACAAATTTGCTCCACCTCACTTTCGGGCCACGGAGTCTCAATCCCACAGATGTCCCCATTAAGATGGATCTCCCCCTCCCCCACTCACCAGGTCGGCGCACTTTGTGTACAACATCTAATATCAGCCAACAACACCTGTGGTATAGGCGATAATTTCAACAGAGCCGAATATATCAGCGAAGAGGATCGACGAGAACAACATGCAGGCCACAATCTCAAATTTGTGTAATACAGCTTTGGAGGGAATTCCCCGGTGTGCTCAGTGCAACCTGCTGAGTCTGTGAGCAGGACGGTGACAGGTGTGTATGTTAATTAAAGCCCAGGACTAATGACAGGGTGGCAGACCTGAAGCCTGGCTGAAAAGAAAAGGGACTAGGGGGGGTTAGACAATTGCTGGCACAAGAGTAATTGTAGACAGAAAATTATGATCAGACAAAGACGACGAGTCTGTTGAGGTCAAAAGAGCTTTTGATGTTTTTTTTCTGAATATGTTTTCAATAAAGGTTTCTTTAAATTAACCGATTTAAAACAGTTATAAAACAGCGGCAGTTGGTTAATGGCATCTTCAGTAAAATCTGACATTTGACACAAGAAAATGCAAGAATGGCTTTAGAAAGCTAAACAAGGCACCCTAGAACGATCTAAACGATCTACATTTCAAAAGGAATACAGTGATTTCTGATAGATTTTTTTGTAGAAAATCATAAACACAAATTCCATATTTTTTCCCTGTTTGAATTCATTGTATGATAAATCAGAATCAATTCCTGCAAATTTGGTTTAGGAATCACCCTGAATAAAAACGCTGCATTGTGAGTGAACACATAGTCTAGGCCCTGTAGAAATTCTTTTTCACAAGTTTTAATGAAGCGTTGAAAGCAATGATAGTTGTTTCCAAATCACCACATTTCAAAATGCTACACATTTTTTTAGTGTCACAATACGCCCTGAACTGCATCTGCATTTGATTTCAATAAATTTTCCTGTCTTTTGGTGGAGATTTCTGCAAATACTAGAAGAGAATGTTAGTTCATAACATATTAAGATAGCTTATCCTTTGTACCACTGGCAAGTTTTCTTTTTTTAGGTTACACTTGATAAAGCAGTGTTATATCGTTCCTCTCTGTCTCGCTTTCTCTCTCTTTCTCTTCATTTACTAATTTTCAACCCTGGGCCCGAAGCCATAATCTAATGCAAAACTCATGTTTTGTTTTCACATATGGAAAATCAAAAGGCTTTGTACACCTTGCGATAGTAAGACTTAATATTCTTCAATGACACGGGTTGATTTGGTTAATTTGTTTGTTTTGATGTTTTTTTTTGCTCCTTGTCATGCAAATTAAGGTGTCTTTAGCTAATACAGGATTGTGGGTAACAATCTTACGCATGCAAAATGTAATGCAAAAAAATCCTTTATCCCAGATTTGTTTTTTCTTCTTGAAATGTAAATACTTAGAATAGCCTGTTACACTGTTTAATTGTTTGGGGGCACTGTATTGGGTTTGATTTGGGGATATAAGTAGAAGATAATCCTGTGTTGGGAATCAGCAACAATTTTACCCCTTGAGTAAAACACTTGTAATTACATAACCCTCACTAATCAAATGACCACAAATTAAATAGTAAGTTAATACGTTTGAATGTAAAACTATTTTTGTTTTTCCTTGAAACGAGTAACCTATTTAGGATTTAGCATAAAAAAGATAAAAATCCTGTGCAAAAAGCTGGGAATGTTACATGTTTGGCTGATTTGTTAATGATAATAAACGAAAGAGGAAAAAAAAACACGTACTTCCCGTTGACAATGAGTTGCAGGTATGAAAGTTACTTCTAACTTCAATACAGTAGTTAGAAAGCCACAAAAAGAGTTTCCATGAACTGCTGCGATCATATGTTGCACTACAAGACAATCAAACATTTTAACTAACAGTTACAGAGCCATCAGTGACTGGAGCTGAAAAAGAGAAACACTTTAAGCAGAGGGACAAAGCCCTCTGATGCGTGGGGAAGAGAATTAAAGCAGGAAAAGCAAAAATAGAGGGAAGGATTGAACCCCCAGAGAGGCAGCTGTGAGGAGGTGCAGTTTGTCCTTGTTAAACTCACAGCCATATGGCCAGCATCTGAGCTGGTTCTGGAGGTGATTTTTATAGCTGCTATTACAGCTTGGCAAGCTTGAACTGCTCCAATGAGAGAGTGCCTGCCTACCTGCCAGAACAGAGCCATTCGCCTGATGGAGAGGAATAAACATGAATAATGTCCTGAACTTTATTCTACATTTGGAATATTAAAAAAGCTCCATGATCCTATGCCTTGAAAAGAGATTAAATGGGATCTCTGTGTGTGTGTGTGTGTGTGTGTGTGTGTGTGTGTGTGTGTGCGCACGCTTTACTGTCCTTCCCCATTTGTTTTGTCTTTGTCCCCTGGTCTGCACATCTATCACTCCATGACTTCCAGTACAGTCCAGTTTATCCAGAAAATAATTCAAAATATAAATATAACTAGGCACAATAACAAGGTATATAGTTTATATTTGAGCTGAAGGAAGTACAGACCTTTTCATGCGTGCATATATTTTGCATTGATGTGACTATACGCCGGTCCTCGCAGGCTGTTTTCTTTGTTCTTTTTTATAAAGTCAAGCCAAGGACCACAGTATGGAATAAAAATCTTGCATGTGTGTTTAAAAACATGTGACATTACAACTAGTAAAAGCTATTGAGAAAAGAGCTGGGCCCCTAACATTCAGCAGACTACAACTGATTTCGTCCACAAACACATCATTACCTCTGAAAACAAAACATAACATAGAAGTATTATCGCGGCACCGCCATGGCACAGTGCATGGCACGTACGCCTCACTGCAAGAAGGTCACTGATTTGATTCCTGATGTGTGAGTGAGATGGTGGATGGTTATAAATCTCTATTTGTGGCCCTGTGATCAACTGGCGACTGATCTGGGTTGAATCCCGCCTCTCGCCCAGACAGTTGGGAAGGACTCCTGCAACCCTGAGTGCAGGATGAGCAGTACAGATAATGAACTAATACTGTATATTCAACTTTGCAGATGAAAATCTTTACCTGAGCCCCAATTGAAACCCAGACCAGAGATATTAAGAGTTATTTGATGGTCCTACGTCTGTATATTGAAGCTTCTGCCTACTTTATTAACTTCTACCTTAATACAGTCAGAAATAATGGCCAATATCAGGTGCTACCTGTTTCATTCCTCACCTGGGTGGATCCATCAACCGGTACATTTAAAGGTGCCGTTTTGACAGTTTATAGAATGCCCTTTTCCTACTTTTATGTATGCATGAATAGTAGGTGTGGATGAGATGACAGGCTCAAGAATTTACAACATAGAAAATTATAACAGCAATGATAGAAAAGTTCCCCGGGAATTGTTAGTACTGATTTGGGTAAGCCATTTTCTAACCTAATGGATAACAGGGTCAAACGTATGACCTACACTTTTTCAACTGAGGGGACTAAAATACATTACAGCTGTCGAAAACACACTGATTTTGTACACCATGCTTTTCTGTCGCACACAGTTCATTATTTGTTTTTTCACAGTAACTGATGATGTATGCTCACCAAATCATTAAGGCTAATACAAACAACACAGATTACTTCCATTTTTAGATAAGCGTAAGCAGTTTTATTCGTAGACATTCTTTTTCACTTATTTTAGATTGCTGTGTTGCTTTTTCTTTCCTTAAATAGCAGAAGGACTTTTAAAGTAAAACCACACTCTGGGAACCTGTCTTCATTCTGTCTCACACACATGCATTATGCCTGCCATGCAGTTAATTTCTTTTCATCCTTTCCCACAAAGTTCATTAGGTTTTGCTGCCGTTTTTGTTTCAGTTGCCAAGGCTGTCCATTAAATTGCATTTCTCAGACATTTGTGTTTGAACTGGAAATATGAAGGAGATCATGTTTCCACTGAAGGGAATCAGTGTGTGTGTGTGTGTGAGCGGTGAGCGTGTGTGAGTGTGTGCGTGTGTGTGTTCATAGTGTGAGTCCAAAAGAAGGTTATGTATCTTTTGTGAGAATCCTTTGTGGTCAGACAGCCTTTGCTCAAACATGTGGAAGGGAGTGGATGGGACTAGAAATCATATTTTATAAAGAAAATATCTCAAAGTAAGTACATAAAACATATTGTGACAAAAAGGAAAGGGGGGTTAAAAAAATAAACAGGTGAGCGAAAAGGGGGCAAACAGTATGTATCCATAGAATCTATGATTTCCATGCTTACCATTTATTATCTCACCAGTAAGTCACTTAGTGCATCACGGTTGTGTCATTTGGGGATAATATATCTTGTTTTTATTTACAAAAAATGTGGCGATAAAGGTTATTTTAATAAAATGTGTATCTTGTGAAATGACCCAGTTCTGCAAGTGGACTAAGCAAACCAATATCAAGTAGAGAGAGATAACATAAATGGGTTAAAATTGCCTTCAGAAAAACCTTTGAAATGTATACTGTGATATTTCAGAGGAATTTTACAGATGCAATGCTCAGATTTCTGCTCTTTGATTTCTCTTTTAGCAGCTGTGGCTCAGTTTGCAGAGCACGCATCCCTCCAAGCAGCAGGTAGGTGGAACGATTCCCAGCTCCTCCTATCTGCATGCCAGCCAAAGTGTCCTTCGGCAAGACACCGAAACCCGGTATGGTTATCAACCTGCATGGCAGTTCTGCCGCCATCGGTATGTGAGTGTATGTGTGAATGCAATTTTGTGTAAAGTTCTTTCGAACCGCAACATTCACCATTTACAATCTGAAAGCAATATATTGAATCTTTTGATTAAAACATACTTTTACTTATTTATCTTTGTCTATCCCCATGATGTTAGTATGAGGAGAAGCTCATTTTGGTTGTCTGCTTGCAAGGCAATGAAGTGCATTATTATTCTAAGGACACACAATTGGCATAAGTTGAAGTTCACATTGGGCAGGCCTGCCACTGTTTGATCTCAAATTGACTTCATTTGCAGCAAATTTTGCAGTTCTAATCACTGCCAATCAGCTTTTTACAAGAGAAACCAAAGCTAACAAGTTAGCATACGAGTTTCTGCGGATTATTCCATGCAAAGTTTACAGACTAGCCATTGAACCCAGCGATATGGCACACTTGAAAAAGTATGAAAAGTATGAAAAAGTTGGGCAAACATGTTTCTTTTTCTTATTTTTATATTCGCTGTTTGAGATCAGTGGCCTTCCAGTTTCACTGAAAAACAGAATACAGCCACCTGCTGGTGCAAGGAGGTATCTCTTCATGCAGGTCAAGAACATCCATTCTAGTCAACTAGCACTTTAACTCATCACGCTGAGTTCAAGTGTCATTTTTTTTTTTTCAGCTGAAGTAAAACTCGGCTTTTAAGCAGGAAAAAAAATGGTCGAAAATGAATTAGCTGATTAAATGTAAGAACATGAACATCTTTGATAAATGCCTGGGTCGTGTCGATTCGTCTCAGGTCTGCCTATCTATCTAAAATGCGTAGCGTTCTAAATGTAACAAACACTGACGCAGACGTCGGACAGGGCGGTGATCGTTTATCTCAGTATCAGTAAAGTGCATACATCTGTAGGGTCTTTGTTCATGTTTTCACCACAATCGCAGAGTGTAAATCACAGTGCATCAGCGACAACTCATCTGCTCGCTCTCCCTTTCATTATGACATTGTGTTATGGAGGACTGTGGATTATGGCCAGCTTAAACAGTTCTTTTTCTCTTCCCGCCCTCCCCCCTTCTTACAGGCTGTCACATCAAACCTGACCTTCAGAAACTGACTGCAGGCCCAGTTTAAGTATGTGGTTTTGGCAAATGTCAAAAAGGGGATATGTAGGAAGGAGACAGAGACAGAAATTGAACTGGAGGCAAAAAGTCTTTAAGAAATGCTCGATTCAGCGGTGTTTAGGCGAATATAATCAGGCAGTGAAAAACACTAGAGAGAGGAAGGAGTGGAACTGAAAGAGATGGTACAAAGATGAAATTTGAACTCTGGCCAAACCATTGTAAGAGTAGCCACTACGCCTGCAGCTGTCCTGGTAATCTTTCCCACTGCACACTCTCCCACCACATCTGTCCTCATTTCTCTCCTCTTGTCTGATGAGAATCTGATCACCAAAACACAGACGCTTTTCTTACCCTGAGAAAATCTGGCCACACACTAACATGAGGGCACCCCGATACATAAACAAACTGAATTCTAAATGTCACAGGTTTAGAGAGAGACAAGAAAGAGGGATACAACATCAAGTTGATGCATGCAGAGTGAAATGGAGGAGAAAGGATGGGGCTTTAAATGGAAACTGGACATGTGCCAAGTGGCAAAGTGCCCTTTTAGCTGTGTATGTGTGTTTTATACACACTCCTCCATCACAAACATCTCATCAGCTAAGACAAGCACTGTGCGTCTGTTTTAGTGTGTGTGCGTGTGTGTGGGGCGGGGTGCACATGTGTGCTTGCAATAACTTGTTCTTTGGCCATAAAATATAAAAGGCTTTGTTTTTCGCGGAGGGACAACGAAGAAGTGATATTTCGCTCAGCAGACAGGATCAGGGACACCGAGATGTGTAATTTAGAGCAAAGCCTTACTTCCTGTCAGAGACTCGTAAAAAAAGATAACACTCTCAGGGAGACGTGCCTGTCACAAACATCTCCGCCAGCCATGCCCGCCTGTGTGTGTATGTGTGTGTCTGTGTGTATGTGTGGTAGTCCACAGTACTTGTGGGGTCCAACATGGATCTTAAGGTGGTATAATCACTTAGATGGCTGATCTTTGGGGGGTAAAGACCACAGGATCAAGTCACAAGAAGACATGGTCCTTCCTGTATGCCAAGAATGGATCAGTGCCTCAAAGCTTTGGGCCAAGAAAACATGTGCACAAGTTAATAAACACCGCTGTACTGCTCTGGGCACCACACAGCAGCATGTCCATTGGCCCATGTTTGTATACCTGCATAAGAGTATAGTAAAAGGACACATTGTATGAGTAAACATGCTGAGACAAAATTGCTTTTGTAACTGGGTGTGGCCAAAATGTCAAATTGTCTTGAATTAAGACTTGAGCGTTTGGACAAGAGAAGGGTGAATGTAGGTCAACTGAGCCCCATCCGAGCTCAGTGAGAGGCTGAAAATGGATAATGCACCCATATTAATATTCGCCAAGGTTTTTTGTCATTTGGTGACTATAAATTAACAGAAGTCAACAATTTATTTCCTAGGATGTTCAATTAACCAAACAGAAGGACTCTTGATTGAATCTTTCCCCCACTGATGATGACATTTTTTTAAATACCCTCGTTTTCACTGTTATGTTCATTAGTTTTAAAAAATAAATGCATGAACAACATTAAAATATGGAGTTTAACATTAATATCCAAGGTTGAATTCTTCTCTGCCAGCAGGCAGAAATATGCTGCATTCATACCAGGATCACGTTGTTTGTTTTAAATCCACACAACCTCGGAACAAATGAAATTAAAAATGTTAATTCACTGGGGGCGTTTCACAGCTTTTAACCTGATTAAAGGTTTCCAGTAAAGATAATCATTGTTGACACCTTCATAACAAGAAGAGATGAAAAAAAATGCATGATTCTCTCACAAAAATGTTTTTCTTAGTTTGGATGTAGTCCATCTTGAGACATCCATGTAAGTGTGTGTTGTGTAGCCTTTGAAATAACATTCAATATTTTAGAAATTGCTGGCAATGGACAGTGGGTTGAAGAATTAATTTTTTTTTCTTGTTCTCATATGAACAAGTTAAGGAAAATGAAAGGCAGAAAGTAAAGAAAGTCAGGCCTTTTGCATTTAGCTGAATGACTGGGTAAGGTGAGTGTGTGTGTGTGTGTGTGTGTGTGTGTGTGTGTGTGTGTGTGTCAATGTTGAAAGAAGTGTATTGTCTGCTCTTATCTGTCCATCTGGGCAGCGATACAAGGAGAGGAGGAGATGGAAGGTTGTAGTTAAACATCCTGTTAGCTCCCTGCTTTGGAGCTATGATTTATGTTCACCTCTTACCCCTGATACAACCGACAGAAACCACATATTATAGAGTGATGAATGTTGCAGTTGATGGGGAAGCTGGGGTCATGTCAGGTTTCAAGAAAACTTGAAGACATGAGTAATACACAAGACTAAACTGAGGGAAAACCTGACACATGCGAACAATAAAAATACAGATTCTTCCATACACGGAGCCAGGTTTTACCAAGTGATTTGATCAATATGAAAATTATGTGAATCATTTTTTTGTTTTCAGAATCATCAGATCTCAGCCCAACTGGACACCTGCAAAAGATTCTGCAACAGCATGGAAGACCGCAACATTACACTACAACGCCATCAGCAGAGTATTGGAATAATACAGTTCACTCCGACAGTTTAGAGACTTTTAGACATTTTTTTACTTTCTTTTCACTGTTCATATTGGTGGAGGGCAAACATTATGATCCATCCTTCTGCCATCTAAGGTTTTTTATTGACTTGATTTTATCATCTTAGCCTTGCACAGTGTAAAAAAAATACTTTGTTTATGCTTTTTAAGGTACAGCCAGCTGTGATCCATGAAAATCCTTGTGGCCATCTGGACACTTGGTTTAACAATCCACACAAACTGTTTTACAATTGTTTCTTTATCACCCAGTTAGGAGCATTAATTCCTATTTTCAATCTTGCAACCCCTGGGGTCTGCAGACTTTTGCAGAAGAAAATAGCTGACTCCCTGGCAGAATAAATATTTTGCTTTTTTAGCACCTAACATTCTCTTAATCTTCACCGGCTGCAGCTGAAAGCCTGGAGAGGAGAGGAAACCAAATCTGTTACGTTGTGGCCCCGGAATACGGAGAACTGCAAAATATTAGCGCTTACAAGATTTGCAAAGTCAAATTAGAATTCATTATGTTAATGAATGTCCCTTGTGTCTCAAAAGGACTTAAGAAAGGCGTGGTTCATCACAGATCTGTAGTTATATTTTCATTGTGGATTGGAGGAGAAGGGGACAAAAAGATATGATGTTGGATGTTTCCCTACATAAAAATGTCGAGCATATCAAGCTGCCAAATGTGAGTACAATGTCCCTGCACTGTATATAAGACTATTGGACGTGGTGTATATAGTGGAAGCATTGTTTCTGCTGTATTTAAGACTCCCAGCAGAGTGGTAACCACAGTGAATGCAATAAAACAAAGACCTCTATTTAAAATGAGCTGTGTTTGCTGTTAAACTACTGGAGCAGTAATCTATAGCTTGTGCCCAGCTTAATCTGAAAATTATATCAAGTCAGTTTAAGTTACTATTTGGGAATGAAAAAAATAAAATATGGTCAAAATTCCCAAGCATCCACTATAGCACACCATGCTTGATTGTCATTGCCACAACATGAGAAAACCTGGCTGGGCGACGGCCATCTGGAGCAGCGCTGAGCTCCTCTGAGAACCAGAGTTACAAAGGCTCACTGTGCTGCAGTGGCACTGAGAACTGCATCCTGGCAGCAGCGCTGAGACTTAACCAATGCTGGTCGGCAGTTGAAAAGACCTGGGATTTTTCTGTCTGCATTTCACCTCCATCTACCTCATTCTGTTTCTCACTGGCGTCACCCTGTTTAAGCTTTGCTGTCTGTCTGTCTCCGGCTGTCAAAGCACGGCCATTCGTCTTTAAACCTTTCCATGGGTGGAGGTCTTGGACACGCCGAGTGACCAAATACGCCTTTCTCTCTGTTTGTCATCTTTCTGCCCATTTTGGGCACTCTTCTTTACATTCCTTTAAACAGCACGTTTCCTGTTTAACACTGCAGCTTCTGCAGTGCTGATAAAGGTATTCTAGGGGTGTCACTTTCAAAATAATTTACACAATTTCTCTTTTGCTCTTGGCGAGAAAGGGGACTTCTGGAGTCCTTTGCATGCATATATACACCGAAATCAAATGAAAGCAAGGTTATGATGTCATGAGATTAAGGGGACTAAAATCTAGTTTTAAACCCACTAGGCAAAGCCTTATTTGCATCAATAACTAGCAATAAGGAGCAACAAAGTACTAGGTGAAAACAGAACACACAGTCAGTCAGGCCGCGGGGAAATCCCAGCTGAGCTCACACAGCTAATCGGAGGCCCAAGTCATTCCCAGCTGTACATCAGCCTGGGCTTAAGCTGCATAAACGCTGTCACAACTTGATGCGCAGTAATGAAATTACCGCACAATTCAGAAAACTTTTATATCTTTAGAATCTAAATTACAATACAGAAGCTAAAAACACATAATCATATTATGTGTACAAATGCTTTGTACTAAATTTAACTTATTTTCTTAAAGTGTAAGTCTGTGGGATATCTGGGGCATTTAAAGGGATTTGCTATATCCTATTTCACTTTAATAAATAAGGAGTATTGCCAGAAGCCAGGAAATGTCTTGGAAGGAGCTTTGGGTCACTTTATCCTAGCCTGTGACCACATCACTACTCTCCCAAACACTCGAATACAAATAGTGTGCCGTTAAGAGAGCTAATATAAGATACCTTTGCAGCAACCGAAAATATTCTGGTTTGGAAGAAAATCACATCATGGCACTATTCTTGCCATTTTATTTGGATACTTGTCCATAGCTCGAGAAAAAAAAAGGAAATGTTATACTCTGACTCTGCATGACATTGTAAAAGTCAAGGCAAAAAGCCACAAATAATTTGTAAATGTCTTTCCAATATAACATAGCAATAACGAAATGATGGTAAAGCTGACTCTAATCACATGCTACTTTCTTCAGTGTCATAAAAATTACTCAAATTTACTCTTACAACGTACATGTTTTGTCAGAAGTAAATAAATTCCTCTGGCCAATGTGAGAAACCAATGTCACACACCTTACTTTTTGCCCTTTATAAATGTATAAAAGCACAATTTATATAAGCAAATTGAGCAAAAACTCAGCTAAACCCGAAGAAACTCGACTTTACTGAGAGAACTATGCACACATGTGGCTTAAAACACGTTTGTCTACATTTTTCTCACATGGCAGAGTTTCTGTTTTAGCCTCAGGTGGGCGCACACCAGTAAAGGGCAGCTCCTGACCTGGTAAAGGCTTGTGGCAGGCTGGGGCACATGAGCAGCGCTGTTTGCAGCAGCAGGATCAGAATGACTTTATCGTTCTGCACAGTCTGCTATACAAAGGGCATCTGAATTTGGCATCATGGCCACAAGGTCAATTGAAGGTGTGAAGGTACTGACCTGATGTCTGAGCAGTTGTCCGTGGACTCCCAGCTGAGATGAGAACCACTGATGGTGTGCAAATAGAAAATCAAAGTTGTGCAATGTTGTGTGCTCAAGTCCATTGACCTGCCCGTGTATAAACAAACATGCATACTGGAGGTGGACTCACCTTTCCTACCACTGCTGTACTTAAATAAACATGCAGAGGGAAGTTAGGGGTTAATAGGGCCAAGTTTATGGGAAAGGAGCTGAAGTTGGAGTGATGGAGGCATGTACAGGGGGGTGTAAGGTGAGGGAGGCCCAGGGGACCTCATTATATGCAGACAGGGGTGATGTTAACAACCACACAGATACACACCGTCCAACTTTTTACTTTTTCTAATACAAATGCAGAGACCTATTACTCTCCATGTGTTGCATTTACAGGCTTAAAACTATCAATACACATATATTTAAGAGTATACTTACCAAAAGCAATTACTAAGTGGGCCTGGTGAGGGGAAGAGTGTGAACTACATGAAAACTTATATAAAGAGGTACTTAAAATAGTAAGAAAGTGTAAATGATCTGCCTCTAAGCGGCATTGTTTTCCATACTGGGTGCTCGGGTATCAGTGTTGTAACAGTTAATTTTGTCTTTCTCTGCCTTTTTACTGTTAGCTTGGCAGTGTTTATTTACAAATGCTTGTTTTATGATCATCTCTTTAACTGATAGTTAACTATGGCTCTGCTCTCCCACTGTTGGATTAACATAAACAACTACTAAAGCAAAACATGTGTTTCTCAGCTGTGTGTGTGTGTGTGTATGTGTGTGTCCTGAGTTGTGAGAGCCAGGAAAGCCAGATTGGTTTCATTATGCTCCAAATGAGTCTATTATGGTTCAGGAAAATCATCCAAACCCTTAACAGTTGCTATGGTTACACCATGTCACCGCTCTTATTTCAACCTCTCTCACTTTCCATATCTTCTTCCTTCCATATTTGACTGGATCTTCACCTACACTACTACACTTTACACCCCACAAAAACTTCAGCCTCAAGACACAAAAGCACAACCAGACAGACACACACCTACACACACAGGAGGCACACGGTTTCTTTTACCCTCGCGATAGGGTTTCACAGCTACCTTCCCTCTGCCCTCTAACACTGACTGCCCTCTGCTTTTAGAAAAATAAACCAGTGGAAAAGAACACAGTGAATGAAAAACAGCAACAGGATTTTGTAATTGTAGAGAGTCTATCTTTTTCCCCTGCCTTATTTTGTTCAATTCTCTTCCCTCACGTGTTTTTGGCCCCTGAACTTCCCCTCCTATGATGTCAAAGTCACATTTCTGTGCCACGTAAGGAGGGCTAAAATCAAATCCTGATGGGGGCTACTTTTAAACTTGAATCAAGACAGTTTATTTTATTTTCATCTAGAAAATTTCTCCCTAGACAGAAAATTAATTTGAAATCAATTGTTTTAACACACACACACACAAACACACACACACACACACAAATTCTACATCAGATACATTTTTAGGTCAGTCTGCTTTAAGGACAAATTTAAAATGAACAAACAGAGTATTTGTTTGATTGATAGTATCGGTAGTGTTATACACCAAATGCAAACTATATATCACACATATACACAATGTATATACAGAACACGCATTTACACACAAACACATTGTTTGTGTTGATTGAGACAGCAGTGGAAAATACTGCTTGTTTTCCAATTTGAATCAGGAAGAAATAGAACAGACAACTTGTTTTGTCCTGGCTAAATTTAATATGATCCATCAGTAAGGTCAATAATGAATATATTTTACGGGTTTAATTTATTCACAGAAGGTTCCCAGATTCCATTAAATATTTGTCTCAATTAGCCAACATCTGTAGTCCGTTCCGTGCTCCTTCAGCCATTATTGGCCTTTAATGATAGTGTTTTCTCTGTGTGGCTGTCTAACTGAGCCACAGGTCCAGTTTCCATAGCCTTCAAGCGTCCCCATGTCAAGGTCAACCCTTTGAGTTTTAGTAGTTTGCACTCAAACAACACTTGCAGTGCGTAAGCGTCTCTGACTCAGTCTAGCGTGTTGCTCTCTGGGCCGTGCCAGAATGTTCTCAAAGACTGCACTGTGCCTTAAAGGAGTCTAACTCTCTGTTAAACTGTGATACACAAGAAAGACCCCCACAATTATGGCACATCGATGCAAAAAAGGACCAAAACGAGTCAGGGCCAGTTACTCGCCATTGCCTCCTGAGGGATGAATTGGAATTACAAGAGAAAATTGTCAACAGCGTGCCTTACCACCTAAAGAGGGAAAAGGAGGTAAAGTATGTCAGTGGGTCTATAATGTTGATGTCTCCTGATTTGTGAAATGAACATATGTGCTGAAAACAATATATAAGACTTAAAGTGGTTTAGTAGTGCTGTGCCGTTTGAAATTTTTACAGGGTTGTGCTTGATGTCGCTTTTTAATGGCAGGCCCCCTACCTTTATCAAGCACATATATGTGTGGAGGTACAATTTATCATGCTGGCAGCCATTTTCCTTGTCACAATGATGAAGCTCTTGGCACTGTTCTGAGGTTCTTTTAAAGCCCAGACACCCTTAGCCATTACTCAGGTGATATGCCAGCCGCTGGTGATCAATGTGTCCCTAATAGAGAGGGATTATGTGTGTGTGTGTGTGTGTGTGTGTGTGTGTGTGTGTGTGTGTGTGTGTGTGTGTGTGTGTGTGTGTGTGTGTGTGTGTGTGTGTGTGTGTGTGTGTGTGTGTGTGTGTGTGTGTGTGTGTGTGTGTGTGTGTGTGTGTGTGTGTGTGTGTGTGTGCAAAAAAAAGGGAGCAAAAGACAGCAATACTGATAAAAACAGATAAAGATAAGCATAGAGAGTGATGCACTTTTGCCTTCTCATTCATCACCCTGTACATATGAAGCACTTACCGGCCCCCGACTGCTCAGCCGTAATAGCCTGTCTGAGTGCCATATTTATTGGGTACCATCAAAACAATGGCATTTATCTAGGTACTTGAATCCTTCAAATCACTTTAATCATCATGTCTGCCTGTGTCTGCAGGCCTTTGTGTGTGTGTCCAGCGGGAGGCCCACTGACCTGTACTTTAGAAGGGTTGAGAAAGCTCAGGGGTGAAAGTTGGCCACAAGACAGACTGCTTTCAACCAATAAAGTTCATCCAAATCCTGAGGTCAGCACTCATGCAAGCATGACCTTCAGCCTGTGCGTCTGTCTTACTGCCAATTGCTACTGCTATCTTAGTGTAACTTGGTCGGTACACTAAACAGCCTGCAGGTATTTTCATCAGTTTCAGGCCAGCAGAGTGAATCATGCGGAGGATTAAAGAGGGCTGTGAGCAAGGAAAAAACAAAGAAAATGTCTTTGGCTCTCTGCAGTATTTTGTCTGTGTATGGGAAAGGGAAGCTGAAGAAGCCAAACTTTGATAAGCAGGAATGGGGGGGGTTGTGAGGGTTATGTGAGAGATGTGGGAGCAAGTAACACAAGAGTGCCAGGCTGAGAGGGAGGGAGAGTGAATGTATGTCTGGAAAGCATCAAGACATGGCTCTGCATATATATATGTGTGTGTGTGTTGTAAGACTCCTCTGGTCTCTGGCTTGTTAACCTGAAGGTCACAGGCAGCGTCAGGTGACGAAGTCAATGCCTTGCACAAGGAATTGGGAATATTGAACTCTCCATTGCAAGCACACACTCATGAAAAAAATAGATGCCCAAATACATATTAATACAGAGTACATGTGCTTTAACCACAACACACAACTGGTCCACATTTTTTTAGGAACCGTGTAATATTTGTGAAGTTACATTATTCCCTGTTCAGTAGTTCAGTTTTACTTATCCCTATCCGTAGTAAAAATGTGGCAGCTGGAAAAGGCCACAGCAAATTCAACAAAAACATTGTGGTTACCATTTAAAAGGTTTTATCTTAAAAAAACAGGAAACGAAATTACAACCACGATTTTGGGCAGGTATGGTGTCCAGTGGGTTTTAGTCACGGGCAATTGCCGCATAGCAGACTGACAAGTTTTACACTAGGTTTTGCATTTTAAACAAATGTGATACACAATATTGATCATTGAGAACAGAGGGTACTTTGAGGTGAAATGTGCGTTGCGGTCTCAGTCCAATTTAAGTTGAGCCAAGCTTATCCTGGCAGAGGTTTCATATTTATCTTGCACACAAGTGTTTAGAGCCATAATCACAGCTCATATTTAACCCCTCATTCTAGATTGAATGAGAGTGAAGCAACTCTTTCTATCGAACTTGTTTAGCTGGTGCATATCCTCATCTGGTTATCACTTCTCAGGAAAATTGGAGCCTGGCTCAGCTTAGAGGAAAATATCTTTTCCAAGATAAGACAAGTTCAGTTGGAGGCCACTCCTTTCAGAGCAGTGTTTATGTCTTTGATCAGCAGTGCGGTGGGTGTGTAATAGAGTAGAGCCCAGCAGCTGGTATAGTGTTTGTGTTTTGCCCCATGAGATCTGGCCCTGACTGGTGTTGAATTACACGCAGCACTGGGGTGAGTTGGCTCGATTGCTACGATGTGAAGGGTGACAGATGAACAGGAGAGAAGGGGAACGGGGGGCAGGGGGGGGGGTGTCAGTACGGGCCAGGCAGTTAAGCCAGCGTCTAACACCCAAAGCACTTCTCATGCTCTGGCACAAGCTATTGTGGTCTGGAATTTGAGAAATGCATTTGATCAGTATGGTGTGTCTGTTCTGTTGGATGACTCCGGAGTACACCAAAGAAGAGAGAAAACAGACCGACACGGTCAAGAACAGGGGTTACCTGATGCTATTCACCGAATAACTTTGCATGTATGTCTCTCTAACAAAAACAAACTAAATACAAAACTGATGTGACTAATTCATACACCTTTAATATGGTACCTCCTTTAAATGAGAACCTGATAGGAAAACAGTAAAATAACATTCCAGCTCATACTGTGCTGATGACAGGGGTGAAAAGAAGGAGGGTCAAAAGATATTTTATCTGGCTCTGCAAACTTTTCGCCTCCCTCTACACTCAAAGGGAATCCCAGCTTTTCTCTTTGACCTCAGCATTCCTCAGACTCAGGAATGAAAGCGAAGCCAACATGTGTATACGTGTGTGAGAGATCAGCATTAACCTTCTTTTACAATAGAAGTCAATACAATCTTCAACTATCGAGTTCTGAGGTTTAAGTATAGCCCTAGTTAGGAAACCTAAATCTCAGTACCAGCTTCAGCATCTAGAGTCTAACCTGCGGGGATGAGTTTTCCCTAGCTAGAAAAAAAAAAAATCCATCTGAAACACAGATGTTATTTCATTGTATTCAGGTGTCTATGATAGTACTTGTTTTAAATTTGATCGTCTATTTCAAGTTACCCACAAAGATATCAAATTATTCCCCTCTAAGCACATGGCAAACATCTTTCAAAGTGAGCAGTTTGTGCATTTTGACCAATTAATAAGACTAACATCTAGAACGCCAGAGCTTTTATTCTACAATCCTCTTGGGTGGCGCAGCTGGGAGGTTTCATTGAAATGTTTTTTTGGGGGAAAATAAATAAATTAAAAAAATGGGCTGACAGGGCAAAATGATTCAAGGGAGCAGTTTTTTATTTTTACATAGAGAAAACTACTTAAGCAGTGAGTATCAACTTAATGTGGCTTTTCTACAATGAAATGTAAATAAACGTCTTTTAATGTGGCACCACTCCCTCTTACTACAATTCATGAGCAGGTTGGCCAGCTCAAACAGGTCTTTCAGGGCTGCACCATCAGTGGATAAATGTGAATGCAATGCCACCTACTGACAAAACTAGAGCAGCAAAAGTGCTGAATTCTGCCAATCTGATGTTGTAACACGACACCTAGTGGGGTCAAAGAGTTCTTGCAAGGTGGGGGTGTTACCAGAAACCACCTCACAAAGAGGCTCAGAGATTCAAAGATTATCTATGAAAAATAATTTTATTGTGGTAAGGTAAATAAGGCACTATACAAGTCTTCTCTAAATAATCCTGGTTTATTGCTAGTCAGATTGACTTGAAATGTATACACGTGAAAAGAAATAGGAAGGTAAATCTGTGATTTAGATCCGGCACATGATTTATCACTAGTGTGAACTAAAGCAGGATGTAGTTATGATTGTGTGTTCATGGCTGGGTATAGCGCAAGTATCTTTTCCCAGAAGGCAACTCTTTAGCAGTCACGCCGTTGGGGAAGAGAGCTGCAGCTTCAGCATCAGAGAGCGATGGAATGACCATGACTTTCTCACCAGGCTGAAACACACAAGACTGTATTGTAAATAAGATGTATATCTCACCAAGGTCCTATGGTGTGAGTGAAAGGGTCAGTCAGCTTGTTGTACTGACTCTTCTAATCCTAATTCTTGTTTTTCACAGCACTATGATGAAATGTTGCATATTGGTGTGATTGTTTCTGAAAACTTGCATTTTGTCCTAATTATGCACACTGAATAGATCGCCATCACATTTCTCGTCAGAAATTTTTGTCTGTCTTTCTTCCAAGAATGCAATGTCACAATTTTTGGTTACAATGCTCGGTGTTCTGATTGATAAAGAAAGAACAAAGATTACTCAGCAGTGTACCTTCCAGTCAACGGGTGTGGCAACCTTCTTTTGTGCGGTGAGCTGCAGAGAGTCGATAACTCGTAGCAGCTCATCAAAATTCCTCCCTGTGGTTGCAGGGTACAGGATGGAGAGCTTCAGCTTCTTGTCTGGGCCAATCACAAAGACCTGAAAAAAGAAAACATCTGTCAAGACAAGTTTTCCTTTTAAAAGTCTCTCACAAAACAAATTACCTATAGTCACGCACACAACCAGGTCCTGTGAGGTTCTTCTCACAAACTTGGAGCTCAACTCATGACAAACAGTGCAAAAATATTTCTGAAAATGTGCTTCTCCATATTTGCTCTCGCATCGGGTTAAGCTTTCAACAATAAACCCAATTTAACGCAATTTTCTCAAAATGTAGGTTATTCTCACTCACACATTTATATTTTAAAAAGTGTAGTTGCAACAAAAGAAGAATTACTGGACATGTACAGTAAAAAAAAAAAAGGCAGAGTCTGTATCTTACACAGCGAGCAGTGAGGGGCACGCCATCCTTGTCTAACTCGTCAGGGTCCAGCATGCCAAGCTGCACGGCCAGCTCTCTCTTGTCATCGGCAATGATGGGGAAGGGCAGAGTATTTTCGGTCTGATCGTTAAATGCCATCACATCCTTTACAGGGAGACAAAGTAACATATCGTTTGATCAATTTTCTTGTTCAATTTGACACAGTTTTTGCCTTCAGTGAATAATTCTTCCAGTCTGGGGCTCAAAGATTATTGCACCATTTCAACAGGAAAATCTAATATCAAACCAGTGCATTAGGCTCAAACACTGTTTTGCTGTAATATGTAATATGTCTGAAGGTCCCCAGTTTGTAACAAAAAATTTTGATGATGATGTGTTAAATGTCTTGTACTTATGGAACATGTTTTGTAACTGGTATGTGGACACTTTGACACCCCCCCCAACTCGGTGGGTCACCCAGAAAATGGCCTCCGTACCCTTGAACCCATTTTCTGTTATGGAACATTCCGCTGTATTGTGATTTTTGTGGCAAACAAAGTCTCTGTATCTCACAAGAAACGAAAACTCTGTGTGGAGGGTTACAAGTTATCCCCCCTCCCCTTACATGCTCCGATAACATCCCTCTAAAAGTCTGCCTACTGAGATATGGTGATAATAGCACTTTGACCAATCATATGTAACCATTTGCTTTGTATGTAACAATTTTGCTTTACAAACTACAAGGAAAATACTCCATCACAAACTTTGTGACAAGTGTTCCCCCCGTTGCTACAAGCTGCTGACTGAAATCAACCTCTGCACCATGTATTATTGAATATGCAAACAAAACAAAAAATCAACAATAAGTTCATGCCGTTGTTAGCAGTTTTCCATGACTGGTCGTGTGGGCAGGACCTGACTGATCAACCCAGGACTCCTGACCTGCGTTTTTGCACACACAGTCAGTCCTTCCGTTGACAACCATGCTGGAATCCAACACATTTAAATTAAGATGAAGTTGAGTCGATTCTTGTCCGCAATTTATTTTTTGGGGATATCTAGCGGGGCACAATTATATATAACAATTGTAGAGTGTATGACCCTGTGAGCCCTATCTGGAAGTTTCCAAGACCCTTGGCTGTATGGCATACAAACTGACTGGCTGTTGAAAAGAAATAAAGGCAGTGAGTAGATATTCAAGGTGTGCCTGTCTAAATTACAATTTGCAAAGAGTAAAGTCACATTCCTGGGCCATGAAATTTCTGTATCAGGAGAAGCGTTTTCCTCTTCCCTTGTCGCGGACATCCAAAAACCACTCCCCCCCTCAAAAAAAAAGCAGTCGTCTTTCTTGGGGTTAACCTCTTACTGCAGTCAGTTCATCCCCAATAACTCAGTCATGGAGAAACCTCTGGCCACCATGATACATGGACAGAATCTGACAGCACTTTCACCTATTCAGTGGACTTTTGAAGTTGAACAATCTTTTGTTGATCTGGAACTTGTTCTCAAACAGTCTCCGACCCTGGGTTTACCCAACTCCAACAAACCTTTTGTTCAAACATGTGATGAAAAAGATGGCTGCATGGTTCCTGTTCTCACACAGAAACAATAATGGGCAGTCTAGATCATTGCCTACTTGTCATCCAAACTGGACTCTGTGACTGCTGGGCTCCCTCCTTGTCTCTGCACTGTCACTGTGGCTGAAAATGCTGAGTCACATGACACAGGATTGGTCATGACACAGCATTAAGCTATGCTTGACTGACACTATGGTGCTTCAATCTGTGACTGCAGACATGCATATGGTGATGCTCATGACGTCAGAGCACAAATCCAAGTCCTTTTGAAAGTCTACGCAACAGCCCTTCCAATAAAAGAACAAATCCTCCATATGGCTCCCAGACACAGCTAACATGTGAATGTGCAGGTGGTGTCCAAGAGCCTAGCAGCCCCGCTCAGCAGCTCCAGTTATCCACATTCACACAGATAAACTTCTTGACAATGAAATACATACCTCATAAGCTGTCATAGCTGAAGAAACATCCAGATATCTCACACACACACACACACACACACACACCATCTACCAGATAGCATGGAGTCAACAGGCGTGCAAGGAGATAAAAGATATTTTTGCACTGTAATAGTTTGGAGCCTCTTTAAATCTCTTCTGTACAATGTACGGGAGAACACTCCATCACAACCTTTGTGACGTGTTCTCCCATTGAAACAGAAATAAACTGTTGACTGGAATCGACTTGTACACAGTATATTGCTTAATACAACAGAGGCTTCTTACGTTCTGAAGAAGCCCCTTGGATTTTACAATGATCCAAACAAAGCAACATCAAAATACATTTTTAATTAGTTGCAACAATGAAGATTTTGGTTGCCATGGAGATTGTTTCACACTTTGAAAAATGCATGATTGTAGATCTATTCTATTTGATTACACAATTGTAGACAGAAGCATCACATCTGATAAAGAGGAGACGGACACATGTAAAATCAACATGCACTTTAGGGGAACTGAAGGAGCACAGGTTCTATGCAGTTCAAATAAGCATTTTAGATTTGCTCCAACTCAGAACATGGATACTGCACAGTTGAGATTAAAAGATTTCATTAATTAGTGTCTCTGATGTTGTGGTTATTAGCTCAGTTCAATATGCCAAATCGCAAATTTATGCCAAAATAAAAATAATAAATCCTGATCAGCTTGGCAAAATGATTCCTGTTTCCTCTTAAAGGTCAAGTTTACCGCGTGTATTCTCTACCTTGCTCCAGTTCTTGTGGTCTTCAACGCTGTCGATGGACAAGGCAATCATCTTCACCCCACGTTTCTTGAACTGATCACTGATTTTGGCAGCACATGCCAGCTCGGTGGTGCAGACAGGGGTGAAGTCTCTTGGATGGGAGAACAGAATACCCCATCTACAGATTCAAATGTAAGTTTAATACAAGGTCTGTTTTGCACAGTATTGTAAATTCTTTGCTTATTTTAGTAAATATACTTTAAAAATCTGAAAGAAAAAACTTGTTGCAATAATAATAAGCCACAGTGAGGTTACCACTACCCTCCTTTGGTAAGTAGTTCACATTTTAAAATGGTCATATTATCTTGAGAAAGTGTGTTAAATACTTAAAGACATCCAAGACATACGTGAAGACTTAAAAAAAAAAGAAAAAGAATGGGGAAAGAATCACAGTGGTTTTAACAAAACATTTTCTAAAACACTCAAATAGTATATCTAAAGTTTGGATGACGGGATGCCATGATACAGTCCAGCTTTTCAACTGATCGGTAACATCAGAGGCCTTTCAAAAGCTTTTAAAGGAAGGGAATCATTATCATCTCATTATGCTGTAGACAATGGAGCTTCTTTGCATTCTGTCTCTGACTTGTGACTTCCTCAAACAAATGTGTTTTCCTTGGTAAACACAGATCCTGAAAATTTTCGATTACGATTTCTATGGATATTAATCTTCCATATTCCCAGGTACCCGGTCCACACTTTGAATAACTGCACATTTAACCATTTCCATCAAAGGTCTACCTCAGTTTACCTCAGATTCAAAAAAGTCAAAAAACAAAAAAACACAGGTCTACCCTCCAAATACACAAATAAAATCATTCAGGAGATTGTCAGCTTCACTTAGCCACAAAATAAAAGAGATCATGCTTTTATAGGTGGCATGACAATAGCCGTGCAACTAGCAAGACTATTGTTCACATGCTTAATACTTGCAGATCTCAAATGCGTAATTAAATAGATGAGAATGGCAAAAAGAGGAATTCACAAGGAAGAAAATTCCAGACACAGATGGAGCAACAGATGTCTGAATCTGGTACAATCACACTCAAGGCCCTAAAGCCAGCTGAGTTTTGAGCACAGTATATAACACAACTGCAGTCTTAGAGGACGGGCATTGAATTATTTCGGTTGTCAAGTGTTTCAGAGCGTAATTCACAATTGATAATTCATAATTTTGTCACGGGTCTTTCCAACAGCATTTCTGCATGGAAGAGGAAGCCATTGTATTTATCCAGGAAATATGCAGCACATCATCAGGTTGATGATGTACCTCATCAACCAGAAGGCCCTTGTGATCTTTCAATTGTTTTACTGGTTGGAATGAAGGGTGGGACAAGGATTAGGTATTAGGTTTGTTTGATCCAAGTGTAGATACATTTTATGTAAATTAAGTTTTAAAAATTGTGAAACATCCACTTTGTCAACCTATTTGACTACTGTCTGATTCACGACAATGTACAAAGTTGTGGGTATGTGTAACGTTAATTCTTGTCAAAATCTATTTCTCATAGCAACTGGACTTGATTTTCTTCCATTGAAGAAGTTTTATCTGAGAGGCTTGTTGGGTCAAATTGGCTGGACCGAAGAAGCCTATCAAATGAGAGGCGAAGCGTCTTCAATGGGAGAAAATCAAGACCAGCTGCTATGAGAAGATTTTGACAAGAATTAACCATGACCTGGAGGAACGAGAACTTCCACAGGTGTCAAGTTGTTTTGCAGAGGATGTGGCCATGTACTGCAAGCAGTGAGGCAGAGTTTGCTTTCTCACACACACACAATGCAGTCCTTGTTTGAACTGGCCTGAATTGGTTGAAAGAAACAAAGGGAACCATGTGATGAAAACCGACCCGGATCCTTGAATGCATGGGAGATCATGTTTTGAGTTGATGATTGATGATACAGTCCTCCAGGGAATGACTAAATACCAGTCCTGGTACAAAACACTTCCATAGGCATATTAAAGTCATGCATTGCAGTAAAGAAACAAATACATTTTATTATGACCTCCGTACCCATTTAAATCCCTTTATGAGACCATAACATTGCATAACTTTATGCCAGAAGTACTATATTCGATGGTCTAAATGGGTCGTCACATAGTTAAAATTGGTCTTTCGATGCAGTGAAAGCTTGTGCATTTGACGACGTTGACTTGGATTTGATCATTTCCTGCTATGGTACCGCGACATGAATACATTCTGGGGACAAAATGGTGTCATTTCGGCCTTGTACAATCTAACAGTCAAGCATGTGTAAGCGGAACCGAGGTGGTCAGCAGGGGTCGTGTCACCATGACCGTGGCGAAGCTTGTCCTCTGACAAGCGCCCTGCTAGTTTCAAAATTCATGATGATCATTTTGATTTCTTATACATGATCCTTGGTATGCAGAGACCTGCTCAGGACACGTGGCCGGAACAAAAGCAACGAATTAACTCCGATGACGAGACTTAAACTGCGAAGCCGACTTAAATCACTCACGAGTTCCCCAGGAAGTCATGGAACTTGATCTTGCCGACGGTGGTTTCGGCCTCGAAGTTGGGAAATTCGTCACCCAGCAGGAGTCCAGGCATGATCCACTCGTTTGCGTCCTAAGACAAATCGGGATCCCGCAGCTGTGTATCGAAGAACCCTGATAGGGGCGTGTCAGCAGCACTAATGTCTGTGGGTCGGAAACGTAGAGACGTAAAAATAAACTGTCAGAAACAAACATCGTTATCCTGTTTTTAAGAAGACGGTGAATCGAAATCGGGAAAGAAGAAAATAATAATATTAATAATAATAAAAAATACAAAAAAATGGAGAGAAAAAAATGAACGTGATGTCGTCATCAACGGATGTTAGCAAACGTGAAACCGGAATAACAACAGCTGAATGAAATAAATCCCAACATCTATTTACTATTACAAACATTTAAAGTAAGATAAGTTTTTTTGTGAAACGGAAATGTGGAATGAATTGTAATTATGATTCTGATAATGATGAGCATTAGACTTTTGACACGATGCTACAAAATAACTGGCGTTGCTTTCATTGTGTCGAATGAATCGACTGTCAACTGGGATTAGAAGATATATTATTTAGTTAGTCGTTACTCACAAACAAGGCAAAAATACATTTGAAAAATGGAAAAAATTGCATCTGATAGACGGTAATATGGTTGTGACAACTGGCTTTGTAGAACACAATTTCCCTTCACGCTTTGCGATAAGAACAACAAAAATGGCGACCGAGCTCGGCGTTCCTGTACGTGATAAGAATTGTCAAGCGTTCAGTGGATAAGCTAACGGACTGCAGCAAAGGTACCGCTGCGGTTCTCCGTCACACTGACGTCTTACAGGAAGAATATCACTCAAAAATGCCTTCACCTAAAGCTAAAAACCCGGGCCGCGGCGGGGGAAGCCCGGTTCTCAGCTCTTCCAACGGCCGCTACGAATTCGGCT
Source organism: Fistularia commersonii (assembly GCF_037954325.1). NCBI lineage: Eukaryota > Metazoa > Chordata > Actinopteri > Syngnathiformes > Fistulariidae > Fistularia > Fistularia commersonii. Next base: position 6,243,911 of record NC_141299.1, on the reverse strand, counting down.
CACTGACGAAGTCGCTGAACCGGTCCTCCCCGCCGCACCTGCTCCAGCGTCAGGGCTCCGATCCGACCACCGCCCGGCTCCGTGCCTCGGAGAGCCCAACTCGGCGCCGGGGCTCCAGCTCCTCCACCGGCTCGGCGAGCGGTCAGGGGATGTCGGAGGAGGACGGCATGCGGCTGAACCCCTCATTCATCCGCGTCGCGCTCAGCTCCCTGCTGGCCATCGACCTGTGGCTGTCCAAGCGGTTGGGAGTTTGCGCCTGTGAGGACTCGTCCTGGGGCAGCATGCGCCCTCTGATGAAGCTGATCGAGGTCTCTGGGCACGGGATCCCCTGGCTGGCAGGCGCCGCCTACTGCCTCTATAAGAGTGACAGCGCCGCGGGACAAGAAGTCATGCTCAACCTTTTCATCGGTAAACCAGCTCTGTCATGCTTTCCTCCTTATGTCCAGTCCATCACAAAGTTCCAAATGCGGTATTGATCGGTTTATGATCGATCCATTGGCTTCCTCTGTCTTTAACCACCTGCATATCTTCCCTGAATTTCAGAGGCGTGTCATTATGCAGGCCTAAAACTTGTCCTTTAAGATAAGAGCATAATAACATTTTATTTTCTGATTCCGAGACAATCTAGTTTAAACCAGGTCATAACACTGTTTCTCGAATGAATTCATCATAACTCTACGCTGCCCTGTAGGTCAGGCTGTGCAGAGTTAGAGGGAGGCTATGAGGTAACTTTTACAGTTTTGTTATTTATCCTTAAATGTGGATCATATGTTGACTGCAATGGCTTGCAATAAATAAATCATTTGATATATCAGTACAGTCTTTGAAACCTCAGTCATGTTAATGTAGTTAGGCACTGTAAAAAATGAGCTATTTACACATTTGGGTAATTATTTTGGCTTCAAAAGGTCTGAAAACTTCTGCATATTATGTTTACGATGAGTCTAGTATCGTAGTGCATCTTTTCAAAGGAAATGTAATTGGGGGAAAAAAAACACGTGTATATTAATTTATTTACTGTCCAAATTTCCCTGATCCCCAGCAACTGTTAGAACTCTTGTCGAAATTCTTTTGTTAAGACAAGAACATTTCGACAAAAAATCACCATGACCCGGATGAATGAGAACCTCCACAAACATGTTTTAACTCCTATATGAATTCAAGTTCAGTTATGAGTCAATGGTGATGTACTCAACGTCGAATTGCAGCTTTTCTTATTTGCTGAGTCTGTAGTTTTCCGCTTTAGGACTGGAGTCATCATCCCCGAATTTTTGTGTATCCATTTTATATGCATCTCTGAACCCTCAAAAATGAAAAGATCCACTGTGTTGTGTAGTGACATCCAGTGGTTAAAATGTAGATTGCAGTCCTCCTTTTAACTTCCTCTCCAAGCCTGCAGGTGAGGAGCTGTCAAGTAATGAGGTCATCATTTTGTATGTTATTGGGTCCAATGATGGCAAAGGATCAGCTTACTCTTGATAGCCTTTTTCAATTCTGGTAAAGTATGTTGGCTGAAAGACATGGAGGTCATAGTGTTTATTTATAATAAAGAATGTAATGCCTCTGCTAAGTTTTCCAAAATTAAAAGTTAGCGTAAGTGGCAGAAGCCACAATTCAAAATCTATATGTCAATCTTGCCTGCTGAAAAATTAGTTTTTGAATAAAATAAGCCTGTTATCTATTACTGCAAAATAAACTTTGAAGAGCACACAATGCATCTTTTCTTTAAAAAGTAACTGCTGATATCTATAGGGAACTTAGAGCTGCAGTTAATTAGGCCTTTTTGTATGAGGACTAGGTCCAGGTTTTGTATCCATCTGACCATGTAAGCTGTAATACACAATTGCATGTCTGATACTGGGACAGTATAATATCCTATATAATGCTAGATATTTGTCTATTCTAATGAGAGGATTGAAGGACTGATGAATAGATGGTAATGAGCTGGGGGCCAGTCAGACATGTTCATTTCAAATCTGACAGGTCCACTGTATTTGAAGATGCAGCTGGTGCTTCTGTTTCGAATATGATGAATGTGTTATTACTTAGTTGTGACTAAGACTAAACAATGTAGGAACTACAAGGTATAGTAGCCTCAGTCCAATAGCTGGTGTCAATGTGAAGGATATTCAAGGTTTTGGAAAAGTATCTAATTAACATATAGATTCTGTATTTTACCAAATGGACCTGAAATGTGTGTTGAGCTTTTTGGTAATCTCACCACTCCTGTAAGTAAACACTTTCACCTCTTCCCCTTCTCCATCATCATTCCAGGACTGCTCCTGGACCTGGTTCTGGTGGCTGTTGTTAAGGCTGTGGTGCGTCGGCGCAGACCAGCTCACAACCGCATGGACATGTTCGCTACCTTCTCCGTTGATCGCTACTCCTTTCCCTCCGGCCATGCGACTCGGGCAGCCATGTGTGGGCGATTCCTGTTGGCGCACCTCGTATTGGCCGCACCGCTGAGAGTCCTCGTCCTGCTGTGGGTCGGGATGGTCGGGCTCAGTCGGGTGATGTTGGGCAGGCACAACGTGACTGATGTGGTGTTTGGGTTCTGGATGGGATATTGCCAGTACAACCTAGTGGAGATGCTGTGGTTTTCACCTACAACCTTACAGGGACTGCTGGGGCAGTAAGCTCAGCAGTAATGACTGAAGGAAATGCCGGTTCTTTTCTCTCGTTGTTTTTATAAAAACAATTTGGGAGTGAAATTGTACTGTGAATAGACAAGGTAGTTGTTCCATACACTGCAACATTAATGCAATTTTAAGTCACACAGCAGAGGTAAATGTATCATTTATTTTTTTTTCCTTCTCTCTTTTTAGTAAAAATGCTCTACTGCTAACACATAGTTGATGCAGAAACATTGCCTCTCTCACAGTCACAATATACTAACCACTAGAGGAGGTAAACCGCACCATTAAAAATGACAAAACAAAATAACCCAATTATTGTTTGAAGAGAGTAAAGTAAGATCTTTGCCTTTTAATCTCATTTTATACTAATGTCTGAATGGAAGAGAACTATACGTATGTACTAGTCTGGGGGAAACTTTGTAAAAGGCAATGTCTTTTATCTCCCTAATGTGTAAAACAAAACATTCTTGTTTCTAAAGACAGTAATCATACTGTTGCTTGTACTTCCTGTTATCTACTTCCAAAGTTTTGAGCATTTTTTCTTGCACTTATGCTGGAAGTCACTTGGCCATATTAATCATTCTCCCGTAGTATTGTGACCAGGATCCCAGCACTGTTTAGATTTTGGTGCTCAAAACCTCAGTAGGCCCTACTTTTGGGGCTAAAAAGGTTCACCAAAAAGTTTTACACTGTTCAACTTTTTAGTCCACCAAAGTTACTTGTGAACCCCTGCAGCTAAACTTTTTTTTTTCTTTTTTTTTAATCAGCACATTGCTTTCATTCCACTCATCCTCGTGTCACCATCTGGATTTTATTTATTATTAATCAGTCACATCAGGATTCCCCTGTTAACTTTCCACTCGCAGGTGTTACATAATATACAACTTACTTGCGTCCTGCTATCAAAACAAAGCACTCAACATGTATTCATTGCATATCTTATCAAATCCAGTTCACTCTGTTGACTGAAATTTGTGTTTTTAAGCAGGGAAAAGAAATTCTCACACTGGTCTCTCATGGAAATGTTAGGATTTCATGGTAGTGACAGATACACGGCAGTCCTTTAAGAAGAGACTCTTCACATGCAAGTATTCACATGTTACAATGTATTTTTTGCCATTAGAGGAAGGAAATATTCACTTAGTTAAGGTTAATGTACAAACATTAAACTATACCTTCAATGAAAGGAATTCTGCCACCATTTGCAAAAACTAACATGCCAAAGAAAGAATAAAAAGGTCAACATTGCATATCTGGAAGACCAAAGGGACTTGACAGATTTATAGACATTTTTATTGATCATTAAATCAAGCCGCTTTCTTTGCATCGTGCTTTATGTATTGTGTAACACAAACTTAGTTGCTGAGTAAGCCTCACCCCCCACCCCCTTTTTTTTCTTTCTCAGTCTACCTTCCACCACTAATATAGTCTTACTTAGTATCTGTGGCAGCTATACTCAGTTAACCTGAGTTGTGTAATATCCATCCAGCTTGCTGTGTTTATTCATTTGCAGACATCAAACCATTCCAGAGTATGAAACTACACTGCATGCATCATTCAGCAATTAGGGTTGCTAACCGTTAATCTTTATTGAGAATAAGCAACTACTATTGGGATTTTTTAATAATATTCTTTCTTTTTTTTCAACATTCAAGTCCCACCCAACAATATAATTATTTATTATTTGAAGCTGCAAATACTGTTAGGAGAACTGCAAAACCTAACTTAACGTTGAAACATCATTGAACAGTGTCGTGGAAAGAGTCGAGACACCCAAGAAATAGCGCAACATTGCTTTTATCCTGCATGTAAGAGGGGAAAAGCATAATACTGAGTTCTTTTAGGAAGTCGGTACCCAAATCACGCGTGAGAAGGGCAGGTCACCCGTTTATAGTCCTTGGAGGTCTTCGGAGTCAGGTGTATGGAGGGGGGCATTCTTCTTTAGTCAATCACATTGTTTCCTCCATCTAGGGAGTTGAGTTCTTCCCTTGTCGGGTCACTGTAGGTCACGGATGGGGAGGGAGTAGCCGCCCCCTCTCCCCCTCCTCCCCTGGGCACGGTTCATCAGTCAGGGTGCCGTGACATTATCTTGTATGCAGCTGGGTACAAAACTTTTTCAAAAGAGTCTACAGTTTCTTCTTCGTACGCACCACACATGTCTTGATAATTTATATAGATATGCACGTGAGACACACAATTCAGTAGTCCATCGACATATAATTTTCCGTTACACACATCATGATAAGGTATTCAAATGAAAAATACAAATTATTCAACAGTCCATTAGTAAATAATTTTCCTTCACATGTTATAAAGGAAGATATTCGAATGAGAAATACAAAAAATTTAGCAGTAAATAATTTTCCCATTACAACACTCTTTCAAAAAAGTCTCTAAAGATCTGCTTTGCAAGACCATCTTATTCAAATGATTGACTATAACAATCTATAGCTCTAAGAGCAGGTACTGAGATTGCATTCCTTATACTTGTACCTGTTAAATTTCAGCTGTGTGCATCTACAGGCCATATTTAGCCTTGTGCCCTATATTCCCTCAAGCACTCGGTGTAATTATTAATCCACTTGCGGTTCCAGTCTGCGAAACAACTTTAATGTTACAACGGTTGTGTGACGCCAGCAGTCATCAAGATGTTGTAACTTTAACATTGGTGGTGGCATAAAAGATCCAACCCACGCAGAAGAGATTGGGCAACATGGTAGGCCAAAAGTTGTAGTTGTGCCATTGGGAGGCTCTTTTTCTGCAACTATAGCTCAATCCTAACTTTTAATAAGCAGCCACTATTCAAAAATAGTTGAAAACCAAATCAAAAAAGAAAACGTTCTAATTTCGGTTGCCAATAGTCAACAAATTGGAAACATTTAGCCTTAATTCATCAATAATGCTCTTAATATATTTACACTCTCGCCCATTAGAGACAGAGGGATGTCTTTTCACGTTGCATTTGTGTTTCATCATATTAAACTCTTGTCCTGTAAGGTATTGGATCACGGCTAAACAAATATATATATAGTGCAGCAAAGAGAGTGTTGTGCATGTGTCATTAACTGCTACTTCTTGTCAGGAAGCTTCAGCCAGGTCTCAAAATTTGTTTATGTCATGCATGTATGTCGAAGTTTAAGATATTCACTGTGAGAATGCTGAGCATAAAATATGACATACAAATTGACGTTATCAGCTGATGTCGGCCTATATCTCAAATGTATCAGTATCGGTGTTCTGTATGGTGGCCAATAACAAATCATAATAGATCAATATTTTTATGTGTTAAAAAAATGATTTGTTTTTTTTGTATATTCATTCCAAGCAGGAACCCAACTTGACAATGTTATGTAGTTGATTGTAGGTCGACGCATCAGCGACTGGACATGTACTGCAAACCAATTCATTTTCAAACCTCATGACAGTTAACATTGTTATGGTGACCAAGATGTTGGTTTTCCTATCACACAGCTGCTTTTTTGGTTTTATGTCTTAGTCCTAGGCTTATTCTAAGCTCTATTCTTCTGAAGGGTTAGTCAGACTTTTGAATGAATCCTCAACTTAATTTTCAACATCAGATACCCATCTGATGTGGGGTCCTATCATAATATTGACTGAATTTAAATTGGAACGGTGGGTATTAGCTCAAAAACAATTTTCCCTTCTCAGTATCATATACAATGACCTTTAAAGTAAGTTACAAAAAACAAGGATTAGTAGGTTATCAGCTGCCTTCATTTAAATAATGTTGTTCTTTAAAATATAAGTCAGACTAAAACGCATCTTTGCAGAAGGAATTGAGACATGTTACAGCATTTCATATTCCTGCAATAATGTCAATGATTACATTTAAATGTAACCGTAACTATTTTTATACCATGACGGAGTACTGCAACTCTGTCTTAGGTCCTGTTCATTGCATCACGGTTGGCAAGTCTTCCTCTCCTCACTCAGAGGAACATGTTATACAGTATCTGTCAGTCTGACAAGATGAATGTATTGTTTTGATGTGTTTCTGCTGAAATTTGAGAACACGTTTGAGCATCCTCATGAGGCTTGTCCAAACCAGATCTAAATATCAGGTGTGAGCCGTGGGAATATGTTTGTTCATCCTCATGGGGCTTGTCTAAACCAGATCTGAATCAGATGTGAGCCAATTTTATGTAACCGCCTGCCCTGGTATGATGGTGTCCCAAACTGACCTCTTCCATGCTGTGCCCTGGCACTGCAATAAGTGACCAATGATCTGTACGGGATAAGATCATACAGTGGTGGTGCTGTCCACCCTTTTTATCTCGTCAGTTTCTGTAATAAGTTTGTAACATGCTGGATAGTGAACCTTGCAAATGTTGAAGTTGTAGTTTTGTTGTTTTTTTTGTCGACGTGCATCATATTATTCTAAATTGTTATCTTTGTGGTAACATTCAGTAATTTAACAAAAAAAAGACAAGGTTTACTGTGTTTGATCACATGCAAATATTCCATGTTACTCTCACGTTAAGAAAAATCAGTCAAGAGTAACTATTTTCTCTGTTATTAGAGACCTTTGAAATGTCAAGATTAGCACTAAAATGCTCTGTCTCTGTTGCACAGTGTGAAACATAAAGCCAGCTCTTTTAAATGTGACTACAATCACTATTGCCTGCTAGATACAACAAACTATATTGTGTTGAAACACCTTATTCTATATACACTATATAGTCATGTGCTTACACTTGTCATTGCCTAAAGATATTGCAGCATTCATTCTGAAACTACTTGATTGTATGTATTATTTTTGATTAAATGGGAATAGATGTTACATAGTTGTGGCATTTTTGTTTGATTAGAGGGATGGGTGTGGTATAAAAATAATTTGTTCACTGTATTAGCTCCACATTTAAGTCACTGCAAAAATTTGCTCCAAAAAAAAAACGAAAAACAATTTGGGTCAAAGTTACATTCAAATGGATTTGGGTTATCTTAAATTGACTGATGAAATCTTAAAATCTAAAGCTTTAACCTAAAAAAAAAAAAAAAAGAAAATGCAAATTATCGTTATTCTCCCCAATGGTTTTGCAGAATGAATCAATCAAACTGCCGTGAATGTAGCAGTGATGGTAGAGGACAAGTAAATCAGTGTCAATGTTTTGGATTTATCATCTACAATTTTTTGGTGCACTTGTGAAACATTGAATAGTGATTTCAAGATTATCAATCTTTGTGTCAACAAAAAATAAATAAATAAAAAGGATTTTGATCACTTTTTGGGTTGTTTCACATTTTTATTTTTATTTGTAGTCATGATACAGTTGTGTCTTTACAAACACCCGTAAACTGTGGCGCACAAAAATGTATACTGAAGTGGAAAATGTTCCAGAGTCAGTTAAAATGTGACTTGAAGAGACGAACAAATTCACTTCACTGACCTTCAGGACAGAACTACAAAAAAGGAAGAACGCTGATCCCCTCGCTCCATCCCAGTATAAAAGTTTGCGCCCAAATGATCCGCGTCCCACTCGACCGGTGCATGCAGTCGACACGCATCCAGGGTAAGACAACGTAACTTCTGCAGGGGGGATTTTACTGTGCTGCTTTATTTGAGTAAACTGCGGCTGTTGCAATAGTCTTTTCTTTAAATTTCATTTTGGGGCAGCGGCGCATCAGTGACTGCGAAAACCCAACGGTTAGGTTATTTTTGCGCGTTTAACACTAAGCGTTATTTTAAAGACGGAAGGATGTAAAATACCATGTAGATTCGACTCATAATTGCGCTTTATTTTGATTATTTTATTAAGTGTGACAAAAATTCATTACTTGCATAATGAATTTATATATATTTGATTTATAATATACGTAAATATTTTTACATATATATATATATGTGTAGAGAGAGAGATAATATTTTAATTATATATGTATATACATATATATACATATATAATTAAAATATTTTATCTTATATAAATATCTTTAGGCATATATATATATATGCTCCTCTGGTGGGGTTGGTGGATGCAGCCTACTGCTCATGGTTCATCCATGATTGGTCAATCGCAACAAATTTCCCCACAGGGATTAATAAAGAATAAATCATCATTTTATATGTATATAATATCACTATATGTGTAAGTGTGTGTGAGCATATATATATAAATAAAATTACACAGTGATGATGAGATTTCACAACTTACTCGCAGCTCATCTGCATGACTGCATATAAGTATTTGTTGTGGGTGTTAATGTATCTAAATAAATTGATAAATCCATCGGCGACATGTTGTATCAGTATCTTGGTATTATGTTTTGGATTACTGTAGGACCTTCGCCTCTAACAGAGTCAGTCAACCTTTGTACTTACGATGATGAAATATCTGTTCATTTAAAAAAGAGCTAACTTGTTTTCAACCAAGTGATGAATATGTGCCCGTTCCCTTGCAGCTCAGTCATGGTCCACAGAGTAGCAGTGATTGGTGCAGGTCCATCGGGCCTGGCCAGCGTGAAGGCTTGTCTGGATGAGGGCCTTGTGCCCGTCTGCTTTGAAAGCAGTGATGACATGGGTGGACTCTGGAAGTTCAAGGCAATAAGATTTTCCCGAAACACACACATCACCACTTTCCAAACTGATTTTTGTGGAAAATGTATAAAAACTATTTTAATTTTGTACCTTGTGCAGGAAGTATCAGAGCCCAACCGAGCCAGCATCTACCGCTCACTCACCATCAACATCTCCAAGGAAATGATGTGCTACAGTGACTTCCCTATTCCTTCTGATTATCCCAACTACATGCACCACTCAAAAATCCTGAAATATTTCAGGATGTATGCAGACCACTTCAAACTGCTGCAACATGTTCGCTTCCAGGTATGAAGGACAAGGAGCAGTATTTTTACCACTGAAAGATATTAGTTAAAAAAAAAAATCATCAACTAAGAGACAAATATCCCTATTTCAGACAATGGTAAAGAAGGTAGAGCAGAGACCTGATTTTTCCCGCACTGGTCAGTGGGAAGTGGTTACTGAGAATCGCGATGGTGTAGAAGAGAGGCACATCTTTGATGCCATTATCTGCTGCTCCGGTCACTACAGCTACCCTAACTTGCCACTCAAAGACTTTCCAGGTACGCATATGTTTAATGTCCGATTATTGATATGACAGCAACACTTTCTTCAAAACAAACACTCCAGACTCCAATGTATTACTGCTGTTTTGCAGGAATTGACACCTTTGAGGGAAAATACTTCCACAGCTGGGACTACAAAGGGCCTGAGGACATGACTGGGAAGCGGGTGGTGGTTATCGGCATTGGCAACTCAGGCGGTGACATTGCAGTAGAGAGCAGCAGAGTTGCAGACGAGGTTGAGAAGTTGTCTCAAATTGCCTTTCCGCTAAAGAGTTTTCCAAGATCATGGAGTGATATTGCAAAATATGTATGCTTATGTCTACTATTTTTGTTGTGTAGGTGTATTTGAGTACTCGTCGTGGAGCCTGGGTTATCCGTCAGGTAGCTGACAATGGCCTGCCGGTGGATATGAAATACAACACCCGTTTTGTCCACATCTTGTTCCAGCTGTTGCCAATCAACTTTCTTAACTGGTTTGGCGAGAAAAAACTCAATGCCATGTATGACCACACAATGTATGCCTTGAAGCCAAAGCACAGGTAAGGGTTTCAAGTTTCTTAAAGCTTTTATGATTTATTGTAATACATACTTCATAGTATGTTACTGTATTTTATGATTGTAAAGACTGTGTGTCTGTGTGGATATATACTATTATTCCCTTGTATTTATTGTTTCATTATTATACCGCATATTTATAACTTTTCCACACCCATCAAAATACTTCCGTCTCTTCCTTGTCGCCCCTCAACAGACTTTTCAGTCAGATCCCCGTCATCAATGATGACCTGCCGTTGAAGATTCTGAGCGGTTCGGTTGTTATTAAACCAAACGTAAAGGATATTCGAGGCTCCACAGTCGTGTTTGACGACGGCAGTGTTGTGGAAAAGGTCAGGCCTGCGAGGATCACAATAAGTCATCTTTAGTGATCGGCAAATTTGACTTCAATTTCAATGTTATTCCCTTCCTCTGACAGGTGGATGTGATTGTATTTGCTACTGGCTACAATTACGACTTTCCTTATTTGCCAAGCAAAGCCATGTACAAATCTGGGCACCGTATGGGTTTGTACAAGCATGTTTTCCCACCTACCCTTGAGCATCCAACGCTGGCTGTGGTGGGTTTTATCCATGCTCTTGGAGCCATCATGCCTCAGGCTGAAATGCAAGCACGCTGGGTCACGCGTGTCTTCAACGGTGAGTCCATGTTTGTTTCACTCAATGCAGTTGTAAACGGTTTATCCACTTAACATTCCTGGCATTATCATAGTAATGTGATTAAATAGGCAGACATGATGAATGAAAGGACAGTCATAGCAGCTTTCTGTTTTTTTCCAAAACCTCAGGACTGAAGAAACTGCCCTCAAACAAAGACATGGTGAAGGCTATTGAGAGTGACACCAATGATATTGCAAAAAGGTACAGCTCTCAGCATGAGCGTTCCTTATTATTTGTGACATTTTGAGCAAATAAGAATCTCATATTTGAATACCCCAATTTTTCTAAGTAAATTAGCCTTTCCTAAAGCATTCAAAACCTTGAATTTAAATTATTTCAAATGTTTTGGCAAAAGAAAACTTAATCTGTTGTCTGGCATCCATGTAGCTACATCGTGTCAAAGTTGACCCCTCTCCAAGTGGACTTTGTTTCCTATATGGACGACCTTGCCGGAGAGGTTGGCGTGCGTCCGAACCTCCTCTGGCTCTTCTTCACCGACTACTCACTTTTTAAGAGGGTCCTGTGGGGGCCAGTCACAGCCTACCAGTATCGTCTGATGGGACCAGGAAAATGGGAGGGGGCCAGAAGAGCCATCTTCTCCCAATTTGACCGCATGTACCAGCCCTTGAAAACCAGAAAGGTGTGTGATGGACTATATTTATTTTACATATTTTATACTTTCATAAATACTCTACATTATCTGAACACCGAGAACAGGGTACCGTCTGTAAGTGTAAACATGCCCCTTCTATCTAGATGGAAGAGCCAGAATCCTCAATCGCTGGCCGCCTGTTCAAGTTGAGTCTGACCGTCATGGCCGGAGGAGCTGCTGCCTATTACATTCATGTTCGCAACCCAACGGTCATCCCTACCTTGATGTCCAACCTCCGTCCACAAACAGTCTAAATAATCTGGATGAGCGAGGATGTGAAGATCACCCTGTACCACACAAACCGAATACCACTTCAGCTGTATCCATTCTCTGAAACCTTAGTTCAGTATACTCCAGTTTGGGTTGTGATTTGGGGAAAAATTATGACCAATAGAAACCAGTGTTTGTTGTTCTATCAGCTCCTTTGAATGCCGAGCTGTGTCCTGATAGTTCCTGATAATTATGCTCAAATACCGAAAAAAAAACCAAACAAACCCAAAATTGACATTTTTAGAGGAATGAAAGAAAAACTACCACTGCCCCTGACTGCCAGCAGTTTCCCTTCAGTGTTATGAACTGATTTCAGTCATGATTAGTTTGCAAGAGAAATATCTAAGTTAAGTTAAGTTAAGTTTGTAAAGTTAACTTAATATAGGGACTGTGACCCGGGGTTTTCAATGAAAATGTAATCAAGATGATGATGTTCACCCCTGGACCTTAAGAGCACATTTCAACGCATCTGAAAACATTCAAGCACCAGATTTAAATATGATGCTGGATGTGAATAGGCATTTCAGACATTAACGTTTCATATCATTTCATAAATTAACACTACTGGAAAAAGGGACTGCCTTGCTTTGTAATTTCTATGTTGTCTGTTAAGATATACAAATATCGTTTTACAGGTCAAGCACAACTAAAAACTCACTTTTATTATGTCATATTTAATTTCCACTCATGTAAACATGGCATGTTTCTGTGAGTAAGACAATATGTATTAAATATGGCTGAGGCTACAGCAAGAGTTTTGTCGCAAATGTCACCACAAGGCTCCTGAAGGAATTAAGGATCAAGGGGCAAGCCCAAAGAATATCCATTCAGGCGGTGACTACGACAGCAGAAAGAAGCATTGACTGACTCTGGATCAGAAGGAAAAATCCTGTCTGGGCTGCTAGGTGACTCACCCACCCCCTGCCACTTCTGTTCTACTCTTACAAGGAAGAAGGGAGGAGGGAAGTAGTGTCACAGTCAAGGTACCTACCCAATAAAGTGGCCTTCCAATACTCATGTGACATGGCAGCATGTCTCAAGTGTGCAGCAAATGGTTAGGGTTTTGCAGAAAAAGGTGGCATGATATGGATCCGCTTTAAACGATTAAAGATATCTGAATGTCCTATGTTTTTGTATGCCGATGCGGAGCGATGGACTTTTTCACATTTGTATAGAAAGATCTATTCCTGCTATTTAGAAATTTATCCCAATAAGGTGCAACAGAGAATTCTTTTTATGTCTGAAACATCTGATTATATCCATAAGTAGGATCCAGGTGAGGCTTGTTAATTTCCCCCACAAAGACAAACATTTTAGGCTCCAGCTCTCACAGAGCGCCTTAGGGCAAAAATTAATCTTGAAAAATTTTCCCCCAATGTCCCCTAAGGGGCTCCATAAACCCTACCAAGACCCTGCGCCCAGAATAATTGGTACAGATAAATCAATCAATCAATCAATCAATCAATCAACTGGAGTTGATTTCATCCATTGAAGTTTCATCTCTCATCCAAGAGGCTTCTGCGTTTCAAATGGACTGTGGGGAGTTTTTCCGCATATAAGTGGTAGGATCTGGGGCTGATCTAAGTTGAGATGGCTTGATTCTATTAATGGGAGAGTTGCTTTGCAGAAACTAGGTTGCATAGGGTTGTTGTGGGGACTGTTGGGGAGGGAAAAAAGGTACAGCTTCTGAGGATTCACCTCAGTTAGAACTTGAATAGGTAACGGCTAAAGTTTGGACTGTGTTAAACAGGAAGAAACCGTGATAGAGCTTCCGGGGTGGCTTGGAGGGCCCAGATTAGAAGATTATAGATATTACATTATATTCTGAAAAATCCCCACAGTTCATTCGAACTAAACAACCCTCTCAGATGAGAGGTGAAATGTCTTCAGGCAAAGAAATCAAGTCCAGGTACCACAATAATGGTTTGACAAGGGTTTTCCACGATAACCAAGAACTTCCCTAGACATAAACAATGAATCAATGACACACATTTAAAGGGTTTCCAGTTTGCTAACCAATAAATAAATGGTTATATATGTAATTTTGGAGAAATTTCATTCCATTAAGAGCAGTAAAGGTAAGCACATAGATTTAACATATTTGGACTTCCAATCACTCAAATGCATTTAAACACAAACTGTCATTGATTTACAGTGGATGGAACCACATGGGGTCTGAATCATCTTCCCTCACATCATGGATTTATGCTGGACCCAAATGTAAAATATTCGGAACCTGAGATGGTTTTAATGAGGATGAAGGGGAGGTAGTATGAAGTGAGCTTGTAAACATGAACACAGTGTATCTGAGATGACCCTCTGAATAGACTTTTGGGGAAACAAGCTCAGCAAGCATAGGTGGGGGCAACCTCATCTGTTGCAGATACATTGTTCTTCTCAGTCAAACTAGGTCAAAGTCCCTCCCTGCAGGCTTATATAACACTGGTTGATAATCTACTCCTCAGTTCCAGAGAAACTTCCCAGGTTCTGATCAGAGATTCAAGGACTCCAAGATCTGATTATTTGAACAAGGAGGAGGTGAGAACTGCTGACACAGACGTATTTAACACCAAATATAAGAGAGAGAGACCTATTTTGCGCCAGTTATGGCTCAGCTCTAACATGACATTGGTCAACTGTCAAGTAACACCCTTTTTGACCTGCCTGATGAAATTCAGAATTCTTGCTAATTTTGTTAAGTTTTGAAAACTGTGCTATACTTCAAATACAGTAGTGTTCTATATGTGCACTGTTGTAAAAAATGTTTATGCTATCACAATCAAACAGTTTCATGACAGACAGAACTGTATGTAAAATGTTGTCAAACGTCAGTGAATCTCCTCTCTCATTTCCACAGCAGCCTGGGGGAGGGCAGCTGAGATCTCAATCTGTCAGAAACTCGCATAGTTACCTCCCAAGGTTTCAGTGGGTCATTTCTGCAGGCCTGAAATTTTAACTAAAATAAACAGGTATGCATACGTTGGGACCGAATTAATATTATGAGATGATATTTTCAGACCAGGGATCTCATGGCCCGCAGGCCAATTGTGGCCCTCGTAACAATATTTTGTGTCCCCCTGCCTGAAATCAAATCAAATCAGTTACAACAAAACGCATGGAGAACTGAGAAGACAGAACTGAGGCGTAGTGTTGTTGAAATTGCACTTATTTTTCTTCATGAATCTCAGGTTGTTTGTCATGTGTTTTTTAAAGGAACAGTTCATTACATATAAAGATTTTTATAATTACCTGTTATCCTTTACATTGAAACAAAGCAAAATTTTTGACTTACTGTTACTTCTAGGTAATTACGCTATGATTTTACTGGTTCGGCCCCCTTGACATCAAATTAGGCCGGTTTTCGGCCCCCGGACAAAAATGAGTTTGACACCCCTGCTTTAGACTGTTAACCCTAAGTACATAAAATCCCCCACCTTCTTTATCATCACTCCATGATGCCTTATTGTTCCACCTGGTTCCCTCTCATTCACACATATATATTCTGTCTTGCTGACAACCTTCCTCCCTTTTCAGATTCCACCACTTCGTCCTCTGCTCTGTCTTTGTCCTCTTCATCTTCCTTGTCACATCCTGCAAACCACCATCCTTTGCTGTCTCACTCCACTCTCATCTACCACTACTTTGCAGTCACTGATCTCCTTCAGATTAAATTGTCTATACAAGATGTAATCTGTGTGAAAGAAGAAGAAAGTATATACGTGTGTGAGTATGTGTGTGTGTGTGTGCATGTGTGATCAAATACATTATATTTTAACGCATTACATTTGAGGAGATTCAGAGGCCTGCAGCTGCTTTGATTTATTTTCAGATATTTCGTGTTCCATTGGGTTTTGATTAACACAAGTACAGTGAAATGGTGAAACGGGTGGCAGTGATTGGAGCGGGAAGTTCCGGACTCGTCTGTATTAAGACATGTATGGATGAGGGCCTTGAGCCTGTCTGCTTTGAAAGCAGTGATGACATCGGAGGCCTTTGGAAATTTAGGGTGAGTAGTTGCACCATTTGACAGCTCTCAATCATCTCAGTTACTTTTATCGAAAACAGATTTCCGACAAAGGTGCAAAAATTTTTCCTGTAAAAGAAATGGATGCCAAAGAAATGGCAGCATGCTCAAAACAAAGACAATCTAAATGTGATGAAAAAGCAAAGTCTCCATAAATAGTAGGATGTTTTAAACTGTTCTGATGTCTCTCCCATCAAGGATTCACCTAAACCACAGCAAGGCAGCATCTACCGTTCTCTAGTGGTCAACACCTCTAAAGAGATGATGTGTTTTAGTGATTTTCCAATGCCTGCTAACTTTCCAAACTACATACACAACAGTCAGGTCTTGCAGTACCTCCGGCTCTACACTGAGCATTTTGACCTGCTGAGGTACATTAACTTTAAGGTAATATGATTACCGGTGTATATATAACATTATATCATGACAATTAGTTTGGTTGTTTTCGTTCAAGCTGTGGAAACTTACAGTTCTCAATGTGTGTGTTCAGACTACAGTAATGAGTGTTAAACAGAGACCAGATTTCTGTCAGTCTGGTCAGTGGGATGTTGTGACCATTAACAGTGATGGTCAGGAAGAGAGACACTTCTTTGATGGAGTTCTGGTGTGTTCAGGCCACTACACCAACCCGGTTTTTCCCCTGTCAGACTTCCCAGGTTGGTCAAAAAATGTATCTAAAACAACTCTATATTTCAGTTCCCTTTGTTTCATTTTACATTGTTGCCATAAAAAAATGTCCTCATTTGAGCAGCTCTTCTACAACCTCTACAGGACATGAAACATTTTCTGGGAGATGCTGCCATAGCTGGGAATATAAAGATGCTGAGAGCTTCAGAGGAAAAAGAGTTGTGGTGGTTGGAATTGGCAACTCTGGAGGGGATATTGCTGTAGAGATCAGTCGATCTGCAGTAAAAGTGAGGCAAAACTGTTTCTTGGTACAAGTAACCAGGTGACTATGTATAACAACAATATGACTACTGTAATACTTGTGTTTCCTCTCTCCTCAAGACATTTCTCAGTACACGTCATGGAGCCTGGGTGATAAGCAGGATGTTCACAAATGGCCTACCTTTGGATATGAGCAATATCACAAGATACAACAACATCATTTCACAAATTCTCCCAAAATGTCTGGCCAACTGGGCAGCAGAAAGAATGCTGAACCAAAAATTCAATCACAGACTGTATGGCTTGCAACCAAGACACAGGTAACCTCTATCATTTGAAAAGTATTTTTATTTTCTGATTGCATTCCTACCCACTTAATGACCCCAGGTGCCCCTTTATGGTTTACTGATTTGTCAATTTGCATCTGATAGATTTACAGGTGAGGAGCAATACTTAAAAATCTGCTCTCACCCTGACAGGAAGCCAGTGGAGCAATGTCAGCAATCAAACAATATATTTAATTTACTTTACTTTAAATTCAATTTACTCCGATTAGAGGAAAACCAGGTAAAAGGGTATTGCATTTAACGAATCACACTGTCAGGAATGCACTGTTAAAGATCTCTGGATCCTTAAATTACGAGACAGATCTAGTCTGTCCAAGCATTCTGTCAAAGAACAAACCAAGTTTCCCATCTCTGTCACTGCACTGAACAACACCATTAGCTGAGGATAAAGTAACAATTTTAACAAGTGAGGACAGCCTCACTTGTTGTTGATTGTCATTTCTGTTTTGCTGCCTTCAGAAGCGAAAAAAAATGCTGATAACCCGCTCTTAAAAGCAAGTAGTCAGGCAGGCATTGAGTTATGTGCATCCAACACATCTATGTTTAATGGTATTAAAGCAGTTACCTGTAGGTTATCAGCACCAATGTCGGTCGTTGTTAACCTGGGCCTCGACCGATCCAGTTTGAGATTCTTAGGTTCGATTCCCATATTTGGTTTCGGCACAAGTTTTGCGCCAGATGCTCTTCCTGATGCAACACTCTGCATTTATCCGTGCTTGGGACCAGTTCAGAGAGAAACTGGCTGGTGCCCTCCTGAGGCTGCTTTATGACTCTGAAGCTACTGCTCCTAACAAATCATTCACCACCTTTGTAGTTGTAAAATATACCTTGCAGCTGTAAGTTCTAGAAGATCATTGCTATAGCAGGTTTCTAAATCAAGGTGTCAAAGCACCTCAGTACCTGAGAAGAATAGGTCAGCAAAGATTTATTTGACATGGATGAGCCAAAGGGTTGCATCTTAAATCATTTTCCGAGACCTCTTCAGATTTTCTTTTTGAATTCCCCTTGCGTGTATATTATTTTGTTCCTGTCTCATAAATATCAATGAATTCTTGCCACTAAAAAGAAGTGAAAAAAACAGATAAAGTTCACTGGCAGAGGTGCGCAACACCCAACATTGAACTTGACCATCCATCCATTGTCCGCTGCTTATCCTGCACTCAAGGTCCCGGGGGATACGGGAGTTTATCCCAGCTGTCATCGGGCGAGAGGTGGGGTGCACACTGGACTGGTCACTAGTCAATTGTAGGGCCTGTCGTGGAAGTTTTCCCATGCTGAGAGATTCTCAAACAACAGAAGAGTTAAGACACCCAAGAAATAGCGCAACATTGTTTTTACCTTGCATGCAAGAGGGGAAAAGCATAATACAGAGTTCTCTGGGGAGTCTGCACCCAAATCCTGCCGGTGAGAAGGGCAGGTCACTTGTTTATAGTCCTTGGGGGTCTTCAGAGTCAGGTCTCCGGAGGGGGGGGGGGCATTCTTCTTTAGCCAATCATATTCTTTCCTCTGTCTAGGGAGTTGACTTCTTCCCTAGTTGGGTCACTGTGGGTCACGGATGGGGAGGGAGCAGCCGCCCCCCTCTCCCCCTCCTCCCCTGGGCACGATTCATCAGTCAGGGCACCGTGACATTATCTTGTATGCAGCTGGGTACAGGACGTTTTCAAAACATTCTGAAGTTTCTTCTTCGTCCGCGTGTCATGATATCTTATGTAGCTATGCACATGAGATCAACGAATAATTCAGCAGTCCATCCAGAAAAAATTGTCAAAATTGTTATATACATCATGAGAAGATATTCGAATAAAAAATAGAAACAATTTAGCAGTAAAAAATTTTCCCATAACAGGCCACATACACAGACCAACATTCACTCACTAATTCGGGGCATTTTTCCCAATTTTTTCCAATTAACCTGCTGCACTGGACTGCGGGAGGAAACCGGAGAAAACCCATGCAAAGAACAGGCAAACTCCACACAGAATAATGTCCCTTCTCAGAATCAAACCAGCGTCCTTCATGCTGTAAGGCCAAAGTGCTAAGCACTGCGCCACAGTCATATTACAAGGAATTGCAGGTGAAAAGCCTAGCACTAACTAATGTTTCTCAAGATCAATCCATCAAATCATTATGTCCTATATTCCTTAGACTTCTGGATAAAAAAGCTCTGATCAATGATGATCTTCCTGGGCGGATCCTTCAAGGGGCAGTCATAATGAAACCCAATCTGAAAGGCTTCAGGGGCTCTGGAGTTGAATTTGAAGATGGCACTGTGGAGGAAAACATTGACGCTGTGATCTTCTGCACCGGTTACAAAGCAAACTTCCCATTTCTGCCGCAGAGTCTTTCTGATGGGCCTCAGGGAGAGATGACACTCTACAAGTGAGTAGGCCTGAGTGGGAGAAAGAGGATTGCATTGCGACCATGATGCTGAGGCTAGATGTGAATATTAATGATTTTCAAATAAAATGCAATAGCTTTTTACCTCAAGATGATAAAATTGAACTTGACCATGACAAACTTCTTCACCATGGTCACACTCATTGTTGTTAGCCGTGGGCCGGGATAAGAGGGGAAACTTTCGGAGACTATTCAAACTACATGAAGGTCTAAGCTTTGTGATCTGTTTGAGATAAAATGTTGCCTTATCCCAAGACCTTCTAGCAGAATGTGAAGGATTGTATATTCTATTACAATTTCAGAAGGAGCACGAAATTTAGCACATGGAAATATGCTTTTCTGAATTAGCCAAATAACCCTGAATTTTGAAGAATTATAATAACCAAGCCTGGAAGTAATGATGGCATAAACAAGATCATTCATAACAAGTTCATTTTTGAAAATGTGTAGATTTTGAAACATTAAACAGGTCAAAACAGGGAGACATTTTGGATTGTTATCTGTTGCAGTAGAAAGACAAATACTAATTTAAGATAATCGGTGATCCTGAAGTTTGACGGAAAATTACTTGAAATCCAGAACTTTAGTTCTTCATGAAGCTCAAGAAATGTATGTATTGTCCATAAAAGCACATATGTGTAATCTTAAAAATATTTTTCCCGTCAAAGACACTCTATGAGACCGATGCATGTAAGACTTGGGTCTCTGTAAAGGGGAATGTAATAAAGCAGTTGTTTTCTTGATAAGCTTATAAAATGGCTGATTCAAAAAGAAAGAGTAATCCCATGTTATCAGGTAATCTCTGGATTTTGATGTTATTCTTCAAGCCTTGGCATTTGAAGTCCTGCTTGAGAACATCACTGGATCAGAAAGAGTACTGTATGTTGCAGACAGTTTGGGCCCTGCGATGCTTTTGCTGTGGGGTTTTTAATGTCTTTCAACCAATAATTAAAATAAATTTGAGAGTGAAATAGAAACATTTTGAAACATATTTTGTCCTGTTGTTCAAGAGAGCCGTGGGTGGAGGCAGGAGAGTGGAAGCTGCTCTCATAATGTCAAACCAATTAGATTGTCACCTCTTTATTTTCATTAGCTCATGAATAAGTATTGAAATGATGTTAGATAATATCAATTATCGTCCTGTGATATGATCATTCTGAAGTGTCACCTCATGGGTTCTACAAATTTCAGGAAAGTGTTTCCTCCTTCTGTCCAACCCCCCACTTTGGCTATCATGGGTCTTTTGCAGGCAAGAGGACCAATCATGCCTGTGGTTGAAATGCAGGCTCGCTGGGCTGTTAAACTCTTTGCAGGTAAGTATTTGATACATCGAGTGGAAACTGAAAAGATTCCTTTCAAAGCAAAATTTGAAAAAATAACACAAATCAAAGATATCATATGATTTGCTTCATTTCATCTTAAAGGTCATGGCTTTCTCCCGTCACAGAGGAAAATGCTCGCTGTCACTGAGTCTGAGATCAAAAGAAGTATGAAAAGGTAAACATCTTTATAGCCTCTGTAAAATTCTCCATCATGTTTCCTTGATTGTAAAATGTGAAGTTATTTACGATAATCTTTTTAGTGTCATAGCTCCTAAGCTAAGATTGTCATCAGATGTTTTTGCTTACACTTGCATTTTACGCACTGCAGAGGCTAAAATATCGAGGATCAAATAACCGAGACAGTTCACTCTTTATGCTTAATACTGCGCATATATGCCATTATTTTGCATTACATTGCTGCAGAATCGCATTTATGTTAAATTGTACTAATACAAAATTTTTATGTAATTGCATTTGTATGTGCTCAGTCAGAGTTGTGCAAAACGTTTTCGATGAGGTGCATAAGATGTTCAAATATTAGTCAGGCCTTAGTATTCTTTATGTCAAACTCAATTTTTCATTTTTTTTCTATTTCCATTTCTCTTTTTTCTTGTATAAAATGTTTAATGTTATTGTTTATAGGCAAGGACGTATAAGCTTTGCCAGTTCTAGGTTTAAGTTTCTGGCTTAGACTAGAGAACATCAGGAAGCAGAAAACTGAGATATGTTTCCTTTTTGTACTTTTTTCTTGCTACCACAAGGCATGTTGGATTTTTCTTTAAAGAAAATTCTTATTAATAATTAAACAACAATAATTAAACCATTTTCTTAAAATGTCTGTTAGTTTCAGGGTCAATATGTGTAATAAGTTAATCTTAATAACTTTTTCAGTAAACATTGAACCACTCTGGCCATCGACTTTTATGGATTTTTACATTTTTGCCTTCCATGTATTTGACTTTGACACCCCTGCATAGATGGTGCCAAAAGGTAATTTGAGGATTTCCTTTGTCAAGCAGAATTCAAACCACTCGTACCATAGATTAATTGATTGCTCTCTCTCTTTTCTTGAGTTATTCCAACCGACAGCAGGCTTCTCTTCAAATAGATTATATTCCATACCTGGATTTCATGGCTGGCAAGGTTAGTAAGCATTATTTATGTTTCCCTACCACATGTAAAGGGACGACGCAAACACAATAATGGATTTTGTACTAACAGGTGGGGGCTCAACCAAACCTTCTTAGACTGCTGCTGACAGATCCTGCGCTCTGGATCAGTGTCTTCTTTGGACCCTGCACTCCCTATCAATACCGTCTCAGTGGTCGTGGGCAGTGGGCCGGTGCCCGTCAAGCCATCCTCACTCAGTGGGAGAGGATGGCACAGCCTTTCAGAACCAGAGAAGTAACAGAACCAGAGACCGGGTCTTTCCTTGTTTCACCTTGGATGCTCGCATTCGGAGGAACCCTAATTGTGGCAGTGCTTCTGTCTAAAAAACAGATGCCCCATTTCTGCAGGGTGTGGCTCAGGTTGTGAAAAAGTCTAACATTTTCCTCAAGCACTATTGTTTCCCAGGTTAACTACAACAATGTGATGAGATTTGAGTCATGTGATCTGCAGTGATTTATGTCACAATAAGATGTATCTAACATAACCACCAGTGTCTTTGGCACTGGCCAGTTACTTATTCTGATTATGTATTAATGAGTTGTTTATAATTGTACTGGTTATAAAGCCATAATTATCTACAGTTATACTACTACTCTCATATCCCTGTGCAATTATGAGATGAGATGAGATGAGATGAGATGAGATGAGATGAGATGAGATGAGATGAGATGAGATGACAACAACTTTATTAATCCCGAAGAAAATTGTTGTGCCAGAATTAAAAGCAGAGAAGATGACAATGTGGCGTGGTTGAAATCCCCCAGAGATGGCTATGAAGGCACTGGGGTGCTGAGTCTGGAGTCTTGCGACCGTTGAGCTGATGACGTCATTAGCCCGCGGTGCAACGGCCGTGCGAGTGTTGTTAACTCCTCCAACTTGTTGCCCAGCGATCTCACGTTTCCCATCACAATGGAGGGGAGATACGGTCTGTATCTCCTCTTCCGCAGCTCCCGTCTCCTCCCCGCTCGGCAGCCCCGGTATTCCCTCCGTAGCTCCTTAGGGATTTCGTGCCTTTCCTCCATCCCGCCGCTGCATCTCAGCTCCATCAGCTGATCCCGGGTGTAAACAATGGAGCCGTTGCGCTGCTCCGCCAGGACCGGGATGTGGCTCGAAAAAAGTGCTCCAAGCACCGCGAAAACAAGAAATAGCGAATGGAGCAACATCTCATGTTTTGGTAAATTCAATTAACTTAATAGTTACTAAAGCAAGAAGAAGTAATAGAAAAATAGAAGTAGAGAATTTAGGAAAAAGAGATACTAAGGTGAAGAGAAACTCTGGCAGGCAGCCGCCCAAGACAGCGCCGGAAGTAGTATTCCTGATATGTAATATATATATATATATACACTGCTCAAAAAAATAAAGGGAACACTTAAAAAACACATCCTAGATCTAAATGAATGAAATGTTCTTATGAAATACTTTGCTCTTTACACAGTTGAATGTGCTGACAACAAAATCACACAAAAATGATCAATGGAAATCAATTGTATCAACCCATGGAGGTCTGGATTAGGAATCACACTCAAAATTAAAGTGTAAAAACAAACTCCAGGCTGATCCAACTTTGATGTAATGTCCTTAAAACAAGTCAAAATGAATCTGTGTTGCTTCCTGAGTGGACACTATGATTTCACAGAAGTGTGATTGACTTGGAGTTACATTGTGTTGTTCAAGTGTTCCCTTTATTTTTTTGAGCAGTATATATATATATATATATATATATATATATAAAAGTAGTATTCCTGATATGTGATCTGCAAAACTGAAAAGATTTCATACAAATATATGAAGCGGGAGAGAGGATTGAGACATTTTTAATTTTTCTTCATTTCAAAGAATTCTCCATGTTAGTCCAAATGGGACATGTCACTTGGGTTTTGTGTCATCAAATTTGGAAATTACTTTGTGGATTGTACAGAGGTGAAATATCTTGAGTATCTAAGCCTGACAGTGGCCCAGTGTACACTCGCTGAATTACACTTTGCAGCAAGTATTAATATTCTAACTTGGAGTGATGGTGTCATTACTTAGGACATTTTAAAACTGCACTGCCCTCCTGTGGTAATGATAAACAAGCATCCAATGGCTACCAACAGCCTGCAATGATGCTTTCAGTTCAAAGACTCCAATGCTGGCAAACAAGTCAATACTAATCATCCAGACAAACATAAGCAATGACAAAAATACAGCATGTTACCTTTCTGAAAATATGTACATTATGTAGAAGGGAATCTAAGCTAAAATAAAACTGGAGATGCTGAGTATTGCTAGTAACGGGGTGTAAAGAATGATGGGGACCTGCAGATTTCAAGGCACCTGGATATTATTGTCTGTGGGACTTTAAACTCAATATAAATTATATTGACACCTTGTCACCCAACAGAACAGGGAGACTTTTTACCTAAAAACCTGCACTGATTTTCTGTTATTTTTGAGAAAAATTTCCTCAGGAAATTCTTTGTTAAGTTACAACTACTTCTACTCAAACATTTGACATTAGACATTTCCCTAAACAACAGGTCGTTTGGCCAATATACTTGAGTCTTTCTCTCTTAGTTTTCCAGGAGTTACAAAGTTAAAAACCCAGGGACAGACTTTGACATATCAGGCTCGCTTAACGTCCTGCAGGAAATTATATGAAATCACGATCATTATTACAGTTAACAGTGATGTGATTCTTTGAGATCATCTTGAGGAAAGTAGTAAATACTCATTACTCTGATCGTTATTCATTATACAGGGAAACATGACTTTAAATCCACCTCCTTCAAAAGACAGCAGACATTTGTAAACTCCTGTGAAGAGTTGCCGTTTGTTCTACAAAACATCCACGAAAACATTCAATGCGGACAAGAAGTAGATGTGTTTAATTTCCATTTCCACAGCAAAAAAAAAAAAATAGTTTCTCAGAAGCACAATTTAAAGCGTCTGAATCAGAAACTTTCAACTTTAAAAATCCAGATTTCTTCCACCGCCCTTTTCTAAAATTAAAAGTGATATTCACCTTAACACAGGAAAGGACATCCAGGAGAACACAGGGCTTAAAATTGTTTATTTAAGCTGAAAATAGAATTCATAGAACATCATACTTAAAGTCTTACAAGTGCTTCGGACATGTTGAGAGAATTCCCTGAAATGGAAACTGCAACATGGAGACGTACCCTCATCTTCCTTACCAACAAGATCCAGAATCACAAAAGTAAATTTCTAGTTCAACAAACTTTAAGAATATGCAGACTTTTTCATTTTTAACCAACCAAAGACAATCAAATAAATGAAACAAGTTTCTCTTAATACCCTTTCTATAACTGATACGCTATAAATTAGGTCATCATTTGTTTTGTTCATGAAACTAGGATGCTGTTGAAAATATTTCTTTAAACACTGTCACATAAGCCCAACAAATGTTAACTGCACTAAAGTACAATGGCAACATCATTGGTGTTTGAAAGGCTTGATGTCTTACGGGCTGCTATTATTAAATGTACAAAAAAATGTGCCAGATTTACAAAAGGCAAGTGTTTAGGTATGTACCCCAAACAAACACAAACACAAACATGTAAAATGAAATGTTTGCATGTAAATTTCAGAATTTATTGAAAGTGTCTGTGTATTTATACAAGCAAAATTAATGATACGTAGAACAATATCAACTGCTGTTGAAAAATGCATGCAGAATGCGTGTCTGTTTTATTTTATGTAATTTATATGCGCCCTCCTTTATCCAGACACCGTGAACGTAGCAAAAGCGCTGCAAAAAGTTGCCATGGTTTCCTAAGTGAAGGTAATTATTCCACAACTGCTGTTGCTTTATGACGTTTTATCTCTTGATCTTTGATCGACATCATGCAAGTGTCAAAACGAAGGACACGAAGGGGCGAGGAGGCAGAGGATCATCACCCAGGACAGGCAGCGAAGGACCAGTTACCGAATCATCATAAACACAGCAGGTGAGCGGTTACACATGTGTCATAAAGTTTATTGCGGCTTTATACGCGCTGTGCTGATGTTTATAACACATTAATTAGAACTTCATTTGGCCCGACAACGACTCAGATTTATTTTCTTATTTTTATTATTATTATCAATTGTTTTATTTTATGCAGATGGTTTTTTTGGGGGGATGATTTCTGTCTTCTGACCACTAGAAAAATACAAAAATACAATTTCCTGCAGGTTTTGGATGTGGACACGCGAATCGGTGCACAGAAGTGAACGAGAATGTGAACGCAACATGCACGACTTAAACAAAGATGCTCAAAAACTTGTGGTTTCTTCACCTTCTGAAAACGAAACATGTCACCAACAAAAAAAAAACAGTAATAACAATAATAATAATAATTAATCGTCCAATCACCCTGTGTGATGATTTGTTTTTAACTACTCGGACGCTGGTAAGGTATCCTGTCAAAGATAACATTCAAAGTTAAAAATATCTTAAAACCCTCAACCCTCAACGCTGCGAGTGACATAGACGCAAGGCACGTCCGCCATGCCAATTACGTCAGCAAACGTCAACAGGAAGATTAGATGACTAATCAACGACATGGCTTTGGAAAAATCCTTTTATTACGTGTATACATATAAAATTGCAAAGTAATTTGTGACCATCCATCACCAGTTCCTTCAATAATCACTATTGTGATTAAAAAAAAAAACAAATTATTGCGTCTAAAAAAACAAACATTTTTACATAATTTTTACTGTTTTAACAGTGCATATGTGCCTTTTAACTAGTTTTCTTCTGTGTGACAAAGGAGACAAAAAGCATGGAAAAGGACTTCGAGCTGGTCATCTCTGAGATGGAGTGGCAGGATGTCTTGTCCACTCTGCATGACATCATAGCTGATATACCTAACACTTACCCCGCTGCTGCTGAGCCACAATTTCCCTCCAACTTTGACCCCGGAGCCACAGTGAGTCATTACGGTGACCCATGTTTCACTCCAGAAGCAAGCTTTAATAACTCCAACATCAACCCCAGCCTGAACCACAGTCAGCAGCCAGATGCTTTCGTCCATGCCCAGGTAAATGGGAAATAGACTCAGGCCCATGATGGCATGAATTGTGAAAAAAATTCTGAAAACTTTCTTATTCGTGTGTTGCCGAATGGCTAGTGTCACCATTCAGTTCTTGGAGGCTTTGCACACTTTATGCAAGACTCAGAGGACAGATCAGGAGACAATGCTTAGCCTAGTGAAACTAATGATCAGTTGGGTATAACAAGAAAAAAAGAAAAGACAACTGTAAAATAATCTTTGATATTTTGCCCACTAAAACTCTGGTCTCAACTCGGTGCTTTGCTTTAATGTTTACATTTCATTCTGCACTTTTTTTAACTTGTGTATCCAATGCTGTCATATAATGCCTGTTAACTATGGTGTGTCTTGACTAACATACCTATTTCTCTTCTACTAACACCCTATCAAACCCTCTGGCTTCACTGTGGACAGCAAAGTAAGAATTTCATTGTACAAGAAAACACATTTATTGACTGTACCCATGACAGCAAAAACTATAAATCTCAAATATGAAATTGCATTATGATATGCAAAATAATTTTTGTTGTGTAAGTTAATAAAAAAACTCAAATGTATCCTGTGGCAACCTATGGTTAAGATCATCAAATAAAAGATGAATATCGGTTTTTAAAATGGTATATCTTGTGTGCGTACCACATATATAAACCTGTCCTCTCTTCTTAGCACCTGCAGTTACAGATGCCAACACTTCCAGCACCACCAGTCAGTCATATGATTCCTCATCACTTGGTAGGAACCTTTTCAATACTACAGTGCTGAGGGTGGTTGGAATGAGCTAGTTGTCAAAACATAGCATCATATTAATATAAATATGTTTGATTACTTGTGGTCATCAGAAGAAATTATGTGGATAAATGTTATCCTACTTTTACATTTGTCCAATTAGTTTTGATTTTTTTAATCATTCGGACATAGTTTCCTTATCTAATCTAGCATCGCTGAGTTTTCAGAATCTATGCAATATGATCAATTAATTATTCTATTATATGATCTTTTAAATTATTTCACAAATGTTATATTCGTCTTGCTGAAACAGTACTGACAAGTCATCAAATAGTGAAAAATTCAGTTGACTTGATGCTAATACAGTACAGTGTGATAAAATTCCTCCACCACAAAAAACAAAAACCCGTTGGTCAAGAATCAGTCTCAGTTCAAAAGCAAACATTTCAAACAGCAATGCTGAGATGAAATGTTTTCAGAAATCGATGTTTTTCTCCAGTATTTCACTGATAATTTTGGTCATGAATCCTTTAAAATGTATCACACTAAATACCTTTTCTTCAACAGCAAATGCCATTCCAGCAGAACAGAGTTGAACACCTTGCTCCTCCTCCTCCTCCTCACGTGGTACGACCATAATAAGCCACACTTATATCACATGTTTAGCATTTAAGCATCTTCTGTGTTTGTGTTTGATACCAAGTTTAGTTTTTACTACCGTGGGACAATTGTCTGAATGCTTAACTAGACAGAGCTCATTTTGTTCAGTTCAAAACTAGAAAAAACACATAATCGAAAAATGTGAATATACACTGGGAAAAAAGGGAAAAAAAAGGAAAACAGGGTAGAACAGGACACCTAGTGGACCAAAGAACCATTGCACCATTGCATTTTCACAAACTGAGTGATGTTATCTTGCAGATTCATGATCCAGCCATGAAGCCTCCTGGGGCCATGAATATGTATCCAGTTGGTTTTATGTAGGTAACACACACATTCACATGCCCAAACTATTCTGAGCCTGTTTACATCTTCAAAAATACACTTCCCTCTAGATATAGTTTATGTATGTCTTTATGTAGGAATGGAGAAATGATTTATGGGATTGGAGGTCCCCCCATCTTTGTTGGCCCTCCACCTCAAGAAAAGTAAGAATTTTCTGCACTATTTTGCACAAAAGATTATTGTAATTCTATTTACACAAAGGCTGATAATGTATTCTGATGTACGGTAATGTGTTTTTGTATTATTGCAGTTTCAAGAAAGAGCATAATGTCCAGGACCGTCCATATGTGAAGAGGCCACCAAATGCATTCCTGCTTTTTTTGAAGGAGCAGAGGCCAAACATTGTGGCAGAACTCAAAACATCAAATAACGCTGTTGTCAATGCAACGCTCGGACAGCGGGTATGTTTGTACGGTGGTGTGAAAAGTCCATCATTTCTAGCAAAAAAGTTTGGAACAAATGCTCTTTCTTATCCATTGTGTAGTCTAGACAATGAATTTCAATCTTGACTTAAAACAAGTGGTTAATAAGAGAACAGCCACACATTTAGAGTTTTGGGCCTTGAAGGGCTGAAATTTACTAAACCTACAAAATATCGATCTCTACATCTGACAATGCATCTGCTACTGCTGGTTCATGATCACTCGTGTTGATGTGCTCTCACTAACACAGTGGAAGTCGATGACAAGGGAGGAGCAGTCTAAATACTATGACCAGGCCGAAAAAGCACGTCGTCTCCATGCCCAGCAGCACCCCGACTGGACAGGCCGGGACAACTATGTGAGACCATCCTGTTGACTTCATGCAAAAATGCACTAACATTTACACTCACACTCATCTATATCACAAGTTTTACTTTAACCAGCAGATATTAATTTGTAATTCCGATGTGTTTGTGTCTGTAGGGGAAAAGAAGATACAAGAGGAGGAGCAAAGGCACCATGAATTATTTCCCAGTTATTGCTGCAAAATAGATTGCAAATTGCAAATAGAATGCAAATGAATGTATTGTTTTTCTGAGTTAGCAAAAAAATACTGTATGATATATATATTCCACAGTATCTAACACTATTGTATTATATATTTAACATCTTAATTATCTATTTTGACATAAATCAAGACTGACTGAAACTAAATTAAGTTACTTTGTATTTCACTGAACACAAGAACAGGGACACCATCCACCCGTCTGCCAGCCTTGTTGATATCAAATTTCAATACTGGTTACAAGCAAAGACCACCAACATAGCAAAATTTTCCTGATCAATTTTTCAATCATGTAATTATATTGTGGCATACGTTTTAAAATTTATTGCAGTTTTGATTTTAATGTAAAGGGGGATGTTACACTTGCAGAAAGTCTGCAAATACACTACTACAAAACCCTAACCAATGTAATTCTTAAGATTTTTCAAAAAAAAAATATATTAACTGGGATATTTGGCTTGATTGGCTGGATGTTGTTCCTCACACCCTTGTTTCCAATAACTTAGCAAAACTGAAATTTCATCTGTCTGGCAAAGTGATTTACCTCATTTTGTAGAATATCTAGCTTTACATAGAGCAGCATCACAACAAAAATCTCCGAAATACTATCTATGTGACGGAAATAGAACTTCAATGAATATAAAGATTGTAATATGTGTTCATACTAATAAATTGTTGTCAGTCTGGCAGGGCACCTGCTTCTTAGGTGAAGGCAGTGACATGGACTGCAGTTCAGGGATGGGCCTTCACCCATAAAGCTGGCTCTTAGGGCGTGAAATGTCATCTCTCTGGGGGGGAAGGCACCTGAGCTGCTGCGCAAGGCTGAAAAAGTCCGACTAGATAGTCGTAATTTTGCTGCGCAAGACTCAACTCACAGCATGGGGTCTGGAACCAGGCCTCTCGAGAGGGGCTGGACTCTTTTTAACTCTGGAGTTGCCCCTCCAGAGTTAAAAAGAACTGTGAGAGGGGCCAGGCAGATGTGGGCATATTAATTGCCCCCTGACTCGGCGCCTGTACGTTGGGGGTTCAACCCGGTGGATGAGAGGGTAGCCTCCCTCCACCTTCAGGTTTGGGGACGGGTTCTGAATGTTGTTTGTATCTAGCGCACCCAACAACAGCTCAGTATACCCACCCTTCGTGCGGTCCCTGAAGGAGCTGCCAGAGAGCGCTCCTACCACAGACTCCCTCGTCCTACAGGGAGATTTTAATGCTCACGTGGGCAATGGCAGTGCGACTTGGAAGGGCGTGATCAGGAGGAACGTTTGGTGGCCGCAGGATCGAGTCTCTGCTTTTTACAGATGATGTGGTACTGTTGGCTTCATCCAGCCATGATCTCCAGCTCTCGCTGGAGTGGTTCACTGCCGGGATGAGGATTGGCACCTCCAAATCCAAAATCATGGTGCTCAACCGGAAATGATTGGAATGCCCACTCCCGAGTCGGGGTAGAGGTCCTGCCCCAAGTGGAGGTGTTGAAGTATCTTGGGGTTTTGTTCACAAGTGAGGGGAAAACGGAGCGCGAGATCAACAGGCGGATCAGTGTGGTATCTGCACCAATCGTTCTGTCACGGTGAAGAGGGATTTGAGCCAGAAGGCGAAGCTCTCCATTTACCGGTCAATCTACTTTCCCATTCTCACCTATGGTCACGAACTGTGGGTAGTAACGGGCTCGTGGATATAAGCACCCGAAATTATATTTCTCCACAGGGTGGCTTGACTCTCCCTCAGAGATAAGAGAAATTTGGTCATTTGGGAGGTGCAGCTCCGCATAGAGAGGAGTCAGATGAGGTGGCCTCGGGGATCTGGTCAGGATGCCTCCTGGACGCCTCCCAGGGGAGATATTCTGGGCATGACCATCTGGGAGGAGACCAGGGGGAAGACCCAGGACACGCTGGAGAGATTATGTCTCCAGGCTGGCCTGGGAACACCGGAGTGA
Source organism: Fistularia commersonii (assembly GCF_037954325.1). Lineage (NCBI taxonomy): Eukaryota > Metazoa > Chordata > Actinopteri > Syngnathiformes > Fistulariidae > Fistularia > Fistularia commersonii. The sequence goes on along the minus strand of NC_141299.1, from coordinate 6,212,197 downwards.
CGTCTGGCCCTCACTGCTCTGGCTGCTGCCCCCCGCAACCCAAGTCCAGATAAGAGGGGGAAGATGGGTGGATGGATAAGGTTTAAGTTATGTACTGTATACTTTATTATTTTGTATAAAGAGTTAGTCTTAAAAGTTTTATGTATCTGGCAGGATGATGCGTTTGTAGTTCTCCTTGAACCCCCATAGAGAAAATATAATTACCGGTCGGTAATAAAAATGAAAGAAAAATTGATCCATTAACACAGAAAATGCAACAAGAATTTCTATAGCAAAAGAAAGGTTTGGTTAGCTCTTAAAAAAATTAATACAGAGTCTGAAAAGTAAACAGCTGAAATCAGTAAGATGTATTTAAAAGTCCCACATTATTTCCTTTGAGTCATTTGTACACACTTCATTTAGGGTTTGCTCTCTGACTATAGCTCCTCTCTAATGCTGGAATTGCTTAGCAGCTCTATGGCTTTTTTCTTTGCTTGATGAAAACTATGTAATGTCTCACTCAGCACTGTATACAAAACTTTATTTTCACATGTCTTGAGCACCCAGAATGAATCAGCTCAATCAATCCCTCCTCACTGTCAGTGTGTTATAACAAAGTAAACAGATTCAAATGTGGAATCTCATGGAAAGGTGAAAGGTATGGCGCATTAAAGGTTTGATGATTACTTTGTGCTGTTATTCTTTGCATAGGTTAGTTAAACTTAAGATTGAGTTTCTCTGTGCTTGATGAACCCTTGTGTGTTGCATTGATCTGCAGGTAAAAAAGTGCACACTTAAATCCTAGAAGATCATTTGTGAACTATCTTTTCTTTTTTTATTGTTAAGTAACAGCAATTTGTAATTATGAGGATACAGTAATAAAAATGAAGCACATGAACTAATTGTTGTATATTGCTTGTTTTAGATTCAAATTGACTTGGTGAATTGCTCCCCCATGTTAGACCATATCTATGATATATCAGTGATGATGATATCTGTTCATTTAGCCAAACCTTTAGACTTTTAAATGATAATTGCTCTCCCAAATTGCGCTGGCAAATGATAAATGAAATAAAACGAGTGGACCCTTTTGCAGTGTACGTTTATTCTAAAATAAAAGTGAAAATTGGTTGCAGCTAAATCAAAATCATATCTTTAAAACAATTTAAGAAAAACAAAGTTGCGCCGGTAAATGATAAATGAAATAAAACGAGTGGACCCTTTTGCAGCATACGTTTATTCTAAAATAAAAGTGAAAATTGGTTCCAGCTAAATCAAATTTCAACTTTAAAACAATTTAAGAAAAACATTTAAGAAAAACACTTTCTTTTAGGCCTTCAACTAAAAGACTTAACGTTTTGTACTGTTCCACCAAGCATTCCCCTTCTCCCTTTTAAAGTGGTACACTCCACCTCTAATTTGATTTGTTTTGTGTCGCGTCCGGTGAGAACGTCAAGTCTGCCCGAATTTTCATCAATTTAGTTCCCAAACACATGTTACAAGCTTTAGACGTCACGAAACTGTAAGTATATTAAGTGCTTGTTGACAGAGTTTTTAATAGAGTTTAGCCTTTGCTAAGGAATTTAGTCATCAAGGAGATGGGTCACGTAGAGGTGTCGGCGTTTAAGAGGGAAACAATAGGGTGGTGCACTATCTACCTCCACAACATTGAAAATGTATGTTTTCATAACTTGCATTTATGTTTCAGGCTGTTTGAGAATCATGCTCCGTGTGGAAAATTTATTTTAACCTGAATTCAGAAGATGAATACTAATCATCAAATTGATATTCCTCAATTTAGCGTTTTATTGGAACCCCCAACCTTCGACACAGTGGTATAACACCCACAGAAAAGCCACATAAACACATAAATGTGTGAAAATTACTCTATTAACAACACATATAAGCACCAGTATAAGAATCTTTGAAAAAGATGACCATAATTAGCTGAACTAGGCTTTGCCACACCAAATAAGTTTCTTTTCATCCATCAAGTCATCCATTATACCTCCCTTGAAGCCTAATGGAATTCTACTAAGGTAAGGGGAGATAATAAAGCACATCAGACAGTACTTCTAGATCTGTACATCCTGCTGGAAAAAGAATGCAGAAGTTAATGTTGAAACCACTTTCCTTACAGTCAGAGCCGGTAAAGTTACTAATTAGAAAGCTCTCATTCCCTCTCCTCAAACTTTATGTCATCCACAGGAGCACAACTGCCTGAAAAGCACTGAAAAAGCCATACTACATGGTGGTCACATTAGGAACTGACCCATTTTCCTGTGTTGCCTGATATTTCAATGTCATGAATTTTGTATTGGGAAGATATGTGAAAAGGCAAGCGGTTTGGTCCATTTATCATCATAGACTGAATCCAGGAAATAGTGTGGAAAACAATGATCTCCTCCAATAGCATATCTCCCTCTTGCCAGTTTAGCCCTCAATATTCTTGCCTGTTCAACAGAACTTTATATTTCATCATTGCTTAATATTGTCCAAAGATGAACAATCACCTTCCTAGTACTGATACCTAATCCTTGTTGATGGGTTTGCCAAAGTTTAGGCCAGCTATCACAAACCCCTCAGGCTACTCTTTAACCGAGGTTCAAATTTCAAAGGTGGTGAGTGGAATGCAAGACTTCTAATCACTTCAGCTAAACACAGTCCGCCCCCCAACAGATGAGTTTCCCATTTCCTTGACGCAGTGCTTCTTTACGAGGAGAATTAAGAGAAAAAACTTGGACAGCTCATTTTTGTATTTGTGAAGATTCCCACCAGGAATCTGGATTCTACTGCTGGATTCTACTGCTGTCAACAATAAGGAGACAGGCAGAGAATTTTAGTTCAAGTTTCCTTTTTCCTCAGGTATTTACTCTGTACTTCATCTCCAGCATGGTCCAAACAGTGGCAGTAATCGGTGCAGGACCTGCAGGTCTGACCAGCATCAAGGCCTGTTTGGATGAAGGTCTGGAGCCTGTCTGCTTTGAGAGCAGTCATGATATTGGTGGGCTATGGAGATTTAAGGTAATTTTCACATTTTTATAATACACTTTTTGTTTATGGTTGGTGACACATTTGCTACAATATCATTTTCAGTAATATTTGTTTAAAATGTACATAACTTTTCTGTTTAAGCACTGCTATTTTGAATGTATTGCTGATTCGCTGTATGATGTACTTTTTTGGAATGGTGATGGGGTGAGGTTATAACTGCACGCGACAAGCAGAATAATTGCTTTTGAATGCTATTTTTAACAATAGATTTACCTACCTACCTCAGCGTATTTACATGTAATAAAGCAAAAGGTTACATCACCTTTTGGCACTCAAATTGATTACTATATACTGTTTATATACTATACACACATGATTATATATTTTTTTCACATATCTATATTCTAACTTGTTTGAAATTACATTGACATTGCAAGTTGCAATTACACACACTTACACACTTACACACACACACACACACACACACACATATATATATATATAGATATACTATGGCATGTAGTTCTTGTACTGATTATTTTCTTTAACTAATCTGGTCCCCATTTGCCCAAATGTCATCACCTGTTTCTTTTTGGCTCAAAAACAAACAAAGAATCTCTTGACAATGCCATTCATAGTAATATATTTTTGTATACAGTATGTGCTAGAATAGCCCTGATTTTATGGACATATTTCGTATGTGTAGCAAACTGTTGTGACACCAAATCATATTTATTTGTAATAAATGTGAATGTGAACAATGACAAACTTATGTATCTGTCACAATCCCTGTTAGGAGAAACCAGAGTCTGGCAGAGCCAACATCTATCAGTCAGTGATCATCAACAGCTCCAAAGAAATGATGTCTTTCAGTGACTTTCCTCCTCCAGCTGAGTTCGCCAACAACATGCACCACTCAGAAGTACTACAATATCTGCGTCTCTACGCCCAAACCTTTGGACTACTACAGCACATCCGTTTCCATGTTAGTGGCTCTTTAGTTTGTTCACATACTTTTCAACTTTTCTCTCTATTGCAAGAATGATAAAATACTTCTAGGAGTTACACAAGAATACAGAAAACATTTTTGTTAAAGTTTGATCATGCTTTTGAAATAATCAAAATCAATAATTATTCAAATTCCTGTCAATCTTGTTAATATGTTTCATGTGTAAGCTAAATGTAGTTTAATTTAAATGTATACAGTTGTGGAGCTGTTTGAAAACTGACCAGTTAATGCCCAACAATGTTTGTTTAAGTCATGACTTCCAATGACATAATCACAAAGGATTTGTCAGTTTTGCTGCTGGTTCTTCAGCATGTAGGTAAAAATGTTGTACTATGAAATGTTATACAATATTACACAATATGTGCTTGTTTGGCTCAGACTGCCGTGATCAATGTGACTCCGAGTCCAGATTTTGCTGCAACTGGCAAGTGGGAGGTGGAAACTGAGAGGAGCAATGGTCAGAGAGAGTGTCATGTATTTGATGCAGTGATGGTTTGTACCGGACACTTCACCCAGCCTAACCTACCCCTGAGAGACTTCCCAGGTACCTAGATTCACGATTTAAACTTAATTTAAGCAGGATAAACTCAACAAAGTATCATAACTCTAAAGTCACTAATTGCATGTGTATCAGTCCCTCGATGAAAAATACATTGATGTGTTACATATCACACAATTTCAGGTATAGAGAGCTTTGAAGGCAAGTATTTCCACAGTTGGGAGTACCGCAATGCTGAAGGTCTGCAGGGCAAAAGAGTGCTGGTTATTGGAATTGGAAACTCTGGAGGTGATATTGCCGTGGACATCAGTAGAGTTGCGGAGAAGGTAATTCTCCTAATGATCTTATTTGGTCTCTCTTCATTGCCAAGTATTGCTGTTCTGTGTTCTTTTAAGTCTAAGTTTGTAGTCTTAATAGCATCCTCAGACTTCGTCTCAACTCTCATATTAACAAAGTGGTGACAACAACGTTTCTTCACCTCGGAAAAATAGGTAGTGTAATAGGTAGCCAAGCTGATTTCTTAAATTTCCTTTTTACAACTTTTCCCCACAAAAAAATGAAAACAAAGAGACAGTCTGTCTCCAAATTGTGCTGCTCTTCTCATAACCACGACTAAGAGAGACTATTATTCTGATTCTTAAATCAGAGAGTGAAGCTCAAGTGTTGCCACGGCCAATTTAGACTTCACTGAGCAGTAGACAAAATGGAAGGAGACAATGTAACTGTTGCATATCATAATTTTTTGACCACAACCATCTGAAACAATAAAGACAATCAATCTTTCCCCAATTTTTTCCCCTCACTCTTAAGGCTTTCGTAGTGGCTTTCCAGAAGCAGGCATTAAAATCCTGGCCCTGGAATTCCGCACTTTGTGAAATAGAGAAAGGTCGGACTTATGCTATTTCCAAGAGATATATGGGTTCCTTGGTCCACTGAGTCGGAACTCTTGGCTTTTTTTGGTAATGGATTGATCATCGTCAAACTCTCAGATAACCAGAGAACTAGCATCACTAGGGGGAGCTTCAGAGCTAAATATAGAGTTCTTTTTTATACTGTTATTATATGTTATTATACTGTTATTTCTAAAAAATAAAAGTTAGGATTGGCTGTGCAAGGAACAAGGAAACTTTGTCAAAAAGGTTTCAAATTTCCTTTTTTTCACTGCAAAATATCACAGGAACCAATTTTGTAATGTCAGTTTTATCCCCAACATTATGCATCTTTAGCTTTTATGTTTTGCTTATTTGTGGAAAGGTATATTGAGCTGCATTAATTGTATAAAAGCAACGACACAGTTAAACTGCACTTGTGTCAAAAGCAGTGTGAAATTGCTCAGAACACAAATCTTAACACCTTAAAACCTTAATCTTCACACCCGATGCAGGTGTACCTCAGTACCAGAAGTGGAGCTTGGGTCGTCAGCCGAGTTGGACCTGGGGGCCTCCCAACTGATCTGGTTTGGAGTTCTCGAATGGATTTGATTATCCGTCAGCTTTTCCCATCCTGGCTAAATAAGAAGTTGGAAAAGAACCTGAACCAAGCCTTTGACCACAGTTTATATGGATTAAAACCAATGCATGGGTAAGGCAAAAAGTCAAACATAGCTGGATCAGCAAAATATGTTTGTTTGTTTTCTGATAAAGACTGAAACTGTAATGTAGGAAACTGTGTTGAGGATCAGTTAGAAATGGTTACCTCAGGTACTTTGTCCCCGACAGCACATTCTGACTTTATTGGCAGGATTGTTCAGTACATATCAACATAAAAGACAGAGAGGACTTACAGGTCACGGCAGGTAGCTGTACACCTCACATGTTCGTGTTCTACAGTGTTTTCTGGTCACTGACAAATAGGTATACTATGTATAAAAATTACCCTTTTCAGTACAACTCTAAATGACATCGCCTTTGACCCTGACACAGTGAATGCCTGTTCAGTTTATCAGTAACATTGTCATAGCAACATACAGCATCAGGTCCTGTTTCTAAAGCTCTGTGGTTTATAGTGTGGTGATAAAATCAGTTTGGGTTTGATTTCACATTATTGTTCCCAGTTGGTGATACAGGTCATTCGGACAGTGAACAAAGGAGACATACAAGTGTACACGATCCCTCATAAGAGCTTGAGTATTATTCCAAACAAGATTACTTTGCTTCACGAATTTTTCCTAAAGTTGAGACTACTTCTCTAACCTCTAACTACACATTTATGAAAATGAAATCATGCAAAGGAAGCAGAACGAGTCAATGTAAAATTGAACTGTGTCTATCTAATGCATGGCAATTGAATTATTTTAATGAAATCTTCAATATCTTACCTTGTTTTGATGTTTGAGAAGTTTATGTATAATTGACTTATTCAACTGCCCTGTTGGCAGGTTTTTCACCCAGATTCCTGTGGTAAATGATGATTTGCCAGCTCGTGTCATCTCTGGTCGTGTTCAGGTCAAACCCAATGTAGAACGCTTCTCTGGCTCCACTGTTGTCTTTGAAGATCGAAGCATTATAGACAAGGTAGGTTTTATGATTTGTCAGACTCAGCGCCAACCAATGGACACTAGTCATGAAAAATTGTCTCACACTAAAAAAATCCAATCTGATTTATAGTTATATTTTGTCACTCAGTGATTTCACATAATAATTGCTGGGTATTATTTGTTCCGTACAGGTGGATGTTGTTGTGTTTGCCACAGGGTACAACTACAGCTTCCCTTTCCTGCCTTCAACCCTACAGACTAAGTGTGGTTACAGGCTAAATCTGTACAAGCACATCTTCCCTCCAGGTCTAAAAAGGCCTACACTGGCAGTTGTGGGGTTCATCCATGCCCTTGGGGCCATCAACCCTCTAGCTGAGATGCAGGCTCGCTGGGCTACAAGGGTTTTCAAAGGTGTGTCAGTTTTTGTTTGACATTCAAAATACCTAAAGTGCTGATTTAAGTATGACTTCTTTGTATTCCTCTATTGCCAAGAGAGATTTCATTGACAAAAGAGGTTGTTTTTTTATTGCTGTTTCAACAGACCAATAATATAACTTCTTCTGAGACAATATAAAATATGATCTTTTTAATACAGCAAATTCAAATATCATAAAATCTCCAAGAAGTAGGTGTATCAGTATCTAAGTCTACGATAAAGAGAAGACCTCATGAGAGTAAATACAAAGGATTCACCACAATGTGCAAACCATCATCAGCCTCAAAAATAGAAAGGCCAGAATTGACTTTGCCAAAAACCACCTGAAGAAGCCAGCCCATCTCTGGTACAGTATTCTTTGGACATATGAGATGAAGATCAACCTGTACCAGAATGATGGCAAGAAGAAAGTTTAGAGAAGAATTGGGACAGTTCATGATCCAAAACACACCACATCATCTGTAAGGCATGGTGGAGGCAGTATGATGGCATGGGCATGCATGGCTTCCAATGGCACTGAGTCACTTGTGTTTATTGATGATGTGACCAAAGACAGAAACAGCCAGATGAATTCTGAGGTGTATCTCCTCAGATTCAGCCAAATGTGGCAAAGTTGATTGGACAGCACTTCATAGTACAAATGGACAATGATCCAAAACATACTGCAAAAACAACCCAGGTGCTTTTGCAGTAGAAGTGGAATAAAGAAGTGGAATATTCTGCAATGGCCAAGTCAATCACCAGATCTCAACCCAATTGCACATGCATTTCACTTGCTCAAGACAAAAGTTATGGCAGAAAGACCCACAAACCAGCAAAAACTGAAGACAGCTGCAGTAAGGGCCTGGCAAAGCATCACAAAGGAGGAAACCCAGCGTTTGGTGACGTCCATGGGTTCCAGACTTTAGCCAATCATTGCCTGCAAAGGATTCTCAACAAAATATTGAAAAGTACCATTTTATTTAGGGTTATGTTTATTTGTCCTTTTGAGACCCTGAAATGAGGAGTGTTTTTATGAAAAATAGCTATAATTCCTACATATTTAATATATTTTTGTTCAACCCATTGAATTCAACCTTAAAGTCTGCACTTCAATTCCTTTGTAGTTGTTTAATTTCAAATCCAATGTCGTGTCATGCACAGCTCAATTTATTTTTAATAATCTATCTACTTATTCTTTTTTCTTTATTTCACTCAATTCCCTTCCATTCCCTTTCCCGTTCAGGTTTGCAAACTCTCCCCTCAGAAGAGACCATGGTGATGGAAATTAAGAAAGATACAGTCATCATGCATCAGAGGTAGTTGTTAATGACTGAATTCTCGAGCCTCTAGCTCTATATTGGATTCAGATAACCCCCACTCTGTAATGAATGGAGATTGTTATCACACTTTTATTTACTGTGGTTATTTATAAAGAGTTGTTAGTCTAAAAGTCCAGGTCAGATGACTATCAAAGTTCATCTATTTGAAATACATTTAAATTGGCTCAGTAAAGGTTAATAACGCTTCTGCTGTCAACAAAGTAAAATTATTAATTTGTAATAACATTAAGTAGATCATTCAGTGAACTGTCAGCGCTCTATCATAATTTTACTGTCTGAGCTAAAGGGCCTCGATAGGCGATCTTGTTGTAAAATGATAACATTGGCTCCTCTTGTCCTTTTCACTTCCATGAATACAGTATCGTAGGAGCTTCTGCAGGGAGTGTCATCACATCTGCCACAGACTGACAGAAATGTGGTTCTCAACAGCAAAACTATGAGTGTAGCTTGGCCATATTCAAACAAATTGCTGCTATAACTATTAAAATACACAAATTCTAACTAAATTTCACATTCTAATGAGAACTTTTCAATATTCAAATAGTCAAATGTCAGCTTTTTTATGAGGTTATGCAAAAACACCTCTCTGGCCGTTGTTGAATAACTTCAAAGTCTTATGAGTCATGAACAGGCAGAGATGCAAACTAAAGCTTGCTGCAGAAAACATAGCTGCAATTTCATTTTAAATGACATGCTGTCTTTAAGCTATTCAGTAGAAACTGCGTGCACAACTCTTTTTGCATATTCTGTTCCCTCTTCCCATAGGTTTGCCTGCTCAGAGCGTAACCCCATCCAGGTGGACTACATCCCCTACATGGACTCATTGGCAGAGAAGATAGGGGTTTTTCCTAAAATGGCTTGGCTCTGGCTAAGGGATCCTAAACTGGCGCTGCAGGTTTTCTTTGGTCCGTGCACGCCGTATCAGTACCGCTTGAATGGACCAGGCCAGTGGGCTGGAGCCCGTCAAGCCATTCTCACACAGTGGGAGCGAGTAGCCACGCCTTTTAGGACCAGAGTGGTTCCAGAACCGACAACTAAACCTTCTTCAAGTCTGAGAACCATTGGGTTTTTTATAGGAGCAGGATTGCTGTACTGCTACCTCTGTGGTAAACTGCCACCCTCCTCCTCTTTCTCTTATCAAACACTCTTCACAATCTCAGGTGTGTGAATATCTAATCTTAACAAGTCCAATTCTAGACATTTTTAAAGGGAGTAGAATAGACATAAAAACCTCTAATGGACTGATTGAATGTTCCTTTTTCCAAGCTTTAGCATTTACAACCACTGAGGTTATCTGTGGTTCTTAATTACTTTAATAATGTGTTGTCATCAAGTTATTCCTGTATTAAAGTCAACCTTTAAAAAATTTGAGTTGCTGATGCCAGTCAGTGTGTAATTTTATTGCTTTTTAATTGACTTCACCCCACCATGACTGCCATGAGCTTCTAACTTGAAATAAATGGATGTATAGTCTGTGCAGGGGATCTGCGGTTGATGTTAATTCGTGCACGTAGTGTTGTATTATGGCAAAGACTGATTTGAAGCATATCAAACTCGGAATACGGTCGTCTACTTTGCATGGACTGCTTTTCCGAGCAAAGGTGCAGAATGTTTGCTTTTCCACGGTGAAATTGGCTTGGGCCATATTGGAGTCCGATCGCCGCCCAACCCTTCGACTTCTCTCCCCGCCCACTTGGTAGCTGCACCCAGGCTGGGACAGCAATGCGCGTCGTTGCCTCACAAGTGCTCAAACGTAAGTTTAAAGAGGGAGAAAAAAAAGTATACCGACGATTGCGCAATACTTTGCAAGAAGAATTTTCGCAGAAAGCCTGTTGACTGCTGAAACTGCAGGTTCGGATTTGTGTTGTTCGATGAAGTGCTCTAGCATGCAAAAAAAAAAAATAGATGTTGCGTTTTTCTTCTCTCCCTCTGGGAATGTAAACTGCATTTGAACTTCGATTGTTGTTATTTTTATTTCGATGCAATTTCCCGAAGGACCGCCAACTCTGCATTTTGTGGACACAGTCCGTCCGCCTCAGTGCGTGAAACCAGAAATAATGCGTTGACCTGAGCAGCTTGTTATTGTCCTGTTTCCCTTCCTCTCTATAACAGGGCTGAGAGATGACACGTCGTGTTGCTGTGATCGGAGGGGGCAGCTCAGGTCTGGCCTGCATCAAATCCTGTCTGGATGAGGGGCTGGAGCCCGTCTGCTTTGAAAGCAGTGATGACATCGGCGGCCTGTGGAGGTTCAAGGTGGGTCCCACCAGGTGATAAAACTAGATTGATTTTGTGTCTGTGATCAAACCCCCTCCTCAAGGCTGTCATGGTGTGTTACAGGAGAATCCCGAGCCCGACAGGGCCAGCATCTACCATTCTGTCATCATTAACACCTCAAAGGAGATGATGTGTTTCAGTGACTTTCCCATCCCTGCACACTTTCCAAACTTCATGCACAACTCCCTCATCATGGATTACTTTCGGATGTATGCTGATCATTTCCATCTCACCAAGCACATCCGCTTCAACGTAAGGATGCCTTGTCTGAAGCTCTGGTTCTGAAAACAACACTTTTTTTTTTTTTTTTTTTACCCCAGACTGAAATGATTATTTGGTGGTTAAAATGTCAATATCTGTATCTTTGTTTGGTCTGCACAATGGTGCAGTGATTAGTGCTGCCGCCTCATTACAAGATTCCATTAGTCGGTCTTTCTGTGTGGAGTTTGTTCTCCACGTGTCTGTATAGGTTTCTGAGGTTTCCTCTCACATTCCTAAAAAAAAAATGCAGCTGATTTATTAGTGACCTCAAGTTACCCAGATGTGTGAATCAGTTGTATAACTCTCTATGCAGCCCTGTGATCAGCCTGCAACAGGTCCAGTGTGTAACCTGCCTCTCGCCCAATAACGAGGCTCCAGCAATCCTAAGTGCAGGATAAGTAGAATAGATGATTTATCTATTTTTATAGCAACTAGTGATGAACTGTACTTGTCTCTCTGTCACCCAGACCAAAGTTTTGTTGGTGAAGCAAAGGTCAGACTTTTCCTGTTCAGGCCAGTGGGATGTTGAGACTGAAAACAAGGCTGGAAAGAAAGAAAAACACATATTTGATGCTGTGATGATTTGTATTGGGCATCACTGCCACCCCAACATGCCTCTCAATGATTTTCCAGGTACAACCCCAAACTTTTTAATCTTACTGAATCATCAGGAAGACAGGGATATTACATCACTCATCAAAAATATTTCATTTTCTGGTTGCATGGCCTTGATAACTTGATTTCTGAAAAATGGAACCCCCCATGGGGAAAAGATAATGGCAACAGTGCTGAAGCAGAGTTGAGTAAAAAGTCCTGCTAAAGTTGACCTTTGGCCCATTGCAGTGTGGTTACATAAAACATAATCAACAGAAAGCTTTATCTTGTGCATGTTAGCCTTGGCCCAATTCATTTTTTCAGTTTAAACAGCAACAGTAGGAATCTACTGACAGATTAGCAGAAATAAAGTAGAACGTTGCATTGCAATTAATGTGTGTATACTTTTTTTTCAGGCATTGATCATTTCTCTGGGAAGTATTTCCACAGCCGAGACTACAAGACCCCCGAAGAGTGGAGGAATAAAAAGGCCGTAGTGATAGGGATCGGGAATTCTGGAGGTGACATAGCAGTGGAACTGAGCAGAGTCACCAAACAGGTGGGGAGGGCTGAATCACACACACACATGCACGCACGTACACACACAAACACACAGGGCAACTGTCACTGGATTGCGTTAAAATGTCCAGCATGCCAAACTCATCATCTTGTGATTTTGGTCCTAAAATGTCACACATGTCTCGGCGACATGTTTATTCTATCAATATCATCACTTACATCAAGTGATGGATCAAAGGTAACTTAAATAAGAAATGTTCATTCAACAAAAAAAAAAAGCCTTCCAAAAGTTTGGGATCAAACAAATCAAAATAAGCACGTAATCGGATAAAGTCAAATGCAAATAATCACACTAGTCAAATGAAATAAAATGAAATGAAAACACATCTTGAAAATACACAATAAATTTCTAAGCCACCGTCAGTATTCCCTTTTAATCTGTTTTCCTGGTGGATCTATTCAATAACAAGGTCACATGTTTACTACTTTTTTTTTGTCTTGCCCTCGTCTCTGAAAATTGTTGTATAACTTGCGACATGCAAGGATGTCAATTACAATGGAAATTGTGCCTTTAAAAAATTTTACAGTTTTCCAAGGAGCTACTGAATACAAAAGTTTACATTATTCTAATAAATGTCATGTTCAAGTACAATATCATTGAATTTTCTAGCAGGGTCCCCCCCCACTCAATCTACATCTGTATTCCTTTATTTGAAAAAACAAAAAAAACAAAATGGTGAACTTTTTTCAACTGGCCCGCGACAGTTTTGAGAGTATACAGAAAGCTCTACAGCTGGGTTGCATGCACAAAATGAATCTCCGGACAGATTTAATACTTTTTATAGACAAGACCCGAATTCCAGCAATTTGTTCTAATGTTGTGCCTACTTTCATTTTTTTTGTCCTTGCTGTATAAGAATATTATGGCACACATTCTGGCTGAAAAAGTGACTGACATCTTCACCTTGCAGCTGTACCTGAGCACCCGGAGGGGGGCCTGGATTCTGAACAGAGTTGGGGATCACGGCTTGCCTCTTGATTTGCTTTTTTCTCGAGCAGCGTTCTTCCTCCAAAAATTACTTCCCTTTGGTGTTTTCTGTGGTCTGGTAGAGAAAAGGCTAAACCAGAGATTTAATCATCGTCTATACAACCTGCAGCCAAATCACAGGTTTGATACCCTACATTTGGAGCAAGTCTTCCTATATGTGTGTGTGTGTGTGTGTGTGTGTGTGTGTGTGTGTGTGTGTGTGTGTGTGTGTGTGTGTGTGTGTGTGTGTGTGTGTGTGTGTGTGTGTGTGTGTGTGTGTGTGTGTGTGTGTGTGTGTGTGTGTGTGTGTGTGTGTGAGAGAGAAAGATTTTTCATAACTGAGGATAATTTTGACAATAACACTTGAACTAAGGTCTCAGTATATAGATGTGAGTGTATATATACTGTATGCACATGTATATGCTGTATGTGTGGTCAACCATCATTCTTTATTGTAATTGCAAATGTCAGGTTGTTTTGCCAGCATCCCACCGTGAATGATGAGCTCCCCAATCGCATCCTTAGTGGAACAGTTCAGGTCAAACCAAACATCCGCAGATTTCATGGGTCCAGTGTGGAGTTTGAAGATGGCACTGTAGTGGATGAAGTTGACTTGGTGGTAGGTCATTTTGTCTGCATACTCACCGTTATATTATTATATGTGGTCCTCTGCCCTGGCAACGTAGATGGCTGTGCAGGCATTAATTTTTGCGTGTCTGACTGAGTTGTCTCCTGCTTTGCAGGTTTTCGCAACAGGTTACAAGTTTTCCTTTCCCTTTCTGGACTCACATGTTGTCTCGGTGTCCGACAACAAAAGCTCTCTATATAAATATATGTTTCCTCCTGGACTGGAGCGACCCACTCTAGCTATCATAGGTCTCGTACAGCCACTGGGAGCCATTATGCCCATCTCTGAGATGCAGGCCAGATGGGCCACACGGGTGTTCAAAGGTAGTATATGCGCTATGAAAAATTGACTCTAATTTTGTTGAAAGAAGAAAATAATACATTGTTTACTTAAAACAGGTTGCCTCAAGCTTCCCTCTGTTAATGCCATGTTTGAGGAAATCCAGCATACACAAGAAGCTATGGCTAAAAGGTCTTCCTTTGGATTTATTAAATTCTAGGAATATTAACATACATCAGATCAGAGAATTAGACCACATTGTCCATTAAAAAAAAATCAACGCAGGTCTCTCCTTTTCAAGGTATGTCACCAGTAAGAGACACACCATCCAAGTGGATTATATCAGCTACATGGATGAGATAGCGGATATGATTGGGGTTCGCCCCAGCATCCTGAGGTTACTCGTGACTGATCCAAGGCTAGCATTCCACGTGATGTTTGGTCCAGGGAGCCCTTACCAGTATCGTCTCAGAGGGCCCGGAAAGTGGGCTGGGGCCCGTCAAGCCATACTTACTCAGTGGGAGAGAGTGGCCAAGCCCATGCAGACCAGATCCTGTGATGAGCCCAAAGCCGAGAGATCTTTTAAGTGGCCTGTGATTCTGTCTGCTGCTGTTGTGGGTTTGGCTGCCTACTTCAGCAGGGATAGCATCTCAGCTTTACTGCAAGATCCGACTGAATTGTTAGACAAGATCAAGATGTACCTACCTACATCGCTGTATGCTGTTACTACATAAACCATTTGTGACTATATTTTAACCTGTGTATAATTCACAATCAAATGATGATACACAAAAAGGACCATACAATATAGATTAGTGCCCACTTTTCTGAAATGGACCATATCATAACATCTTATATAGCAGTTTCCAAAAGATTTTTCTCTCCATTAAAGCAATTACTCAAAAATTACTTTCTTTATTTGCTAGGACCTTCCCCTGTTATTTCTTGAAACCATAGCAGAGTTACATGGTAACTACATTACTAAACTGAGATTCATTCATCCACTTTCCAACATTTCTTTAATTCATAATTTGTGGGTTGTATTTGTGATAAATGATTTTGAACCTATAACCAAGTAATCTGCTTAATGTGGATTCAGGCTTCTCGTTGGTGATGGATAGTTGATAAGTTGCATTAGGCAAGTTCAGTCTTTCATATCAGAAAAGAATATTAAAAATCTTCCTATACCTCTCATTATTCCAAAATGATTGAACTGGTTTCTCAGTATTCCTTGATTTAGCATAGGATGTGTTACTGGTGTCTGTAAAACAATTACGATTGATTTGTTAACAAAGGCATTCCTGTTTTAATGAATTTCCTTTTCTAACTAATAACAATAATCAAATTATATTCATTTGATGCTGCTCTAGCCTATATTTCAAGCAATGTTTTATGACTGTTAGTAAATAAAAGGAGATCTCTAATGCTGCCATTCCATAGTTGTACCTGGTGACCCCTGACATTATTGGTCACCAAGCATGGTTTTTGCTAATTGGAGTAGCTCTTTCCTGACTTTTGAGCCCTTAAGTGAGAACTTTCATTCATTCAATTGTAATTACTCATGCAAGCAAGAGGCATTGCTGTAAAGTAGACTGATGAGAAAAAAAAACACAATAAACAGAAGGCATTGCAATGCTTATGTGTCAAATGACTAAAGTTTCTCTTGTGTTTTACTTATTCAATTTTATACAGTTCCAGAGATTTGTCCTTCAAACAGGAGATACAATGCACCAATGTGTTGAGAGATACATTGCCTCTTTCACCTCATGTCACCTTTCGGTTGCCTCCAGGTGCGCGTGAAAAACAGTGAGGAGAGTGGGAAGATCAAAATGGAGATAAGATAAATTTCCATTCAAACACACATATATGAAACATCCATGCCTTTTCGCGCATACACTACTTATACTACAGTCTTAAGTCATACAGGGCTATGATACATTATAGATTTTCAAAAAACTAAAAATACTAATGATAAAAAAAAAACATTTGATTAATTAGAAATATTGATTAATCAAATATGCGCCTTCAAGGCATTTTTATTTAACTATCTTCAAATGAAGTAAATGGAAAAAAGTCTTCCATCATTGGACATCAAAATGCTGTTTGTGCAATAACGCCATCTCATGGTAACTGCAGGAGAGACCTGATTGGTTAAAACTGCCCGTGCACTCAGTTCTACGGTTGTGATTTTGTCATACTGACATCACATCGTGAAGGAAATTCCCTTGGCGTCTCCCAAAATTATAAAGTATTCGTTTTTAATTTTGTGTCTAAATAATGTTGTGAAATTCTTCTGTGAAGCAAGAAACCCAAACATTAACATGAAACTGAATTGATAATCAGCAAAAGCGGTGAACAAGAAGTATGGATGTAGTTCTCTTAATGAAATCGAAAATTTAAAAAGATAGACAAATGAACAGATTTTTGGTTATTCCGAAAATGAATCCTTAAGGATGAGTAATTTTAAGGCGCTTTCACAAAGGAAAATTACTCGTGGACCCCACCGGCAGACCCCGGAACAAGATTCGCCCACGCGTGACTCGTATGCATTTGGGTTGCCAAGTTGGTGAATAGCCACGTAAAGGACCTCATAAAACTGTTGGCAACGATTTGAAATAATTTTGCCTGCTTGTGCATACAAAATTTTATAAATCTAGATGTATGTGTGGCCGACCCTTCCAAAATAAACTCAGTTATTCTCAAAGATTTTCAAGATAACCCAGACATTACACTGCAAAATTTTGCTTTGATTTTTTTCTCTAGCGAGAACCAGTGTAGTCCATGTCATCATAACCATGTCTTATCAAAGTAAAAAAACAAAAAAGAAAATGCAAGCCCTTGAATTGCAGAATATATGTTAGAGTTCCCCTAAGACCCTGAGTGCAGGATGAGTGGCAGAAGATGGCTGGATGGATGGATGGATGGATGGATGGATGGATGGATGGATGGATGGATGGACGGATGGATGGATGTTAGATTTAAAAGGCTTCAACTGCATTTTTTGAAAACTATTTTGCAGCAAAGGATGAAGTATGATACGATCCGTCGAAAAATATGGTAACTGTTGAAGTAATTGCTGGAGTTAATCCCAAATGATGATAAAAAAGTTATTTCATTGTTAAAGGAAACGTGAAAGGAAAATTGGAAAACCTTTAAATTATCAATATATAATATCACAAACTATCCAACAAAATCAGCTGTTAATGACAAAATTGTCAGTTTGTACTTGCTACTCTTGCTTAGTGTTATTAAATGTAGCCTGTGATAATGTAGCATCTAAAATAATGACGCATGTTATAGACACAACTATACAGAGTAGTTATCCATTTCACGCAAAAAGTAAATAATTGTTGTCTGTATCAAGAGCTGTATATGTGTTGGTAGTCAATATTCATGACATGAAATGTCCCTCTGCAGAGAAGTTGCATCGCTAGTGGGGGTTTAGAGATGATTTATTTGGCAACTACGGGCTGCCATATTTGATTGTGAGACAGGCCGCGGCGCGACCGGGGCCTCACTCACCTAGAAAAAAAAGCTCTTGCACCCGGTAACGGGCGGGGAGAAACACATTGCCACTGGACCCCGTGTACCGGTCCGATAGTACAGGCTGGACCGAGAAGGACACTTTTTGGCATAAGACTGCGCAAAAGACATAGAAAACAAGTCGTGCATGTGGAGAGCGGTTTGTTGGCAACCAGCGAGCAAAGTAGCTAATCATCGTTAGCTGAAGTGGGTTAGCAGGCTAGCCAGCTTTTGTAATCCGCCGGCTAGACACATACTCGCCCAGCGCAAACTAGGCCGAAACCGGGATTCTGAAGTGAAGTCGCAAAGAAAGCCAAAGGACAAAGAAGGCACCGGCGCCGGCAGGTGGGTCCGTTTGTCATGTAAGGCTTACACGTTTGAAATTTTGCTTAGTAACTGATGTGATGGCGTTGCTATGTAGGTAGCATGCTTTGGCCATTTACGTGCGGGAAAGTGGATGCGATGGCGACTAGCGAGAAACGAAACTATGCTAAACGATGGGAGCCGGGGCCCTCACTCGGCGAGCATCGCACCGCACATTACACCCATCGAAGAGCGCTCTCCTCGCTACGTGGAACTGATAAGCAGCTTCTTCCCTCGCTGTGCGCATTGGAACTGTCAATTGCAGCCGGTGTAGCATGAGTTGTGTGCGAGAAGGGCCTGCGCTGTCTGCCGGTATAAAGCACTCAGCCCACCAGTAGTTAGAACATGGCCTTCAGACTTCTTATCCGATCTGATTGACAGGACATTTAGATGTCCTCTTATTTAATAGTTTTTCTCATGTGCCGAAGTAACGTTTTTTCTTGGCGAGGTTTCGCTCCCACGTACTCAAACGTGCCTTGAAAAGTGGTGCGAAAAGGTGAGGCTGGCTTTGCAGTCACGTCGTGCAGAACTAGCATATGTGCCCTCAGAAGTGCACATTTTTGTGGTGAGTGCACATTGAGAAATTTTGGCTGGGTTGGAGTGGGAAGAATCCAAATGATTCATGATCTTGTCAGCATACGTGTAAAAGATGAATAGTCTCGATATGTGTGCGCGCACAATTTTTAAGAAGCTACTCCACACACCTTGATTGGAGTAGAGCTATCGATCAGCCGGCCAGTGACTAAGGGCGTGATGAAGCCACAGTCAGGGCTGGAAGTGGAAAGACATCTGCCAATGCTGATTCACTGACTTAAAATGGTGATGAAAGAAAGGATGCTGGGGTTTAAATCGTATGCAGTATACTATTTCATATGTTAAATGTCTTGAGAACCATTTACAAGGAGGACCACCTCAGTGGTATTGATGCAGTTGGACACCTAGTTGTGTGTCTCTCATTGTGTATGCTAAATTGTATTGATGGGATAAATAAGAAGAGGAAATTTCCAATTTGAAATGGGCTTTTTACTGATTTGTACTAAATGATCACTTGATATGTTCATAATGTGTAGAAATTTCCAATACAGGAAAACATGATTAGTCTCATCAATTTGGATTCATTTTGTATGCTTATGTGTTGATAGAATAAGTATTCTAGTGAAAAACAAAGTATTTTGACTGCATTAAAATGTAGTGTATGTAATGTACCAACAAGGTCCAACACAGGGAAAAAAAACCTTGTGCGTGATTCAAAGCTTCCACTAGTATGACTTGTCGTCTTTTGTGGTCTCTCACTTGCATTGTCCTGTCTGCTCCATATCGTGCTGTGAATAAAGTAGGAATACTGCACATTTTATTACCTTTTTAATGTAGATCACTAAGTAGCTCAACATAATGTTACATCTCCAAAATCACTCTGTTACATAGTGTGTCCCACTTTTGAATAAAAAAATATATTTGCAACATTCTTCATATTGGGGCATATTGTTTGTTCAAAATTCTTGCCAAAGTTATCTACTGTATACTGGTGAAAAATGACTGAACTACTGTTCATCGATCAACTGCTAGATTTTTCTTTTTTTATTTCAAAACTAATTGTGGGTCAATCAAGAATTTTTAGAATCAGAAATACTTAATTGATCCTGGAGGATATTGATATCTCAGGTGCTCCATACAGAAATAAATAAAATAAATACATGGGAAAATATTAGCGGGAATAAATTAAGTGGAGTCAAGGTTTGAGATAAATAAGTTACATACAAGTTTAAAGGAAAAGCTGAGGAACTCCTGCACTCTTGCATTTTGGGCTCAATATTGAATTTACTTACTTTACTGCAATCCATTTGTCAGATTCACCCAGCATATTGTCATTTTTATAAATCTACCTTGTTGTCAGGGTACATTGCATTTATTTATATTTTCATTTGTAGTTTTAAACTTTAACTGTTTTTTGTTATGTATAATTTGTTATTTTTCAAATACCGCTCATTGGCATGCTGCACTTTAGTTTTCTCCGTTTTGCTTGATTTTGTACATGTTAATGTGGAGTTGGGGCTGATCAGACATCATAGATGGGGAGTGAGGCAGGACTTGTTTATAGAAAAAAAAATGGAATGTTGCAGAATTTGTCACATGTTTTGAGGCTGATTTATGTCCATTGAGAAATGGACATTGTTACAGTGTATTTCATATATATCGATACATTTCAAGTCAACATTTTCCCTTGCTGTACTGCGTCGTGCATTCATAAACTTGTTAAATCCACCAAATTTTCTGACCACGGTCATGAAGAGACCAGACAGTATCTATTCGTTGATATTTGTAGTATTTCTCCTGGGCATTTTGCTGATTCATCAATAGTTTAAGTGCTATTAGGTCTTTACTTATTCCTCTTCAATCCTCTTAAATCTAATGAATAACAATTTTGGGAATCTATGTCCAGAAAACAATACTAGAAAAATTGAACCATTGGCTTATGTATATGTTTTAAAACCTGAAATTGGGAGTTGCTGATGATCCTGTAATAAATGTCAAGCATTTCAAGGGGTTTTTCGATCCCCACCCAGTCTCTCCTGTGAAAGGGGCATTTCCTTCTTTGCTAAAAATAAGGGTAAGGCCAAAGGATGGAAGAGGGGATTGGTTAAGGAGGCTAAATTTGGTTAGAATAAAAAAGGTAGAATTGGATTTAAATTAAATGAGTTTCTTAAACTAATTTTTAAATTATTCTTAGAACTGTTCTAGTTATCCACTTTTTAATGATTTAACATTTCATTTCCCTTTACTAGGTTCTCTTGCAAGCACCCAAAAAAATGTCTCCTCAAACAATGTTGCATCATTGTGCTTCTGACGTGCCTCGTGTATTTTAGGCCTTGCAAATGATTCAATACATATTTGTAAACCAGACAAGAAAAGGGTCCAGTTGGAGCCCAGACTGCTGCAGCATCCGATCTATGAGTAAGCTGCTGCAGGCGACTACTTTTGACAGGGAACATAAAATCCACTGCAGGCAAGATGCTAATCCAGTTCAGCTAATACAAGTAGAATATTCTAAAGCTGATTTTTCTGCTTTAAAATTGTTGTAAGTTCATTGTGAATCACATGTAATTTTTCTTCTTTGTCATTTTTTAAAATGATTTATTTATTGAGTTTGTGTTGAGTTTGTGAAAATGACACATGGTTTTGTGAAAATGACACATGGTTACCAGCTTTCAAAATTATAATGCCAGAAGTTGTCATAAATATATTTATCCCATGTTCTATATCACATTTTTTTTTATTCAAATATGAGTTATGTTTGTTAGATGGGGGCTGGAATCATTACTTTAGGAGGAACACCGGAGTATAACAATTTTCTTAATACAGTTTTGAGTTTCTATTTTGCTTGGTGTTTTGGACAGGAGAGATGGAGTCAGTCTTGTCAGAATGTAAGAGATGAGTGACTTCAAATGTTTGGCAAAAACTACATCGAGTGGATCTTCTGTTGCAAATGCAATCATAGGCACAGTTGCAGATGGAGTCATCAAGGCTGTCAGCCAGCGTGCTCACACACACACTCCCTTCTACCACTACTTTGTTAATAATAAATGACCTTTGAGTGACTTAGGAAACACTGCAGTTCAAAACATGTTGTCTTGGTGTCCTTGTTCCTGGTCTTTTTTGATTCTCTTGACTGAACCCTTGTTTATTTATCTTCAATGCAACACAGTTTTCTCTTGAAAGATCCATTCTCACAATAGGAATGTCAAGAAATTCAAAATGTTCTTGACATTCTTTGTGCGTGTGTGCGTGCGTGCTTGCGTGTGTGTGCGTGTGTATTCTTGTCTTGCATATTCCTCTCTCCGACTGTACTGCAGAGTTATTGCCTACTGTTAGATAAAGCAAGGGGAAAAAAGTGCAACTTTTGGGGTATTAAATCAGATGGTAAAACTAAAGACGGACCTTCAGGTAAACCCCTTATACCGCCCAAACAGTCTATGTTAAACTTAACCTGTCAGTTTAATACAACTACACAGACATATTCATGCTAGCATGACTAATAATCATGAGTTTCCCACCCTGAGCAGAAAAGAAAAGTTATTTAAGAATACTTGCCATGTAAATTAGTTGAACAATTATTCATAGTGCATGTATAGAAATACACATACACACAGAGATGCCCCACATACAGATCTTAAAGCACTCGCTTCTTCTCTTTTCGACTTTTCCCTTCAGGGGTCGCCACAGCTAATCAACCTTCTCCATCTAACCCTATTCTCTGTATCCTCCTCTCTCACACTAGCTACCTTCATATCCTCTCTCACCACATCCAACACTCACATCAGTTTGAATATTATAATTATTTATATACTTTATCCTTTTTAAATCATGGTGTTTCAAACAATTCTATGTTATATGAGTTGAACATAAATACTTATGTTGACTCAAAATGGTGGCAAAATGAAATAGTCACAGCCTTACAACCTGCAAACTGAAATCTTTTCAAGAAACGACTTGAAAGCTCATCATTGAAATAAGTCCTAGAGTCTTTTTAATAAGTTGTGCTCTATGAAAGAATGCAGAAATACAATAATTGGAATCCTCCCATATCAGTCCTAAATTGAAAGTCCTTTTATTCCAAGGGATTTTATTTTGTACCCTCTTCTTTAAGGAAGCTGGTTCTGGGGGCGAGACCAAAGGACCAGACTCAATGAGTTTCCAGCGAAATGTCCGAGAAGTCAGGGCAGACCACCAAGGCAAAGGATGGCAAAACAAAGTATGCAACCCTTAGCCTCTTCAACACCTATAAGGGCAAATCTCTGGAAACCCAGAAAACTGCAGGTAAGACCACACTGACTTACAAATGTTTATCACCACATTACTCGGGGGCTTTTGTAATTTCTCTTTTAAATGCACTGCATAAAATCGTGTAGATGCTAATGATTCTTTGGGTGAATTTGCATTTGATAGATGATCACTGAAACTGTCAATTTAAGGTCCATGCAAATGAAGGCACTGGTCCGGTAGCCACCGAGAATTAATTTATCTCTCCTTTTCTAAATCTAAATGTATTATTTGTGGCAGTGGCTGCCAGACATGGGCTCCAGAGTTTGGGCAAAGTTGCTGTCAGTCGGCGCATGCCCCCTCCAGCCAACCTTCCCAGCCTAAAAGCAGAGAACAAGGGAAACGATCCCAACGTCAACATTGTCCCCAAAGACGGTAGTGGCTGGGCCTCCCGAACAGACGGGGGGGACGAGAGGTAAATTGATTCACATTTATTAACTGAATGAAAAAGGTATCAACAATTATGTTTGTCAGTGTTCCATACATAAATGTATATGTAAAGCACATTCGAAGGACTTGAAATGTCCTTGGCAGGATGGGAAATTATGTATTTTTTCTGTATTGAAGGCAACAGGAGACACCGCCCCCCCAGAACAAACCAGCAGTGAGCCACTCACAAGAGCTTTCAGTTGGTGGCAGCCGCTCCTGGGCCAACAGCAAGCAGACACAGCTAGACGGTAGAAATACTCTTTCTAATTGTTATACTTACCACTTAGAGCAAAGGTGGGCAATTTATTTTTACAAGGGGCCATATGAGAAACCTGAATGGTGTTAGAAGGCCAAACCAATGATAACTTACACTTAATTCTGCTGAATATTAACTTAACTATGACCCATTGTAAATGACCATGCATTACATATTTGTATTAGCTGCTACTGATTATCAGAATAATTAGCATATTCTGTAAAAATAAAAATTCTTTCAGTTCTTTGCTGAGAGAAATCCTTACTGGGTCTTGAGCAAGTGCATCGAAACCTGGCTGAATACCTATATAGTGGATATGCGAGGGACAGCTGAGAGGTGGTCATCAGTAATTGAAGATATGAGTCTAGAGTTGTTGAACTTCATAACTGAGAATGCCTGTTCACATACATGAATGTGATTTTAGAGTTTGAAGTTATTCCACGTAACAAGATGAGTCGCTGGACAGTGTTGAACATTTCAGCAGCCCCCCCAGAGCCAGAGAAAAATATTCCAAGCTGACCGCTCTGTCCAACAGGTGAAACTATGGATTTCCTGCGATCTCCTTAACCCTCCGCATCACAGTGCGTCGCAAGAGAGCCATGCTCTCAAATGCGTGCTTTTTCTCTGGGCATATTAGTGCTGTAGAGTCCAACAAACAACCCCTAAACTCTGTCCAAAAATGGCTTACTTTTCTGGAGATTTTGTGGGATATGGCATTACTTGTCTTGACAGTTGCAAAGCTTTGTAAAAATCCATGTTGATTTTGCATCAAAGCATCTGACTACCTTGCACACTCTTCATCAGACAAGTTTTTGTGTCCTCCCTCATGTTTGGTTACATAGAAACAATTCAAATTGTAATCCTTATACTCTGACCGATGTACCACAAACAAAGCCCACCGCTTTACCTTTGATTTGCAAATAAATATTTTGTGGCCCATGTTTTGTTGAAAATGCTGTCTTTGGCATCAAGTTTTCTTTTTTCTTTTTTTTTGGCATGAGCAGACATATCGAGGGTTGATTGGCTAGCATCCCTCCTCTCAATTCACACACGTCATAGATGTGTCGTACATGCATCCAAGCATAACTAACAGCACTCTTTTCTAAAGTAACCCACTTGTAAACATGAATGGAATAAATGTTTTTTTTTTTTTTATTAATTTTCTGATAGACCTCACGCAGGCCGGACAGGGACACATAGTGGGCCAGATTTGACGCGCGGGCTATAAAATGCCCAGGTGTGACTTAGTGTTTCGTTCTAAGTTTTTAATCCCCTCATATATCGTTTATGGTTCCAGATTAACAAATGAAACGTCCACATACTAGTCATTTAGACGACGTTCTCAGTCTGCTTGTAAATCATTACATTTTCTTTTTACATAAGTTGGTTGGTTTGGAAATTTTCTTGCAAGCCACATAAGTGATTGTATTGCTAATTGGTAATACATGTTTTTATATTGCAAAGGAGCTCCACGTGTGAGCAGCCATTTTCATCAGGAGTTCCCTAGCTTGCAGGCAGCTGGTGAAACCGAGAAAGATGGTCAAGAAGAGGAGCCTTATGGACCAGGCCCCAGCCTCAGACCTCAAAGTATAACCTTGATATATTATTCACTGGCCTCACTGGTCTGTGATCATAGGAAATTTGACAAGAGATCATATGAAACAATGATTGCTTCCTTTTGTCTTCTTAGATGTTGGCAGTTGGCGGGAAGGGGGGGGGAGGAATTTGAACACTGCACCAAGCCTCTCTGAGATGGAGAACAGGGCTTCGGAAGAAGGGGGCACTGGACCTGGTACCTCTTCCCCACCGGAGGATGCAGAAGAATCTGGCCGAAACAATAGCACTGACAGCCAGAAGGAGAAGAAAGACGATAGGGAGAGGTTTCCCACCCCTGGCCCCCCACAGCCTAAACTTAATGGGGGGCAGCAGCCTCCAGCTGGGGTTCCCACACATTTTGATCCTGCATTCAGGAGCATGATGCCACCCTATGTGAGTTTGAAACTTACTACAAGAGGATTCCTTTCATTTAAATGCAGCTCAAATTGTATCTTTTGTTCACATCTCATGATGTACTGTGGTTATAGATGTTCCATGCCTATCCTCAGATGTCCTTTGCTTCAGGACAAGGAAACTTCAGATACCCTTCACCACAAGATGGAGCAAAGTGAGTTAACACCCATTTTGCTTTTAATTTTTCCAGAGCAAAGTTAGATATCAGCATCTTTAGTAGGTTAGCCCTGATGTCATAGCTCTAGTTGTTGAACCGCAACATCTGTAGTGGGATATAAATATTGCACCCCCATCCCCATTGCAATGATGAAACTTTGGTAGCAATACAACCATGTTCACCATTTGTATCAAAAATAAAAACTATCCAACTGAACAGTGGTATCTTCTTATCATTTTAATTGCATACAGTCCCTCTTTTTACATATTTATCTACATAAAGTATAAATCACTGCTGAAAAACATTTTTTCATTTCTGTCTGATGGCTTAAAAGGGGCCCTCGCTCAGCACGATCCCAGCAGCCTCCCCCCCAGGCCTGGCTCCAGGACCCAGATAGACCTTCGATTATTAGTGCAACTGAATTGAAAGAGCTGGACAATTTGGACACTGATGCTGATGAAGGCTGGGCAGGTCAGAAAGTATAAATTATCTCATAAACTTCTGAATACAATATAACATATTAGGTGCATTAGATATTGTTGTATATTCCATCAATCCTTTATTTTTACATTTTAGGAGCTCAAATGGAAGTGGACTACACTGAGAAACTAAACTTCAGTGATGATGAGGAGAACCAAGCAGCTAAAGACAAAGGAGAAAACTGGTATTTTGATAAGTTAACTTACTGTGTCAAGTCACTGTTAAGTTTTTGTTAAAGAGTGAAATGACTGGTGAACATTTTTTTTAAGATATATGCTGTTGAAGTATTGTACCTCCTATGTGAGTGGCATGCATTGAGGTGGTAGTTTTTGATCAATAAAGAATACTACCACATACACTGAATTCAATCCAAGCCGCTCAAACCTTATTGCATTCCCATGTTTTTCAGCCTCTGGCTAAAAGTTTGTGGTTGCCCCTAAACACTGGCAAATGAGTGTGTGTGTGTGTGTGCGCAGGTGTCCTGAATGTGGAATTTTGACATTTCCTCTGAGTATTTTAACATTTAATTACATTCCCAGACATTCGATGCTCATCTTTTTACGTTCTATATTTAATTGTGAATCCCTTCATATGAGGATTTAGCAGGAACATGTTAACAAAATTGACCTCATTTTCAGGGAATGGATGGGTAAAGTGGATCGTTTAAGATCAAGGCCTTCAGATACTCAGGAAGGCTGGAAGGATGGGTCAGAGGATCGTGCAGGCAATAAAACTTCGTGGGCTGACAGTGTAGATCGCAGAGCTCCATCACCTGGTATGAGTCAGTATAGTAAACCACCTGCTACACAAGACTACCAGGTAAAGTTGGTTTTCATTGCATCTAATCTAAGTACACTTATCATGTAATAATCAAGGTTATAACCATGTCTCCGAAAAAAAAAAAAAAAAATTCCAGGGGAGTGGTCATTCGGTTGGTGGTGGTGTTTCACGTGGGAACAAACCACTGGCTACAACAACAACTGGTGCCGATGATGACGCTGATGCCTGGAGACAGAAGCGCAAAAAAACATCAGAGGTTTCTGAAGCTGTAGAAAGAGCGAGGAGGAGAAGGGAGGAAGAGGAACGGCGTATGGAAGAACAGAGGCTTGCCGCTTGTGCTGAAAAACTTAAACGTCTCAATGAAAAACACCGCCAGGCCACAGAAGCCAAATCTGCACCTGCTCCAACCACCAATGATGATGGGGGAGTGGCACATGAAGAAACTTCTCCAGCGTCTGCTTCTGTATCCAGTCCCTTACCTTCAGTCCCAGTTTCACAGTCACAACCCTCAGTAATTCAAGATTCTCTTCCTGAGAAGTTGGACCAAGATAGGGACAGGAATGAACAAGAGCAGGAGAAAGTAGAATCAAGTGTAGAAGACGAGGTTCAGTTGACTCAGCAGCCGGGTTCGCCAGTCCAGAACCCCATGGCTGTGGCTTCAGAGACTCAGAATGAAGGTACCAGCACCGTGGCTGAGGTCAGTTCCCTGGTGGAAGAGAATCAGGTGGATCAGACAACAGTGCCTATTCGAGACTATTTCAACATAGAAGAAAACAAAGGTAAGAAATTTAGGCTTTACAAAATTTAATTTAATTTTAAATTGAGTTTTGGTTTAGATAATATGCACGGTGGATCATTTACTAATATGGTCTCACCAATTCCCCCCCAAATTTGAGTACTCCCTTTTTATCATTGTGGAACAATACTTGAATTGCCCAGGATATAGTTTTTAAATGGGAATATGAATATTTCTACTCTGCACCGAAGGTATGATCTTACTACTCCTTTTCTTTTTTCTCCTTCAGTGGAGGAACCCCACATCTCACCGCCTCATATAGACACTCCCACTGGTGAGGAAATCCCAGTGGCACCATCACAGCTGGAGGGAGAGGCAGCTGCTGCTTCTCAGCGTCCCTCAGTTACTTCAGTCACCTCAGGCTATTCCAAACAATTTCAAAAATCTCTGCCACCTCGTTTTCTCAGACAACAGGTAAGTGTTTCCCTGCGCACCTTCTTTAGGAGCTTATTGTTCAAATGCTCCTGCTTCTGTAAGAATTTACTTCCCTTGGTAATGGATTTCTAAATCAAGTATTTAATTTCTTTAATGGGCACAACTGAGCAGCAGTATCAACTCTTTGAGTGTCGATTTACTTTAGCTGCATTCATCCCAAGTATAAATGACTGCTCTAAATGTATATGTCACTGTCCTCTCTTCAATGGTAAGTTTTAAATTTCTTATATGTAAGTATGTGAAAAGTAAGTGATTTTGATATTACAGTTGCTGTTGCATGGATCAATTTAGTATTTCTGATATAGAATTTTGGGGGGTCTCATAGGAGCAGTTGAAGCAGCAACAATGGCAACAGCAACAAAACCAGAGTGGGGGCTCCGTCTCTCCATCAAGTAGTGGTGGAGTCCCATCTACTCAGTCGCAGCAGCAGCACCGATCAATGTATCAGCCCATCGGACCCCACCACCAACACTTAGCCTCTATGGGGTTTGATCCACGCTGGCTCATGATGCAGTCTTACATGGACCCCCGCATGATGTCAGGACGTCCTCCGATGGATATGCCAGCTAACATTCACCCTGGTAGGGAAATTACTGTGGAATGACTATTTCCTTTCATTATCCAAACTGCTTACCTTTGACTGGCTTGTGGGCGTCACTGACTGTTTATGATCAGAAATTTCAGTGATGTGGATTGCTGTGATAGCTGTCACAGAAGAAAAACTGCTGACAGTCCTTTTTATTTTTTTGTTGTTTTTTAGGGAGGATGCCTCCTAAACAGATTGCACGCAGAGAGCCAGGTGACAACTCAAGTTCAAGCTCTGACTCCTTTGACCATTTGACACGTCCAATACGTGACCATGGCCTTCCCTCGGACTCAAGGATAGTATGGGGATCAGACCCATACCCACAATCAGAACCCTTGCCATCTGTTACTCCTCCCAAAGGACGGGATGAAAACAAGGAGCCAAGGTAAAAAAATTGATAAATATAGGGTTGAGGAAACTTTAACCCTTGATTACCGATGATCATTTATTTTCCTCATTGTCCACTCTTTTTTTTTTTTTCTTCCATAGAATGGACTCTGTGCTGGATCTGGACCGAGGCCTTGGGGCTATATACCCCCAAGAACACAGTACATTGGACTCTCGTAATTTTTTCCGGGACCCCGTGGAGCCCCTGTCAGCATTTTCACAGGGCCCAGAGGGGGTATCTCCACCTTTAGACAGGGTTCCCAAAGGCTCTGGCTTTGATCCTGAGGAACCAGGCCTGCCAAGTGGAGAAGAAGTTGAAGCTCTTGGTCAAGCCATGCTGCAGAGGAGTGTCTCTCTAGGCTCTAGTCACTCCTTAAAACCAGACGAGCCCAGGTTTGATGGATTACCGTTGGGAAATAAATCACTAGAGCTACAGGACACATCCGAGAGGGCCGATGATAGTCCTCAGAATGACCTTTATCCACAAGCTGTAGTGACTAACAACAGGGCAACACCTCCCTCAGATGGACTACACAAACAGGAGAAGCTCCCTCTGCCAGCACCAAGCAAGCAGAAAGCTGACCTACGATGGGGTGGGAGATCTGTGGCTGGGCGTAGAGAGGGCCCTGGGGGGGAGAGACCTGTCCGCAGGTCTGGACCAATTAAGAAACCTGTCCTCAGGGACATGAAAGAAGAAAGAGAGCAAAGAGAAGAGAGAGAAAAACGTCATGAAAGGGGAGAGAGGGCCAAAAAGGACCCGACCTCTAAAGCACTGTCTGTCACTGCTGCTGTGTCTGAGGGCCCCAGACCTCCAGTTGAGGTGAAAAGAGAAGCCACTGAGGTTGAGGAAACACAGACTAGCCTTCAGAGACCAACCGAGTCCCAGCCTTCCTCTGCAGCTCCCACTTCTTTTTCACAAGAGGAGAAAACTGACAAACTACCCAGCAATGACAAACATCCAGAACCCAAATTGCCCCCTAGAAAGGAGTCAAGTCTTCCTCTCCGAAACTACCGACGAGAAGAGAGGGAGAGGGATCGTGAGAGGGATCGTGAGAGGGATAAGGAAATAGATAAAGACAGAGAGAGAGAGTGGCCTGTTGACTCAAGTTTCAAAGGACGTGGTCGAGGAGAGTATTACTCTAGAGGAAGAAGCTACCGGGGGACATACAGTGGGCGAGGTAGGGGTAGTCGTGGTCGAAGCCGGGCAGAATATCCTTACAGAGAACCTCGATCGCGCTCGGATTTGCCGTCTTCTGGTGGGACAACTGCTTTCCGCAACAGGGAAGAAAGTGAGACACGTAGCGAAAGCTCCGATTTTGAGGTAATACCAAAACGCAGAAGGCGCCGTGGCTCAGACACAGATTCTGAAAGTGAGGGTGGGAGGGAGTCTGCAAGTGACACGGGACCTTCTGATCGTGAGGCAAGCATTAAACCCAGCCGTCCTCTTGGACGTGACCTGCCAGGGGAGGCCCGTTCTGGCCCTCATAAACCAGGCTTTGGACTTCCTCACATGGGAGAAAAAATTGGATTTAGAGGCGAAGATGAAAACCGGCCCAAGCCAGGATTTCTGCCTAAAGGTGAGCCCTCTCGGCGGGGGAGGGGAGGATTATATAGTAGGCGAGGTGGAACGAGGGAACGTGGAGTCCCTCGTTCGGCCCCATTGAGGCGACCGATGGCAAGAGATTCTTCCTCTCAGTGGCCCTCAAAACCCATGGAGACCTTTAGACCCGAGGACATGGAAAACTCCTTGAGATATGACAATCCTACTGCTGACCGACGGGCCCCTAGGGCTGAGGGCAAGAAATTTGGGGATGGAGCTACTCAAAGTAGCAGAGAGAGGCCTCGTCGAACCAGACCAGCACGGCCCCCCAGGCAAGATAAGCCTCCCCGCTTCCGGCGGCTAAAGGAACGAGAGGCAGTAGTTTTAGCTAGTGGAGACACAGACCCGAGTCCTCCTATCCCTCTGCCCCCAGTGCCTCTTACTGCCCCCAGCTCTGCACCTGCCCAAGCATCCCTTTCACCAACCTTGTCAAGAGCACCTGGAACCCCTGTAACTATACCTGCAGAAGTGGCAGCCATTGTGCCTGCACCAAACCTGCCCTCCTCTGCAGAAGTGCCATTGTCTGAGACTAGCAGCCCGACGATTACTGCAGTTGGTACAAAGTCCCCAGACTTGTCCAACCAGAACTCTTCTGATCAGGCCAATGAGGAATGGGAGACTGCCTCTGAGAGCAGTGACTTCAATGAAAGGAGAGAACGTGAAGAGCGAAAAGGAGCGTTGGAGGCTGCCAGTGAAGCAGCCACAGCTTCTGCCCCTACAGCTGCCCCCTCCCAGGGCTCTTTAACACCGAATATCACCCCTCCTGATGGAGTTGTTACTCCAAAACGAGATGGAGCCTCTGCAACCAAGAGGAGTTTCTCAAGCCAGAGGCCCATTGAAAGACCAAATCGAAGAGGAAACAGTGGAGCCAAACCAGGACGCAGCTACACAGGGGGCAAAGGAGAGAGGAGGGGTGGGGCCAAAACCACCCGAAAAGGGTAAGTTTCCAACTCGACTATTTAATACACAAAATATGGACAGAGAACACACTATATTACAAATGTAAACAACCTGTGAACAACAGTTTAATCAATACTCGTACATTTCAAGAAATGAAAAGCATCACGTTGGTGCATAGACATTCTGTGTCCTTAGTATTGTCATTTCATGTGGTTCCATTTTGTCTCTCTTGTTCTGGTGAATTTATATGCTTAAATCACTTTATAAAAATCCAAGTGTATGGGTTGTAGCTCAATACACCTGGAATCAGATTGACTGTAGAGTATATTTAGACTATTCAGTACCTTGACTTTGTATTGTGACAGAGAACTGGCAAAAAACCTTTACTAGTGAGCGTCTCCAAATAATGTTGGTGGGTAACCTCACAAGATTAGGTTATGAGATATGTAATGTAATAAATAAAATGCATCAGTGCAAAATATTTCAATTTGGGCTGAGGAATGTTGTTTTCGCATCTTTATGCTGAGACACAGCTCAGCAAACTCTTTGCTTAAAACTTATGATTTATATTATTATTTATATATACTTATAACATTTTTTATTAATCAGCGCATCTTCAATTAGCAGGTGGTTCAGTCTTCATTTTCCTTTCTCTTCACTGTCTAGCCCTGTATCTCAACAAAATTCTGAGGCAACCGCATCAGCCGCTGGAGGAGCAGTCCAGAGGTCTGCAAAAGAACAGGCCCTGCGTCGCAAAGATGAGGCAAAATATGCTGCAAAGAAGCCCAAAGAAAATGCTCTTTCCCAGTTTGATCTTAACAATTATGCTAGTGCGTAAACTTTTACTGTATTACCGGTAATACCACTGTGTTTCACATTCCAGCTTCTCATTTAAGAAATATCCATCCATTTGTCTCAAAATTGTAGGTGTTGTAATCATTGATGACCATCCTGAGGTCACAACCACAGATGACCCACAGTCTAGCACCAATGATGATGGTTTCACAGAAGTAGTCTCCCGGAAACAACAAAAACGTCTGCAGGATGAGGAGAAACGGAAAAAGGAAGAGCAAACTACTCAGGTAGGAAGTAGGATAGCTTGTGGCAAATGGGAGTGAATATTTTTTGCGATAGAAAAATGAACTATAGTTGTTTAAATTTTCCAATGACTACAGAACTGGAGTAAAAAAGGCTCAAGCGAGAAAAACCGAGGAAGTGGAGGAAAGCTGCCGCCAAGATTTGCAAAGAAGCAGTCATCGCATCCACAGCCGCAGCAGCCCCAACAGCCGCAGCCACAACAGCCGCCGCCACAACAGCCGCAACAGCCGCAACAGCCGCAGCCGCAACAGCCACAACCGCAACAGCCGCAGCCACAGCCACAACAGCCACAGCCGCAACAACCACAGCCACATCAACCGCAGACACAACAGCAACACCAAGCATCACAGTCACAGAATCCTGTGGCTTCTGCCACCCAGGCCCAACAGCAGCCCCCTATTTCCGCTCCTCAACACACCCCAACACAGCCTACTGCCTCCCCTCAGACTCTTGAAGGAACAGTCGCTCCTTTGCCTGCCATCCCCCCAACCTCTGTGGATTTTACCTCGAAGAGCCTGACCCCCACACCTGCACAGACACACAACACTCTAGGTACAGAATTGTGGGAGAAAAAGGTTGCGGGCTCAACTGTTCTTCCTGATGTCAAGAAACGTAAGTTTTGCCGTCAGTTCTTGTTTCTTGAACTTGTTTTTACTTGTGAAGTGGATATCTTGACATCAAATGGTCGCTGAGCTCTTCATGATTTGTTGTCAAAATATTCCAGTTGGACCAATCAGCCCTCTCCAGCCACCTTCTGTAAGTGCTTGGAACAAACCTTTAACCTCTTTTACTGGCGCTGTTGCCTCTGAGGTATGTGATTAATTTTCCTCTCAACTTTTTACAACTACTTTGAATCAGTTCTCTTGTGATAAATCAGCAACTGTTTTGAATGCTTGTATAGGGTGTGAAAACCGGAACAGAAGGAAATGTGGAATTGGCAATTGACAGTATTCAGTTTGGTGCTCCATCGTCTGCTGGCAGCACTGACAGTGATGGGGTTCCAGCACTGCTAGAAACAGCCACTGACAATAAGCTTCCTGCTCCCAAAGAACAACGACAGAAACAACCTCGTGCTGGTCCAATCAAAACACAGAAGGTAACTGAATTGTGGCCAGAATACAGCATTTAATATAACTCTTACAACTCCTGCCAAGATGGCAGGAATTCAGTGCCAGAGTCAATATACAATCAAACAAAAGATGAACCAAGGATCAATATACATTCGGTCTTGCTATAAAAACAAACAGGACAAACGGCTGTAAAAGGAGAAGTTTCCTCTGAATTTGTCACCAAAACTTCAACTGAATTTTCAAAAGCTCTAATCTGTATCTTCTCGTTTGTCTGCAAGCATTTTCAGAGAACAGAAGAATGCAGAGAACTTAAACTCTGTGAGCCTGGTTCAGTGAAAGCCTAAGGGACAGCTATTACACCCAGCCATATTTGCAAAATGGTCACAAAGGCAAAGTAATGTCACATGTAGATCCTCCTTTAATGAGGTCATGGAGGTAGTCACAATGCTTTATTGATATCACTGTTTTAAAAGGGAAAATTGTTCAAGGTACAGATGCTCATGGTGTATCGAAGTCACACCACTTCTTGAGAAGGCTGTG
Organism: Fistularia commersonii; assembly: GCF_037954325.1. Lineage (NCBI taxonomy): Eukaryota > Metazoa > Chordata > Actinopteri > Syngnathiformes > Fistulariidae > Fistularia > Fistularia commersonii. The sequence continues at coordinate 6,177,673 of NC_141299.1, read as the reverse complement.
GGTAGAAACGCAAAGCCTCTAAATGGTAATCCCAGCATTATGGCACTGTTGAGTGATCTGTGTTTAAAATGACTGAGATTGAGTGTGTGTGCTGTAATTGTGAATGATTTTTACGCTTTTTTTTACGCATTGTGTCACATTACGCCGTGACACAATGAAACATGGACATTTTCTAAAACAGTTACCCATGGCCAAGCAAAAAAAAAGCACCTTCTTCAACAATCAATTTCAATTTCTAATGAAGCTTTTAATGTTAGTAATAACCTTTACAGTGAAACTCATCAAATGTGACATCTGCACAGTTACAAAGTTAAAGCCTATACTGCATTCCAAAAGAACATCCTTTTCCACATTCATATTTTAATATGCTTTTACTGACAAAATGTGAATCTGCTCTGTAGCTCCCTGATATGGAACCAGTGGAGACCAAGGAGTACAAGCCAGGTCCCATTGGTAAGGAGCGTTCTCTAAAGAACCGCAAGGCCAAAGATGCCCGTGGAGGTGAGAGTGAGGGCATGGAGGGAGGGGTGCCAGGTGGAAGTGTCAGTAGGCCGACAGAGTCCAGTCCTCCCTCCAGTGATGCCACAGTACCAGAGCTGGGAGGAGACATAGAAGGCATGATCACTGTCCCATCAGCGGAGTATACCAGTAATTCTAAGGTAAATCTCAATATCATTTTAATATTTAATGTCCTTTAATGGGGACATTAAATAAGGCTGTACCCAATGTTTTTGTCACTGTCTGATATTCCTGTGAAATGAGAGAAATGCATGAAAGATGTATAAAAAAATACAAGTCTTCGGACTATAAGTTGCACTTTTTCATAATTTGGCCTCGTCCTGCGACGTATACTCAGGTTGGAGGAGAGAGAGCGCTGAGATGGAGAAGATTAAGTGAAGCCTCTGTGGTGTAATTGTTCCAATTGTTCTAATAAAGATAAGGTTTAACCATGAACTCGTCATCATTGAGCACATCCGCTCAGACATTACACCGCAACTGCCTTTCAAGGTGAAATGTCTGTTCTTGGTCTCTTGATTTTATCAGATAATTTTCCCCCCAAAATGTGACTTATAGTCCAGTGTGACTTGTATATATTTTTTTCTTCATCATCATGTATTTTTTGACTGGTGCAACTTATACTCCTGAGTGACTTATAGTTACCTTCTCTATTAAAAACCTGCAAGTAACCAGGAATAAAAGTTCACCAATCAGAGACCTTTGCAGGATAAGGGTCTTGACTTCTCTATGTGTATGGTGAATTTTTTTCCTCCCTACCTTCTCAGGAGTCTGTAACAGACTATACAACCCCCTCGTCCTCTCTTGCTGACAGTGTTCCTAATGGAGGTAACAAAATAGAGGAGAGTTTGGTGGCCAATGTAAGTACCCACACATATGGACATTTGTTTTTTTTATTTTCTACTTATTTTCTTCTAATGTACACATGATGTAAAGGCTTATTTTTGAATTATTTTAGGTTGCACTCCCCCACTCTTTGCCCCTTCCACGACGAGAGACCTTGCAACAGAGCTCCAGTCTCAGCACAGTTTCCCCAGCTACTGTTGACCTAACTCTAAAGGTACCACACAAACTGATGTATCTCTTTGTTGCTCTAAAAGAAATTGACGTTTTCTAGAACTCCAGTCAGCCATTTGTTACGTACCTGTTTCTGCCACAGATGGAATCTGCTCGTAAAGCTTGGGAAAACTCCCCAAGTTTAGAGAAGAATTCTCCAGTCACCACCTCCTCCTCCCCCATCACGTCCTGTGCATCGTCATACTCCTCATTCTCTTCAGCTTCCATGCCGCAGATCCCTGTAGCTTCTGTTACCCCCAGCACCTCATTGTCAGGTAAAATGACATGGATTTTATCTCTGTGTGCCCATCACAACAACATGTGTGCATTTACCAACCATCATGCATGTCTACCTCTGTTACAGGTTCTGGTACTTATACAACATCATCCCTTGGAACCAAAACCACCACAGCCCCTGACCCTCCAAACATCTGTAAGGTGAAGCCCCAGCAGCTGCAGGGGGGAACCCTGTCCTCCTCTAGCAGCAACAGCAGTAGCAGCAGTTTCTCACAGATGAGCTGTGTGCCTCCCATACTGCAGCAGCAGACCCCACAGGTGTACGTCTCCCAGTCTGCAGCAGGTAAGAAAACATGGTGCCCAAATTATCTTTTAGGTCAGGTTAGATTTGAAATATTTTTTTCATCAATAATAATAATTTCATCCTGATTGTGTAATTGACTGAGGCTTTGTGGTCTGTTCTGTAGGTAACTAGAGATCCTTCAATGTCACTACTTGTCTCAACAAGTAGTGATCTAGTCAACTTTATATTTTGTGACTTTGTGTTAGTTGAATGTTTTTGACCTCCAGAGTTCCTTTTTGTACTTTGACTGCAGTCACATGGGGCTTGGCTTGACACCAGTGATTTCTTCAAAGCCAGCTATTAATATTTTTGATTTGTGACAGTTTTCCCTTGACTGTCAAGCCATATAATCTAGACAACCAGAGTTAACGTCTTTATTTCTATTCATCCTTTTTATTTTAAATGCAGTTTTCCATTTGCTCTGTTATTTACCAGTTATCACCAATTTGGTTTTTAGGTTCTGCAGCTCAGATTCCAGCCTTCTACATGGACACCAGTCATCTCTTCAGCACCGCCCACCCTCGCTTGGCTCCTCCCTCTTTGGCACAGCAGCAAGGCTTCCAGCCAGGCCTTTCACAAGTAGGTTTTCTATTTTTCTTTCATTGTTGTCAGAAGTTTCAAAGTTGACATAGTAAAGGTACAAACATCCCTGAATTTTGTACTTCAATAGCCAACAGCAGTGCAGCAGATTCCCATCCCCATCTATGCTCCACTGCAAGGCCAGCCTCAGCACCAACATACACATCAAGCTCAGCTAGGACTTGGCACTGGCCCTCCAGTCTCCCAGCCACAGGACCTGTTCAGCTCCTCGCTGCAGCCTTATAGGTAACACAAAACACCACACTACATTGAACAATGCTGCAGGCCATAAACACAAGAATTCAGCAGCGTTGCTGAGGTAAGTGACTTAACATTATGTCGCAATTGGTGTTGCTGTTTTCTTCCTCAGGTCTCAGCAGGCATTCATGCAGAGCAGCCTGTCTCAACCCTCCATGATGCTTTCAGGACCATCTCTGCATAGTTTTCCTGGCGTACAGGCACCTGACCTGGGGAAGCCTCAGTCCAACCTGGCATATCAGCAGCCCTCCTCCACGCAGCATATCCCCATTCTTTTTGAGCCTCAGCTTAACCAGCCGTCTGGGATGGGAGGCTCCCAGCTCATTGACACACACTTGCTACAGGTAATTCAGTACACATACAATATTTTGACAACTCGGGGTGCCTTCTTTCGTACATCTGTGTTGACATTGTTTTTTGACACTGACATAATCTGACACCTTTGTCCGTTGAGGCTCGACAGGGGATGAATCAGCATTCAAACATGTACTCGGGACAGGTTCAACAACACGGCCAGAGTAGTTACTATAGCAACACCCAGTCGCCCAGTTCTGCAATGCAACAGGTAAAAACTTGCATGGTACCACAAACACTGAATCTTTACATTTGAAAGGCAACAAAATTTAAACTGACTGTGGTGCACACACTGTGAATGGCTTGAACAAAAATTCAGCAAACCACCAGATGCCTATGAGCACATAATCATAAAATAATTTTTGTTTCAGGTGACAGTTCCTCTGCCAACTTCTCAGCTCTCCCTGGCAAACTTTGGCTCTGGTGGAGGGCAGCCCCTCCTCGCAATGCCTCCCACTCCTCCACAGGCGCAACCACCTAATATCAGCCGACAGCCGCCTGTCTCCTCCCAGCCATTCCGAGGGATCATGGGCCCCAACCACAACATGATGCAACCCCCCACCAGCAAGGTATTGTGTGACAGATCTATTGATCGGTATCGATTTTCTGAAGGGTGCTCTCTAATTTGTCAACATGTTGCAGATGGACATGGATCTGAAACTGTTTGGCAGTGGGATGGATGTGAAGCCCGGAACTCCTCCTGTCAGTGCAAGGAGCACCACCCCAACCTCTAGTCCCTACAGGTACTGTCACATGCACATATCGGTTTAACCTGGACTGTTAACAATTATCCAAAACAGATTGCAAAAACAACCCAGGAGTTTTTTTAAAGCAAAGAAGTAGAATATTCTGTAATGGCCCAGTCAAATTGAGCATGCATTTCACTTGCTCAAGACAAAACTTAAGGCAGAAAGACCCACAAACAAGCAACAACTGAAGACAGCTATAGTAAAGGCCTGGCAAAGCATGTCAAAGGAGGAAACCCAGCGTTTGGTGTTGTGAATGGGTTCCAGACAACCGGCAGTCATTGCCTGCAAAGGATTCTCAACAAAATATTGAAAAGTAACATTTTACTTAGGGGTATGTTTATTTGTCCAATTACTTTTGAGCTCCTGAAATGAGGAGAGTTTTTATAAAAATAGCAACAATTCCTACATGTTTAATCATAATCACATATTTTTGTCCAACCCCTTGAATGGTTTCATCTTAAATCCAATGTGGTGACATGCAGAGCTCAAATCACGAAGATTGTGTCACTGTCCCAACTATCTCTTGACCTAACTGTACCTGTCTGTCATTTTCTTTACCTGATCTTGACTGCAAATGCATTTGCGAAACATTCATAATGCTGTACTTCTACTACATATGGTTAATTTCGCTAACATTTTGTTCTTTAATGGAACGTTTGCATCTTCGAAAACAGTTTTTTTTATGGTCGCGTATGTTTTCGTATTCCCTGCGTTGTTCTAACACTGGGGCTGCAGGGCCAGCTCCACTTCTCCAAGTAGCCAGTCCAGTAAGATGAACAGCATGTTGTACCAGAAGCAGTTTCAGCCCAGCTCCGCCAGCATGAGAATGACACAGCACTTCACCGGCCAGTTCAACCCTCAGGTCAGATATTCAAATAGTCAAAAAAAGTCAAATTATTGATCATATATATGTACAGTAAATGTTAACTTCACTCTTTCTTTTTGTAACCGAAGACAAATTTTCCTATTCAGATTCTTTCGCAGCCAAACATTGTGTCTCCTTTGGTGCGCCCACCTCATGCCAGCTCCTTTGCTGGGGGAGTCCAGCGTTCTGCCATGGGCCCTCCAATGGCACCGAATGTGGGTGGTGGTCTCATGCCTCATCCAAGACCCCAGCACCCACAGCATGGACAGCACCCTCCTCGAGGACCCTCAGGTCCCTCCCTTCCACCCAGGAGCACCCAAGCAGCTCTGAAGGCTGAACAGGACCTGAAGGTTAGTTCCTGTATTTGTTTTGAACAGTAAGCCAGTAAAAGTAATCATTCAGTGATGGCTCATTACTGGATTGAATTCAAATTCCATCCTTCTCCAGGCAAAGCAGCGTGCTGAGGTGCTCCAGTCCACCCATAAGTTTTTCTCAGAACAGCAGCAGCAACAGCAACAGCAGCAACTCAAGGCACCACACGTCAGTAAAGCATCTCGGCTTGACCAGGGAGGCAAAACCTCCCTGGATACCACAGCAACAAACCACCAAGCAGGGGTCGACCGCCCAGATTCTGAAAAACCCCCAGTCTCTACAGCCAAACCCATACGGACTGGCCCCATAAAACCACAGGCCATCAAACCAGAGGAGAGCAAGTAACGAGTCACAACCCCTGTTGAGAGGAACAGATGGAAGAGAGGAATAAAGAGAATCCAGCAACTCAATCACCACCTCATACCAGCAGTGGATGACAGGGTAGGGGGAGGTGGATATCATGGATGTAGTTCCATATACTGGGGGTTTCTGATGAGGCACCGTCCTGCTTGTGTATGGGCCCCTTCCCCTGTGTTGTCCCGCTGAAGTTGTGGGATGTTTGCTCGGATTCCACCATATTTAGATGCCGTTTAAATGGCTGCACAAGTTCAATAGAAATCTACTGTGAAAGTAGACAGGAGGAGAGCTGGAGAGGTGAATTTGAAATGAGATTTGCTGCTGAGTTTGCCATTTTTTTTATATAGCTCTTGATTTCAGCTCCTTTTTACATGTTTTTGCTAAATAGGATCATGCATATTATAGGATAAACCTGTTTTGTTAACAAAAGAAAGAAATCAGGTTTGGTTTGTAGTCAAAACAATCTTGTCAAGGACACGTCACTTCGAAACACGTGTTTCGTCGCCCAATCTCCCATCAGAACTGTTCCAGAGTTCTATTTCAGAGAGTTGTGTGTTTGAGTTTTGCACCTCTTTACCACACACACACACACACACACACACATGCACGCACGCACGCATGCACACACACACACACAAAACGGTTTCATCAACATTTATAGAATGGAGAAACGATAGCAGAAATTGTTTTCTTGCTTTGTTTTACCAGAATTGAAATGTGAAAATTGCAGCAGTTGATTGAATTTGATTTATTGATTAGTCTGCCTGTGGGCCTTGGGTCCTGCCTTCTCTTATCTCTTTGTGTGTGTGTGTGTGTGTGTGTGTGTGTGTGTGTGTGTGTGTGTGTGTGTGTGTGTGTGTGTGTGTGTGTGTGTGTGTGTGTGTGTGTGTGTGTGTGTGTGTGTGTGTGTGTGTGTGTGTGTGTGTGTGTGTGTGTGTGTGTGTGTGTGTGTGTGTGTGTGTGTCTGTGTGTCTGTGTGTCTGTGTGTTCGTTCAGCGTTCGTAACAAGTGAGAAGCTTGCAGCTGGACACTCCTGTATATTTAGCCAAAGGATAAAGCAGTGCAGAGGTGACACAGCCTTTTCGTTTTGATTGAAGACACTGAATTATCTGTAATTGATCACTCAAACGGTTTTAGTATAGTGGCTAATGTCACATACCCTATTATGAATTAAATGTACATCCTTGCTGCCCCCCCACACACACAAACACACACACTCACTGACTCACTCACTCTCTCACACACACACACAGATACATTTCACTGTAAAGCACCAAGACCTGCTGCTATTGACTGACTTCTGTGCCCTTAGCTAGAGTATAGCAGGCTAGGGCTAATTGGAGAAATAGAAATGGTGAGGAGCTGATTGAAATGGTAGAAAGCGTGTTTGTTGACCCTCAACAAGGAAACCGGAACAATACAGAGAATGCAAACAAGATAAAAAAATAAGCCTCAATTCTGAAGCATTTCGGCAGAAGGACACTTGTTTTTGTTGTCTATTACCGATGAGAGCAATCAATGCTGCTTTCTGTCTCTGCCTCACCTCCGCTGGCTGTCCCACCCACAAATACTCATCTTAGGGTTGGGGAGTCAGGGGTCCTTCAGAAATGTACAGTAGTATGCCCCCTGAGGTGAAGAGGGTGTCCTCCTCACTGAAGCCCCAGAGTCCTTGCTTTGAAGGATGGTGGATGAGGGAGGGAGGGAGGGTATTTTTTTTTTCTTGTACAGGGGGTTTCATCGCTGTATTAAACTATGTACGGTCTTATTTACATTCTCTTGGTTTGGTTACAGAATCTAATAAAAATAATATACTGTACAGGTGCAGTGGTTCCTATGTTCTTTGGAACTGTTTTCCCTCCTTACTTTATACTGTTATTGATGCTTGAGTGGTATCTGACCACCAGGAGGCATAACATCACATTTTATCACAGATAGTGCTGATGCTTGGTTGAGGTGGTTGTAATTTCTATTGCGAACCACACATTGCTCTGGTATCTTAGTAGGCAGCACCATTTTGGATGGCTTCTTTTGCAAGTAGGTTTCCAAGTCATTTTGCACGGTTATAAACTGTTGATTTTGATAATGTTCACACTTCTGCTTCGAATAGGCTTTGTTTTGATCCTGTATAGCCCCGTTAGTTCCTTTCAAAAATAAGATTTAAATTTACATTTACAATTATTATGAAAAATTACTTAGATTATTTTAATGACTCTTTAACAAATGTATGTCCCAGCTAAGTCTCACTCCACACACAAGCATTTAAATATCCATCTATCATCCCCTATTTATCCTGCAGCCCCATCAACGCTGTCATTATGCAAGATGCACCCTGGACTGGTCGCACTAACCATTTTGCCGCCCCCTATAAATGGAATTACAAGATAAGATAATATGTGCTGATAGCCATAGGGGAAATTCCTTTATCACAGGAGTGCAACAATAACAATATCAATTAAAATGCACATAAGGATAAGGGCAATGATAAAAATAAACTGGATGAGAATAGAATGTCAACAGACAGTATAAAATAAGCAGGATGAAAATTAGATGACAACAATGGTTAAAAAAATAACATAATTACAATAACAAAGATAAGAATAGATAACAAAATAGGATAAAAATAGGTAACCAAAATGACAACAAGGTAAAAAAATTGATTACAGAATGACAACAGCAGCATTGATAAAAATAGATAACAGCATGACAACAAAAGGGATAAAAGTAGATAAGCAGGATGATAAAGGAGTGACAACAACAAGGATAAGAATAGATAACAGAATAAGAACATGATATGTGAGTGAGTGAGGTAGTGAGGTTGTAGTAGCGCAGATGCACCTCCGGGTGGTCAGAGTTGCGTGCCATCCAGACTGCTGTTAAAGAGTCTAATGGCCGTGGGCACAGAGGAGAGTTTGAAGCATTCAGTTCTGCACTGGTGTGGAATGAGCCGTTGGCTGAATGAGCTGCCCATCAGCCACAGCTCGTTGTGCAGGGGGTGGGAAGGATTGTCAAGAATAGCTCCCAGTTTGTCCTTCAACCTCCCCACTGCCACCAATTCAAGATTGTCCAAGTTCAGTCCCACCATCGAGCGGGCTTTCCTCAACAGCTTGTTGAGCCAATTGCCCGCCCCACCAGCATACTGTTGCAAAAAAAGAGCACCATAGTCTGGTAGAAAGTCTTGAGGAGCTTGCTATAGGCACCAAATGACCTCAGTCTCCTAAGAAAGGACATCCTGCTCTGACCCTTCCTGTAGACGGCATCTGTTTTTTGTGACCAGTCCAGTTTACTGTTAATGTGGACCCCAAGGTTCCTGTAAGAGTCCACTATCATCACCTCCTAAACCATGGGTTGTGATTGGTATCTTGTCCTCTGTAGCCTATCATCTCACACCAACCAACTTCATGTCCTCTTTCACTACATCCATGCATCTTCCCTTTGGTCTCCCTCTAGGCCTTCTGCCCTGTTCCAACCTCAGCATCCTTCAACCAATACACAGGTGGGCCTCACTTAACAACAGGGTTACGTTCCAAGGGTTCTTCCAAGGGTATTTGCAAACATATCGGCCATTTCTACCGTGCTATTTTCCCTTATTTTTCCCTTTACTACTTACATTTGCATGTATTTAGGCCAATTATAAGCGCGTATTTTAATATTATCGCAAAGCCCATCTTAACTCCGAGTCATCGTTAAACGAATACGTCATTCAGTGAGGACCACCTGTATTCACAATCCCTCCACTGTATATGACCAAACCATCTCAGTCTGGCTTCTCCCTCCTCCTAAACATCTAACATGTGTCATCCCTCTGATGGACTTCTTCCTGATCCCGTCCATCCTCGTCACTCCCAAAGAGAACCTCAACATCTTCATCTTTGTTGCTGTCTCTGTCTTGTACACACTTCCTTTCATTTTGGCTGATATTCTTTTATCACACATTCCAACCTGCTTGAACCCGTTTCTTCACCTCTTTTCCACACCCTCCTTTGCCCTGGACTGTTGCAACCAAGTACGTAAAATCCTCCACCTTCTTCATTTCCAATCCCCGTAGTCTCACCATTCAACTTAGGTCCCTCTCTTTTGCATACATGCAGACCATCTTGCTGCATAAACTTTCATTCCTCATTTACTCAACCTGCTCCCTGCTGTCACCACAGATCACAAGGTCATCTGCAAACATCATGGTTCATGAAGATTCCCATCTAACCTCATCTGTCAACATGTCCAACACCACTGGAAAACAGAAAGGGACTCATGTAAACCAACTCTACCTTTTCCTGACATGGTCCCAATATTCAAAGTCCCTAGACTCAGTCTCAGACTCTTTTTCGCCTTTCCTCTTCTCTCTCTGCTTCCGAACATACCTTCCTCCTGTTCTTCTTCGATCCACAGTTGCTCACTTTCAATTGGTACCCTGTCGGGTATCGGCATCAGTGGCAGTTGCTGTTAACCTCGGCTTCGACCGATCTGCTATAAGAACCGTAGGTTCAATTTGCAGATTCGGTTTTTGCCCAAGATTTACACCAGGTGCCCCTGGCTTGTGCCCCCCCCCCCCGAGGCTGCATTATGTGATTACAGTAGACTGTTATACTGATTTACAATAACACAAGAATCTGAGTTTTTTTTTTTCCCATTCCCGTTTATTTAAAGATAAATCTGATAATTCAACAGTAGGTGATTACAATGTACACGTACATGCAATTCTTCAATACATGCAGGGTGAGAAAGCAGGCCATTTGATGGATATTGACAGGTGAAAACTGAGGAAATCATCACTGTAAAAGGTTTGAGTTGTAAATTGTTAATGAATTTTCCCACTTAGCAATTGAATTTTGCAAACTGAAATTCAGACATTACATATATGTACAAACATTATAGCTTACCAAGGAAACAAAATCATACATCTGACAAAGGCAATACAAAAATAATTCCTCTTGAAACTTCTCAGTGGACCTTGCCACTGTCAAAGCCTTTCCCCACTCCTCCTCACAATCATCTTAATAGTAGTTGATAGTTTTCCATGTGAATACTGGAAATAACTGTTATGTAATATCGTTTATCACACATAATATGCCCCAATGCCTCATTTCCACAATTATGCCTGGTGTCCCTAATCTTGGATTACAACCAGTAGGATTCTGAAGGAGTAAAAATCTTCTTTACAGAAAGCTCCAAATCCACCATAATGTCAAGTATGTCATTTTTGTCATTCATATGGCCTAACTAAAGATAAAACTAATGAATCAATTTGTAAAAATAACATTGCTACTTAATTTGTAAGCACATCTGTGCAGGCTCTCTGACTCGGGATAAAGTGTTGCAAAAGGAGAGAAGTTTTCCAGATTATTGAATGGAAGGACTTCCATGTGCACAAAGCTGTGTGGAAACAAGGCATCAAGCTCGGAGTGTCCAAAGCGAGTAGTGGTGAGCGAGTGTCACTTTCCGGCAGTTACTCCTGACGGCTTCGGTCGGCCTGCTCGGGACCAAGCCGCAGGTCATAGGACACTATGTGGAAGTTGTCCCAAGCGAACAGCTTCTTCAGGGCAGGGTTGTAGTCAATCATGCTGTTGTAGCGGTATTTGTTCTGGAAGGGGATCGCCAACATCTTCCCCTGGCTGGTTTCGGTGTCATACATGTAGTTAACGGTGGTGTTTGGAGCTGTATAACTAGACACGGTGTACAATTTGCCACAGATGATGAAGGTGTTCGCCACAGAGTTCTTCCTGATGTTGGTCTCCCAGCTTTTCTTCACCTCCAGATTGTGCGGGTCCAGCTTGGAAATCACGATGGCTCCTTTTGCCTTGGTGGTGGAGTAGACGGCCCACAGTCCTTGCTCATCCACGGCCAGGTCGATGTCAGTATAGCCTCCCCAGGAGTAGGGAAATTGGCCTTGGTAGCCGGCATGTAAAAGATCCCGACGGGCCGCAACGCTCTCAGAGGCCAGGTCAAAGCGGATGAGGGTGCGACTGCGGCGTTTCTGGTAGTAAACAGAGCCTCGGTACAGAGCAGCACCGGTACTCTCCACCGGTTCTGGTAGGACCAGCACCTGCAATGAGAAAACATAAAAAAGTAACCCGGGACAATTCAGACACGTGGTCTCATCACGCGGCGCGCCCACCTTTGAGGGGAAGCCTTTCGAGAGCTGATCCATGTCCTCATAACCAAACATCTGCCTGACATCAGAACCAACGGTGTCAATCCGCCAGACCATGTTGGGTCCGTAAGGCGACACGGCCTCGGGGTCCTGCATCCAAACTCCATATTTACCCGCTATGTTGTCCGCCTTTCTGTGAGTGTTTGGCTCGCTCACTGACACCAGCACTCCACAACCTGAGGGGAAGAACAGGAATCATATAGAGATTGGTGAGACACTTTGGAACATAAATTATTACATGATTTATATTCCAGTGACTGATTTGTAGAATTTTTCTCGACTATTTAAATTGTATTTTCCAAAAGCATTTACCCTAAAGAGTTTAGTTAAAAGACGATTATCTTTTTTTTGGAATATATTGAGATGTAATGCTGCTTTCAGTGGTTTGTCTTAGTGACTGGGTTGAGTTAAAAGTCATACCCCTCTTATCACAACAAAAAACAGAGGGACCTCACTCTTATTCTAGTGTTTGTATTTACTGAATATTATTTTGGAATCACAAACGTTTGATTCGGACCCAATTAATACCGGGGCGACACCAGCAGGTGTGTTTATTGCCCTCTAACAGTTTTGAATGCGAGCCACTTTGATAGATTAAAACAAGGTTCCAAGATTATTGACCTGAACCTGTTTAAAAAGGTTAAGAAAATAGTTCAGAGGGAAAATCAGATTTTCCCTTGTTCTCGATGGTATGTTTCCTGTTCACGGTGACATTGTTGCCACAGAAAAGGGGAGGTGCTCCTGGGGGAAGGTCATCATTTGTCATCACGAAAGATGATACTGTTTGAAGTTTCTTTCAGTTTTGTGTGAGTCATGTCGGTCATAGCAACTCCGCCTGTGCAGAATCTCCAGGCTGCTGAAAAAGGATAAGGCCGGCTTTATGTTGACCACTTCCTAAAATACACCCTTGCTCTCAGGTTCAGGAAGTAGCACTTGGTTTAGGGTTCGATGGGAATATGACTTATAAATATACACCTGACTGGGCTGCAACAGTGATAAAAATGACTTCACATGTTGTGTGAACGTGTATTATTTTGAAATCCCAAAACAATTGATCCTTTGGAGAAACATTAAATAGCTTGAACTCAGATATAGTTTCTTTTAGCTCTACAAACATCAGTCAGACTCATACATCCAAACTGGCTTGACTCTGGTATTCTCATCCCAAATGTTACGTGTATTAATAGCAGTATTTGCTTTGAAGCTATCAGCGGGGGTTTGGGGGTGCGGGGGTTCATGTTTGCTGTGCCAAGTGGGCAGAAGGAACGGAAGGAGAAGTAAATGAGACCGGGTCAAACGTCTGGGACTGAATTTTAAATCTGTCACTTCAGGTCATGCGTTCTAATTTCTTTCAATTACCGTTTTCAGTTAGTTGGAATGCAGTTAATAACCCTTCATCCTCCATTTAACATTGACTCATATGGATTAAAAATTTACCAAAATATCTATTCATGAGCGTTTTGTAGTAGATTTCTCGCTTTATTTATAGTTCATTGCAGGTAATAGAAGAACTGGAAACGTTTGTGAAAAACGATAAAATATTTGGGTCATTTCTATCATCTAATTTATTAAAGAGCTTTCTATTAAAAGGCATAAACTGAATAAAAAGTGAATAATAAACTTTAATTTACGATGTGAAGACAGGGCAGATGTCCCATAATCCTTTGTCATTTTAAATGTCCTACATGCGGCAACTGTACTGTTAAAAAAAGGGACAGACAGTTCTGAAAAACCCCATGATGACTCAGGTAATTTATTGTCTCATTTTCCTGGCAAGATTGGGGTCTTGTCAATCCTCGGCTTAAAGTCAAGCAGGTCACATCAGGACATGCCTCAGGGCGGGACTTCATTTTGATTGACAGGCTCCTCCTCCAGTCATCTATCAGTGGGGTCATATCCAAAGGCCTCAAACTGAGAGTCCATCAAACCAGCTGCACTTCACTATTCCCAAATCCTGTATAAATTTTATTTAAAAACCGGTGGTTTTCTAATATTAGATTACACCACTCTTTATCAAACAGTCTTCCTAAAACTAACTTAGAATCTAACAACGGCTCAGGTCTTGTCGGGTCTACAGGATTTGTCTCAGAAAATTAGAATATTGTGATGAAGTTCTTTATCTTCTGTAATTCAATTAAAAAAACAAAAATTATTTTTTCATGATATTCTAATATTTTGAGATAGGATTTTTTGAGTTTTCTTAAGATGTAAGCCATAATCATCAATATTGAAATAATAAAAGGCTTGCAATATTTCATTTGATTTGTAATGAATCCGGAATGTATGACATTTTTGTTTTTGTAATTGCATTACGGAAGATAAAGAACATTATCGCAATATTCTAATTTTCAGAGACAGTCCTGTGTATGAATTTAAGTGGTGACTGCCAAACACTGAAAGCTGAAAAATTATTTGTTTACTTTAAAAAAGAGGAGAATGTTATATGTTATCAGAACTGATTTATAGAAAAAGCACTTAATCTCTGAGTAAGTGTTGTTTTAATTTGCGTGAGAGAACGGTAAAGTTTACAGTGACAGGCACTGTGTGTAACATCTCATTGAGATCACTGAACCCTCAGTGGTCAAAGTCAGTACTGCACAGCCTTGCAAAACACCTTAGAATAAGAAAAAAAGAGAGTTTAACGATTTTAACTTTAGTTTCAACTATTCTTTTTTAAGAGAAGGACACCTGTGGTAGACTTCGAGTTGTCAGGAGCAGGAACCTGTGTCACTTCAGCCTTGAGCTCCTGAAAGCCCGGAGATCCAAACTGCCATGACGGGTCTGCCGGAAAGATTCAGAAAGAGACGTAAACATGGATTTGCCCCAATCAGATAACCTCCAGGTGTCTGCAGGAAACCCCTCACCTCTCAAACTGCTGCTGTCCCCCTGCCTGTTGGGCCTGGTCATAAGATGAGACATTGGACTGGAACCTAAACACATAGATAAACACACAATAGTTTGTCCCATGGTGGCTATGGCACTGTTGACAGCAGAGAATGTGACAGCAGGAAACGGACACCTCAGAGTGGATTCTCAGCTGCTCTGGAGTCAGACACTCTCATGACACAGATGACATCCCGCGGTGTTGCGGTCAACTTGACGTCTTTAAAACTTCAAACCAGCCATTTTGCCGTGCTCCCCCCAGATCACCGTCAGATATCAATCCTCAGCTTGTTTCCCCCATTTTGATTCTGACTTTGATTCCCGCAATGCCCTTAGCTGCATTTCCTCTTTTAGCTCTGTCATTAATTATTCCATTAATATCTCTAAATAAACCATCTGCATATCCATCAGCATCTACTTTTCCAGAAGCACATGCCGGCTGCTGTGCACGTGCGCCATCCGCCATCCGATGACTACAGGCGCGTAACAAGCCGTAATGGCGCGGACAGAATTAAACGTTAGCATCTGGGTGCAAATGTTATTTTTTTCAAGAGTTTGGTCATGGGGCAGATGAAGGATAACACTGACATGGGAAAATCATTATGGACGAAAAGTCAAAGGTGAGATTTGTGTTCATCTAAAAGTTTCTAAAACTTAACGGTAGGACTGGGAGTTGGGGAGGGCACGCTATCCTCAGGAAACAGCAATTCATCATCATCATCATCATCATCATTGCCACTGCTGGTGTATTGTCTTTTTATCTTTTTGTGTATGTGTCTGCACACATGCATTTGCCTGTGTGTGTGCGCACACGTGTGTGCCCTCATATCCTGTTCTGTATTTATTTGGGATGTATTTGGGCAGAACATCATGGGCCTTGGCATCCTTCTTTCCCAGAAGAGGCTCTATCTGAGATCTGACTCCAGCTGACAAAGTTCAGAGGAGCTTATTTGGGTCCATTTCTGCACAGAGTCCAACAGTACAGCTGCAACACTGTTGTCATGAAACATTTTGCAGGAGGGATTCACTTTTCATTCGTCATAATTCAGACCTCAGTATCTACTATGTGATAAAACATAAGGAAATGCAACAACTATTTCAAGATGTTGTTTTTCAACACCCGTCTGAGCACTCGGTCTTTCTTGACATCTGTGGAGCTCATTTGGCATCACATATATAATTTCTGTTTGCTGCATATTCACAAAATTCAAGGGCAAATTGCAAACAAGTGATGATTTTATTCCTGATCTGCTATTATAGGATTTGACAAATGAATACAGATTAATACATAAATGAAAATTGCAGGTACATTTCTTCTAAGTGTATCTGATGCATCACTGACAGGGAACACTCGTGCTTTTCTACCTGCCAATTTGAATCGAATCTGTTTTCACATTTACTTCTTTTAGCGCTGGCCCTATAACAGGAACAATGACATTTCCAGCATGAAACTTTGCCGGTTTTTGTCTTCACTGCTGGTGGTAATCCTGAGCGAGTGTATTTTTTAAGCCATTAGGATCTTGAGGAATGTCAGTTCAAACTCAGACTCTCCGTGTTGAGAGTCCAGTTCCTAAAGGTCAGAAGTATCACTTGGGGTTTTTTGAAACAAACTTTGTTCCAACACGATGTCTTTTACATCTGCCTTGACCCGGTGAGGTCATGACTATGTGTTTCTCTCTGCAGGTTGGAACATGAGGAGCTAAACAGATAACCTGGAGTATTCATGAGTGAGACTATATAAGCTCTCCTGATGCAGAGGGAGTGGGGATGTCAAGCCAATGGGGAGTTGGTAGGGAAGGATTTACTGCTGCTGGCAATTGCGGCTTCACGAGCAATAGACTTTGAGAGCCAAAAGGGTAAACAGATGACTTGACTGAAAAAGAGAAAAGGGGATGGTGCACAAGAGCAGATTTGGGGAGAATAGACAATCATGGAGGCTAATTGGACGGCTATCTGGCTTAACCTTGTTGCCCTGCCAGACAGCCACTTTACCAGGTCTCTGTGTCAGGCGTCATCAAAAGCCCTTGGATAAGACTTGTAAGGCATGTAACCTCCACTTCCAGAGTGCACCTCACATTTCAGCCCTCCTCCCCCCACCAACTGTGCTATCCCACCCCACTTGACACGCAGAGGGAAACACCAGTCATAAAGAGAGCGAGGTCCACACATAAATACTGAGCTAACCTCCTCTGGCCCTCCATCAGCATCTAAATGCAGACAGGAAGCTTCTGGCAGAAACCTGAGCTTTGCTTCTGTTTGCACTGTTGGCAACCAAAACACGCACGCGAGCGCGCGCACACACACACACACACACACACACACACACAAACACACACACACACAGACACAGACGCACACACACACACACACAGGCAGCAAGATCACCAAGCTGAGGTATTGCATTGGAATTTTTACGTACATAGATGACACTTATGTGTCAACACTTCTCTCCAAACTCCCAATTAAATCATTATCTGTCACGTTGGGAAACCAAATTTACATTTCAACAAAGAGACAACCTGTCTGCTAAATGTGGCTGCTGGTCCCTTAGGATGAAGAGAGGTTTTATAATAAAATCATGTCTCTAAGGTATCTTGAGTAAATGTGTGTTGCTTTGAGCGGGGAGTTTGTCATACCTCCAACAGGTTTCTTCGGGCTGCTGTCATGCAGAGCCGGATTTGAGGGCACCATGGGGGTCTGTGGAGGACAGGGTCTGTTTCTCAGCTTCTCTGTCTCCTTCCGCATCTCCTCCATTCTCTGCTGAAGCTCCATCAACTCCCTCTGTAGACGTTGTTTCTCACTTTGCAGCAGATTCCTCTCCCCCACCACCTGGTTCAATGCTTCATGCAGTCCCGTCGGAGCTCTGGTGTCAGTGGCCAGTGGACTCCCGGTGCCCCCCATGGTGAGCCGGGACACAAGGACCTCCAGCAAGTTGAGTCTGGTCTTAAGGCCCTCTACCTCTGGGGCTTCGGTCTGCGGGCAGCTGGCCTCGGTTGGGCTGGGCACTGAGAAGGAGTAGTGGCATCGGCCACTTGGATCATTTCCCCTCCAGAAAGCTGCACGATTCTGAGCATCTGATTGCAGCACGAGCCCACACCCACTCAAGAAGAGGAGGACAAACATACTGCGGATAGTGCTTTCACACACACACACGCACACACACACACCTCAGAAACTCAGACTAACTGCTGCACTACTTTTTTTCTCTCCTGTTAAATCTTCCTACACTTTTAATTGCAATTCTCCTTTTTGAAAAATTCCAATTTACTGGTGATGGCTCTTTTCAGGTATCTCTTCTTCTCCCAGCAGAATCAGTGAGATCCCTCCCTCCTGTGTTTCTCCTTATTGGACAGGTCTGTTGCACTGAGCTCTCCCCGGCAGCTCACGGATATTTATACTATCTGGAAGGGTAGGAAGGAGGGAAACTGAACAGAGGTAAACAAGGAGGGGAGAAAGGGGGAAACTTGAGGGCGT
This sequence comes from Fistularia commersonii, assembly GCF_037954325.1. Lineage (NCBI taxonomy): Eukaryota > Metazoa > Chordata > Actinopteri > Syngnathiformes > Fistulariidae > Fistularia > Fistularia commersonii. The sequence goes on along the minus strand of NC_141299.1, from coordinate 6,159,482 downwards.
GAGACAGAGAGTAAATGGGGAGGGGATACTGAGTTTGTTTTGATGGACAATATTCCCCCTTTTTCGACAGGTCAGTGTTAGTCTTATTGCAAATGCCATTTCTCAAATGCGGGGAGCCGTCAATAGAGCTTTTTCTCCACTTCATCTGCAAGCTTTATTTTATCTTCATTAAAGTTTTATCTGTGAAAAAAGCATCCGGATAGTCGCCCCACAACCACATGTGTTCGAGGGGTTGCAGACAAACTTTGGCCCAAAACCAGCAGAGAAAGCTGGGCCTCATTGGATACAATTACCTTCCGAGGAACCGGTGTCCCCTTTCGTATAAGTGGGGGGGCCAGAGCATGACGAAAGCAGCTGATAAGTGCCATCATCATAAAGGGCTGAGGTTAGAAGTCATGGATGTCCAGTGTAAATGCATTGAAAATTAAGTGATACATGCAGTACAAGCCCATGGTGTTTAAGGGTATTTTGCCAGATGGCAGCCAGGGAAATAGAGTTGGAGTTGCACGGCAAGGAGCTTGAAGAGTCCACGGTTTTCTAACCCAAACTTGATCAGAATGTGACCAATTCATGTCCAGCGTCACACTCTTTCAGATGTCAAGCCAAGTCAGATTTTATTGCCAAATCACAGGACACTTTCCATGTAGAGCAGGTCGAGACCGCACTCTTTAAAATGATTTACAAAAATCCAGTATTGGCCTTTGAGCAAGCACTGGGTGTCAGCGACGAGGAAAAAAAAACGCTTTTACCAGGCAGAAACCCTCAAGACAGATTCAAGTTCAATGCGGGCGGCCTTCTGTCTCAACCTGCTGGGGTTGGAAAAAGGGAGAGCGAGAGAGAAGGACAGAGATAGACTGCAAGAGTGTGATCGGGGTGTGTGGGTGGGGGATCTAGGACTGGAACACACAGGCAGAAATGATTTCATCCTAATAATAACAGCAGCGCTGACAGTTACATGGTTCTGGTGACATGATACTATTAAATGTGGATATGTTTTATTGGAAAACCAACATCAGCCTGATATGTCCAAGCTGAGACTGGAACCGTGTGCACAACAGCATAAATCCTCTCTGAGCACTCATTTTACTCTATTTTATTCTGTATCTAATGTGATATGAGCGGGTTGTCAGAAAATCGGTTCCCGATCTTATTCTCTGTCACTTGCCATCTTGGATTTGTCCCGGTCCCCCTGTTGACGCTCCTTGTCTCTTTGCGTCTATTATCACTTTACAGAGAAATGTGGCGGACGCTGCCACATTTACACCAGATGGAGGACGATCGGCTTTTTGTTTTCGCAGGGGCAAGACGAGTGACTTGAGAGTGAAAAAGAGATGCACGCAACAAGGCAGGTGTGCAGACACACATGTTCCAGTCCAAACAATCCTCATCTCACCCTCATTTCCTGGTTGGTCTCTTCTCCTCCTCTTATTTCCTCCTATTTCCACACTGCTATGCAAGGTCATAGCCTTATTCATCCATCTCTGCTGATCAGCTCCCTGACCCACATCGTTCCCTTCAACAAGGTCAGGAGGCAAATGATGCGGAGAGGAAGAGGGCCGCAAGGGAAATGTGTATACACACACTTGCAAGATTATTCACAGTATCTTTAGCCCCCATGGGTACCTGTAAACAAGTATGAAAGGGTATGATATTAGTGATGAGACAAACACAATGGACTGAATTAATACACTGAAAGAGGGGAAGACGTGAGTAATACCAGTGGGAGGATGAAGAAAAAATACTATAGCAATAAGAGGAGCTTCTGGGAAAGTAAGAGTGACGACGAGTTCAGCCGCTGCGAAGGGAAACTGGGATATTGAGAGGATTACTTGGCCCTCTGGAATTCTATTGAAATAGATTTAAGCATCGCATGTAGGTCGGGAGCTCTTCTTCCGACACCCATATTTCTCCAGACACAGGACAGGCTGTGTGTGACTGCATAATACTGCTTGGCACAATGTCTCTTTTCTTCCTCATGAATTTAAGTCATGTTCATAGGACTCATATAACCGCTGCTATGCTTGGAATCTGAAGTAATCACGTCTGAGACCCTTGCAGAGGACCAAAACATCCTACGCTGCCAATGTGGGAGTGAGGGCGGAAATGATCAAACGTTTTCTTATAGATGTAATGTAATATGAGATTTATTTTTCTCGGTACACGGAATTCAGTAAGACAGGAAAAACAAAACACCTGGATTCCCGTTTTATTTTATTGATTTGTTTTTATAAACGGCAATCGATTTACTAATCAGCATGGAGCCCTGGAGTGGACTTAATTAATTAAAAAAACGAAGTGATTACTGCATAATTTAATATTAAATTACAATAATACACAATATTAACCTTAATTTGATAAAGCAACAATATTCTATGTTTTATTCGATGTGAGAAGACAGCAGAATGACAGTGCTTATTAAAATGCGTCATCCAAATATTGACACCAGCAGAGCAAAGGAAGTCCTGTATTGAAAATTTGCTTTTCATCACCATTAAGAATATCCACAATATCCACAAAAACTGCAAACCCATTTTAGAAATATTTGTTGATTACATTTTTTATTTAATATGACTAAAATATTAATTGGTCAAAATGATCAAATAAAAATTGTTGTTATAAATGTCATTTAAATGGTCATATCTCAATATTTCAAGATTCTGTAAATGCCAACTTTATTTTCAACAGGATTAACCCATCATTCTCTGTATATATTGAATACTGATAAAAAATCTACAGCTACTGCTACTGTCACACTGACACAAAGAGGTAATGAAATAAATGTTGAGCATCCCCAAACTACCCCTGTCCCTTTATCTTTCAAGCTTAAATTAAAACCATCACCTGACACAAACCACCCACACGGAACCCATTTGCCATAGATCAATGAAATCCAAGATCCCTGTGTCCCCATATAAAGTTCACCCTTCTGTGGGATCAGGGCAGTGTTGGCTAAGCAGAGCTCTGTGTGTGTGTGTGTGTGTGTGTGTGTGTGCAGTGCGCTTTGAGGGTGAAAACAAGAGCGTCTGTCAGAACAATAATGATTCCCTGGGCCAAGACCCTTCTAGTTTAATGCCATCTTGGAACTTTATCCGGCCATTAATTTTTCAGATCTATAAAAGTCACGGTAATGAGAGCAGATAAAACAAAACCTCAATCCAAAGTGGTTGTGTGAAGGGATGGCATGACAATTTCTTTCCCATCTTCCACTGATACCACATCTTCCATCAAGTCGTCTTTCTTTCCATCCACCTTTCCGTCCAAACCTGGTCTTCCTCCAGCTCTTCACTCCATCTTTACTCCCCCTTCTCTGGCTCCCACTGACGACTGCTGACCAGTTTAAACCAGATCAAACAAATGCTCTTTTAAATCACTTTATTTTTGAGCCAAAAAAAACTCAAACAAACAGTAAATCATGGTCATCAAATGCAGCGCCAGAGTAATGTACATCCTTACAGAGTATTTACAGCTAAAATAAATTACAGTGGCAATAATAAAATGACAACATAGTTTTATGTATTATACAGATTCACAGCTAAACTTCCTTTTCTCTTGCATCACTTTAAGGTAGAGATAAACTGTCCCTATATTACATATTCATTGATAACTGAAGAACCAGAGCCTATCCAAAGCATCATATTGAATGATCAGCAGAACTAAGAACAATGAAACAGAGAGTAAAAGATGAAATGGGATTCAGACAAAACACAACCATCTGCAGAGTGAGAGACAGTTTAATGTCATGAGCAGGAAAGTAGGAAAGCCGTGACCAACCTGGCCCAGAACTCAACCCAACCAGGAAGGAAGGTGAGAGGTTTAGGGTTCAGGGTGAAGAAGAGTTATTCTTAGGCTTGAGATGGTCCTGCCCTACTGCGTTGCAAGCTATTAAGAGGATGACAGGCACTGAAAGCTTTGATTTATAACAGAATAATGCTACAAAGCTGGATGTTAACATGAGATGTTCACTTCTGTTTTTTAGTGCACGTGCACAAAAGAAAATACCGACTGACTGCACTGATAAAGGTAGCCACCATTGAGTTGCAGATGGACCTCAGATGTTCCCTTTTTGTGTTGGGCAGAGATATGTGCTTGTTTCACAAAATCACCCCTTCAGTCAGAGCATGAGAGTACATGAGGGGCCACGATAAACATGTGAGCTGTTACGCAGGAAAAGGCTGCGAAAGCTAAGCTAGGTTCACTGGCTATTCAACATGATAGAGGATACTGGACCACTGGGTTCAGGGCCCTGCATGTGATATGAACCATGGAATGCGTCTGTGTTTCGACTGAGCTGCCTAAACGGCGTTAAAATGTCAGATATTGTTTCTCCTGTGTCCCCTTTCTGCAGCTTATCTCCCACCCAGAAAGGAAACCGAACCTTAGTACTGATCTCAGATCAGGTGTTTGTGAAAATGACAATAAGATCTGTACGAAGGGCCAGTTGAGGCCGGGCCCCGGAGGGCACACAGGTTGACACCGAGGAAGATGTGGGAGGCTGGCTGGTGCCCCCGACATTGGGGGAGGACTGTGTGGAGAGAAGGTTGAGAGGATGAGGAAGATTCTCCTCTACCTTCCTCCCCAGACACTAGCGATACCGCAGGATCACTGGAACTGTAGAGGAAATTAGAAACATTTTTTAAAGGGTAGATCCTGCATATTGGGGTACACCAACGAGTGACAGTGAGACTGTTCCAACACTCACTGATAATGATCAGCAATAAAGCAAACACCACGAGAGCAATAATCATCTTCATCTGTGGGAGGAAAAAAGGCACAGATGAATCGCATTCCTCATCATACAGAGTAACTCCTCATGCTGGACACGCCAAGAAACAAATGCTGCTCGCAGACGATCAGACCCACCTTCATGTCTCTCCACCACATCCTCCTGTGCAGCTGTTTGGCTCTGCTGCTGAAGGCAGATGCATTGTCCGACAGGCTCTCTGGAATACCATGAGAGGGTGCAGCAGGTGAGGACACGTGAGGGGGAAAACACTTTTTTTGTGCGCAATTGTGCAGTTATAGTTAAACAAGTCTTGGAGCAGATGTAAGTCGGGGGTAGGCATAAAAAGTTAAAACAGAAAGTTGCCAAATCATACACTTCCTTTAACTTCCTCCTTTCATCCCTCTCCAGACAGCACCAGAGCATCATTGTTGAATTGCTGTTTACACACGTTACACACGCCACAAACTCGCGGCCCGCGGGCCAATTGTGGCCCGTGGAACGATAGTTTGTTGCCCCCTCCTTTATGGTACACTGTTAAGTGCCATTAATATCAAACTCGCGGACCACACTGACAGTAAACCTTCATATTAAGGTGGGGGTGACAAACTATCGTCCCGTGGGGCGCAATTGACACGCGGGCTGCGAGTTTGAGACCCCTGTAGCAAAGGAAACTAAGGAAAAACTGCATGCTATATACCCTATCGCATACAAAGTTTTTCCTAGTCAAAGAGCAATTCCCTCCTTTGGAGTCTTTGTCATGTGTTTATAATTTCTCTGTCCATGTGCGGGTTAATAAACAGTCGCTACTACAAAGTGAGGCTGTCACACTGGGCTTCTGAGAAGACGCTTGTTAATCTTGAGGAATTTACCTGCACATTGGTCAGAAAGTCAATCATACTTTATTTTACTGCTCACATAAAGACACCTTTTAGGGAAGAGACATGCGGAGACACGCGATCAAGCACACTTGCATCCACTGTCGCACAAATATAGCAACTCACACGAAACACGCAAACATGTTCCAGATGTTTGTCTGGGCTGGCTGGCTGGCTGGTCGTCATGACAAAGACATGGGCAACAACATGTGTGGATATCGAGATGAAGGCAGATCAGAGTCACATTTCAGCCACATGTCAGCGTCTGGACGCCGCATGTCTCCTTGAAACACTGTGTGTGTGTGTGTGTGTGTGTGTGTGTTGGGTTGCGTAATGAGAAGATGCACACATTTCACACACCTGCTCGATTTACACGGAGTGGGATAAAAGTTGGGCTGTGAGAATGAGAGTGTGAGAGAGCTGCCAAAAGCTTCCAGACACACAACTGGTAAAACACTAAACCTGGACATATCATTAACGCGTAATTGCATGAGAGCATCCACCACATGAGGGAAGCACAGGGGAAACATGGTATGACTGCTTCAAAAGAGGGTACACTTTGCCTTTATTATCTTTCTAACTCAACTCTATGAAATGTATTTCATACCAAGACTATAACTGAGCTCTTCCAGTATGTGCAGAAATGTCCACACTATTTATGATAAAGGGTGACTTGTTTTTTCTTCCTTTAGCTTAAAGTATTTGATTGTAGAATGGCCAAGGTTTTGGAGATTAACAACGCATTTGTTGTTTAATTAAATGGAAATTATCATCAGACCATGACTGCTTCATAATTCATGTCCTTATCGTAAGCGTCCCGCATTTACCCACCTGACTTGTCCTGCAGGTCATCGAGACGCTCGCCCCTCTCTATCACCTTCGAGATGTTCTCTTGCATTACGTCGATCACCTCATCAACCTGTGACTGCACCCTGCGACCAAAGATTGGCATGTAAGACACACCAATTATAAATCAAAGTGGGGTGATATGGGGAAGTGGTGTCAGACTTTTTGGGGAGGCTGGAAATTTGAGTAGCACCTGTTTTTTTAAGTTACGCCATCATTTTTTTATTGAGACTTTGCTCATTTGAAAGGCACTCCTGGAAGCTGTCATAATGGCATCAACTACAATGTTAATGCATAACAATGACAATAGTAAAATGGTAACAGACTCTTGAGAAACAACTTGGGGTGCCAAAATGTCTGAACAATGTCCTCCTCTGTTCTCTGGCAGTTCCTGTCCAGACACTAGCTTGAAGAAACTGGGGTGTTGTGGGAAGGTTACACAATAACCTGCACATTACCGCTACGGTTACTCAATCAACCAACCTGAGCATCTGGTAAACATGATGAGCCACAGTTACACCAATGCCAAAACACACGTGTGCTGGAAATGAGATGCTGAGCTCTGATTTCCGGTAGTGGTGTGGGATGTGTTTGTACTTACTGCTTGATTTTATCATTCTGAGGTCCAAATCTTGGTCCTGTCGGCCCTCTCCTGGGAAGCAGGAATGGATCAAGTCAATGCTGATAATAAGACTTAGAAGCCACCAGTCAACAATTTGCATTTGATATATCTTTTAAACTTGGTGATCCACATATATACTGTACAATGTACATAATTTGTATATCATCCATCTTACAGCATTTCCCAGATGAATATGTTTCCACTCAAACTCACAGGAAAAAGTCTTCCTCCTCATCAGAGTCTTCTTCCAGCAAGTTCCTCTATTAAAGAAGAAGGGTCAGAGGTCACTGCTTTGTGAGGACACAAATATTTACACTCATTAACAAGGATCTTTGCTCATCTTCTTGAATAACTACCACAATTTCCATAAGGGAGTCTCTCAAGGGACCAATAAAGTTCTATATTATCCTATCCACTCATACCACCTATTCTTAAATTGTTTTTTAAAAAATGTAATGTGGAGACTGGGCTAAGCACACAGTATTATCTGTGGTTTTCACTACAGTGCTGCCAATAGGACCACTGTTTCCCCTGGTGACACACAGACCGCAAGTTGTGTCACAAGGTGATAACAATGTCACCCATATGCTGCCGCAGTGGTTGATCACTGCAAGCTTCTACATTTTCAGGCAGGACTTTGTGTAAAATGCTATTCATAGAGAATAGGTAAAGGAACCTTTTATCCCTCACAAGGGAATTGGACTGGGGACAGTATGAGCATGCTTCTGATTGGATGGTAGGCAGGAGGAGTGAGCTAACTGCTATAGAAAAAAAAGGTCTCCATTGTGACTACAGATTTAGCCTACTCTATGTTGTTCCATGAGTTTAGAGGGAGGATTTGAAACACAAGCTTTCCTCCAGGCAGGTGCAACATCCATCTCAGTGTTTGGTTTCTAAGAAAACACCACAGATATTAATTAAACCCTGCTGATTCCAATGCCATTAAAAAGCTGAGAGGAGACACCAGGGCGGTTTAATGATACGTCTTAAATCAGCGTTACCTAAGGGTCTTCAGGGACAACATCTTTCCACTTACTTAAATCTGACTGTGTCACAGGAGCCGGGTATAGATTATCCGACAAGCAAGAGTTTTTACAAAATATTATAAGTTGTTCTCTTGCTATCCTGCTTATAGATGCAAAAAAAAACAAGGAAAACTATAAGATTATGGCATCATGATGTAGCCATTTTAATTAGTTAATAAAATGAAGTACTGCGCTGCTGAGCTTGGGTTTCTTCACAAGCACTGCATGCAATCACAGCATCCAGATGTTTTGTCAGCAGAGTTTTAGATATTTACTTGCCACCAGAATAGTAATAAGGTAATGTAATAATTTCTAGAGTATTAACTTTATTAACACACAATGAGGCAAATGCAGCAGTCACAATATGGCTTTCACAAAATTTTAGGTTGCAAGTCCAATGGGTGCTAAGCTAATGGGAGAGAGGTGGCTTTGGGAGAGAGAAGGGATGTGAGAGATGGGAGAGAGAAGCGCGAGAAAGTTTGCTAAGGATGTGTAACTGTCATAGGAAAAAGTAAAAGAGAGGGCATGATAGGTATTCATGAAGAATTCATGATTGAGGTAGGTAACTATCTTTCTGTAATGACATTCTTTCTTTCCACCGTCTATGATGGGAGACGAGGAGAACTGTAAGCAATTACCAGAGAAGAGGAGGCACAGTCTTACCTCAGGTAAAGGCTAATCGGAGAAGGCTTGATTAAGTGTGTTTTATAACACATTTCGCTTTTAACACTTTGCTTTGATCCAAGTTAACAACACAGAAAAAAAAGAGTATTAAGATAAAACAGGACATCAACCCTGAGGAACATGGCAAGAGATTATTCCCGTGATCAGGACCAGATATCTGTCCAAAAGACGGCTGTCTTGAAATAACCTGTCATTTTTAATAATTCTGCCTTAACTTGATTTTTTCATAGTTACTCATAGAGGATGAGAGTGTCTTCAGGCAGATTCTGCATCTTATAACGCCATGAGATTCTTAGATGGACATGAGATTCTAAATAAAACAAAGCGAGCTATTCCTATGTTTGATAGTATTAAAGCAACAATGGATTCTTACATTTCCATAATTTTTAGTCATCAAACAGATTGAGTCAAGTCACAACCCACTTCTTAGAAATGCTGTCAGTGAAAATAAACACAAAATGTATCTGTGTCTCACCCTCTCACTCCGAATTGATCCCGTGACTTCGTCATCATTGAGGTGTCGTTTGAACTTGGGTGGCATGTTTTCTTCAGGCTGCTCCTCCTGATCTGGTTCCCTCTGTGGTACAGTACAAGTACTTTGTTTAGGATTTTAGACTGAAATTCACCCAACCGATGTGGGATTTTTCAGATCTTAATGGAAAAAAAGAAAGGAGTTCTATTGTAGAAGCTAATTCAGTTCATATTTGAGCATTAAAGAAAATGGCCCTTTTTGTTAGGATATTTTGCATCAATATGACTATTCAATGGTGTTTACCAGGTGGCTTCTAAATATGACAATATATCTATTATTTTATTACACACCACAACATATTTTTTCCATACTGCCTTGAAATGACAACATCGTCAAGCGCACACACACACACACACAAACACACATACACACACACACACATATTACATATATATTACACACACACACGCACGCACACACACACATATGGAGAGAGAGACAGAATTAAATAATATGTCTATGATCTGGTATTATCATGAAACCTATTCAATGCAATTGCTATACAGTATTGATCGGTCCCATGTTAAATCAGATGCCAATTTTTTTTTAAAAAGGCACCCAGCATTCCTGATATACAGCTTGAATTGATGATTGAACATTGAGATGCTTTATTTTCCTTTCTCAGCCATCTTTTTACATCTAAAGAAGGTAAAGAACAACAGAGACCAAGAAGTTTTGATTCTCAGCATTTAAACTCAATTGTAATATTAGGTAGAAGATCTCTCATGCTGAAAAAAAAACAAATGTTTTCAACTCTGTGTGCCTTCAGGAAAGTACTTCATGTATCAAAGGTGGAAAATGTTATTTTGCCTGTTGAAACTCAGGCAAACTCTGTACATCATTCTTTCTTTCCTCTTTATACTTCTCAAAGCTGTGTGACAACAACACCACTACACTACCTCCACCATCAACATGAACCTGTGATCTACTTTTAATCATCAGATTGCCGTAAATGTCACAATCCATCTTCTTTAATTTAATAATTAGAAGTACCATTGAATCCAGTTCAGTCTGACAATGAGGCTTTCTCTGCGTCCTTCACTGGCACTGTGATTGGAAAAGGCCTTTAGGCATCCAGAAGTGGGAAAGGTTTCCAGTAAAGGAGAGAGGCAGAGGACAGGGCCCTATCTGAAGGAGTGACAAAGTCAAGAGGCAGAGACAGGAGAAAGTGAAGCTGAGTCTAACATATGGAGAAAAACTGAGGAATAATCAACCTCTAAAAGTGAGGGACTGAATATCAGCCACTAAACATGAACTGGATTCATCTATAATAACAATGGCTGTCTAAATCGTGAAGCTGAAGAGAAGCTGCATCATGACAGACAATTAAGGACTGATTTGTTGGTAAATAAGTGGTTGATTTGTAGCATTTGCTGAGTTTCATTTCAGTTGGTTTGAGGAGGATAGGGGCATCATCAATTTAAAAGTTGTTTTATTTAGTATTGCATTACAGGTCTCTTAAGGAACCGTGGCTTCAAATTGAATTGCCATCTCTGCAGCACAGCTATTTCAGACACTATCACTCGCTCATATTGGAGCGTTTTTTTATATTAAGCTAGTGTGGAATTTTGAATATAATTAAAGATACTACAATAGTATCTGCCACAGCTGCAACCATTAAAACAGTAGGAAGAAAGACGGGAATAGCTCAGTATAAACGTCAACAACGCTAACCGGCAGCTAATGCGGCTAATTCAGATAGGCCGCTTGGACCATTGATAAATGTTGCTACCCGGCAAAGCTAAGGAAGCTAGCGAAGCTAGCATGCTAACTGGCTACCTGCTGTTTCCTGGCAAGACTCGATCCTCGATGCCCTCGATGAGAACTCAAACTGAACCAAGAATGATTCCAGGGTTCCGAGATCTGCGAGGACACTGTGGGTTTTGTCACTGCATTTCAAATTATGTCCGAAAGATGAGATAAGATTTTCATAATGGATGTTAGCAGTTCGCGTCTATACGTCGTCTGAGTCAGCTGACCAAGAAACGAACTGGAGGAGATAAACTGCTGCTGTTACAAACACACACACACACACAGCATATACTGCATTCTTCAAAGGATATATAAATATGATACAATTGTAAGATATAAATGGTTCTGCCCAAACCCAAATGTCAAAATGACTTCTTCACACCAACTTCTATATTGTTAATTCCTTAATCATCTGTCATTCTCATTTGTTTTTAGACTGATGAAAAGAGTATACAATGTAATCGTCAATAACATGAAGCTACAATGACAAGTTGTGTCATATTTTATTGCATTTTGCGGCTGAAATCAATGTCCCAGTAAGAGTGTATGTGAAGTTTTTATTTTGAATACTTGGTCTGTAAGCCACCACATTGTAGATTTTTGTCTTCTCTCATAATAAACACTTTAGTATTGATAATTATGTCTGTACCACTTGCTTTTCGATACCTTAGCTCACCTGTAGATGACAGCATCGCACATATTAAACACAAACAGCCCGAAGAAGAAACTTTCCTCGCCCATGCTAAGTTGGTGAGCTAAGTCGTGCACATTAACTGACGGATTTGGTCCGTATTGTCATGTTATGAGTGAATATTCCTGCATGATCGTGTGTGTTAAACGTTGTTACAGGTCCTCTCACTCCACGAGGAGATGCAACCTTCCCGACGAAGCCCGGAAGGATCGCGTCCGCTGTTTGGAGGAGCGCTGTCGGCTGCCATCCCTCACAGCGTCGCGGATGTCAGCGAGCTGCAGGAGATCCCGGACAACCAAGAAGTATTCGCACACACGCACACCGATCAGAGCCTGATCGTGGAGCTGGTGGAATATCAGGGTCAGGTGGCGGACCAGGACGCCGCCAGGTACCATTTCGAGGACATCGCTGGTAGCAACAAAGCCTTGGAGCCGTGCGCTTTCCAAGTGTCCGATGTTACGGTGTTGCCCGCAGCTGAGCTCCGCCTGTCAGAGTGCAGCTCCGCCTGGATGCTGACCGGCACGCAGTGCGTATCCAAGTTCAACGAAGAGGCGAGGAACACAATCACCCTCCACCTCGGCCTCTTTCGGCTGCCACAGTTCTCCACCGATGTCCTGGTTACCTTCAACGACCCGCAGAGCATCAGTCCGGACAGCAGCAGCTCTTCGGCCGCCGGTGCTCCGGGACAGCCTTGGACGCTGCAGGACTTCCAGCGCTTGCTGCAGACCCTGACACTGCACGACCCCGGGCTGTTTGGCTAGAAACCCCCGTCTGAGTCCCCACACGATCATATTTAGAAAAACAGAAAATCATGAGGAAAGATCATGCTTACGCACTTGGAGACCCGGATGATTGCAAAGGCGCAGAGCCACAGCGCCTTCATGGCCATCAAGTTTTCTGCCTTTGACTCTCTGCAGAAAATCCGTAGAAAACATCAAAACCTTTGCCGAAGCTAAACGTTATGGATAAAGCACATTTGTGTATTTTTGTACTTTAGACAACAATTTATTTGATGTGAGCTGGAATAACATGAATTTGAATGATATTTTACACGAGCTACTATGATTAAAATAATTTTCGATTTTAATAGAAAATGGATTTTGCCATTACATCACCATCTGACGTTTTAAAAATCTTTTTTTTTTTTTTGGTCCCAATTTTTTTGTTGCTGGTATTTGTGCATCATAAATATTTTTATCACGCTTTGCTGCATCTTTATGCTTCTCTTTTGATTGTCTTTCTTTCAGATAAATTCTTATTGTTTTTTTAGTCTCGTTATCTCCAACCACTCTATGTAACATTGGATATGTTAACATTTATGTCATGCTTTGGCTATCCTGATCATTTTTGGATCGATTGACATTTTCCAAGCTTTTGAGAACACCTATAATTTCACAATGGGAATGAAATGGGTTAGATATAGGTAGTAAAATGGTATAGATGCAGTTATAAATACAAAGTAAACAAAAGTTAAGTGATATAATTAATCAATTACATACATTGGTAAAGATATTGGGCTAAGAAAAGCGATCAGATAATATACCTCTATCAAATCACACGATTTATACAATAAAGTGATATGAAGTTTGATCACAGGAAAATATTTGTAGGTTAGCCTGTAGTTCTAGGATCCGCCAGCTTTAGACAAATCTGACTGCTTTGTCATCAATGGATTTGTGTTCCTGGGTGTAATATGAGATTTCAGAAAACAGATAAGACATGCATCTCCCGTTTATTTTTAAAGTCACCAACATATTTCATCTCCCTCCGCACTTGATTATTTCCCTCTTTTGACCTCTTCCTTTACTTTCATCTAAAATACTACCATTATCCCTAATCCTGTGATAATGACTCCACATGGTAGTGCCAGTCTGTCATGGAAAAACTTAACCTTCACAGACCATGTGTTACACACCTCTGCGGTCTTCTATTGTGGTTTTGGTTGGTACAATGGCATACTTCAAAACAGAGGTATAAAAATTAATTAAAATTCAGTATGGAAACCTCAGTTTCTTCAGATCCGCCATAGTCATTAAAAACACAGGCTACGTCTTGACAGAAAAATGTATTAGATCAACTATTTCCATCCATGGTGTAGTAATCATTCACTGGCAGTAAACCTTGACAGACCGGATTCTGTAGTGTTTTCTTTAAACACATAATTTTTAGTATGAAAAAAGATCCTCACTATTTGCTTTGAAGTCAGCACAAAGCCATTCTGAGTTGAGAGTCCAAAATCACATCGTGAAAGTCACTACCCTGAGATATGTTCTGAGTCTGTCTTTAACAAAAAAGATGTCAAGCTTTTGACCTGAGCCTCCTGTTAAAGTGGACTTTCACAGTAATAGGGTGCAGTTAAATCTCGCATAAGAAATGGAAGGTGTGCACACTGACTCCTCAAACCAACATCAAAATCTCCTAATCCTCTGCTGCAGTCACGATGGACCAATATGTCAGAAAAGTCAGTCACACGCTATGAAATCTTGGGTCCCATGCAGTGAATTCTTTCATTAATCACAACCCGTATCACGGCAGAAAAACCTCCCTCTGACTGCAACGGAAAAACATCCTGTTACTGGTTTTCTTTGCAATGAAGTCAGTATTTAAACCTGACGAGGGTCTGAGAACCAGCTTTCCATTTGCAGGTCACGCAAGAATGCAGGTTTTTTTTTTTCCAGATCTGCACAATTAAGGCTCTCAAGCAAATTACTGTGCAGCTGTTTGAACATTTTGGCTTGTGATTTGAGTTTTATTCCTTTTAAAATTGCTTAGTTATTCATTTATTAGTGAAATAAAGACAGTATTATTTATTTTGCTTCTTCTTCTCCACCCTTCCATTACTTTTTATGGCCTTTAAGTTTGCTGAATATGAAGTAGGCTGCTCCTCAAAAGACGAAAATGGATTATCAATTGCCACGCCTTAATCATCTCTGTTTTGTTAATAGGAATTGGTTTGGGGACATTACTATGAAGAAATACCTGAATGAAACTGATCTTGGACTTTGCAAAGTAAAAAAAAAAAAAACTGCTAACACCATTAAGACGTCAAAAGATGGGGCAGTGCCATTTCTGCCAAATAGCACCTGGAGCTCTTCCTGTTACATTTATTTTTGTCAACCTATATTCCTGGCATTCTAAGGAAGCAATATCTTATAAGGGTAGTCTTTAAGAATGCACAGCCTTGCAACGACTTCAGGTGTATTTCCTACAGCATGTGAAAGTTATTTCTAATTCACTCATTGCAAAATTATCACAAAAGAGCAATAAAAACATAACAAATGGTATAAAAATGACAAATACATTTATGGATAACAAATTCAATCAGAGTAGATGTTACAATCATATGTATTTCCCACACAAGAAATCATCATAGACATCAGGAGTTTGTTCTGAATTATTCTACCTGATTGCTTGCTTCATAACCTTAAGTTTACATAAAAAGTCAGCTCAGTCCTCCAGCTTCTGCTTTTTGTTTTGAGGTGCAAAGTGCTCAGACAAGGCCGTCAATGCCCGGTAGCGGTGGGAGATTGAGTTCTTCACTTCTTTTGCCAGTTCAGCGTAGCTGCATATGTGGGGAAAGTTATTGTACATTAATGAATGTTTATGTTGACCTCTAGGTCCCCCTTGTGGACAAAATGGACAATTTCCAGGACAAGCCTTACGTTTTGTCATAACCTTCAGGCTGGAAACAAGGATCCCATCCAAAGTCTCGAGGTCCCCTAGGTTCAACAATGGTTCCCTAAAAACAAAACAAACCCATCTTCGACAAAGAAATAATAAACAAAAGGACTGTGAAGAGAGAGAGAGGGAGGAACCTGAGTGATCCCTCTGAAGAGCTCCACTGGTTGGTCTTTCCCAGCAGTATAAGCAAATGTGCAAAGAGCCCATGCTGATTTATCTTCAAATCCAGCAAGGAGTTTGTACAAGCCTGAAAATGTAACAGGGGTCAGACACTTCCAAAAATATCAAAACATGTATGACTAATTGTGTCCTCTGTTACTTACCTTCTGCCTTTAGTTTATCAAGGAACCATTTTCTAAAAAAAAAAAGAAAAAAAAGCTTTAGCTCAGAGGTGGAAAGATTTGCAGATAATGTTTGAATGGACATTAAATTACAATACTACACCAACATGTAAGGACCAGGCAAGTCTCCCAATGCCTTGAAACACAGACAGGTGTCTTCCACTATTACCGGGCCATTGATCTGAAGGACAAAAAGAAGAAGTACAACTGAAAACATCTAAATATCACATTTAGAATTGTTTTGACAATGAAATTTCTGTACCTGCCGTGCAGCTTCCTTACATTTCTGAATAGAAATATCATCTGGCTCTCCCTGGTACTCAGGTACTACCGAGCAAAACATTACAATAAAATTATTATATGAATTTAACAGTGCTTAGAAAACTTACTCAGACCATTTTACTTACAGTCAATCTTTTTTGAGACTAATTTGTAGGGGAATTTGTCTCCAAGGATCTGAATTACCTGTTGCAAAAAAATAAAAAATAAAGATTAAAGTTTTCATTTGTATAAAATGAAACCAGAAGAGGGAAATGAGGCAAAGATTGGAACATTATGATGTTCTGAATTTTGTGATATCAATTTGTCACGTTATCTAAAAAGGTATTGAAAAATCACATCACAGACACAGACGGACAGGCAGGTAGGCGGGCACACTCATAAAAATACCAATCTGTCCAGTGCAAGAAGAAATCAGTATGAGTTATCAGATTACATTTTTTTTTTATTCTATTCATGTAATTTCTGTAAATAATATCCTGAGATTTTCTTATTTTTAAGTTCACAACTTGCTGGATGTTATCCTCGTGCAAGGGAGAAAAAGAGATTTTTGACATTTACATGTGAAAAAGTCCCTAAGAGTAACCAGGCTTCATGGTGTGACTGAAGACCAACCTGGTGATTTATAATTATGTCAGGGGACTTCAACTTTCACCCAGACAATGACAGAAAAACCTGGAGGGGGTGGTTGAGAGGAACGGCCTGCCTGATGTGAACCTAAATGGTGTTGGCATGAATTCATGAATTCATGAATGAGGCATGAATTGGTTGTAACAAACAACATGTTTGAGAGTTTGTTTTTTCCGCCACAGGAGATCTTTGGCAACCAATGATCAGTTTTATAACTGCATCATTTGTGGCCAGATATCTTGGGCTGGATCACAGGGCGTGAGAGTCTGTTAGACAAACATGGTTAGTTCAGTTGGACTAGGAAGTGTTTGGTGAAGCGCTAAAGACGCCTCCTTGAACGCCCCCTTTAGCCTGTGTCGTGATCATACACCGTCTGGCCTCGGAACCTTTTGAAGTCTCCCCCCCCGGAGGAAATGGGTCACTAGAAAAGCGTCACGACCCCAGATAAGGAGTGGGCAGTCATGCTAAGAATGCTTTTTAATCATTAATAGAGAAAAAAAGCACGATATAAAAGATCTTTAATATATATCGATACAGTGTTCTGCTGTAGGCTGCATGTCAGATGTGTATTCAGCCCATAGGGCTAACTTTAGCAAGCTGACGTTAACATGCAAGCATTTAATGCGCGGCTTTAACGGAGCAGCGTATTTAAACGCAAACGATAACTTTACCTCTTACCTCTTCAAGCTTTTTAGCGTTTCCAGTCACGAAAACGATCGACCTACCAGCCGGCACAGCCATGATTGAACCAACCGGGCGACTGACATAGACGGACCGGAAAACCCCAGCGCGGCTAACGGCCAATCATATCAACTCATATCTCATCAGCGAATCACCGTGCGACTTATAACGATACGCCATGGTAACTCTCCAATCAGCGAGCGGTACAGCTTGGAATTCGGTCCGGTCGGATTCAGACCGTGTGATAAGCAATGTGGAGAAGAAGCGCCTGTAAATAGACGGTGCCCTAATAAACCAAGAGTCAAAAATGAGTCTGTTACCTCGAACAGCTGAGGAGTTCAGTTCTGCAGAATACTGGGAGCGATTCTTTAAGAAGCGTGGAGAGAAGGCCTTTGAGTGGTATGGAGACTACAACAAACTCTGTGGTGTCCTGCACAAATACATCAAAATGCAAGACAAGGTAACAGCAACTAGTTTTGTTTGGAAAGCCTGTAACGTACATGTCATACATTCGCACACATTTAAGCACCGCGCAAGTAGTTATCGCTCAACTGCTTAAAGGTATGTTTGAAGCTGAAAAGAAAAAAAAAATACGCATCCATTGTCGGTCACTCACTAATGTCCCTGCCTTGACATTTTCAAGTGATTCCAAAAGCGGTTCACCTGCGACTTAAGTAGTGTGTTTTGTGTTTCAGGTGCTGGTAGTGGGTTGTGGTAACTCTGAGCTGAGTGAGCAACTGTATGATGTTGGCTTCAAACATCTGACCAACATTGATATCAGTGAGACAGTTGTCAATCAAATGAACCAGCGACAGTCTAAGCGTCGGCCAGGCTTAACTTTCCAGCAGGTGGATGCTACACAAACCCCATATGAGGATGGCAGCTACCAGGCCACACTGGATAAGGGAACCCTGGATGCAATGGCATCGGAAGAAGATGGGGCACTGGCTAGGAAAATGCTGACTGAGGCAAGAGATCGCGTGCATAACTGTGCTTTCGATAAAATGTTTAAGTTTTCCTGGCATCTGTAAGTTTTCATCATATCTGTGTATCTGCCTGCAGGTAGACCGTGTGCTAAGCGTTGGGGGTAGGTATGTTTGTGTGACGCTGGCTCAGGAAAGTGTAATCAGATTGGCCTTAGAGCACTTCATAGGTCTGGGCTGGGCGGTGAGGATCCACTGTCTGCAAGAACAGAGTGGCAATGATGAGCATTCCTTTGCTTTGCCTGTATTTATTTTGGTCTGCACAAAATTTCGTCAGTCTATGCCCGTGCCCATTCTGGAGATGTGTCTTGGGGAAAATGGAACCCCAAACCGTCTTGCAAACTTGGCTGACTTGTTATCAGCTGTGAGGGAGCATCAGGCCTACTCAGTCTTAAGGAAGAGACTTCGTTCAGGCACAGATGCGGGCTCCAACCTGTCTCTAACCCTCTGCCACACCATGACTGGCCTGCCAAGATACACCCTCACTGTGCAAGATTTACCACCGGGGTCTAAGGTGCCGAGATCTAACCAGTTCGCTATATTCATTGGTGAGTTTCGATTTTATTTCTGTATTCCTGTCTAAGTCACTTTGATTGTCTGCTGTAATGTTTTGTGTGTTGTTTTTAGTGCCTCAAGGAAGTGAGACAGCTTGGCTGTATAGCTCCAGTGAAGGCAGAAAACAGCTTGCAGCCAGTGCTAACTTCCGGCGCCTAGTTATTGTTGCAATGCATAGGAATCAAGAATACACAGACATGCAGGCTGTCCAAGCAGAACTGTCTCCCATGGTGATGGATCTGGCTCCTCCAGGAATGCCAGACAATCAACAGGTTGACACTGCTCATCAGATGAGCTTTTATACAACAAGATTTGTAATGTCATCATACCAGTACATCAGAGCATTGGAATTTTAATGTCATTCAGGTGCCATTTCTATCAGTTGGGGGTGACCTTGGTTGGCGAGAGGTAGTCAGCAGGGGTGTGAGTGAGCAGAGCGGGGAGTACTGCGTGGAGAATGTCAGAGGAGAAGATGGCGAACTCTATCGTAGACTCATTTTTTTATCCAATGCTAACCTTGTCCAATCTGAGAGTCGTCTCACCTCATCAAACACCAGTAAGTTATCTTCTGTATTTTTTTCCCCCTTTATTTGCATCATCCATATCAAGGATGATAGACAAAAGTAATCCTATCCGTTTAAATTATTTGAAAATTCCCCTTCACACTAACTGCTATTCTTAAATCTTTGAGCATCTAGTATTGTTATCTGGATCTTTTCAATTTTTAATTAAAAGTTGGAAAGTCTCCATAGATGATATGTTATTGTCCGACTTGATGTTATTGCTAATTGGTGCCTTACTTTGTAGTCATCTTTTGTATAATGTGTTCATCCCTCAACATTACTCAGCTTTAGTCTCTATTTTAAAGATGAAAATATAAACTCTTGCATGCCTTTTTATCTGCCAAGCTAAGAATATATTTTTGTTGCTACAGAAACCAGTCAGAAGAAGAAAAACAAAAAGAAGGCAAAGGCAACAGCATCTTTATCAACCGCCACTCTGTCAGTGGACAGTGGCTTCCTCTGTTGTGCCCACCATGAAATCATGGTGGCTGGGCTCGCCATGCTTGATGTGGGCATGCCAAAAAACAAAGGTGTGTGTGTGTCTGAGTGTGTGTGTGTGTGTGTGTTCTTTGGATTTTATCATTTTTGTAGTCATCAGTTTGAACACAGAGTTTTTTTTTTTTCCATGAATTTATGGTTTGCTTTATCTCTGTCGATCTGGCTTCAGATAAGCCAGTGTCTGTGCTTCTGGTGGGACTGGGTGGAGGAGGCCTGCCTCAGTTCCTACGGGACTTTGTGCCTGGTATCACCATTGAGGTTGTGGAGCTGGATCCAGCTGTGCTGGAAGTGGCCAAGGCTTGGTTTGGCTTCCGACCTGACGATCGTTTGACCGTAACTCTTGGAGATGGCCTTGAACGTATCTGTTCCTTAGAGAAAGAAGGTTAGTGAACAAAAAGACGATGGCGCCCGAATCATTAATGATGGGAAGTAACCCTTTTTTTGTCCTCTGTAGGTTGTCAGTTGTTTGAAGCAATCATGTTTGACGTTGACAACAAAGACAGCACTGTGGGTATGAGTTGCCCACCTGCTGCCTTTGTGGAAACCCCCATCCTGCAAAAGGTCTGCAGTCTTCTAACTCCAAAAGGTAGCCGTAGGAATAGTTTCACAATTTTGTTACACTTCACATCTCTGCTGAAATATTTAAGTCATAATGTATGAGACAAATGAAAAGATAATGTTGTTGCAACATAGTAGTTTTGAACGCTCATATTTCATCTTCTTCTCTCTCCTTCCCCTGGTGCAGGTGTTTTTATTCTCAATCTTGTTTGCCGTGACCCCAACTTGAGAAAAAGTGTCCTGGAGCGCGTGAGCAAAGTTTTTCCTACAATTCTCTCTCGCAAAATTGAAGGGGAGGTCAATGAAGTACTTCTATGTACTCGTGGGGGAAACCAGACATCAGATGATGGCAACACCATCATTGCATCCCTGAACCAGGCAGGCAAGGGTCTGCAAAGTGCACTAGACTCTGACTGTTCTGGAAGCAACCGCACCCCAAATATTGACATTTTAGACTTATTGAAAGACCTGAAAGTTGCTTGAGTTTGCCCGCATATAAAAGGGATTGATGTTGAACAATGTGTGTGTTCGATATCATCACAAAGTGTATGATTAATAATCTTAAATATAGCATGTGGAAAGATGTTTCTTTTAAGTACCATGCGATGCATATCTCTTGTATTCGTGTCCCAATATTTTTATTTTTGTCAAAAGGTTTTCTAAAATTTCACACTGACCATACCAAAGAGCAATGGTAGTTTATTTTACATTACAGTTTTAAGAAAAAATAGCCAATATTATGCTGGATGTGTTCATGAAACCTATGATTTCAGTTGTGGATAAATGTATTGTTGTCTGCAAGAAGTAATTGGGGAAATGTTATTTGTGTAAAAAGTAGAGATTTCTTTTGTATTCATATCTGCTTGGGGAATGTGAATATGCCTAATCCAGCCACCAAGATTACATTATTTGCATTAAAATTTGACAATAATCCCCCCACTTCTATGATAAAATTTTCAGCAAACTGAAAACAAATAAAGTATGATTTTGAACCTGAATCTATTTTTAACATAATATGGTTGTAGATTTTCATAAAATAAATGTCCTCATTCATCTTTTTAATTAACTTTGCAGTAAAACAAACCTAGAGTTCGCTTTGTTTGGTTTTATTCTTGCGCAATGTCTAGACTTCAAACAATCGAGGAATGAAAGAGATGTGCATTGATAGAAGAAAGAAAAAAGTGCCCTACAGATATCCACATCTTTGGGATGTAAAAAAAAAATACTTGCGTGTTTGACTTAAGATGTATCTCAGCAAAAAGGTTAATACTCTTACAACCCACCAACCCAGTCATGGACAAGGAAGAAATACAATCTTTATCATAGTCCCTGGCCTCCAAACAAAAAACCTCAATTGCATATCTGAATCCAGCATACATTAACAACTTTTATTCTGTAAGAGACATCACCATCCAAAATAGAGTGGAGAAAAAGAAAGAATACATACCTGTCACTTTCACACTACTTTAAACTTTTTAAATTATGTATTTCATGTATTTCCCAACCTCAGACAGAATATATTATTCAAAGACTGTAAAAAAAAAAAAAGTTTTATAGTGCTTGGAATTCTGTGCCTTAGGTGAGCAAATGATATATTACGAAAAATCCAGCATATGCTACAGCGTGTAATTAAAGCTGCCACTAGGTGGCAGTTTCATGTTTTGCACAGACCTGATAAGACTGGAGACCGAAGTCTTAAGCTTGCCATTGATACATCAGAATGACAAAAGCATATCCTTTTTGGGGGGGGGGGCAGGGTATCATGTATATAGTATTAATTCAGTCTGCAAAATCTTGACAGACAGATAGCATGGATCAGAACCTCTTGTTTTAAAGCATGATTGAGTAGGTGAATGAATAATGTAGAGTGTAAGAATGGAATGAAATGCGGAAAAAATGCTTATTTCAGTTTCACAAATAACAAAAATAATATGAAATGTTTGCTTTATCAGCTCTGGGATCATTGAGGATTTTAAATGGGTTCTAATTTGGTCTTGGTCCATTCTGCCTCTGCAATGGACCAAGTTCATAAAAAGCTGTGTGATTGTTTTAAAAAAATCTCTTGTATCATCTTTTCTAAGTTTGACCTGTCAAAGCTTTTGCAGTCTAGTTGTGAAAATAGAACAAAGCACCGAAATATAAGTAATCATGCTTTTACGAATTCAATTGAGCCTTTAAAAGTTAGACCCAACGTTACAGGCGAAGCTATATTAACTTGCATGGCGTCATACCATGATGTGGTACTGGCTCAGTCTGCAAATCGGCAAACTTTCACATCCTCGATTGTGTTTCCTATCCTTAATGTATTATTTCTCACTGGCCTTTTGAGCATAATTGATGTGATTGGAATAGTGCTTGTGAAAAACAGATAGAGAGGGGAAGAGGGTGAGAGAGAGAGACTCAGAAAAGAAAAGAGACAAGACAGAGAAGGCTTTTGCGCAAAGCACCACCAGGTGCAGGCTCCCTCATGCTTATCCTAATGTGCTAATGCATTAACCATGGAAGCCCACTTAAATATCTGCCCCAGTGGCATTAGACATGGAGCCTAGTACTGCTATATCGATGGCTGGACAAATCAGGGATTTGAATAGCGGCTGCTACATGTCCCACTCTTGCACAAAGACACTTATCGTCTATTTTTGCCAGAGACCTAAGGGAACAAGAGGACACAGAAAAGAGGTTAAAAAGATATGTTAAGAAGATAGAAATATGACTTTCGCACCAAATTCTTGAATGTGCTCTCACTTGTGTCTTGTTTTTCTGTATATTCTCTTCATAACACTTTCAGTTCCCTGAGCGGCAGTCAGAGGGACATTGTGGAATAAAAATATCATGTATCTAAGAAAGACTTGCCCCCACAACCAGTATAAAACACTTAACTGCAAACTTGGAAACCCTTGGTTTCTCATAAAGTTTGTTTACAGCAGCTGACAGGGCACATTGAGGACATGGTCGGACCCTTCATAGATTACAAAAAATATCTTGTTGATCAAATCGGTCACGTAGTCAAGTGCATTTTCTCTGAGATTGTTTCCCAAACGTCAAGATAACCGCAATGTCATAAAGATCTCAGATAATCATTCAGTCAGTCATCATCTAATTTCATGGGTTTGTCTTGCTCCACTGTACTACTGAGTTTTATGAGATCGCTACATTTTGCTCTATTTCAAACAAAATCTAGATCTTGTTAAGTGTCAAAGCGTGAGAAGTTGAATGAATTTTCTCAGTTTAGCAAGTTACCTCTGCTCATGCTATTCCCATATGTGTGCTTTTTTTTCTTTGCTGGTGCTCAGAACACCTGCAAATACGGCAATACAAAGAGATAATGTGTCCGACTTGTATGACAGCATATGCCGGTAAATGTAGAAAATTTTAACTTGCTCTTAATAAATACCTGCCGTTCGCGGTGCAAGTGAGCAGAGTAATGAAATAAATCTTTTCCATCTATCCTTTTTTCCACTTCCTGTTTCAAGTAATGTCACAATGCCATGTGTGAGGCATTTATCAGAGTTCATTGAAGGCCTTTGAGGCTGAGGATGAATTGGCTATTTTTGTGTTGGCCAGACTTTGCTGAAGGGAATCCAATCACGAGTTGATCTTGGCTCTTCTAATATAGTCAAGTGAAACTGAGGTGTTTTTTCACCTCAATTAATAAAATTATATTTTTGTGACACATCTCGAAAGACCATAATTCAAAACACAAGCCGAATATGATTTATGTTTAGTCTGCAACGTTGCTCATGTCTAAACAGCTGTATCTTTAACTGCTGTAAATGGAAAAAGAATACACATATCATGATGGTGCTGTCTTTAACTTATTTCTGTTAATACAGGGTATGTCAATGACATGAGTGTAACTTGAAGAACAGTTCGGTCGAACATGGTACGAGTAGATGCTTAAATATCTTTATTTTCTCAAGAATATGGTTGTAGCATACTAATCTAAGCTCTCTCACTCTCTGCTGTTGCTTCTGAATGTAAGTTGATAAAATTGAAGCTGCAGAGTCCGGCAACTGATGACAGGAAACTTTCAAACAGGAGGATGGGGTCATTTTAACTCTTCAGTTTTGTGTTTTACCTCTTGTTTGAGGTGTTCATACTTCACAGCATCTTTTGCTTCCTCACAAGTATTTGCATGTTTTCATGCTTTGCTTGAGGAATACTATTATTATCTGTTTTTGTTTTCATGTTAATTTGGATATTTGGGTCTCTACCTTTGCATTTGAAGTTTTCGCCTCTGCCTGTCTATGTAGCCGTCCTTTCACTGACCACTGATTGTCAGAAAAATGGCAATAACATAGCAGACCATTGAGACATTTTTCTCAATGGTTTATTTTTTCCATCCTCTTCATATCTCTCTCTCCAGAATCAACACACTCTGCCGGTTTGCATGCTTTTTGTGGAACCAGCTTTGCACATTGTCCTTGGCATGTAACCCGTCCTCTAAACACTTAGGTTGGATTTAACTGTTGAAACCTCTACCATACTTGCATCCTGCAGGTTCTGCACAAGGCTTGGCTGACTGTCAGAAACATTGGCATCATGAAGGATGATGCTGAGAACCTGATCTGGGCAGTATATGTCTTTTTCATGTTTAGCAAGATTGAGTAACAAATTTTAGAGAAGTCAAACGCACAAGACAACTTGAGTCATCATGAGTTTATTGATACATTTTAGCTCGTAACATTGGGTTCATTAAGAATGTAACGCACCATGTATTGATAGGGATTCAGTGACGTCACTGGCAAAGGTGTCCCAGGGGCCCATTTGTGATGTCAGTGGGGCTGCCATCTGTCTGCCTGTCTGTGCCTGCTGTACAGGAGCAGAAGGTCTGCACAGCAAGTGTAGACAGGCAGACACACCACAACAGTCTCATTTTGTCTCAGCTGATGTCATGGGAAGATGGAGAGGAAGGGAACGTGAAGGGAGATTAGAGGAGGAGGGAAAATAGTAGCATTTGAAATTGACACAGTTGGATTAACGTTGACTCACTGAGCGGAAGGATGCATTTTCGGACATACTGCATGAGGACGGGAGCAACTTTGCAACTTTTAGACCTATATTGTGTTCATCAATGCCAATATAGTCTGAAAGGTTAGGAGTACTGAGAACTATCACCATTATATGCATGAGTAAACGGTATTTGGCGCTATTCCTCTGTACTTCTTACTGTTTGTTCCTTTCTTTCCTCCTACCACCTGGAACTGCAACTGATCCCCTAGATTTCCCCATTCATTCCTCTGACACCCCCATTTGTCTCACTCTCCATTCACTCTTCCCCTTACTCCCCCTTTTCTTCCTCTTCTGGGATTTCAAGCATTTGGATCAGCTCACTCTGACACAGCTGGAGCTGCCCCAATCCAAACTAAAACACACACACTCACACGCACGCACATGCACGCACATAGATACAGATGGACACACACACCGAGCTGTGTATACAGTATACAGAACACATGCTGAGTCTGATGTAAACAAATGGGTATACAAATAACAGAAAAATATACACCCACTCAGACAGAAACACGGTCACCTTTCAGATAAACAGCGAATCACTTGAACAAAGTGTTCCCAGACACAGCCCCAGGCATGCAAATTGTACACACATGCAGTTTTAGAGGTTTGCCAATGTTCTTGCAAATATTCTCACGCGTACAGAAACATAACAAATTATATGAGGTGTGTGGGGTGAATTTGAGCTGTTTGCAAATTAAGATCTCCTCAAGGTTCATCTAGATCAGCATCAATTGGAAATGTCACTTTTTAAATCCTTGCAACTATGCCCTATATTAAAATTTTATCAGGTGTGGTGTGTTTTGAGGGCACCAACGCATTTTCAGCCATGCATGTTATTGTAGCAGATCAGATCTACCAGCTTCCTTGTGTGTGTGTGTGTGTGTGTGTGTGTGTGTGTGTGTGTGTGTGTGTTTCTGTGCAGTCATTCAAGCCAAGCTTCTACTTCTTTTCTAGCAGTTATTGCTCTCACCCTGCCGCCCACACTACCTCCAAAGACATTTATTTTTTTTCTTTCACTGCTGTCGTCCTGATTTTTTTAACATCTCTTTCTTTACCTCTTCTCCTCCCCTGCTCTCTCTCCCTTTCACTCTCTCTCATTCTGTCTTTCTGTCTCCCCCTCTTTCTCTTTCTCCTCCTTACTGTGGTTGGCAGTCTCCTTGGGACTATGCACATTCCTGGCTGGAAAATCTGAAGCTTTGTCCAAACACCAGCTTCCAAGATCTGCCCAGAGAAATCCCACATGGCTGTTTCTTCATTGCAGACCTCCCCTTTTGACTCCCCCTCTTTCTCCTCAACTTTTCAAAAAATACCCTCCCAATGTCCCGATCAACTCTCCTTTTATCATCCCCTCTCCATCCTCTATATACTTCTGGTTTTGAACATCGTAAAGGCCACACGCTGCATCTATTTTTCATGGATTGTTCTGAAAGTGAAGCCCAAAGTTTTATCTGTATAGCACACTGAGCAGACATACATTCCTTCACTCTCAGCTGCCAGAGTTCAAGCAGGCGGTCTGAAGAAAAACAGACAACTATTGCCTACACACTTAATCTACACGCCTTCATCTGTTTGTATGTATGCATGAGGCCATTAGTCTATAGGATGATAAGACGCAGCTTCAGACACAGTGGTTCTGATGTTTGATTCCACACAGGGACCCTGACATGGCTTGATATAAGACACACACATTCACACATGTATATACAAAGTATTGGCAAGATGTCTGCAAACACGAGAATTATCGTATCGCCTGTCAGATGCACATGCAGAAATGCAACATATCCCATTCAAAGACCGCTGGAAATTGTGTGTTTGCAAAACATAGACCCAAATAACATTGATAAAACAATCAGCTAAGCGTCCGAGCTTATCGTCTTTGAATTGGCAGTGTGTAACCCTCTCTGCCTCGCACATATCATCTTTACACCTCAGTCAAGTGGTCACTGCTACATTAAAGATGTCATTGTGTTTTAGATCAAAGTAAGTGACTACATCGTGCCGGCGATAGAGTTTTGCATTTTTGAGTACATCCATGAATCGAGATACACCAGAGAAAAAAATTGACCCTACATTTGCCATGATATATGCAGGAAGTCTTTAGTCTAGCATGAATGTATTTGTTATGTGTGTAAGCTGCTGGAGCATTTCCTTGCACAGTCTAACCAATGTGCAGACTACTGTACACCACCAAGATCCTGAACAGGTAGTCTGAACACTGGGATGACGGAGCAGGACCTTTTCTAGTTTCTTCCCACTTTTAGCCTTGACTTTTGGTGCCCGTGTCGTTTGCTCATCCTGCCATGGACAGAGGGAAGTCGACGAAAGTCTTCCTTAGTTATTCTTTATATCTTATCCCGTTCAGTGCCGTGTCGCTTGTCGAGGGAGCTCACGCACATCAGACATCCATTCCTATGGCCGTTCGTCCTCTGGAGATGGTAGTGTATCTTGAGTTGGGTGTCCACAGGGCTTTGTCCCGACATAGTATCCAGTCTTGACGTGGCACATTCACTCAATCAGTTAAGACTCTGCCTGTTAAGTCAGAAAGGCATAAGGAAATAAGGGGAGTGAGAAAAAGAGAGAGAGTTGGGGAGGAACTTAGCAGCCATATATGGGTTGATGGGACCCATGGGGAATCATCTTTGGAGTGGTCTGCAGTTTCTCCCCACTTCTCCAGCACACTCTCCCACTCTCTGTTTCTCAATCCTCTCATATCAACTCTTGCAAAATTTACCTCTCTCTGTCCCTCTATCCAACTCTACCCTCCTCTTCCTCATCTCTACTTTCTATTTCTACCCCATCAGAGCACCCTACACTCCAGTCTCCTCCTCCTCCATCGTCCAAAACGATCCCAGATGTTGCTGTATGAGCGCCAATCCCGTTCTGTCATTTTTTTCAACCTCTGTTACAGGAAGTGGGCCCCTTTGAAAAAAAGCAAAGAGGAACGAGGGAAGAGAGTTGTAGGGTTCAGGGGAGCACCGAGAGAAGGAAGATCAGGATCTACTAGCGTCGAAAACCACATGGGCATGTTCACAATTCCACATGCACACATGTATACATTTACATGCAAATGTTACAGAATGCACACACATGCACACACACACACACATTCATAGAGCAACCAATACAGATAACTTTGAGAAAATCTGGATATCTTGAAGAAATTTGTTTTTTGTATTTTTGAAGGAAGTCACACTTCTTTTTGTCTTCTTCCTTTCCTCTCCTCATGTTTACCTCATCAACAGCTGTCTGTGACCAAAGCAGCTTTTTGGAAGCTCCCCTCGCAAAGGTTAGAATGCAGGAGCAAGCGAGGGAAGAGAGATGAGGGGGAAGGGCTTCACTCTAGGAGAAATGTTGTGTTAAAGCTTGAGTCTGAGTAATGACTTTCACATGTGGACCCAGCCTCTCTCTCCCTCATCCCCTCCCTCCCTCCTAGCCTCAGTTCTCTGTACCCTGCCTCCATACTGTCTGGCTCTCCTCATTCGGTCCAATCCACTCCTTAAATTGTGTTCTGTCATACATAAGTCCCCATGGTGATGACAGACTTCAGGCTTATGGAATCCCTCTCTTCTTCTTACTCCCCTTTCTACCAAGTCTCCTGAACTTGTTTCTGGGTTGTTAATGTCAGACTGTCTGGCAGGGGGACATGACTTGATCTGAACTCAGACCGTTTGCTACCTCGTGTTCACATGTCTCCTGTGAACCTCACCTTCAGACATACAGCCACAGTTCGAAACACTGGTCTTTTCACATCTTTTCAGCTGAAATAGGATACATTAACTGGACAAATGCTCATACCCCTGTCAACTTTTATTTTACCATTGTATCTCAATTTCCATAGGAAGAAGAGCAATTCCACACTCTCTTAAGACAACTTGAGTTTTCATAATATGAAGATGGGTAACACGTTTGTTATCTCCAACAAAAAGTTAAGGTTAGTGTGCAAGCTCCAACAAAAAGTTAAGGTTAGTGTGCAAGCGTGGGCCTGCACATTTTAAGAAGTAGTAGTGAGTCAGAAAAGGGGGTTGCGTTTCTGTCACATGCTCACTGGAGTTATTCAGATATTTTAAAAGGGCGGACATATCAGCAAAGGAAAGGGAAGATGTGTCAGAATTGAGTTTTGCCCTTTTTGTGACCCTCCCCCTCCTTTCAATATTGCATCTGAAACTGAAAGGATATCCAGTGGGTACTGGTTTATTGTCTGCAAGCAAATGCCAGGCGGCTGAGTGCAGGGCTGGGCCTGTGTTTTTTGGGGCTAATGTGTGTAAAACCAACTGAGAGAGGCAGGGAACAAAGACAAAGAGTAAAAGGAAAAGAAAGAGCGTGAGTGTTTAGGAGCTGGAGTTGACCCAAAGGTTGGCTGATTGTACCAGAGCATGTGTGTTTTGTTTATAATACTGTGCAGCGCTGCATTTGGACACACAAACTGGAATCGTGTGTGTGAGTGTGTGTGTGTGTATGTGTGTAGACCACAGCATACTGACGGCAGGCTCATTAAGCAGCTAATCAAACCCAGAGAACTTGGATCACAGATGAGGCTGCTCTTGTTTGGAAAGAATTCCTCGACTCACCACAAAAAGGAGGGAGAAGAAGAATTGGAGGGGCTGAGAGGAGAAAGAAAGCAGGAGAGAGAGTATCAGCCATCGGCCAGGAATGTGTCAAAGTCTGTCCTTTGGCACCCCCCCCCCCCCCCCCACACACACACACACACAGACAGACACAGATACGCATACACGCATTCAATCACACACCCTCACTGTTTGTCTTTCTGTATTTGCATTTGTGTGTGTCCGTGCGCACACTGCAGTCAGACATTGCAGTGGTTTTGTCCCTGTCTGACAGTAATCAAAAACCTCAGGAAACTCTTCAAACCTAAAGCAGTCGGGGTTCTGTGCGAGAATTCCTAAGGATGAGAAGAAAAATCCCACTGGCCATGAGCAGAAAGGTCAGTGAAGGAGATTAATAAGAAAATGTGAGTGATGAATTATCACAGTTTTAATGTGAAATTTCTGGTTTACTTTGTGTCCTTATGTTTGAGTAATAACATTCTAGTATTGTCATTGTTGGCGTTGCTCCATGACTGCTAGCCACCACACCCTGATTTATTTGCTTCACCCTATGTAGCCAAGCCATAAGCTGCATATTTCTCCATCCCACCGTACAGCTCTACATTGTTGTAATCATTTTGGTTTACTCTGTATTTCTGTTGTTTCTCCATTTTCACATACACACTCACACTCTCTCACACCCGCGTGCACACGCACAGACACACAATTTTAAGCATATTTGAGGTTAATTGCAATGTGTTTTGAATGTGAGAAGGGAACAACAAAAGGAGGAAAGAAACAACTGAGTGATTAAAGAAAAATGTTTTACAGATGGGACACAGCCTTCTCCAGCTCCCTTAATTGTTTCTTGCTTTGCCGTGTTGCCTCTGCAGACACGCTGCAGAGATGCTATGATGGTGTGAAAGGAAAGATGGAGAGGAGAGGCTCAAGACGAGCGCTCAGGAGTGAATATCAATGATGAATATGGACAGAGGGCGGAAAAGCTGCGGTGAGAGGTCAAGTCAATCACAAAAGTAGTGGAAAAAAATACAAAGTAGTTTTGTTTCTCTGTTTCACTCTAAATGTTTCTCTTTCTTTGTTGTTTCGTAGCAGTCCATATTGCTTGTTCTTGTCTCACTACTGACTCATATTGACTCATGGTTTTATGGGACATAATGATTTGTGTTACTAGTGTGTAACAACTCACTTAAAGAAAACATGGTTGAACCACTGCACTTCCTTAAATGTAATGGAAAGTAGATTAGTACATTTACTTATGTGGTGTACTTACATTACTTACACACTAAAACTTTCTTTTACAATGTGATTTCCGGGTAAGTTCTGGTAAAGGATTATTTTACCTTGATAGCGTAACATGGATATATGCATTCAATCTAAGATATTATTAGAGAATTACTTAGATCATTTTTTTAACAAAATGAATAAATCACTTCTGCAAACTCATACAAATAACAGGCTGCAAAAGATTCTGTTTTGAGTAAGTTCTGTGGCTTTTTTTGCAGCAATGACAAGGACGAACATAAGAGGAAAATATCTACATTATGGATTGCAATATTGAACAGAACTAACATGCACTAACCAGCAACAAGGATGACTGTGTTAGAATCTTTCATCCCTTTACATTTTAGAGTGAAATAGGAAAGGCTCAAGCATCCCTCATGACACTAAATGCAGGCTAAGCGGTAGATAATGGATGGATGGCTATTGATGTTCCAAGTTGATAGATGACTGCTTTAAAATAGTATAAAATACACACACACACATTAATGAATGCATTCATTATAATTTTTAATTCTTTATTTCAGTTTTAATGTTTTCACATTTCATTTAAATGTTTGATGGTTAGTTTTCCTTTTTTTTAATACGTTTTGCTTAAGTAGTACTCCTCTGTCACCTAAGCATTTAGTTAATGATCATTTCTTGTCAATTATAATTTTCAGACAGAACCTAAATATTTACAGTGTAACACTTCTATATCTTGGTTAGTGTTAGACGTGCGCTAGAATTTAGATTTGCAAGAGATTGCTTTTAAGTCTGATTTGTGACCAATACAAATAAATTGCATCTATTTGTGTCTTGTGAAATCATTTCATATGTAATGAGTAATCAATGTAATGAGCCAGTATTCTGCTTGGATTCCTATGTTGCAGGTCTAACTATAAAGGTTACTGAGGTCACCGTTTGCTTTGTTTTACTCTTGAATAAACAATACAAGATGACACTAAGTGTGGAAATTAACTTTGATGCAGCAACTCTTAATGCATGGAGTATGAATTGTTTAAACAAGATTCATCAATGCAAGGAAAATAATACATTACCTACTCACCATGTGCGGGGGGAGGGTCTGGGGAAGTTTTCGGATAAGGCTGAAGATTCCTCCATAAAGGATCAGCCCTGATCTAGATTCAAATATATTAAAACAAGCTATCCAAAAAAGAAATGAAATGCAGCCACAAAGCATGTCCAAAGTACTTTGAAAAGCCTCAATTGGTGAAAATCACTTGAAAGGATGTCACTGATACCCTGTTTCTAGCAAAATCATTCACTGTGACTCCTTCGCTCAAACTGGGTACATGTTCAAAGATGTCACCGGTTGTTTTTGCAATAATTGTTGAAAAAGTGGCGTAAATTATGTGCTTTCAAGTCCACTTCCTGTATCGTGGCTTTTGTAGACTTGGCATGATAGTTTTTATGTTGTTTGATTACACTTGAATCACGGCTCACTTTTATCGTTTGGGGAGAAACAGGAGTCTTCGAAACATGGCAATGCAATGAGAAGATAATGTCTGCATTTTCATTTTTTGGCTGATTTAAACAGTATATAGCCAAGCACGACCTGCATTGTGGTTCATCTGGAAATATACTAGAAGTAAAATCACATTACCTACAATATGTTTCGAGGTCCAGCTATGTGTGCTCAAGGGTGAATGTATATGCAAAGTTCTTCTTTGAACCATTATCGGCATCTGGCAGTATTAAAATGAACTACAGGAATGTGTTTAAGGGCGACAAATGCTTGGATTTGGCCCGTAACATGATAGGATCCGTGGAACTGGAATGCTTCTCAGCTCCAAGCTGGAGTCAACCCTGAGAAAAACATAGTTAGTGCACTGACCTCCATGTCAATTGAATTGAACCCATTTGAACCTGATCCTGTCCTTAGCTATTGGTAGCTGCACCTGCAGGCACCTTAACTTTGCTAGATTTGCAATCATCACCTTTGTAAACTCTAAACCCGGGCCATAACCTCTTACCCCTTCTCAATGTCCACGATCCTCCCTCTCTTTCCCCACCAAAGCGAAAAATGGAGGCCCCCACCCCTTCCATCTCGCTCTGTCGTTGGCTCTTCAGCACAGCATTCTTGCCCCATGATGTCACTACAATGTGTGTGTGTTCTAGTCTGTTTCTAATCAGCAGTTCCTCGTCTCTCACCCACTCCCCATTTTCTTTCTTCTGCCCACTCCTCCTTCTTTGTGTTCCCCACAATTCTACTCTCTTTGTTCCCGCTAACAGCTTCATTTTTCTTTTCACCATCCTCATAGAACAGATGACAAGACGTGTCGAGACAGAAGACTCATCTTTATTTTTCGACACATCTGTATTAGTTTGAATTTCCCAGTTTCATTCTCAGAAGTTGCCGCAGCACAGAAGATTATTGATAACAGCAAAGTGTTAACCTATACAGAGACTCTCCAAACTGGAATCTGTTGCGCAGGTGGATAGACAGGAAACATTGATACCCTTAGACGATCAGCTTCTGACCATTTATGAGCTTGTTGACTTCCATATGAGTATCATTTTCAAGGATATCGGGGTCCTAATCTCAAAGCGCTTTAAGCGGCTCATGATCAACAGTATCAGCGATCCAGCCCGACTTCTCAACTGTTTTACAATTTTCCTTTCTGGCAAAACCAGCTTTCTCTCTGTGTCCCTCTCTACCACTCTAAATTCTCAAATGGACTTCGCTGGAATCAATCTCTGTCATAACTTGGCCGATGAAATCTGTTCTGATTTTTCTGCCACACAAATACTCACCATTTGATTTTCAACACCCATTTCTAAGTCATATTCCCAAATCAGAGTCTAATCTCCCTGGCTTATAAGCCATTGGCCAAGGCCAGAAGGCATCTCTGCCTTGTCACAGCTGTTTACAATCCCTCTCTGTAGGTGAAAGAGTTCATTAGCTTGGAGCTCATGGCCCACTTCTGAGCTCTGAGGAAATGCTCTGCGCTGATGGATGAGTCACCAGAGCAGCAGCAGCAGCATTGGGAGGAAGTAATCTGTAAATATTTTGCTCCGATGGAGGCACTCACTGTCACTGATGTTACATCCACCTTTACCTGCTCCACCCATCTTCACCTGTGGAAGCAAATGAATGCAGTAGCAGTCACTTACAGACTTTTTATCACCGCAGCTGAGCTATCCATACAATATTAATGCCTCGTGCCATGCCAGTAATTTTGTGGAGCCCACCTGTTCTTCAAGTTCCATATTATACCTACGTCTTCCAAGGTGGATTTCAGCAGGTCTCTGGTAGCCCTGAACCCACATGATCAAGTTCTGCATTCTTAAATCTTCAGCACCACCGGTCTGTCACCGGAGCATGCATTGGCATACTTGCAAACACACGCAAATACTCACAACCAGACCTTGCACTACAGAGGCACAGGGGTACATGGGGTTGTTATTTGAGCTGGGTGGGGGTCTACTGGAAAATGTGTTTCTCATATTCTCTTTCCCATCAACCTCAGTAGACAAGACCTCTCTCTGTGCAGCTTTCTAGTTGAGCCAGAGACAACAGGCTGAGCACTCTGTCAAGTTTTCATCTTTCTTTCTGCCCTTCATCCCCCATTCCCTCTTTCTGCTCACATGCATTTGTTTTATTGCCTTCCCCAGTTCCCCTCATGCAATAACCATTTTTCCCTTTTCCCCCGACTTCTTTCCTCGTACATTTCTTCACTTCTCCTCTTTCACTGGTTCCTCCCCTGCTTTTGGCATGTAACTCCTTTTTCTCTCTGCCTCATTTCCTCTGTGCTCTCCAATGGTTCTTTAGGTTCTTTCCCGCACATAGTCCACATCTTTTCTTTTCAGACTCTTTCCATTAAACCTTATGTATCTTCACCTTGCTCATTTCCGCGCTCTCTAGCCATAAACTAGCCATACGGGCAGTTCGCTTTCTTTTACTGCCTCTATTTCTAACATAGTCAACAGGGTTTGAAGACACTGGAACCAGCCAATACCCACCATTCCAATGTGTGACGTTATGTAATATCTAAAAACACTCAGAACAAAATAAAAATCCTGAATACCTTCTCAAAATCATGCAAAAGAGGAAAAACTTCCTGATGCACCATCACACCTTGTGATCCCTCCAGATGCATCTGACTGCTGCCCGGTCGGCCATGTCCTGTGTGATGTGTAATGCAGCTCAAGCACTGTGCTTGGACTGTCTGTGTTTCCTCTGGGAGCTGCTGTCTGCAAATTCACTGAGACTTGAGCCTGTTTTGTACATATTATCATTGGCCATAAATACTGGAATGTGCTTGGTTATCTGCTGACGATTTTTTACTCTCTAAATAATAATACCTTCATACAGACCGTTAAGAAACTTCACTGAATATACTGCAAGTTGTTGGACCCTTGGAGGAAGCAGTAGAGGACCAGCATAGGTATGGGGACAATATACAAATTCTACACAGAATAGAGTTCATGTCAGGGTTGACCTTGAACGCAGAGCCTCCTTCCTGTTAGGAGAGATTGCAAACCACCTCACCTCTCTGTTGCCCGCTCCATACCGTAAATGACTGGTTCGATTCCTGGCCCCTCCTCGTGTGTCAAAGTGTTGTTGAGCAAGGCACCGAACCCCTAACTGCTCCTCTGACGGCAGCCAACTGCTCATGGTTCATTCATGATGGGTTAATTGCAGAGAACGGATTTACCCACGAGGGATTGATAAAGGATAAGTTATTAAATTATTATTATTATTAAATTAACAGGTGCTTTTGGGGTGAGGTTTTATGGCTGTTGCATTGCTGTGACTCTAATGTCACTGTATCTATATGTGCTGCAAGGGGACAAAATAAATCTGCATCATCATCTAATTTGAGCACCAATATTATCATTAATATGTATTTCATTTTATTCAGGGGTCTATAAAACTTGTGCATTTCATTTTTTCAGCAGCTGCCTCATTACTGAAAGAATGTTTCCCTCATTCTATTCTGCGTAACTGTCATTATAGTCTTTCATTTGCGTATGTCCTTAATGTTAGAAGTATGTGATCTATTACCTGTTCATTAAAGGATCTAAAAACATTAAATTTTAAGTGTCTGTACTAAACAGTTTAATTATGACACTGTGGTGTAAAATCTATTGCCTGCTCATCATTATCTTTTTTGACTTGTTGAACTGACTCCTTGATGTAGTGTTGTAATGTTTGTATTTGCAGACTAAACAGCATATTTGCTCAAATCAGTTAGGAGTACGTCGTTGAGTGAAGGAGTCACAACAGAACTGAATCACAACAGATTACTCTTCGGCTCTTTTGTACAAAGTGAATCTGTGAATCTTAAAATTTGAAGGTCACTTTTGACTTCTCAGCAATAGTTATGAACTTGCAAAACTACTAACCAGTATTAATGGATATCTTCTTCGTCTTTCGGCTTATCCCCTCAGGGGTTGCCACAGCGAATCAACTTTCTCCATCTAACCCTTATCTCTGGATATATTAACTTTTAATTGACGAGGTTAATTATCAGCGGTTTAACACACACACATGCCTAAGTGCA
The DNA here is from genome assembly GCF_037954325.1 of Fistularia commersonii. Classification (NCBI taxonomy): domain Eukaryota; kingdom Metazoa; phylum Chordata; class Actinopteri; order Syngnathiformes; family Fistulariidae; genus Fistularia; species Fistularia commersonii. Next base: position 6,122,594 of record NC_141299.1, on the reverse strand, counting down.
TGTGCACAAAAACACACACTCACACATCCCTATATCATCCTACCACTATACCACCATATGGTTGCAGCAGGTCTATCTTGCACAATTTGGTGTACTTTAGTTTGGTGGAAGGAGTTACCTGGAAGCGAGCAGCGAGCAGCACCGTACACATCTGTTGGCCATCTTTATTACTCCCTGCATTAAGGCTTACACAGTGACCTGATTGAATAAGTGGAAGATATTTTCATCTAATTCAGTGAGGAGCACAGAGATACCTTGTTGGCTTTGGTATTTCAAGCTACTCTTACAAATAGTTCCCCCCACACTCCAGCTTGTTTTATCTGCACAATATATATGCAGCTGGAATCTACTCCAACAAAAAATAACCCCTTCCAGCCCTTTTGATGCAGAACAAAAGGCAATATAGCTCATGGAACTTGTGGTTGATGCTTCACTTTGATCTTGTGGATAAATAATTCCATATTGCTGAATAGCTTTTCTGATACATACTGTCCCAGGGATTTGAAAAACTCATGGAATGTCCTGTTTCCTTAAATGCGTATAAGAGCCTTAAGGTTTCCTGAATTGTCCTGCACATGTATGCACACTCTCACATCCCATAAATGCATGAACGCCTACAACAGTACAGCATTATCTTTGCATATTAGAAGATGCTAATATATGTTTATCTTTTAAACAAAATTTCCATTCTTGAATACAACAACATATGTCATTGATTAATTTAATAAACCTTCATGTTGGGAGCATTATAAAGAAGTATTTCATTACTTGCAAAAACAGTTACTGAAAAGAATCCCTATTTTACACTTCTTATGAATAATACGAATTAGCAAGAAATATCATCTAAATGGGATATTTTCATGTTCCTTTGGAATACTGAAAAATACATACATAAATGTAATACCACTTTCTCATAAATGACCTTTGATGGCATTCCAATTTCTAGCAAAATGCAAAGAGAAAGTGATCAGCATGAATTGTCTGCAAGTGCCTTAATTGTTCATTACGAAAAAATGAATTTATGAATGAATTTGAAGTGAAATGAATTTGAAGAATTTACCTGAAATTTAGCAAATTTCCCCAAATACTTAATGACCAAAACTTTTCAAAAAACTGATCATGCTAATATTAGACTACACCCAAAAAGAACATGCTAATTAAATATCTTATTCTTGAATTGATGTATTTTTTCAAGGTGATTTTAGTGATCAGTGTTATCTATTTTAATTTATTGTTGAAAAAGTTTGAAATGAAATGGATATAAATGTTAAATCAAACAACTGCATGCTGGAGATTTATTGTGTATCAATAAGATTGTTCATACCTGCGTGTGTGCGTGTGTGCATGTGTGTGTGTGTGTGTGTGTGTGTACATTGGAATCTGTACATTGTACTTGACTTTTCCTATTGGCAAGCTTATAAGTATTTATTTATGATGTAACTGGTGGGTAAATATCAAACTGAATCACTGAAATCAGAGAAACAGAATCTGTAAGTCCCAAAGCTGTGAAGTAAGGCTTTCATGGTTAAGAATTTTGTTTTTTATCCAGAACATCCAACAGATGCCCCATTGGATTCAAGGCCAATGAATTTGGAGGCCAAGACAACGCCTTTATCAGCCATTTTTTACAGTGTGGAAGAGTATTACTCCACTGAAAAGAGGCCGCTGCCATTAAATATTAAGGTTTCCACGGATGGCATTCCCCAATGTGCAAACTTTTGCTGGGTAGTACTTGTCAAAAATATGGTCCAAAGCAACGCATTGCCATTTGTCAGCTTGCCTTCCTCCCACAAGTCAGCCTAATGTCATATCTTGCTGAGGCAAGGAAAGCATGGTCAAGGAAAGTCCTATGTAAAAGAAAATGATCAATCAGACAAGGCCTCCTTCTTCCATGCCTCCTTTGTCTTAATTTTGATGCTGATGTATCCAATGTAGGTGCTTTTGGTGCTGGTCAGGGGTCAGTGCCTCCAACCTGACTGGTCTGCAGCTCCACAGCCACATTCACAAGGAACTGTAATGCACTGCATGTGCTCACATCCCACTATCTGACGCTCTTCTGTTGGGTAGGACCACCCAAACCAGCCTTCATTTCACAAATACAAGCGTGAACCTTAGCGCTCTATGACCCTGCCACTGGTTCATGAGTTTTCCTTCCCTGGAACACTTTGAGAAGATTGCAGATTAGGAAAACTCCAAAAGAGTCACAGTTTTGGAGAAACTCTGACTCAGTGATTTATCATCACAGTTTATCCCTTATCAAATTTGATCGCATTAACTCTTGGGACAAAATGTTCTCTTTTTCCACAACATTTATTCCATCCATTGACAGGTACCATTGTAACAAGATTATTAATGTTCACGTCACATGTCAGTGTGTTATGGCTGATAAGTTTATATCACAATTACCAGACACAGCATATTTGTTTAGTGGTGTCAGATGAAAGTCATTGCCATTTTATGAATTACTTAGTCACATAGTGAGTCCTAAGGCATCAGTTTAATCTGGTAATAGTGACAAATGTTCATGTTGCATTTAAAGTCACATTCAGAAGAAGAAAATAAGCTTTAATAAATAAATAAGCTGTAATAAATGTTAAAATGTTTAAAAAAAAATAAAAAACATTTTTTCTTACTTTGGAGATAGCAGAAATAGGTGGAGAACGATTGACATACTTAGATACATTAACAGTGATACTGACATGATGAGAATGTGCTGCTCCCTAGAGGTTAAAACATTTTAAGCAGCATGAAAATTACAACAGGTGTTTTCTATCAACTGATATATGTGTAATGCCTATAGTGACATCACCGACTGGGGTTTTGCCAGGAAGTTTCACTCCCAGAACAGCAGCAGTTGTTGCTTGTTATGTCCTTAGTGATCCAGTGGCTGTACAGAGCTTCTCCCAGGAAGGAGCTATTGGTTGGATAAAGGTGGAGTCATTTCGAATTTCCTCTCACTATCTGTAAGTTGACTGGCCTTTCACATAAGCAACAAATGTGTTCTGTTTAGGGTTGGCTGGTCTAAAATTAACATTATAAAAGCCATGTTTTTACTTGAAGCTTTAACTTGCTTGTTATAACATTGTTTCGTAGTCTAGAAAACAATGCGCAAAGAACAACAGTTAAACAGTATTTAATTATGTTTTATTTAGTGCAAAATTCAAAGAGGTAAATAAACCTTCCAGTAATATGTATTTTCACCATTCTGGATCTTCCAATGAAATGTGAGCCCTTGTTAATCAAATAGCAATACACCTGTTCACCCAAAACAATGTGCCATGCAAACCATAGACCCTGTCATCGATTCATAAAAACATTTCCAATATCAAATTACTGCATAGTCTCAGTGTCCCACAATATAAGACAACTTTTCACATTCATTTACACTTTTCATATAAAGTCCGATGTTTACTTATACGACAATAGCAGCTGAAAGTTTAAAAACATAATTCTCTGTAGATGAATGAGTTCTCCCGTGCTCAGTGATTTGTATGTCTGTCTCAATATACAGCACCAATAATGCTGCAGCGTGGTTCCAAATGACAGTTTGACCCTGGCTCTACATTTTGTACTTGCCTCTGTCCATTATGGCATAGCTGAGGTCCTCGTGAATCTCAGCCTCATCCCAAGGGCCATGGATGTTATCCTTGTGCATCTGCAGCCTGACAAGCAGCAGAGGGCAAAGCAACGTCACACTCACTAGAGCCAAGGCCAAGAGCACAGCTCCACCAGGCGACTGAGACCCCAGACCACACACACCTCCAACACATACTGCAACACAAACCACGGCGAACTGACTGGGGACATTTTCCTTCATCTTCTGCAGCAGACAGGGCCACATAGCAAACACCAGAATGGCACAGTTTAGCATAGCAAAGGTGTGTAGAGCCCCAGGTAATCGTGAGGCCAGACACACCGATGCAAAAAGGGCAGCGTTTAAGGAGAGGCTGTCAGGGGGTGAGGGTTGAGCATACGGAAACGAAACAAGGTGCGCCAACAGCATCACCGCGGACATGGCGTAAACTGTGTCTGTGCTCACAGACTCTGTTAGTGTTTTTAGAACTGGAGAGAAACCAAAGGTGAAGGAAAGAAAAATAGTGGCACTCTGTAGATCAGCCATGTGAGTCCGGGGTTCACAGCCTGATTCAACTTGAGAAGCCAAGATTTGGTACAGTCCATAACCCAGCAGGGCAGATACAAGGCTGCTGCACAATAGTGTCACTGGGGACAGGAGACCCTGAGAGGAAAGCAGAGAAATTGAATTAATCAATAATGCACGGGACTCCATAAAAGGTTCCTGACAAGGGCCGCAAAGGAATTGCAACAGTTTACCTGCTCCATGTAGAGCCACAGGGTGATGAAAATAGCCACACAAGATAGCTGTTGTCCTACAAAACCGGCCTCTCTCACCACGGCCCAATAGTGGTACTGTCGGATGCCCTCATTCCTTCGCAGTTCTTCAAGGAATCTTTGGTCCACATAGTTATCGGGAAAGGGTTGGTCTTCCCAGAGCACCTTCCTCCATGGCACAGCCAGACCAGGGGCGCTGTCAGGCCCCATCACCCTGACAGCAAAAATCGTCAGTATTTGTGTTACTAATCTGTTATTGATAGTTAGAAAAGTCTAATCAAAAAATGCATTTTCTTTTAGGTTTGAATCTGGTAACATCTCACGTACATCACTCACACATTTCGATGCACGTACCTAAACCCAGGCTGTCACTATGTGCAAATAAATATTCACTCTTTTCAGAGATTACCTAGTTTTACAGCATTAAGTTGGTCGACTATGCCCCAAAGTTACGAGTCTATTACTAAGATTTAAAAAAAAATCGTTTACCGAGAGGCAATTTAAGAAATAGAATGGATAGTGCAAAGTCAAAACGTCTTTGTTTAAGTAACTGATCTAAACAATCTAAACAATGAATCAGCGTGTCATAACCCCGAAGCTGGAACGTATATACTGATGGAGGAAGTAAATACAAACAGATTCAATAATAAACTACAGTAGGTCGATTTAGAATTAACATTGATATGCATTTATTACCTCTTAAAGTCCACGTATTTTTGACAGAATCCTGTTCATGAACAGCTCTTATCATGCCGTTTGAGATTTGGATTTACACACGATTTTTTAATTTTGTCAGACAGATCGCCGTGACAGATGGTTTGCGCAGCTCGAATTCAACTAGACACTTCCGGCTTTTAGAGCGGCAGTAAAACGTAGATGAAATACGAAAGGTAATTGTGTTTGATCAACAACGTGGACATTCACCTGAGCAAAAAACGTCTGAGATTATTTTCACCCACTGAAGTACTTTGCTTGAAGCCAATGTTGAAATGCGATCGTGACGCCAACCCGGAAGTAATCTTTTCAACAGCGCTCTTGCGCTACCTGTTGTTGACAAGTAGTAACGGTACCCGGAAGTGACGAGATGGGGAGTTCCGACGCTTCGATGACGTATTTGTGGAGCGCGTATTGAGGCTGGTGTCATTTGGGAGCAGTGATGTCATTGATGACGAATGAAGCCTCGCTAATTCTTGAAATGGTTCAAATTTGAGCGCGATTCACGAACGCATAGAAAACGCCACGTGTCGTGGCGTCGTTTAGGAGTTTTGGCGTGGGTTTCTGCTTTAGCTTTCCGGTGAGCTATCCTGCAAGTTTCTTGTTTTCATGGTAACAGTTTGATCTCATTTCTCCCAATTAGGTTTACTAATACCGTTTGGATATCATGGTAACCTATTCAATATACACCTTTATCCAAAGGAGTTCATCCTTGTTTATTAAACACAATGACAATGACATTGACAGAACTGATACAGTTTTCACAAAACTTCTGTTTTTTCTGTCAACAGGAAGAAGGAGCTGGATGAGGCCTTAGTTTCCAGGATTGGGGCAGACACCCAGCCTTTCAACATTGTGAAGGATCATGGATTTAGAGCAGTTGTAGCCAAACTGGATCCAACCCATGTAATCCCAACAAGGAAGGTGTGTTTGGTGACAAAATACTGTATGACAGTACCGTTAGCCTATATGTCAAAACGTAACCGCTCCTTTCCCATCAGGCTGTAAAGGCAACGGTCAAGGCAAAATATGTGCAGGACAAGCAGAAAGCCCAACAACAGCTCTAAAATGTTATAGCTGTTAGTTTGACTTCAGATATGTGGACATCCATAAACATGGATGTGTGTCTGGCCTTAACTTGTCATTTTATTGATGAAGACACCCGTCTCGGGTAAACTGCACTGGAGTGTTCTTGTCAAAATCTTGTCATGGTCACAGGAATTTCTTCACTTAAAAATGTTTCACCCCTCATCCGAGGGGCTTCTTCAGTTCTGACTCCATGACTAAGAGTTATACAATTCCCAGAGGCACACACAGCTATAAATTTGGCAAGAGTGAAAGCATCCCTCATGGACAAATGGGGCATTAAATCAAAGGTGACCTGTTTCGTCACTGATGGTGCAGCAAACATTATTGCCTATGGTAAGCACTGAGGGTGCGCCATGCAGTGACATGCGGTGAGGCTCTTGGCTGGTGAGGCACCGACTTCATTGCAATCAGATATACAAACATATGAACCCTTCAGAGCAGTTTACTCACCATTTGATTGGCAGCCGTTAACCTACCATGAGGCAGGAGAGCAGCGTGCCTCACTTAGTGGCTCCTTGCAGCCGTTTTATTACCCCTCAGCACAAGAACTAGTTACACACATACAGTTGTTGACAAAAAAACACTTCATTGGAAATGTAGTTCATGTAGCAAGTGTTTAAAGTTTAAACACTTGCTATTACCATACAGCAGACCATGGGATTTTACAGTCTGGGGGCCAAATCTGGCACAGCCCACAAGGTCAATCAGAACATGAATGAAAAAAAACATGGCGAACATGATTCCGTTACCGTCATATAAACGTGTTGCTTTCATTTAGAAAACAGTGCTGTTTTTGTACAGCACCTACACACTTAAGAGTACCCATGATGTGGGTAAGTGAACAGATGAGTAGTGCTTGCCAGTTAACCCTTGAAACGTGAGTTCATGCCAAAAAAAAAGTTGATGCTAAATGCCGCATCCTCAACAAGACATGGACTGCTAAATATTTATTTTCAGAAGTCAATTTACAATGGGACATAGAATTAAATCAAAAACCCTTGTAAAAATTAATTGGCCACCTCTGCTATACAGTATGTTAAGGTACCTCTGATATAGAAGCACTGCTGACCATTGTCAACAGGGCTCACTTTTGTAAAAGCTTTTCAAGGAAGCTCATTGGGATGAGTCTCTGGAGGAAAGAGACAGCTATCTAATTCTAGCCCGTAGAATAACTAGACAGGAAAATAAAGCCATATACAATAATGACTGGGTGTAGCTCATTTCTGAAAGCAAAGACAGGAAGACATACGGTAGGACCTTATTGAAGAAAAAAAGTCTCCAATCATTTGAAGGATGAAACAGCACAGCATCATGTTTTAACATGAAATTAGAAATATTTATGTGAAATACCATGTCCACTCAGTTGCTGGAAGTAGTTTTTTTGTATGTAAAGGCAGTGAATGAAGCGCATACTGAGTTTGTAAAAACACCTGGACATTAACTAAAAGCAAAATATGCTTCTGAGTGTTATTCGACATATACTTAAAGGAAAAACCCTGATCAAGATTTCTAGATACAAGCGAACCTAAAAGGAAGAGACTTTTAGAATTGCTTTAACTAATAATACTTGTTATGTAATAACATATACCAAGTTATGTTGTTAATCTATGAGGATATTGTTAGGTTTTGATCTTCAGAACCAAATATTAAGACTAATCATCAATAAAGATGAACAGAGCTTGCCAGAAGTGTGTAACGGTTTAATTTATACACATTTACAACTACAGAACATTAAACAAATAAATATCTTATTTTACAGTCCCTCTTCCAAATGGCCAGACCTGGGTTGTAAAAAAAAAAAAAAAAAAACATCCAAAGAAAAATTATTCAGTAACAGAAACTTTAAAAAGAAATGTTTATCACATTTTTTAATAAAAACAAACAAAAAAAAACTAACAAATTTGAGTGAGCTGTAACTTACGCCACTTTTGGAAGGGCATAGGAAGGATTGTAAATAGTTACAACATGCATGAATATCCAGGGACACACAACATGATGGCAAAATTGTATTACTTTAAATATATTTGTCTTAGCAGTGTGGTGATAAGACAGGGCTTCCAAGGGATATTTAAACTACGAAGATGTGATTAATGGAGGATGTTTTTCCATACTAGCATGATAAATCAGGGCACTGTCAGAAGATGGCAACATTGAGTTGGATTTCAGTCATTTCCTCAATAAATTCAACAAAAAATATTTTCAGCAACCAGGAACTATTATACAGACAACCAAATATAAAAAACTTTCTGATCAGTGCTTATAAACCTTCACCATAGCAGTAATCTGTGAGCCCCGTTTTCTTCCGGGTCCACAAAGTTGTTTCTGAATAACATGAAGACTAAAACATGTTGGTTTGTTGCATCTGAGGCAGTGCAATTCTCAGAGAATAGATTGAAATGTTGAGTTAAATGTAAATGATATACTGACATTGATTAAAAAATACTGATGCAGAAAGGCAATTCATGGCTTACGCATATCAAATACAAAGGTCCTTCTATTTGAAAATGAGTATGACCTTCAAAAAACTGAAATAGATCTGTCACTAGAGAGTGGCAGACTCTCTCAGATACTTTCACACACATGAGGGATATTAGGAGCAATGGCAAGCTGCTGTGAGGTTTCACAGCAGAGGCAAAAGCACTTGGCTGCCATTTAGGCTGCAGGCCGAAAAATCATTATGGAGAAGCAAATCTGAAGTAATTAAGTGATGTAAAGATGGCTCCTTCATCATTGCCCCTTCAAATGACAGGAGCAGCATTAACAGTCTGACCCGAAGTGAACACATGGTGTCTCTTTTGGCATGACAGGGATAATATCACTGAATTTCTAATGGCAACTTAAATCTTTGTTAAAACTAAAGTAGAAACATTATAAGGCCTCACACTCAAAAGGCTGGCTGATAAAAACCACAAAAGCAACCTTGTTACAGACAAACTTTAGACAATTTAGAAAGTACTGTATAACTAATGTACAGGGAAGACTGAAACATTGGTTGCACGTCTCACTTCTACAAAATTTTCAATTCCTATCAAATTTCTTCGTTTGGTATAATATCCATGGAAACAAATGAAACACTTATTAAATGACCACTGTAATTGCAAATGGAGGCTCTGTTAAAAATGTGGTCACATCATAAGTGTGCTTCCGATGTCATCTTTGATGAAGGAAAAAAATTACAGCAGCTAGATGTGTATATATCAATATACAAATTTGGGACACATTATCCTGCAGCAAAGATTCAGAGGTTGTAGAGAGATAGTTATACAGTTATAAGTTCCTGTCCTTGACCAGGGACTCTGATTAGAAATCCAATCAAATGATGACCAGGGCAGAGACTTTCCCTAATGTACTATCAAAAATGTCAATGTGTCTATGCAGTTTGTGAGACTGCATTTATAGGACTATGTGAAGACAGATCACCTGAAAATTATCAAAAGAATTTTGTAAGCAAATGTTATTGTTTTTCTCTCGATGGATGTCCCCAAGTTGTGGTGGTGTTACGTGCGAATTTTCCTTTTATCTTCAAACAGTGAACGAACTAAGTATACCTGAACTCCTGACACCAACACCATAACAACAAGATTGACCACCGACCAAAAGTTCACCCGGTCAAAGTTGCTTTCCTGGAGGTTTCTGTCGCGAGCCTCAAAGGCCCGCAACACCGTTTGGATTTGCACACTTTTCCCCAACCGAGCCTTCACACTGTTGATGGTGTCCTAAGGAGAGGAATCAAACCATTAGATGGAAGTGACTGCCAATCTATCAAATATTCCCCTCTGTACTAAAAACAAACTACACCAATAATCTCATTTTTAAAATGCCCAAATTCTTTTAATTCAATAACCTCCTATGTTAATGGAAAAAAAGAAGCTGACAGAAGAAAACTGAAAACATCATTATTTCAGAAAAGCAGGGGATGTTAGGGTTTGACTTCTAGCAAGTGTTCCAACATTCTTAAAAGAATGTTAGCAGCAAATATACAGCTGCTTTTTCATGACTTTTGTTCCAACTCTTACTATTATGGTCATAATAATTTTTGAATAACTTCTAATTACAAGGTAGTTATAAGTTTATTCAAACCTTTTTTCATAATTTGAAGTCAACTTTCAGGCGATTGTTTACTATTGTTTTGATTGGTTATTCTTGTGAATTAACATTAAAGGTTTAAAATGTTTTCCAAGACCACACAACTTCCCAGAACATTTTGTCATTCGCCATAACTTGCCATTATTGTAGCACTGCTCATCAGTTAATTTTTTTCAGGTGTTTGTAAGGTACTGGAAATCTGCCAACTTTTCAAAATGCTTGACAGTGTCAAGGTAAGAAAGGTCTCTATCCAACTGAGAAATATAATTGTTCAAGGTCAAAGAGAGATGAAGAATGATGCTGACAAATCCTGGCAACCAAAAAACAAGCAATACACTGAATAGACACTAAAATATACAGTGGCTTAAAAATTAAGCAGAAAACCCTTTAACACTGGAATCTAGAACAACTATGAAAACAAAAGACTGTACAACTGTAAGAATAATATCTTCTCTCAAAAGGGCTGTCTGTGTGACTTCTGACACACTGGGTAATGGATGATGCAAGCTGCTATGGAGCAAGTGAAGTGATACAATCGCTTGCCCTCAACCAATAGGTAAGAGGGTAATGACACTGTCAATGCTTATGACTGTGGATGTGGTGAAAAGTGGACTCCAATTTGTTGGTTGGGTCATACTGCACCCTATATTGTGCTGCAGGGCGGCACAGTGACAAACAAACAGAAGCAAACAGATATACAAAGTCCATGATAGATAGAGAAACAAAAGCATTCTGTACAGAAGTGCAATCTTTGTTAGTATGATTTTAAATGTCAGTTTTTCAGTGAAACATGAGATTAAGTGAAAAATCTTGAGGTATATCAGACTAGTTATAGCCTCACCATTATGTCTTCAAGCTTCATGTCTAACATGTCAGTTCCATGAACATACTCCTTCCAGTCATCTGGATCTTCATCTGCATCCATGTTGTCCAGAATCAGCTCAAAGAAGATAAGCTTTTCTGAGACAGTACTGAAGGTGTTGTCAAAGCAAAACATGTAGTCGCCATCCTCAGTTTCTATACTGGAGGAAAGCTCAATCAATGAAAGCTGGCACACATACCTAGGTCATTAATATTTATCTCACATGTGATCTGTGTAACTTACGTGTGCACTCCATCTGACTTGTGATAGTCACTGAACAAGATTTGGCCAGAAGGAGCAGAGATGGTGAAATCTACATCGAGACCCGCACCATCTAACACCTGAGAACAATGGAGACAGAGGAGGATCAGTGAAACGGAGCAAAAATACATAAATAGGCATTAAAAAAACTGCACATTATATTGTGGTGCGTAGCTGCACGACAATTTACGGGATATCTTTCGCACGTTTCATCGAAGGTCAAATTATTGATAAGCCTGGTAGCCGTGTCCCTGAAAGCAGACACTACAACAGATAAAATATTAGGGATGTTTCCCTTAAGCTAAAAAAAAATCCTTGCGTGTTATAAGTGGTTTCACAAAAATGTAGATGATTATTATATAAAGATAGAGATATATAAATGTTATCAAGCTGATTTAATTCACCTTTTAACGTTTTATAGCGTGGTTCGTTGTAATAGGGAACGCATCACTAAAACTTGGAAGAATAACCAAAGTATTTATTCGAGTAAACGATGGCTCTTTCTCCATTGACACCACACAGTGAGCTAATGTGGTATTAACTGCTCTATTTAAAATGACAGTCAAGGATATCCAAAACGAAGAAGTATTTATGACCTGATATTCAATTTCCAGTGATGCATCTTTCTTCATAGTCTGGTAGAAACACTCTCTTCGACCAGCAGGTAGAGTAAACGTGAAGTCACTGTCAAGAGACTGAGAGAACGCAGCCAGCGACAGAAACCTCTCTGAAAGAACAGCAAACAACACGAACGGGATACATAAAAATAACCGCACGGGCTCCATTACCAAGTTTGTAACCATAAAAGTAGAGAAAAAACTAAAAGACAACACAGCAGCGACAAGCCAACGCTGACGAAATGAGGGTGCAAGTTAAGCTAGCAGCTTTCCTTCAAACTTTCCTACCGTTCAACTGTTCTCGCTCAGGACTTAAGATCCCCTGAGCTCAGGACCCCGCCGGATTAAAAATAAATATGCCCCCCCCCAAACATTATCTTCAGCAAATGGCATTTTTTGACATCATTCATTTTCATCGATTAATTTAATGTGACACTTTTCATTCAACACTTGTAATGTAATACGCGGTCGGTTTATTTTAGTTCATACTGAACTGAACTTTTTTTTTTTAATTCAAAGCATGCGAACGGAAGTACCAAACATGGAATACATTTTTTTTTCTCAATTGTCTGACATATATCATAAACAGCTGTACAACCAACAACACCGTGTTCGCGGATAACTTGTGTTATTCGATGTGTGTAATTCCCTAGAATAATCTAAGGCGAATTAAATAGAAGCTTCCAAATAAAAAATACAATTACATAAAAAACATGCTCTGTATAAAAGAAGTCGTCTTTAGTTACAATTTGTAGCAATGGTGAAATCATTATGATTAAAGTTATTGGTTTTGTACAACGAATGGATGTGTTTGCCCTGTTGTATGGAAAAAAGTACATACTGTTCGGACAACTCAAGGATGTCCGAAGTGGTACGTAATTGCTCGCTCATAAACAAGTTCATAAGTTTTAACAAGTCTAAGTGTCATTCAAGTTAGAATTAAAAAGGGCCAATCACATCTCAACAGAGAAGCATATTTGTTGTATTGTGTGAGAATTACTGTCTCAAGACCACCATTTACACCAAACATCGCCTCAGCATACTATCTGCCATTTTAGAAACAGTCATCTTTTTTGCTATTTTTAGTAATATCGCCGTTGCACAAAATCACCCCTGTATGACATGAAAAGTTCATTTTTTTAAGTTTTTTTATGACATGTTAAAAACTATTTCGATACGCTTATTTTTACAATTCGCCGAGATTTTTGACATTTGGTGCTAAAGACGACCCCGTAACCATTTTTGAAGGCACTTAATCTTGAAAACACCTAAATAGAAATCGTCGGAATTCAAACATTTAATTGCACTAAACTATCTAAAACAATGACTGCTTTTCCAATAACATTGTCACAATTTCCAATAATATTTTATCCATTATCTTTGAAAAAATCTTCTTTACGTAGCAAATGGGCAGAAATTTCTTCAACTAAATCAAGCCCAGTTGCTAGGAGAAGATTTCAACAAAGAATTGACCATGACCTGGATGGGAGAAAACCTCCATAGACATGCTGATACATTATCATTGTTAACAAAGCGCACAATGGATAAATGTTACGCCCCAAAATAGGATGCACTTTCCGCTGTGAGTGCATGTTGTACATGTTGAATCTTTAAAATTTCATGGACTGTGCAATAACTTTTGGCATTTGACTTTCCCTATCAAGTATGACGCGTAAGGTTTAACAGTGTCCAAATCATGCTCAGACTAATGGGCGGTGCTCTTAGAACGTCTTGATGCTACGTCTCTTGCGATTTGTCAATGAACCTACGTCTCTCTTTTGATTGGTTGGATATGATCAGGGGGCTGAATTTACCGAATGTCCATTCTCCGTCAACGGCAGTAGTAGGGACTGAAGCTGAGGAGGAGCGGATAACTGACCTGCATGATGAAAATTAGCGCACCTCAAGGGGAGGTTCTAGCCACAAAACACAACTGCCTTTTAATTGTAACTCAACACAGGTCCCCAGTCGCTTAAAAACCTGTCATTGGTGTGTTGTGTAGCCGTGACAGATTAGAAAGAACCCCCAAAGAGCGAGGATGTTGGTCCCCGCGGGAAGATAATGAAGACGCTGCGCGTTCTGTTGGTGTGCCTCATTGTAGCTCTCCTGTGCTGGTAAGACTAGCCAACATTCCTCTTATTCTTATCGATCGTAATATATCAGGCGATTCACAATATCAAGGAAACAACGTCACGTACCAATCATTGCTTACCCCTGTCCTTTTGCTTATGTTTCCCCTCACGGTATTCCATCAGTCGTCAACGTTTTTTAACCAGATCGTCTTGCCTTTCGACTAGCTAACATCGTCAGCTAGTAGGTAACAGAAGGCGGTTGTATTTTGTTATCGCTGTTTCTCTGACATTTATCGGAAGAACCTTTGTTTGGTTTGGTCAAAACACGAACACAAATTCGACCGTTATTGTTTGAGTCATTTTTAAGGGGTCGGTGCTTTAGTTAGCCAGCTGTTGAATAGCAACATCGTGAAGGTATCGGACATAATCCCTGGACGTTTTCTCGCTCTGACAAATGTTATCAGCGGTGATCGAAATACACTTGGATTTTCCACTTTGTTTCCGAGAATAATTGTAAATCAATTGCACTTCAGCAGGTATAATCCAGAATATCTGCTTGTGAATTTACCAGTTATCCAAACAATCCACACATTAAAATAGTAATATATATTTTCGGTAAAAGCATAGTAAGATAATACGCATTTTTTCCACATCCTAAAACCCCCTAAAACATCCTAAGACCTCCTCTGTTCAGCAGAGTAAATGATTTTCTCAATTAAAATTAGAGGTTGTAGTTTTTCTTTCAAACATGCCTACAGAGGTGTCTGTAGTCTGATACCTTGTATTAAGTTGATCAAGCAAATCACTGTTTATATCGGTGTTGTCTCAGTGCCAAAGCAATGGTCACAAGAAGTAGGGCCTGGAACTGGATTTGCAGGCTAGCTGACATGCCACCTTTGTCTCAGTGTTGAGTGAGGTCTATCTCAGATTATCTCACTATCTCAGTACTTACCTCACTATCCCGCTTACTTTCTTGTGATACAAATTTATTTTCAATGTACTTACCTGTGTAAATCTCAAGATAACTGTCAGTGTTACTTGGTAGACGGTGACTCGAGCTTGCTAAGTGTTCACTCCTAAAAAAGTAAACTGCATTGTGAAAACAAAACAAAATAAACAGCCTATTTAGAAACCTTAATAGTCTTCCATTATGATGTATTCATGAAAGCGGTCTCGACCTGTAACTGTAATAATATAATTTAATCGGTTGTTTGATGGCTTGAACCAGTACCTTTTCTTTATTTTACTTTCAGCATGATGTGTTGACTAGTCTCCATATACAGGCTTGTTGTATATGGAGTTGTTAATAACTGTAGGCATCTTTTTGCTGTATTACAAACTGATAATAATGAAATCACCCCCTCGTCTTGGACTTTGATTGCTTGAAACAAATGAACCTTTTTCCCCAGAAAAAAAAAGATTAGATTACTGTAAACGGCTTAAGATAAGATTTAACATTACTTACATTTTGATTACATTACATTTAGCATTGTCTTTCATCATTATAATTGATAAACAAGGGAAAGAAAAGGAACAAATGGCCTTTTTTCTGGCTTATGAAGGCCACTGTCAGTGTAACCTCTGAAACCTCCGACACAATTACATTTCGTCTCAACTTCCAGGCATAACACACCCTTTAATCAATCATTATTTTAGCTTCCTTAAAAGTGTTGTTTACTTTACTACCATCTAATTGATGTGTTCAACACAACCATTTGCAAATGGAAATTCATTTTACTGGGCTGTTGTGGGTTACTTACTTTTCTCTGCCAACTCCCACACACCCCTGTGGGACCTAGAAAATAGGGAATACTATCTTTGCAGTACTCTTAATGCGTCTGATCTAACTGTCATTTTAGACTGGCAAATGCCCTCTGAGTTTGTGGTAATTATATGTGTGCTTTGCACGGACAAACACAAATCCAAAAAGGAAAAATTATGAGGGTCTGTGTGTTTGGGGTGGTGGTTAAAAGCCAAAAGTCCTTTGCTGGTTGAAAATTCCCTCAACAATTATATTCAGGTTTCATACTTGTATTTCTTAATTTAAGAATAAGGTGCCTTGTACTTTGCATGTTTGTGCTGCAGTGCACAATATTTGTTGTAAAAGTAAACGATGAAACCTTTTCTCTTGCATTCCCATCCTTTTGTTGAATTAATATCTACATGAACAACCTGTCATCTGATCCTATTACTGTGTCATGGCTTATTAGTTCTCTAGCAATGTGAAGATTATTGGCATTCTGTAAGATGATTAGCTCTGATAAGATAACTAGGCAGCAAACTGCCCAGCGAGGGAATTTATACTGTGTTCCATTGTACTGCAGGCATGAGCTAGATACCTCAAGCATAACAAACCTAGCAAAGCAACAGAATTCTGAGTGTCTCTGCACCCCGCATTATGTTTTCTAGCCTGAGCAGCTAAATCAGAAGGAGATTTAACATGAAAGAAGTGTGAAGATATACCTGTGCATTCAATATTTGTGTAAAATGTAAAGTGTAGTCTTCAAATTTGTTTCTTATTGTATGTCAGATAAAATCCATACCAGGAAGCTAGTAGTGTAAAGTAATTCTGTTTATGTCTGTGTTGTCCAGCCTATTCACCCATTACCATTTTATCTAACTTAGGTGCTTGGTAATGACAATAAAAGTGCAGATTTGCTTGTGAGAGAGTAAATGTGCTGGTTAGGTGATGCTTTTGCAGAGAAGATGATGAAAGAGCTGCTTATGCCTTCTTTTTCTTATTTATGTTCATAACCTTTCCAGCAGATTTGTGGAATCTGATTGGTTTGACTCTCCGGAGTGGTCTGAGGACCCTCCTGTTCTTGACTATGTTACATGGTTTTACAAATACTGATCACAACCAGTTGTCTTTGCTTATGTGGGAAGTTTCATCGAATGGTTAATAGCTACTGAGGAATGGAATGTCTGATGTGATTCTGGAGTTATTCCTGGAGGTATAATTGAAACACTAAATCTGTGGCTGACTTCAAGAAAAAAAAGCATGTTAGCTAGGCATTTCACAGCAAGATGTTGTCTGACACTTTTTGAAGAATTTGTGCCATATCCAGGGCTGTTACTGTTATTGGTCATTCCACCTCAAGTTCTGTTTCTGATTGGTTGTTGTTCTGATTAGTTGTGTCACTGTATTGTTTGGATTGCGCTGCTGTTAACATCCGTGAAAGTCAAAATAATCCGAGAAAGACCAGTTTGACCTGCCTTCATTCCTAATATGCAAATTGTTTTAGATGGCCATTATCAACAGCATGTGAATTAATTTTGCTGCACTCTCAGTGTCATTTGGTTGTGAGAATTGATATACAGGGGTATCCATGTTGACTTGAAATTAAGTTCTATCTATCTGTCCATTTATCCATCCATCCAGCTGTCATTGGATTGATAGGATGATTCTGTGTTCATTTATTTCCTTGTAATTATATTCCTCGTAATACAATTTTTGCTCTTGAGTTTCCTTCTGCTTGTGAGTGTCAACAAAGCTGGATATTGTATTTTAAAGAAAATAATCAAATGTATTCTCTGTGAACTGTATTTCGAAGCTCTGAGCATATGCTGTGAATAACTGAATGGATATTTCTTGAGTGTTTGTTCATTGTGTTGAATGCACTCCTCTACAAGTAGACTGAAAAGCAGGCATAGTGCTACAGGGCTCTCGTTAAGAGAACTTTGTGTTCTGTCAACATCATAAAAGTTCCCTTTTTGAACAGTTGTTATATAAGAAGATCCTTCTTGCCCATTTGCATCAGTGAAGCCCAGAAGCTTGTTGTCACTGACTCTACCGGTTGTTTTTCCTAATTAGTTGAACCTGTAGTGGACACTGAGTGAATTGTGTAGAAAAATAGGGCTGTTAGTGTGTTTTGCCAAATCCAGCCATGCATGAACATGAAAACCCAAGGACGAAATGCAAAGACACTAAGCTTGTCCCAGAAGATGACATTGCAAACATTAATCCTCACCTGAACGTCACTACCTGCTTCCTTTTTGTTGAATGCCCTCAACCTGCTTATTACTGTAATTTAGTAGAAGATCCAATATCCCTTTGTCATCATTGTATGTCTTCTTTGCTTTGTTATTATTCATGTGAAGGTCAAGCATTCACATTAATTGTTTTTACAATGTTTTTTCATTGTGTACAATGCGTGGAAAACATTTTACTCGTGTGATTCAAATATTGTACCGTTCTATTAAAGCATATGTATTACAGAATTTAAAGGATATACCTACTCTGTTGCCATTCAGTGGGTTAGAGTTCTGCTTTATAATAGCCATTAGCTTCTTACCTGACAATTGTTAGGTGGTGAGACATAGACAGAGGACTGGACGTAGGTGTTTGGGAACATCTTTTTTTATAGGGTGGTGACTTCATTTACAAAGTCGCCCTGTTGTAATGCTTCAACAAGTGTTGAAGAAGATTCAAACACATTTTTGAAATTGAATTAATATTATTTTAAGATGGTAATAGCTAAGTTGAATGTTTGCAACCAGTATGGTTTACATGTCTTTGTAGTTGAAGCTCATGTAGTTGAGGTTTAAGCTCTTGACAGTATCAAATCAATGGAACGATTTGCTTTCTCTTCAAGAAAGCCAGATAGTTGGTACCAGAACCTGTTGATTTTCATGTAAATGAGCCCATCTTAGAAATGGATGTACAGTACAGGTTAATCCATGCCAGCCTGTTAAACAAACACTGGCATATTGGGTATTGAGATCACTCAAAGTAAAAATTGCAGTAGTGTGGCAGCCTCCCCTGTAGTTTTTACTCACCCTGAGTAGAGAGCACTTACTTTTCAAATATAGAGCTTTATGAGGATTAATTAAATAATTAAGAAATAAACACAAAAGCCTTTACAATGGAATGCCAAGTAAAACTGTAATGTATTTTTTTTATCATTGTAAGTGCTATTGTATTGCCTTTGAACATTTCTATACAAGAGAGCTTTTAGCAAACCTGTGTTAGATTGGATTACAGTGATTGCTTTACCACATTGAAGTCAGTCTACAATAGACAGAAACAGAAAAATAATTTATAAATGATAATTTAACAAACAATTCAATCCACTTTATAGATTTTTCAAGCAAAGCAAAGAAAGACATCTGTTAAAGTAAACATGGGATTTGAACCTTGATGTCATAAAAACAGATTCTTTTTCTCTCTCCTTGTCTTTAATGATTTAATCATAGCTTTGTTGATAACGTTTCTTTTTTTTCTCTCATATTGACTGATGTCTGTGGAAAACTATGATAGATCTGAAATTGTGAGCATTTGTGGGAAATCAGTCCCATTAATCGAGCCCTGGAAAAATAAACAACGAAATATCTGTCCAAAACAATCAAGGTTTAGCACTGAAGGCTAGAAGGTTGCGGAGACATAGCAGGACTTGGACCTCAGACTACTGATCCTACCTTCTGGCCCTGATGACTGCTGAGCACACCAAGCCTTCTTGTTTCTCAGCTTATCTGAGGTTTCTGTTGCAAAGCAGTTAAACTCTATTCATATTCAGAAACTGGAATTTCGTTGAGTCATAATGATCTAATCTTCCAAGGTTTTCCATGATCCATGACATTTTGAAAAAAAATAGATATTTCTAGAAAAGACATCTATTCATCTGATACCAGTCTTGCTTTT
Organism: Fistularia commersonii; assembly: GCF_037954325.1. NCBI lineage: Eukaryota > Metazoa > Chordata > Actinopteri > Syngnathiformes > Fistulariidae > Fistularia > Fistularia commersonii. The sequence continues at coordinate 6,102,902 of NC_141299.1, read as the reverse complement.
CATTAGCTTGTTCTTAGAAAAGTGTGTGATGGATTCAATCTTGCTGTTACAATGAATAGTTTAAAATAAAATTGAAGAAGTTACAAAAAGGATGTACAACATCTTCTGTCACACATGAATCCTTACACCAAATTTAGACACCTAAACCTACAGAACCTATGACTCAGAACAGAAACCCAACTCAATAAAGCTGCAATACAATTGAAATGAATACTCATTTTAAACTCTTGACAAAAAAGTGATTTAGAACTATTTATCTAAATCTAATGTTTCACAATAAATTAATAAATGTTTTCATTAGTCTAAGGATGAATCTATCATAGATAAATAGATTGTTTTTTTTTTTGCTTTCAGTCACCATAAACATCCTTTTGGAATTTTCTAATTCCTTTTTGAGAAGTGAAGACATCATTCAAAGGTGAATGCTGGGTAGTAGATTCAGGTTTTTCAGTGGTTAAAAGGAAATAATTCCGCTTATTGCATGAGTCAGTAGTATTCTGTGGGTGGAGACTGTAAAATCTTCAAGGTGTAGACCTACGTCAGGAACTACGTAGTTTTGTGATGGCATGTGCACAAATGTTAGAAAAGGGTTGGGCATTGGAACACTGTGAATTGATTTATTTTTTGCGTCAGATGACTTAGTTCATGCACAGTGAAGTCAGAATAAACAGGGCTAGTTATTTCATAAGGTTATTTAACTGTAAAGTCATGAGTTTCTGATATCATCAGGGCTTTCAACAATTTACCGCATACTATTTGTGAACTCTTTATTTCTCTATAAAGAAATTGCAAGTGAATTCTATTGCGATTAATTGCCAAAAATCAGTGGTTGCTCTGCCTTTTTGCTTTACTATTATCCAGCACAAGCTTCCCTGGTTTCACTTCTTCCCCTCCCCCCTCTTACTCCCTGCCCGGTGGTGTTTACCTTTTGCTGCTACCAACTCACTCTCATACATGTACTTTGAGTTTGTTGGTCTGTGTCCCTTCTTTTTTTTGTTTATAGTTAAGTCGAGCCTACAGCAAGTATTTAGCTGCGTCTTCTTACTGTGTGGGTGACAACAAGAAAGAGGCCCCCACCACAGCTTACATGCATGGCTGCAGTAGAACATTTTGTACTGTCGCTAAAAAAAGTCTATTTTGAGCCAAGTAAAGGCAGTGCAATACCATATTTTACCTATTCATTGAGTGTTAATATTATTTGTGACCAAAATACAAAAACTTTCCTCCATTTTCAGCCCTTGTGCCACTTACATGACTAGTGTTAACCTACCAATGGAGTTGCACTAGACAGCTAGACTTTTGTACACTATGTACTGAGGTTAATATCTGATGTGTTTTTGTTCTCGTGCTGTGCCTGTTGGTGCATACACACCAAGAATGTACCGGCATTGTTGGATCCACTCCCACCCCTGCTTACCCAGATTGGCAAAGTAGCTTTTTCCATCAAATGGCATTATGTCACATGACTGCATCCTTGATTCTGTCTTTCTCTGCCATTGTTCACAGCCAATGTTCAGGATGTCACACTTTCTCGCTCTTTGATTCCTGTGTGACCACACACCATCGCAACATTCCTCAATAGATTTTTGTTTTAACCTAGATTGTAGCCATCTTTAATATTCATAACCCTAACCCTAACCCATGTTAATTTCATGTGCTTTTTCTTTCTTTCATTCATTCATTCATTAGCTATACCGGCTATCCTGCAATTCAGACTGCCATTTGGGCGCATGTATGCATTCGCGTGTGTGCACAGCCCAAACATGGCACATAAGGTGAATAAAAGGAGAATTCTACTTCTTTTTCATTTACTTTGAAGGTAGCACCTATTTGCACTTTTCTCACCATGACATCCATATATCCCTAGATTGTAATGAGTTAAATATGGATAATTTTACAGTACAGACGTTTTTGTCGTTGCAGCTTGTTCTTGTAGTTCTGGGTCTTTTTATAGTTTTCAGCCTGTTAGTGACTGATGTTGATTGGCTTATCATGGGAGCTCATCAAAGTTTTATGTTGTTCTTGAACAGTTAAGACAATATATGCATTACATCATAATCATTTCAAAGACCGCTGGCATTAGGGCATTCAATGTAAAAACCCCAAATGAAATTGCACAGTGTCCGTCTTCCAACTAGACCTGTTTGCTGCTAAAACAAGCTTCCACAGAGGTGTTTCTGTTCATTCGCTCTGCATCCCACAGAAGGGTGCCTGTGTAAACTAAAATATGTGCGTCACAGAGCTAGCGTAAGCATCCTGGTCAATCAGAAAGACAAACATGTTTTACAAATGCCTTGAAGCTAGTGTCATTGACAAAAGAGAAACCATTTACCAAAAGAAAGAACCGACAAGTTTATCAAAGTTGTCTGTTTTTAGGGGAAACTTCATAGACTGGCATTATTGTGTGATGTATCTTACTTTGCCTCTGTCAGCACATTTGGCAGTTTTAACTAAAACACTGGGCCATTAATTAATACTTTGATGCTTTGATTGTCCTGCTTGATAATGGCAGAAATCATGATTTTATTCTGATCAGTATTAAAAATAGGATTATAAAACATGATTACAAACTGGTTTCAGAATATCAAATACGTTTATATTTTTCAATGTTAATTTTTCTGTGTAACAATCTTTCCTTTCAAACTTCTTGAAAATTGGTAATTGTATATGACTATCATCTAACCTTGCTATTGATTTTTGACCTTGCTTTATTGGAACCTTAGTGTCACCTGGATATTGGAAACGGGCTATTATCTATTTTACAGCCACAATTAGTCAACCAGGTAAACACATGATACCACAAATTTAATTGCTGGCTCCATGAGTTACTCAATTAATACCCTGTTAATTTTCTTTTCTATTAAACCTTCATACTATGCAAAATAGTCACTTAGAGATTTAGTGTTGCATAAATAAACTTAATGACTTTCAAATCCATCAGTAACATAGCTAATGTAAGGCTAGCACAATGTCCTGTACCAGTGCTTTTTCACACATGAAAATATAACAGAAACTTGAATAAATATCAGAGTTGTTGCCTCATTCCTTTTCTAAGAATATCTAATTAGTGGCACACGATACAAAAATGATTTGGGCATCTGCATGTTGTTCTCTATCGTCATTGATTTAAAAGAAGAACACAATGATAATTAAATAGATCATGTATTTTATTTTGAGGCTCTCATCAATTGCCCTCACCCTTCTATCACCGCTTTTTGTGCCAAGAAGTTCTTGGGGGAAATATGACAGATTAATACATTGCTGTTCCAAGCTAAGATAGATGGAATGACATCTCATGAAAATATGGACACTTCATATTCTACAGAGCAAAAGAAGGGCATTATACTTGGCGAGTAGTGAGGTAGGGGATTGACGGCTTACACCTTTGCTCCTTCTAAGTAGGCATCAGTGTGAAGTAAGTGTGCACTGCTATTGAAATACAACATGTGCATGGTAATTATCATAACTCCATTGTGTCATTCTCATGGTTGTGGTGAACCATAGTTGTATTGAATGAATCACTCACTCTTGTTTTAATTTTTTTCAGCATTTTTTTTTCACTTATTGAAGAGCAGCAGGAGATATAGAAAAGTACTCTTATGCACTACCTTTTTAGGAATGATTCATTTATATTGGCTCTTCTGCAAAAAACTCTACAACAGAAACCAAACTCAAGGACATACTTCTTTAGTAGTTTAAATAGCAGCCGCAATAATAGTAGCTGACCCATAAACTGAAGTCAGGGTTAGTTCTACCAATACCCAATCCTTAATTATCATGTTTGTAAAGTAAATTCATCATTACTTTAGACGAGTGCATTTTAAGATCAGGTTGATCTGTAAAATTACTTAACAGTTCACACTGAGTTTTGCAGAGTGATCTAATCAAAGTCTGTTCTGACTATCTCTGGAACTGTACAACCTCAAAGTTATCCATAAATGACTGAGAAAAGATTGTATAGCCATATTTCCATACCTTATGTCCTCCTCTTCAAATTTTCAGCTAGATGTTGTTTACAATATCTCCTACTTAGCATTAAAAGTGTTTATTTCTTCTAAATGCCTATGGTTCCTTGTTAAGTAGCTGGAGCTGATATACATTATAAATATTTTTTCCATTGGCAAACACTTTGGACTGTTGCATGGTATATTTGATATTTCCCACCCATACCATTATATGCAGACTTTCATGGAAGATAGTTATAGCAGGATCAGAGTGTTTAAAAAATGCCCCACCACATTGTTCTGTGCTTTGAGGAAAAGGAAAATTAGAATGCATATGTAAATTTACACAAAACATGCACTGAGTCCCCTGAGGCTTGGGTTTTAGGCTCCTCCCTTCTTTTTGTTTAAACAGTGAGGCCATGTTTTCCTTCTGGCAGATGCAGTGGCCTACTTTACAGACAAGCCTTGGATCAACTCCCTGCCCTATAATCCACCTCTGCCAAGGGCAGTCTTGTACTTTCTGGTCAGGTCTTCTTTCTATCTTCAACTAATTAACTTTTTTCAGTGTGGATGTAGTTGCCTCTTTTCAGAATACAGGTATATGTTTTATTCCTACTTGAAGCATTAACACTTCAGCAATGTTTGACTTGTAATAAATATGAACAGATACAGATTGAGCCAAGTACATATGGTTGTATGTATTGGATCATACTACCAAACTATATACAGTTATATGTGATGCTAATTTTCACAGAAGTGGGTAAGTGACAGCAAAATAATGCAGAGCAACAAATCAACCCTATCAGCATCAGCTATCAGATTTTTTTAAGAGTCATCAAACTTTGAACTTCTGTATAACAACATTTTCAAAAGAAAATGTAAAAATTGCAATTTATTTGTGTATCTCGAAGATCAAAGGCATGGCATTTGATAGTGACAAAATTGTCATCTTGAGTCCTCCTGTGCTTTCAAACTGGTAATACAAGTTATTTTGGGGAAGTTTTAGAAATGAGATGCTGCAATACCATGTATCTTGTGTTGTGCTAGTGACTTAATGAGCAACAACAAGCCGATCTGAGATCTAGGCCAGGAGGGGGGAAAGCAACTAATCTGACCTAGCTCAGGTAATGTATTAGTGTTAATGCAGTGTCATGCTCTGAAGCGGATGAGAATCTTTTGAGAAGGCACAGGCAGTGTTATCCTGATTCAACTTATTAAAACATTTAGCCCAAAACCATAGTCAAAAGAAGTAAAAATGTGTCAACACAATTAAAACTTATGGGAGTGCAAGGGCAGTACCTCGACTATTAAAAGTTATGAGTGCACATGTGTTGTCATGCTCAGGGCCCCTGAAAACCTAGTAACCATGCAGACTTAATGCATGTGAAGGGATCAAGACTCCTCTGGCATGCCATGCATTTGTTGATAGAATTGGACTTGCCACTCACAGATAAATATCTTCTGCCTCTTCTCTTTGTCTGCATTGTGTTTAATCAGTTAGGTTGTACAGTAGCAGATAGTTTTGATAGTTGTACCACATACCCTGGTTATGAATGGTCCTAAATCCCACAGGAAATAGCAAGGGATTTTGGCTGTTGAACCAGCAGACAGAGAAAACTAGGTCATGTTGCATATGAGTCCTTGCATGAATAACTCAAGTCTTAAATTTTTATTTCTGTATATTATTTCTTTATATTATTCTTTTTTTATTAAGTGAATGGTCATACTTGTAGATAGCATACGCTTTCATTGAAAATTTGCTCTGTAACGATCACAGTATTAGCTCATGCTTTTGTAAGCGATAGGAGTCAGACCCTCACAATTCATCAAATGGTTTTAAGCTCAGTATATTTTTTCAGTACCTGAACAATGTCATTGTTAGATGACTAGTCCTGCATTTGTGATGGCCAGAAGATCAGTCTGTTTTTTCCTGTTTTCCTTTTTTCTCCAAATCTAGGCTACTTAGTATAGAATCCTGAAATATGTAATGCAGTAAGTCATTCTAAATGAAATAATTTAAGTTTGTTTGAATACAAAAAAATATCCACACTTGCCATCACGAGGTTTGTTTCTCCTAATTGTTATAGAGCTGGAACAGGACGAGAAGGCAGTCAGTTTACCTGATGGAAAATATATGTTATGTTAAAGATTAAGATAATGGCATATTCAAGAGTGCTGAAGCCCAGGAACCTTCACAAGATGAACATCTGTTGTCATCCCTGAAACCCTTTAAGGGGGCACATCTGTGGCTGTTCACTGCTGTGTTGACTTTGATGACGATTGTTGAGTGAAAGAGGGTTAACTGACTCCAAGTTTGTGTGAATCATTCGTGCACAGGGTTACAACACTTGCCTCCGTGAGCATTTTTTTTCTTTTTGCACCCAGAGCAGGAAGAGGAAAAAAAAGTAGTCAATGGCAAATAAGTTGTACAAGTGCTATTTCAATTAAAAATAGAACTGGGTAAATAATGGCCGTAGCAATGAAATAGCAATGAAACTGAGGTTCCAGTTGATTTCCTTTTTGAATCTGTTATGACACTTCTAGGTGTCAGACAAGCTGATGTGTTTTTCTTAACGTGCACTATATTGTTAAGATGAGAATGTAAAAGATGTAAGAACTTCCAATTGTAATGAGTGCATAGCTGCCAACTTGCACAGTATGTCATGTCCCATCCTTCATTAGCTCTGTACTTGCCAACGTATGCAATGTAAGATTCATGACATACTTTCATTCTGTGACCTCTATCTTACTCACCATTTAGGGTTCACAGTGTCCCCTCCCATTGATGCACAGGCATGTTGATTCAGATGTAGGTCACAGTACACCCTTAAACCAGGTTCTCACTGTGCGCCTCCCTTTTTTATCCCCTTAGATTTTTGTCACTTCTCACTTCTTAAAAGGACTCCTATCTCGGGGTGTCAGCATTCATCTTTGGATTTGAGTTATCATTTAGCTAAGCAAGTAAATGATATTCTGTTAGAACACACCATCATCACTAAAAGCAAATACGTATTGCATGACTTGTGATGTGTGGCTTGGTAGGGTTCGATCAGACATTATTCAGTGAGTCAAATGTCCAGTTATCATTTCAAGAGCATTATTTACTCTGGTGTGTTCTCTTAATTCTGTGTGACACTGCAATGCGTCCCTTGATTATTTTCAACAACTGTTTCCTTAACAGTGATTATGGGCATTTTAAAAGTTCAATAGCACAGAGTAAAACTGTGGATTATCATTTCCAATTTTGTCTGTTTTCATCATCATCATTTCTATCATCATAAATGCACAGTTAATAAAGGTTGTAATAACTTATTAAAGGTTCTTATTAGTTATTTCATTTGTTGCATAGTGAACTAAACATTAAAGCTGTATAACCAATTTAAAATGATAAGGTCAGCACTGGAAAGGTAGATGTCTTTCTCATATTATACCACATGAGAGTACATTCTTTTACAATTGTCTCTTGTTAGTTTCCCAGTTGATGGTGCTTTATTAAAAGCAGAAGGCATAAAGATTACTCTTTCAAAGGGCATGCTATTTATTGTGAGCAGATTTTGTCAGTTATATTGAATCTTATAATGGTTTCACACACGGTGGTAATTTTATTTATTTTTTTTATTTTGTGATGACTGACTAGTGATGTTTCTATAGCAACAAAATCCTCCCCCCAAAAGTCATTCTTTTCTTCAGATAGGACTGCGATTCCCAGATTATGTTGAATGTGGGCCTGCATATATACAGTACAAGATAGAAGCTTTATATAATTATTTCATGACTTTTGAAATCAAATTTTCACTCCTGTTATGTATTGTTGTCCAGCTTCCTCATGTGTCTGTGATTAGCCTTCACCATATAGCATTGTTCGGCTGTACAGTATGGACCATTGTGTTCTTTTGGTGTGGTGCCAGACTTCAGTATTTTTTGCAGGGGTCAAAGAGTAGCGTTAGCGTCAATTATCATGTCTTCTGACATTATCTCTTGTGTAGTTAACCTCAATAGTTTAGTTTTTTGTTGCATTTTTGTTTTTGAAATGCTCACAAACTAGTAATATTTTTTTATATATAAATGATTTCATCTCAATTTGCTGGTATGTGTTCACGTAGCTGTTCCATAACTTTGTTGTTGTCCTCTTTAGTGAAATACAGTACGTGTAGGTTAACTCGCAGACAATGTTTAAAATGTAACTCAACATGGTTGAAAGCTAGGGATCTAAATATAGCACTGAGCCTATATTACCCCATGGGTCTCATTTGCCCACGGGTGTTAGTACATAGGGTGGTTTTAGAGGTTTCCTCATTGGAGTTCAAATAGAGGAAAAAAAGTAATCAAGTGAAACCTCTATCTATAACAGCAGAAGCCAGGTAAACAGGAATGAGTAGAATCGAAATGACATCTTTGCTCACCTCCTCTGAAGTGGCTGCTATTGTTCCACCTGTTTATATGGATATTTCTGTCATCACATCAAAGGTATCCTGATTGGCTAAACCACTTTAGCTGAACAAACAAATAAGTTGTTGCCTAGCAAGATGGATTCTCACCTTATCTTGTAACCTTGCATATACAATTTCCCTGCTCAAATACCATTTTTCATAGGTGGTCATTGTCATTGATACATCCTTTACCAGAGTACCACAATCAATAGCTCAAGTTACCGAGTTGTCATTTCTTGTAGATGGAAAAGAGGTAGCCTGCACCATTTTAATCTGGTTTATCAGTCACATCCGTTATCTATGACTAGAAATGAACACAGAGAGAATGCCTGAATGACAGGAGAATTACTTACACAGATGGTTGTTTCTATGTTGGTGCTCGTTACTGAGCTCCCTCTTTATTGCATTGCTTGCAGGGTGCTAACATAAGGGCCCATGTGTAATGGCCTCTTTTGACATTGATATTTAACCTCTTTGGGAAACCAGTTGAAGAATCACGTGGCTTGATTCAAGTCTGACATCAGTGTGTAGCTGATGTGTGTAGCTTCTGTCAGTAGGACACAATGAAAATTATCCTCATTATCCATGTTTTAATTTTGCTTTTAGTATTCTCATATATGAGGCTTAGACTCAAAAGAAATGTACAATTTATATGAAAGCTCATCATAGTTTCCTACAATTAGTCTTGCATGCAGTGAATTTAAATATTTTTCTCTGGCTTTTTTCTCTAGTCATAAAATGAGGACAATAGACTTTGCCCATTTTTACTTGCTGAACAAAGCTTAAAAGTGGAGCAAATAAGAAAGCACTTACGGTAAATCCCACATTGATAGCAGGTTGCAAATTATTCTTTATTTAACATTCTTTTTTGAAAAACATTTCTTGGCTCAAATCTTTTCTGTTGAAACAATGCCTGTGCTTCAGAACTTTTCTCTTCATTCCAGCCCAGTTAGTCTTGGTAAGTGCTGTGATTCTGTCCTGTATATAATGTAGTAGAAAACACAATGTATGCATAAGTATATTGACTTTAGAAAAACTCTACAATGGCTCCTAAAGGGAAAACTGCACCTTACTTTACCATCCCTGAGCCAAGCACTGCTAAGTCAGGAGATCAGAACATTTTTGTAATGCGCTCTTTACCTGCCTTTTGTTTGTTCTGTCTTTTTTGGTTTCCCTATTTCCTGTTCTCTCAGCTCTTCATGTACATGCAGTTGGTGGATGTGTTACTTTCTTTGCTTTTTGTCCAAAGGGAATGTTGCCTTCCTATTGTTAGAAGTGTAGCCCTTTAAATGGTATATTTGATGTGGTGATAGTATTTGTTGCATTGCATTGTTACATTTTTTTATTTTTTATTTTTTTCAAGGTACCCCTGTCATCATGCCTACTGTTCAGAGCACAGCTTGTCTGGCCCAGGTCAGTCTTCTGGGGACAGAGACCCAGAGGAACATGCACAGGAGCAGGTCTCCACACAACTCAAGGTTTGTTTACATTTTTTGTGTGTATGACTTATATCAAGTCAGTCAGTTCAGTACAATTCAAGTAATTCCCCCAAGCAACACCAAATAGCAAAAAATAATATGAATATTCCACAAAAAACTCAGCAAAAATTAAGCAAACCCTTCTCTGTGATCTTGTCATTTAATCTTGTTAGCTGAGTGTGGTATAGTGAACATTATTATTAGCCTCACCTCAGGGTTAGATGTCTTGAGTTCTAAGAACACTGGAATGGTCATGTTGGGAGTAGGGTCACTGAGTGACCTAGTGAACCTTGGTGAATTGTAGCAGGCATGGCAAGATAATTGGTAGGTCAGAGGATCAGGGAGGTACTGGATTATGTAGGGAGGTCTGTGAAGGCTGAGTGGGGGAGGAAAGTCGTGTTTGTCCTTGCACCTTTTACCAAATGGGAATTTCCAAGGAAACAGTATTAGATAACTCATTATTCATCTTTATAACTCTTACAGTTGATTATTTGTTGAATGATTGAAATTGTGTTAGAACACCAAAATCATCAACATGATACAATATCAGAGGATTAGAATCTCTTCTAGGTAATGAATTACAGAACTTTGAGGGTTACGTTGACACGTTGTCAGGAACATACATTTCACATGAGTCATCGTGAAGGTACTGATATAGGTTAGAACAAATACTGCTGGGGTAAAGTTCTTTGTATAGTAGGTTTCTAAAGACACTATTTTTGGTCAAACAAGGAGACTAGCCGTTTTTAAAGTGTGCATTTGACAGTCATTTCTAGGAGCATGGGCCTAACCAAAGTTTGCATAATGTGGTCTAAAAAGTAGTTTTAGGTGAAGTTCTTTAGACCCTCAGCTTTTTTAAATTAGCCGTCAATGTCGTATTTATTAGAATGGTTATTCCGAGTACTATACTTATCTGTATGTTTGCCCAAAAAAGGCAAAGTTTTATTTGTTGTCCAAAAAGCCATGGATGAGTTGTCTTTAACAGTCTTTGTTCAGTTATATGTGTTTTCAATTGTGTCCTATTCAAAAACTTTTAATCCCCCACTTTCACTCTGAAAATGTATTATTTTGAAAATAGTTGGTATGCCATGATGCTTTACCGTGTTCAAGATTGTATTCATGCCACTCAAGTAAAATAGGGCATGAATATTTTTTTCTTTTTCACTAGACGGTGGAAGAGCAGACAACACAGACAACCTACGACGTAGTGATAGAGACAGAGAAAACAGGTCTCGAGGATGTGGCGACAAATGATATGGACCCAGAACAGGTATTTATTTAGCTATTACCGAACTATATTCAGGTACTCTCTTAAAGGAAATAACTAAACAAACGTCCACGCAAACACATACACACTTCTTAAGTGAAAACTCAATACATTAATCATAACCTTGATATTATTGTACTGTTGTTAAATGACTGTAGGTTACTCCCAGATCTATACATTTACATACCATTCAGATCCAATTCTGTTCTGTACATTTTAAGTTTAAAGTGGGCTCCATGATAACATAAGCATACTATCGGGAATTGTATAATTGCTAATTTACAAATCGGCAAGTCATGAATCCCAGACTAACCTTTACCAAAAATCTAGAGGTTATGTGTTTTTTTTTATTCAAGCATGTCTTTTATAATAAGTAAGCATTGTTTTTTTTTTAAACCCCAAAAATAAACCCTTTCAGCTATTCCCACCTTTAAAAAATTATAATGTTTCATGTTAAAACTACAGCATCATAGACTGAAATCAGTTGCATATTGCCATGGTAACAGCAATGAAGACTTTACCAATGGTACTGCAATGTAGCAACTGTAACGTTAGGCTTCATAAAGTATTCATCTCAGGTTCAGTGAAGCTTAGCACATCTCTTGGTTGATGTTGCCTTTTTGTTTCTGTTGATGGATTAATTAATTTATGTGTTTGTGTACATTTTCCAGACTTTTTATACATGGGAAGCTGAGACAAAGGAAACCAAGTCTGATTCAGAGTTGCATCCTGAATCAGTAGCATTTGAACCTGAAACTATCCGAGACCTCCAGATTGCTTTAGATCTGCAGACTAAAACCGAGGACCAGGATCATGTCCAGGAATCTCCAATTACTTCCAGACAACAACCAGTTTCAGTATGTTGCCAAGAGTCTCCAGATGTCTCAACTGCCACACAAGTCTTCAGTGATGAAGCTCCTACACCTTCCAGCTTTGACCCAATCCTAGAAGCATCTCCTGATGAAGCTGAAAACAAACCTACCTCACAGAGTGCTGGCCAGGCTCCAGAAGGGTAAGGTCAAAGTCATTATGCCATTCCAAAAATCACAATCCCGAGCATTAGAAGGTTGCAGATAACGATAAAAAAAATTATTATTTTAAGATAAAAAAATTGAACATTTTCATATAAAATCTGCTCCTCTTAGAGTGGATTAAAATTTTTGAATCATCCTCCATGTGACAAAGAATTTACATGCAGGGGCATGCTTTCTGTTCTGGCTTTGTCATGATGCACGTTTCGTTTTTTTTTTGTTGGCTCACATTTATGATCTCTTATAGTTTGCTTGATTTGAATGATTTTATTTTCCAATTGAAAACTGGAAAAATGACTGATAACAAAGTGGACGGAAACCTCAAGGACGTGGATTTGATCCCCGATATTCACTGGATCTGCTCATGTACATGCAATATGCATGAACCGCACTTGATGATTGAAAATTGTGGAAATCATGGAAGTTCACCCATGCGGATGTGAATTTTTACTAAGAGCGTCTACATATCCTCTGAGTGGACCCTTCAAGGATAATATATCCTAAGTCAAGGCAACTAATCAAGAAGAGTCACATTTCAATTACTACTCATCAACAGCCCCACCTACGAGGGACCAGTCCTTCCCCTTTATCTCCTCCAATTTTCTCTCTGCTCCCTCCTTTCCTGGCTTGTCCATCCCCTTCTCCTCCCTTGCTCCGTGATAGTTTTTCTCCCTTCCTGGTCTCCAGAAAACTGCCCTCTCCACTTCTTTCACCTCTTCCCCTCTCTGCCCTCTGTAGTGTAAGGAGGTATGGTAAATGCCATGTCCTTTCTTTCCCTTAGTGCAGTGCGGGTTGCCAGTGCAGGAGATGAGCTCCCAGTAGACAGCTTTGTCTTTGCTGAGCACTCTGACTCACAGTGCAGAGTCATTCCCCACGAACTGGCAACCTGTGAAAACTCCCCTTTTGGCAGCCCTCACTGCAGGTGAGTTTCTAACCAAAGGAGCAAATCAAAGCGCAGAGACACGTAATCAAGATACAAGGTACCCTGCTCCGTTGTGCGCAGCCATCGACCGCTGGTTACTCTACTTACTCACTGTTTTTTTTTTTCTTTGATTTTTCATTTTCCATCATCTGCCTGCTCACAACCATGGACCACAAGTACTGTCAAATATAAAAAGGTGTCTGCATCATTTGTGCAATATTGTTGCATACTTATTTGCCCCCGCCATCTCTGTCTTCCCCGTTTGACCATTATCTCAAATATAGTGTGGTTGAGGGTGATACAAACCAGCAGTCAGACCAGAGCCAAAGTCCCGAGAAAGAAGTCCCATCCACTCCAGGCCATGTGATGCTGGAACATCAGCAGCAGGAGCTAGAGGAACTACCGGATTTGGATTTGGAAGACAACACTTCACATGCTCAAGAACAGCAGGTCAGCAGCCGGTGGCATTCCAAATGCCGTATGAGTATATGCTAGATTTACTGGATATATAAATGTGAATTGCCTTATTTGAAGTTTTTTTGATATGTGAGGGGAAATGTCAGCACTGATGTACAAATAGTAGAACCTGTGTTTCATTAGACTTTTTGATAAGATTGTGCATGATCATGTCATCGTTGTTACTTCTTATTGTCCGAATCAATTGTGTATCGGCATATATTCAATTCATGTAACAGACAGACAGTTTATAACAAATCAGTCTCTTGGTTACAAGTCAATACGGTTTTTTATGTTTCCATCACTAGAACCTGGCTTTACGCGTAAAAAATTTGCACCTAATGTTTAGTACCGTTTACATGTAACACTAGACTGTATGCTGTTTAGACTTGGTCACATCAACTGTCTATATCATCATTATATTTGCTGTTGCTTTGACCCCCCCCCCAAAAAAATGCCATTCAGCAAACCATTTAATAATTTATCAGCTATATCAGTTTGCCAGTTTTAAATCTATAAATTGAATTTTATTACAGTTCTAAAACTATAAAGTTGTTATTATGACTGCATACAATTGCAGCATCATATAGGTAAACACAGTAGAGCAGTGGTTAGCACCTTCACCTAACTGTGAGAAAGCTCTTTGTTTGATTGCGACTTGGACCTTTCTGTGTAGACTTCGTATGTTCTGTGTTTGTTTGCATAGTTTTATTGCAATTTCTCCCTCGTTTTCTCTAGCAGTTCTAGTCCTTTAGGTTAGAAGGTAATCTTCATAACTTTTAAGAATGTTAATATTTTACAGTCATTGTCTTTTCATTCATACCCCTGCAGTTATGTCCTTCAGATTTTAGTCCCGCATACACAGTGCATCCTCTCACTTGCTGACTTTATTGTCATTTGCATTGATGATATTCACTGTGCATAGCTGCATTATCAAAGGGGAAAATGTTCCTAGAGGCAAATGCTGAGTTAACCTCCTTTTAAGATGCTTTTTCCAAGGTTGCTGGACAATTAAAATAAAAATATTCAGTGATATATATTTAATATTCATTTGTATGGTGTGCTTTGCCTATTCGGTTGTGATCTGGTGACTAATTTCAGTGCTGCTAGCAAAGACTTTCGTTAACGGTTTGGTTGTTTACATAATAGCCTGTCTGAGTTGGTGCATTTTTTAGGCTCAGACCTTCTAGCGAGGTCCAAAAGATTGCTTATGTAATTCATCAAACTGTTAATCACAGCTCAGTGCACCTCAATGCCTGAGTGGACAGTGGCTCGCTGACTAATGTAACCAGCAATGGGAGCCTTCTGATCCCTGTAGAGCATGCAGTGTCCCATAGTGATTGTGTTGACCCCAGATATAAAACATTTTGGTCATATTTTGCAACATCAGATAATCACCTCTATGCATTACATTTCTGAATGTTGATAGTCAAGGGATTAAATACAGCTCAGGTACCTTTCTGTTTGTGTGATACATGTGTTTGTGTTTTAGGAAGGAGACTCAAATGTTGGCATAGAGACTGATCCCTCGGTGCCCAGCAAAGAGGATATCCCAACCTTTGATGAATGGAAAAAACAAGTCATGGAGGTCGAAAAGGAGAAAAGTAGAGTGAATTTCATTTTTGCACATACACACAAATGTAAAATAAGATGTCACGCTGACAATTAAGTATACTTTTGCTGTAAGCTCAGGTCCAAGCAACCCCATTTAAGGTATTTTAAGATAAAACATGTAGATGTTGATTTCATTATGTTACAGTTTTAAGAATCTGTAGCAGACCCTATGGAGATAACCCAAGACATTCCCATCTCATTCTTAGTCGGCTTCTTGTCTTGTCTTCTATCGTTCCTTTTTCTGCTAGCGAATGCTCTGTATTTTGTCAACCACTTTCTGTCACTTCCTTACTCAAGTTTTATTTGCCCCCCCCCCCCCCCCTTCTCTCTCCTCATTGCATGCCATGTGCAGTCAATCACCAGCAAAGCATGCTCTCATGTGTATTGCGTAACATCTCAACTTGTTCTTCGGCAATGCCAAGGACCAGCTTTTTTTCCCTCGAATGGTAAAATGCTTTTTTTTTCAGGTCAGTCCCTCCATACCTCAACCAGCAGCCACCCCAGTCCAGTAAAGAAGGCCCAGAAAAACTTCAAGAATAACTATGCCTCAGTAGAATGTGGTGCCAAGATACTCTCTGCCAACAGTGAGGCCAAGGTTGGACACAAACATTCTTTTTAGACTGCAGACATTAACTAAGCTGTAACACTCTGAGAAATTCACAGTCATTATCTTAAAGGTTGTATCATTATATGGTTTGGTGTCAAGTAGTTTGAATTTTGCCAGTTTCTGATCTGTTAAATTGAGGAAGGAAGACAGCTTAAGTAATAGTGAAAACCATGACTAATCAGATATGGATTAAATATTTTGAAAGTTATGGGGTTCTATCATTTCTTTTGATGGTAATTCCATATGGGTAGATAAAAAGCTCTAATGTTTTTATTGTAAATATACTTTTCATTGCAATAAGAAAAGGTTAACTAAACTATTTTCCTGCCTGCGTATTAGATATGTGTATAAGTTACTCAATTTTATGAAGACTTGATATACTAGCCATTTAATCTTTACATTGGATTACAAAGTTCCCCACTTCGGAGTATGTGTATAAATAATCTATTAAATAATATTGTACATCCTCAAGCCTCGCTAAATGCTTTTAAATGAATACAATATATTTTTTATCACAGGTGTTACTTGGGCCAGTCCTCTTGATAAAGATCAAAGATCTTTTGATTTCACTAGGACTTTCTTGTTATACAAAGTTAATGAAATTCTCACATTTACCAGAGTCATGCTTATGCTTCCACTCTTGTTGTACCAGAGCACCTCAGCTATTCTCATGGAGAATATGGACCTTTACATGCTCAACCCTTGCAGCAACAAAATCTGGTGAGTCCTCAAACACACACTGTCATACCAGTACACTCACAGTGTCAATGGTGTAAATTGGTCAGTTTATAACAAAATTAGAATATATTTTCAATCAACAGAAAGGCTTCGGTTTATTAATTTGTTTGGAAGCAGATGATAAAATGAACCCTAGGTTTAACCAGTTTGTTCCTAAACCTTCTGTTTCTTTTTAGGTTTGTGATAGAGCTGTGTGAACCGATTCAAGTCAAGCAGCTGGACATTGCTAACTTTGAGCTCTTCTCCTCGACTCCTAAAGACTTTTTAGTATCTATTAGTGACCGGTATTGTACATCCCTTCTTTCTCTCCTGTGCACATAGAACTATATTAGTTGGCAGCACATTTGACAATCAAAGTGTACTTTCATACTTTCAACTTTTCCAGTCACAAGGCTTACAGTGGCCCAAAATCACAATGCTTGCTATCAAAGTTTTTCCATGTAATTACATGAAAATATTTTATTCATTGGCAAAAAGAAGTGAATACACATACCTAAGTTATTTTGCTGATAAAAGATTTCAATTTTTATTTTTTTGCAAGTTCTTCGGACCAAGTTGATGTAGTGGAACCTGGTCTTTTTTTTCCATTCTGTTTTTGATAATAATCAATTTCTTGCTTCACATCTCAGAAGTTCCTTTTTTTTGCCAAGGAAGGACAGACCTCAAGCGAGACCACAGTAGCATTTCAGCCTTTTTGTTTTTGTTCAGCAGCCTGTCAGAATCAAATGCTTTACCTTATTTACTCTATTTGCAGATATCCTACCAACAAGTGGGTAAAACTAGGTACTTTCCATGCCCGTGATGAGCGTATTGTGCAGAGCTTCCCATTGGATGAACAGCTTTATGCTAAATATATAAAGGTATTGTTTTTTTGTTCTTGTTTATATGATAATACATCCATGTCCTCAGGGGAAGAATGATAAACAGCACATTAATTCATAGTTATAAAAGAGTTCCTCCCAATGAATAAACCAAAATTTAAAGATTTTCATGTACAGGCTTAAAGCTATGGTTAAAACTCAGGAAACCCTCAAGTTAACCATGCTATCAGCAATCTCTGATGCCCCCTTACAACAGTAAATGAAATGGGACTATGCAATGGGAAAATTGTATTCTACTTGTAACTACAAGTGGGCAGGAGGACACTAAAATGTTATTGCTTACCTCTGCCAAGGTAACTTTCTATCAGGACTAGGATGACAAAAAATCTTGACCATATCTTCAAACTGCCTCACTGCTATATGAGTCTCGCGAGTTGTGGTGGGAAACTAGAAAAATGAATGTTGTCAGCACTCACCATTTTGGAAGTAAAAGTACATTATGTTGGTCATAGTATATAACAAGACTCTGAACGTCTAAAATGATTTCTTAATGATCGTTAATGACTTTTTCTGGCCAGCGTATTTCAGCGATAGAATTAACTCAGTGCGTTCCCAAATTACTTCTATCCGAACAGAGAGATGTCTAGATTAGCTTACAATTTAACTTTTTCACTATTATCTATGTTTAGTCTTTTGAAAATGATTTATTGACAGTATATTGCAAAAGTAAGGATGTTTCATAGTTTTGGCCTGCAGTCACTTCAATAATTTCAACCTACTTCAGGTATGGCCCCATCTCCTTGTGATGGGCTGCCTGAAGTATCTACCTCACACTAACACAGAGTATAAATTCATAAAAGCAATTCATGCCTTGACTGAGTGTAGACTAGCCACTATAGCCATTCAACAGGTATCATTCAAGGCTCACTGTACTTTTTCAGAGGACAATTAAGGCCATATTAGTAAATGTGTATGTGCTAAATCATAAGTTAAATTTTTTTGAACTGTCACTCTTGCAACTTAAGCTTCAGTGATTTTAAGACATGATTGATTAATGCAGCTATTCTGATTTATTTTTTTTTCATCTTGCTGTTTATAGCATAGATAGAGTTTTGTCTAAAATTATCTGGTTTGGATGCCAGACAGATTTAAACAATGTAAAACTCTTGTTCAGTTTCCTGTCTATGCCTGTGTCTTAGTTTATTTCTTCTTAACTGATCAGTAGACTCTGCTCTCTATCAGCTGTTGCAGAAATCTGACCTGCAGTATATCAGCATTGTGTTTTTCTTGTGAGCACCAAATTACAAACAGATGCCTGACTTGCTTTTAGCTTGAAAAAGTCTTTACTGATTTCCTTTTCTTGTTTTATTTTTCTCTCCTGTCCTTTTCCTGTCTTTCTCTCGCATCAGATGTTCATCAAGTACATAAAGGTTAGCACTCCTCAGTCTCAGGGGTTATTTTGCATGTTATTAACAATTCCACTTACATAGTCACACATTTTAATGGGTGCGCTGTAGTAAAAGGCACAACTTTCACCATCAATGCATGTACAAGTTATTGAACACCATGGCCACAAGCTACATGTCCAATAAATTTTTCCAAATTACTTGTCAGTCATTTATTTTTATGGGTTTGTGGTGGATTATGACTTTGGGGAGTTGGGCATACAGTAGAAACCTTATTGGATTGCGAGTGATTGTCATTGAGGGAATATCTATGCACAGATAGGTATTATTATTACTTTATTTATTATTTTTTTGTTCTTTCAGGTTGAACTCCTCTCCCACTTTGGATCAGAACACTTTTGTCCTCTCAGCCTCATCAGGTGGGACTGTCTAACTCTAATCCTGGCAAATAATACTCCATTATCACACCACAATGAATGCATCTTCATGCTGGCTCCGATTCCTGGGTCATTCAGCAGATGTTCCAAGGCAAATGCTGTTTGGAATTTTTGGCAAATCAAAAAAGATTGTTTTGAATACTGAACTTTGTGATGAAATGAGGTATGAGATAATCTAAGCATCCAGCTTGTGATTGTCATATGATATAGATGACACTTCCAAACACAGTATTTAAGCATCTTTGTAACAGTCATGTTTTACATGACTGGTTGAGCAGTTGTGAATAGAGCTGTCTTTCCTATTCATTATGTTAAAATCTCTGCTTGGTGATAACACCTAATTACGCAGTGTGTCTGTTTGGTTTTCATAGAGTGTTTGGAACCAGCATGGTGGAGGAATATGAGGAGATTGCTGATTCACAGTACCCATCAGAGAGACTAGAGTACTTGGATGAAGACTATGGTAAGATGGCGACGTGATGTTCAAATACCTCTTAAGATCATTTGCTAATCAAAAGATATATTAAATGTGTAAACATATTACCCCAACCAACCCTGTGCAGTTGTTAAGGTTCTGACCCTACCAACCCCGTGCAGTTGTAAAGGTTCTGACAAAGTTCTTTACAAGATATAAATTAATGAATAATGATTTTTTTTTTTTTTTTTAATTTCATTGTGTCCCCCAAATGTATTATTAGTGGTTGTTGTAGCTTGAGTCTTCATAATAATCATAAAAATTAAAATGTTCACTTTTATGGATAGATTGTGAAAAAAATACCTTAACGGAAACTAGTTTCTTCAACAAACTACTTATGGAAAAGGTAAAACATGTTGCTGTAGAATCTGTTGCTAGTGTAACAATCATTTACTTTTTAACCCTGAGGTTTTAGCATGTGACCTTTAACATGTGATATTTGCCTGTTTACATAAAAAAAAATTCTGTCTCCTCAGACTATCCTCCTGGCTATCAACCATCAGAGGACAAGGCCTCTAAAAATTTGCTTGGGACAGCAACAAGTATGAACATAATGCACACACTGATATTTACACAGAGACATGAGAGTAGATTGTCGGTAATAATGTACATTCTGAATACTGAGATCAACCTTGAGGTTTTGCCAAAACCTTAACGAGGTTTTAACTTAACCAGTCCAATGGGACCAAAACCGTTTTGGTCCCATTGGACTAGTTAAGCGCATGTTCCTTAATAAAACATAGTAATTTGAAAGACCAGAAGTAACAGTTTTAATGACAAAATTAAGCAGCTTTTATTAGGGGTTTTAAACCATGTAACTTTTGTTGAAATGTGTTTAGTGAACATAATATATTGTGTTATCTTGTCATTCACTCTCACAGTTTTAAAAAAATGTCGTAAATACTGATAAGTGTTGCTGTTTTGGGATGAATTTAATCATTCCCAAGTCTTAGGGGCTCAACTGGTACCATCATCCATTCAAGTGTAACACAATACTAGCCACTTAAGAGGCTTCATTAAATTTTTGCTTATACGCATTTATTCCTAGAGACAGTTTGCAATATGCCCTTAGTCTATCAATATGTGTCTGCTAAGGCAACTAGGGAAACATAGGCTGGAGTCTTGGATTACAGACATTTTCCTGCACCCACTAGTATCCTTTGCCTCTTGATTTAGCAACGAGAGGACTGGTGCTTAGCAAATATGCACAAGAAATGTGGAATGCTCAAACCACAAAACCATGAAAAATAACAAGTAACAAACTTTGTGAATGAGACCTCAAGGTATTTGGTAGGTGCTCAAAACAGCAAGAATGAAAATGTTTTGCATGCCCCACAAAATAAGTAGGTCTTTTGTGTATATTTTCTTTTTAGATGCCATTCTTAACATGGTAAACAACATTGCTGCCAATGTGCTGGGTGGAAAGCCAGAGCTCGAAGGTGGAGAAGAAACAGGAGGTAGTCCTAATAGACCTATTCCAGCCTGCATGAGTATTGTTTAAAACTTCCACCATCAGCATGATGACTGATAATTGTTTGTCTGTTTGTTTGTCATCGTATTTTACAGTGACATTGCACTGATTAGGGATTTAGACTGTACTTTGTCTATGTAGTAAATTATTTTGCAAGATAGATTGCATAGGTTGATATAAAGCTCAGTTGTATTATGAATTTCTTTGTAGGTATTTCTTAAAGTTCGACCCTGACATGTATGTATCTTTCTCTTCGAACAGCCACACTTTAATGCAGGATAAGCAAATACCTTGATCATTTACGGATCAGCTCGATCAAAAACCTTTTAGATCATCGGTTTCTAAAACTAGATCACTTTCCCTCCTCTGCCCATGCATAGTTTCAGTGTTCATTTATACATTTGCAGAGGGAGACAGACGTTTTCTAGACAGTTAGCTTGTAGTGTCCAATCAAGTTTTAGCAGATCTGGGGCTGCCTGTCATCAACTTTTTAGCAGAGAATCTGATATCCAGTAAGACTGTGGAGGGCATGTGGACAAAATTAAGAAAAAGTAAATCTGCAAAACAAAATATTTCACTCATTGATTAGTGTAACTGCCTGCTCATAAACCGAATACAACATTCTCTGGGGAGGTCCCAGCTCTTTTTTTACATTTTCTAAAAGAAATTAGATAGTTATTTAACCTTTTTTGATTCCATTTGTTCTCAAATGAACAGCCTTGCATAGTGTCTCTTACAGCTTTGTGAGCTTTACGATGGTCAAAACTAGTTTAGACTGGTTCTATGAAATATCTGATTTGTACGCCAATAAACTCTTGAGTCTTATCAAATTTTAATTGATTGTTATTTTTATCATATGCCAGGTAATGGAACAGCTGATGTCTCAAATGACCAGAAGGGTAGCAAAGACATCAGAACCAAACCAGCCAAGGTCCTTCCCAGCTCTTCTGCGTAAGTTCAATTTTAGACCAGTAAACCATTATCAGGAGAGGTGCATGTATACTATATATGTTTCCTTAAGGACTAGTAAACAAAGCAAAAACCCCAAAAGCTTAATTCTACTTTTTTTTAAGATCAAAAGCTTAAGGATGATATTGGTTAAGTTCTATGGAAATTAATATGATTCAAAATAAATACGTTTTCTTCAGATTGGAATCTGCAGAGCCAGAAGACACTGCAAGCCAAGAACACTCATATTTATCGAGTGACTCTGCCTCCGCTGCCCCCTCGTTATCTGAATCCCAAGAAGACAGGCAAATTGTCACTCTGGTCGAAGAAGAGGAGGAGGATGATGACGAAGAACCCAAACAGTCAACTGTTACACTGATGGAAGAGGATGTGGAGGAGGAAGAAGAGACGAGAGAGGAGAAGACCAAGTGGGATGCGGACAGGAATCATTGGGAGAGCCAGATGTACTGTCCTTTGTCTTCATTCTCAGCTCTGTCTCTTTCCTGCATGGCCACCCTGCCTGAGCTGCTGCATCGCTGGTGCTCTGCAAGGCTGGCCAAAGAGAGACTTCGCAGCTTAAGGCAGAGGCAGCTGAGCTCTCAAACACAAACAGAACCTGAGGTTAAGTCTTCTGCCCTCACAGACACACCTCCACATGTCCCTGACTCTATTCCCACAGTTCCACAACAAGCGCTCCCTTCCACTGAAGAAGCTTTAGAGCCTGATGCGCCTCTTACGGTTCAAATTGAACACAAAACCCCAAGTGAGGTCTACAACAAAAGTGCAGATCTTAATACTCAAACACCTGATGCACACACTCCAGAGCACAGCATCTTTCTAGAGCCTAGTAGAACATCAAGCATTCCCCCTCACAGTTTCTCAGATATTCACAGTTCCCTTACACGACCTACCCCCACCCATGAGGAGAAGCTGCTGCCTCCAGTCAAGGATGCAGCTCTGGATCCTGGGTCCACTTTACCCCACCAAGCAGTGTCTATCCCAGAGACACAGCAGGCCAGCAGTGCTACTCCTACTGAAACATTTAGCCCACCCTCACAGACTATAGCTTCTGAGATGGAATCCGGAGGGATTGTGCTTCCCACTGTCAAAGAACAGCCACATATCCAGCCGCTGCCTACTGCACCGAGGCCTGAAGACCTTGTACCCCCTCCCACGGAGCTGCCAGACGCTCTTCCACTGACTGCCACTCAAACGGACATTGTTAAGTCAGGGTCAGAAAGTGGAGACTCTCAGAGGCAAAATGTGCAGACTTTTCCGACTCATGAGGACCAGGTTGACCCACTCACACTAAATGGAGACTCCCAGCGAATTGAGGACATAGTGGATGAAGACCTATTAAACACTAATGGGAATGGCAACATCCACCGGACATCTACAGACTTCTATGCAGAGCTGCAGAATGGAGGAGATTACAACAATGGGGCAACGAATGGAAATGGCATGTTAGTGAATGGGGGAGCAGTGCACAGCTCCAGTCAAAAGGAGAGTGTGTTCATGAGGTTAAACAACAGAATCAAAGCACTGGAGATGAATATGAGTCTGTCCAGTAGATATCTGGAGGAGCTCAGCCAAAGGTGAATAAATACAATTCAGTGATATAATATACACTTCCAATCTTTTTGCTGAAGCTTTTTTAATGGAATTTGACTTGTTGTTTAGATACCGCAAACAGATGGAGGAAATGCAGAGAGCATTTAATAAAACCATCATCAAACTGCAGAACACTTCCCGCATTGCAGAGGAGCAGGTCAGTTTGTCTGAATTTACAGTAAAGAGCTCAAGGCACAGTTAAAAACATAAAAACATTAGTTTTCAAAAGGTGGTTGATAAGTCAAAATGATGCCTTGAAATATTTTCATTCACAGGATCAGAAGCAGACAGACTCAATCCAGATTCTGCAAAGTCAGTTGGAAAACGTCACTAAACTGATGATCAACCTCACTGTTACAGTCAGCCATCTACAGAGAGAGGTAGTGAAACTGGTGTTAATGGTCTCTCAATAATTTAAGCATCATCATCCTCTGCTTACATAAGATTGAATCTGTATGCACATATGTTCTTTACTTTTCCACTTCAGGTGTCTGACCGTCAGAGCTACCTGGTTGTGTCTTTGGTACTTTGTCTGTTTTTGGGCCTCCTGCTATGTCTCCAGTGCTGTCGCAGCTCCCCACCCGCTTCTAACCCCAACACAGCTGCCCTTCCTAAGAGCAACCACTACCCAAGCCCAAAGAGGTTTGTATTTCAGCAAACACACACAGCCTCCTGTCATGAATGAACAGGACATGTTAAGCATTTTAAAGGACTCTGTATTATTAATCTGCTATTCTTATGTGCCCTGTGCTTCTCAAGGGTATTTATTGGTTATATAATGCCTTTTTGCATTTCTTATTCCGAGCTGTAGGAATGGACATTTGTTGAAACTCACTATATAAATATTTTATTATCCTCCTCAGATGCTTCTCCTCTTATGATGATATGAGCATAAAGCGCAGGGTAACCTCACCGCTTGTTCGCTCAAAGTCATTCCACTTATGCTCCACTGAAGGTAATGCTGGCCATACCTCTACAATACATCTGTTGTTTCTCTCTCTGCCTTTGTCACTGAAACATGCCACAGTGTGATACTTAATTCAAGTCAGCACATTGCAAAGATCATAATATTCCCACAGAACCCTTCAAACTTGCTACATCAGTCCACTGCAGCTCTTTTTCCTTGCTTTTGTCTTCCTTCTCATCTAAGCCGGTTTGTCTGTCACATGGTGCTCGGCTTATTGGCTACCATCGCCGGTGTTGCCAGTGCCTCAAGCAAGCAAAACTAGTTCTCAGAGAGAGGCCTGTGCAAGCAATAAAACAATAAAGTCTTTGATCAATGAAACCTAAAACTCCCCTGCTGTTCATTATCCCTAGAGTGCGTGTGTGTGCGTGCGTGTGTGCGTGCGTGTGTGCATGTGGCCTTGTGTGTGTGTGTGTGTGTGTGTGTGTGTGTGTGTGTGTGTGTGTGTGTGTGTGTGTGTGCGCATGGGTCTGTTTGCCCTTGAGGATCAATGGCTGTCATTGCCATCTTGCATCCACATGCAGGCTTAAGGAGTTTAATAATAGTGCACAATGCTTTGCTCATTCATGGTGGATATTTGCAAGTAGTCCTCAATGAAAATTTGCTGTTCTATGAATTATGCTTAACATTTACATACTAAATTTCCCATCACCTGTGACTCAATGACTCTAACAACATGCGTTGTGACGCATATGATATGCTATTCCCTGCAGGCTTTAAGCCATGGGAAAATGAATATATTGCTGATGTGTATGAATTGAAACTACTTGCAAGAAGCGTCATGCTTGTTATGTGTATGTTTTCCTGTTTCCCATTCCATCATTAACCTGGCCCCTTTCTCCCCTCCTCAGTAGGTCCAGATGACTTGTACATTGTAGAACCTCTAAGGTTTTCTCCAGAGAAAAAGGTACAGTGTCTGTTCCATCTGCTGCTGTTTGCTGTGACAGCTGCCTTATATAAATGTGTTTCACGGTCACTCAGTCTGACTAGTAAGTGTTTTGCAGCAGTGATATGACTCAGTAATGCTGATTTTTTTTTTTTTTTTTTTTTTTTTTTAACATCAGTGACTCAGACAAATCAACCCGCAACAAATATCTTACATGTCTTTTAACTGTTTCTATACTGAAAACAGCTGTTTTCTATTCATTTTATTCACTATGCATTTAAGGTGCTGCATGAAAATATTTTGAAATGACACATCTCCAATGCCATCTCCCAGATGGTGGGAGAGGGCCTAACTTGTTTTTTCAAAAAAAAACAGATTGCAAAATAAAAAAATAAATAAATTAACAAAACATGCCAACCACACCTTAGTGACCAACCAAATTTTTCCTTTTATCTATTTAACAAATATCCATATTGACGTGATTCTTGTTTAGCCAGCAACTGAGATAGACAAACTTGTTTACATTGTCTTTGGCTCTGTGAGGGTTTGTCGCAAGCTGCAGGTTATGGTTACCAAAGTACCTACAGAGGAATCTGTTACCAATGTCTGCTTTGAGTCCATGTGGTATTCAAAGCTGAAAGTTCTTCAGTGAAACATAAGCTCCCTTCCTTTAGTGTGAAAACTACTCAGCTGGTTGATTGTCCCGTCTTGGAATTGTGGGATTCAGACTTCCCACTGAGAGGGCCACTAAATCAAAGTGGTTCTGACACCAGATAGTGTTGGAGCACCAATGGCCACTAGTGACACACCAATATAAGTTTTGATGTGAACATGCTGAAGGGTGAAACAGCATGTCTGGGACAGGAAGTGGATGGACAAATAAGGACTGTTCATACAGCCTGCCTGTGACTTTTTATTTTGCCACTGTTACACTTTGCTCTCCAATTAACCATGCATCATACAATGGAATAGAAGTATAGCTCTTCGGCCGCGTTCACAACATCAAAAGTATCCACAGATTCATCAAAACACAGACGCTGTTTAGTTTTCCTTTTGTTTACACCTATTGGCTGGGTTATGAATATTTTGTCAAGAAATCTGTTTTCTATATGCTTCCCTCACACAAAGCCCCTTATATCCTCTTAGTTTAGCCAATGTTATCTGACTCACATCGGGGTAAAACACATATTTACAGCACAATTTTCACACTTCATTGTCTTGTCCATTTGATGTAGCCTGTTTTGTTCTCGCCTTGTTCTATCACAGGTTTAATGACCTGTCTGTCTGTTATGTTTTGTTTTTCCAAATAGAAAAAACGCTGCAAGACAAAGTCTTTGGACAAGGTTGAGAATGTGAAGGCAACTGATCCATCTGCTCCTGTCCTCAGTGGGGAAACTAAGTGCAATGGCTTCCACTCATGCCTTCCTGTCCCACTCGCTCCTCCCCCTCCCTCTCTGCCACCAACTCCACCCCCACCCCCCATAGAGGAAGTGTCATCATTGCCCCTCTGCCCCTCCAAGGAACCTCCTTCTGAGACAAGCAGCAGCAGCAGCAGCAGCAGCAGCAGTTCATCCACCCACTCTGAAGAGTCCTTCACAAGCCGCTTGCCCCCTCCAATTGCTGGCCTGTGCAATGGCCACGAGCTACTGCTACCCCTCCAGCAGCCTCCTGCCAAATCCCGTCAGGAGAAGCGCTCGATAAAGCGGCGAAAGTCACGGCAGACAGATCTGCAGTTCCCCTCCATACCAGGGGGTGGTGTTGGATCTCTGCCCAGCCTCCAGCAACTCATGAAGGGAAATAAGGAAATCAGTGTTGGGACCATCAGGGTGACTGCTGTGACTGGACATGTCTGAACACTTATTCAGTGTGTTCACTCTTTTAAACAATTCACTCTTACGTGACTTTATTAACAGAACCATACCTACGTTACATGGTGGAATAGCCAGAAATTGAGGTTACATCCCAAAGAACCACATTTCTCTTGAGAACCTGGAGCAGTCAGCCCCTTACCCACTCCTTTCAAAGACTTTTGTACGGTTATGTGCCTTTATATCTGTTAAAGACCTTTTGATTATAATATAAAAGTCTAAAACCTGGTATTGTTTCAGGATAGAGACACTAGTGGCAAGTTAAACTGTACAAGTCATTTTGTGTCTAAAAGGTTTTTCTCCCCCCTTATAGATAAGCACATTGTCCCACAACAATTGAGTATCATTTACCTTGTGTTTCCTATATTTAGCACAGTAATGAGAAGTGCTGTCTTCATCCCTGTTCCTTCAACAAAGGGCATCAAGAAGAATGAGGCTGCTCTTTTTGATTTAAATGTTTCACATCGTGAACTATGGAGCTTTGCAGTCTACAACTCTAAACTTTCCTGCCTTGTTCTCCCATACTGATATCCATTATGTCTAGTGTTGCATCCTAATGCGACTCCAGGGACCAGTGTCATACAGTCTTTCTCATACTGTGTCTTTCAGTCTTGTCCAAACCAACCAACAAAGCCGAATGAAGAAACAATGTTGCATGAAGTGACACGATCTCCAAATGTTAGTCCTCCGCCAATTTTGAATCCAGCAGCAGCTACCTTGAGATCCTTTTAAGTTGATTACCTTACCTCATAGTTTAACACATGAATCACTTGAGGAGAAATCTTGATGTCTATAGTTCATTTTGTGACTGAAAGATTTGCACGAGTCAGATGTAAGCTCTTTATTTTCTTTTTTGTCTTCATTCGTAACTGAGCCATTCCCTTGTTATCTTTTTTTCATCCTCTCACCAAGATCATCAAGATCACCATGTCAGAGCACATTGTGTTACAAAGCTGAAAGTTTACGTTCTTGGTGCACAAACACCAACATACGCGTCCTACTGGGACCCTGCAGAATAGCCTGAAAGACCAGTTTTATTTATTTATTTATTTTACCTTCTACAGAGTTTTTAACTAAAGGATTGGCTTGTCAGTTGCCTAGTCCTGCAGGGTCACAGCAGTCTATATAGCATGTTACAGAGCGATACTCAGTGGTACAGACACACAGTAGATGGCTCAGTCGCGCCTATATCTGTGGTTTATATATGGAGGTTTCTCATTTATAATTTATACTCTGGCAAATATAGCCGTAGTCATGTCTTGTATCCAAATTGAATATACATCCAACAAGACAAATACTGTCGCACATTGTGAATTTATTAGGATCATCATGCTGCTGTTGCTGTATTTATTGGGTGGCGAAAAGGGCTAAAGACAACATTATTAATGTCTTGTCTTCTATGTGCTTGTTTCAGTCCAGTTATCGGGTCACTTTAACATGATCACATCATGCTTTCATAATTATCTTGCAGCCGATTTATTCCGTATCGAAAGAGTCAGAGTTGCAGATGTTGGAGGGGTGTTCATTTGTCTTTTTAAATATTAAAGTCTTATGTCTTGATGTATGCAATATCTGACTGGCTATTGTTGGTTGGACTTGATAAATTAAATATTTTGTCAGACAAGAGACTTGCTCACAACCCTTCCCACTCAGAATGTTAACACCTCTTCTGAACAGTTTCTTTTAGTTCCTCCTTTCTTTAAATCCACCAGGGTCACCAATTGCACGATTTTCTCTGTAAATGTGAAGAAGATATTAATATTCCAACTTTTATTGAGCACTCTATGTTCCCGTCTTGAGTTTGATCTGTCTATGTGGCTAATTTAATTCTCTTTCCATACATCCTCACTCTGATGTCATTGCCAGTGACCTTTTTTTTCACCCCACAATGAAAAGATGCTTGTGAGGAATAGGATAATGACATTAAAAAAAGGGAATGCAGCAAAGATGGCTATGGAATGAAAAACTTAATGTGACTGTATGTTCACAAGTTGAGCAAATTATAAGTGTGTGTGTGTGTGTGTGTGTGTGTGTGTACACGTGCAAGTGCGTACCCTAGATTTTTTTTTTCAAGTTCTCATGTATATGTGTCATGTTTATAAGAGACTACTCAGAATCTACTTAACTAGTAACACAGCAAATAATGAGAACAGTCGGAGTTTTGTGTGCACTTTGTATGACTCCTCATGCCTTTCTTTTCTACCTTACTTGTTAAGTGCTACCTTTCTTTCCTTTTCCTCTCGGTGATTACTCTCAAAAGCTGCACAGTATTTTCGAGTTACTACAAAACTGTAGTGCCATTAGAAACTGTGAATTTCTAAATAAAATCTTTTTTGCTGCTATTGTTGTCTTTAGCTTCAATTTTGGACTTTATTGCGGCCATATCCAGAGTTGGTAAAACTTGATAAACCGCTGAAGTTTCAAATCACATGCTTTGAAACTCTCAAGAATATTTTTGGAAAATTTATTTCTGGGGGTGTAAGATATACATGAATATAAAGAAATCTATGACTGGAAATGAGTCCAGACATCATGCAGCTCATGCAAGCTTCTTGCATACAAAATAAATAATACATACATAAATTTGTACTTTACTGATAATATATCCCAAATGTGGGCAAAAGTGCATATTGAAAGACTGGTCATTTTAGAAGTTGTGGGTCTACATTAAAAAAAAAAAATAGCACTTGCCTGAATAATAATTTTATAAAGATACAATTAAAATTGAGTTGAGTTGAGTAAGAGAACTGCTTTGGTCTGTTGAAGATTATGATTTAATTGCAGAGGATGATTAGGGTCTTATGTTTGTGTTAAGCTAAACCATGAAACATTTTGCTTATACTGGTTTGTATCTGATATTAAGATAACTGAAATTGACGGTATGTTAGATAGACTGGTATCCTCAGCTACCAACAGTGATAAATTGATTAATTTTGAAGCAACATCATCAACCCTCATCTGTCAGCTGCATGGCAACTGAGCTTTGATGGATATGAAGACCACCTAAATAAATCTGTTTACGAAGTGCTGAAAAGCTCTCACATTTCCAGTGTGATGCCAAGAAGAATACTGGGCTTAGTCCAACCCTTAAATAACACAGACATCATTTGAGAATCCCAAAAGGTGTCCAATAAATAATACATAAGTGAAAGCATCACATAACTGCTTTGTTGAGTTCCATTTCAAAATGCAATGTGGACCTAAAAGCCTATTTGATCTGGATATTTGGATCAGAAACAATAGAAAAATTCAAATCTGACTTTGAAAAAAGCATTTATTTTTTGTGAGGGTGACAGATAAAAATGTTGGGGCAAGTGTGTCAGCTTTGCCATTATTTAGATCTCTTTATACGTAAACTTTGTCTGTACATTAATGTATTATATGCACACATTAAGGTTCAACACATACATAATATACATTTCATTGCGATCGGATGACAAAAGTCCAATTTTAGTTAAATTCATCAAGTTTTTTATTCTGCATCCTTTATCTGACAGTGAATGTGTGTGCAGCATCAACAACATTGACAAGAGTATTAACTTGCTAAAATGGATATATGTTAAGCAACTTTACAAATATACACATGACGCATAGACAAACATGTAAAATGCTAAGAGAAATCAGGACAGGATAAAATAAAGGCACACCACGGTATCAGTATTTATTACAGCAATTCTAAAGCCCAGAAGCAAAATCTTCAAATTATTACTAATTTAATCATTACCCTACAGAGATATCCACATCCTCAGGCCTTGTGCAGGATTTTTAAGCTAAAGAGAAGCAGCCAAGATGTGATATCAGGGACTATTATAAGAAGCAACATGTCTATGGAATAACAACATACAGAAACATAAATGAAAACAATATAACAGATACAAGCCCTCTATAGACCACCATCAAAATTATTAAAGGAAAATGTTACCTTTTTTACTGTCTGAATTGCATTTACAGGCTTCAGATTCCCACATCACACTTGTCTCTGCCAAGTGCTAAAGGGACACATGCATGAGAAACAATCCAAGTGGTGAATGCACATACAGGATTGGCCAAGGCAAGTGGAAAAATACAATCTAGAATATAGTTCTTTTAACAGTGATGAAATTACATTTAGAAGTAAAATTCAAATTTCGACACTCTACTAAAAACAAAAAAATAATGTTTGCTTCTGTTCGATAAAGACCAGTGTTAAATGATGTGCTCTCATTAGCCATATTTATGGTTATTTTAAGTTATACAAACTAAGGTGTGTCTTATATGCTCCCATATTATATTGTTTACAATCTGTTTTTGTATGAGCTTGTATCGTAAGCCGTACATTTAGTTTCAAATGACGTCGCTGTCGTAAATCTCTTGTCGTCTATGGAGACACGCTACATCAGTCCCAGGGACTTTACGGCAGTATTTGTTTTTCGAGCGTGGTGGGAGCAGTTGTACTGCCGTTAACTGGACATACCATGGCTACTGAAGTGGCTTTACAAGTTCTATGAATAAGTCAATAAATGCAACATATGAAACCGTTTCCTCCCTGTAATTCTTCCCATGGCTGACGAAGAAGAAAAGAACACCCCTGCAATGGTAAATAAACTGAACATCTAACAACCACAATACATTAACACGTTGTCATGTTATCGTCGCCCATGCAATATAACAGTGTTCATCCGAGTTTCCTCCAAGCCAGCACTCAAAGTACTTGCAACCCGAAATCTCTTGGATCCATTTATCCATCTGGACCACTGTGGATCATGTGGCTTGGAAAAGTTGTTTGGATGCTAAACGTAGCGCTCGGTCCTGCCATTATTCTCCGTTGTTTCGCGTATAGAAACTAGGGACATTCCTTACTGCCTCGCCGCATCTACAGGACTTCTGATACCATGTCGTAGTAATAACAATGTGTCATTTTAACAGAACAATAACCTCCAAAAATAACATAACTCTGCCTCCAGAATAACAGCTGTTGTGTTGACATAAC
The DNA here is from genome assembly GCF_037954325.1 of Fistularia commersonii. Lineage (NCBI taxonomy): Eukaryota > Metazoa > Chordata > Actinopteri > Syngnathiformes > Fistulariidae > Fistularia > Fistularia commersonii. The sequence goes on along the minus strand of NC_141299.1, from coordinate 6,070,559 downwards.
ACTAACGTTAGTAAAATCTCGAGTACCCCGTCGAACAAGAAATATAAGACACGTTTTCAGAGGTTGTCGGCCATCCAGGCCATGGTTAATTCTTGTCAAAATCTTCTTCTTGTAGCAACCGGACTTAATTTTCTTCACAGAAGAAGTTTCACCTCATCCGTGAGGTTTGTTGAGTTCCAAGCTCAACTGAAAAACTGAAGTGAAGTTGTAACTTCCGGCCGGCGGGTGTCGCTGTGAGTGACGCCACTTCCGTTCCTTCTGCCCTCCCATGTTTACGTTCCAGCAACATGGAGGATGAGCTGGATGTTGACATCGAGGGAGACGAGTTTGACAGCAATGTTAGGTAAATACTCACCATTTTACGTTTAAAATCGTATTATTCATTAACTCACTAGCTTTAGTGCTCAGTGGTTTGGGTTTTTGATTCACCCTGATAGTGCAAGCTAAACACGCATCTCGCGAACAGATAAAGTTAGCTGTGAAGACAAGTAGCAAACACGCAGACAAGTAGCAAAGCTCCTGGGCCCTTCAGGTTAATTTATGAAACCCACCTATGCGTCGATTTCAGTGATCTGGATGGAGGGGGGTTAAACATACCGGAGAACTTCATACAGTCCGCCTGGAAGGGCAGCGCCGGGATATTGGTATGGCTTCATGAAGCACGGTGCTTCTGCCGTGTCTCATCTTACTGCGTATTGTGCTTGAGCTGATATCGTTTCTTGTTGTTTTTTATATTTATTTGTTTGTCTTTGTTTTTAACTCGCAGCCGTGGGAGCTTGACAGTTCGATCAGTGCTGAAAACAAAGAGGTGATAGAGAGAATGCTGCTGGAGGAACAGTATCCTTCTTTTTCCCAATCCCCACTGATGCACATAATCATGAGATTTGAGTAAAACCCTGTGGCTTCTGTTCTGCACGACGACGAGATTCTTTACAAGACACGATATTGATTATTAGTGAAAGAAATGCTAGTTTCGAAAATTTGGATTCATGTGAAGTGAACCTATATCCATCAAAAATAATTATTTTTCATACATTTCTTTATATTATTGTAGTTATCCATAGATCATAACAGATACAAGGTATGATTAATTGCCCTAACATGTTCTCAGATGTATAAGATGCATGGCAGATGAGGTTAACGGTGAATGCAGTTACAGATTTAAAGATAAATAATATTATTTTTATACATAAAAGTCAAGAAAACTAATAACTTATCAGAAGGCTGAGTTTAGTAATGCCTTTTATGGTTTGCTCTTTTTTACAGAAAGTGTGTCTCTTATTGGCCTATTCTAACTCACCGAAAATAAATAATTGCATTTATTTATAGGGTGCTTATCCACCCATCCATCCATCTTTGTCTACTGCTTAGCCTATTTAGGAGTTTAGGGGATGCTGGAGCCTATCCCAGGTGCCAGTGGGGTGAGAGGCGGTGTACAGCCGACGCGCGGTCAGTCGCAGGGCCACATATGTACACAGACAGACAGCCACTCACTCTCTCACTTGCACCTCCGGGCAATTCTCTCAATTTTTCAGGGTGCTTATTTATCTGGTTAATTGATGAAATCATCCTGAGAAAAAATATTGAATGTCTAAACTCATGGCTGATAACTAGTTGACTCCTATTATTGCCATTGCGACCAATCTATTAAATATATTTAAGGCTTAACTTACTAAAATGTTAACACTATATGCTGGTGTTTTTAGCTGATCATTGGTTAAAACAAAAGTAATTAGCCTCAAGAGAGGCTGATAATGTTAAAGCTTTTGTTTTTATCAACTATCTTACAGATACATAACTATTCACTATTAAGCCTTTATAGATATTTTGCATCTTGAATAATACCTTGACAGAGACAGGAAAAAGTAATCTAATAAACAAAAAGCCATTCTGTCTTGTTGAGGGTTGTATATCTGGCTAAAATAATCAATTTTCAAGAATGTCTAAATACGCTTGTGAAATTTTTGACAGAAACAGAAAAATAAAGAGTTTATACGGATAATGTGTCTAATTACTCATGACTGCTAATTTACTTTTGCATAAATCTGCATCATTAGCCAGGTACAATCTCAGAGTTCCTACTAAACCTGAAGAAATGTTGATCAACTTTCCAGTGTGGGTTAACATAGGATCCATCCATTCATTGTCTGCTGCTTATCCTGCACTCAGGGTTGCAGGAAATAGAAGACAAGTTTGATTTTAATTTGTTTTATAATTATTGGATGTTATTGAAGGGTGTATTTTTTCACAACTACAAGATTATTCTCCTTCCTGAACTCCCCTAAACACAGATCTTTGTAATTATTTTGATTAAGATGATGAAAATGTGAAGTTTTGTGAAAAGGAAAAGTTGTTTACTTTCATGACTGTTACTACTTTATGTGTTATAAAGTTTATATCACAACTTACTAAGGTAATAATAAGGAATTACTGAAAGATGAGCAAGACCTAAGGCCTGATAGTACTTTAAAACCCACAACAGAGGTTTAACCTACCAATAAGCTATAGCTACAATTTTTCCTAAAAATCCATAAAACCGCTTCACGTGTTTATTTCCTTCAATTAATCAATTACTTTTATTTATCAAAAAAAAAAATCCATGTCTGAAATCTAAATGATAGACGCCCTTGTGACAAATGAGTAGATTTTTTTTTTCCTAGAAGTTTCCCTGAAAATGAGATAAAGCTCATTGAAAGTACTGTGTTACTGCTCCTTAGATTTTAAGATGTGTGTGCTTTTTTACAGTGCTGTTGTTCCTCAACAAATTGCAGGTATTATTTGACAGGGCAGGAGATTCCCAAACATATTTGGAGTCATGATGCAAACAACAAGCCTCAAGAAAAGAAGTAAGTCATATCAGCTTTTAACATTCACTTGAATGTAACACTACATTCCCATTCGGGTGGACTCATCACTCTGTAACAGTCAAGGACACTACTCTAGCCAGCGTTTTCTTCTACCCCAATATAAATTTTTAGTTTATAAAATTTTACATTTTTCAGTTTATATCTCACATGGTACTCTGCACTTCGCAAACATGATGGAAGTAAAGGTTCACAGCACTCCCTTCTACTGGTCACTACAGACTGCCGCAAGTTTGTTTTACTCTATTATTCAATAATGTGGGTAATAGTGGTTTTAGAGGAAAAGCAGATTTTTATTATACAGCATTTTATGGGATTTCTGATGTAAAGCTTCACCATTTAATCAATTAGTCAATCAGTGTTATCTTTCTCTCTCAGCTAATTTTGCTAATATTGATGGTTGGCTGATGTGGAGATTTTCATGAAAAGTGTAATTCAGACATTCATTGTTTTTTTCAAAATCAGTTTCAAGAAGTGCGATACCAACTATATGATTTGGAACGTGGATGATGGTGTTGCTGTGCTATTTTGAAGTTTTCTTAACCAAGCAAAATGTCTCCTTAGAACATTCGCATGGCTACATTCAACACAATACCACTTGTACGCTTCTTTGGATTTTAAAACCAACCTGATATATAAAATGTAAATGAATTTCTGATATTAATTTCTTTTCTTCTAAAATCACAGTGAATACTAATATGTTTTAGTTAATATTCAACAATATTAAGTGTACAGATTAGCTCTAGTTATGACAGCATTTAGTACCTCAGTTTTAAGCCTATTCTTTGATACTGCAATTTTTTCAATACCAAATATCAGTCTTGATATTGATCCCAAAGACTCTTCTTGAGTGTTCTAAGGTGTGTAGATTTCATATTGCTGTGTGCTGTCTTTGGTGTCATATGTTTTTTTATATCCAGAATTATATATGTTTGTGTTCCTTTTCCATGAAATTACAAAACATTGTTTGAATGTCATCATTCTTGTCAAAGTCTTCTTATCATAGCAACTGGACATTATTTTCTTCCCTTGAAGATATCCTGAAGTCCAATATGTGTCAAACTCACTGAAATCACACTGTAATTTCTTCAATCCTGAAGAGGCATCTCGGCTGAGAGATGAAACATCTTCAAGGGAAGAAAATCAAGTCCTGTTGCTACAATAAGAAGATTTTGACAAGATTTGACCATGACCTGGATGACTGAGAACCTCCACAAACAATGTCACCATTCATACAATGCTGCTGTGTTGGATGCTTAGGTCTCCAGCCAAAGCCTCAGCCTCCTCTTCCTCCTCTCGATGGTCAAAACAAGAGAAAGAATTGTTTGAGCAAGGACTGGTAAGCCCCCCCCAAATACATCCCAGTATCACATTTGACACTGAAAATTATAACCGACTGGCTTTGCTTTTCGCCAGGCCCAGTTTGGCCGAAGATGGACAAAGATTTCTAAGTTGGTCGGTGGCCGAACTGTTCTTCAAGTCAAGAGTTATGCCAGACAGTATTTTAAGCACAAGGTGAGTTTTCTTGCATTTACTCTTTGTTATTCTTTCAACTAAAAAGCGCCCGTATCTACTAGATTTCAGTTTCTTACTGTACGTATGCCTTGAAAAACTGTAAAATGTTTTCTTCAATAAATTGCATTCCACAAGCAGGATTCTGGAATGAGATTTAAAAAATGTCTATCTTCTTTACTCTCTATTCCAGGCAAAGTCCCAAACTGCATTTGCAGCTCCCTCTATTGGATCCAGTTTGCAAGTCCACCCCTCAGAGCCTGCATCCAGTCATGTATCCACACTGGTCAACACAGTGCGCATAGAGAGACTATCTGAAGATGAGGACGTGGATATCACAGATGACTTCAGTGATGATGGAAAGGCCAATGACAAACAGCTTGATCAAACTCAAAAAAACAGTCCAAAAGAAGAACCCAGACGGAGTCCGGCTGACACAGAGGACCATGCTAGGAAAGAATCACCTGGCATACCATCTGCTTCTTTATTTTCGTGCTCAAAGGAGCCTGGTGTGATTGAGCTTAATGAGAAAGATGCTTTGTTGCCAGACCTTTCAAAAGGCACGCTGGCAGCAGAAGGAACAGATTCTAAATCCGTGAATGATAATCATGAAGGAAAAACAAGTCGAGAGGGAGAGACAGGCAATAATGGAGCAGGTACGATGACGTCATGATGACCGCATATAACTTTTAGGACTTGTTTATGAAATACTGTGCTTGACTTCATAGAATATTCGGATAAAGAGGCAACTGATGCTGAGGAGGAGGAGGATGAGGATGAGGAGGAGCTGAAAGTCCCTGAGCAGGAAATAGAAATGGACATGGAGACCATCACTGAAGATGAAAAGCAAGCCATCCCTGAATTCTTTGAAGGGCGACCATCTAAGACCCCAGAAAGATATCTGAAAATCAGAAACTACATCCTGGATCAATGGTAAAACTCAAAACGCGCCTGTTTACAGCAGCAGGTGGATTAACAAACCAGCCTGAGTGAATTACTGCCATTTGTGTTTGACAGGCTCAAGAGCAAGCCCAAGTACCTGAACAAGACATCAGTTCGCCCTGGCCTGAAGAACTGTGGCGATGTCAACTGCATAGGGAGAATACACACCTACCTGGAACTCATTGGAGCCATTAATTTTAGCTGTGGTAAACCCTCTAAACCTGTATTGCTTTAATTCAGTGTGTTCTATAACATAGAACTCCTCTTCACTTTTTTTTCCTATCTGTTTTAGAGCAAGCAGTGTATAATCGCCCAAGGGTGGTGGACCGTTCCCGGCAGAAGGATGGGAAAGAAGTACTGGAGGCTTATCAACTTGCACAAAGACTGCAGAGCATGGTAGGTGTCCTTTACGGGTGTCTTGCCAAAAAAATCTATATTGCGAGATTTTCAGACTTATTGAAGTGTCTGAATGCAGCGGACCAGGAAGCGGCGTGTGAGGGACACATGGGGAAACTGGTGTGACCCTAAAGACTTGGAAGGACAGACATATGAGGTCTGTAGACTTGAACACAGACACTGACCAGATCAGGGCTTTAAGCTTTTTTCTGATCTTATTTTAATTATATCACCATTAGCATCTCAGTGTAGAGGAACTAGCTATGGAGAGGAGGGGCATGAAGAAGCAGCCGAAACCCTGCAAGATGCCCAGACTTAAAGGGTGAGAGATGACAATGCACAGCATAAGACAAATTCTTAGCAGCATTGTATTTTGACCATTTTGTATAAGTAATAAATGTCATCCCTTTAGGACTTTTGATCCCTTCCAGCTGATTCCCTGTTGGTCTTTTGGAGAAGATGTACAGGTTAATGACATCTTTTCTTTTATAAAGTAATAACACAAAGGTGACCGCAAAGTTGTTGGAAATGAGAAAAGAGTCAAATGTTTTCGAGAGAGCAAGGTGTCATACTCAGTTGATGTTTGCTAAACACTGACCCGAGTCTCTGTTAAACTAATGAATCAGATATTAAATTATCTATACCACTGCATTATTGTTGAAAGGCCCATGTTTTTCTATTCCCCCAGGAACCATTTCAGGTTGTCGTCTGCGCTGAGACGCTTCTAATCATGGACATGGTACACCCAGATTTGGTTAACTTTTGTGCTTTTATACAAATAAATTTAGATGTTTTGTTTCCATGTTCTCTAATAATGCTGGTTAAAAGATAGTTTTTCTCTATTGTAATCCTTAGCATGCTCATGTCTCACGAGGGGAGGTCATTGGACTGCTAGGAGGCTCTTTCAACGAGAAGGAGAAAGTGCTGAAGGTAGGAGGATTTGAGAGCTTGACAAAATGTTTTATTTTGCCAACTGACTGAATCAATGAGCTTGTCTTCATTGGTGCAGGTCTGTGTGGCAGAGCCATGTAACAGTGTGAGCACAGGCTTGCAGTGTGAGATGGACCCAGTGTCTCAAACACAGGCCTGTGACATCTTGTCTTCCCTGGGCTTCAGTGTAGTGGGCTGGTACCACTCACACCCCTCCTTTCACCCCAACCCTTCAGTCCGGGATATCAATACACAGGATCAGTTCCAGGTCAGAGAGGAAAATGGAGGAGGATGTGTCCTGTAATGTTTTGGTCTGATTTAGTTTTTCCATGTTCCAGAGTTATTTTTCTCGTGGGGGCGCCCCATTTATTGGGATGATTGTGAGCCCATATGACCCAGCCAATCCTTCTCCCCATTCCCAAACTACATGTTTGCTGGTGAAAGAGAGCCAGGAGGCCTCAGAATCAAAGAGTATGGAAATCACACAAACCACCCACAAGACAAGACTTTCAATAAAACTTTGAAATATAGCTTACCAATTATCCTGTTGTTTATTTCTCCCCAGAGCTGCCCTACAAATTTGACTTCTTGCCTTCGCAAGACATTCCAGACTGGGGACAGACATTGAGGAGAGCGTTGTGGATCATCCACAAATACTCACAAACACCTGGGTAGTGAGACACAATGCTGAAATATGTGAAAATATTGCTTAATGCTTTGATATTTACTTTAATGTATTGTTTGTAAAATGTAAGGTGAAATGTATTTATTTCTCAAATGTCTCTGCCCTGATAGGAGTGTGCAGATGGACAGGTTTTTCCGGAGGGACTCCCATCTCACATGTCTGGAAAAGGTCAGTTTACTCATCCTAGATCAGACTTGGGCATTCTATGGCCCATGGGTCACATCCAGCCCTTTGAGTGCCCCTTTCCAGCGCGTGAGATCAATCAGAACATGATTGAAAAAACATTAATTCCATTCGTGTTTGTGTTGCTTTCATTTAGAAAACGGTGCCATTTTTTAGGTTAGGACACACATACTTTGTTAACTGCAGTGGGTGATGCTAACAAGTTGACCCTCAAAATGTCAGCTCATGCAAAAAAAAGAAAAGTTGATGCCAAACGTCGCATTTTCAACAAGACATATATATATGTGTGTGTATATATATACATATATTTACAGAGGTCAAAGGTAAAGCAGTGTTGCATAAGGATTGCAATTTGAACGGTCACTACTTTACCACACATGAGGGTGGGTATAAAAACTTGTCTGATGAAGGTAGTCAGATGCTTTGCTAGCTAAACTGCAAAACCAACAAGGATTTTTTACAAAGCTTTTCACACCTAGAAATGCAGCTGTCAAGACAAGTTACATGATGCGGAGGTTTAGGAGATGGCAGGAATTTCAGAGCTTCCCCTGAAGGACAGAGCAGTTAGCGTTGATTTTTTTTTTTCAGGCTTTGGATAAGTGCTGCAATGTTCACAACACTACTCAGCTACTCATCTTGTCACGTGGTATAACTGCAGACTCTAAAATCATGTTCATGTATGTGAACGGACATTCTCAGTGATGAAGTTCAACAAATCCAGATACAGATCCTCCATCACAGCTGTCCTTCATATACCCACTATAGATATTCACACGGATTTTGATGCACTTGTTTAAGTCCAAGTCAGACTGGATTTCTCTAACTGAACAAGTAAAAAGAACTGAATAAAAAGGACATTGCAAAACACCTTTTTTAGTCAACAAGTTAAAAATAAAAGGGTTCAAAACACTGATGTAATGATTTTTTTCTCTTTACTGTCTATTACTTCTAAAGGTGTATTTTCCTGTTTGATCTCCATCATAATTTGATATATTTATGTGAATATTCACAGAATAAAAAAAATTACTGCCATTTACAATGGGATATAGTTAATATTGAGCAGCATTAAGTTAAGGTGCCACTTCAACATAATTCGGGTTTCTGGCCTTTTGTAAAAACTGAATCGCCCACCGCTGTTCTAGATTTTGTTTTTGAATTAGTTTTACTTTTCAGAAGACAAAGAAAAAAAAGGAAAATATCCAAAATAGCTATCCATGTTTTGTCTAAAACATTTAAAACCTGAATACGGTAAGACACCGTATGACCCCTTATACAGTGTTTGATGCCAGAATTTCAGAATGCACAGCAACCCTGGTTTCCAAAATGTTAAGATATTCTAATTAATGGTTCTCTGCTTTTGCTGGTTAAGCGTCTCAGTTAAATATCTTCTCACCTACTCCCACCAGATGCTGTCCTCGCTGGCCAGGTACCTGGAGCCCTTGCCAGAGGATGAGGGAGATTCTTTCCTCAACCAGATCAACGCTCTGTTCCAGTCAGACTTTATTGCCAAACAACAGTCGTACGACCAGGATGAAGGGGAACCGTTAAATATCTCACTCAAACCCATCGACTCTGGTGACCTCGGAAGAGGAGACTCAGATCAGGAAAATGCTGCAGACATCTGCACACAAGCCACCCCTCAGACTCCAACCCCCGAGACCAACCACCTCACAGTGTTACATATGGGCTCTGTGTTATCAACTGAACATGATTATTTACTGTGATTGATATTATGATATACTATGTAATACTTACTCAGTACAAATAGATTGTTAATGGATTTTGGTTGAATTCAGCCTGTGAATGATTTCAATAAATGTCCACATTTAGATGACATCAATGTGTTTGGAACCCTTACATCACTGCTCATTTAATCCCATTTTGAATAAGGAGTGTCTTTTCCATCAAACTGTGTTAATTTTGTCGGTTTGACAATTTTAATGATTACAATTTTACCGTGGACATGTGGTTTAGGTGGCCTAGGAACCACAAGTGTTCCGCCACGTTCACGCGGAACTGTCGTGACAGAGTCGTTTCTAGGGGGACTAATTTTATGCGACGGGAAGGACGACCTACCTCCCCACAGCCAAAGTTTGTTTTAGCGCGGTGTCTGAAACTGAATTTTACTTTACCAATGGACTTCTAGACATTCTCTATATGTTGCCATGGGGAAAACAGCCGTTGCGAAGACACGTATATTATCTTCCAGCTGTTCAATGTACCTGTTTGCCGCTCGCGTCCGTCAGAATCGATGACATTGACGATTCGGTTACCGATCAATGCCCGATAAGCTAAACCAGGCGGGGAAGTAGCGTTACGGCGCTACCACTCACCGGCCTGACGTCAACCAGGAAATTGGAGATTGACATTGACGTTCTTCTACATCCCCACCTTGAAAATGGCTTTACTTTGTTCCATCGCTTTCAAAGGAGGGCGTTTGTGTTCCTTTTCTGCCTTTCTGTCACGAAACCCACCCGGACTCTCGCTGAGGAACACAACATACCGTGAATCCTTACAGATATGCTGTCAACCAAAAGCAAAAAGCGTTCGTTTCCGTGTCCTGTCGAGCTCCCTCAGTCTCACCCGTCCTGTTCACTCCGAACCTACACCAATTCAATGTTGGCACCGTTTCCACACCTCGGCAAGAGTGCAGGCCCTGCCAGCTCCCCTCATATGGATGGTGCTCAAACCTCTGCAGAAGATCATGGCTATAATTTTGGGCAGGTAGGAGGCACCGTGACCATGCTGGCATGAACACTGACATGCCCCTACTTTTACCCCTTCTTGTGCAAATAATGGCATTGTTATTTCTGGTTTCAAGGTTTTCAACATTTTCATTTTTTTTTCTGTGTGTTTGGGTCATTGCGCAGAAATGACAAATGGGGCCCAAGATCAAAATTCTCTGCAACTTCCTGATAGTGTTCCCGTTGTTGAAAATCTTGATGTGTTTATCTTCTTTCTGATACAGCTTACTTTGATTAGCCCAATGGCTTAAAGACACTCCCAAGCATTAGTTTCCCACCACCATGTGGGGATGGTGTTTTGGGGGTTGAAGACTTTCTCCTTCCTCACGCCAAATGAAGGCTTCACCAATGTGGCCAAACCATTCAGTTTTTGGGTCATCTGACCATAAAACAGCGATTCTCGAAATGCTGAAAAGATTAAGACTGCAGAGTCTCAACTCCTGTCTGTCCTTAAACTAACTACAGAAAACTGCTGGTTTTCACCTGTTCCCAGTGAGTCAGGAAAATAAGGATGCTTTAGAACAGCTCAGGGTATTTGGAATGATATCGAAACTTGTCCTTTCCCTTAGATTGTGACAGTTTGCAGTGGATAAGAATAATTTTGGACATGCCAGTTTTTGTTCAAATGAAAATAAGAGTCTAGGAATTATTTTTCCCCACAATGATGCCTCTTATACCATGTCTTCTTATCTTTTGGGTGAAGCCTGTGTCATTTGTTCATTTGCAATAAAGTAACTTTTTGGTTGAATCAAAGTAACTTTAAGTCCAAATGTGCCAAGGCCATGACTGCGTGTACCTGTGTACCTTGTTTAAAAGTGCTTATTCAAATTATAAAGCTTAAGTCACAGGGGACCCCATTAGCAGGTGCTCCTGGACATTCAGTCATAGAAAGTCACAGAAATCTGTCCTTGAATGTATCTACATTTGGTCACCTTTCCATGTTTTTCAGCACCCACATTTATTTATTTATTCTTTTATTTATTTATTTTTTACTTCTGAATACATCTGGTAATTTGTAAAGTTGCAGTTTGCACACAGAATGCAGGAAAATGCATAGTTTATTTATTTGTAATATCCTCAAGTAATCATGCATGACCACGTAATGAGAGCATTCATAATCATTTAATCCACATTTTCATTAATAGCATCAATTAACTATGGATTCATTCATGACATTATTTCATGACAGTATTTCTATTCATTAACTTCTTTTAGTGAACTGGTTAAAATCATAATTGTAATATGTGGTGTTTGGTAGTTCTGTGTCTGGTTTTGCAGACACCACACTAAATTCTGGCCCCCACGTCTTGACACTCATCAAGAATTCTGTGCTTAGTGCATTGTATTAAGCATTGATCAGCTGTCTATTGATGGAATTTTTCTTATCTTGCAGAAGTAGGCTGAACTTTAGATTCTACAAAAATTATAAGTGATTATCCTAAAGTTGTGCAGGGATTTAGTGTTAGCTTCCAAACCAATGCAGTTGTCAGCTTAGGATGTTTATCATCAGTAGGAAGCAACACAATCTAAAATTTACAGAAGACGGGCTTTTAAAACTGCATTAAAGGATCTCTCAGTACTTCTGACTTTCTTCTGTGCATAGGAGTATAAGGAAGTGGTGGACGGGACTCCCATCCAACCGCCAGCAGCTCCTGCGCAAATGGGCCTGGCAGACCCGCTGGAAGCTTGCAGCAGTAGCAGGTGTTGCTATGGTGACCGTAGCACTCTTTCTCTTGACGCACCTTGATGAGACTCCAGTTACAGGACGGACCCGCCTGTTGGTAATCGGTAGACAGAGCTGCTTGGAGCTGGCTGATCAAACCTCAAAGGAGGTGGGAAGCCTTTTCTTTTTTGAAATGCTATATAGTGTTACTTTTCCCCATTTTGCTGCATTCTAAATCAAGATTCATGCAAAGTAATGTATAGAAATGTATCTTTAGTTAAGTCTCTCATCTAAGTGTGTTTTTATTATGTGTCCCTCAGTACATGGAGGAGTTTGCAGAGTTGTTGGTTCCAAAGACTGACCCTCGTTACCAGCTGGTGGAGCAGGTGTTGCAGCACCTGGCACAGAGAAACAAGGACATCCCTGAAGTGTCCGATTTCACCTGGAATGTCCATGTTGTGCAAAGTCCCAACATCAACGCCTTTGTCCTACCAGTCAGTAAAATAAAACAACAAAGAATTAAATATGATCACACTCTGGTGTCCTCTAAAGTGACCTGTTACTTAGAGCGCATGCATATTATGCATATCATATTATGCAATATGGGCAAAATGAATATTAAGATAATCAGTAGTTACTGTTTCCCATTAATTGGTATCAGAAAATTGGCATTGGTATCCTAAATAATGTGTCGGACAAAAATGTACAAATAATTATTCCCAATGGGGGGTAATTTCCAGCTTTTCTGTCAGGTGGACAGTTGTATCAGAAACCTTTCACAAACATTTCAATCTTTAAAATCTTATCAATTGCTATGTAGAAAAAAAATGTTGAAGAAACTTTTAACTTCCTCAAATGTACTTTCATTTTTTGTAATTCATTGCACATGTATTCACTTTCTCAGATTTGTTTGTGCCAATTAAGATAGTTTCTGCCAAATTATGAAGGAGCTGTGTGCAAACTTTAAATTTTCAGAAAATGTATTAATACTTATTTGATGCAAATTATTCCTGATTTTAAAGTAGTTATATGTAAATCAAGTATTTGCCTGTTCACGTGCATTTTGCTTAAAAGATCATTAAGTTTGAATAATAAGTAAAAAATATTGGTGAGTATTAAATATCTGTATTGTGCCTTAGATATTGATTGTACTTTGGTTTGTGCAGAATGGGACAGTGTTCATCTTCACTGGAATGCTGGAGGCCTTGTCGGATATACACCAGCTCACTGTCGTCTTAGGACACGAAGTTGCTCATGCTGTCCTTGGGCATAATGTAAGTCACTCGGTGTGTTTTCCCCTGCTTATATAATCTTTTAAAATATGATTTTGCTGTTTACCTGCTGTCATGTTTTGTGCAGGATAAACAGGTATTAAATGATGCATTGAGTCTACAGTGGAACAAATACATTTTTGTAAAATGAAGGTCAAGCCAGCAGTTGAGTTTGATAGTGATACTCAATTTGGTCTGTCTATTACTTGTTTTCATCATCATCATCATCATCATCATCATCATCATCATTATCATCTTTGTCTACTGATAAAATAATGATGATCACAATGACTGTGGGAGGGCCATAAATAAGTCATTCATATAAACTCTAGTTCAGCTGAAAAGTTCAACAGATTGCAGTTAAGGTCAAGTTATTGTGCTTCTGCGAAAAAGTTGATGAATTCCTCCAGCCATGCTTTATATCATTCCTCACAGCAATGCTAATGCACTCGTCAGATAATCTTAAAAGTCAAATACTTGCTAATCAGCTTTGCACTCTTGTTGCATCTAGAAAAATAAAAATAACTACTACAGATTACGTTCTAAAGCATCTGTCAGCCTTTGTTGCTCCACAACTGTGTGGTCCTACTACTATTGTGTATTGAGGAGTGCCAACAGTGATAGTGAAGTCAATAAACTATGCATCATCCTCTCCTCACATACAGTATCGTGTAGTCACTTCTCTTTTCGGTTCTGAATGCCTTAAAGTTACATCATAACCTGAAATGTTCAAAGTGCAGAGAAAAAAACATGTTGATATTAGAAATGAATGGAAAGTTGTGCTGTATTTTGTTCTACATAGTCTAGGGTGAAGTCATAAGGCCACACACTGAACAAGTAGTGTCTCTCCCACATCTACAAAACATAAATACAGAGCTCATATTATGTACGTAATAGACTAGCATACTATTCATCATTAGCCCCACCAGCTCAGACAGAAATGGGCTTAATGCCTTCAGTTGCAGTGTTGTTGCGTCAGCCAGTAATAAAGTCTCAGTGACAATCACTGCCAAACACTCACAAATCCTGTCGGCTCTGTTGTGACCAAAGTCCCTTGTACACATCCTGCTCTCTTCATTCCCCACACATGCTTGTATTTAGCCTGTCAATAAAAGGCTATTCCTCTTGCTTTAAACAGAACCTAATGAAGTTGTGGGTATTTCAAGACTTTAAATGCCCTCTGAGGAAATGGTTGAAGGAGATTTTAATTAGATGAAGAGAATGTGCATTGATAGGCCCTGTATTACTCAGTAGGTGAGCTCTATTGGATTGGATGTTAAAACCTCTAAATCTGTTAGAGCGATAACATTCCACTGAAATAGATGGGAACAATCGATATGTTCAGCATCCTCATTCAAAACCAAAAAACTTTTTTTCTCAATTTTTCTCTGTTAATCACATATTTTGCCCTTATCTTTCTCTCTATACTTTCCTCCCCACTCCATCCTTTCCCCTCTGTTGTCTCCTCATCCTCCTGCATTCTTCTGCTCTCCTCTTGCAGGTGGAAAAGGCCAGCCTGTCTCATGTCCTGGACCTCCTGTCTGTTATTTTGCTGACGGCCATCTGGGCAGTGTGTCCTCGAGACAGCCTTGCACTGCTGGGACAATGGGTGCAGAACAAGCTAACCCAGGTGCCCCCAGCTCACTGTCCAGCTTATTATTCCACAATGTCACCCACAAGCAACTTTATCATTTGCTCTCAATTGTCCCAACAATGAACTTAACAGATGATTTTTACTCAATAATGCGCACAACATGTTTACTATTCTCTTTGAAACAGCTGGTATTGTTCTCATGGAGAATGAGGGTTATCAAATGTTTGAATAAATACATCTATCAAGTGGAAAAAAAACTTGAATGGTCAAGATTTAAAGGGTTTCTGAGTAAAAAAGTTGAATTTTATCTGCGATTGAGTTGGAGTTTTATATCAGAAACAAATTTTGAAGCTTTACAATGGAAATTGAAGAGTAATTCAAGTTTTGAGAAAAGCTTTCATTCATTGATTGTTTAAAATGTCCTGATTGATTTACATTGAACTTAGGCAATATCTCCTCCAAATCCAGATGTGTGTGATACTTTGGGAATTCTGGATTGAAATCATGATTATTTTCTTCTAGCTCAAGTCATTTGAAAAGTGTTGCTGGATTATTTCGTCAACTACAGTTGTAATTCACAGTGATGCTGAAGATGAATGACTTTATAATTGCTGTGAATTTCTGACAATTTTCCTGCATTACTTCAGTTTATACCCCAGTGCTATAGTGCTATAACCCTTATACAATAGCTCTAATACAATATTACTTGGTGGAGACATGAAATACATTTTAAACATGTGTTCTTTATCAACTGAGGTGAGGTATATTCAAACATTATTCATAAGCAAATTATCACAATTTTGTCATCTAAAAGTTGTTAGAATCTTCTATTAATGTAATAAATGGTTTGTATGTCTCCCTCAGTTGCTGTTCAGCCGTCCATATAGTAGGAAACTGGAAGCCGAAGCGGATCAAGTTGGATTGCTGTTGGCTGCGAAGGTACCATCCCTCGCCAGCAGCTTAAAAGTGGCCAAAAACCACATTACCTATAAATGTAATGGCAGCCTGTTTAAAAACAATGTCAGGAGGAGCTTTTTATGATAACTTCTGCTTCATTATTAAACTGATAGGATCCAAAATTGACAATAGATAGATTCAATATTTCATGCTCAATGTCTATGAAAACCTTGAGAAGTTGAAAATGATGTTTTAGGAATTCTGACACTCTCCAGCCTTGTAATCTTTCAGTCTGGCACTAGGGGGCACAGTTGTCCAAGTTAAGTTACCTTGAGTATGCTCCATGTCAGGATAGTTCAAGGAGATGCTACATTATTTATGTATATGTGTGTGTGTGTGTGTAATACTTGAGCATGCATGTGTCTTCCGTGTATCCATCCCAGGCATGTGCAGATGTGCGAGCAGGCCCTGTGTTTTGGCAGCAAATGGAAATCAGAGACAAGCTCAACAGAGAGGCTACTGTCCCAGAGTGGCTGTCCACACATCCATCACACAAAAACAGAGTCACTCAGCTAAACCGCCTCATACCACAGGTATACAACCACAAACACAGATCATGATCAAGAGAAAGAAATTGGTATTAAAGAGTAACCTGCATCAAAGTTTTGTCTAACGTAAAAGAGTCTCTGATGTAAGGAGACACATCTTCTCCTGACTGTTAGTTAGGAGAATCAGTGGGAACAAATGGAACAAACGAATTCGCTGGAGACTGGTTTCTCCACTTGCAGACAGAGGAGGAGGAGGGTGGAGAGGAAGGACAGACTTGGGGGGAAAGAGGAAAAGACAAAGGGTTGTCGGAAGACAGGAAAACATTTTGCCATGCAGGGGCCCGGATATCTCCTGAACCTAATGTCTTAGAGGCTTTAAGCTGAGAACCTATAATAAAGCATCCCCACACACTGCCTCTGCTTAGTGGTTGGGAAAAAAATCAATTTTATCTTAAGGCTAGACGGAACTCAGCATGCAATAAATAAAAAAAAAAGTTAAAATCAGCATCGACAGTCTTTACATCCCGTGTGTTTTTTTGTCTGAGGACGTAAGAGAGATGAACAATATAAGGTAGCAATGACTTAACCTTAAGCTTGAGTTTGATTTTTTGGGGGAGGGGGGCATTGTCTGATGCTTCCAGCTGGAAAGACAAGAGGATGGATGAACAACAAATTGTCTGTCAGCTCCTGTTGGTGTGTGTGCGCACACATGCATGTGTGGGATACGTAATTGCCTGTGCATCATTTTGAATCCCTGTGAGGTAAATTGACCTCCAGCAGCCGTCTATGTTGACGCCAGGCTATAGCCACAGGCAACGAGGAGATGAAGACTGTTGTTTGGGGATTTATTGGACTTTATGTGTGTGTGTGTGTGTGTGTGTGTGTGTGTGTGTGTGTGTGTGTGTGTGCGTGCGTGTGTGAGAGCAATACCCTTATCACTCCAACCTGATCCGGCTAGGAGCACATATGAGCTAGTTCACAGCTGAACTCAACCTGGCAAAAGTGTTTTTAACCTTGCAAAACAGGTGACACCATCAAGTTGCTTAGCACGCCTCCACTGAGGACCTTCTGGCTTCGCTCACGTTCCCGCCCTCTTTAAGTAAAGCCCATTAACTCCTCCGGTAGCATGAGACTGGGAGCCTGTTGAGTGGGAGGCCAAGTGTACGGATGTGCTCTGAGTCTTGGAGGTGATTCGAGGTGAGAGATTAATGGCTCGTGTGTGTAAGAGCGACAGAGGGTCCTCATTCTGTTTCACTCCAATCGGATCTGCTGTGTTTCTCAGGTGGGCTAGCATTAAGTGGTGAAAACTAAAGGTTTGTCCTCACCTGCACAGCTTTGGCATCTTTGAAATGTTAATATTCATTTTATGTCATATTGCCCAGCCTTGTTTATGCTACAAAAAGAGGAAATTCTTCTCAGTATTCAAAAGTGGCACAGTGGACCAGTGGTTAGTACTTCCGTCTCAAAGCAAGAAGGTCCTCGGTTTGATTCCTGCAGGGGGCCTTTCTGTGTAGAGTCTGCGTGTTCTCCCTATGTCTGCGTGGGTTTCCTCCCGAGTTCTTTGGTTTCCTTCCACAGTCCAAAAATCACGTAGAAGGTTCATTGGAGAACCTAAATCGCCCTCATGTGTGAATGAGACTGAATAGTTATTTGTCTCTACAAATGATCGATTGCTGACTGATCCAAGATGAACCCCGTCTTTCGCTTGGTGACAGCTAGGATAGGCTCCAATCCTCTCATGATAATGTGTTCTCTGTAATTCCCTCCAGTCTACAAAATGACCTAAAGAGCTGGAGAACAATTAGCTGTCTCTACCACCTGCTCATCAAATTTATGTCAGACTGATGGTACATCAAGGTATCCATGTCCCTGATATTGTGGATTCCTCAAAGCTCAACATATGTGCACCCTTTTCTCTGTTTCCTTTCATATTATCCTTTGTGCAATTTGCTCTGCCTCTGTTCCTCACTTATTTCTCATCCTCTTTTAATCAAAAATACATTTAATATCATTTAGTTCCACTTATCACTAACTATAAGTGTTAAATGGCTCACCGCCAGACTGATAAATGTTTATCATATAACCTGTGAGGTCCAGCTCATGATAATTTTTATGAGCTTCCTGTCTTAGCTGTTATCATGGTCTATGATTTTACTAGTCTCATTCATGATTTTAAATTTGGTTTTCTCATATGCATGTGTCTGTGTCTTTGTGTTTCTGTACAGGCCCTGGAATTGAGGGATAGCTGTGTGTGTCCCCCTCTACCTGTCACTGACCCTCGCGCTACCTTCTCCAAGAGTGTCCAGGTGCTGTTGGAGAGTGCTAGTGACCCAAGGAGAACCGGGCCCAAGGGCCCTCTCAAACCCGTGCCCAGCGGACCTCTGGGAATACCTGCTGGCCTGCTTGCTGAATCTGCACTTCCTGTATCCCAAAATGTGAATCAAGAAAGCAAAGGTTCAGCCCCAGTTCTTGCTTCAGAGCCAGTCATGGCAGTTTCCTTTCCTGCTGTGGAAAAGGAACAAGTACAGAGCGGCATCTGACAGGGATGTTAAACTCCTCATTTTTCACAGACTGGCTCAATGAATGAGTAAGTGTGTGAGTGATTTGTATTCAGATGAGCTGGTCTATTTACTGAATCACAAACTGCTGCTAGAAGACTTTTCATCCCTGTCTGCCACATTTCAGATTCCCCTGCAGCTTTCCCACATGTCCTGGAGAACCTTGAAAAGAATTGATGAGTTCTATAGTCGCGGAAAATTATCGAAAAGGGAGCATGCCCTGGAAAAAAAAAAAGAAAAAACTACTATGATGACATTTGGATGGAACTATGAGTTAATGACAAGACCATTTTAAACAGTTCGATATGAGTGTTTATTTTTTTGTTTGTTTTGGAAAAAAACAAACAAAAAACAGTTTTTAATTTTGAAATTAGATTTAAAATTTGTCTAATTTTTATGGATTTTTACAGTTGCACTTTGATAAAAAAAATTGTTGTTTCTTAGTTAACCGAATAATTTATTGAAATCTCGATACCAATGATGATAATTGAGAGCTGAAGCCTTAAGAGACTCACAGAGTGAAACATATCAACTCCTGCCTTTTGGATCATTTTGGAAAATGATCTCTGGAGCCCTGCCCTGGTCTAAAAGTGGACGAATCCAAAAGACCTCCCCTTCATTTTCCTTCCTTATGTTTCGTTATAGTCAGACATACTTACTGATTCAACTTCAAAGAATTTCATCAGTGCTTAAAGAGAAGCCATATTCATTAGGTTACCTTGAATGGGGAAATGCTTCATTAAATCGTAAAGCTTCCATATATTAGGAAATTAATTAATTATTTTGTGCATTATTCATTGGTACATGGCAACAGATGAGAGTGAGCACTTTATGTCTGCAGTTTTTTTGGGACTTTGACTATTGCAGGTTGAAGACATCTACATTCTCATTATGACTACTGAATTCTACATGGCACACACACACAACTTGTGCTCATCCTCTTGCCCTAGGAACCTAATGTGGTAAATTTATTCTTGGTTGTTTGCAGGAGAGAAAGTCAGTTGGTTTAAGTCTCCCTAGCCCCCGCCATTGCTATTCACGGCAACAGCTTGCTGTAATGGAGGATCGTCATGGTGGTCTTGGTATCTTGGCTTTTGTGCGTATGTGGACACAAACCGCACGCTTGTTACGCTGTGAAATCAAAAGGGTGTTACGATGTTTTCTTTTGGGATAGATTATTTTATAGGACATGCAGTTTATATGCTCAGGTGCATTAGATAAAAGCACAGTTTTTCATTTTTGTTGGCGCTTTTAATTCAATTTAAACAGGTTCGTTCTTTAGTCAAATCCCACTCAAGTAAATGGGAAAGTGATTAGGTATCTGTGACTCTGACAATGGGCTATGGGAATGTAGAACTTCATTCCTATCAACATCTCCGAAAAGCTGATTTGTTGTTTGAAAGTGCAAGCCAACAGAGTAAAGTGTTTGGAAAAAAAGTGTATTTGGCCTATGCCCGTGGCGTGATCCACTGAAATGGTTTAGTTACAGTTCTCAACAACTGAAATGAGGATTTCAGTCCTCCGTCCACATACGCGTTTGCATTTTTTAGACAATAGAATGAAACAATAGAATGAAACCACGACAGCAAATTAGACAATATAAGATAAGATAAATTAGACAACAAATTAGTTAATAAAAAGGAGCAGACGGCTAATGCGCCATACAGTTCGCTCCAAAGTTTTCACATATTTCTTTTCAAAGGCAGTAACACATGCTGGACGCCTGGGAAATTTCCTTGCTGGCCTCCGATCAGACGGATGCAAAATTTAGCAATTTCAAAATCAGGCTTATTTCAAGCCAGTCAAACTCAAATGAAAGCTAGAATTCCCATCAGTCAGGCTCATGTCTGCCAACTGTTACAAATTCTTGCTTGCTGACTACATGATCGTTCCTAGAATCTTGATTATCTCATTGCACTGAAAAGGCAATGGAGAAGCATCCTTTGTCCCATTCCTAGTGTGTTCCTGATGCCAAATACAAAAAAAAATGTTTTTTTTAGGATGTTGCGGGTTTTACCAAACAGTTTGGAATATCCAGCTGTCTCCTATTCATTTGAATGGTGGTAGCGTCCCGATGTGCACGGTTTACACACTGAAGCATCTGGATGCGGCTCCCTAAGCATTCAGAGAGAAATTGGAACATGAGCAGGCAGCAGATGACAAACACACATACACACACGTAGATGTATTTGTAATGAACGTGATATTATACATTTACGCACACCATGCTGAGTAATTGAAGCCTAGTGTTGAAGTCTGAAACAATACTGCGACAGAACGCTTGATCAAAGAAAACGACACAAATGCACTATGGATTTAGTAGAGGGGGAATAATAAAACTGGAACTTTTGTATGTTTTGTTTGAATTAAACATAAGATTTTGTAAAATATACAGAGTCAGCAGAGATATAAATCTTAGTCTCAGTTTGAAAACCTTATGTCTGAACCACATCTGCAACTTCACCACAAGTCTCAGTTTGTTTGGTGCTTTTTTTTTTTTTTTTTATATTCCCCCGCCCACAAGAAACATCAAGCTGCTTTGGAGACCTCCGACAAACTGCTTGGAGGTATTTCAAGATATTGACAAGCACTAGTGTCGAGAAGTAGAAGAAAAGGTGCATCACCCACAACGGAGAAGCCCAACGCTCTGTAGATGGCAAAATCAAGATGCTGTTTCCCCAACAAAAACACTCCCACAGCGAAGCCGGGCAGTGAGAGAGCAACCTGACACATCTGCTGTGTAGGTGGCTGAATGATGTCCCACAATGCAGTCTGGCCATCCTCTGACCTCCCCTGTGGGGTTTGTGCAGAGTGGCTCTCCCACAAATCCATTTCTTGGATACGCACATAAAAAATACCCATGCAGCAGCTGGCTGCTTCATTGAGAGGTAAAATGGGAATGTGTGTGTGTGTGTGTGTGATAAAAGTTGCTGTGTCCTTCCGCTGTGCATTAATTATACATGTGGCATGTGGGTGTCTGATTGAAATGAATATTTTACTGCTTTTAATCACTGCCGCTGCCAGAGTGATGGAGCATCTGGCTGTGTTACCTGGGTAATTAAAGATGCTGTAACACACACACACATACAAGTCTCAGGTTGTGTCTACAGTATGAGGCAGGGGCGCACTCGAGGTATATTAATAAGTCAGAATTGGTTTCGGAATATCTTAAAAGTCAAAGGCCCAGTGGAGGAGCAAAATTGTGTTTCCCTTTTGTCCAGCTGAAAAAACAGCCGTTTTGAATTGCATTGCTGTGGCTGTTGTCTGCTTAGTGGACACCAAGATCCCAGCAACTTCATCTTAGAGATTATCAGTGAAATGGAAACTAATACCATCTTGATATCAATAACCTGATTTTTAAAGTCTCTGAACTGCATGTAATCTGAGACATAGATAAATATACAGATATATGAAAGAGGAAAAACATGGGATAAAGCCAAAGAAATCAGCATCACTGATCTGACTTTTTTATTCCATGATTTCAACAATTAGGAAAATATCCGAATTCTCCAAACACAGCTCTATGTGTACTTATTCTTTGCATAGTAATATGGAGCGTTGCATTATTTCAAGATATTGTCCCAGCTATTATCATTAGGTATTATTCAGCTGATTTTTAAACGAGATGTAAACGTGGCTCCATTGCCCATTCAAGAATGAAATACTTTGAAGATTCTGATGAAAATCAGTAAAATTATTACTTTAACTATTTGATATTTAGAAGAATCCATGGTATCATGTGTATAACTGATAAAATTATTTTAAGGGCTGTTTATCATCAGAAGGGAGCTCTAAATTGGATGTCTGTAAATTCCCACTTAGTAAATTAGCAAACACCACAGGCTGAGATTACTTGATAGAAGTGGAGATGGAGTTTATTGATAACGCAGCCCCCTCTTGATGCTGTGACTTGTTTATGCTGCCTCAGAGCAAATCTTTATATTTCGCTTGTTATTGCTTAGGGGATGTGGTCTTTAAACCGTTTGCTAAATTGCATTTTCAGTACAGAGCTGTTGTTTATTTTAGGAATAATGTCTGAATGTCTGCATTGGTTCTAACATACTGGAGCAGGTCATTTGGATTTGTGAACAGTTAATGTATTTGTCAAGTAAAGAGCAGAATTGAGAGACTGTCAGAAGTTACATGGATCTCCAACTCAGCATCGAAATAAAATTAGGTTTAAATACACATAATCCCTTAAAAAACAGCAATAAAATAATAAATATCTAAATCCATAAAGACTGACAATGTTGTAGTATTGATCGGAATATTTAGAATTAAAATGTTAAACTATAACAAGAAAATGTGTGAAACTTGTAAAAAAAAAAAAAAGAAGATAAAAATATCATGGCACTTTTTCTTTGATAATTATTAAATGATGCTTTTTCCAGTTCCTTGCTATCAGTCACTTTTTCATGTGAAGTGTTAATCCAGTCCTGTGCCTTTAAAAATTAAGCAGCCCTACCTAAAAATTCTTCCAATTTCTGCCCAAAAGCTCAAGATAACACAATCAATTTGGCATTTTGACACGATGAGCGATTTTCCCGGCAGCTGAGCTTTTGCTGTGAGAGCCATAACCACGGCAAAGCCTGGCATGGGGTCATCGGGGCTATCTGGATATTCTCTTTCAACACACGATACAAGTCTTCCTCTAATGGCTTCTCATGTGCTCTCAGTCTCTTATCGTCTCCATCTGAGCCCTTGTGTGCGTACGTGTGTGTGTGTGCTCATGACTGAACTGGTAGTGGTTTTTATAGTCTGGCTGCTCTGATGCTATTAGAGATTAGGATGTTAACACAGTCCCTCATCTGACTGCATCGATCCCATCCTCCACTGCTGAATCACTTTAATAGTAATGTCAGGTACAAGCTTTGTAGCTCTTTTCGTCCCTCTCTCTCTCTCTCTTACTCTCTCTCCTTACATCTGCTTCTCTGTCAGTGTTGATTTAAATTTGAATAACGAGTTTTTGCCAGTCTTTCAACAAGGCAAAGGGTGCAATCTAATGAAGGGAACGAGGGGAGTAAGATTGCAGAGGCATGTGGGGACAAGAGGATGTGGAAATAAGATGAGATGAAATGGTTCGAATCAGTCTTCCTCAGCTGCTTTGACATCGGTAGATTTCAGTGTTTTAAGTGCATACATCAAGTCACAACTCCAGGAAAGCATATTAAGATTGTTCTTTCAACGGCCTCATTAGTAAAATCACAACAGTCCAGTTTATTGAAGCGCAAGTCATGGAGAGGTGAGATTAGATTTGCACCGATACTGAAATTGCATTGAAGAAGAGTAAATTATATTGACCTTTGGTTGTTAAAACTTAGGGAATAAGACACAGCTTAATAGTTTTCTCGTAAAATTAACAGAGAAATCAGATCAGTTAGTTATGTATTTTTTTTCTGATGTCTGCTTTTCCTGTGCATCAGCTGGGACAATTAACTCATGGATGCAGCTGTGGGTCAGAGGTTAAATTCTAACCTTATTTCTCATTGGTGCTTGAATAGATGACGCTACGACATGCCTCAAAAATAACAAACCAAAAAAAACAATATTGATGATATCCAGCAATGTTTTCCTAGGTCCTAGAGATGCCTTGACTAACACATACACTTGGAGACACATATTTCTCAGTGTAACATCAGGTTGACGGAGATTTGGTGAACATTTGTTGAAAATTTGAATGGCTTGGTTGCATGTTAAAAGTAAAGGTTCTGCTGAAGGGCAATCATCGTGAGAGAGAAGCTGGGAACATTATCATCTGATATGACACTCCACTGACTTTTATTTAATGTTGCATGAAAGCAAGACGACATAATTTCAAAATTTTACCATAATTTTTGATTTATTGAACCGTAGTCAAAAGGCAGGGATTCAAATAAAATAACATAGTGTGTGTTCCAGTGGACTCCGGTTCACAGGCACTCACTCAATATCCTGTCGGGTGAAGGCTTTAATAACATTCATAGGTGCCGTCACAAACTCTATACTGACTGTGATTGGTTGCACCACATTTTCGACCGGATGGATGGTCAGAGAGATCTTTATGATTCAGCTTTATTTGTTTTTCCTCCAATAATGATAATAATAAACCAAAAAAAAATTGCTTCTCAGTCTATGTTATGAATGGACACAAGCTTACCTTGAAGAGCTTACAAAATTTTTGTGTACCTTCTAATTGTACAATGCCCTGCATATGGGTGGTGCTGAATGACTGAGATGTTGAAATAAAGTGTCTACAATAAAATGCAGCTTTAGCTCCAGTTGTGGTGTGGGGAGCTACTTGCTTTACCGGTAAATGAATCCGGTCGCCACAGAGCGAAGATAATGTTCATGGATGAAGGCATTTTTCAACGTCCTCCCAGCAGCTATGGACCACAGTGCATCTTGCCAGGAGTCATAATTACACCCACACAGGTGTTTAAAATGATTCTCATTTCATATTATGTCAAAGTGTAGTTGGGCAAAAGCTGAGGTAGCTATGAAATTCCCTGTGATCACCAATTCACAAGCAAGTGGAATCGGATCAGGGTTTTTAATGCATATTTAGAGTAATATAAAGGTGTCAATGGCAGTAGCCTAGTGTGGAAGGAGGAATATTTATTCCTGTTTGGTCCAGAGGGTTGTGAGGATGTCAACTTTGAAACATCCCTATTTGTAATTCCAAGGGACTCTAATCAGGCAAAGATATAACAAAACCACAGTGGGTTTTATTATGAGTGCATTGGAACCTCCAAAACTTGGATTTCGTGAAATAGGCCGAGGCCTCTTTGAAAACCGGAGCAAATAATAAGTGTGTCCTTACTGTATTAAACAGGCAGCCAATCATGGCTAAGAAGCACCATGGAGTGGAGAAGAAGATGAAAGTGGTAAGAGCGGTCAACTTTAGGAGTTTGGCTTCATTTGAAATACTTGAATATGAATAAGTCTCACTTCTGCAAGAATAAAGTTTGAGGATTGTGTGCTGGAGTCCGATGTTATCCTGACTTAACTGCTCAAAGTTGTATGCTTGTAAAATGGACTAAATCATGCAAATGAAAGGGATTTTACTTACCGCTATTGATGTCTCATTACCATGTTCAACATGAGGGAAGTTAAAGTGCCTAAAGTTGGCAAGAAAAGGAGGTGTAACCTAGTTGGGAGCTCCGCGTTTGATTGCTATGCCTGGATTTCACTGCAGACTCACCCCTTGACCAGAGCCGCCTTTGTGGGAGACAGAAGGAAACCGGCTTCCTGCATCATCTGATGACTCACTGTTCACAAAGTACTAAACACACAAAGGAAAAACGGAGGGGAATGGCAGTGGTTTATGTGATGTTTATAATGCAGATCATTGACAGAAAGTAAATTAGTGCTGCTAAGCCTAATTCCACATGCGAAAGAAAATTATATTGGCGGGGTGTCTATTTACGATTGAATCTGGTCCAAGTCTTACTGTTATTATGAAGAATGATTGGCTCTTCTTTTGAGTGGCCCTTGGTAAGGAAAGGAGCCATAAGATCTGGTTCTTCAAAGACCTATAAATCCCATCTCTTTTTTTCTATATCATGCATTATACTTCCTCTCTGTGTTTTTATTCAGATTGTGCCATTTATGTCTTTTCCTCACATACTCCAAAAAGTGTTTGGAACATACACACATCGGAAGTAAATAATCATTTATGGGGTTAGAGCAGTTGTTGATTCCATCTGCTGTAAATCTTTTTTTTCTTTTTAATCTTTTTATCTTGACTTTTGGTCAGACGACCATGGATTTAGAAAGCCGCCTAAAAATAACATTTTCATTACTAATAAACTGGCTTATTTGAAGTAAAAAGCTGTAAATGACTTTTTTCACAGGCTGAAAATCCAGGCCCTTTAATGACCATCTAAACATAAACCTGTCATTGCTGACTAACAAGAACAATATGTGCTGTAATTCCCTTGACATGAAACAAATACTAAATATGTTTCAGTTTCAGAGTGAATGGGATGTTCTTTCAGTGATTGGGATTCAAATGGTTAGTTATTTTGTGTCATATTGATACTTCAGAGATCCTTGAATGAAGTTTAGTATACAAGAGATCCATCAGTTGATGTGATGCATAGAGATACATGAGAGGAATAGCCAGTGCACCTCGCAGGGCTTCGGTGTGTGTGTGTGTGTGTGTGTGGGTGTGTGTGCGTGTATCTCCGTGTGTGTGTAAGACTGACTCTGAGCCTACGTGTCTGCTTACAGCTACTTACCAGGGATATTATGAAGGATTAAGCCCTGAATAAATTAGAATAGTTTCACATTAATCCATGAATGTTTGTTTCTGTGACATTTGATTTAAATTTCATGTTGCAACTCCAGCTTACTGTAAGGGAGGAAGAAAGCAGCGTCACATTTGAGTAAAGCTTAATGCCAGGAATTACGTTCTTTTTGCTAAAGTTTACAGACCAGGCATAAAGCTAGAACCCTGGCATCTATGAATATCTGCATGCTTTTTGCCAGTCTGACCTTTGCTAGGTTTCGTTGACATGTTTAATGAATTATCATGATAGCGAGGTACTGGAAATTCCCAATATGTGACAGTGTGTGTGATTGGAACCAGAATGCAAATAACTTTAAGTACATATAGAAAGCTATCCTCAACATCAGCTGATACTAGCCTTTTATCTCTGCATATGCCCTCTCAGTTTATCTTCATCTGCTCTCTCAGAAGACGCCATCTATCCATGCATCCATCTATCCTCACTCAGCTTAAGCACTAGTGTCTTTTTGCTGTATCGTTGCCATGGTTTCCATTATGCTTCCTGCCTACCCTATTCTGAAGGACAAAGCACTGATGTGTACTATTTAGAGGTAGATTGAGAGAGAAATTGGTGAACAGGGAGGAAACATCTATGTATATGTTTTCCTTTTTTGTTTAATGCAATGTCACCTCATACAAATATACACATACACACTCACACACTCACACACACACACACACACACACACACTCACACACACATATCAAACCATAGTTTGTGCTTGTGTGCGTGTGTGTGTGTGAGTGTGTGTGCCCCCACTCCTAGCCTCACACTCTACCTATCTCTTATTGTGAGGTTCTTAATGCCTCCCTTAACTTTTAATAAGAGTCTTTAATAAGTCTCCAGATGGCTTGGTCAGTCAGGGCTTCCGTTTCAGCAGAGCTCCTCTTAATCTTGCTGTAAAATAGGTTCACTCAGTCCATCCTCCTCCTCTCAGCCTCCCTGGCTCCTGTCTATATTTCTCCATAAGATTGTAAATGTATTTAATAAACTTCTGGGGATCAAGTGAGGTTTTATCAGCATCAGAGGGTTTTTGTGTCCATAGGTAATCCAATAAAGATGTATGACTGCAGGTCTACTGCATTTACTTCTGTTTTTTTTTTTTATTTCTGCTAAGGTTAAACAGAATGGTCTAAAGTGAAATATGTTTTATATTGATGATGCGCAGACCCTTTAGATGGAAAGATTTATTTCTTTATCTATCTGGGAATTGATTTCAACCACATTTTTTTAGTGAGGTGAAATCCGTTTCAGGCCATGTAGCATTGAAATGTCACTTATTTATCCCTCCAGCGCGTGATTGATTTAGCTTTCAGTGGCTCAGCAATTTTGCAGACTTGGTCAAAGCATTTTGAAATCACTAAACTCTCATCCAAAATATAGTGTCTGGTTGTGCAGTGGCCAGTTACCTCAGTCTGGATGATGATGATGATGATGATGTGGTGCATCCGTGTCATACTTTAGTTTCTGTCTTTTTGGCCTACTTAGGCACGTTGTAAGTAGCACACTGAGCTGCTCCTCCTTTCCCCATGGACTCTGGCTGAATAATTGAGTGTAGCCGAGGCAGAGTAATAAGCTACACTGCTGCTTTAATAATATGCTGGACACTGTGTATGTCTGTGCATATGTGTGTATACACACTGTGTGTATATGAGCACGTGCTCATGTGTATATGAGCATGCGTGTTTTCAAGTTACTTGGTGAGGTAATGAACGCTAATTCTCCAGGGCTGAGGAAGCAGATGCATGCTGTTTTAGGAACCAGAAATGTTGTGAACACACTGTATACGATTTACCCTTATATCTAAAAAAAACAATTGGAAAATACAGGTTTGATTTTACACATTTTGGACACTTTGTATTTAAAAAATAAAATTAATAAACCACTCCACTTTTTCTACAACTGCAAAACATACAAATCCTTTTAGCAAAAGCTTAATTGTTCCATTTTTTAAAATAAAACAGTCAAGCTACTAGAAAGGATTACCCCAACCTCCTCTGAAAAAAAATCAGAACAGTTCACTCCTTAATAAAAAATAAAACAATAAGTTGTGAATTGAGGAGCTTTCCATCAGAGCAATGTCTGCCTCCTTCTAAATAAACCAAAACAGGCATACATTTCTCTGGTATTGCTCAATGTGCCTGG
This sequence comes from Fistularia commersonii, assembly GCF_037954325.1. Taxonomy (NCBI): domain Eukaryota; kingdom Metazoa; phylum Chordata; class Actinopteri; order Syngnathiformes; family Fistulariidae; genus Fistularia; species Fistularia commersonii. The sequence continues at coordinate 6,041,357 of NC_141299.1, read as the reverse complement.
AAATCTCAACAACATGTTTTTCTGTCACAAATCCACATAATTGGAATTACTTACAAAAAAAAAGAAAACAAAACTTAACTACACCCTGAAATATCTCATAACAATGTCTCCAGATCATCCAAAGTAAGTAGGCCACATTTTCAAGAAAAAGACACTGCTGTTCTAAATCTAAGTGGATAAATAGCTCTACAAAAAAAAGAGAAAAAAAGATTTTTTAATTCAATTATCCTTGAAGGTACAGCTGTGAATCAAAATGAGGTTGAATTCTAAGCTAATGTCTCATTTGTGCATCAGTAGATGACTGCGCTGCATGCAATTACTGATATCTAGCAATGTTTTCCGAGAGATGCCTTAATATGTATCTAGACACAGTTTGGACACTCATCCGATCAAAGCGGGTAAAAGACTGTTCTTCCAATTTTACATTAACTTAACTTACCTTAATACTAACCTTTAATTATAATGTGCAAATTAGTGTGACTTATTAGACATTGTCCACCTTATTCCTGTGAACGACACAATGTCCATGGATGGAGAGGCTTACATAGTCTGTGCTTCCAAAACCTACCACATTATAGTTTATGGAGCTTTTAATAATAATAATTTATCCTTTATTAATCCCTAGTGGGGAAATTTGTTCTCTGCAATTAACCCATCATTGATGAACCATGAGCAGTAGCTCATGTCCACCATCCACCAGCACAGCAGTTAGGGGTTCAGTGTCTTGCTCAACAACACTTTGACACACTAGGAGGAGCCGGGAATCGGATAAGGAATGTTTGATTCCAAAGACGATTGGTCAACCTCCTGCAACATGCCGGCCCCAATGTACATTGTCATAACCTATAGTCGAAAGATGTCATGAGTAGATATGGGATGTGCTTATGTGAGTGTTTGTGCATGGCTATGTAGATTGGAACAACTACACTGTTACACTGGACACACAACTCAACAGACTACATACTAATTGAAACATAACAAATCAAGGAGAGTGAAACAAATGATCAAAAGTTTGAACAACTAACACACACACACACACACACACACACACACACACACACACACATTCCCCTCTGTGTTAGATGCAACAGGCTGGTGTCATCATCATGTTTGTTTTGTTTACCTATTGCCTCATCCAGACAGTCATGACAATCCTGATCCAAAGTCACTTGTTGCTTTTTCAGCTCAATTGCCACATTTCACTGTTCACGAACTTCTGTGTGGCTGTGCTTGTGTGTGCATGCTCACATACACAGCGCGCACACATACACACACAAGCGAGTATGATGGATGTGATATCTTAGACTGAAACTACTATGTGTTGCATCTCAACCTCCTGTCTCACCTTCAGGCTATACCCAAGGCTGTGTGTGTGTGTGTGTGTGTGTGTGTTCACCTGCCTGTGCTTGTGTGAATGAATAATATTTTTATTCAGGAGATAGAAGGGGAAGTTTTGTAAAAACACTGACAGACAGCAGGATTTCCCCATTCTCTCCCTGACTCACTGCAATACAGACATGCTTGTGTAGCTAACTTGTGAAAACATTGTGAAAACATTTAGCCAGTTTAACCTTTTTTTAAATTCCAGTGTTGAGCTTAACCTGAAACTGGACTTAATTCTTAACTGTTTTCTTAATTTCTCTATGAAAATATTGATATCATTATACTGCCTACATGTCCTCTCTAGGATGGTTTAAAGCTACAATGGAATCTCGCAAAGATAGTTGTATGCACACTTTCTTTCTCTCTCTCTCTCTCTCTCTCTCTCCCTCTCTCTCTCTCACACACACACACACACACAATCACACACACACACGCGCACACACAGCCTCCTAGCCACTGATAAAGACCTTTTTTGGCAGAGGCTCTCTGTGCTGTGGGCTCATTAATGCTCTGAGTGTATCCCTGTGACTGAGGACTAAGCCCTCAGCTCTTATCAACAACACCAGGCCTAGTTGGCACTGCACACACACACACACACACACACACACACACACACACACACACACACACACACACACACACACACACACACACACACATAGACACAGGATTATGAAGAGTGAGGATAAGTCACCAGTATCAGCGCCGATATCCCCTTATGGGACAATGATAGACAACCCTTCTTCCATCCCTCTGTACGGTCTGTGTGTGTATTTGTTGGCGTGTAAGGATTGTTGGGAGGGGGGCGACTTTCCGATTGATCCATTGTCGATCCATTTCTACTGTTCCTGCAATGGTTAGGTCATTTTGTGTGTTTCTGTGAATGCGGGCTGTGTGAACTTGGATATGTTGTTGGAAATGACGTCTTGACAGAAGATAACATAAAAGCTTTCACCTTCTGTTGTTGTGGCCTTGGTCTGTTTCATACGGCACATAGACCAGCACAAACTGTGGGTCCATTTCCATTTAGCACAGTGAATGTGCCCCATAACTTTATGCCGCTTGTGTGTGTGTGTGTGTTAGTGTGTGATTAACTCACTGTTGGTACAGACTGATGTTACGACCTTGGGTTAGACAGGAAAGTGACTGGTGGTTTCTGTGTCTTTCAACTAAGTTTGTGTGAATTGTTCATTTCCATGTATTATCTGTCTATTGGCGCTTTATCTCTTCAGTTTGAATAAAAATGGTTGTCCAGTAGGAGAAAATGCACCTGCAGGTTATAGAGTAGGTTATAGAGTACCTCAGGTTTAAAGTTTACTTGTACTCTTGCACTTTTTCCTTTTGTTTAATGCCAAATTATCATCGTTAATATTTTTGGGATGATCTCTAGCAATCAAAATGTTTAGATAAAAGGTGTTATCACTTTGGGTGAGTCATGACAGATGGTCTGTTTATTGAAATTCTTGAAGTAAAGACTTACAAATCACCAATTCTTAACAATGGAAAGATGCTGGGGACTCTCCTCACTTCAAACCCCTCTCTCCCTTCAATTCACCGTCTTTCCCCACTTAGAACAGCATACATTGGATTTAAAGCTTACAAAAATGTTTTTTTTTTCACATTAAGTTTGACTGTAAGTCTTTTAATCTCAACCCTCCATCCAAGAGAAATAGCGGACTAGATGTCCTATCGCAGGTTCAGATCTAATTGTGTTGAAAAGCAGCCAGTGTCGCCTGCGGCACTCAATAACTGGTTGACCTTAGAAACACTAACTCTTTCTGAGAATTTGATATTTCATTTATTTTTGAAATGCAGACAACCAGTGCTAATGATGCCTCTCCCTGCTTGAGTCTGCTTTAATTCTTCTTATTATCCATCCAGAAGTGGACTATTTGTGAAGCTGGCTTCTTATTCAGATATGTAAGTATTATCTTTGCCAATTAAAGGGGCATCATGTGATGGCAAACCATAAATGGCTGAATTTTACAAGGGAAGTTAAAAAGGAATGCCAAATGTTATTTACTTAAAGAGATAAAGCAGATCCTGCAGCCCTGGGAAAATTTTGATCTCTCATTAAGAGATTTATTTCTGATTATTATTGTTATCATTATCATTATTATTTGTTTTCTAAGACCATAATGGCATTAGAATTAAACAGCAAACCTCAGTTTCTCCAGTACTGTGGATATTGCACTTCCGTCAAATGCCCAAGCATAACTCTGATGTTGTTTTGATATATATACGTTTTATTGTTACGTTGTCAGTGGCGTTGGGAACATTGGAATAGTTCTCAAAGTGTAGCACATCTTTGAGTGCTGGCTGAATTTGAGGATGCATTCTTAAATGTGTCAATTTTATTAAACATTTGTACATAGCATACGCCTCAGAGACGTTTGGATGAGTTGGTTGGTAAGTTGTGTTGTTTTGTTGATGGCTGTATAGGTGGTAACGCTGTGTGTGTGTGTGTGTGTGTGTGTGTGTGTGTGTGTGTTTGTTCCTTTTGTCTGTGGAAGGAGTTGAGAGGCATCTCTTTTTAATTTGGTCTATAATTGAATGTGGCCCATGGGCATGCCATAGTCTTCTGAGAGATGGCACTAGATGAGAAGGGGATGAAAAGAAGGGATGGGAGGAGGACAAAGATAGTGGAAGAAAGAAAGGAACAGAGAAAGAGAGGAGGTTGCACATGGCTAGAAGATCAAGAAATGTACGGAACGAACAAAAACAATGGAGTTGTAGAAAGCAGAGGTAGAACGCAGTATTGCAATCTCAGTCATCTGTGAGACCTCATAAGCACTAAGTCCAGCGGCGAGTGGCTGGCAGTCAAGTCAATATGACATATAAATATTGCAGGAGCCGTTCTCTCCTCTCCTGCCCTCCTCAATTATTAATGTCTGGCATAGAGTTGGTTCAACTTTTACAGAATGAGTAGCCCTCCATTCCATCCCTCATGATAGGAGTGAGAAACAGACATATGAACAAACATCAGGGCCCAGACATTGAGACGTTTCTAAAAAGGACAAAGGGTCAAGACAAAATGTGTGTGGCAGCTGCAGGATAACCCGACCACATTCTAATAACTGTTTTCAATGAGAGAAAGATGAATTCGCGTTTAGTTTTTCTGCAGCACATTTAAAGCCAATAAAACTTTATTTTTTAATTTTTTTCTTTTTCTTCTTCCTTTTCTCTAATGAAGCTGCATAAATGCCTCACTAGATTTAAATGCACAGGATTTCACATTCAGGTCAGCAGATGCAACTTTATCCACAGAATTTTTTTTAAATTACTTTATTCGAAAAAAAAAAATCTCAGTCAAAGAACAAAAATGGAACAAAATAGGAAGCATGCAGGGACAGTTTCCATTTGAATCATGACAGCTCACCCCCTGTTTATCAGCTGATATATAACTTGTGATCCATGGACAAAGACAGTTTTTATTTGTAGTTGCATGGGCAACTTTTACCAAAAAGTTCTATTTTGGTTTCATCTGACCATAGGACATTTTCCCAATCCTCCTTTGGATCATCCAAATGCTCAAATGTTGCTTACATATTGCAGATTCAGTCTTCCCAGCCTGGTGCAGGTCTACAGTTTTGTTTCTGTTGTCCTTTGACAGCTCTTTGGTCTTGGCCATAGTAGAGTTTGGAGCGTGACTGTTTGAGGTTGTGGACAGGTGTCTTTTATACTGATAACCAGTTCAAACAGGTGCCATTAATACAGGTAACGTTTGGAGGACAGAGGAGCCTCTTAAAGAAGAAGAAGTTACAGGTCTGTGAGACCTAGAAATCTTGCTTGTTTGCAGGTGACCAAATACTTATTTTACAGAGGAATCTACCTATTAATTCATTAAAAATCCTACAATGTGATTTCCTGGATTGATCATCGTTGAAGTGTGCATATGATGAAAATTACAGGCCTTTCTCATCTTTGTACTTAGGAGAACTTGCACAATTGGTGGCTGACTAAATACGTCTTTGCACCACTGTACAATGACTATTGTGTGGACAATGCACTGACTCGCATGCCCTTAACCACTAAGAAGATTCAACAGGTCATTATAGTTTGGAGTTGTAGGGATTTATACAGAGTAATAAACAAGTAGCACATCCTCCGTTTTCTGTTTATTCACTGATGTGTTTAAGACAAAACAATGAAACTTAAACCAAGAGATGTAACAGCCTATTAGCCTCTACAATCAGCATATAATAACTTGTTTAATAAATAAAGGATAACAACAACAGTCGCAACTGGCGTTAATTGGCTGTGGATCGACTGCAGTGACCCCAGCAGCTTGCATGTCACTGCACCGTTGGAGTTCGGGCGCGCATAAATCACACTGGCTATTTTTTGCAAAACCAATAATACGATTGCCGTTTCAAACAGGAAAGCATTTTCCTGTGAAAATCGTTGAATCCTCATGTCAAGCCCGAGACTCATTTTCATATCAGAAAAGTAAGATCTGACAAACAATGCATGTACGTAATACAGTTTTGAATATATCAGGGCGGCAGCATTCACACTGTGACTGAGATACCCTCGCTGGATGGATGGTGCCTTTCAGCTCTCTGACATTACTGCTCCTTTTCACCTTGAATGGTTGGTGTGAGTGAAAGGTATGACTGAGGGAGAAAGATGGGAAGAATGTTGTCATTATGAAGGTCAAAGAGTGGGATGAGGTTGAGATTGGGGTGGGACATGATGACTGACAGTGTTGACAGGACATTAACCCGGTAACTCAATGCACGAGGCCTGAGAGATCTGTCCTCGCTGGGTATGAGTGACTGGATGGCAAGGTCTCCCAATGCGTTTACACACTCCACACGTACACTTGTAAACACTTCTGCATGCACACTGATGCTCACAAACTTGCTCTGTCTGCTTTGAATGTTGACCTGACCTTGTTCGGCTGATAGAGTTTGCAGGAGCAACACCTCTCTTTGGCAGCATCATTTGTTTGCCCAGAGCGCTATGGTGTGGTGCATTCACTTGTGTGCATGTGTATGCATGCGTGTGTGTGTGTGTGTGTGTGTGTGTGTGTGCGCATGTGTTGTTTGGGTATTACCTGTGTAGTTTTTAAACTCCTGTGGGACAGTTATATCCACAAGTTGTGGAATGGATAAAGGAATCAGAAGATAAAAGCCCAGCAAAAGCGGGATTTCAGGATGTCTTGGGCTGAGAGTGGATTTGAGAGGAGGGAGGGAAGGGATGTAGGTAGGGCAGGTTTTAACTTGAGAAACATGTAGAGGAAATTTCATCGTCATTTTAGGACTTAAAGCTAATTCAAACAGGTGCATGTGGTAAAGTGTAGTTTCAGACATGCATTTTTATTCGACATTTCCACACTTTGCTAGTCATGTTCTTGTCCATAAACTGATTTGATACCTTTGAGCCTGTGTGAGGTGCATTTACTTGCTGTAAAGTGAACTGTGTTCTAGTGTGTAATCGCATATTTTTGTCACTACTTATGCTCAGGGTTGCTGTGATGCATGTGGATTTGTGTGTTTGGCCGGAGTGCCTCGCAGTTAAATGGAAGCAGTGATTGACGAGGGACCGAGTGCGCAGCCGTAGCATCTGACTGATCTGTAAATATTCCCTCTTTCTGCTGCCTCAGCAAATCTCTGCTCGAGCACAACCCATGGATCACATTGGCAGGGGACTGGCAAGGACAGAGGGGAATGGAGAATGCTAACACACACAGGTGAATGAGAGGGAGAAACAGAGGGGACTGGTGAAATGGTTGCAAAAGTGAGTCCTGGGGCTCTGCTGGACCTCAGCCACGGCCAAAAATGAGCAGAAACAAAAGACAGACTCTCCTGTTATTCTCTGGCTCCTGGCACTGTTCTTTACTGTGTTCTCCTTGCTTCATCTATCAGTCCTGATATAGACAACAGAAATTAGAAATTAAGGGGACACAAAGTGCAGGGGTTTGGAGAGACCTTCAATTTGAATTCAGCTTTATTTTCCATCAAACCATGAGCAAATGCAAATCAAGGAATCAGTACTACAAGGCCTGGTTGTTTGATTTATCTGGGCATCGCAGGAGACGGACATGTTGGACGACGAATATTAATGATGGTGAGATTATTATGTTTTATGCACACAAGTTGATGAAAGTAGTCTAAACTTTCTCCTCATGAAACTTTAATGATTTCTGAATAATGTTGGCATGAGTGCTTACTAAGAGGAAACGTGAAGTGTAAAATGCACATTGATTCTTCTATGTACATTTTGAGTCAGAAAGATCACTGGATAGATGGGTGAAAAAATGTCAAGATTGAAATTGGTGGTACTCTCTCCTCTTATTCCCTCTGTCTCCCAGTAATCGCTTAGCTACAGATGAAAAAGACTTTGTGATGTAAAAGTTGGTCCTTCAGTGGAGCATTACCGGGTAATATTCTAGAGTAAAAGGACATTTTAGTCATGACCTTTTCAGGAATCTATTCCTTTCGACCCTGCCTCTCTCAGTGTGCCATAAAGAATGTGTACATCCACATCTTCGCATTCACATCTCACAGCAGCGTGAGACCCACTGTTTCGGGCAGAACTAAAATCTTATAAAGCCACTTTGTAAGGTTGGTCCACTGGCTAATTCCATTCAGTGTGAAATGAAATTGTGAGCCTCTGTGAGGCTTGTCCAAGTCTTGATTTGGAGGCCTGCAGCTCCCTTTTAAAGGAGGATTTAAAAAGAGCAAAGGTTTGACACAAAGTGGCTTTGTTGATTGCGTGAAATTAGGTCCTGCATATGGGCCTTTTACACTGCTCTACTTTTATGCAAGACACCGTTCCCCTCTTACTTATATAAAGCCTGCTAGCATTTCCATTACTCCTTTGACAGAAGCATATGACAATAGCATTCTTGTGTGGTAATATGATTACATTAACATGGCGGAATGGAGCCAGATTCCTCTTGAAAGCTCAACGCAAACTGTTCTCTGAATAACTGTCTCTCAGCAAACCAAACAAAAATAAAACTCCTTTTTGACTTCAGGTATTTATTTGGACACTTGTAACTAATATTTCATGCACTTATTTTTTTACTGTTTGTACTGCACAATATCCCATGTAACTTTTTAAATGTATTGGGAAGACTGAAGCTTATTTTGCCTCCCCAATACTGTATCTGCGATACAAAACCATCAGGAATCTTTACTCTTTCATAGACGTTCTTCAGAAAAAACAAGGAGAAAACATTGGATTAAAATGATCGAGTCCCTTTTAAATTAAGTTATAATCATACTGCTGATCTTATATTTCTGTTTGATTAACAATACAATATGTGCTCTACACAGAACATATTTAACAAAGACAGAATAACATCACAATGTGAAATATTAGTTTTTGCATTTTTGTATCTTATGGATTCAAAGGTATTTGTTCTGTTTCTCACTTCCTTATTCTGTCAACTAAATGACAAGATTACAAATTCAAGATTCTCCCTTTTAGTGAACACCAGTCAGGCAAGAGAAAAGACTTGGTGTTCCCTCCTGCTTCATGGACGTCGTAGATTGGTTGTCTTTACATCTTATTGCATTTTTCAGCTTCAGTGTGCTAACTGTCATAGTTTTGAATCGCAATGTATTGTCCCACACCGCATTGTCATTTTTAACATACTAAAATTTTGTAAATATTTAATGTGGTAGTTAGTCTGCTATTAGTTTAGTTTTAATTGGCATGTTGCTTATTAAATCATTAAGGATTTTACTGCTTGTTATTTTACTTATGAGCTTAACAGAAGCTCATAAGTAAAATGCAGACTTAATTTAATTTATCCCTGTGTTTCATCTCTTTGCTTTTTCCTAATAACTGGGGATACAAATCAGTTTTCCTGCAGGCATCATTGAAATTTAACATCAGAAAAATGTCAGCAAAAAAACGAATTCCCTTTGACACCTCGTTTAGGGCAAATGCATTGAGGTGATTGAAAATGCCCCTTAAAGCTCGACTTGATCTATAGGTAGTCTTTCAATTTCTGTCTTGCTGGTGCTCACCAGTGTGCAGGGTAGGAAGGCTCATGAAGCGCCATCCCACCACATAGCAGACACATTAATCGTCAGCTCCATCTGTCTGTCTCTGTGTTGTGGTTAATGGCCTTCTAGTTTCTGTCCTAAAGCAGGGCTGGTAACTGTGCTGATCTATCAGGGCAGACAGCTGGTGAATCTCAGTTTTAATTCCTTTTGCTTTTGATAGGAAATCATGAGACGGATGTGAGGGTCCTCTAGTCTGACTGACAGTAGTTAGTAAGTAGCTTATAAAGTAGTTAGTACTTTTTATACTAAAATGTTATGTCAGCCTTTAAGTAAAAATACTGTGATCATCTTGACCTCTTCTACACTAAAAGCCATGTATACCCTGTTTTCGCACAATGCGTTTTGGGCTGTTTCTGGACTCCTTGGTTTTGACTCTTTGTGTTCTTGGACTTTGTTATTATGTGTTTTAATTTGGTACGTACTTTCTCGTCTGACATGGTCCTGTTTTCACACTGTCTTTGTTTCTGTTCCTTTGTAATTACTTTCCCTGCACTCCTGTATTTGACCTTCACTAATCGGTGCTCTTCAGTCCAGCTCTTCTCCTTGTGTCTTGGGCCATTAGCTTCCTACCCTTAACCTCAAGTTCAGCCACCTCCTCTTCTGTAATTAGTTTGCTTTAGTTTTCAGTTCTGTTCTGCATCTCAGTCTTTGTGTGTGGTGTGTTTTTTTCTTTGTTCTTCAATTTGCAGTCGTGCAAACGGCTGTCATTATCTATCACATTAAGATATCCCAACATCCTCTAATCCCTAAACCCTTCTGCCTTCATAGTGTCTGTCACAATATATGTGACAGCTATGTGGTCTTGATGTAAAAAAATGTAAATAATGGCAATTTGATAGATGGGCAGGCAAATCTATTTCCAAACTTTGTGAAGCAGAAGGTAAACTCAGATCTGAAAGATCTAAAATATACATTCAGGCTGATGATTGTGTTTTTCTAATGCATATAATAGTGTAATTTACTTGGATTCTTGTTGTTCTGTAATGCCATATACACTTTATGTTATAAAGCCATATAGTAACAGAAAAATCCCCTACTTGCCCCATATGGGCAATGTTGTGTCTACTTTGAGCTCAGATCCCCTACCAAGGCCTGGGGTTTTGACGGTTCTGCGTAGGATCCTAGCTACCCCCAGGATTGTACTCTTCTGGACAGAGATCTCAGATGGTCTTCCAAGAATCCTCTGGAGCCATGCTACAGCTTGGGGATTACTGCACCAAGTGACCCAATCGCTCCTGGGACCTAACAACCCCACATCTTTTCCAACTCCTCCTTGAGGCCCTATTATTTCTCAAGCTTCTTTCATCTTGATGTTTCCATCTCTTTCGATTGCTGCAACCACCACTATTGATGTCGTCTGCAGCTTGTCCACTACCACTATGTCTGGTTGGGTTGCCATCGCCTGTTTGTCAGTCGGGGACAGAAAATCCCACAGGATTTTGGCTTGGTTGTTATGGATTAGCTTTGGGGTTGTCTTCCACCTTGATCCTGGAACCTACAGCTCACACTTGATACAGATAGAGGTACATGCCATTCAGCGGCTTGTCTGTCCATGACAGCCCTTCTGGCTCCAACTTACTGGGGTGCTGCTTCTTCAGGCACAGAACTTACAGGATCTGTCTCACCCGCGGGATTCACCAGCGGGTTCAAGGGTTGCCGCCCTGACAGGCGCCGACAGCCTTAAAGCCAATGCTCTGGTTTTACACTTTGACACTTGAAGTACAGAACACGGCCCATTCGGACTCAATGTCCCCTGACTTCATCAGGATGTGGTTGTAGTTCTGTTGGAGGTGGGAGTTGAATCTCTGTCTGACAGGGGACTCTGCCAGACGTTCCCAGCAGACCCTCATGTTACGTTTGGGTCTGCCAGGTCTGATAGGCATCCTCCCCCACCATCAGCTCATCACCATGTGGCGATCAGTTGACAGCTCTGACCCTCTCTACACTCGAATGTCCAGTACATGCGGCCGCAAGTCCGACGCCACGACCACAAGGTAGATCAAAGAACAGCAGCCTAAAGTGCATTGTTGCCAAGGGCACACATGGCCACCTTTATGCCTTAACATGGTGTTTGTTATGGACAATCCGTAACGAGCACAGAAGTCCAATAACAAAAAAAACACTCGGGTTCAGATCTGGGGCGCCATTTCTTCCAATCACACCCTTCCAAGTCGTATTGTCATTGTTCATGTGAGTGTTGATGTTTCCAAATAGAACAAAGGAGTCCGCGGAAGAAGCACTCTCTAGCAGCCCCGTGGGTAAATTGTACTGTTGCTGGGTGCATAGCCACATATAACAGTCAGACCCTGACTCCGCACCTGAAGGCGGAGGGAGGCTACCCTCTCGTCTACTGTGCATAACTCAGTGTACAGGTGCCGAGTCAGGGGGGCCAGTCAATATGCCCACACCTGCCCGGCGCCTCTCACTGTGGGTAATCACTCAGCCTCATGCACCAGCTCGGGGCTCCTTACCTACAAGAGAGGTGACATTCCATGTCCCAAGAGCCAGCTTCTATAGCTGAGGGTTGGACCGCCAAAGTTCCCCCGCTCCAGCCACCACCCAGCTCACACTGCACCCCCTTGGCCCCTCCTATGGATGATGAGCCCAGGGGAAGAGGGACCCATGTCATCACTTTAGGCTGTGCCTGGCTGAGCCTCATAGGTGGATGCCCGGCCACCGGCTCTTGCCATAGAGCCCTGGCTCTGGGGGGGGGGGGTCACCGGTGAACCGTGTCTGGGTAGGGGAAAACTGGGTCCAAGTTCTTTTGTCATCATGGATGGTCTTCTGAGCCCCACCGTCATGTATGGTCCGTCATCCGGGACCTGTTGTTCTTGGGTGACCCTTCCAGGGGCCTAAAGGCCCCGACAACAGAGCTCCTAGGATAACCGGGTTGTGCAAACTCCCGCTATGGGAGCTGTGGGTGGCGACAGGCGAGGAGGGCTGCGTTAGCTTGGGCCCACTTGGCTCTGTCGAAACCCCGAAACTGCTCTGCTGTCCAGTTAACCGCATCCTTAGCCTGCCGGGATCATAATGCCCCATAAAGTGGCAGAAGGTGGTGGGCAGCATGAGGTAGAAACTGATTGCAAAAATTGACCATGCCCAAGAACTCTTGCGAAGCCTTGACCGATGCTGGGCGAAGGAAATCAGACACCACCTGCACTTTCAATAGCAACTGAACTGCGCCCTGCAGTGAAATGCAGTGCCTCAAGAAATCAATTTAGAATGAAATCTTTAGTGTCCTCCACAAAACAAGTCTTTCCTGGAAGCAAGGTGGTGTTTTTCCTGCACGGTCAACCTCAAATTACATTGGATAACCAAAGAAATCTATTTTGAACTAAGCACATTTACTGACTCCCTGATGTTGATAGAACTTTAGATCTTAAAATTGAAACATTGAATAAAATGGATGTTCTACTTAAAAGGAGATATTTAGTAGGGAACTGAGCACCACATATCCCCTCAGGCTACAGCTTACTCCATTAAATTGACAAATTTTACTGTAAAATGTATTACACAGTCTCATCTTTTGTCAACTGAGTGGAGGTGAAATTCATATTGAATTTAGATATAACCCAGTGAGTGTATGTGTGTTCAGATGGAAAGTGTCACCTAAAACATATCCACAAAAAATTGTCCTTGCAATTAAGGGATAACCTTTAATAAGGCATTGGCCTCACAAGCCTTGAACATGGCAATGTCAACTATAAACACACAGCATTGTGGACACTTTTGTCACAAAAGCATATGGTGGAGTGTTAAAACTGTCCGTCCATGCCAGAAATGTCATTTGCCATAAGATTTAGAAGATGTCTCCATTCTTTGCAGGCAGATTGTGTGGGAAGGAATAGCAACAGAGAGGAAACATCAGTATGTCAAAATGTCATGCAATTTCACACTGAGAAGAGCAGTGATTAGAACACATGAAAGTCTTTGTAACATGGTGTGTGGGCAGTTTGAATTAAACCACGTTTGTCATTAAAAATCAATTTCTCAAACTGATGAGAGAAGTGAAGTGATGGGTAGAAATGATGTCATTAAATATACGTAAGAACACAACACATACTGCATACTTACAGATTCTCTTCTGCTGGTCTGTCACCTTTTCTTCTATCCATTGCCTTTCAACCTCTTGTGTGGCCCCTCATTAAAAACAAACAACTTTTCTGACATTTAATTTATGAGGAGATTGATGTGTGTTGTTTCTGAAGATATGCAACTCATGTTCACACACGAAAGACCATCTCAACATCCAGCCAGGTACCTGCCACCGAGCTGTTTTTTATAATAAAATTAAACTCCTGGATAAGGTCACTGAGGTAAGACCCCAAGCTGTCACATTTTCATTTCAGGGTTAAAAACCCTTTCTTGTTTTAACAGAGTTTGACAAAAACAGTAATGTGTACCGGATTAAATCATCCAAAAGACCAGTCGGGCATACATAATCTTATTCTGGAAACAGAAATGTGATGCTGAGTCATTAATATAACCATAAACATTAATAGGCAAATCTATAGAGATTTCCTTGATTTGATAGGCCATATGTTATGAAGATGTAACAGTAATAAAACATAGATTTTTATTCTTTTTAAATTCTGCAAATAGGCGTTCCTATGTACCCTATTTTTCTCAGCAACAGCTCAGAGCACAGTCGGGTTACGGTGAAATCACAGCAGGTAATAGTGGGCTGGTATTGTTTTTGCTAATTCAATTGCTATGCAAACACTCTCCAGTCAGGCTATGGAGGTACTCTATAAAAGGCAGGTTGTTGTTTATATCGCTCTTATTCTGAGCTCTGCTTCAAGAGTGCGCGCCTGCTCTCTGTGTGCCTACTTACACAGTAGAGTGGTCTTTGCATCTTTTATTCTCACTCAACTTTCTTCTTTCTCCCATCATTTGAAACGCCTTTTACAGGTGACACCCATAAAATTGAACAAATATTCAACTGTTCAATTTGTTTGTCCATGTCAAATTGAAACCCGTCTCAGACCACAGTTGTAAAGCCTCTTCTAGTTGCTTGTGGTGACATAAACGCTGCTACAATTACTGGTATTTGGCCTCTCCTCAAGTTCCTTGAACGTACCGTTTGGTTTAAGAGCTTCACTGTTGAGTATTGTACCCCATGGACCAAGGAGCGATTTTGCCTGCAGCAATCACCAACAGCAGCACTTTGTCTGTAATGCTTGTTTGGCACTGTTACGAGCTTCTCTTTGATAGAATCCATAATATCATGAATTTCAAGCTACTTTGATCCATATATGGTTGTATACCTGATGACCTTAAACCCAGTTGTCTATTGGTACAGGTGCATGTAATCTACCAATACTTGCAACATACAACTTTTTATGAAAGTGGAGTTGCTTCTTTAAGAGATTTGTGAAAGAGTGAAGTTTCTAACTTTAAGCGAGATAAGCCTTGAAAATGCGGATAACTTTGGCCCTGAAGCTGCGTATAAGTCTGCCACGTGGTTTCTGTCAATGGTTTAAAAGATGTAGCAAGAAAGGTCAACATTATGTGAACTGAACTTTCAGGGGGTTTCCAGACATGTTTGGCTATTTACTAACTTTTCAGCGACGAGTGATGGCTTTCAAATTCAATTTCATTGCAAATCGTTTGAGAAGTGAGATTGTCGATCTACATCAAGCACAGTTGTGACTGGTCCAGAATGCTGAATAGATGTTTTTTGGGGGGATGGGGGTGTTCTGCACTGCAGTGCAATGCAGAGATGTATTCATGCTTTGCAGTGGTTGTCTCCAACCTTTGCACACACTAGTCACACACAAGTGTCAAGATGTACACATAGGGAGAATCACAGAGATATTCCCCCTTCATGTTGTGCTCTCGTCACGCATCCCTGACTTTTTCTCATTGTCTGAATCCGAGATGAATACACGCACACACACACACACACACACACACACACAGTCAAACAAATTACACCACCCACACAAACACATTCTTCTTTAGGTTAGAGGACAATTTGTTCAGCATCTGTGAAATTAGACATGGGTTTACAATGTAGCCTTTTCAATACTGATCACTGTCAAACAAGTAGCTGAGTGTCCGTGTGCCTGTATTTCTAGTTTTTACTCCAAAGACAGTTTAGAAAGGTTGTTTTTCTTCTTTGTGTTAAAGTCTTTTGTGAGAATACACAAACCCAAGCAGCTTTAATTCATTGTTGATTAGCAAATAAGACATTTTTTTGAGTTATGTTATCCTTTAAGGACCTGGTGAATAGTTTTGCTTCTTGCTTTTAAGCCATTTGTTCTCATATGTGGCTGCTTCAGGCTTACAAGTGTCCGTTAAGTTGTACTTCCGCCATACATTTTCTATCTGTTAACCAGAAAGTCACTGATATTTCCAGTATTTATTACGACCACTTGTTCTATCTTGTTAAAATGACATTGAAGTTGTATTCTTACAGTGGAACTCAAAAGGCATTTTTGTAAACACAGAATCTTATTTAAACATAGCAGAACATCCTGTCACTAAACTGGATGACCCATTCTCATCCTGAACTCACAAGTAATGAGACTGTGATTCTTATACACCTTGATTAAAAGCAGTTATCATGCAACGCTGTAGGACCTTAGTTTATTGCTCAATTCTGACAAAAAATGGTATAAATAGGTTTTTTAAAAAAATCATAGGTATCTAATTTCCAGAAATAGGACATACAGCAACAACGAAAAAACAACAAAAACAACCAAATGAATCGTTACCTAAACAAGAAAATTTTGACCAAACCCTTTCCAATTTTAGTTTGATATTTTGCTGTACCACTTGGTACAATACAGTTTCTATTTCACATAATGACCCAATCCATTCTCGTCTATGGAGACATATTGCAATTTGCCTGTGTCTTTATACACCTAGTAACTGATAGGTTATTATTTTTCATGAAATTGATGACTGAAAAGTATTGGTATTAGTAGAGCCTGCCTTTGTTGTAACATGCTGTGACTTTTTTGTTTGCAAACAAATTAATAGATCCCAAGCAATTTCAGCGTATTATTATCTCAGATAAGGCATAAACTGACAAAAGATAGTTTCATTCATAATTCCAAGGGTAACATTGTTTGTATTAGGATATAAACATCAGGATCACCAGAAAGAGAACCCATTGCCTGCCTCCAGCATTCTTAAAGAAAAACTAAAATTGTGCCGCTTTCCATGTATTGCAAATGAGTATGTTTTTCGATATGCAGACCCCAATTATCTAAAGTATTGTTAAAAGCAAGAGAAAGGCTCAAGAAGCAGCTCTAATAAGGCCAAACGTGTGTTATTTAAGCAAAATGTTTTATCTTTATTTTTAATTTTGAACAGCTGCATGTAATGTATTAAACTTAAGTATTAAACTTAAATATTTCCTGTTTGAATGTATTTATTCATCACACAACATAGGCAACATAGGCAAAAATGTTGAAAACAAATCTCACAAGTGATCAAACATGTTCGTTCATAGTTGCAACATCACTTAGGGATCCTTGGGAAAGTTTTTCATGTCTGAACTTCTATGATAGTTTCTTTCAAGGTTATTTGTTTCCTGTTTTTCTTTACAATACTAACTGTGTTGATTTGTAACATGTAAGCATGAACCTTACATAATTTACTTTGTGTTAACTCTGTTGCTTAAACTGTGAGTCCATGTAGAGACAGCAAAAAAGTTAGATGGGATGTCAAAAAAGACCTTACAAATGTTAGTTATTGACAGTTAATCATGTTAATCACCACAAGCACATGTTTTTTATGTCTCCTAACCATTAAGAGGGAAGTATCATTGTATTTTGCTGCATGAAGCTTTGTGGTCACGTATGTAAGCAACAGATATTATTGCAGTTCATGGACCTTTTTCCAAGTCTGTTGGAAAACTATTGCAAGACATACACATTTGTGTGTCACACACCTTTACAGCGAGAAAGAAAGAGAGAAGAGTAAGAGATTTAATCAAAGCTGCCTCTGAGTTTCCTACCTGAATCCCCTGTCAGTGAGAACTGAGTTTGTCTGGGAGCTAACTGAGACTGGTAAATTATTAAAACTTGCAGAAGCTTCGCTCAAAGAGAACCAGCAGACCACTGAGACACCACAATACACACAAGCTGAGAGGCTTGTCCTGTGTAATACCTACAGGGGACCATATTCACAATTGCTGCTCATAAAGATTGTTGCCTACTCAAGCTGAGCAAAGCTTGTGGATTTCACTGCTGGACTGCTGTATCCTTCCAAACATCCAGCTATATGTTATTACCACAACTCTCAACAGCAGAAAGGAATATTCTTTTTTGTTCTGTCATGTGCTTTGTAGTCTAAACCCAAATACAAAGTCTGAAAAGAGTTTGAGCTGCTGTTGCTTCATAGCGCTCAAATCTCTTTTCAGAAAAATACTTGTACAATTTACACTTTACTAGCTATTAGTTCATTTTGATTTTAATGTTAGCTCAAAATGTCATTTTTATTTTTTTTAAGGCATCCCCTGCTCCTGCCAGCATCAAACTAGTTGGTTTTCAGACCTTCTACCCCGCCGAGAGAGCTTACACTTCAGCTAAATGAGCCACTGCTGTAGCAGAAGCTAAGACTATGACTTCATAAGTGCCCGCTGAGGCTTTTTATTCCAATGTGGACATTGACTTTTATTCCCCCCAAGAATTCGTATATGGTTTCTTTGTTTAAAACCTATTTTAAATGGTAAATAGACTCCACCTCGATAGCACTTCCATCACCTTACGCTTTCAAAGCACTTACACTGGATTTCACAGTCACCCATTCACACACCAATGGCGGCAGAGCTGCCATGCAAGGTACTAACATTTCAAGGAACTGGGGGTTCAGTGTCTTTCTCAAAGACTGGGAATAGATCTGCTTACCGCTGTATTGGAGGAATGGCCACTCTGCCAACTGAGCCACAACCACCCATTAGTTTAATTATGTAAATGCCTTTATCTTCAGTGGTTTGCATTTGCTTGCTTGCGATGCTTGGGAAAGGTCTCCCCAAACCTAGAATTAGTACTAGAAGAACAATTCTCATCAAGGTGACGATACCAACTTCACAATGTTTGAGGAAAAAAGTTTATCTTTGGGAAGGACACCCGATGACTTGCTGCTAGTCACAGGATACTCAGAGTTCTATTGCTCTGAATGGTAGAGCAGCATCTTTGATGAGCACAAGATGATGATGCAAACATCCTGACAAACTTTTTAATTGCTCCATTATCTCTGACTCTGACAGCTCTTGGAACACAGCCCCTGGCAAATCTTTCAATTTACAACTGTCTCTCTCTTGTGTGAACTTTAGATTTAGAGTTTTGGCTTGAAGGTTAGAGACTGAAAAGTGAAAATCACTTTACATTGAGAAACTGAAGAAGGAGTCCTATCAGGCATTTCTGGCTTGTGGGGCTCCAGATGCAACTGACAAGTACCGGCAGACCAAGCGGCATGCGGCTTCAATGGTTGCCGAGGCAAAATCTTGAGCATGGGAGGAGTTCGAGGAGACCATGTAGAACAACTTCCAGTGGGCTTTGAGGAGATTCTGGTCTACCATCTGGCGGTTCAGGAGGGGGGAGCAGTGCTTTATCAACACTGTGTACAGTGGGGGCGGGGCGCTGCTGACCTCAACTCAAGATGTTGTAGATCGGTGGCAGGACTACTTCCGAGACCTCCTCAATCCTGTTGAAGCCTAAGTTTTATGTATAGAATTTCCAGGCTCAGCCAGGGTGTCGAGGGGATCCAGTTTGGTGGCAACAGGATCGAGTCTCTTCTTTTTGCAGATGATGTGGTTCTGTTGGCTTCATCAGGCCATGGTCTTCAGCTCTCCCTGGAGTGGTTTACAGCTGAGTGTTAAGCGGCCGGGATGAGGATCGGCACCTCCTCATCTGAGACCATGGTGCTCAACTGGAAATGGGTGGAGTGCCCATCCAGGTCGGGGAAGAGGTGCTGCCCAAGGTGGGGGATTTCAAGTATTTCGAGTATACTTGTTAAAAAATGAGGGAAAGATGGAGGGGCAACAGGCGGATCGGTGCAGCATCTGTTGTTTGTACTGGTCTGCTGTAGTGAAGAGGGGGCTGAGCCAGAAAGTGAAGCTCTGAATTTACTCGTTGATCTAGGTTCCTATCCTCAGCTATGGTCACGAACTGTGGGTAGTGAATAAAAGAATGAGGTTGTGGATACAAGTGGCTGAAATGACTTTTCTCAGCTGGGTGGCTCCTTTAGAGATAGGGTGCGAAATTTGGTCATCTGGGAGGTGCAGCTCCGCATAGAGAGGAGTCAGATGAAGTGGCAAGGGCATCTGGTCAGGATGCCTCCTGGACACCTCACAGGGGAAATATTCTGGGCATGTCCATCTGGGAGGAGGCCATGGGGAAGACCCAGGACATGCTGGAGAGATTATGTCTCTAGGATGGCCTGGGAACGGCTCGGGGTCCCCCCTGAGGAGCTGGACCATGTAGCCGGGGAAAGGGAGGTCTGAGTATCACTGCTCCAGCTACTGCTAAGCGCTGGAAGATGGATGGATGGACATTTTATCGGAAACTGAAACCATAAGCGTTCTGTTCTTCAATATCCAGTCACTGAATGTATGATTTTGTTCAAATTGAGGTAAGTATTTTTAAATGAAAATACACTTGTTTTATTGGGAAACACAAGTATTTGCCAACATGTTAAAAACAACAATCAGTACATTACTTCCTAACACCATCAATGTACTGTGTAACTGTGTACAACACATACTCCCTAAATTATGTTTTAATCAGTTCCACAGCTGTAAATTTATTTTAGACTTTAAACACTAGCCCTTAGAGGAACTTGATAATGCCCTAATGGAAAGCACAGGCTGCTCTAGTTTGGAGAGGGTTAATGAGCAGACTGTCCTCCCTGCAGACTCCAAGAGGGATGTTGTTCAGTCATCGGCTGGTCTCAGCCAAGACTCCAGAGACCCCCTGCTCAAGACTGTTTCGTCTTCAGGAGACCGGGATGGCTACAGCATGGCCTACATAATGAAAAGAGGACAGACAGGTCTATATATACACAAGAAAGTATGGTGGATATTTTGGGCTGCGATGCAAATATAAGCCCTAAATGGATAACTGAAAACTGATACAAAGAATTATTTCACCGCGGTAGTATGGATAATCCGTGCAAAATTCAAACTTGAACTTGATAAGATGAAAATGACCAGAAGCAGGATTTTTGAAATCCTGCCCTTTCAGTTTCATTCAATTGTTTATACTTGTACCATTGTGGCATTTGGCATTTCTGAGATGAATTTAAATTAGAGGGCACAGCTACTGACTAGTGAATGGCAGGTATTAAGGAGAGTTTAAAAAATTAAGCTAAAACTGGTCCATAACTCAGTTAAGCCCCCAGATGGTGTACCTTTGTTCCCCCTAATGACACCCCGATTAACACAACTGTCCCCCTGAAACTAGTTTTCGTTATCAAAATAACGAGCCATTGCAACCAAGCACCCAACTCTGGCAGTTATATACGGGAAACTCCCCACAGTCCATCAGAAGCTAAAAAGCCTTTTGGATGAGAGTTGAAATGTCTTCAAGGGAGGAAATTCAAGTCCAGTTGCCACAAAAAGATTTTAACTGTGGTGGTTTGACTGTTGCTATGGGGTTTCCCTGTGCTTTCCTTGGCAGGGGCTGGGTGTGGCTGAAAAGCAGATTGTGGCACACCTGTTTCTGATCATTGTTTGCACCTGTATTTAGACTAACGAGACAGGCCAAATTGTTGCCATTGAACAATAGACAGGCTCGCCTGCTCCGAAACTTTCAGGAACCCTGAGTAGGAAGATCCTTTGTGCACCCTTCTGGATGAAATGTTCCTTGGAGCCCCAGCCCTGGAGCCTCCTGCACCCCCAGGCTGCAGCCTGGTCCACCCCCTCATATACCTTCAAAATTAAATCACACTCCGTTCCAACTCCCTGTTTTTCCCCTGTCTGCTTTTGGGTCCAGATCAACACATCCCTAACAGTATGATTAGGCCAGCATGGACCCAGCAGTTTCTGACACCCTCCGCCGTGCCCTCAACTTCCAGGGAGCTCAGATGGAGAGCCATGAACACATGCTTCGCCGAGGTTCAGGGCACACATCCGGAGCTGACCTCCTCTTTCCAGGCTCCCCCCCTTCCACTGAGGCCGAACAGCTGGGAGGAAGCCAGAGGTATCCCCCCTGCCCTGAGGAGGGCCCAAGGTTCCCCCCACCCAAGACCTTTTCTGGGGATTTGGGTTCCAGCTGCCGTATTTTGCTGCTGTGTGCTCTGATGTTTGATGACCAACCCCTGAGATATCCTCCTGAGCATTCCTACGTTGCCTATATGATTCATTTGCTAAGAGGGCGGGCAGCTCAGTGGGCCACTGCTCTGTGAGGGTAGGACTTTGGGAGCCTTGGGTCCTACAGGCCTTTACTTTGAGCTTCACAAGGTGTTCAACCACCCAGTTTGGGGGCAGGAAGCAGCCAAGAGGCTGCTGTCTTCATGCCAGGGATCCTTCTCAGTAGCCTCCTTCACTGTCAAGTTTCAGATCTTGGCAGCAGAGAGTGGGTGGGATGAGCGATCCCTCTCAGGAGTATTTGCCAAGGGGCTCAGCGATGAGATGAGGGACAAGCTGGCCAACTGGGATGAACCTCACACTATTGAGGGGTTGATAGCGATAGCCATCAGGATTGATAATGGTTGAAGGAGATAAAGGGATAGGCTGGTAAAGTGCTACTGCCTCCCCCCTTCTGACCACCAGCACCCCATCCACTGTCACCCCCGAGCTCTCCCTCCAACCTCAGGAGGCCTGGCGGAGTACCCTCTGTTGCCAAAGAGGAATCCTTGGAGGTGGGGTAAAGACCGTTTGACCCTGGAGGAATGACAGGGAACTCAACTTTTGCCTTAACTGTCATCGTCACTGACACCTCATCGCCTCATGTGACGGGTCCCTCCGGGAGTATGAGTGCACAGGTAAGTCAATCCATACAACCTATACTTGACCATCCATATTTGTTCCTGGGTCATGTCCTTTGCTGTCACAGGGAGGATGATATTTCCCTTCATTTATTAGAGCAATGCCTCAAGAATAGGCTGATTTTTACTTTGGACTTCCTTATTTGGGATTGAGGTGGTAACTGCAGTGTTAGTGCTTAAGGAGATGGATTTCTTTTCCAGGTGGAGCAAGCCAGCTTCCTCAATAGCTTCAGGACCAGCTCTTATAGGCCCTATAAAGCACAGCCAGACATGTACTGTAAGTGTTGATGCACTGCTTGCTTGCCCTACCATCTGGTTGACCTCAGAACAAATGGGGATGGTGGTGTTAAATGACCAGGATGTCCCAGGTGGATGCCCGTCATGGCCTGGCAGTCAGAGGGGGCTCTCGCTTATGTCATTGAGGATCTGTGCCTTTATGTGTTTCCCTACTGGTGATCTACTCGTCCTCCAATAGGTCTCGGCCAAGAAACTGGAAACCGAAAACCCACTGGGCCAGTTTTGTGTTGAGGGGAAAAAAAACATAGTTTTAGACTAAATCAGTAATCTAATTTCTTGAAGGAAGATTGGAGCTAGTATAGGTCTAGATGAGAACTTCAATTAAACCTGACTAGAGTCAGGTTAAAGGCTGTTTGTTTCATGGTGCATGGTGGACGTGAATAACCCTGACCATATAAATGACGCTGAAAAACCACCATGAACAGAAAGCAGTAGCTCAGAGATCAGAGTAACCTGCTGAAAGAATTTGACTTTAGAGAGATCGAGACTGTTTCGACATGTACGGAGACAATGAATTGACATTTCATTTACTTCAGATTAAGCTTTCATGGGGTTCACGGAGGGTAACCCCTTTGCCTCTTTCCTTACAAGTACTTTGCACCATGATGTCATCGACCTATAGAACCTTCCATTGTGAAACCGCATACCAATTATGTGTCATACTAAGGAATCAACTGTGTACAAAATACTGTTCAAAGTCTGTAAAGCAATATGCGAGCTGTTGATCGAACCCTGGACAAAGTACAGTTGTATGAATATGGGAAATTTCCTGGAGTAACTGGCTATATCCATGGATGACATTCACATTGTGTCCAACAGAAGATGCTGAGCTGTATAAGAATCGTAATGACTGGTTTTCAATAAATGTACAAGGTGTGTGCACTCATTGTGTAGTCCTTGCCATTGGATTAACTTAAACCTGTTCTATTCATGGATTTATTTATGCTCTTGGCATGAATCCTGCACATTTTGTTACTTGTCTGGATTTGAGTGACATGCTAAAATGTTTTTCCATTGAAGTTCAACTGGTCCAACTGGACATGCAACAGTTTAACTGACCTGACACCGGCAACTTAGGCCTATATTACCGTCCAAAAACAGCTGTTGCAAGATGTTTATGCTCGCCTCTTATCTGCTGTCCACCATTTATTTATTATGTCTGACATGAAATTTTAATGAAGCTGTTAAACCCTTTCTTTTGAGTTTAAGCTTGACAAAAAAGACTTTAAACCTATTCCAGATGTTAGTTTTTTTTTTTTTTTTGAATTTTCAGTTTTCACTCTTAAATAAGATAAAATTTGTAACAGGTATGACTTTTAGGACCGCACAACAGAATACACAACAACACAGAATATTTTCACAAAGTCTTATTCATTGTAAAGTGTAAAGGAGCAGGCAACAGGCATAGCTGAAACAGTAAGTTACCAAGCGGCAACTGACAGATGAAGCAGGTGACTTGGGGATGAACAAAGTCATGCTAATCAGGCAGAAGAAAACGAGAACATTTCACATTGCAAGGCACGCCACTGCTGCCCCTGATAATGATTACTCCCTGTTTCAGACAGGGTGAGTCTGGGACTGGTGTCTTTATCCTGGTCTTGATTGCTGGTAATCAGGTTCAGGTTTGTGTAATCAGGTGAGTGATAGCAAGTGTGGAGTGAGTAAAGTGGGCATAGAGCAATGGAAAAATACCGAGTCCAGGTTAGTGAATCTGCAGACTGTGACTTGAAAATTATTATTTTTTTTTTTAATTTGTGAATTTGTATTTTAACGTGAAGAATTTTTTTGCATCAATTTATTTCATTTAGTCTCAGGATTTAGTTTGCCGAAGTGATGTTGTTGCCCAATTTCTTTAAGTGGATTAATCTATATTTCATAGCAAAGTATTTGTCACCTTGATCCACCTATCCCTGGAGGAGACAAGACACAGCATAGCTTTAGCAAGGGAAAAAGGTAGTATAAACAAGATATAACTAATAACTTTCAAAAAACAGAATTAACCATGACCTGGATGACTGAGAACCTCCATAGACAAGAAATACCCTCCACAAAAAAAAAACAGCAGTGCAATAAAGATACATATTCTCTGTTTATAACACGCCTGTTAGCCAAAGTTGCTGGAATATTTAATTATCCAGGAAATTGTAATCATATTAGAAAAGCCTTCCCAAATCCTCTTACTTTTCAGGTCTATCACTTTTTCTATCTGAAATTTGTTATTTACCACTTTTATTATCTGAAAGAAGATTGCAGCTAATCTGTTCTTGCAAGTCAATGGCAGATTGCAGCATTATCTGCTGTGTGTGGCAGCCTCCATTGACTGCTGCCAGTGAAGCTGGCATTCATTATCAGGCAGGTAATAACACAGAGCACTGGGTCTAACTCAACCGGCAATGGGCTCATTAATATAAACAGGACCCTAAACCTAAACTCAATTTACTTGAAAGCCTCTTTGGAGACAGCGGTTCACTGAGGAGTCTTTTACTCTCTCTCGCTTTCTGCCCCCCCCCCCCCCCCCATATGGGTAAATGTGTGCATGCATGCATGTGTGTGAGTGCGTCATATGTGCAATTGAGTGCATGTCAAAAGGTATTAATCATTGCCTTCCCCACACAACACACAAACACATCACATTGGGTGTGTACGTGCGTGTGTGTGTGTGGGCAAGACTCCAATTAGATAGCTGATCAGTAGTGTATATTTAAGTAATCAAACTTGCCTTTCCTCTCTCCACCCCCACTGAAATCTTTGCCATTAATGAGTCCAATTAGAAAATGCAAATATTTGGTTCTCACCAGCATTTCTGATTTATCATACAGCTCAGATGAAAACAAACATTTGCTGTTTGTGTACATGCACATTGTGTGTAGGTTTTCTCTCATATTTATGAAGGCATGTCAACCCCCAGGCCTTCCTATTGAGTGAAACAGGAATATGGAGACAGGAATCTGAAAACATTGAAAAGAGGAAAATGAACATTGCAATATCCCTCCCTACATATGCAAATATGTATACACACACACACAAACATCATTTTGTATCTGTCATTGATTTAGGTGTGTAACTATAATGGATACCACTCCACCACCAGATCAGATTAATGACAACCCAAAATTGCAAAAGGCACCTCGAAGAGGAGAAGGAAGAAGAAATAGATTAAAGAAGTCATGCATAGTAAAAGATGCTTTGAGCTGTAAACTAAAAAGAATGACTGGAATTTAGCACGATGGCTCTGTGAGAATATTGACTTGTCTTTCTAAATTTGGAAAAATAAATCATCTCATGGGTTTAGTGCCATATTCTACTACATGTTTAAAATGAGCTCATAGCTTGTGTAATGACTGCATGAAGCCAGTCACATTGGACTTAGCTATGTCTGCCTTCTACAAATGAACAATTTTAATTGTCCACTTTGTTGTTTTGTAGTGAGCAGTCTCTGCTCTAGTCAGTTTGTGATCCCTCCCCTTTTCAAATACAAGTTATACCTTACTTTAATGTAGATAATCTTGCACTGAATCTTGTTTTTGCACTGAAACTGGAAAAGGTTTCAGTGCAAATCAAACAGTATTATTGTCAAAGGTGTGTATTATTCCTTTTCATGAATATTATCCTCAAGATAGGATTAATGAGAATTGGTATCCTGTGACAAGCCACAAATGTCTGTATATATTCACTACCCAGTGACAGTTTAAGGAATTGAAAACATTGTTTGTGTCTCTTTTGAAACTTAAAATTCTGGGAATACATTTTAATACAGGGATATCTGGTGGATCCCTCAATTGTGCTTTTTTAAATTTTTTTTTGAATTTAACATCTACTTTATCATGCTGAAGGATTCATACATGTTATGCTCACATATAATCTTACTTTCATCTGCATTCTTTCTTTGGTATTTCTTTTATATTAATGTGGCAAGCTGGGGTTTAGCAAAGCAACAATCAGAGTCAAGGATAAATCGCTCTTTAGAAAATGGCTTTTATTTAACAGACGATGAACAGTAGAAACCTGGGGGAGTCGGTCTCAGCGCCAACAGTTAGCCTGAGGGTGCAGTCCCCTATTATGGCAACTAACGGCGCAGGTTAGTGTCCCACATTGAACACAACATTTTACAATCATTCAACCATGGAGTTCTTTAACATAGAACCAAGAGAAGCTCCCAACAATCATCATCATCATTCACAAAGAGTTCTGGGGCTCTGCTGGCCAGTCCCCGCCTCATGCTACACTATTATTGTTTTTGGCCATCCAAATAATGTAAAGAGTCATTCCAGCACCAGAAAAGCTGTATTTATTGGCTGTATTAGCTAACTTCACAGTAGACAATATCTGATGTTATGATAGAAAGCCAGTGAAATTACACATTGAGTTCTCAATGTCCTTCTGGCAGTAAGTGACTCAGGAGCAGATGTGTCAACATTGGAGGTTGCAATGCAAAGAGAGACTTGGCGAGTTCATTGAGAGAACACATGTCTGTTCTTTTTAATCTGATTGTACTAAATCTAAGGCTGATCACTTAACAAATGGCAGAGAATGTAGCTATTACAGGTTTTGGTTAGATGACCCTTTAGCAGATAAGATCCTGTAAAATGGGAGCAAGGAACAAAATAGGTGGTGAGTGCTTCAGTTAATTGCCGCTTTGCTCGGGAAGATGAGGAGGTAACCCAATACTGTCTGCAATGAGAGTTTTTCTTTGAAAACAAGAACTGTATCTGACCTAAATAACTGTAACTGTTCTCCTCTTTTGCTCAGGTTTACACCCAAATACTTAGCTTTAAGGATAAACAGTCTTTATGCTGATCACAATATTCCTCTCTCAAGAATTGACTGTTTACTGTTCTGAGGCTTTTGTAGGTTTCTTTCATTCTACAGTCCAACTTCTTTGCTTAGCCTACTGGAGAAACTTCATCTGTGGTCAGGCCAAATATCAGTTCCACGGTCAGATATGGCTGACGACCATACATTTAATGGAATTCTCAATTCTGAATCAATTATAAGCATGAATGACTTGCGGTAAGTGTTCTCTCCATCTGTCCTTATCCTTTCCCCTCAGGGTCCTGAGCGTTTGAAGCAAGGTATGGTTAAATCTCTATGCCGGAATCCCCTGAGGACGGTAAAGGGTGGTCCTTGAATGACCCACTCCTCGAATATGTCGTACATTCTTGAAGAGTTCATTCTCTAATTCTCTGCCTTGGTCATGATGTAATTTTCAAGGGATGGCAAACCATAGAATGAAGTCAGTTTTCCTTCTACAGTCCTGTCAGGCTTCTTCCACATATCATGGGCTTCTACAAACTTACTAAAATAGTCTACAACTAGCAAGATGCTTTACACCCAAAGCCTATTTTGTGAACTTCCACGTGAAAGTAATCAATAGACTTCTGGGTTTGCACCAGTGCCAATGCTCCTGTAGTGTATGAGTGATGTATGAGCTACTTTTCTTCTTGATGCAGGGACCCTCTCTCATCACATATTCCTCAATATTCTTCTTCTATGGCCAATAAAACTTGTCTTTATTCAGTCTCTGAATCTTTTTGACTCCCATGTGACCACTATCATTGATATCATATTGATGGTACTGGTGACATGTCTTCTTTGGCTGGTCCTTTGCACAGCATTTCATTTTTTCAAGTGAAGCTCCCCCTGATTCATGTTGGAGTTTCATTGCAAGACCACTAACTCGCGTTTCCTATTGTTAAGGTCCTCATGGGATATAATAGGAAACAGCTCCGCTGAATGAGAGGTTAACAAGGGGTTCAGGGCAACAGCATAAGCAACATCTCATTCGATTAGGCGGCTCTGCTGTCTTCTCTACAGATCACAATGCCGTCTTAAAACATCAGAGATGCATGTCTAGCCTCATCTGTCAGCCTTCCCATCACCACTGCAAACAAAGGCAAACAAGAAGGGGCTCAGAGCTGACCCCCGATGTCCAACCTCCATCTTAAACTTTTCTGTCACACCTACAGCACACCTCACCATAGTCTCACAGCCTGCATATGTATCTCACAAAGTCTAACATACTTCTCTGCTATCCCAGACTTCCTCATACAGTACCATAGTTCCTTTCTCGGCACCCTGTCGTACGCTTTTTCTTGGTCTACAAAGGCGCAATGCAACTCCCACTTACCTCCTTTATACTTCTCTATCAGCATTCTTAAAGCAAATACTGCATCTATAATACCCTTTTTTTAAGCATTAAGGTATGCTATTGCTCACAAGTTCCAACATCTCATAACATCTGATGATTATCCTTTACTCACCGCCTGTTGACTCATGCCTGTTTTATGCAAGGAAGGGCATCCGGCGTAACTTGTGCCAAAAACAAATATGCAAAATCAACCTATGATTTTCATACCAGTTTGGTGGAGACCCGGTTTAATAACGACCACCATTGGTGCCGATTACCTACAGGATACCAGCAGAAATTGGGCTACTGTCGGTCAAAGAAGGAGCAAATGAAGTGTGTTCATAAGCAGAGAGAGAAGAGAAAAGGCAAGAAGGTGGGACTGAGAGTAGGGGCTTTGCATATTGTGACGATAAAAGGCAAAGTTAGAGTTGGTGGACATGATGCAGAGAAGGAATGTAGATATACTGTGTGTCCAAGAGACTAGGTGGAAAGGTAGCAAGGCGAGAAGCTAAGGTGCAGGTTTTAAGTTGTACTACAATGGTACTGATAGGAAGAGAAATTGAGTGGGAGTTATTTTGAAGAAGGTGTTTGTTACAAATTTTCTGGAGGTGAAAAGAGAGTCAGATAAACGGATCAGTCTGAAGCTAGAAATTGAAAGTGTGATGTCAGTGTTGACTACGGCCCACGGATGAAATGGGAGTTACAGAAGTGAAAATTCTGGAGTGATTTAGATAAAGTGATGCAGAATATTCAGTGACTGGAAAGTAGTGGTATGTGGGATTGTAGCCAGATAGCATGGGATGGTGGTTTGTAGGGTGTATCTGGTGACAATGAAGATGAAGAGGGCAAAGTCAGAGCAGAGGATAATGTGGTGGAATCTAAAAAGGGACGAGTATTGTATGATTTTCAGGGAGGAGTTGTGCAAGGCTCTGGGTCATCAGGGAGGGCTTTCAGATAACTGGACAACTCCAGCTAATGTGATCAGGGTGACAGGTAGGAGAGTACTTGTGGTGGGGTCTGGAAGGAAATTAGCAGACTTGGTGTTGGAATGAGGACAGCAGGAGTAGATCTACACAGAGAGAGGTCAGCAAAGAAGAAATGGGATACTGAGAAGACTGAAGATAGCAGGCCAGAGTACACGGCAAGGCACTGGTGTGACAACTATTGAACCAGCATTTCATTTTCAAATTTCCCTTATGGTATATTCTCAAGCTTTTTAACATTTTACTGGGGGTACACTGGAAATTTCCCTGTTTTCTTTAAAAAAAAAAAACAAAAACAAATCATGAGAACAAAAGATCAGCTATGATGGCAAATATGATGTGACCTACTAAATTATAATCCATATTTAATATGTAACAAGTAATATCAACAGACCTCTGAACCACAGCAACCCTCTTTTTCAACCACTGATCAATGCAGGACCTAATGAAAACACAACTGCCTCTTTTCTAGATGGTGGGGAAACCTGAATTATTAGGAGAATAGATTTGCCATAAATGTAAAATACACTGATAACTGCTCAAATAGGAAAACACCTGAGACATATATCAATAAATAGTGAATATCAACAAACTGAGGTAATGTGGAAATTTGAAACACCAGGTTAGAAATGATCAATTTTAGTGCATTATGTTTCTCATTGCCATACAGGATCAATGTAGTGTTAATTTACTGGCTACAAAGGCAAGTGATCTTTCATGTCAAAGCACATGTCATCATAAATATGAAACACACATTCAAGAAAAGAGCAATTCTGGATTTATGATGGTAATTTTTCTTTCTATTTATGTGATATTTATGTATTCATGTATTTTTTTTTTATTTCAGCTTGCATTTACTGGAAATAAATCTGTTAGAAAATTGAAAACCAGATTTCATAGAAAAGGGGTCATGGTCCGCTGAAAAAGTGTTGTTCGGGGAAAAAGGAGGAATAATGTGTGAGAGGGATGAATAAGTACACCAATTGCCAGTACTTGTGTCACGGTGCTTCCATGCTATAGTCTCCATGCCAATTTTGACCATTTACTCTAATTTCCATGCACCTCCCGCAAGCGATCATTCTCTCAAAACCTCCAATTTGTTGTGTTTGGTCAAAAGACCCAAGTTGACCGGAAAACAAGTGGTTGACTGCACATAAGCTAAAGAAAATTTGCTCTGTTTCTTTTAGATATATTTTTTTTCTTGCCAGATGTTAGTTTCTTACCCTACCTCTTAAGGCCAAACCCACCCACCCCACTGAAGAAAACAACTTTTTTTCATTTGCTCAAACAATCAACTCACTATGTCAGTTATTTCCTGAAGTTTGTGACAGCAGCTGAGATACATCAAAAATTGACTATTTTTTCTAATCACATCACTTTACGTGAACTAAATCCAGAAAATTGGTATGCATGTCTGTGAGAAGTCTACAGGTTAACCATCCAAGGGAAGAAGAATGACTTGACTTACTTGGCTTTGGAACATCCCTGGGTACCTCAGGAGTGGCAGGAAGGCAGTGCTGGTTAGGTTCTCATTTAAGTTTTCATGCTTAGTTCGCTGCCACATCAGCCTGCTGCCATTTAAAAGGCAGTAAATAGATTAAAATAAGTATTTCGCATTAGAAAGTAGATGTTATGCTTTCATCAGAGTCAGCCCTTTGGGCCCTCAGCAGGAAAGTGTGAGTATCCTGCCTCGGAGTGGTTAGCACTGAATTATTAATAGTAGCTTTAACCATATGCAATTATGTTCCTGGTGGAATTTTGATTTGATGATGATTAGATGCAAACCTGTCCTTCCTCTCACCCCAAATCCCTTCTCACTAAACCTGAGCATCCTGGGCAGTATGTCAGCTTTTCCAATTTTAATCCTTCTAGATAAATCTTTAAAAAGCCACCTTTAAAAAGATATTCTTTTTAAAGGTGGTGCAGTTGTCAGTGCCTCGGCCTCACAGCACAAAAGACCCTGGTTCAGTTCCAACAAGGGGACCTTTTTGGGTGCCATTTGCATGGGTTTCCTCTGGGTTCTCCAGTTTCCTCGTACATTCCAAAAACATGCAGCAGGTTAATTAATTATTTAATTTGAAAAAAATGGGAAAATTGCCCCGAAAAAGTGAATGAATGTTGTCTGTCTACTGTATGTGGCCCTGCAATTGGCCGGCGACCAGTCCAGGTTGTATCCTGCCTCTCGCCCCATCACAGCTGAGATAGGCTTCGGCATCCCCCGTGAGCCTGGGTGCAGGATAAGTGGCAGAAGATGGATGGATGGATGGATGGATGGATGGGCTCGTGAGCTGTGTCGCTATACTGTAAAATGTTTATCATATTAACATGTTTTAAGCTTTTCTTTTTATTGAATTCAATTTAGAAAAAAGGTCTGTCCTTGATGTAACAAAAGGACAAATGTATCAATGTTGCTCTGATAACGATTACGCCCCATGAGGTTAATTTGCAGTATTCCTTTTATTGCAGTGGCTTAATACTGTTGAATGACATCAACCAGTGCTTATCTGAACACTTTAAAAAAAGAAAAACCCTGATCTGTGTTCCGGGTCAAATGATGTGAGCCTTTCTCTTATACAGTGTGATTGAAACTGAACCTCAGTCAGCAGACGGCTAGTACCATTTACCCTTTGATCTTTAAACCTACGCTTGCTGACTACTATCAAATAAAAACCAAAGGGATATTTTTTCAATTTTCGCGGTTTCAGGACTCCAGTTCTGTACCTCATCCACTTCTCAACTATCAATCCCCTCACCTCACTCCTTCTAGCTTCCCTCCCAGCTTTTCTTTGTCGCTCAGCAACCATCTGTAATTAATGAGCTTTTACAGTTTGATCTGATCAGCTTCAGGATTGGACACGTCTGATAAGCCAAATGGAATATACACACTGGCTTGCCCCTTCTCTGCTGTGCACTGCCTAGAAATATAATTACTTGAGAGTGAACTCTCAAACACACACATGCATGCACATGTACTTAAACACACACAAACCCACAGTGTAAGCCCAGGTTATTACCAGTCTTTTTCCTCTTCTCTGCACTAATTAGAAATGAACAGACAAGAGTCATTTGTTCGAATGTTGAATGCTCTGTGCACTTGTTGTCCTTATTTAGAGCCTCACAGACTTTAATTATTAAATCTAATTAATGATATAGGTTACCGATCACATGTGCATGGAAATAAAATGCCATGATACTCCTAATGAGCATATGACAGTGGCAGGAAAATGGAACAGCAATTCTTATCTGAATGGTCTTTGGCCATTCATAGATTTATACAATCTCTTCTTTACCAAATGGCAGTTGACACACACACACGCATCAATCTGCCTCTATGGCTGCATGCAACTACTGCCATAGACTGGAAGCTCCTTGAACCAACTTCATTACTAGCAAACTGACAAGCTCTGCATTCATGACCAAGTTAATTTTCTAGATGTGATAATGATCTGGGCGGCACGGTGGCGCAGTGGTTAGCACTTTGGCATGTTCTCCCAATGTTCCCCTGGGTTCCACGGTTTCCTCCCACATTCCAAAAACATGCAGCGGGTTAATTAACTAATTGGAAAAAAAAAATTGGAAAGTTGCCCAAAATGAGTGAGTGAGCAAAAGTTGTCTGTCTTTGTATGTGGCCCTGCGATTGACTGGCAACCAGTCCGGGGTGTACCCTGCCTCTCGGCCGATGACATCCCCCCGTGGCAGAAGATGGATGGGTGGTAATAATGATCTAAGAGCTATGGGAATTGTGTTAAACAGATATCTGTGAAGCCAGAATATAGTGGCTCCAAAGTGAAGAACCATGATGTAAAAAACTGAACATGTAAGGATATAACCAAAGACTATACTGGCACTCATTTGGAGAGGCAGCACAGTCAGGTTTATTGCTGTGACCATAGCAACAGACATAAGTGGAGACAGAGATGACATTTTTTATAGTGATGCACTGGATGTCCTTGTTAAGATGAGAGAGAAGGAGGCTGAGGGATAAAATGGAGCCAGTGAGGAATAGAGAGACAGCTGCAGATGTGTGAAACTTCTTTTTTAGTGAGGATTGAACAGTTTTCTTTCATTTCCTCTTAGCTGTTTGTTCTACATGCTGGTAGGGCTCTGTGACACATTCTTTATCAGTTTGTCATTTTATTTTTTTCTGCCATGTCAAAGTGTAGCTTTACAGACAGCTAATACTCCACACCGCCTGCTGGATGAGCACAACAACAGGAATGACTTGTGTTTCAAAAAACAAACAAACCATACGTTTATATGATTGTGAATTAATATGTCATGTAATTGCTATGGAATTTCCAAGAAGTTTCTAACATATAACTGATACATAAGATACAGTTGATGTAGCTTCTCTTTTTTGAGTTGCTCTTTGCTCTCAATGAGCAACGCTCCATTTAACTTCCCCTCCCACTGTTTATGTGCTCATCTCTTCCCTCTCCTGTGTGAGGGTGTCTGTATGTGTAGCTTGTATGTGTATAATCTGTGTGTTAGGGAGGGCTGAATAAGTCTGTCTTTGTCTGAGTATTAGCTTTAGAGAGGATGAATATATTAAATGATAAATGGTGGTGGTGAAAATGGCAGTGTGTGGATTGGGATTCACCCAGTGCCATACTCCCATCTTTCCATTACGGCCTCTCCTGCTGTGCAAGTACAGAAGTGCGCAATACTATTGAATATGAAACCCTTAAAGGTCTTTTCATCATCATCTGTTTTGCCACTTAATGTTAGTGATATTCAGTTATTCAAACAGTTTTCTCTCAAGCCCATCATTACAAAGATTTGGACCATTTTATTATATTCTTTATGCTATTCTACAAACCTTGATGCCCTTGTGAGTTTTTGCCTTTTTTTTTTTTCTTTCTGTTAATTTGTGACTTGTCCTTCTGGTGGGCAACTGCTCCTCATCGAGGTACTGACATTGCAGTATAACAAGCTGTTTTCCTGATAAAGCCCTGTATCAGTATGAACTCAAACTCTTTTTTTTAAAGACATCTCGGCACCAAGCAAACTCATTTTGATTTTCTTTCAAGGAACTTGGAAGAACTATCTCCATCTCCAGACTGACACTCAACAATATCCCCAATGACGAACCAGAGCCGATATTCGTAGAGTGACTTTACAGGAATTACTCTATTTTTTGATGCATAAGATTATAGATCAGGCCATATTCCTTAAATTTAATACTTTTTCTTCCGAGAAACAAATAGAAAGGATGAATAGTAGTTCAGTGAGAATGACGCTCTTCACTTCAATCTATCACCTCCTATCTCCAATGAAAACACACAGGACCCTGACACCAGACATGAGCCATAAATCTTGTCATTTCAACATGCAAACATAGTTTTTTTTCCTTCCTCCCCATGGCAAAACTCCAGTACATTGTTCTTGTCACACAATCATATAATTGATAGAAAAGGAAAATAATGTGAGATCAAATGTACATGAGAAAATTACGAGTGTGACACCAGAATACAGATTTTAATCAGTATTTGTTTTCGAGATAACATTTCTCCATGGTTAGTTCTAATTAAATTAACCTCAATGAAACTAATGTAATTTTGATTATAAAAAAATATTTTCTGTTTAAATATTGTTTGATGTAGGTTTGTCTGAGAGTCCCCAGTTGGAAAGGTTTTTCTTGACATTTTTAGAATTATTTTTTGGTCGTGGGAGCAGCTGTACAGTTAAGTATCAATCCAATATTACCAAGGCTTTACTTGGATGGACAGTATTTCTGAAAGCGAATACCAAAATAAGACATCAAATTATCTTTAAGTACCCAGTTCCCTGGCGCTGGATAGTTATAATTGCTGATTGATGGCAGCTCTTCCTTCAGGGGATTCACAGCGGGTGTGTTTGTGTGTTTACGAACTTAATATGAGATTGAATCAACTAAAACCTCCCTCTGAAATACAATTACTTACACATGAAACTCCAATGAAGTGCAACAATGATGCTTTAAATATCAAGCTGAAGAAACTACAAAAATCAGGGAACTTGTGCTCTGGACGGGGTAAACAAAACTATGATCTGAAGTATGATATGAAGTACAGTAATGTCCTTCATGCGGAGGAAATAACAATCCCATTTATTCATGTGTCAGATGCTCTCCAGCCTTTGCTTTAGTGATAACCTGCCTGAAAAGAGCGTAGCTGGTATTGGTAGATTTTAATACACAATGTCTGAGAGATTGCAGATTAAATCATTGAGAATTATTTAACTCTACTTTACTCCGAGGCAAAAAAGACAGAGTATTGTCTCTGATTGGCAGACTTTGGAGCGCTGAAGACAAACCACAAGTTAGTTCAGTTTTTCAGCGAATGTGTTTTTGAATATTTGTGGCGGTGGCGCAGTGGTTAGTCTTTCAGCCTTATAGCACGAAGAACCCTGTGTGGAGTTTGCACACAGTGTGGAGTTTGCATGTTCAAGGCATGGCTTTGGTTTCTTCTCACAGTTCAAAAACATGAAGCAAGTTATTGGAAAAAAATTGACCGAATGACGTCTTAGGCCACAGTTATTTGATCGACCGTGTGGTCGTGTTGTCGGACTTGCGGCCGCATGTCCTGGACACTTGGGTGAAGAGAGCGGCGGGGCTATCAACTGATCACCACTTGATGGTGAGCTGGCTCCGATGGTGGGGGAGGATGCCGGTTAGACCTGGGAGTCCCAAACGTAACGCGAGGGTCTGCAGGGAACATCTAGCAGAGTCCTCTGTCAGAAGGAGTTTCCCACCTCTGGCAGAACTAAACCACGTCCTGAGGGAGGAGGGGGACATTGAGTCTGAATGGGCCATGTTCTGTGTTTCCATTGTCGAGGCCGAAGATTGAAGCTGCAGCCATAAGGCGGTTGGTGACTGTCGGGGCGGACACTCTTGAACCTGCTGGTGGACCCCGGTGGTGAGGGTTACCGTCAAACTGAAGGAGGAGTCCTATTGGCCCTCTGGCTTGTGAGGCAACTGACAGGCCACGTGGCATGCGGTTTCAATGGTTGCAAAAAGGCAAAAACTCGGGCGTCGGAGGAGTTCGTGGAAACCATGGAGAACGACTTCTGGTGGGCGTTGAAGAGATTGTGGTCCATTATCCGGTGGCTCAGGAGGGGGGAGCAGAGATGTTGTAGATAGGTGGCAGAAATACTTCCAAGACCTCCCTAGCCCTGTTGAAATGCCTTCCAATAAGGAAGCAGAGCTGGGCGAATCTGGAGTGGAGACACCTATTTCCGGGGCTGAAGTTACTGAAGCAGTCAAAAATCTTTTCAGTAGTTCCTCAAGGCTCTTGATGGTGTAGGGCTGTCCTGGCTGACCCGCCTCTGCTGCATTGCATGGATGTCGGGGACAGTACCGCTGGATTGGCAGACTGGGGTGGGGATCCCCCTTTTTAAAAAGAGGGATTGGAGAGTGTGCTCCGACTATAGGGGCATTACACCCGTCAGCCTCCCTGGTAAGGCCTATTCAGCGGTGCTGGAGAAGAGGGGCTGCCGGGTCGTTGAACCTCAGATCCAGGAGGAGCAGTGTGGTTTTCATCCTGGTCGTGGAACAGTGGACCAGCTCTATAACTTGGGGAGGGTCCTCGAGGGGGCATTGCCCAACCAGTCTACATGTGTTTTGTGGATCTGGAGAAGGCATTCGACCATATCCCGAGCGAAAATCCTCTGGGGGATGCTCCGGGAGTATAGGGTACCAAACACCGGATTATGGGCTGTTTGGTCCCTGTATGATTGGTGTCTCTGACTTGTGACTGGATTCACAAGTCAGTGTAAATCAGACTGAATGAAAAGGGGCCCCACATAGACCTGCTGAAGGAAATTCAACTGAGATTGGCAGATTCAACTAGTTGCCATCTACATTACATTACATTGCATTTGGCAGACGCTTTTATCCAAAGCGACTTACAATAGAGGACATAGGGACTGCAAATACACTTGCAAATACACATCTACCTTGTTACCTCTTCTGAGTTTCTGATAATGATGGGGGCTCCATGCACAATACATTTCCAGTTCATAAATGTGATTACTACCTCATATTTCATTGGCTTTGAGCACAGTCCCACAGTCACCATCACAATTATCTCATGGTTTTCCATTCAATCAACAACTTCTCTGATTTACTGTATATTTGTAGTCCAATTTTCATTCAAACCTCACATTTGCTGACTGTATCATTTCATTATATATGATATAACACTGTTAACCAAGAAGCCATTTGTGATTAGAAATGAGTGATATTTAGGTCAGGGAAATCTTAAACCTACAGCTGCAGAAACATGATTCAACTACTGGTCAATTTTGTAAGATCCCCTTGATTTTACCATTTAAAATGAGCTTTTAAAGAAATCACTGATCCTCTAGCTACATGTTGATTTTTGAATAGTTGAAAGTGATTCCGTTTATACTTTAGAGCCTATACTTTGCAAAAGTCCATCTTAGAAAAAGGTGATGGTGCTTTGGAAGGTAAACTGAAGATAAAAAGACATTTGTTAAGGGAGAATGAGCCGATTCCGCTGTTAGATAGAATGTGGTAACTGTGAGATGAGAGGAGGCGGTAGAGGCAGCCAGCGTGAGGGAGCCAGGCAGGGAGGGGGGGCTAGGTTGCTGACTCGGAGCTCTATTGCGGTGAGCTTTGAGCTAGCGAGTCTCTGAGCATTTTGGCAATGAGTCTGTATGCTGCTGTGGTGCAGACCATAGCCTTGCTACGTATCCTCCCTCAACACTTCCACCGCTCAGGCAGCTTGCAGCTCTGCTGTGCTTCACCTGCAGTTCAGCTTCATTTGTAAGTGTCTCTGTGGCTGAGGATTTCCAGCATCAGCAAGGATTCTCCTTCCGGCCAAAGAAAATAGAAAGAGGGAGAGGGGAAGAATAAGAGAAAAGGAGGCATAAAGAGTGGAGGAAGAGTGACAGCAGGCCTACGGTGACCTTCCTTCGGCGTGTGGTGGCTAAGCAAAGGAAGTGGAACCTGGAAGGATCTATCAGGTGTGTGTCAGCATATAAAGGAATGGGAAAAAGTGAGTGTGAGTCTATGTTGAGCTTATCTTGCATTATTTCTAAGATGCCAGGAAAGAGGATCGAATATAGAATGTGTTACTTTTTGATACGATGTACAATTCTCGACAATATATAAGTTTTTGTTGTTCAAGTTAGGTAACTGCAGAGCTGGGGGGGGGGTTAGAGAGAAGCAGATAAACCAAAGAAAGAAAAAGATTTTCTCTGACATGATTCTGTTGAATTCTTCATCACTGAAGGCAGACATAGAAGGGGTGAAATGAAGAGAGGAAAATATAAATGACCAAAAACCAATGTGGATGTAGTGGGGGTTGCGGAGAATGAGGAAGAGAAGGAGACGTATGCAGTGCCAACCAGAGCTTAGCAAGGATGATAGACGTGATTGTCTGTGTTTTTTTTTATGGCTTGTCATTGGGTACTGAGAACATTGAGTATCAATCACATTGGGCCGGGCGCTGCCTCAATGCTCTCTGGAAGCATCTTTGTGTGTGACTGGTCATATGGAAGGTTGTCTGTCTGCAGGAGCTGAGTTAGGGTGTGTATTTTAAGGATAGACAAATAATGATTTCTGGTTGGACCCAAAGGGCAAAAGTCAGAATGCACCAGTCGCAACGCAAAGTTGACAGTATGCATTTGTTTGTTTGTTCTGCACATCCACCCTCAGATATGTCAAGATGAGCTCTGGATTGTCTTCTTTATACCATTTAAAGGGTGTCACATCTTACCATTAACGCTTGAATGAAATCAACAAGATGATTCAGTGAGCAGAGAAATTTACCAGGATCAAGATCCTTTTTTTCTGTAGAAAACACATCATTCTTGTTGAGGTGGCCTTGAGGAAAAAGGTATATTTTTAGTCTTCGTTACTCTGTATCTACCATACTGCTTTCAAATTACATTTAAAATGAAGGAATGCTTTGCTTAAGAGCACATCTGAGAAAGATTTTTAATATGTGATGCGCTGTGTCATTTTTTAGGCTGCCTGCCGTTCTGCCTACCATTGTGGTAAAAATTGTCATTTTAGACATTTACTAATCTTTATACTATCCTCCATGGAAGAATCGGAATGGGGACCGGGGGGGATGAATGAACAGTGAAATATGCCAAGCAATTAATCTGAAATGAATTGCGAAATGATGATGAAATCAACCTTGGGGATTACGTGGTTTTATTACAAGTCTATGCATCATGTATGCGTGTGCCATAGGTGCATGACAGAAAATATATACTATATACGTGTTTTTATATATGTGCCAGTGATTTTAGATTTTATTTATATACCTTATGGTTGGAATGTCATCCGGTCATGTCTCATTTTTATTTTCTTTTTTTCTTTTCCTGTCTCCAATCACATTATCAGATTCTGACCCACTGAGAAATAAGCTTGACTAATCCAACGTGGACCCTGCGTGACTCAGCAGCAAGCTTACACATGAGCAAGTGTCTCTTTCTGGCTTACACTTCTGGCCTTCTAGATTGTTTCAGTACACTATACTGACTGTGACTATTGGATATGGGTAATAGTAATATTACTTTGGTTTAAAATAACACCGGTGTGCTTTTTCATTCGGTCAGCCGTAATATCACTTTGTTTGTCGTAGTACATGTCCAGACTACAATAGTGCGGATGTGTGTACAAGTGTTATTCAGTGTTTATAACTTTCTGCCCACAAAAAAGAACACCATCTCTACGCCAAGAGGGAAAAAAATCCAATTACATTTCTTTTACCTTGTCTACCAACAATGAGACAAGGATTTAATACATTTGAATTGACTGTCTCCAACATCAAATGTACTGAAAATGGTAAGCCTTTACTATATTAATTTGGTATGCGGTATGATTGTTGGTTTGGGAAGAATGCATGCATAAATGAATGTGTGTCCGTGTGTGTTTGTACTTAAGGAGAAGTTTGTCATCCATGTTAGATTAAATGTTTTTGCTCAATAGATCCTGACACCGAATTCCATTATCTATAATGGTGTTTGCTATGGCTCTTGTATGAATTGTTTGGTTTTAAGTCACTTTGTGCGTGTGTATATGGGCATGCGTGTGTGTGTGTGAATGAGCAATATAAATGCACATATATCTTTACTGTGCTGTATGTATAAGTGCCAGTTATAAAAATGCACATATTTATTGTATTCGGTATGTCCCTCGTCCTTTTGTGTCCTTTTGGTTTAAAGAACCCTTGAAAAAGGTAAGTGAGGGACAAAGAGAATAAAATGAGGGGCTCTTTTTTTCCTCTTAGCCCTCTCTCAGGCACTGCTTTGCGCTATCATGGCTGTAATGAAGGCTCATTTATCTCCATCTTAACCCAATCTCATCATTTACAATGGGATTGCAGTTGCTCTGTACGAGGGTGATTGCGTTCATTGTTTAGAGAACGGACAAATACGCATCCTCATGCTTCATACAGTATATGGAGCATAAGGGTGGGGTATTTGAATGAAGGAAATGAAACAGTAGCTGTGCCTGTTGATGCACCTGGTGTACTTGATAAGTAAAATATTGAAATATGGGTTCACATTTGAACCAAACAACCATGTTTTGCCGTGTTTGGTCAGCTTTGTGGATGCAAACAGAACTGAGTCAATGAGCATAGATTACATTCAGAGGTCAGTTTAAGTAAGCACAAATTTGAGTTCTGTTGCCACCTCGTCACCCTGAAGCTAAGATGGAATGAGGGAGGAAAGAGGAAAGGACAGACAGGACGTG
Organism: Fistularia commersonii; assembly: GCF_037954325.1. Lineage (NCBI taxonomy): Eukaryota > Metazoa > Chordata > Actinopteri > Syngnathiformes > Fistulariidae > Fistularia > Fistularia commersonii. The sequence continues at coordinate 5,999,888 of NC_141299.1, read as the reverse complement.
CAGACACAACAAAGAAAAGCGGAACGTGTGTAGACAGATAAAGGCTGAGTAATGTCATAATAGGCCCCATGTCCTCCGGGCCTGATTAAGAGCCTCTCTGAGCACTCCTAGACACTATGCTGCGATAGGCCAAGGTCATGACAAATCTTAGAGCAGCGCCAAGAATTGATGCTTAACTCCATCAGGAAACAGCAGAATCTAATTTGGCCAATGGGTTTCCTTTCCACTTCAGATGAAGAGGACCATTCTCCAGGCCCTCGGGGCATCTGTGGAAGTGCTTGTGTGTGTACATGTCTCCTGGCTTGCAGTTTGGCCAGAGGAGTGTGTGTCCGCATTCGTGAATTAATTTTAGTTTTTTTTCCGAATCTCGCTGTGGTTATTTGTCACTATATCTACTACTGCCTGTTGACAATAAATACTTTTAGTGGTGTGAATGTGGCTTTCCTTAATATAAAGCAGTGCCATACTATGTCAGCGTATGGTTAAGGGATGCTTTGTAAGTGATTGACAGGATATAATATTAGTTGGGGAATTGCATGAGTGTAATAACTCTGTGGCATTTGCCTCCAGAGAATCACTCCAGGGTAATCACATCTGATTCAATTGTGACTCAACACAATCACTTCTGGGCAACCACTGCCCGAAACCATGATCCTTTTCATTTCATTATTTTATGAATGTCCCATACTGGGATGTGTGAACTGCGGCTTCTCAGATATCTACTGAAGGTATGTTTTATCTTCTGTGTTCCACATCAATTATATATATATATATATATATATATACACACACATATATATATGTATATGTATATGTATATATGTATGTATATGGGAATATATATATATACATACATATATATGTTTATATATGTATATGTATATATATATGTATATGTATGTATATGGGAATATATATATATATATATATATACACATATATACACACACACACACACACACACACATATATATATATATATATATATTTATTTCTCTGTTGCTCCACTTGTCTTTCCATCCATTTAGAACATAGTAACAAGGACACTTATTCAGAAATATGCGCAGTGCTTTTTTCTTGAAAAAAATGGGATTCACTTTTTAGTTTTTCCATTTCTGTATTTGTGATTGGAAACCCTGAATGGTTTGAGAAAGGGTGAGGCATTCAGCATACCAAACTCTGAACCAGTCTTGTGTTCCAATCTACTGTCAGTTTCACTGGGACTCTTTCATACAAGCTTTGGTGTTTGTGGTGATACAGGATTTGATTGGCAGTCTTCTGGAATAACTGTAGGTTTTTCTGACATGGACATTGGGCCATCCCATCAAGAATTTCACTGAATTTTCCTATTTGAATTGATATTATATCCATTGATTTAAAATACATCAATGCGCCCTGAAAGTATGAGCATATAATGAACACATTTTTCGTAGGGATTATTATTATTCTTTATTATCATTATTTCAGCTCAGTTCCAAATAGATAATGGATTATTATCAAACCCCATAACCCATTGCTTTACATCAGTAAAGTAACCCAACAACATGGTGTCAGTTGTGGTTGGCATTATGATTATTGTCATTACTGTTATTGTTAGTTATTATTGTTAATATTACGATTATACAATTATTCGTTTCGTTGGTAAGGACACCTAATGTCCAATCTGGAAAGATGCAGCCTTTTTTTTGAGCCCCCCATCAATGTGGCACAGAAAACCTATACCTGGCTGTGGCCTAATGCAGGCGTTTTATACGTAGTAGATTATCTGCTTTTGATAGCATGCATTTATGTCTTGCATTAAAATGTGTTATTCTCAAATGTGGCCAGATACAAATTTGTTTTTTATGTCCAGCACACATGAAGAACAAGAAACTCGAGTGTATATTAAAACTGGTGGGAGCCCATATTGCTGCAGCGGTGGAGAGATGGTGTCAGCCTATGAAGAATGAAATCAGTGAAAGGAATGGACCAGGGTAACAATATGGCTGAGCTGGTGGATCAATAATATACTCTGTGACCCATAACATATTAATAAGAGGGAATACATTATTACTGTTAAAAGATGTCACCTGGAAAGTGCCCCACCTACCTTGACCCCCCCCCCCCCAAAAAAAAAAAACAAACAAAAAAAAAACATACAGTGCTTGGGAATTTTCAACTGTGCAAAGGTGAGGTACAGAACATTGCATCTGGGCACTATGCCAGAGAGTAGCCTCCTCTTCTGCTCCTCTCCCTTCCAACCTCCCTCTGTGTCCATTTCATTTCCTGTCGTAATATCCTGATTAAAGTGGTCACCTTTTGCCTGTTGTGGTTAATGAGTAGCAGGTGTCTTAGCATGGCTCGCTCAGCCGCTGCTGAGACCCACGGGCCGACTCGCTTCAGAGCTGTTTCTTTAACAGCCCGGTTGAAAAGGAATAGAGTTTAATTGTACTACAGTTGTACTATTTTTGATGATAGTGACTGTGAAGAAAATGAATAAAGATTCAAAGTCCTTTAGAACTATTAGAAAAATAAAAAAAAAAGACTGATTCAAAACTAAAACCCAGGTGATACAGCATGAAATATTCAGTGAAAGCTATCAGTTATCTATCCTCGATGGCAGTTTTCTCTTATTGTGCTGCAGCTTTGTTTCTTTTTTTGGATCAGAATAGTGTCCTTGTGTTATGTGGCTTGATGGATAGATAGGGCAGCCCCTTTAAACAGATGCATTTTACATTTTAGACTTTGTTTGCTGATAGAAAAGTTAATATTCATAATAGGTGAGGTAAGGGAAGTCCCAAGGCAAAATGTTTTTTTTTTTTTTTTCCCAATGGTCCAATTTTTCTTTGAAATAAGCTTTTTTATAACTGTTGAGAAAGCCACTTTGCTGTAAGGTTTTGATACACTGTACGTCTGTGTCTCTGGGATTTAAGTGCAACAGATCTTAAGCTGGAGGCAGATGTCATTCCTCACTCACAGCAACCATAAAGGCTAGTGACACACAGCGTCCACAGGCTGCATCATAACTGTTGACATAATTTACAAGGTCCAAACGAATCCATGATGCACAACTATTTAGCAACGTTCTGCTGTCTGCTGCTCCTCTCAACTTCTCCTGTCACTACTCATGCCTATTGTATGATCTATATGCAACATTCAATAAAACCGATTAATTATCAAAGTTCTGAAAAATCACAAGAATCACAGTAACAATTATTTCATCAAAATAATGTGGACAAAATAATTACTGCTTGGTTTGGAGACTCACTTTTTGAGTTGGAAATACATTTTGTTGTGGATATTAATATTTTGTATTATTATTATTTCTGTAATAATATGGTCAATACCTTATTTGAATACATTACTGCTCTCTGGTTGATGTTTTTCAGTGCAGTGCTTGTTATATTTGCCAGAGGGGCTGCACTGTATGCATCTTATCTGTAATGTGGCAGCTTTTATTGGCCTCAGTAATTCCACATATTATATATATGGTGCAGTGCTTAGCACTCATGCCTTGCAGCAAAAAGTTTCACAGTCTGATTTCTGTGGCTGATTTGAGCATTCTGTGTGGAGTTTGCATTTTTTTCTCTGTGGCTCCTTGGATTCTCTCTGTCTTCTGCAACTGTCTTCCACAGACCCAAAAAATGCAATACATTCATTGACCATGGTTGTGAATGACTGAGTAAATGGTTGTACCTGTATGTGTGCAAGATAATTGTGTGACCCTGTGTGCAGGATAAGTAGCATAGTGGATGAATGAGAGATTAATATTAGCTGTTAAACTTTTACACACATGCACTCACGCACGCACGCACTCACACACGCACGCACGCACACACACGCACATTTTTAATAGCAGTTGTGTGTGCACCTGTTTGTGACTTGCATTTTACATCAAATCTTTGTATTAATTATACCTTATATTTCTTAGTTATATTTCCTTATTTTTTTGTATATTTCCAGTTATAATGCCAAGTAAATATTGGAAAATTTGATGCAAGTTTAAATGAGAGGGAATGTTCGCTGTGCATTCATGTCATATCACCATTTTCTCTAAACAAAGAATACATGTACAGTATGCGTATGAGAATTAACAGTGAAATTAAATGCTTGTACCTCTCGACTAATGACTTTTATCATCCTTAAAGGGTGCAATACCTCTCATATCTAACTTGTTGGATTGATGCAATGTTTTTTTGTGGATTGCATGTTGGCATATTCTACTATGGATGGCTGTCTTTTCGGACACATTATACAGTAAAACATAAATAGTGGGTCACTGAATTTTTTGACCTGCAATCTTGTAGTCCTATAGGAATTTTGGTGTTTCGATACTGTAACCTCAACTGTTTGCAAATGTAAATAGTGCATATATATCACTAAAGTTCCTCAGGGGTTGATAAACAGAGTGACTGCATTTTGTGTTCAGTGTAACATGATATGTTTATCTAAGAGTCACAGCTGAGCTTGAAATGGGACAAAAGAGGGAGAAAATGGAAAGCAGAATGGAAAGGTAGGCAAGAAGAATAAGACAACGCTAAAGCCAAGAATCTGGCTCGGCTCTTGTAAGTCTGACAAGCACAGTAGTTTCCTAAGCAGTGGACACTGTTCTGAGAGAAAACGGTGCAATGAGAACTCAGGAAACTAAAGACATTTTACAGTTTTATTACTGATGCTAGAAGACCAGGGTCATGCCTTCCTTGTCTTTTTGTTGTTTGTTGCATTCTGTGGTTTGAAGCGGGCAAGCCAGATGAGTTGTCACGTCACAGGGTAGCGACGGTGAGGGATGTATGCATTATTTCTCTATGAAAGGTGCATTTTTCTCTTGTCAGCAAGCATGGTTATGTCAGCTTTTGCTCAGGCCCCCAATCACCATCTTTCCCCTCACATTTAACTTTCTCTCTTCGCTTTTCTCCCTTCCTATCTGCTTCTGTACAGAGGACACGGGGTATTATTGAGGGTATTATTTTTCTTCGACAGTTTTTTTTTCTGCTATGCAGTGATACTGAAGGTCCCATTCTTCTCCTGTGTCCAAGCTGCTTGACCTAAATCAAAAACATTTTTCTACAGCTGCAAACAATGCCTGAGCTGTTTTCAACAGCTCTGCCTTTCCCCTCTCCTACACACAGGCACAAATACACAAACCATACCCACACTTCCTCTTCTGTTCCTTCCTGAGGCAGTGGTTCTCTCTTGAACACTGACATCAGGTAGCCTCCCTCTAGCAGTGCACCCCTCTGGGAGGGATTTGCATCTGATTTGCATGTAATTACAGTTTTAATACAGCCAACTGTGCTCCATCCTGAGGTAAAATAATGAAGGGGAAGAGGAAAGGTGACAGTGGCTTGAGAGAATTGACCTGCTGGTGACTGTATTTGATGCCAAGGAAATATAATTTTGTGTCCCCCCTCTTGTGACCAAGAGATCTTTAATTACCTGAATTCTTGAACAATAGCACTACCTTTATTGTGGGCCAAAGTGAATCAAAAACATCTCATATAAAGATGCTGGGAAACTACAGCCAGCAATCAATTATCTTCAATGATATTATTGAACCCATGTGAGTATTTACCCACATGTCAGGGCTGGAAGGATTGCTAGTGACAAAAAATATTGCAACCAATACACTTGCTTCTAGTAAGCAATGATATGTGAGAGAGCTGCTCAGTAATATTGTGTCTGTGTTGCAACCGGACTTGAATTTCTTCACTTGAAGACATTTCACCCCTCACCCCGCCGGGCCAAGAACATCCCATCAACTGCTGAAGGCAGCAAGACAGAGGTGGAACACCTTAGGAAAGCCCTGAGATCCTGCTCCAAGATAGGAGGAAGACAATAACAAACAAAGGGGCATTGTCATACCATATGACAATGTCGGAAAAACTCTGGAGAGTGCTCTACAAACACCGTATACCGGTACATTTCAAACCCCCCAACACCCTGAGATAAAAGCTAGTGCACCCCAAGGACAAAACACCCATGCAGAAGATCGAGAATGTGGTGTATGCTGTCACTTGCACTGAGGATTGTGATGTTTACATTTGAGAGACCAAGCGAGCTCTGCACAAACGGATGGCCTGGCACAGGAGAGTCACCGCTTCAGAACAGGACTCTGCAGTCCACCTACACCTGAAGGACAAGGGCCTTTCATGACAACAATTTCCGCATTCTGGGGAGCCAGAGGAGACAGATGGTTCGAGAGAGGAGTCAAAGAAGCCATCTTTGTCAAAACAGAAAAACCATCTCTGACCAGAGGAGGAGGCCTCAGACACAGCATGTCACATATGTCACATCAATACCACAACGGATTTGCACGCACGAACCAGGCCACTCTGTACCCTCCGAACAACCAGGAAGGATTCACCTCCAGAACCAGGCCTTGGTAACCTCCACATGAGCCTCAGTTCATGTGATCCAACAGGTTTCACTCCTTTCTTTAGCTTTACCTTTTCACATTCCAATTTAGGTAATCACACAAAAGTGCTTTTTAAACACTGCTCACAACTGGTGCAATTTATGCCGATAAGGTACCGGCCGTTCTACCTGCCGAGGGAATTCATGGTCATACTGCTACTGTTTACATCCCTCCGAGCCTGAGCAACACCACCAGGATGGAGGCTCTGAATGAGGTCCACCAGCACATCGGTGAGCAGCTGACAGCCCACCCAGGCACCTTCCTCATCTTGGCTGGGGAGTTTAATCATGCTGACCCAAAGAATATGTTTCCCAACATACTCCAGCACATTAACTTTGCCACTCGGGGAAATAACACTCTAGACCACGTCTTCACCACCCAGAAAGGAGATTACAACCCCCCTCCCCCACCTTGGTACCTCCGTTCACATCTCTGTCATGCTAATGCCAGCATACAGACCACTGGTCAAAGTCACCAGACCAGTTTGGAAAGGATCCGTGGAGGCTCTCCAAGACTGGAGAGGCACACCGCATTAAAAAGTGCAATATCAATTAACCGTTATTTTTTTCATACATAAGCCGTACCGCGTTGTAAGATGCATGATGAAACATACATATTGTGGCAATATTATAATTGGGGTGTGGCAAAGTAACACACGGAGTCAAGGATAATTTTCTCTGAGGAGTATGCTCTCTAAGCGTTGGTTTTAATTTAACAATCAACGAACAGGGGGAACCCAGGGGCGGTCTCTCTCAGCGCTAACACAGTTTGTAACGTTGCATCCCCCGTTACGGCAACTAATGGTGCAGGTTAGTGACACACATCAAACACAACATTGTACAGCTATTTAAAAATAGAGTTATCTAACACAGAACCATGAAAAGCTCCCAACAGTCGTCACCATCATCACCCGCGAAGGATTCTAGGGTTCCGCCGGCCAGTCTCCCTTCCACATGCTACAACAAACAAAACAGTTAGTTCAGTTGAACTTTATTCATCTTGCTTTGTTCCCTCGGAAACTCTGTTTGGTTTTCTTTACTTGGCGCAGTTCATCTGCTTGCTTCCTCCACTTTTGTAGCATTGACTTGTCTATGATGAATTCTGTCGCGGCTGCTCTCTTCTCATGACCTACTGTGAGACTGATAGCCTTGAGTTTGAATTCCACTTCATAAGCATGTTTCCAAACAGGTGCCATATTTGGGGGTCTTTTTACAGACAAACGTACAGTAACATGTTGACGCGCAGTATGTACCGGTATTACAAAAAGTGGCAGAGGCAAGCGTACTATGTACTGTTCTCCGATTGGAACGATGTTGTATTCATCACTACATAACTAGTTATCTAACGTTGTCTGACGTTTAATCAAGCGTCTGACAATTAATCAAGCGGAGCGGTAATGATCACTGAGTATGTCCCACATAGTATGTCCAATATAGTAAATATTATATTTTATTAAGTTGCAAGAGAAGTAAGTGATGTCAACCTATTTAAGCTTTTGATGGTTTGTTCATGTTTTAGTTGAGTTTCTCAGCTACAACAAATACACCAATGATGAATCATCAAATAAAGGAAAATCAGCAAACAACAAAAAAATCTGTGACAATAACAGACATTTTATAGCCAACAATCGTGACTTCTGACTTTTTTTTGACTTCTGGCTGCTCAGATGTCATCCCAAACACTGTAGCGTAGCTCTTTTTGTGAAGCCATGCCACTTTTATGTTTCTACACGGATTAGACAGTTTTCCCCAAATGACTTTTAACATCAGTACCAAATATGATAGTTTCCCTTTGGACCCTCAACTCAGGAAAGGTTTTTTTTTTCACTAAAAACTCCTTCAGCAGTGATTTCCTCAGAGGGTCCCACTCTCAAAACAAACTGGCATGCAATTGTTGAGTTTTGTACACTATGACAATCTAAAAACATAATGTGATACATTTGAAGTAATATCAGCATGCAATAGGCCAACATGATATACTGCAATGATCAACCAGTCTTATGAACTCCTTGTGAAAAAGACTAGTCAAGATTGATGGGTTTACAATATTTACTCTATTACAGAGATCTTTGCACTCACTGGTGAGACATCTGAGAGACACTTAGTTTGCCAAGAGGCTAATGGAGGGTCTGATTTAGTTTTAAAATGAGCTTCAAAATTTGGTGAGACAGGAGCCGGATGAAAGTCACAAGAGGAATATTGGGTTTCTTTTTCAACGAAGGTGAAAGATGTAGTGCTTGTAGACTTGGTTCTGTAAAAAAATAAGCACTAAACATCTAAGTGGATGGAAAATAATCAGTTTTAAAAATGTACTCATCTTTTTACAATTCAAGAGCAGGGAGCTCATTAACGCATGTTCAAAGAGGAAAAAAGATGGGGCTGAAGAGGGGAAAAAAAAAGTAGAAGAAGAACCTAGTTGATCACCATTCTCCGGGCAGCGTAGTGCGCCATCTATATGTAATACCTATATTACTACATTTTATTTGCCCTATTTTCATAGGGGTTACATAGAGGATGACAAAGTAGTTTAACCACTAATCTAATCGAAGACTTTTTTACATAAAAAGATTGAAGACTAGCTGTTGAAAGAGTGTTCAGATGAGAGGATTGGGATAGAAACTGATTCGCACCCATTACCACATAGAGTGTACTGCTATTGATTTGATGAGAGATATTGGCAAATCTGACCTGGATAGTTCACACTAAAAGTTCATGATGGATTATCCCCTAATTATTGAATTTCCTTCTTAAAGGCCAGAGTTTCCTCTGAGAACCATGATGTATGCTTTTAACATTGAGACCTGAGAAAAGGGATGCACACTGAATCATAAGGGTTATGGTTGCTCCTAATACACTCAACTGACTGCGTCATAGTTACTAAAGGAGCCAGGACCTCAGTCAGCAGCCCAGTTAATGTAACTAAGGTAGCGAGCCAATATGATGAGTGGAGAATAAAACATTGCTGACTGTGCAAAGACTATTGAGCGATGGTTTAAATTTTAACAGAGAATGGTTTGGCACCACATTTGACACTCAAGCAAAGTTCAAGGCAGACACCACTTCTCCCCAGAAGAGGATCAAATCCAAGGGGTGATAGCTGAGGTGAGTAGCATTATATAATAATAATATAATATAAGTATTGCTGGCACATGCAAATTCAAGGATATACCAGTTGTTCCATGGATATGCAGCAGAGAGTAGCAACTAGCTGTCATCTTAGTCTTATTAGAAGTGGAGATACTAATCAAATTGTAAGGACTACTATATTGGGGTCATAACTTCATAAATAAATGGCAGTGGCAGAAAACAATCAGTCTCAGTATTAAATACTGTTCCTCACGAGATCCCTGACTGGTCTCACTACATAAACAGCTGAACTTAAAACTAAAAAGGTGGTCCTCTTGTAAGCAGTATCCTGCTGGCCCTGTCTATTTTACCAGATAAAACTGAGGCGCTAATTCCTGAAGGATAGAGACAATCAGCTCAATTTTCTCTGTAAATTCCAAGACAGTTATATACTATATAGATTCCTTGCTGTTGTGATTACCTATTGTACATGGGGAGGGGGGCTCGGACAATTTAAAGATACCAACTCATCTTTTTGCTTTTTTCAAAATTTTGATTCCAACTGGAATTTTTATGTGTCGAGTTTGAATGTTCTCCCTGTTTCCACATGTTTTTTTTTCTCCCCATGTTCTTCAATGTCCACTCAAAATTCAAAAATATGAATTAGGTCAATTGACAATTCTAATTTTTCCAATGCTGTATGTAGTAGCTGTAACTCTGTTTATTTTCATTGTGTAGCGGACTATGTCAGTTGGTGACCCGTCCTCAAACTGGACACAGTCCTTTTCTCAACGTGTTCATGAGGGACACCCTGGTGGAGTCCAGCCCTGACTAATAGCAGATCTGATTTAGTCTTCTTTGAGGACTTAATGAAAGAAATGGACTGTTTCTCATGTCGCTACTATTTATTATGGCATATTTGCACTAAAAATGTAAATTCATAAACCTGCATGTTGCAGTCCATGTATTTGTCCACATAATAGTTGCATATATTTGATTTATGCAACCATTTTCATTCTCTGTCTATGTAATATCTGCCCAGCCACAAGATCTTGGAAGGAGGAGGGTATTCAATTAAGACTTCTACCCCCGTATGAGCTCCATTTTCCTGCTACACGCTTTGTTATTGTGTGTGTGTGTGTATGGGTGTGAATTATTAGGAAACCTTTCTAATTTCACACTTGTTAAGTTTCCATGTAAAAAGGCAACATTTTAGAAAGGAGCCTGCAGGTTTGGTGAATGTCATTAGTAGCTGAGTGTGTATGTGAGGTTACTCTTTCTTGTGTTTGTATGTTGGTGGCCGGTTAGTGATATGAAGGAGGCAGGGGCAAGATTCGCATATCTGAAGAGTATTTTTCTCCTTACACCAAATATTTAATGACAAATAAACCTCACTGTACAGTTAGTTTCAAACGACTGACCAAATTAGGCCATTATCTGTTTCCTGTTGTTTTGAGGCCTTCCTGGGGAGACTCTAATATGACTTACTTTCATGATGATGATGTTAATTTCTTGTCTGTTTATTCTGTCTTTCTCTCCGCATGACTGACTTTCTTCTTCTACATCTACACACACACACATCCAAATTTATGTATTGTTGTTGGGGCTGGTGCTGATAGGACCAGAGATGGCATTTAGCTAAAGAGCAGAGAGGCTGTTAGCTTCACCATTCATCTAATCAATCTCACTAATGAAACCACTGTCTTCTCTACAGCCTCTCTCTTCCCCCTCTTTTCTCACCCTGCCCTCGACCCCTCATCACTTGCTCTGCTTTCGCACTTTTATTCTTTATTCTATTCCCTTTACTTCATTGCTACCCTTTCTCATCTGGTTTCCTTCCTTCCTCCCTACCTTGCAATCTCCCTTTGTGGAGCTGTCCTAGATACACCAGTGGCACAATCGTTCCCAGAGAGGCTGCTTGTTCTGGTGTTTGCTCCTTCCTTCCATTTCAGCACCGCGGATGTCTACTCCCCTATCCCACTAGAATCAATGGTGAACTGACCCAGTTAGGGTGAAAATGGGTTTTTCAGCATCCTTGAGGAGCATATATATGTCGAGTGGTGCATATCTTGGTATGCACTTTATCTTTTGTAAATCTTAATCTATGTGTGAATGCTAATACACTGTGAAAACAACAACTCGAGCAAGGAATAAATGTTACGATAAAATACAAGCTCTGAATTAGTTGATTTATTAAGCTTGGGCTTGACACAATAACCAAAGTTTTGCAATTATTCTAAACAAAATATTGTCTTTCTCGTGAACACCTCTGCAATGTAATTTGTCACTACCTCTGTTGGATTATGTCTGCGTGTTATTCTGATCTTTATGGTCAAATTGGTCAATCTTGGCAGCTTGGACCAGCCCCGGGGCAGAACCAGGGCCTTGAGTAACATGATAGGATTGTGGAGAAAAACAATATTCAAGCTATGACCTCCTTAGGTTGAAACAATACATTGCTGGTCTGTGCAACAGTTTAATACATGTAAGCTTGCAATAAATGTTTGACAAATACTGGCAAAAAGAATAGAGTGTGGGGAGATATCCGTGTATGTGGCATATTTAACACAGACCACAAATTTAAATGTCATGGAGCTGCTGTTCTGCAATTTTTCCTGTTTAAGGAGAAGATCATACAAAAAAGAATTGACCAGTGCTTTGATAGACTTTGATTATGGTAAGCACTGCAAAATAAGTCACCATGTTCAATTTATGACATTCTGTGAACAAGAGTACATAAACTTACAAAAGGCATATTTTCATTGAACATATACAGAGGGTAATTATTATCTTGTACTTCTTTCATGTTAAACGCACTAAGTGTTTTATTCTTTACCTAATACCCCAAGTGAAGTCTTGGCCAAAAGTTTGTGTGATACAACATTATCAGGATTAATACAAGGTTACTCGTGTCTCTAGTAGAATGAGCTAATATAGCTGTATCGCTTCACTTTTCTGATTATTGATTTTAAAGTTCATTGTTTCCTGAATGGTTGACAATTCAATTGCTCAGTGAACACAATAGATGCACCCTGGTGTGTGGTAAACTTATATTTGCTTTTTTTTCTGTTTCTTTGTTTCTAGAACAGCCGTCTGAGTTTTGTGTAATCACAATGATGTATATGAACAAACAGCACAGAAAAAGATTTATTTTTCGAAAGCAGTATCAGCACCCACCTCAAAAATCACTTCAGTAGAGCCCTAGATCTGTGAAAATGAAAAGAAAAGCATCGATTAGAAAAAAGATGCTCGAATATGAAATTGGGACAATCAAGTCAGAAGGAGGGACAGATGAGGGAAGTGTGTGTGTGTGTGTGTGTGTGTGTGTGTGTGTGTGTGTGTGTGTGTGTGTGTGTGTGTGTGTGTGTGTGTGTGTGTGTGTGTGTAATTAGCTTGCATAAACATTCACAGCGCTGAATGCTGATCAGGGACAATAAAAACTCCATTAAAGATTTATTCCAGAAAGGGAGACGAGGGGAGGGCCAGATGAAAGAGAGAGGAAGACAGCGAGTAGAGAGAAAGGGGGATGAGAGAGCACTCAGGTTTGTGTCACAGAGTGGATTATGCCAAAGACACCTCTCCACCCTTCAGACACATTCACAGACGGATGCTCAGACTCTGCATTTTAATAGCACTGTCACCTCCAGCCATAATACCAGACAATGGCTTTTTGAGCAGAGAGTCATCTTCAGGAGTGTCTTTCGAGCTTTTTGACAGGCACAAGCGAGAGCTAACTGGCTAGCTCACCACAATTATAGATCCCATCTGCGTAGTCAGAGCTACGGCAAATCTTAGCAAAACGAGCCAGAGGTCTAGCTTGTCAAAATGTCACCTGAACTGGGCTGCGCTCCAGGCGAGACATGCAGGCGCTTTTTAGTTAATATCTACAATATGATCAGACAGAGAAGGGGGGGGGGGGGGGGGGGGGGGGGCGGGGAGGAAAGTGAAATGACATCGGTAAAATGTAATCTTATTCACCTCCCCCCTAAATGAAGTGTGCTGTCAAAGATTTATTTCAGAGCTTCAACCCAAGGCCCCCCCCGTTCGAGACCCTACTTTTGCTCTGTTTGAGATGATTGAGTTCAGAATCGACGTTGATGAAATTTGAACTGGTTCTTTCCAATTCAGTACTGACTGGGTGAACAACACACAAATTATAAGATGTTGATTTCGGGGGGGCAATGATATAAACGCTTGACAAGTGGGAAATTGAAAATGGAACTAAATTAGTTGAGGAAATGAAAAGAAAAGACAATGGGAATGTTAGGTCAGGGAGAACTGCAGGAAAATCTCAGTTTCTTGGAGTAAGAGAAAAATGGATGAAAATGGAAACTGTTGTTTGTAAGATTAGAAGGACGGCAGGGGCCTGGCTTTTACAGCAGTGGAACACTACGCTAAAATGATCAAACTGTCAAATTGATATTCTCTTAAGGAAGAAGGAAAGGGGGCTGCCGGGTTTATACAGTGTGTGAATGTCTAAATGTGTATGGGGGAGAGAGAGGGACGAGAGAGAATGAAACAATGCATGCCAATGGGATTATCAGTATGTTTGAGTACACTGTGACAAGGATAATTATGTTTGATTACTAAAGACCCTAGTGAGGGTTATCTGTGCTTTGGTATTTTCCTGATCCTTGGTGGTGAGCTGCCATCACCCACTGTGTTTTCCTGATAGCCCTGTATTTTCTTTCTTCTTCAGAACCTGTTAGCGTAATACATAATTCATGCAAAGTTTGGATTGGCCTGCATGATTGATGGAAGATATTTTTCAGACACCAAGGCTGCTCCATTCCACTGCATAGCTGCTGAGAATTGGATCAGTCGTGTAAAAATGAACAACAATTAAATAATTCTCTTTACAATGTTTACAAAGTGCTTTGTGAGACCCAGTGAGCACACGGTAGTCGGTTTAACAGAGAAGTAAAAAAAAAATACTGGTTTATATTAGTATTAAGAGAGTAGGATCTATATGGTTACATACTTGGCTTGTGAAGGGTTGGCATGAGGTTTGATATAATCAGAAGCAACATAAAATCTGAACATTTTGAAAATCCTTTCAAGGAGGTTTCATGTTCTGTAGGAAACACAGTATCAAGCTGTAATCAAGCAGTCAATGCCATATTAGAGGATTCCCAACTGAAACCCTTATGATCCAACTAAAGAGTTGGACCAAATACCAAAAGCAAGACATGGAAAAATATGTGACATCACACATCAAAAAAGCGTGATTGCTGTGTTATCCTGCAAGTGCACTGTATATCATTAACACCTAATGGTGAATGCAACACTCTGCGGAGAAAAATCAAGGTGTAGATAAGGGTTCCATTATGTTGCAAGTTAATTTAAGTATTCACTCAGTCTCTGGAGTAACTAAGAAGCAAGCAATGTATTACCCAAAGCTCTCATTTTTCACAGCAAAGATAAAACAGCTAAAAACTGTGTTTATTGTAAAACACCCCCATTAATACCTCAGAATGACCCGAGGCTCTTTGAAACATTGTAGATAACAAAGTGTCTGGAATGGACAGACTCTCTGGTAAATAACAATTCTGGCTTCCATTAGATTCAGCGCTATAGGGATGGAAAAACATTGTACTTCTGAAAACTGGACGAGGACCCAACTTGGGTGCTCTCTCCCCACTACACAATATAAGTATTAAAATAATCTCCAAAGAATGGGTATGTCAGCGAGGCATTAGACTTTCAACCTTACATTGTAATAACCAAACAAGCTTTATCAAAGAATGTCTTTTCCAGGATGGAATCCAGTCAATTTTCCACCACAACAAAGAGAAGAAAATTTCAAGTTAATTGGATGCATAAAAACATTTGACAAGGTTTTGTGAACTTCTGTCTCGGGGGCCTGTTAATTCATAAGAAAATTAAGTTCATAATAAGTAAATTCATAAGAAAATTAAATAAAAAATGCACACACACACACACACACACACACACACACACAGACACACACACACGGACAAGCACGCATATTGTCAGTTATCTGTGTTTGCCATCACTTTGTTTGGACTGGTGTCTTTATGTTGCCACTGGGACCATGGATCACATCTTGGTGTTGCTGCGTGTAATCATTTGGACCCAGAGATGGTTCCCTTTTTTGTCAGACACACTCAGTAAGACACTACTCACACATGTGCATGCATACACAAAACAACATCAGATGTCTGGCTCTTTCACACATCATTCATTGTTTTTCTTAATTGGCCCCTATTGCTTCTCTACAGCACGTCAGTTTGTCCGCCAGTTTCTGTTTTAACTTGCCCTAGTGCCCCATTAGTGCACACTGAAGTGCAAACATTCACGCTTGCAAAGACAATTATTCATATGTCACTGTTGTTGTCTCACAAAGTTCAGACTTCTTATAAGAATCTACAGCACTCAAGGAAAGATAGACGGGGACATAGATTTTAAGGCACAAAGTTATGGGCCCAAAAGAATTGTATCACATTTCTGACCATTTTTTAAAAAAAATTTGTATTTCACACAATTTATCTTTACATTTTGCAGTTATGTTTTCATGATTTGAGAAAGCAAATTGATGTGTTGCTGCACTTTAAATTATGAATTTTAACTCTAAATCTAACATTATACCTACAGTACAAAGTCTTGCTTGTTCTTGCATACCTGGTCCAAGTAGGTAACATTCACTTTTGTTTTCAATAATTACATACATTTGTAATGATCTACCAGCCCTTAAGTCGCTAACATCAGGCAGTTACTGAGACAATCTCAAACTATTGAACTCTCCATGGTGCTGAATTTCACTGTCTGTGTGATGCTCTTGATATAATTGAATTGAGGAGAGCAACAATCTCCATGCTATTTAAATCATGAAGGCTCTCTCAAGACTGCAGTTGTCTGCGACCAACAACATTCTCTGTTGGATGTCTTCAGAGCGTCTCTTAGCCGCCCCCTCCGATGTGTATTCATAGACCTCAGATCAGACCTACAGTTCAATACAAACTGAGCCGCCTTTAGCTTATACATGAGGCATGGTCCTGCTAGGGCACCTTATCATAAGGACTTCCTGGTGTTCTTCCCCTTTGGCCAGTTGTATATGCTTCCCATAATCCTGCAGAATATCAGGCTCCTTTACCAAAACACTTGATATACACTTTTGAAATTCTAACACTCTAACACGCTTCTCTACTAAGCCTTGTTTTCCCATTGTCAGATTGAAACACAAAAGTTTTCCTACAGGATTATCTTAAAATGTTTTCCCATTTCCTGCCATTTGTGAGATATCTTTTTGTTTACTGGTTGAAAAGATGCTTTTTTCACAGACAGTGTTGGATCTCATTTGTGAGGGGGTGAGTGTAAAAAAGGGGTGCTATCAGGCTGATTTAAGCTTTTCAAATGAGATTTCATCATCATCTACTGATTGAAGTGAAGTCTAATGAAATGATGGGAGCATTCGACTGCTGCCAACCCCTCCATCAACTTCCAGCCTTCCATTTTTCCTCTCCCTTTTCTTTTGTGGGTTGGGTTGGAAAGATAAATATGTAGCCCTGACAGCTGTTTGCCAGTGGCTGTCTGCATTAACTATGAAAGCCTCTTGTATGTATGAGTTTTATCTTACTTATTAGTTTATCTCCATGACTATCTGGTTTCATAGCTTTACTCTTTCTCTCTATCACCCGTCCCATATTAATCTAGCCGCTCCCTGTTCGCCGCTCTATCTGACTAAAGCTCACAGATAGTCCAAAGGCCATAGATAAGGCTAACACGCGCTTGTCTCCCTTCACTCTCTTTGAATTGATGTCAGTTGTTCTGCAAAAAAATCTGACTCAAACCCCATGTGACATTTGTTAATTTTCAATTAACCCCAAATGCACACCGGATTTTACTGAGTATTTCAACAGCCTGTTTATAGGTTTTAAAGGAATGAGGTCTAGCTGCACCAGGGCAAATTATGTGTGTGAATGAGAGGGACCCAAGTGAAACAATGTGGCTACAGGGAGCAAAGATAAAGGTGGAGGATTCGAAGTACCTCGGGCCAACAGTGCAGAGCAACAGAGAGTGTAGAAAAGAGGTGAATAGATGTGTACAAGCAGGATAGAACTGGTGGAGAAAAGTGCCAGGGTTGTTGTATGATAAAAGAGGAATACCAAGAATAAAAAGTAAGGTGTACAAGAAGGTGGTGAGACCAACAATGGTGCCTGGTTTTAGGACAGTGGTGTTGAGGAAAAGACAGGAAGCAAAGTTGGAGGTAGCAGAGATGAGGGTGTTGAGGATCCCTTTGGGAGTGAAGAGGATGGATATAATCAAGAATGAGTCCATCAGAGGGGCAGAAACATGTTAGAAGTTTTGGAGATAGAGGTGAAATGGTTTGGTCATGCTCAGAGGTAGTGGATATTTGGGTTGAAGGATGCTAAGGTCAAGCCTGCCAGGCAGGAGGCCTAGAGAAAGACCAGAGAAGGGATTTATTGATGGTTTGAAAGAGAAGATGAAGATAGTTGGTATGAGATAAGAAAATGCAGAGGATAGGGTTTGATGGAAGCAGGTGATTTGCTTTGGAGATCCCTGAAGGGAGCAGCTGTATTAAAGAGGAGACAAAGAAGAAAATCTGCAGCAGCATGTTTATATGTATATATGAATGAGGGCTGGAATGGACACAACATTTTCTGACCTTAGTGTTGCATATCCTGTGTAAATGCAACTTGACTGCACAAGAATGTCACAAATGTTGCGGGAATGGCACTGCTGCTCTGTTCCTGTCAGCTGTCATATTCATAGTCTTTTTATATCTGAAAGTCAAGTACCTCATCCATGACCCCAGAATATTCAATTGCTGCTGAAGTTAATAATCGTATTTCAACGTCATTTTAACAACTATTTCCAGATGTGGGGGCAACACGGCAGCACAGTGGTGCTTCTCCCTCAGAGCAAGAAGGTCCCTTATTCAGTCCCAACAGGGGCCTTTCTGTGATGAGTTTGCATGCAAGCTGTGTCTGTGTGGGTTTCCTCTGGTTTCTAAGGTTTCCTTCTGAAGCCCAAAAGATGCATCAGAGACACTCACTTGCCCCAATGTGTGAACAAGAGAGTGAATGGTGGCTTGCCTTCATATGTAGCCCTGTGATCAACTGGTAACCAGTCCAGGGTCAACCCTTTCACTTGCCCAATGACAGCTAGTGACAGCTGATGGTCTCCAGCTCCCCAACGACCCTGCGGGACAAGCAGTAAAGATAATGAATGAATTAATGAATGAATGAATTTCATACAGAATTATTGGGATATCAAAGCTGTACCCTATAATCAATGCTAATACAGCCTCAGGCCAGTGTCTCCCTGAGCTGGTCCCAAGCCCGGATAATTGAAGAGGGATGTATCCGACATCAGGAAGGGCATCCGGCGTAAAACTTGTGCCAAAGCCAAATACACAAATCAAACCGAAGAATCTCATAGTGGATCAGTCGAGGCCACAATAACCACCATTGGTTCCAATAACCTATAGGGTACCAGTGGACATTGGGCTACTGTGGGTCAAAGAAGGAGAAGATGAGGTGTTTTTGGAATTAGAAAGAGAAGAGGATGGGTAAGAATCTGGGACTGAGAGTCAGGACATTGAATATCGGGACTATGACAGGAAAAGGTGGAGTTGGTTGACATGATGCAGAGAAAGAAGGTGGATTTACTTTGTGTGAAAGATAGTAGGACTAGAAGCTCAGGAGCAGGTTTTAATTTGCACTATAATGGTCCTGACAAGAAGAGAATTGTTGTAGTTATGGCGTTATCTTGAAGGAGGAGTTTTTTAGGAATTTTCTGGAGGTGAAAAGAATGTCAGATAGACTTATGGGTCTGAAATTGAAAATTGAAGGTGTAGTGCCCAGTGTTCGTGGCTATGACCCGCAGGTGGGATGTGAGTTAGAGGAAAAGTTCTGGAATGAATTAGATGAAGTGATGCAGGTGGTGATACAGTTATGCAAGTGATGCAGGTTATTATATTAAGAAAATTACCAGACACAAAATGGCAAAAAATGTCCTGATTGATCATATAGTAGGAACCTCTGGGGCGCTAAAGCGTCCAACAAACGCTTGTGACGGACCCATTTCCGAAAGAATCCCGAAACAGGTGTTTTAATGAAATAACATGATGGACACTCAAGTAATCTTAATTTGAATCTCCTGATGCTGGTACTGAAGCCACCCATGCCCACTTTTTACATTTCCCATTTTCTCTTTTGGAGCTGAGAGAATCAGCGTAGACATTTTTAGAAAAATTACTCTTGTATGTGCGCCAGTATTTTGGAATAATGAATGGTCTTTTTAATACATCTCTTCCCTTGTAAATGACTAATTGATGCTGAGGTTCTGGCATGCCCTGGTATTGTGGCTGGGGTATTAAACAGTATTTGGTCACATTAGACTTCCAGTTTTGTATAGCTAGAGGGCTTGTTCTGATTGATCTTTCTGCAGTGGCAGTCCTAAATCCAATATTACCTTTGTACTGTGATCCAGCAGTAGAGTTTTTTACTCTTTGAGAAAAAGCCCAAACATGGTCTATGGTCTCAGTACAAAATCATTGAATATTGAACAAATAAAGAAATAATGATGGGTACATGAGGAAACGGAGCAGGAAGAGAATGAGACAAAGCTGTGGGGGTTGGGCCATGGTCTTGCATTTTGAGCTTTGGGGCAGGCTTATATTTAATGGCTGGACTGGGGCTAAATGAGCTGAATTAATGGGGTCTGCTCTGAACACTTACATTCCTGCTAAACATACATTAATGTGCGTGTACGTGTGGGTGCGCACATACATGTATGTGTGTTGTTATTAATTGGGTCATCTGTCAACTGTTTCATGCCCTCAAAACATAGACTGGGTGGATGTGGGTTTGTAGGCCATGATATTGTATTCCAAGAGCGTACTACTATCATTTTAACAATATGCTTCCAGATTAGTACACTGTGGGCAGCACACTGAGATTTAACTGGATTTATTTTTCTTTTTTGTTTTCTATACTGTGTTATTTTAGAGTTATCTTTTTTATTTGTAACTTTATTTGTTATTGTTTGTGTAGTCGCATGCAGACTATCATTCATGCTGGTCACAAATGTGTCCCTGGGAGATTCCTCTATGCGTATGTGCACAAATGCACATGTGTGTACCAGGCTAAATGCTGGCTTAGAATTAAAGGGTAAATCCCTTGTGTGGTGCCGGATCACTACAAGCAGAATCAGTTCCACATCCCCCCTTCCATCCTTCCTTCCTATGTTCCTCTGTGCTCCAGCTCATTAACCCCCGGTTTTGCTTTCTATTACCTTCCCCCTCCTCAACAGAAAGCACCCCTCTTCTGTCATCACCACTTCCTCCTCCCTTCCCCCTGCTGTTGCCTGGTTTGGTTCAGTCCACAACTGTCTGTGCAGGGAAGTGACTCCTCTCAAATAAGGCCAACCATTCTGGCATGAAAGGGTACAGCTTGAAAGACCAATGACCAATGTCAATGTTTGCATGTTTATTTGCGTGTGTTAATGTGTAGATGAGGGTGGCATGGGGTTGGCATATATCTGTACATTTGCTTGCGCTGTCTGCTGTTCAGCTGTTCCGCTGTTTTTTTTCAGACCAGCTTACATTTAACATGTATGAAGTTTTTGCTGACAGATCTGTATAAACGGCACCTTTGGCTGAGTCGGACCCAGCAGAGGCCGTCTCGTGTGAGCATGAAGATAAAACAGTGTTTTGGCCGAAAGGAAGCTCAGTCTGAGCTGTAAAGACTTGCAAGAAGAGCTTTTTCTCTTTGTCTCCATGTGGCCCTTTATTTTTACTTCACCCCTTCTCAATCAGATATAGAATATGTATTGTTCCAAGGGTCAAGATCGGGCAGGTTGTTTCCAGACACCTTATCCAGACAGTGGGTGGACCAGCCATGTTCAAACAGAGGGTCATCCATAATGTTCTTTTTTATTCACTAGCAAAACACCAACTATGACTCATTTTGTCTCAGTCACAGATACCCTTTATAAAAATTGAACTCAAGCCTCGGTCTTGCAACTTAATGTGAGGGAAACTGCAAAAATGCAATGCTGAGAGGATGTATAACTCATAGTTACTTTCGTCCGCACCCACACACACACACACACACACACACAGACACACAGACATACGCACACACACACACACACGCGCGCATACCAAATATTGTGCAAAATACTGTGAAAGTGTTTCCTCAGCAATATATTATCTGATTTGGTTGAATTAATGAGACCCAGTAGACAGTAAAACTCTTTTGCATCTTCCAGTTATCTCTCGTCCACCTCTTCCGTTCACTCGCCCCACAGCTGCCCTTCCACTTAAATCTTACTCTTTGACAATATTTTTATCTGCTCTTATTTCTTGCTTGTAACCCTGCTTGTAAAGGAAATCACGATTGAAAGCCTTTTGTTTATGATATCAACTTTGATCTTACTGTTATTTTTAAATCCATGTTTAGGAAGAGAGAATATCCTGCTACAAAAGCGAGCAGCTACCAGTACAGAGATTTCAGAAACAGGCACAACCAATGCCATATATGTATTACAATGCAGATTAATGGACAGATCAAACAGCATTTTGCCAGCAAGTTATACTTCATCTGCCCATATACATCATTTATATGACTAAAACTTTCTTGACATGTGTGAAAGCAAAGGGAAGTTGGTAACTACCTAAATGCTGGGCTCAATATGTGAGATGGAATGAAGTGGAAGAGGCAGCAGATTCCCACCACAGACCGTCTGCTTTTTCTTATGCACCCTAGGACCCTGAAGATGGTCTGATGTTATGTGTGTGTGTGTGTGTGTGTGTGTGTGTGTGTGTGTGTGTGTGTGTGTGTGTGTGTGTGTGTGTGTGTGTGTGTTTATACTTTGTGAAACTGTAACTCTCCTGTGATGTGGGAGCGATTTATTTCATGATGCAAAATATTCATTATTAGCGACACCATGAACATGGGGTTAGAGAAGGAAAGAATTTTAATGTATGTGTGTGTGTGTCTGTCTGTCTGTGTGCATATAGCCTTGAGACACCATCTTGTGATGTTAAAGCAGAGTTCAATGTCTTCCTTAATTAAATCAAAAGGAAAATATCTTTTTGAAGAATTGCTGGTGCAAGCAAGAGCATGTTAATATCTGCGCTTTTTTTCGCTGAGAAAGAGAGCAATCGGATCTCAACTCATGAGGCAAGGTGATTTATTTGATGCACCACAGCAATACGAGAGTGTCCACAAACACCTGATCTTTTCAATCATACATGTATGGAAAAAGTGAATAAAAAATGAGGCGGGCTATAAATTGGCAGGTATGGACATTGATCCTTATGGTCTCTGCTAGTCACATTATGCAACTTATACATTTTAAATAGCTGTGCCAGTTTGTGCAACTACAAAACATGTTTCCTCATGATTGGGTTGGAAATGGATGTACCTGACTACTGAGTGTGACAATAAATATTCGAAGATAGATAGTTTTTCAGGAAAATATTCTGCATTCATCTAAAATGCATACTAAATTATATCACTTCATCATTTGTAGGATTTATTGTACAATTTTATCATTTAGATGTGAGAGTCTTGGACAGTCAACAATACAATTTATCTATTTATAGTTTGTTAATCAGCATCAAGATAAATGTTTAAAATGGCAAACTATACCAAACCCACTTAATCAGTTTCTGTTGGAAGTCAAATAGCGCTATAAAACAGCCTGCTTTGTCCTTCAACAAATTTGCTGATTGTGCAGCTGCTGGGAAGACGTATTCAATCACAGCATTGGGATTGATGGTTCTTCAATCAGTCATGGGGTAAAGGTAATTCGATGTTTGCAGGATCTTTTGCTAATGTCATTTTAGCAAGATTTGTTATGGAGGGAAATTGCAGATAAAATAAAGGATTTCTTACTTTTGGAAGATACAGATGATCACGATCAGAGCACAGCAAGCCACTCAGCAATTTACCGATATTCATCTCTAACTTGTCACCATTCACAGATTGTTTTTTCCGTAGCTGATTTGAAAAACCAGTCATTAATAACCAATAACTTTAATATCCAATAAGTTTAATAACTTCAGTGACTAGTCGCCAGAAAAGTCTGGCGGTTTTTCAAATTTACACACTCAAAATTCACATTTACATTGACTGAATTGTTTTTCCATGCTCCTTGGCGATTAATGTTACAGTGCTACCCACACTGTTCAGAACTGCAACTGTGCGTACTGTGATAATAGAAGCCACATGGCGTTTTGTCATAGTAATAGGTGATGTCTTCTATTGTGTTATCTATTTTCAAATTTCTGTGTATTTAAATACAAATAAATATTATGTATGTGTTATGTGGCTCTATATTCTATAGATCCTTACCGCTCTGTAGCCCTATTGAATTTTTCGTGGCTGGTGTTAAAAATCTATTTAAAGCTCCAGTATTTTTAACATCTGAAAGATTTTCCTTGGAAATAAAAGAGGCACATGTGTTGTTTTAAAATCACAGCAACCAATATTTAGTTAACATGTGATCGAGCAAGAAAATTCTTCACGTTTAATGACTGCTCTCCCAGAGTTATCCTCAGGCAACAATTTTACAGATGTGGGGAGATCCTTCTTGCGATTATACCAGGAACAGTTCAGTGATGTCTTTTTTTTTTTTTTCCAGGGGAATGATGAAATTTAAGGCTTGAAGTCAAAAGCAGCAGGTCCAAACTGACGCACAGGAATGAAAAAGAAGGTTACGCATAGTTAGCAGTGGGCAAGGCGCAAATTGTCAACAATTGTTAACAGAGGAATTGTGGACAATAAGAAGGCAGACACTCTCTGTACAAAACTCAAAGATAGGCAGGTTTGTCTGTGAGTGAAAGAAACAAAAAGGGAAGGAACAGATGAAAACATGAATCTGGAACAGTCGAGAGTTCCTTGGCAATGAGTGGGTCTGAAGTGGTAAAAAAACAACTAATGAAGTTTTAAATCTGCCACATTTTAGCACCAAAACAGACAGTTTGAGGTGCCATACATTAAAGAAGAGATAGTTTAAATGCACTTAAACACTTTAACAGTTGGCTCTCTGTCAGCCAAAAAGTAAAAGTAGAAATCTTTTGTACTTTTTATGGAATATGTTGAATTTTCTTTAACAGCTTGTCAGCTAAAACTGATAGCGTTCATATTCTGCTCTCAATAGATTTGGCTTCCAAGTATTTTATCATTTAAACAATTTTGACGACTGAAACTGTATAAGAGAGATAGTTAGATAATAAATAGGCTTATGCATGATAGAACCGAATTTTGATTGATAGACTATAACGTATATGTCTGTTTTGGGCGAGAGGCGCAATATTTATGTGATTGGATGGCTTATTTAAGCTTTATGATTAAATGGTGTTGTCTGCAAGACAAAACATTTGCAGCTTGAGAAAATGGAAACAGAAAATAGTATCTAATAACTTAACCGTACAATATCAATCCCTGAGTATTAATACTGCAGTGATAAATAATAAAAGACTGAAAACAGGCTGTCAATATTCAGCAGTTTATAAGCAGTTTGGGAAGTGCTCAACACAAACAGTAGCCTGAAAAAGACACCAGAGGACCCAACTCCTCTGAGCGAGAGTCCACACAATTGTTTGTTACCCATTTTCGAGGTATTGCTGACATACAGACTTGGCTTGGCGCACTCCATGATATAAACTGTAACGGGTGATTAGGAGCGTGCAAGTCTCACATTCTGCTTTTTATTCTCAATTGTTATACTGCTGGTATACAGAGCTTTTATCTAGTCACAGGTTATGGCACAGTTGATCGAGTGAGGGCCCCTCAAATTGGAAGGTTGGTGATTCGATCTCTGGCTCTACTTGTCTGCATGAATCAGCGAGACACTGAACCACCCAGTTGCTCCAGATGGCCGACTTGCATGGCGGCAGCCATCGGTTTCTGAGTGTGTTTGTGAATCAGTGAATGTGAAACTCAGTGTAGGGTCCTATGAAATTGCAAACTGATGATAGTGTGATCTAAGTGGAGACTAATTACAATTTAGTTTCCCCACTTGAAGAATAAGACATTAATGTGTGAAATGAAAGTTAAGTTGCCGTCACATTTGGGTTCGATCAGCCAGTGGTGTGTCCAACTGGGGTTCGTGGAGGTGAGAGTCTTCCCCCACCTTCTCCTGACTTCAAACCTGTGCCTTCAGTTTCCCTGAAGTGGTATTTACAAGACCTAGTCAAAGCCCGAATTTTATATCGACATCAGAAAAAAAATCTAAGCTAATGCAACCCCACATATGCGAGAGTCGTATGAGCTTTTTCATTTTTGAAACCTTCATCCACCAACATGCAACATTTCGGGGCTACTGATTCATTACATTGTTGTGAATCAATATGAAGAAAATATTGGATTATTTCCTCTAATCTGGTTTACGCCTCTTTGGATTTCACACAGTTCAAATCAACAACTAGCACTTAAATTTTAACACTGGGTATTTCCGGCAGACATTTTAGCTGCTTAATTTGTCATACAGAGGCATAACATCATCATTCATTTAGGGATAAAGCTTTGTGCTGATGAATACTGTATTTTACAAAACAAAAGTAATGCTTTTATAGCATATTACAACTGTTTCACGATGATATTTTATGTACATGTAGTGTGTAGTTGTATGAACTGCCAAACTCTAGACTCAGCAGGTGTGTCACAGATATATCACTGGTCAGGTTGTCCATCCCCATCTGTCCTATAAAATGTGCTTTCCTAGAAGCTATGTTAATTGATTTACGCTTTACTTGACCTCCCAATCAGCAGATCTTCCGAGCACACTATACACCCCCTTCACTCATGACATTCCCATATTCCCTGTCTGCTGGGCATCCACCAGGCTATGTGTTGCCATGTACACAGCATGTGGTTTCATGTAATTTTGTTCTCTGTGGCTTCCTGGTGGAATGTGTTCAGTTTTGCTCCACATGCTGTCTTGCATGGTCGGTCCACATGTACCTCCTCATCATTTGTGATTAATCTAGCCACAACAGCATGGGTCCAAGTATCCACCAAGTTTGTCATTGTAGGTTTAAGTGACTTTATAATTCAGGTGGACTTTGTAGATCAGCTCCCTGTTGATGCGCACATTCTCAGGCTCTACAGGACCATAGCTGGCTCGTGAATGTACAATGGTGCCTCTGCTCTATGAAGGCTGTTTTGGTCACTTCCAGTTTTTTGTTGCATACACTGAATATATGACTCTACTGTATGCAGTGATTTGTCAGGTGAGATATGTGTTGGATACAAATATGTGTTCATTAATGTTGTTTACTGGAACCTAGTTGCTCCAGGAATATTGATTCAAATTAGAAAGTCCCTCTCTTGCTCACATTCTCTCTCGCGCTCCCTCTCCCACTCTCTCTCTGCCTTTATGTGTTTTTTGTGTTTGTTCAGAACAGAGACTATTGATCCCGCCCATTCCCTGTAGTGTTTATTCCTACAGAAAGTCTGTCAAAAGCCAAGTGTAAGTAATCCCTCTTTGTTTTTTCCTTTTCTTTTGACTCTCTTGTACAATTTGTCTTGGTCAGATGCAAGCGTTCCTTCAAGTTGTGGATTTCACTTTATTTTTTTGTCACAATTGTTTCTTGTCACGATATTTTCTCATTTTAAAAATAATCTTATTTTCAAAAAGAACCACAAACAGATTTTTGAAAATTCTATTCCGAACATTCTGTCTGACATTATAGAAATTTAACACAGTGTAGCATACTTCATGCAGTGTGACTAAATTGCTTTTTTTAACCCTTTAGAAGTTGCATTGCTGCAGGTTGCATGTGAGACTAATTAATTTGACTTCCAGCTTTTCAGGCACATTGCAATGACAACATAGATCTGTCAGAGCTTTAACACATAAAAGCATCAGGACACATAAATACAGATGAACATATTCTTTAATGATGCCAAATAGCTACCAGCATCACAACTGGTGTTTTGCCAACGCTTGTTGAAAGTTTACTGGTTTGTATCTTGCTTATATGATGTGGAAATTTAGGGGGGAAATAGATTAGACGTGATGTAAGGGCATGTCCCTGTGATCGTCAAGCAAAAAGCCAAAACACAACATTGTTGGAATATTGTGGAAAAAAAAGAGAATCCCCCTCCATGTGACTCACAGCCTCCATAGTATTACTATGTAAAAAAAGACAATTATTTGAGTCATTTACAATGGATGCAATTGCCCATAAGGTAGTGGTGAGGTATCTATCTGTCTATCTGTCTATCTGTCTATCTGTCTGTCTGTCTGTCCAGCAATTTTTTTTCTTCGATTACAAATTTGAAATATGTGCAGCATGAACTTTGTATTGTCCTGTTGGAAAAAGTGCTATATATTCTGTGTCTTGACGCACCAGTGGGCCTGAGACTGCCACAGTGGGACTCCGCCCTTCCGACTGGCTACTGCATCAGATAGGAGACAGAGAAAAGGCCATTCCTTACAGAGACACATTTTCTTATGTTGAGACACACTCTTATGTTGTTCTCTTGGAAATCACACCGAAAAAAGAAAGCTTATGCATGCAGGTTCAAACTGTGTGTGTTATTTTCTGTCATTAAACCACTGTTTGTATCTAGCTTGAAGGCACATTATGCAGAGAATGAGTTGAAGTAATATGGAGGAATTCATTCATTCACTCGCCTCAGGGAAAAGTCTATTTTGAGATGCACGACCCACAGAAAAGTTTTTTTTAGCTTATGCTTAATACCTAGGCTCAGTATTAAAAAAAAGAGACACAGAATCACTCAGATTATTTAGATTTTTGAAAGGATGTTAAGATGTTTTGGCAGTATATATAATTAGCAGCTCAGTCAAATAAGAACCGAGTCTTCGTATAGTATGTTTGGGCAATATCTGGTCTAATAGGTGCATGACAGAAGTGGTCTGGATCTTTGCATCAGGGGATTCAATAAAACACCTGCCAGTGCTATAACTGAGGCAGATGAGGCAACATATCACCAAATTAATCTGGGTACACCGTTTTGATGAATGGTAGGATCGTGAAATGGGACAGAATTAGAGAAGAGTGCTGAAATGAAATAGGGCCAATTGTTGGGGGTGTGGTATCGAAAGCCTGTCAGCTATAGTCCATGGGAAAAAAAAACTCTGAAAGAGATCAGAATAGAGGTCAGATAGAAATAATAAGATTGGATAAGAAAGGGAGGGGAAGATTGAGGGCAGTATGGCTGTTATAACGGAGGAAAGAGGTTGTTCAGGCTTGAGCAGTGAAGCAGAGAGGCTGTCACGCACTTAGGCAGGGGTGCTGTGTGTTTGTGTGTATTTGTGTTTTGTTTGCGTGAGAGTGGTAGGCATATGTGTGTATTCGTGTGTGTGTGGGAAGGTGGCTGGGTAGGGGAGTAAAGGGTCTATTTGAGATGATGAGTTTTCAGTCCTAGAACTCGAGGAGCCAAGCATCCTCTTACCGACACAAAGTCACTTTCTCTTCTCCTTTTCTCCTGTTTCTGTCCATCTCACCATCAGCCTCAAATCACTTTATTGCCATTACTCTTTTGTGAGACACTCTCTCTTTCAGTTCATAGGTTTGTGCTCAGGCTGTTAGATTTAAAAACCTCTTCTCTTCTCTTTTCTTCTCGTGCCAAAAGTTTGTTAGGGTGTCGGTGCATGTGATCAGATACACGTGTGTGTTGTCTCTAAGTTTCTTTTTTCTGCGCCAGCCTGGGGATTGCACTTCATTTCTAAATTTATCCTCAAAGTGTGCCACCTCTCCTGTGAGCTGCTGCTGGGATTCTCTCGTGCGGCTGGGGGTGGAGTTGTTGGCAAAGGGTTGTAGAGATTGGTGAAAACAGAGAAAAGATGCAGAAGAGGGATGATTATCAGGGAGGGGAGAGGAGAAGGTTGGTGAAAGTGTGTGTAGGTATGGGGTATATGTATTTGGAACACAGCGGCTCACATCAATCTCACTACTTTGTTCCTTATTTTCTTATCTGTTCTGCCATCATCTCATCTCTGTCCCCTGGCTGGAGGGTTAATTTGGGAGGATTAGCTTTTAGAATGGTGTGCACACTTACATATAGACCTATTAAACATTACCGTTTGGTACCATTTCATGTCTTTAATGACACTAAACTGTTTTAGTAATTTTGCAACTGTGAAGGTGTGCGTTTTTACAACAGCTGCTGTGTGTGGTTAATCTCTTTCTGACAATAGTCTCCCTGAGTGGCCAGCTTTCAGGCCCACAGGCCTGGAGGAAAGCCTGGGGAGCATGGTTGGAAGTCACCCAGTCAGGACTCAAGAGACTGGGACTTGGACTTCCTCCAACTCTCCCTGTGTGGGGGATTACTGAGGAGGTTGCAAGGACACCACTGCTCTGCAAGGAAGAGGAGATATGGGGGTAGGAGAAGAGAGATAATGAAAACCAAAGAGAGAAAATGGAAATGGACTAAAATGGCAAGAAAACAGAAGAATGGGAGAAATGAGCATGATCTCATCCAAAGCATACTTATTATTATCATCCAAAGCATATTCATTCATTTATTATCTATACCGCTTATCCTGCACTCGGGACTGGTTGGGGGCTGGAGCCTGTGTCGGCTGTTGGTGGGACGTAAAATTGTATGGTACAACCTGGACCATTCAATCACAGGGCGACATATACAATAGAGACAAACAACCATTCATACTCTCATTCACACAATTGTGGCTTCCACGAACCTACTGCGTGTTTTTAGACTGTTGGAGGAAACTGGACAACACAAAAGATACACAAAAGATGGAGTTTATTTTTGATCTTTGAAAAACTACCGAAAATCTTGAGCATTTTATATAGATCTTTAGTTTGGCATTTACCATCAAAACACAGAAGCAAAGCTTTTTGTTAAGAGTTGTATTAAAGCAGAATCCATTTCTATCACACTGAAAAATTCATTTGTGTCAAAATTAATCTTTTCTTACAACTGTGTGTAAAAGTCAGTTGTAACTGTAAAACTGAATCTCGAGTGTAGGATCAAGACTTATTTAAAATACTTAGTTGTAAAAGGACTAAACAATAAATAGGTTTATTGGAAAAATATTAGAAATAGAAATCCGAAATATTAGATTTAGGAGTGAAATCTCTGTGAGGAGCTTACATTCAACTCATATGTAGCAAAAAATAACATTTCAACACTCAACACATGTTTTGCAAAATTAAAATTTCAAAATTGAGGATTATTTTGAGTATAGTGTGAGATCTGTGTCATGCTCAGTTATTGTAAAATGTAGTAAGTGTATCAAGCTACAGTCTGTTACCAATAAACAATAACCCAGTCACAAAAATCCATGTGAAACACCAACTTTAGATCAATTATGTCAAATATCTTCATTTCATGGGGCACAGCAGGGAATTTAGGTTTGTCTAAGTAGGAATTTAAGTTAGATTATGGGTTAAATATGGGCCAAATTATTTTTTGCTGTTGATCCCACTTTTAGCAATAAATTAACCATCCTTACCAACCTATTACTTCAACATATCATCATTATAGTGTTGTTGGTGTTAGGATCAGCGCCCCAAAATTAAACCAATTATATAACTGTAGAATTAGACTCTATATCTAAATGACTTGGGACTCCCTTGGTCATGGGTGGGTTTAGAAAGTGTTGACTTAAAGGTTATGTCTGCCCTAACAAATACTTATTGGAAATTGAGTCACTGGAGCTTTCACACAAACATTAGACTCAATTTTATGATCATCAGCTCTGATCAAAATGATTTGAGTTTCAAACGCTAATGTTAACACATCAGTAGCCTAACTTTTGTTTTCCAATTAAAACCGTTTTAAACCCAGGTTGAGATGCTACCGATTTGGCGTGATCATTATGTTCAAAGCCTGAGGCAGTGATTGCTGTTTATGCTTCTAAAAATTCTACAGGTGATTTTCACTGGCTTGCTGTGGTTAAATGTGAGTGTGTCGAAAACAGAATGTGTCTTTTAGCAATTTGAATTCATTTTCAGGTGAACTGTGATTTGTCATGAGAAATGTGATGTCATGGAAGATTTTAAACATCATATATCATCAAAAAAATTGCTCATATTTCAGACTTGCATACATACACCTTAGTTACAAATCATAAATGAGGTCCTTGGAATTGCAGTCACAACAATGAGCTGATGTGCATGGAGTGTGTGGGTGGGGATAGGTGTGTGTTCATTATACCTTATGCTGTGTTGCCTTGTAGTTCTGGCGGTGGCCCAATGTTTTTGTTTGGTTTATGCCTCCAGCAGATTTACTAATGTTCCTTGTTTTCAGAATATGTTCTTAATTTGACATAAATTGTCTGTGTCTTTTTTGAGGATATATATCAGAAAATAATAACAAGATATTAATTTTTTTCCATTTACGCCATCCCTTCTATTTATTGTTTTGGTACCCATCAGTCTCATGATATTTCCTCTCTAGGCGTCTTTCACAGAGCAGTTTGTATGAATATAAAAGAATAGAGAGAGGATTCAAATGTATTTTCAATTAGACCATCGCTACTTGAAGAGGATAGCAAAATGTGTGTTTTGTCTCCAAAGAAATATTGGACAGTTATTGCTGCATCAAAAATAATAAGTACTAAATGTGTGTTTTGCATAGTCTTCTCAGTATTCATTCCTTCCACCCTTCAGTATTCATTTCTAGTGGTGCCCAGATGCTCACTGCAGTTACAATAAATCCATCTTGTCATTTTTTTTTCTTCAGAGGAGGAGTATGGGAGGGAGAGCCAGAGAGATGCAGCATTCGCCATCAGCAAGTGTATGCGTGAGTGGAACTGTCTGCGTGTGTGTGTCTGTGCATATGTGCGTGTGTGACTGGTGCAGTTATGCACGCTTGCCTTACAAGCCGGACATAAATCATCATTACAGGCGGCAGGTTTGTGTTCATATGTACACATGTTTGTATGTGTTTGTTGTAGTTCCGGTGAATACCCTGATGGGCAAACTGCAGCAACTGTAGCTTTCTGTGCTCAACAGGCTGCTCCTTCCATGTTTTCTGAGAGCTCTTTCTGCTGTTAATAACACATACACGTTTGCTACAGTGCCTATGAAAATGGATGACCTTGTACAGTGATGAGACACCAGTTGATAAACTCCACTGTGAGTTTACTACTTCACCATAAAATGGCTTGCACAAGGCTGCCTGGCAATAGACCAGTGTTTCACACAAAAATATGACCGCTGCTGAGTAGCCATTTTACCAACTGACAGCACTGGAGGCGGAAGCTGCATCAATTTACAGCTATCTATGCCCCTGTGACTGCATATAGAGAAACCCTGTGAATGCAACAATTATGTCACGTTTTGGCCACGCCATGTATAATGTTCATTTCATAGCCAGTTGTGGGTCATGTATTGTAGACACTGTGCAGGCCTGATAGGAGACACTGGGTTCCAAATTATACAGTTTCACATCTGG
Source organism: Fistularia commersonii (assembly GCF_037954325.1). Lineage (NCBI taxonomy): Eukaryota > Metazoa > Chordata > Actinopteri > Syngnathiformes > Fistulariidae > Fistularia > Fistularia commersonii. Next base: position 5,967,036 of record NC_141299.1, on the reverse strand, counting down.
ACTGTCATGAGACTACTCCTGCACATTACCTACTAAGAGCATAAAATGCATAACAAATTAGCCAGTCTGAATTTTGGTGGCTGGCCTTCCAAGTGCAAAGCCTTTATATTGTAGCTGCATTAATAATTTACTATATCTGCAACATGAGGCAAAAGGCAATATATTGTGTATATTGTGCAAGCCCAGCAAAAACGCACTATCGCAGCATTGTTATGATGAAGGGTCATCATGACAATTTGAGTGACGCAACACCGAAGAAGCAGATCATATTACTATTAAAAGCAACATTCGTAGTATTCACAGTAAAGACACAACGGTGTCTTTTCGTACAATGCAATTTCAGCTCAAACGGTGCAAAACCACTATCCCTCTTTATTGTGTACATGATGCATTAATATGAATGAATCCATTACAATCAGTCAAAGATCAAATACATTTAAAAATGAATAATGACCCAACAAAGGTAACCTCCTATCTTACAAGCTATATAACAGGTTTTATTGCAGTGAAGGTCGTACTAACCGAACCTATCTTTGTTTTATTCTTTTTTATGAAGTTTATCTGTCATTATACAGACTTCTCTACATTTTAAGTTCCTTTTTTACCACTGGAATCATTTCAAAATCATTCCTAACTCATCTAATCATTCCTATGAGCTGCACTTCTAGTTGATTTAGATTCATTCAGTCATTCGCATTGGCTTTACTGGTATCACTAGCTCATGCTGAGTATTTCCATCGGTGGGGATGGACTTTGGGAAACTTTGGAGCCAGTTTAGTTCTGCTATGATTTTACCTGAGTCTGAGGATTCTTTGTAGGGATTGAGATTTGACTTGCATCCTTTTATTGTAAAGTCATGAGAAGCGGGATTGAAGTGTTTTGTTGTTGATTTTATATTTTGTGACAAAAATTCTCATACATAGAGGTGAAGCTCATTGTTCAGCTATCCATAGAAAAAACACCTCAAAGTTTTAATCCGACCCATAGAGAACTGAAAGAACTTACAGCTGGGATATTTGGTTAGTTGCCCTTGGGCAGCCAGTTCAATATGAATTGGTTTTAACACTTCTTTTCATCATCTGCTCTAGATGCATTATATTAGTTTATTATTGTACCATGCTAAAAGCAAAGAAAGATGATTAGTAGACAATAATGTGCACAGGGTTGAAAAGTATGCTTGGAGTTTTCTTTTAGTGTCCATTATAAGCACTAACTTTTTTAAATGATCAGGTGTGAAAAACAAAAAATACAGTCGAACCACAGAGCAGCTTACAAATAAATCTTCAGCCCAAAACAATAATGGACTCAAGGGATGTTGAATATTTTTGAAAGATGCTGTTTATTTTGATAGTAATTCCCAATGCTGTTCTTCCTAAATGAAACAGTGGGCTCTGCTGAAAGATGTTACAAATATTTTCTCAGCATTAATTAATATCCAAAATAATAATAAAAAAAACATTTTAGATTTTTTTGAAATTTTAAGATAAAAATCAGCACATTTCAAAAATTGAAAAAAGAAAAACAAAACAAAACAAAACATGCATGGGATAAGGAATTATGCTGCGCTTTAAGTCGGGTATGTCTGTTTTGTGTTGTGTTGACAGGCTTAATGAAATGTGAATAATGAATTCCGCAAATACTGCAGATTTTATCATTCAAATGTTGTAAATGTTTTGAAATTTCTAACCTGATAAAACACTGGAAAGCAATCTCTCATAGATCCATGGGAATAACATCACAAATATCAACGAGCAGATTCATGCCAATCCCTTTGTACTTAATTGAAAGAATTTAAATTCAGAAAAAAATATCAACTGGTAATTGAACAAATTTAACATTCGTCATGAAATGAGCAACCTGAACCACTTCGTTATGTATCTATGTGGCTATTATTTCGATACTTTCCCTGCTTTTTAACATTCCCTCTGTCGCCGACTAATACCTGTGCTGCAATTTTCTCAGCTGGTTTAAAGAAGGTGTCGAAAAGTTTTAGCCGTGTTCTCACACAAAGTCTCTGAATTACTGATGAACATTGGTGATGCAGTTGAAAAGGACATTTGATTAAGATTTGGCTGGTGATTATGAACGATTTTATCCTGCTGCCTTGAAGTCACAGAAGTCAGCTACATTCATCAGGTTTTGAAGATGAGAGATGAGGTCTTTTGTGTCTTTCACTTCTCAGCTATTTTTGCTTTATCCAATAGGGTAGTTCTGTCTAATTTCCATGTCAGTGAATGCAGGGTGCTCATTGCTGGTCATGTACACTTATTAGGGGTTTTATTACCTTTGTGGATATTTCTCAGCATTCAAAGACTAAAAATCTGCATGCTTTTCACTTATTTACCTGGCATTCCTCTAATACTTTGTACTGTATATGTGGATGCTTGTGTGCGTGGACACAGGAGTGGATGTGTGCACATGCTTCCATGCATTTGCATTCGCTGTTTGAATGTCACAAGTGTGGAAAAAAACGACAATTTATTCCTTTTACTTGTGTCCCATTCATTCTTCGCATGTGCATAGGTGTGTGGGCATTTTTGTGAGTTAAAGGGGGCTCTAAAGACACCTCCAGCAGGTTGATCCATAGATCCACTATTCTCTGCCTACTTGCTGACCAACTGGCTTTCTTTGTATATGTCATCTGTGTGTATATGTCTGTGTGTGTGTTTGTGTCTGAATGTGCGTGTGTATGTGTGTGTGTGTCTTTGTGTGTTTGTGTCTGTTGGACACCAGGCAAAGGAAAATCAATGGTATTAATTTGTGGAGGCAGTGGTGTGAGCTGAGGCAATCTGCTGCACACTAGGAGCCACGCTTTACTCTGATTTACCGCATACTTTGTGTGCATGTTTGTGTGTGTGTGTGTGTGTGTGTGTGTGTGTGTGTGTGTGAGTGAGTGTGTCTCGTTCTCTCTCACTTTCTCTGTCTCTCCCTCCACCTCTCTCTCTCTCTCTCTCTCTCTCTCTCTCTCTCTCTCTCTCAGACACACACACACACACACACACACACACACACAAACAGCCCCTTCAATTCCTCCTAGGATAGCACTTTCCCTCTCTTCGGCTCCTCTATACTTTGCATTCAGAGATGATATTAGTTTACAGTTTATGAGGCCCATTGGAATGTTTCACATCACTGGGCAACTATGTCCTCTACCATCTCTTTCTCTCTTATAAACGGACACATGCGTGCAAACACACACATGCATACACAATTGCTATATTTATTGTGCTGCAGGTAATTAAAAGGCAGACTGCTCCATGGTGGCAGGTGGGAGGAGAGGAGTGGAGGGGAAGTGCTCCACACACTGGCCACACATCATCTTTGTCCATATAATTTACAGATTCAATCTACAAAATGACAGTTGCATCGGTGAAGAAATGAGTTTGTAGCAGTGGTCTTCATGGGTTAGTGTGTAATGATAACTATGGAAACAGAAAGACCTTAATGTAGTATACTTATTATTTTTTGTCACCTGCAGAAGCATTTAATGTGAAGCTTAATGAGAAAATGACTCAGACAGACTCAAACCACTTCCTGTGTTAAAGTGACAAATTCCCACCATGACACACACACAAGTACCCAAAGCTTGTGGATTTATTTTAATCTCTCCACAGCCTTTCCTTTCTTTGGAGATTCATATATTAATACTGTGAATCTCCATATGCAGTTCATTATGTCCTAGGTCGCTGGAATTTCTGTACCTGAGGGATGAAAAAAGGATGCTAATTTAAGTCTGCTTGTGGATGGACACATCAGCTCTTTATACTTCAAGGGAATTTGGAAAGTTCATTAGAGATTCTTGTCCAGTCTAAACATGTTGGCTTGGGCAATGGAAACAAGTCTATCTGAAGAATCCTCTGGGGGTTGTTTCAAGAATACATACCATTGCCTTTGTTTGACGGCATTGAATCCGATTGTCTGTCTGTATTCTCTGGTTATAGACAAGTACCTAATCTTTGCTGGTGCTAGCAGTTTGTAGCTCATGCTACTGCAGAAGTGCCTTAAATCTACAGTTTCCCTATTGGCCAACTGGTGGTGATGTTACTGGTTGCAATTGTTATTTTTCAAGTCTTCAAGGTTTCTCTGCTGATGATTTTTTTAAATATGTAAATACAGTACAATATACCAATACAATTGACATCTCACATTATAAGGGTGGTGCCCTTTTTCAGGGCCAAGCTTTGATGCTCTCTATTTCAGCTTTCTCATGAAAGTTGGTTGGGACAGTTAGACTTTGGATGTTCTCAGTCACCCAGGTCATGATTAATTCTGTTTGAAATCTTTTTGTGGCAACTGGGCTTTAGTTTCTTCTCTTGCCCGTGTTAAGGGTTGGCCTACGTTGTCATGTCTTGTGTTAATGAGCGAGTTGTTTTACAGAAACTAGGTTGAATGGGATAATTTTGTTAATGTGAGTGGAACAAAGGTACCACTTCAAGGGACTTATCTGAGTTGGAATATGAATAGGTCAAAATTCACATTGTCTGAAACAAAGCAGAGAAAACTGTTTGATCCCTTGGACTGAGGCTTATACGGTAGTCTGGTTTCAGTGGTGGATCTTCCCGAGTAATTTGGGTTTTGCAGATAGAGCTCGTGTGTGAGTTGATTTATCTTGGGATGGATCTAATACGGGGTTAAAGATGGGGAAAGGGTTGTGCCTAAGCCGTATTTTCCGTTTTAACAAAGGTGGCATCTTTGATACCTCTCTCAAACCATCTGTCCTCTCTGGCCAGAATGTGGACATTGCTGTATTCAAATGACTGGCCCTTGTTCTTCAGGTGTAGGCGGTCAGTGGAGTCCTGTCCTGAAGCTGTGACTCTCCCGTGCTGGGCCATCCATTCGTGTAGAGGTTGTTTTGTCTCCCCAATGTAGATGCCATCACAATCACATCACAATCATCACAGCAGGTGACAGCATACACCACATGTGCCTATGGTGTTATTGGGTTTTAAAATATTCTGGTACTTGGTGTTGTTAGTTGAAAACCCTTCTTTTTCTGAAATACCGGCAATGTATGGTATGACAATGTCTTTACATTTGTCCACGTCCTGTCCCTTGTTCTTCTGTTCTTCTTTGGGACAGTCATGCACCACATGGTTTTACTCGGTTTTTCTTACAAGACAACTTTGCAATTTTGAGTGAAGTCGCCGTATTTTTTATCTTACCAACAAAAAAGAAATTCAAACAAGTAAATCCTTAAAGAAACAATTTTTTTTTTGTTGCATGTTGTATACTTAAGTGTCTTATGACGCTTCACAATGGTGGCTGCTGAGTTTTAAGAATATCTAACTTTTGAAAAAATTAACAAAACTCCCACCAATAATGTCATATTGGGGAGTCCCTTTGGCCGCTATCTTCTGATCTTTTCTCTCAGCAGCCAGTAGGACCAGCCAGTGGAGGTAGCAGAATGGCTTGTTGAATAAAAACAACAGAAAAACATTATTTTCAAGCCTGCAGAACTTCAACCCCTATGATGGAATGTCAGGCATTTTTGAAGCTTTGATTACACTAAAATGTGTTGAGCATTTCCTTAACCCCTTTCAGATTTTGCCAATTAGGCCATGCTGTTGTCCTGCGTTCCTCCGCATTAAGGATAGGAAAAGGCAGTTGGGCGAGCTTCACATCATCGGTGCATTTGTTACCATCCACATTATAGACTATTTGGTATACAGTGTCAACCCTCAGGCTTACGCAGCTTACAGTGGTGGAGTAATTCCATCGGCAGATACTCTATTCCAAAAAAGATACGGATATGAAATAATATAAAATGATATAAAACAGCAAAATAATCCTTGTTATTAATTTTGATCAATATTGGACCTAATACTGAACTACTGCTTTAGTATCTTGCTCAAAGACTGCTTTGGAAGCAGATAAATTACCACAAGGTAACTCCTGAGACATACCACTAAAATGTGGTGATCAGTTATTGAAATAGATTGGTGTTCCTGACGGTAATAACTGTTCATAGATCAGCTCTTTGATATCTTTAACCTTCAATGTACTCCTCTACCTAACCTGCCCCAAATTGATGGAATAAATAATAAAGAACTACAATGTCACCAGTATTGCAGTCAACATAAAGCACTTTATAAAATATTAACTCAAAGCAGGGTCTTCTCTCTGACTGTACTAAATTTAGTTGACAAATAGAAACAATAGAGACTGAAGTTAGACAGCCACCTGCCACAGACTCCAAACTGAGTCAATTTTAGTGTTTTATGAGTTATTAAATGGAAAATCATAATCATATTTCTTGATGTGACAACTAAACCTGCATTCAGTGAACCAAGAGGGACATTTCTCATGTTTTTTATGATGCGATTCCAATGAATGTCTGTCATTTAATAAAGAAGTACCGATTAGGACAGCACTGTGCCTGCATTACTCACAACTATTTATTATGGCAATTAGGATGCATTTTTAGCGGTGGATGTTTGTACATTTGCAAACTAAATGAGCTGGCAGCCTCCAGTGTTTACCCTGGGATTTTATTAATGTACATTTGCTGTGATAATATGTCCTTTGCTACAGCTATGAGATAACCCTCAAATACATACAGTTATGAAATGTTCTTTTATATCTTTTCTAATTTATCTCCTTCTTTCTATCACTTTCACTTTCTATCTCTCTCTCTCTCACACACACACAAAACACACACTCTCTTTATTTCTCTCAATCTGTGTTTTGTATATGTGTATGTCCAGCATCTCTATCTATCAACAGAAGTAATCCATTGGATAGGTTCCTAATCCAATCAGACCTGTTGTCAGCTGAGCTAAGACACAAAGTGCCATTGCACTGGTTTGGTTAAACACATATACACACACTCACACACACACTTACACACACACTTACTGGCAAAACCTACTGGACACATCTTTGCCTCTCCCCAAAAATAACCAGAAAAAGTACTCACAACATTTTTTCTGACGACCAATGGAAGGCACTGTGTTTCAAGGACTCAAGGATTCAGTGTTTACTGTCGTATGTGTGCAGGTGCAGGTTGTATGCATTCAGTTTAAACAAGAAGTTTAGGTAGAACATGGTTATGGACTCCTGCCAGTTGTTCAGAAGTCTGATGGCAGTTGGGTAGAACGAGTTTTTCAGTTGTGTCATCCTACATTTCATGTACCTCTGGCTAAAGAATAGGAGCGTGAGCAGTCCTTGTTGGGGTTGGCCATGGTCCAGGGTGATGGAGGCAGAACTCCTGTGGACTTTGCGGTGGTAGATGCTCTGCAGAGAAGGCAAGGGGGTTCTGGTGATCTTCTCTGCAGGCATCTGTGGTCCGGAGCAGCGGTGCTGCCGTACCACACTGTGATGCACTTGCTAAAGTTGCTCTCAATAATGCACCTGTAGAAGTCACAGAGGGTCTCAGGCAACATGCCAAACCTCCTCAGCCTCCTCAGAAACTATAGCTGCCGTTGAGCTCTCTTAACTGTTGATGTGGTTTTGAGGGACCAGGTAAGGTCCTCACTGATGTGGACACCCAGGTTTTTGAAACTTCTCATCCTCTAAACTTCAAGACTTTGGATGAAAGGTGGCTGAAGAGGTCTCCTCTCCCTCCTCATGCCCACTATCATCTCCTTTGTCATGCCCATGTCGAGGGTGAGGTGGTTGTCCTCACACAAGATTGGTCCCCTCCAACCTGTAGGCTGTTTCATCCCTGCCAGTGATGTGCCCTATTACTGCAGTGTTGTCTGCGAACTTTAGGATGATGTTGTCCTCGTGGGAGGTGTCACAGCAGTTGGTGAACAAAGTGTAGAGGATGTGGCTGAGGACATGTCTCTGAGGTGTGCCCATATTTGCGATGTTGCTGGCTGAAGTCATATTACCTATCCTGACAGACTGGGGTCTGCCAGTCAGGAAGACCAGGAGCCAGTCACAGAGGGTGGGATGCAGGCCAAGGGTGGACATTTTGTGGGTGAGTTTGTGGGGGATGATTGTACTGAAGGCAGAGCTGTAGTCTGCAAAGAGCATCTTGATGAAGGAGTCTTTTTTTCTAGATGGGAGATGTTGCTGGCTATGACATTAGAGGTTGACCTGTTAGGCCAGTATGCCAAATGCAGAGGGTCAAGGGTGTCCAGAATGTTGCTCTGAATATGGGCCAGCACCACTATCTCAAAACATTTCATGTTGTTTGGGGTGCATCCTGCAATCAGTCAGGAAGACAGATGGGCTCTTCTGGGGAAGGGAGACGATGCTTGTATTCTTGAAGCAGTGGTGGTGGTGGGGGGGGTTCTCTGGCTAAGGGAGAAGTTGAAGATGGAGGTGAGAACATCAGCCAGCTCGTTGGCACACGCTCTGAAGGCCCGCTTGGAGATGTTATCCAGCTGCTGCTGTGCTGGTCTGGCTGCCTTGCGGGGATTGATCCATCTCAGGGCTCTGTGTACCTGGTCTGATGACGCTGTTGGGAGAGAGGAGGGATGGGATGGGTAGGGGTGGAAGACTCATTGTGTATGTGACTCTGTTCTGTGCTGTTGTTAGAGGTCTTGAAGTGAATGTAAAGGGCATTGAGGCTGTCCAGCAGACTGTCTGCTGAGCTGCTGATGCTGGTGGGGAGCTTACAGTCAATGAGGGCTTTGCCACTTCAACCCAGAGTCAGCAAAAGAGCAGAAGCCATCCAGCTTCTCCCTGTAATGCTTCTTGGCTGTTCTGGTGGCTTTCCTCAGTCTGTACTTCACAGATTTGTGCTTTGTCTCATTACCAGATTTGAATGCATGAGAGCAGGCACGTATGTGGCGTACCTGACAGTTCAGCCAGGGCTTCTAGCACGGGAGTAGGGGACCTTCTTGACTTGTCCTGACACGATGTTATCAAGACAGGCTGATGTACTCACATACTCAGCGTAGTCCTGTAAGCTGACAGGAAAGTCCGCCAGTGTGGCCCCCTACTCTGGTGTACTCATATTCTGAATATGCACTGAAATTAAAATATTTCGGTTTCACGCCAGTAACCTGCTGCAATTATTTCCTTATTCTCCCTCAATTACAGTATTGTAACATGTGTGAGTTTGACCGTAAACAGTCTATTGGACAATCTATTTCTGTGATGGAGCAAGACAGCCAGTGTGCTCCTACTCTTATACGTTACCTCCTGCCTCTTCGGGAAAAAAAGGATTCACTACAACCATTTCCATCCTTTTGCAAAATCCACCAAGATCTGTCCCCCCATGTTCCTATCCTGGATACCAAACCTGCCCATCACTTCTTCATCACCTCTATTGCCTGCACCAACATGTCCATTGAAGTCTGCACCAATTACCACTCTCTCATACCTGGGTGTATTCTGCATCACTTCATCTCACTCATTTCAGAATCTCTCCTTCTCCTCTAACTCACATCCCACCTGAGGGCCATAGACACTAACAACATTGAGCATTCAATTTCCAATTTCAGACTCATAAGTCTATCTGACATTCTTTTCACCTCCAGAACATTCCTCACAAACTCATTCTTCAAGATAACTCCATAACTACAATATTTCTCTTCCTGTCAGTACCATGATAGTACAACTTGCAACCTGCTCCTGAGCTTCTAGCCTTGCTACTTTTCACACACAGTAGATCCATCTTTCTTCTCTTCATCATGTAAACCACGTCTCCACCTTTTCACCTGGACAATGTCCCTCAGTGAAACTGTATTATTTCAAACATTTCTTAGATTATTTTATTTTTAATATCTCATGATTTTAACATACGGGGCCTTTGAATGCTGGCTCGCAAACCTCCCAAATTCTATTTTATTCTTGTTTTAACATCACTGACACATGGAACTATTTTGTCAACTCTTAATGTATCACTGGACACAATTAATGTGCAACAATGATGTCTGTAATTTCCGTTTGATGTTAATGCCAAAATAATATTAGCATTGTCTTTACTGATAACTTAATTTGATCTTAGCAACATATGGATGCTAGTCGATAGAGATTTCATTGTAATGCCTGCAAGATAAAGGCAGTTACTCTTTCTTTATGTCACAGTGAAACAAAGGTTATATTGATCATGTGATTGTTATTATTATTTATGTCATATTTCAACATTCATCCAATATTTTTCTCTGAACTATGTTGCTTCTCTTATCATACGGCTGACATTGGCGTAGTCGTGGTTGTGCCAGCTGACTCCTTGTTGACCTTTTGCTATTTTTTGAAGGGTATGTAGATTCTTGATAACAAGTAGTATCCTACTTTTCTTTTCTTGCTGACATCTCACACAAGGTGAATGACTGGCTTGCTTTCATCTTTGAGACCTCAGTCTTGTCTGTTGTTGAATAGCTAAAGAGTCATCTTCTATTGCCTGTGTAAGGAAGAAGAAACTTACACAAGATAAACGCTCCAATTCTACTTTAACAAGCCTATTCATACGATAATCGAGGGCTGGAACAAAGAAAGGAGAGCCAGGCAAAAGGAATGGCAAACTCAGCCCTACTCTCGGTGTTTGACTCCACATGAATATGTGTGCAAAAGAGAGAAGGGGAGAGAAAAGAAAAAGGTTAAGATAGAGTTAAAGGCAGCAGGGGACACACAGATATATACTTTTCCCCCCTTTAATTCTCTCTGTTAGAGATGTACTACCTCAGGGATATTCTGCCATCTGATCCACTTTAGTAGTGTGGCAAACAGCCAGGGCATCTTTTCAATTACAGAGAAATGGATTGAGAGAGAGCGAGTGTGTTTGTGTGTACGTGTGTGTGTGTGTGTGCGTGTGTGCACGCACGTGTTTGATTGCCTGCATGTGGGCATGTATGGGTGTGAGCATGTGTACAGGTGCACGGCTTATATTGCTATCTTTGTGAGGTTGGATTTTAAGAAATTTCAAGAAAGCAAGGGCACTTCTGATGTTCCTCACTCTCGAGGACAAACACCAAACCAATAAAAGAATTTGATTGACAACAACAAAGGGTTAATGCTGCTTCATTTCGCTTGACCCTACATCTTGATACATTTGAGATAAAAGAAAAACCCTACTCACTTATAAGCGAGTGGCAGGCGCATTCATAACCCATTCTGCATGTAGAGGTGATGAGTCCAAAATTGTGTTCATTATTTGTCTTAAGTTCCATCCTTTCAGATAGCGCCCCAAATGATAAGATGATATCAAGTTTAAACTTTTATGTGTCAAACTCTGTTGTTGTTTTGCTTGCATATTTTTTTCTCTCTCGCATCCATCAGTCACTGGCTGAAGCTGATTAGCGAGACAGTGATTTCTCTCACAGATGGCCTCTACTCTCATTTCGGCTTGCTCAATCACAGTGGCAGGCCGTGCATTTCTCACCTAGGTCTTCAGTAGAGCTCCATTTATCAATCCACCAATCGACAACTGTTTTATGGCTATAAAAAAACATCGTATTATGCAGAAATGCAATATAGAAAGCCGTTACGTCGCAGAGATAACTTGTGTGGGCACAAAATGCTATTGCTGAAGAAAAAAAACCCAGAGTGTACAAGTCAAATGCAGCAACAACTGTGACACACATAGACAAGCAACAATAATACCCTCATAAAATTGCAATATTATTCAGGAAAATAGAAACAATTTACTCACCAAAAATTTGGATTATTTGTACACAAAATCCATCCTCCTTTCTTTCCTCAAAAAGAGTTCAATTACTCTGTCGTATCAATTATCGGTGCACTTCACCTCCATCAAAAGATCCTTTTTTTAATGCCATCAGATATGACCGCTGCACCGTCAAAACACAGTGCCACAACTTTACTCAGACATTCATTTTCCACCAAAAATTGGATAATATGAACTGCAATGTCATCATCTCATTTGCCACTGGTAACATCTTTGAATCTTCGAATCGCTCATTGACACTTGTGCCCATTACAGAACACAAGAACAGTGTGCGCTGCGTTGCGTTTCTTAGTGCGTTTCTCGCTGCGCTGCATTACTCATTGCACACTTGATCACTCAGCTGTAGATCCTCTCTGGTTTCCCCAAAACTTTTGGACAGCGCCGGTGCTTTGTCCAGCAGTGCTCTGATGTCTCATTGCTGCCTTGGTTTGGAAAATCAAATTAACAAACCCAGTATGGCTCCAAAAACCATGGCGATCAGTGGCAAATAATGAGAACTCCGAATAAATACAATTTGCAAATTTGCAGTGTTCCTCGGAGCCTGTGAGCCAGTTAGGAGACTCATAGTTAGCTGGCTGAAAGTGACGGACTAATCCTTTTCCTCGCTGTAAGAGCCTGCAAGCTTCGGAATTGCCTGACCTTTCTTTACGTTGTCCAGCATTTCTTGAAAAGTCCATCTTGAAAATGGCTTTGACAATAAATCTGCAACCACATCAATTTCTTCTCTTCCTTCAGCCATCATGGGTTGACAAACTATATTTGTGTTTGTACAGCTCACTAGGGATTCAGCCTGGTCTCTCTGGCCAGTACACTCTCTGACCATCCAATCAAAGAGCGTGTGAAACATTGAAGTTACCGTACCCTTCTAGAAGGCCTTGGTGTTGCAACTCAAAATCTGATTGGTTGAAGCAACAGTTTCGTTGATACTCATTTTTTGCAAGAAAGCCTGTGAATCTGACTATGCAGACCTCTAGCAGATTTCTTTGACTTTGATCCTGCCTGGCAACAAATAATGGCTGAAATGTGATTGGTTAAATGCTTTAATATGAAAATACATGTCTTGAAGCAGCACAGCCAGGGAAAAAGCTAAGAAAGGAAGTGGACAGACCATTTGGAATTATTTAATAAGTATTCATGGACAATCTATAATTTAAATCAGCCTGTGATTGAGATGTTTTTAGGCAAACATAGAAGGCCTTGCAGGCCATGACCCCCCACCACTGCTCAACCACAGCTAGTCATTAAGGTGTTGAAAGGTAGTTGGCAGTTGGGCTAAGCAGTGCCTCTGATAGTCACAGATCACCTTCTATTGACTGCTGATTGTTAGCCATCTGTTTCAGTGACTTAAATGTTGCTTCTAGGTTTAAGGTTTGTTAGAATTAGGTTTAGATTAGGGTCAAGGTATTTGAGAGTATGCTGTTTTTCATGACAAGGACACACCAGTAAGACAGAGCGTCAGAGAGGGAACATATCATTTTAAGAAAGAGATGATGGTGTGAACTGTATAGATGTAAGCCAAGAGGGGTATCTGTATTTGCCAGCTTGGACTTGACCAGAACAGAATCACAAAGACCAAGAGAAGTCAGATGGAAGAGAGAAAGAGCTGGAGTAAGAGAGCTTTGCAGTGGAGAGAAAAAAATACTGTTCCCCCTCTGTCTTTAAGCTGAGCAATAATTTAAAGCCTCAGCCCTCTGAAGCCTTGGATCCACATTGACTGGTCATCTTAAATCAAATCAGGGCACTGAGCTGGCCTCCCTTCCTGCACGCACAGAGGTGTGTATGTATATGCGTGTATAGATGAACACACAAGTGAATAGCACGCGCACATCCCCCCACACACACACACACACACATCCCCCGGTCTACCCTGAATTATTGACGATGGAGAATAATTGATTGGTTCACCTTCAGGCCTATCAGCCTACGTCTTAGTGCACCACCTCATAACAACACACCTTCTCTTTTTTTTACTCACTCACGCAACTTCTCTGTGGCTCTCATTTTCTCCTTTTCCACTGATTTGTTGGGTTCGATGAAACACTTTTCCCTTCTTGCAGTGCCTTTTCTGTCACATAAGAAACATTTGGGTTGATATTAAGCAGTATATTGGTTTTAGTTTCAATTTTTCCATTGATATGGAACAGGAGCAGATGAATTCTGGTGTAATTCTGGGATTTACGTTCTCTCAATTTCTACAAAGGATTTCCTTTTCTCACTTGCTTATCTCCTCCTGTGCTTGGTAGTTGCTAATGACACACCATGAAGCATGCGATCAGTCACAGATAGCTATAGCGCACTGGAATGCACGTCCAATCAATACAGTGATTCTGTTGGAGGCCATGACATACAACCACGGCCATGAAATACATACACATGCACTCATACATACACGAACAGAAGTGCACACACGCTGGGCTATGATGCTATCCTGTTGCTTTGACAGGGAGGAGATGAGGTTGGGATGGATGGATGGGGGATGGAATGAGGGTAATGGAGGAAGGTGAAATGTATCACTGTCTGTAACAGTAGAGTTTGATCCTTCATGCTTTTTGGCCTTAAATACAAATCCAATGTTTATAAGGATGTTTTTGTTCCATATTCTACAGACAGGTCCCCTTAAATTTTAGATATCAAGACAGGCTTATCATGAGCTTATTGTAAGTCATATGTGGTTATAAGATTCCTTCTGAAATTTGAAATCTCCTAAACTTCGTTGTAATTTTCAACATGGCTATCAAAACTGGCTGTGAGTAGCCCTGATCTACTGAATAAAGAGTAATTGTGTGGTCAGTGATTGTCTTTGTCAGATGTGGTTTCATCTACCGACTACCCTGTCCCTTTTTTTGTAGGCTTTATTTTCATAGTCATAAACACTCATTAATGTGTCTATCCTTCTAGTTTTCTGTCACAAAAAAGTTATCTATATACAGAATCGCTCAGTGTTACACATATCAGAATCAGTTTTCCTTCATCGCGAAGTAATTTAACAACTACAAGGAATTTACTTTGGTTAATGCTGCAAAACAGACAACATGTAACAGGCATTGAATAAATTAAGAGTGAAATCGTTGACAGTGGCTCCTGCTCGCAGAATAAAGTGAAGAAGAATCAAAATAGAAACCCCTATGAAAATAAGATAGAAATCTTTATAAAAATAAAGAATAGAATTGCGAATAAAATGGGGAATAATAAAACATAAGAATAAAAATGAAATTAAAATGGTATAAATCAAAATAAATAAATAGAAATATAGTTAAAGGTATGTAAAAATATATGTAACGTATATACATCTGTATTTACAAGTACATGTATATGCTTACATGTAGCATTTATGAAGACAATGGAAATATTGCACATATGGAGAATTATTGCACATGATGACTCCATCGACAACCAACTGACCAAATGAGGAATTATACAGTCTGATGACTGCCAGCAGGAATGATTTCCTATGACGCTCAGTGGTGCATCATGGTGGGATCAGTCTGTTGCTGAAAGAACTCCTGTACCTGACCAACACATCATGGAGTGGGTTGGTCACAGTGTCCAAGATAACCTTCACCTTGTAAAGCATTCTCCTATCTGACATCACCGTCAGAGGGTCCAGCGACACTCCCACATAGCACTGGCTACCACAGACTCATAGAACATTTTAAGCATGGTCCAGATGCTAAAGGACCTCAGTCGCCTCAGCAGATAGAGGTTGCTCTGGCCCTTCTTGTACAGCGCATCAGTGTTTTTTTTCCCCATTCCAGTATTGCACTGTAATGATAATAATTTTAAACACTTTATATTTTTTCGTCAATACAAATGAATAAACTATAAAGTTACTTGCTTGAATTAGAGATCTATGTTGTTGGCATGGGTACCTGTAGGAACTATGGTGGATATAAGGTTGGATGCTTATGACCGTGAATTGAAGATGAAAACAAGTGCAATACAAACAATACAGGACAACAGTACAAGGCTAATTAGATAATCACTAGTATGGCCCCCACCAAAATAGGAGTCAACTAGATCTTGGCCATATGACTAATGCTATCATCTAAAGACTGAAAAGATTTTAAAAAGTGGGAAAACTATCATCTTACACCTGCTCACATCTAAAAACAAGTTTTTTAGAGTATGTGGTCATAGCGCAATCTTAGACTGAGATTTTACATAGACTGTGAATTGTACAAGATTGCTATTTTCAAAACTACAACTAGATTCTTTCAGCATTTTCTTTTCACCATACAATATTTTCACTGGGTATTTGCCAAGCCTCTGCTTTTCAGTCCATCACTTCTCCACTTGCTCGTGATAATTCATACAATCTGGGCTCTTCTGCTTACAGTTCCACTTGCGCTCCTCTTTCTGAACAGTCCATATTGATCGGGACGTCCTTCACCATTCCCATTCATCCATACCGCCAACAAATACCATCTCTGCCATTAATACCACTCTAGTGATTGTTTGTCTTCCAGGTTTCCTTTATCTGGTTTTGTTAGAATTCATCTATTGGATGTGGAGTGTATTATGTCACTTTAAAGATGGAAATACTTACGATAATGTTAAACACGTTTGGTATGGTCGTAAGCCCAAGACTAGGAAAAAAATGATCTAAAACAGCTCTGATTACCACTATATACTTAATGATAAAGATGACGGTAGTACACTACGACTCCTGTAAAACTCCTAATATTCCCTTCTGACTTTGTGGGACCATGAAAATCTTTTGATGTAAGCCCAGCCTTAGAAGTGAATGTGTTCACTTTATACACTAAATACTGACTTGACAAATAGATTTTCAGTCTGGTAACTCTAAATATGAGAACAACACTACTACAGCAGGAAACTAAATTCAGGTCAATCTCCAATTAAAATCAAACAGTTCTAAACAAATTATAAATTGAAAAGAACAACTAATACAAGTGGTTTTATGAACGCTTCAACAAATAATCAAAACACAATAGAGTTTTCAAAATGTACACACTCTGATTCAGCATTATTTCAGCAACAAAGAGGCTGCAGCAAATCCTCCGACTGGCAAATCTTTCTTCTCCTTTCTCATGTAAATGTAAACATCACCTTTGCTTGTTGTATCCATATCAGTGTTGTGCTGGTGGCATGCATGTAGTACTCAGGTATGTTATGCAAATACACAACCCTGGATTAGACCAATGGGAGAGTTAGGAGAGTGTAATCTTCTCTTCTGTACACTTCATTATCATATTCACACCACAGCAGAATAGGCCTTACCCTGTCTAAGAATCCCTCTGACTCAATCCAGCTCAGAAAAACACATTGTCAAAGGAATGACTGTAACCAGTTTAACACACATTTTGCATTACGCAATTGAAAAAAAAACTATGTTGTTTTATGTTTTATCGAATAACTTTGGTGTAGTGAAGCCAACGAATGATACTTAAGATGCTGGCATTCTGCAATTATATGACACAAGAGCATCTTTTCTGTCATATTGGTTTATTTTTACCAACATTTTGTTCTGGGTCAGATTGTGCCTTGTCCCAGGACAAGGCTAGGTAAAGCAGACATTGTGTTCCAGGTGTATATGCAACTCTATTTTGCTTTGCATAAAATGCACCTGAACGAAACACACATCCACTTTCATAACAAAGGCTGAAATGGACATCTGCATATCCAGCTTCAAGTGATTCCTCACTGTAAAACGCCGGAATCTTATAGATACTCACATTTTGCAAAACCAGTTATCAAGAAAAAAAAGAGTAGTGTCAATGGCAAAATAACACAATCTCTTTAAATAAGGGGAAGGATACATTGTTGTAGCTTCTCCAATTTTACTCAAAATGAGCAAATTCACATTTAGAAAAAAAAAAAGACTCAATTAACTTGTATGTTTCAGATCAGGTGTTTAAAGGGATTGTGCCTTTTTGGCTGTTAGTTAGTCTGGCTTGTCTTTGTAGTCAGCTCAGACAAATGGGTTAATCAGAACGGTGACACTGACAATGACAAAAGCAGAGTACAGCACAAAAGGGAGTCCGTTCCAATCAAAGGTGGTCCAATTAATCATTAAGATGTATTTCTACAGAATGCGTTTGTGTTATGAGCCCCGGCATCACACAGTTGGAACCCTGCTGCGTGCATCCCTCTCTTTCACTGTCACATACAGGCAGAAGCACACAACTTCTCTACGGGATAAAATGATTAGATGGTCCTCGGTCTCAGCTTCGTGTCTCTGTTTCAACTGTGACAGGATGGAGTGGAAGAGAGGTAGAAAGAGAATGGGTAATTGAGACAGACAGCAAGAGTGAGCAAGACTACCATACTTGCCACCAGAGGTAATTAGCAGAGCAGCTGTTTGAGAGGGGGAAACTATAGCCGTGACACTGCAGGAAGGAGCCGGGGGAATAATTAGCCAGTAACACCCGTCAAGCTTTCACAAAGAGGAAATATGTTATTCTACTTCTGCTTTCCACTGAGGAACAGCAAATCTTCACTCACACAGATTCCAACATTGACTTACTTACTGTCTGCACCTCCATATATTTAGATGGAACAACATGTGATGCCTGTGTTTATGTGTGTGTGTTTAGAGCATGTTAATTGGGTATTGACTATTTTGCAGAGACCTATGATTTATTATAATTGCAGGTGAGTCTACTTGCAGTGCTCTTACATGACTGTGAATGTATTTTAATTCAGCCAAATGAACCTCCCATAGTTCAAAATCATGCAGGAAATCAAGTGGAAACCCTAAATTGCCTAAATGTATGAAGGAGGTAGTACATGGTTGTTTTTCTCAACTGGCAACTGGTCCAGAGTGTACTCTGCCTCTTGTCCAGTGGCAACTGGCATCAACTCCAACCTTGAGTAGGATAAAGCAGGAGTTAATGAATGAATGTATGAATGAATGAAAGGATCCCACTGGACAAGCGTCTTCACTCCCTTTACCATGAGCAACGTATTGAAACTTAGAAACCCTGCACAGCCACTTTCGCTAACATTTTCGTACATAAAGATTTAAAATAGTGTTTTCAGACAACATATGGTTTATATGGCATTGCTTTAGTGGCGGATGATAAGTCAATTGTAAATCACCATATACAAGTGCTGCATGCTTGTTTAGGGGGCTGTATGGGACCTTGGGTTGCAGCCACTTTCCATGACCTTATGTATAAATATGCCATCTGTTTTAGTTACATTGGCACTCCGAACTAAAAGGATGTCAGAACATTTATTTCACAGAGGATTAACATTGGGGTATAAACAATATTATAAAATATTATGTTTTATCTCATGCAATACATATGCAATATGTATGCAATACATACATGAAAAGAAAATTATATTCTCCCAATTTCTGAAATTTAATCATTTTTATAAAGGTTATTGGTTATTCATTTTGCCATTGAATACAATGTAGGAAGCCGCATGAGTACAAAAGGTACAGTTCAGTGTTTTTACATTATTGTCAAGAAATGCAGTGGCAATAATTTTGAAGCCTGTCATAAATTTGGTTTTATATGGATCAGGACATGTAGCTGAGTGATGATGAGTATCATGAAATCCCCATCCCTTGATTTGCATGAAATGAAAAATGCAACAAATTTTACAATTTAACATACACACATTTCCTCACATCTAATGCGCATTCGTAACTTTTACCTTGTCAACTAACTCACTAATTTTGAGTTTGGCTTTAGTTAAAGGTCTTTGTTAAAGGAAGACGACTTTCCTCTGTTTTCCTGTATCTTGTGAGATATGAAGCAAATGTGATGCATTTCTTGTTGTCAACAAAACATCCATCCATCCATCCATCCATCCATCCATCCATCCATCCATCCATCCATCCATCCATCCATCCACCCATCCATCCTCTTCCGCTTATCCAGCACTCAGGGTCACGCAGATGCTAGAGTCTATTCCAATTGTCACTGATGGGGTACACCCTGGACAGGTTGTCGTTTGATCATAGAGACACACAGCTCTTCTGTCCGTCATTCACACGTGGGCAATTTGGGTCTCCAGTTCACTCTGTATGTTTTTGGATGGTGGGAGAAAAACAGAAAATCCGGAGGAAACCTCCACAGAGTTGGGGAGAACATGCAAACTCCACTAAGAGGGCTCCGCGTTGGAATGGAACCAGGTTCCTCCTTGCTGTGAGGCAATAAACACTGCACCACCCTGGCACTCTCACTTAAAATATATTAAACTATATTACTCACTGTAATGTGAGATGTCCAGCAAAAGTAATTCTAGATCCACGAAAACCTGCAAGTTGCAGGGCTTACATATACAAATGAAAAAACAAAAGGAGGGCACTCTGAAGAGATGAACAAGTAACTATCACAGACCTGTGATATTTGGCCTGTGGCTGTGGTACACCAGAGATGGCCAGCTCGTGGCAGAACTTCCAAAGAATTTTCTGCATTGCCTTTTTTTTTGTTTTTTGATGTTTAGACACGGAAGGCAGGGTGGTGCAATGATTAGCGCTTCAGCCTCACAGCAAGACGATCCCTGGCTCGATACTGACAGGGGCCTTTCTGTGTGGAGTTTGAGTGTTCTCCACATGATTCCTCTGGGTTTTCTTGTTTTCTCACACAGTGCAAAAATATGCTGTTGGTTTACCTGAGGCCCCCAATTGGCCAGATGTGTAAATAATACAGACAATGATTGTATGTCTCTGTATGTGGCCCTGTGATCAACCTCCAACCGGTCTCGGGTGAACGTACCTCTCACCCGGTTGATGAAAAGTTGACAAGATCAAGTTTTGATTACTCGTCAGTCAGGGGGTGTAATTACCGAAGGGTTGTTTTAAGCTTAAACTAATACAAGTAAACTATAAGCAAAGCAAACTTAGCCTATAATTCACACATAAGAATATATAAGTAATTGCATTTTATGTTCAATGGTTCCCTTAAAGTGAGTTTCGTTTTCTTTTTGCAAACAAAGATGTTGTGAATTATTGTGAATAAAACATTTAAATACTATCCTCCTTCTCATCCCTCCATCTCCTGTTTTCATGTGTATGATATGGTTAGGTATACAAGCAACTGCCTCCTAAAGAAGCTGAGAGATGTACATGTGTATTTATACATATACACTGTGGTTGTGTGTGTGTGTGTGTGTGTGTGTGTGTGTGTGTGTGTGTGTGTGTGCGCGCGTGTGTGCGTGCGTGTACTCTGTATAGTATATACATGTACTGTATTTGTATACATGCATCTCAATGTTTATATGAGTGTGTCAAGAACATGTAATATAAGTTCATACAAATATTAATTGCTTCTAAAGTTGCCACCAGTGCACATCGGTACTTTGCAGAATCAAATGACAGTGAATAATTACTACTCATTTTGTTATCTTCTCCAGGGAAGCCCTAATGAGGTTACTTGCTACTTTAATTCAGGTATACAGGCAATAATATCCAGCTCCATGTTCATAAGCTTATGATATATGTATATATATAAGCAAATATATAAGCAAGTGGATCTAGGGAGCGTCATGAGTATTGACAAGGAACATTAAAATCAGTTGAATGTAAATAGAAGCACCTGACAATTAGTTTGGTGTTAAATTGCAAATAAAGTGCCATAACCTCTATTTAGCAGACAGATGTCCTTGGCAACATAGTCCTGCGCAATTAGAAGCCAAAACAATTTTATAATTTCAAAATCAAGGCCTTCTTTTTCCCTGCTATAATAATCAAAATTAGAGCATTATTCTGACAGACCCAATAGATTGTATTCAAAGGTTCAATCCTCAAATGTTAAGAATTTAACATTTGTAGAAAATGCTATATCAAATCCATGTGAGAGCTGAGAGCCATTCAGCTACTGTACAAATGTTTTAAAGGCGTCTGCCAGCATTCCTGTTTTCATTGCTGGGGACCTGATATGTCCCTTTCTGTCATAGGGAACGTCACATTTTAGCCTGTGAACCCCCCGAAGTCAGGAATGTACCCTTCTTGTCCTCCTCAGCTTTTTCACATTTTCTGTCAGTATTGATGGTAAGTGCCTCTCCATTACAACATCTAGTGTAGTCCGGATGAATGAAAAGACTCCATGGTGTTGACTCGGCAAGAGGGCTTGTCTAGTTTCAGTCCACTGTGAGTATCTTTCACTGTGCAGAAACATTTAGCAGCTACTCTTTCTTCACTGCACTCTACCTAGAGGTTACTCTTTATTTTGCAGTGAGCCTTTCGTGCTGCTGACACAGCTACTTCCTGCGGAGAGATTTTGCATATCTTAGGACAGTTTTTGTGTGTCTGCCCCTTCATCTCTATTCAATTCTTTTTTCAGAACAGAGGAAGAAGCAGGATATTGTACTGTGGACGCTTTTATATCATCAGACCTCTATTTTCTTCATTTTATTACTCTTCACAAGATACATTTGTATTTACCTTCCAGTTTATCTCCTGGGTCTACAAAGGGAAAAAGTCATTTATGTGTGCGTGCATGTGTGCGTGTGCAGGTCATAAACATACAACAGTTTTAGCTCCTCACACACACATTTGCAGTGTCCTAACAATTGAAAGGGCGTTGGCTTTTTTTTTCCCCCTTGACAACCCTGACACTTCCCAGTGGGAGTTTGCAGCGTTATGGCAACTTAGACAGTTGGTTTTGCATATTCATGAATAATAATGAGTGTTCTGGAATGGAAATTGAATGTTAAAATTTTTTTCATACACCATATGGTGGACAGTGCTCAGGGAGGGACTTGGGTTCAATAAGAATCTGTTTATGCATGTTGTTATGCGAGTTTTGAGTTTGTTTGTTGGAAAGACGGTGACTCAGGGAGAGACACTAAGGGAGTCTTACTGCTGGGTTGGAGTATTGCACTTCTCAAAAGTTGCTTTTGCTGTCATGTGACAATGAGTTTGTCAATTTTAGCAATCCCTCAAGGACAACTTTCCTATGAGGTGCATAATATCCTGCCATTTCAAAAGGCCCTGGTCTCTTTGAGTGGATGTAAAGGAATGGGCAGTATCTCATTAGCTTTGTTGATAATTAATGTTTCTGTTCTCACCCACCAAAGTCACACTTTTATTGCTGGGATTATAGTTTTTGAAGACTGAATAATAATAGCAGCTCATGTAGGTAATGCACTGTTTATACGGCACTCGTAACAAAGGCATAATGAGTCGGCCCAAGGTGTTATTGCTTTTGCCACCTGGAATAGTTGGGAATTCATAATACAGACTATTGTATATTGACCCACATTAATAGTTCTACAGATAAAAGCAGCCTGATCCATTGGGACATGAGTTTACCTCAACCTAAGCTATTTTTTTTCTTATTCTTTTTAGTGCAAAACATTTACACTTGTTTTAGTCAGATGTGCTCAGCAGTCGCCCAGAGCTGACTTCTGCTTAAGAATGACATACTTCACATCCAAACACACAAACCGACACACACACACACACACACACACACGCACACACACACACACACACACACACACACACACACACACACACACACAAACAGTAATTGCAAAATGTTGTCACCTTCCCTAAAATTCTAATTGCCACTTTTCCAAGCTGAACACAAAAGATGAAAGTATTCCCTCAAGCGTCCAATTCCTTAGTGCTACACACACACACACACACACACACACACATACACACTCATATGCACACACAGAGTGTAAAAAGGGAGGTGAGGATTCCCTCGAGATTGCTACTCTCAAACAGGTGTCATTTACAACTGTTCCATCTCATCAGGCCCGCTCTTTCCCATCTTTACACCATCACAGAGGGAGGAATACAGGTTAAGTTGTGTGAAATCACTGTGACAGCGCATGCAAAATCACCACAGCCCACCCACAACGGTACCTGCCAATCTCAGCTTCTCTCTCTCTGTAATGGCCGTACACTGTGCCTAATCAAAAAGGCCATTTTCCACTTTCATTGGTAAACCAAAGTATCTCAGCTACAATCTGTCTTGCCCAGAGAATCATGGCCTTGAGCCTTTTCGTGTGTTCATTTTGTTAGTTGTGCAACCGTATGCTTATGTATGAGTGGTGATTTGCATTCATTATGAAAACCCTTTTTTCAAACCCAATTACAGTATTTTTTGTGAAAAAAGATTTGCTGTTTTATTTTCCACATGTATGAACATTGCAGAGCTCATATGGTCACAGAGAAACCTTGACTTTCAAGAGGATTTCTTGATTATTGACAGAAAATCTAGGTCCTCCCAAACTGATCCATATTTGTAATCTCAGCCAAGTTTCCTTATCAGATGTATAGATTTTACTAGAACACATTATTTGAGAGACAACCACTGTAAAACTGCAGTTGCAGAAGAGTTAAATCCCAAAATCATATGCTGGTGAGAGCTAGCACAGCTAAATGCACAACTTGTTCTAATCTGTGCGTTACAGATGAAAATGTTGCGGCAGAAATATTTTCTACCGTCAAACCTATCAAGAAAAACTTGAAGAAAAAGGACATTTGGTACCAGGAATTCAGCGCATGGCAAAGAACCATATTCCGCTTTTGAAATTAAATGCTGCACCATCACCTAAGAAGAAGCCAGTGATGGTTGCCATGAAACTGCGCTGAAAAAACGCTTCCTAATGTAAATCTATTCTTTCAGTGTGGACACAGAATCAAATTACTTGCGTCTGTACAAAACACATGTATTTGTATCTAACCAAAGACAGGTTACGTGTTACAGGAGTGCCCACATTTTGCAGCGAAGCACAGTGGATGGTCCTTGCAAGTTTTTTGGTGCATTGCCGCATGTGGATTTTGGGTTTGAAACTTATTCACTATGAAATACCATTTCCTAGTTGAAGTCTGAGCAGTCCCAATCTTTGTTTTGCAGCATAAGATGGAGGCATTGAATCAACCCAGAATGATAATGAACCATTTGACTTCAGCATCATTGAGATAACCTTTTGAGAATTTCTGTAGGAGTGTTATTGTGGGGTTGACTGTAAGCAGATGGTTGTTCCACATGTTCACTTTATCCACTCAGTCATATGCTGCAAAGGCCGAGGGTAAAGAAAGCCTGCGAAGATCTGGTGTTGTGGAACAGGGGTCTTCATGACATATGTCCCCCTGGACAGATAGGATATATCAGACTGTGAAGAAAGTCTCTACTGAACCCAAGTGTGATGTTTCACCTATTATAACACATTGTTCCAATGAGCAGTGAATGTTGCAGCTAGTCACTACCCACAGGAACACATTGTTTACACACACACACACACACACACACACACACACACACACACACACACAGCACTTTGGTGTGCACTGTCTGTTTGACAAACTCCCATGGCTTTATTAATCTGCTTATAAATTGCTGTTACAAACCCGTCATGTATTCATGAACTTTTAGTTGAGAACTAGAGATTATGTAAGTTGGTACTTATCTTACCAATCACGAATGGCTGAGCATCGTATAAAGGCATAAACACATTGATGCTGAAATGAATATAAATCTCTTGTACTGGAATGCAGGAGAGATGAATAGCAGTGTTGTTTTACACACTTGTTTCAGTCTGTCTTGCAGTCAGATCGGGAAAGAAATGGCACTTTGATCGAAAGAAAAGAAAGATTGTGCAGGGGAAGGTGAGGGAGGGTCATTTGTTCTCTGCAGCATTGGTTACCACATATTTCATATTTCTCTCCTCCTCATCTTCTCCCTGTGGGACATGCAGTGTTCTTTTCTCTCGGTCTTCTTTCTTCTCATGCATTCCAGCGAGGATTAAAAGCTAATGTGATGAAACCAAATGGAGAGCGATAGAAGTGAAGAGAGAGGTGCCAGTATTTCTCAGCGTTGAATGGCAAAGAAAGAAAGATAAATTACTCCTGCTATTTTACAACAAACTAGCATGTAGTACTATTTCCTTTGGGTGTCAGTAATTATAAAAGAACTGACTTTCCACACACTACCCCCTGTCTCTCACTCTGCAAATTTGTCATTCAATCATGGTGCAGATGAAGTGATAAAATACCTGGGTGAGAATGAATAAGGGATGACAGAATTTAGATGGTGTTTTTAGGCTGCTGTGTTCTGTTACCAAGCAACAAGCAGAAAAGTACTAAGTCACTGGGTTTTGGTGGTGAAAGATGCTGACCTCACCAGGGTTGTGGCAAAATGTCAATACTTCCCTCTTTCTAAGAAAATATTGACTCAGAACAATTTTGCACATATAGAAGTCAGTCAGAACAAATTATAAACAAGGTTAGATAGTCATTTGTGAATGGTTGAGAGGGGATTCTTCAGTTTGAATACATCTGCAACTTTGTGTTTGCATTCTTTTATACGCAACAGTATATATTATGTGACTATTCTTTTTTGTGACTTTTCATGTGACTATAATTCTATTTTCCCTAAGTGGGTACTTTGGTTGTGTATGCATGAATAACATGAATGTGCCCCTTTGTGTTTGTATGTTTATAGTTCAAATGACAGAGTTCACCCCATAGTGCGTGAATCTGAATTATTCATTGTTTAAACCCCTTGAGACCCTCATCCTCAGTGTTACAAATGACTGCCTTCTTCCTTGTGTGCAAACAGACTTCACGCTTCAGAATCTGTATGGCGAGGCTACTGGTGGCATGTTTATTTTATGTTTTTACATTTGTATAAACTTTCTATGTGCCACAAAGTATGAATTGGAGTATGGATTACAGCGTCTTGTAACAGATAAAATGAAAATGTCACTTTAAGATAGGAAATTATATAGGTTTGTGATGCTAGTTTGGTGTTGCTTTACAACAAAGTACCACATCAGATTTGCATTTATTGCCATTTTGTTCAGCTTCATAAAGGGAGTGCAACAAAGATCCCCTAGGGCAGATTGTGTAGAATCCCATATGCTGAATAAAACTTTATGCACATGACAATGCAGAAAATTGTGGATACAACAGAGGAATCATTACTGGAATTATTTCAGTGAGCATCACAATGTTATGAATTTACACTAAATGCGTATAAAACATTTATACATGTTTTTATATTGTTGGCATGGACTCATGTACTTAACATAGATTTGTATCAAATCATTTGATACTACCAAGTGAAATGAAGAAAATATTTATTCCATGATGAGACCATTAACTCCTGACACTACTATGTGTTGGTATAAAATCTGAATATACACAGGACATTTCCAAAATCCATAGCACACCAAATTACATATGTATTACAATAGCAACTGGAACATAATTTAAATCTGTTTCCAAAGTCTAAATATTTAAATGTTTGAGGTCATCCACAGTGTATTTTTCAAACAGACATGGACATGGAAGAAAGAACATTGAAGGACAACAATAAAAGTAGTTATTCTGTCAGTTTGCACCTTGCTAATGACTAAAGGGATTTACTTTTAGAGTTACCTCAAGATTTGAAGGGACTTATCATTAGTTTGGGTGTTAAACTAGGAAAACAGCATTTTACACCCCATTACTTGAATAATATTACAGTAATAATAAAGAATAAGGATTTTAGCTGGTACATTTGAGCGTTTCATTTTGCTGGTAGACTTTCAATGCAGCCTCATGATTATTATCCAACAGAATCAATGAATGAATTATTCATTCATTCATTGATTCATTACTAATACAACACATCCTTTGGCTTGGGTTGCAAAGGGGATGAAGCAAATCCCACTCTCTTATTCACATATTTGGGCAATTTAGGGTCACTGATAAATCTACTGCATGTTTTCTGGACTGGAATCTACTGCATGTTTTCCTCTGGAGAACCCAGAGGGTGACCAGAGTTCACCAAACCAGACAGAAAATATCACATCTTGAGATTATATTAAAGCTTTTTTGCTAAGAGTTGTATCAAAGTAAAGTTACTCAATTTTCCCAATTAAATGCAAATTTATCCATAAAAATATCACAGTAAATTTGCATGTGACTTCAACATTTAAATTGGACAAATAACTACTCAGAATTAGTTCACTGGGAGTTTATTGGTAGGAGTCAACATCACCTGCATTTAAAGTCGAGGACCCTTTTCCTGAACCTTATGATTAGAGCAATAAATCATCGGCACATCGTAGACAAAGTGGCTGTACAGTACTCAACTTCTTCCCTGGAACTCATTCACATTTTTAAATCTGATTATATTCATCTGATTACATTCTTCTCACACACAGACTTTGAACTCTGACTTGTCTCAAATGACACTTTAATTCTCTGCATTTTTAGCTTGTGTTATATTTTCACACAATGATAGGTCAGGCCTGTCTTTGGGGGCAGTAAATTATCTGAGCACAGGTAGGGATATTTTGCAAACTGTGTTTTAAAATGGAAAGCAAACTGTCATTTGTTGTTTTCATTCTTTTTTTGTTTTTCAATTTGTTTTTCCTTTTTCCTCGAGAGGCAACTGTATGAGGGATTTAAATTCTTGCAGGTGCCACAACAGCATAAAAGCATGTGGCTTGGTCAGCATCTTTTAACAGAAGGGTTCTGACAAATTGTGTAAGTTTCATAGAACTTATTGGAGTTCAAAATCAGTCGGGGTGCACTGACTCATTCACAAAAACTTGATCATACATTAAGTGGCAAGTACTCTCTCTGCATCTGCATATCCATGCATATTTAAATTTGTCTAAATCTTCTAAATGCTTATGCACTGAAGAGAGTCTTCTTCTTTTTCTTGCTGTTCTTTTGGCTCTTCCCTTCAGGGGTCGCCACAGCGAATCAAATTCTCCATCTGACCTTATTTTCAGTATCCTCTTCTCTCACACGAACTAACTTCATGTCCTCTCTCACTACGTCGCTAAATCTTCTCTTTGGTCTTCCTCTGGACCTCCAATTCCTGCATCTGTCTACCAATATATTCACTATCCCTCCTCTGTACGTCTGTATGACAGAACCATCTCTGTCTGGCTTCTCTGATCTTCTCTCCAAAACATCTAACATGTGCTGTCCCTCTGATGGACTCATTCCTGACGTTATCCATCCTCGTCATCCCAAAGAGAACCCCAACATCTTTAGCTCTGCCTTCTGTCTTTTTTCATTGTCACTGTTTCTAGTGCTCCTGACACTTTTCTCCACCCATTCCAAAACTGCTTGAATCCGTTTCTTTACCTCTTTTCTACACTCTCTTTTGCTCTGGACTGTTGACCCCAGGTACTTGAAACTAAAACCTCCTGATCTTCACTTCCTGTAGCCTCACCGTTCCATCCAGCTTCCGCTCAGTCAGACACATATATTCTGTCTTGCTGTGACCTTCATTCCTCTCCTTTCCAGAGCATACCCCCACCTCTCTAGATTTTCCTCCATGTGTTCTCTGCTCTTATTACAGATCGCAATGTCATCTGCAAACATCATGGTCTATGGTGATTCATGTCTAACCTCGTCTGTCAGCCTGTCCATCACCACTGCAAACAAGAAGGGGCTCAGAACTGATCCCTGATGGAGTCCCACTTCTACCTTGAACTTCTCTGTCACACCTTCAACACACCTCACCACTGTCTCACAGCTAGCATACATGTCCTGCATCAGTCTAACATACTTATCTGCCACTCCAGACATCTTCAAACAATTCCAAAAGTATTGAAGAGAGTGAGTGCTTTATTTCCTCAAATGTGCCAAACCCAAATCATTGCAATCAGTGCTGGTTTCCTGCTTTGAGCCCCCATCCCCAATTTTACAAAGCTCCTCTGATTAAGCCTGATAAAGGCTGTTCTGGTTCAGTTTGGGAAAGATCTTGCAAACAGTTCATTTTAGAAAAGGACAGAAAACAAACAAAAAAAAAAAAAACAAAGAAGAAGGAAAAATAACCTTTGCTTCAGAACAAGTCAGTGCCTGTCTTTAGCACAAAACATTGATAACCGTATTGCAATCATAAAACAAAAACATGACTTCTTTATTAGAATGTATTTATGCATACATTTGAAGATACTGTTTTGTGTAATCTAACTTTAGATTAGATACTATGTTCCTTTTGATGTTTTTATATATTTTTTTATTTTATTTAAATTCATTAAAAAAATAGCAGTTAGAGGCAGTTTGCTCATCTCATCCAATCTGCTCAGACACATGTGTCAACATGTTCAGCATTCACATCTTGTCAATGAGTTTTCAAATCTAAGCTTGATCAAAAATTGCTGGGTAAGTGGGTAACGCTTTACTTCTTGCAGGGGGAGGTACATGCCAAGTCCCTTTATAACAACAGCCATTCATCAGACTGTATCAACAAGCATTCATACCGATTCCTAGTCCAGGAGTGCCCATCATACAAATACTGAGTTAATATGTGTGCAGTGTGTGAGTACTACCATGCTGTTCGTAAGGCTGTGTTAATGTACAATCGTAAATGCAATGCAGATTTATTCAGATGGAGCAAGGGTGTTCATTTTACTCATTTAACATTAAACATTTATACTCATTTAATATACACAACAGTTGCCCTCCTGTACTATTTGTTTGTGTTTGTGTTAATTTGTAAACCAAAATTCACATTTTGGTTTATCCTTTTTTTTTCCAATTTCTGACAATTAAATCATGCAAGTCCCATATTGTTTCATAGGTTCTTTTGTATATCCTTGTGTGTAACTATATGCTGAATGAATGGACATGACTGATGGATTAGACATGGATGTCAGCCTTGTAATCCAATCATGGGCCTGGTAAATCAAATTTCACCAAGAAGCTAAGAGAAGGGTGTGTCTATGAAGTGGCTGGCAAAGAGAAGGAGGTGGGCTTTTTGCCCAAAAACTGTTTCCATGTTTTGCCAAGCAGGCTTGCAAAGAAAACCATGTTGTCAGTGAATGAGAGAAGAACAGTTTGCTCCTTATCCAGGTGTAAATATGCAACTGTTGATGATTAACATTTTACTCATTAGCATTATGTTTTGCAGCAGACTACTGACCAATGACTGACTGAAATGAATTATTTCACATTTAAGGAATCATCCTTCACAATTGTACAGGTAGATATGCTATAGTAAATTTTGAACACAGGTCACAAAGCAGCCCAGTGGGTTGCAAATTTGATTTTTAGTGGAGGGTGATGGAAAGCGAGAAGGCAGTGCAGTCGAGTTATAGAATTCTATTCTCAAATATACCTTTTTACGTTTGATCATTATCTTTATTTAGACAAATGGGTAAGTCACATTTTGTTTCAATGTGCTTGTTTGTCATTGTTTTACAGCATGGCCTAATGTGACTTCATACAGAGCTCTAGTGTGTGTGCGTGTGTGCGTGTGTGTGTGTGTGTGTGTGTGTGTGTGGGGAGGAAGAATGAGAAAGGGAGTATGCACGCGACAACGACAGTAAGGCTGATTGAGTTAAACTAAAAAAGCAATCATTCTGGCATGAAGTAAAAATCATCTTGAATATAAAAATTGCAGAGTTAAGAGAGGATAGGAACACAGGGGAAGTGAATGGAGAATAAGGAGAGGAGTGGGGGGAAAAATGAAAAGGGAAATGAATACAGGAAAGTAATACACCATATACTAGACTCCAAATGTAATCACAGGTTCTCGCTGCCTCTGTATCTATATTCGTTGCAGGTGCAGATGTCATTGTATGGAAGCTTTAGAAATGGTGAGCTAATGTCACATCTACAGTTGAGTTATAAAGCCATTGAGTTCTCATCTAAAAAGTTCAATAAGCTGACACCACATGACACCGAAAAGGGTCCCTAAGAATTTTGGATTTCATTTTGAATTAGGTTAGCTCATGCACCATTACTGAATAAAGCTGGAGGAGCCCTTGTGCGTCTAAATGGGGTTAGCAATGGAAGCATGCGCTTTGGTAATCATGACTTTTGTTCTTCGCTGAATGCTAAGGTTGATGCTAAACCAGTTCTCGTTGATGCTAATTCACAGGAGGATGTCAACAAAAAACTTAGTATGGATATAAGAGGAAACATCTGGCTTTGCTTCTTTTTGACTGATACAAAGAACGCCACGCCTTGCAACGTATCGTAAAATGTCTTTATAATGATCTTTTTCTATTCCTTTTAATAGAAAAACCTGACACATGTTCAATTTTCACGCTACGCATTTTTTTAACTGATTGGCACTGGTATGCCTTGACTCAATGCCTTTCCTTTGGTTAAGCCAGTTTCTCAGGGGATTGAATTGAATTACCCAAGCCTGTCTCAAGAATATGAGTGCACACTCCTATCATGACTGCATGTGTGGATGGATTATTTGCTGTGGGCAAAAGTTATGAGCCAGTCATAGAAATTTTTTTTACCTCTCCACATGAGAGGTCAAACTTCAGACAAAATGGATCTACTTGATTGCAAATCATTTATTTTTGCACATCAAGATCTTGCATTTAATAATCAGTTGTTATTCACTTTCATCATAATTGGGCCTTCACCTGAAATGACTCCAGGAATGAGTTGAGTTGATGTTTTTATAAGCCAAGAAATGGTTTTCATTGAAATGGTTTTTGCATTATATCGTTATAATTATTCTGGGGACATTTGACAAGACAAAAACATCAAAAACATGAAAAAGCAACAACATTGGTGCTGACGGCAGTAGTAATTTAGAAGACACTAATCACACCAAAAACATAACAAAAAGAGGCTGAGGCTGAATTAACCGATAAGAATATATCTCATAAATCAACATCAACACAATTACAATGTACAAAGAATTCTAACCAACTAGTTTTTTCTTATATGGATATGATCATTGTGACTTCCATTAGAGTCCATCCATTCATTGCATGTACATATTTGTTTGATACATATTCTTGATTAATGTAAATCCCAGAATGTATCCGTCTCAAACAGTTGCGACTGTGCATGTTTATCATAACAAATTGCTTCTTATAAGAAAAACAGATATTTGTAAAGATATCAAATTGTAGCCCAGTGACACTTTTTTTATTCAGACCAATAACATTATCCAAATTCGATCACTTGAACTGGGAGTCATGATTTTTTTTTTAATCATAGTGGTGATCTCTTGCTACATAAGCAAAATGATGCAGTTAGTTCCTCTCTTCTCCTCTACCATTCATAGCCAGATCCAACTCCTCTCGCACCACATATTGCACTTCTAGAAAAGTTCTCACCAACACTGACAGTTATCTAATTGCCATTACATTGCGCACAGCTAAAAACTGGTTGAATACATGGTGCGCATAGTACCCCTCCCCCCATGCCCTCAGCTATTACCAGGACAATTCTCTTGTCCCTACATTTTACAGCGTGCGTTTGATTGTAGCCAGAAGTACCTCATCAATTGTGGCTCAATAGTTGTTCAGAACCAAGGATATCTGTCAATGCTGGAGTGGGAGAAGAAGTGGGACTATGCATGCCATCATGAATTTTCCACAAAAAAGAAATGCTCATGAATATGCCAACACACAAAAAAGCTATAGAAAAGTACTTAATGCAGTTAAGCACCTTTGATTTGAGTTAGATATATAACATTTGAATATCTAACAGAACTATAAATCCAGGCGACCTTTTGTCTATGTGATCACAGTAACATCAACTTCCATATTCAAATGTATGTTCAGAAGCTGTCCCATAAGTACACATATGGTGTGATTAAGTTGATGGTAAATGGCTGGTAGATGAACCCAACAGTCTATGCTATCTTCGGGTTTGATCATGCGGTTAATGATTCTGTTGTGCTTGAATGCTGAAGAATATTACATAAATTACAATATATGTATCATCAGTAAATGTGCAAGAGGGGAAAATTTATCTCACTTTTAGAGCTCTATCCCTGGCATTCTAATATAAGAATTAAAATTCACTAGACAATGCATCAAAGTTTTGCCCTGAAACATGGTTTGTTTTAAGCTTGACCCAATTGGATTAGCTGGTTATTAGGATGTGGGAGCTACCATTATTTTTACTCCCAACATCATAGCTGGAGGATCCAGCTTTATGTCCTTGGAGAGACAGTCTGCAGGAGAGGCAGACTAGTTGTCAGTATGGCAGCATATGTGTGTATTTATGTGTACAATTGTATTGTGTTGTATTTACTGTCTGTTTAAGGAAGATCAAGCTGACAGATGTTGTGAGTTTATTGATTATCTACCATCCTGGTGTCCCTGAGGGACAATACCACACTACATCAGTACTCTCTACACTTTTCTGTATAAAGCATATTAGTGATTGTGTGTGTGTTTGTAAGAATCCCACATGGGTACTTAGGCACTATGTCATTATGCCAGCTGCTATCTCACTGTAAATCCTGTGAGATAAAATGAAGAACTGTGATTGTCCTTATCCGTCTCGAAGTACCTGAACCAAGTCATCTGTCAATTGTGTGTATATTTGTGTTTGGAGAAATGCACAGTTTATATCCTCTTACGCTTGTGTGACTAGATAGACAAATGATGAGGGATTTCTACAAACAACCCAAGGTACAAAATCCTTCCAGAGGATAGGAAAAGGGCCAGTATTATAACTGCAAACAAAAGGATGGACAAAAAATAGGTGGTTACTAATACAGTATAACTTGGCTGATAAACAAATTGACTACAGGTCACCCGTGATTGAGAAACCAATATACACCACACCAATCAACAGAAGCAGTACAAAGAAGTGTCCATATAGAGGTGGTAGATGTTTAACGATGAACTCCTGCCATATCAAAAAACAAATTAAATCATTTGTTCTTCATACTGCTTCATAGTGCAGGGTGCTGGAGCCAATTCCAGCCATCAGTGGATAAGGTTCAGGGTTCATTCTGTTTAGCTCATCAGTTGATCACAGGGTGAAAAAAAGATATATACAACTATTAACGTCTATAGGTCATTAACCTACCCTGTTTTTTATAATATGTATTTGTAATGTAATAAAATTATACTATTATATCACATCACATTTTTTTAATATGGGTATCCAGAAAAGGCTCTTTCAGCTTCTGCTTTATTCTGACACAATGGACAAAATAATCCCACGGGCAAAAATAGCTTGTCTTGATATGTGTATGTGTGTGTGTGAGAGAAAGAAAGAGAGAGAGAGAATGGGAGGAAGATGTGTGCGCGTTTAAGTGTACACGTGGTCATGTTTGTGTCTGCAAAATGTTCTTAGTTGGTTTGCTGTTTGTTTATTTTTGGGGCTATGTGTTGATGTTTTTACAAAGGTTATTTCATACCTCACTAGTTGCTGTAGATCAGGGGTCTCAGACTTGCGACCTGCGGGCCAATTGCGGCCCTCTGAGCAATATTTTGTTGCCCCCTGCCGGAAATCAAATCTTTGTGTTAGTACGTTCACAGGTTTTTTTTCTCATATGCAATCAGGGTTTTCCTACATTAGGTTTCAGAAAAAAACAGGCAAGAAAAAAGTGAAAAGGTAACTTTACAATGTATTTTTTGCTTCAAAATTTGAAAACAAAATGCTTTTTTGATAAAGAAACGTCTAGTGACATGGTTAAAACCATCTTTTCTTATTCTATAAACAGCACAAAAAAAGATGGCAAAAAAAACCAGCAAAATTAAATAGATTGATTTAATAACCAGAATAGCCACCATTAGCCTTGTAAACATTATACCTTCTCTTATACATGTTACCAATCAATTTTCTAATAAATTCAAGTGGCAAATTTTCCCATTGTGACAAGACTTTCTCTTTTAATTCAACAATATTTTTAGGGTGTAATTTCATCAATTCTTTTTAATATTATTTTTTAATATTAATTCCTCATGTATTTTTTTTGAGAGGAACAGGTCATTACATGGAAAGATTTTTATAATTTACCTGTTTACCTCCTTTACACTAAAAAAAGGAAGAATTTGGACTTAGTGTTACTTCCAGGTTATGATTTTACTGGTTCGGCCCCCTTGACATCAAATTAGACCGTATGTGGTCCCTAGACCAAAATGAGTTTGACATCACTGCTGTAGATGACAAATCTAAATCAGTTGCCAATGAGAGCGCCAGCCAATAATAGTCTCTCTTAATCAGCAAGAATGTACAATAGCAGAGGCTTCGAATAAAATAAAAAGTCTATATTGTTGACATACTTTAGGTAAATAATCTTGTGAGTCTATTATTAGTTATACTCTGGGATGTTAGTAAATATGTAAATAAAATTCAGTTTTTTTTTAAATATAAAACACTAATATTTAAATCTAAATGAGCCTGAGAATGGGGTAAAAAAAAGCAAACCAATGTGCTCTAATCAAAAGTAGATCTCTAAAGGATAGTGACCTTGGAGATCTGAGCAAAGCTTTTGTTTGTATTTTATTTTCAAAGGAAACCTCTCCAATTAATAATGAAAATAAGAAAAAAACTTGATGAAGATTTCAAATGAAAATAACAGTAGCTGCAACCTTTTTCTGGATAGTGTATGCTTGCAAAATTTTGATGATGGAAAGTCCAAATAGCTGAGATAAAATTTGCTACTTAGGATAATGTACTGATTTTTGAGCAGGCGGAGAGTAATGAATTATTAAGCTTGGCTACAGAAGTAAAATACAAAGTAATGGTTTAATTACTTACTGATTGTAAGCTGGACACTTGGAGGTGTTGATTTCTGACACAGTGTAAATGCAGTGTTTCCATCTTATGAAAATTACTTTCTTTTTGAAGAAGGACATTCCAACCTTATAATGCAGGTTTGCCTGTTTTTTCTTGAATCATGCTTTCTTGACCCTTTTTTAATTCTTGCTTATCAACAGGTCTCACTGGATGAAGGTTGATGTTGATTTTAGTGCCAACAAAACTTCAGGTTCAATTTTTTTCCATCATAACGTTAAATTGAAAGGATTTATATAGGAGTCCAAGCCCTGGCAAATTAGTTATAGCCTGTGGATCACGGCTTCATTATATATCTCATTTTCTCTCTCTAATATCACGGTGCATGTAATTTCCCTACAAATAGCTATAAAGGATATATTAGTTTTATCAGGCTTTGGGGTCTGATCAGTGCTGATACATTTGAAGGTCAGGCCTTTGTGAGGAAATGGAAATAAAGAGGATAATTTAATCTCAAGTGTATTATAATAAAACAAAATTAGGAACAGGGACAAACTACAGGCCCATTAAAAAAGAAGAAAAAATAGAAAATAAAAACAAGAAAAGCCTGATGCTGATCGACTCATTGTCTTGCAACACAAATACCTTCTTGGAGTAAGAGAACCATGGCAGACATGTAATGTATTAGAAACTTAATAGAGGGCAGATATGGAAGTGCTTTTTGAGTGTGTGTGTGTGTGTGTGTGTGTGTGTGTGTGTGTGTGTGTGTGTGTGTGTGTGTGTGTGTGTGTGTGTGTGTGTGTGTGTGTGTGTCTATCTGGGACTGGAAGCAGAATAATACATGATAATGCTGTTAAGGCTAGCGCTTAGGGCCAAAAAAATTGAAGCATGTTCAACTGGTCGATATGATTGTATTATTCATCAAACAAATTGGAGCAAATATTAATTTTGGAGCTTTTGGAGTCAGTTTTGATTTTGCTGTTTTAATGAGACATATATTGTGAGATAAGGTGCACGACAGAAGGATCACAGTGTCAAAAAATGTGTGTCAGGCTAACCAGGGAGCTTGAAGACTAAGGAAAGTAGGCTTCATACTGTCCTTCATGTGAATAAATAGCTTTACAAATCAGTTAGGTAGCAGGCCTGGGGAACATTACCTTATACCAAAAGATAAGCCAAACACTCTGTAATTAGAGACAGCTGGAGTTCGTGGATCCATTTGTATGCACCTCTGGCTCCTGTATTTCTACCTGGCACATGGGTGTTTTGACACATCTGCCTTTTCCTTTTTAATCAGAGTACGCATGAGAGCCACGGCTCAGGTTGACTGATTTTTCTCAGGCTAATAATTGCTAATGTGTTAGGTGTTTTAGCAATGCTTTCGCAGAATGTGCCAGACTTCAGATGGGAAAGGAACAGCACGATAATTTGCACCTTGTCTGGAGAAACGTGTCAACAGCAGCCAAAGATGGCTAATGTGTTAAACGAACTGCCAGGGAATGATTTCAGAAATGGCATGCACGATGCAAGCTTTGAAGAAATAAGTGTGAGGTAAGGGGCATACGAGGATCTACATCAGTTTTTTGAAGAAAAAAAATCACAGAATATAAATTACATGTGCGGTATATAGGGTTGAATAGCTAAAATCGATATGGAAAATGAATTGTTTTCCATAAAAAATACATTATTGTTCCTGATTCTGGGGCAGGGTCTTTTTTTTGTCAGTCTACGTAACATACTTAACATCTCCTGCAGTGACTCCATTGTCCCAAAGCCTTATTCTCTGTCCATTCTTCATACATAAACATAGCTTCAACAGAGATGTTTAATGAATACTATACAAACCCCAATTCTAATGAAGTTGGGATGTTGAGTAGAATATAAATAAAGAATACAGTGATTTGATTATCAATTTCAACCTATATTCAGTTGAATACAAACCAAAGACAATATATTCAATGTTCAAACTGATAAAAGTTATTGTTTTTTAAGCAAATATTCACTCATTTTGAATTGGGTGCCACCAACACATTCCAAAAAAGCTGGGACAGAGGCACTTTTACATCACCCTTCCTTTTAGCAACATTCAATATGTCTTTTCAAACTGAGGACACTAAGGGTTTAAGCTTTGTAAGTGGAATTTTTTCCCATTCTTGCTTTATGGACAACTTCAGTTGCTCAACAGTATTTGCTCATGCAGTTGTTCACAAAGTGGTGAACCTTGCCCCATCCTTGCTTGTGAACAATGGAGGCTTCAGGAGCTCCTTTTACACCCAAATACAACACTTTCCAATTCGTCTAAAGAAGTGTATTGCTGCTCTTACTGTTGACCGATCAGTGCCAATTGTTAGTGGTGGTAGCCAAGCTTGTTGTCTTTTAATTTATCTATTCAATGAAACAGAGATGCATTTTTTGGGGGATAAGAGGGGTTCATTATTTGAAATCTGTATATAAATTAAAGTGGGGCAAAGTATAACAGCACATACATATTGATACATATTTCTGCATTTACTTTTCAGATTTTATTTATTAACTATGTAAGAGTTTGAATGTTTATACAAGCCAGATTTCAGGACAGTTTGACCTTGGGTGTGTTGGGATTTTGGGACAATGTTAAGAAGGCCTTATCGTTCTGCTGGCACAAAGATAAATCTGAGCCCTCTCCCTGAGGAGGGTGAAGGAAAGCCAGGTGGACTTTGTTATGAATGCTTAAGTTGTTCAACAAAAAGGATCTGTGTCACTGCTGGCAGGAAATGAACACAACTCTTGTAGGAAATTTAGTCAACCACAATGCTCAATTATATTTGCCATGGATGTTCACAAAAAAGGCCTGCTTTGAAACATTGAAAGAAAAATGATTTTTGAATGCCAGTGCATATTTTGGTTAATACACCTCTGCTTTTGTTTTTATGAACATCAGTGATGGACTGTATAGGTATCTTAATTTGAGGGACTCTATTTTATTTTTTTTATTTTATTTTATTTTATTTTATTTTATTTTTCAGTGGTAATGTGCATTTACACATTCAGGACATAAATCAAGTGTGCCCGTTTTTCATGCAAGTATCAAGTATGCTAGTATTTCAATTTATGTGTTCATGTGGATTAAATGTTTTAATGTGACGGTTTATGAGAAGAAAGACCTGAGGGCATCTGCCCCTCTCTCACTTTCTCACTCACACACGCACACGCACACGCACACGCACACACACACACACACACACACACACACACCACATGTTATGCAGCTTGTAGTTGCCCTGCTTCAGCTGAGTCTTTGTCAGTAGTGACATAGCACTGTGTATTCAAGGAGAATTAAATAGCATTAGGGGGCTGCAACCAGCTATTTCTTTATTACTCTATTGTAAATTGTAGTACTAAGCCTCTTGCTCGCTATCGATATTCCTGTTTGTGTGTGTGTGTGTGTGTGTGTGTGTGTGTGTGTACCTATATAGAGTATCCTTATCAGGCCATTTAATAATCTAATGTGTCACTCCTCACAGTGAAACAGGTTATTTACTATGGGAACAATCACTCCTCAGATGATGGGTTAATTGCATTGCTTTCGTGATTTTGTTTGTTGGACAGCAGTATGGCAGTATCAATAATGAACAAATAAAAGTTGTTAGTAGTCGTGCGGGGTATGTTATCGCTTCAATTATCATTTGCCTAAGAGACAAACCAAACATTGGACCAAGATGAAACAACTATGATGTTTCCATCAGAAGCAACTGGTGATTTTTTCATGTTTTGTCTGTTTGAGGTCAAAAACACAAGCTCATTATAATGATGATTCAAATCAAAATGTTTACATTCCTGCATTTGACAGTTAACAATACATGGGACTGAGCTGTGACAGTGTATAGTTGGCTTATAGATTCAAATAAAGAAACAACAAGTACAAAATCAACACTTTTGCTGCATGCACTCTCCAGCTGGAGGCTGTGCTCAAATGATTTACTCTATAATGAAATCACATCTATATGTGTAAGATTTTGAGTAAGTAATCCTCCTCTTTAGAAAGACTTGATAATGACAGTGACTAGATGACCAGTGCAGCATAACTGAGTGCTGCAGCAAGAGGGTTGGCAGCGTGTGCCAGGGTAAGGCCTCGCTCCGTGACAGGCCTTGCTCTACTGCTGTCTAAAATATGACTTCCGTTGATGTGCAGCACTAATTAAAATTGATTACAGAGCCCTGCTGTTTTTTGACCTTCAGTATTATCTTCACTTGGTTGTCTTGCATTTTCTCCATGTTTAATAATTTCCACACATTCCTGCTTCTTTTTTTTTCACACATTCCTTTTTCTGGGGGTTTAACACCAACCTTTGCATCTGATAATAATTGCACAAACATTTTTTTTGTCACCACTATACTCACCATGCACATTTTCCACTCAGTATGTGCAACGCTGTCACAGATAGAAATGGATAGAAGGATCTCACAGCCTGACCTTATTAAATTAAATCATCATCAAAGGAGAAAAAAGCTAACTACTTGAGGATCAAATGACGCCCCCACTAATGGGAACATCGAAATTACTTCCTCAATGAGCCTTTCAGACCACGACGAAAAAAGAGGCAGACTGAAAGTACTTGAAAGAACCAAAAGAAAAGGACCAAGGCAAAAAAAGGTTGACTTACTTACATGATAGAAAGAAAGGAATTGGGAAGGCTTGATGTTTTCAAAGACGAACCGTTAACGCCAATGTTTTGAAAAAGTGAATCTGAAACGATCATTTGAACATAATATATCACTCCTGCACTTAAAATATGTGACCATTACATGAAAGACCCCTTAATATAAAGTAAATGCTGAGAATGCTGGTTATTGTTTATTAATTATTTATTTTTATAGAAATGTCTGCTAAAACAATATAAGTTGAATAAGAGCAAACCTCCAAGTTTTAGCAAGTAATTTTCATTACAATGTACAGAAAGTAGTTGCAAATTGTTCGGTAACTTACTCACTCACAGCTGTAAAGGATCAATAGTGACCATTTAAACGTCTCAATAATCGCATGTATGGCAGTATTCTTATGAATTTAAGTTCATTGAATATCTGCCAAAATGCATCGTCCGAAATAAATGTGTTGTGCAACTCTGGAATGCCGTAATGTACTTTCCTGTCACCATTCCCCTTCACCCACCTAACCTCTGATTTTCGCTACAACTCTTGTTCCTGCCACATCCAAAAGTTTTCCAATGACTCTTCCATAGTCAGATGCAATGAGGACGAGGAGCAGCACGGAAGACTGATTGAGAGCTTTATTGCATGGAGAAACGGGAACTACTTACAACTCAAATTCAGCAAGACCAAGGGGATGTTGGTGGATTTCTGGAGGAACCAAAGTAGACTTGTTCCAGTCAGCTTGAGGAGGTGGAGTTTCTGGACTTGTACAAGTACCTTGTGGGGCCCACATAAACAATAAACTGGACTGGACTCAAAACACAGACGCCCTCTTCCTGTGGACGAAATTAACACAAGCTATGATGAAGTTTGTGGATGAACAGTAACTATTGACTAAATGACTGACAGCAAACTGCTATTTCCTGCCTTGTTGCCCTGCACTTCTTTTGAGCGTTTATTTTTTCACTCGACCAATACTGTCTCAAAATCTTGTGTCCCCAGCTGCATTGTTTTCCAGACAACTCCAGCAACTTCCATAGTCGCTAACTAGTAGAGCAGGACTCATGCCATCATTTTTTGCTTGACGGGACTGGCTCATTTCTGGAAGTGGGAACTAGAAGACCATAGATATCGATACATCAGCTCCTCTTTCTACTGATCATTTGTTTCTCTTAGCCATTTTGTCAACGTCGCAACCAGTTGATTGATGCAAGAAACATTCTCTCTAAAAGTCTTGCTGTTTTTTAACTATTAATTAACTATTAATCTCAATCATTCAGCCTATCACTGTGTGACAGTTTAACTCATCTCTGTTGTATACACAATGTCAAAACAAATGCCACAAGACCGGGACTGGATTAGTGCCTGTATGCAAGTCGCTGATTGTCTTAGAGCTCGCGTGTGTGTTTGTGTGTGTGTGTGCGTGTGTTTGTGTGTGTGTGTGCTATCTGCATGTACCTCCCCAGACTTGGGACTAAATGGCAGGCTCATTGACAGATGTTCTCTCTGATAGAATGTAGGGCAGGAATGAGTCCATTATAGCTCACAGACAGAAATAGAAAGACACTATACTGAATTGTAGTAAAGCATGTGAGGCTACGCTTTACTGATATACACACTCCAAAGTAGTAATCTCTATAGACATATTTCCCTATTCCTGCTCCTCTATGAAGCCAAATATTAAGATGACTGTTGGCGGTCCTTATTGAAGATAAGATGAGATATTGCAAGAGAGCATCAGCAGAGGAGGGCAAGAGGTTAAATGCTTCCTTTTTCAGCACATTGAGGGGTCACGTTCTGGTAATGTGCTGCGAGTGGCTGGCTGTGTGCCATGCTGAAAGGGCATACATTTACAGTTTGTAGAAGGTGGAGGAGAGCGGGAGGATTTGTGTGTCTTGAAGAGGAGGGGGCTTGTAAAGTATGCCGACATGTATGAGTGAGTATGTGTGAAAAAGAGAGTATGATTCACAGACAATGACCAGGAATGATTTATTTCTGCTGGGTTTCTGACATGCTTCTATTTTTAAAGTATCTCCTATCAAACTCTATTGGTAATCTTGTCTGTGTAAGGATTTATATATGACTAAAGTGTTTTCTTTGTTTATATGGGTGTATTTAGTCATTGATGCTGATTTGGGGAAAATGCATGTGGCATTTGATGTCTAGCTAGCTAGATATCTTAGAATCAAGAAGTAGAAAAAAAAATCATAATAATAATTTAGCACCTGTTAAATTTTTTAAGATATTGGCTGCTAACATTTCATATTTAAATTTGTTTTAGGAAACATATCGATGTAGTAATTTGGCTTATGTCGAGTCATGTACGGAATTTTGACCAAAACAAATACTATCAAATGTATTTATTTGGGTAAAAGACTGTTCTGTGTTTTTCATACCAAATTAAAATGCTAAAAGACATACTTGAAAGTTACAAGTTCAATAATTGTTTGCAGACCGTTAATAAGGACATTTCAAGGCAAATAAATCACTGCAAAATACCCACCAACATACAGAATAAACAGCCAAGATGTTTTAGCTTTTTTATATGCATCGATACTAACTCCTTTTTTGTGTCCTTAACAAACAGAAACAAGAGTATTGCCACTTTTAAACAGAGACTCTCTCCATGATGCTGTACACTCCTGTCATTTCATGAAGAGTTTATATAGTATAATATAGTGTCTCTTAACATAATTTGAAAAAGATGTAGTCATCAATTATATATACTGTTACATATATCCTGCAGTCAGGGTCAAGGTTTGGATGGAGCCTATCCCAGCCGCCATTGAGCGAAAAGCGGGGATCCCCCCGGACTGGTTGCCAGTCAATCACCGCGCCACATATAGAGACATACACCATTCACTTTCTCATTCATACATCTGGGTAATTTCATATCTCCAGTGAAACTACTGCA
Source organism: Fistularia commersonii (assembly GCF_037954325.1). NCBI lineage: Eukaryota > Metazoa > Chordata > Actinopteri > Syngnathiformes > Fistulariidae > Fistularia > Fistularia commersonii. Next base: position 5,923,566 of record NC_141299.1, on the reverse strand, counting down.
TGAGTTCAAAATGTGGGAGAAACCAGAGAATCTGGTGGAAACTCACATGGGGCGACATGGGGTAAACATGCAAACTCTATACAGCAAGGCCTCTGAGGCCATCATGCCACCCAGATTCAAGCCAATGTAGCTGAAAATCCATAATGGATTTCAATTTTTTCATGTTTGGGAGCGCAACACTTTCACAGTGTTGTTCAGTTTACCCACAGGAGTGGGGCAGCGAAGGTCTCCTATATGTTAAACTAGCAAGAGATCATAGGATCTGGATGCATACATCTACTTCTACCGATTTTCTTAGCTGTACCAAACAGTGGTTTGACACATGGCTGTATTTCATTATTTCTGAGAAGCCAGCTTTTATGTTGAGTTGATGGTTTTTAGCAGAACTCAGGGGATGACTGTCAATCTGGACTACATGTTTTTGTGGTTTTGTAAATTTTATTTCCAGTGACAATCATACATTTCGTCCCACACTGTCTCAGGGCATTGATCACTTCCTGTTGTTTATTGTTGTCAGTAGGCATTTTTGGCAGATTCAAGTATATGAAAACAATCACTTGTGGTTCCACATGATTTTAATGTTCGATGAATGCCTCTTGTAATGACTTGGGAAAAGCATCAACAACTGGTCATTATGAAATGAACATTAGACCACATTTGTTTTTCTTGGTTTTATGCGTTAGTCTCAGTCCATGCCCAGTGAGGGTTATAGTCCGTAAAAACACAAGTGAATGTAACAGCCTCATGTCAAGTTGCTACCATCACAGAGACTTTACAAACCCAATGTTACCATATTTGACTGGAATTAAATTGTTCTGTCTGAGTTCTGTGCCCACAGGGACCCATTAAAATGTTTTCAAAATACCTGGAATATATGAATTGGTTTTCTTACCAAACCGCATGCATTTTACACCTTGACACCTTAATTCGAAGAGAAGCAGTAGGTGTGAGCACAATTTCACTTCTGTCTCGTTTCTTCTGTGTAAAGACTTGTTGGTTTTCACCACATTTGGGACATCCTGCAGCTTTCCCTCTGATCTGAATTCTCAGGCATAATAAATAAAATACATCTGTACACTTTGTCAGGGACTTGTTGTTCAGTATCGACTCCTCCTGTGTGTGTGTGTGTGTGTGTGTGTGTGTGTGTGTGTGTGTGTGTGTGTGTGTGTGTGTGTGTGTGTGTGTGTGTGTGTGTGTGTGTATAACTTTGAAGATGGAGCTCGTGATCATGCGACCTTTGCTGCTGGGAGGTGATTCTGTGAAGGGATCTGCATTTCATTGCTCCCTGCTTTGACCCCTTTCATTTCCTTAACTTCAACCTTATTCTTTTGTCCCTAAATCTAACCATGGACTTGGCATTACATGAATCCTACTGGAGTAATTTTTACCTGACCTCAACCTCTGGGGATCTAGAGGCTGTCAGTAGGTTTCCTAATGGGGTTTCCTAAGACGGTGCAAGTATTTTATTATGCATATCATAAAAAGTGTTGTGAAAAATTTGTATTAATGTTGGCTTGTGTGTGAACCCAACTACATTGAGAAGAATTCTTTCTCCTGTCCCCAGTGGCTTAGTCACCTGACTTATTCCTTCATTCCATTTGCATGCATTGATAATGAGCAAGACTTTCTTCGTCTTCTTTTATCCATCTTGGTCACTCCCAAAAAGAACCTTAGCATCTTCTAACCTCTCGCTCTGCCTCCCGTCTTTTCGTCATTGTAACTGTTTCTGAGCCATACAGCATTGCTGGTGCCACCACTGTCTTGAACACCTTTCCTTTCATTCTGGCTGACCTTCTGCATTTAACCGGGCTTGGGACTGGCTCAGGGAAACCCTGACCATTGCCGCTCTGAGGCTGCATTATATTATGAAAGACTGTATGATATACAATTTTTAAGGATGCGCTAAATACTCCCAGGGTCAGACCAAGAAATGTTCCAAAATACTTTTTTCTCTTGTATCAAGCTAAATAAATGCATAAAACTCTCTTTCCAGTCCCTTTTTTTAGACAGTCAAATACAAACCATGGTAGTTGTATTCCTGCTCTTTTGTTGAAACCAGCTGCTCTGCAATGTCATGACCAGGCTGATTTTGGGGGCTTAGGCTTTGGTAGATTGTGAAAGTTCTCAGCTGCCCTGCTGAAGCACTACTGCAGAGTTAGTATCTTTTGACGTTTTTTTTTTTTTTTTCCAAGAGAATTATTCACAGAAAAGAAAAATATAATTATCGAGGAAAGATGTACACCTAAGCTGGGTGGATTTAAAAGTTTTGGGATTTTCTTTTTTGAGATAAAGTAGGATTGCATTTACAAGTTGTCTGGGAGAGTAATTTTTACAATGTTATTAGGAAAAAAATAATGAATTGATTTTGTTTGGTTTATTATTTTTGTGCTGTTGTGTTGCATTGTATTACTCTCGCTGACAATGCTGACCTCATGTGTATATTAAGCCTAATACAGGAACTCATGGGTCTCATTTACTCATTTCACTCGTGGAACTACAGCTATTCTGAAAACAAGCAAGCCTAAATGACATGTTTAGTAATCAACTGGGGCAGTTTGCTAATTGGGTTGTTTTGTTGACATTGCTGAGCCTTCACAAATTACAAATAAATATACATTATCTGCCATTGAAACATGTGTAATTTCATCCTTTTGGCTGCCTGTTGCTACACTGCTGTTGATGTCATAGTAATTAAAATGTGTGCTATTGTATGTTGAAGAGACTTCAACCTCCATATGCTTGGGGAATTGGGGAAATACAGGGCCATCGTGTAATTTGTCACAAAATGTGATATCAAAAGAATACAAGAAACCTAATTTATTAATCTTTTTCCTGCTTTTCTTTGATGAAAAAAAACACACGCTCATGACTTTGGCACTGAGGTTTTTATAGAACATTGACTTTTGTGAATAATGGACAAGCAACCTATCAGGGTTTTTATTCAATTTCTGGGATTTCAGTAACGTCTTTGACCTCACCTCAACTTTGACCATTTATGACATTTCAACCTGCCTAACGGCTTCCTCATCTTCCTCTCCTGTCCTTTTTCTGCATCAGTTAGTCTCCCTGCACCACCACAGCAATCATTCCTCTTTCCACAATAAAATCTGAGACCATTTTTAATAATCTTGATGGCATGACTTTGCTCAAAAACTGTTGTTTGGATAGATTTGCACAACTTTTGTCTATACACATTTCCTTTTGCTTGATCTACTCATGTATGTGTGAGCGTGAATTTGTGTTTCTCTTTGGTAAAGTACACACTTGTTGGATGTACATTCTGAAGTGCTCCAATTAATGGGCTCATTAAGACTCAAGTATCTCTCTTACTGAGACTGAAGTACACGCGCACACGCACGCACACACACACACACACACACACACACACACACACACCAAATCATGACATGTATACAATATATATATATATCCAGTTATCAATATGCATCATGAAGAATTTATTGATACATTAAAAATCCATATCATTAGTATACAGACTCGGCTGTATATGTTTTAACAAACCGGTACATAGAGCCTAATAAAAAGAAACAAATTAACCATAATAATTGAATTAAAACTGCCTTAATCATTAGCTAATATGAGAAAGTGTCACATTTTATATAATTATTATTGAAGTTTGTGCTTTATCAACAGAGATGTTGTGAAATTTGATCTGTGATGGTAAGATGCAGGGCTGCTCTATGGCTGTTGAACTGACGTGTTGCAGAAGTTCTCATTTTTCCACGAAACACACGGGAAACAAAACATCCCCTCCCAACTCTGTTTTCGCTCACTTCATTTTTTCTTTATATACACTACTCCCTCATTCTGTCATGATTTCAGTATTATGCGTATGCAAATGACTGCAGAGACAGGATTTCTAATTAAGCTTTGGTTCAGTTCAGTAACAGACAATCCAATTAGGAGGGACAGTGGTCAAACAGAGGAATGTCTTAGGTCAAAATAACAACAAAATAACATGACACAACAAAAGACCACAATTCTGCTGGAAGATGCCTGAGTTTATTTTGAAAATGTCTTAATATGATAGCGTCAGTGGTCAGTTGTGTTAACATTTATCGGTAACAGAACTAGTCCTCTATCTCTTCTGATTATTCATTTGGGGGATTTATTGTGTGAATGTTTGAATAATTCTGACTTATATTTGAAATAAATATGGAAAATAGGTGTGAATGCGTACATTGTTTTATCTGTGTCTGTGTGTCTCTTCTTTCCTTCTCGTTCCACAAATATAACAAAAAAGAAAACAAAAAAAATCTGATACATGATATATTATACATTTTATATTATTTTTTCGTTCCCTTTTTACTGCAAGAGCGACCATCATAATACACATGAAAAACACTGCAATGACAACTTGCTGTCATGATGTGATCTATCACACATTTCTGTCACTAGCAGCTGCATGGTGTATTTAACGCATCCTTAATTTGCTCTGTTGTTTGAGTTTTATAAACATTTGGCATTTGCAAAAACTCTTTGCAACTTTGGATAATTACTGCTTTTCACTGAGTAGGTGTGCAGAGGAAGGGGAAACTGGTAGCCTATTATAAAATGCACAACGCTTTGTGTATTATCCAAGATATCCACAGTTAAATCCGTAAAGTTAACTTTTGGAAAAAGCAAGGAGCTGTACGTGGGTGTTTAGAGCTGGACTAACTGGCCTTCAACAAATCCACAGACGCTGAAGCCTGGAGTTGAGAACCGAGATAGAATCAATGTTGCAGGTCTTATTTAGATTCCAATTACAGCCATTTCTAATCAATTGGCTTCCCCTCTCACCCGCAAACTGTGCAGAGCCTTTGATCAATGGCCACACATACAGATGTGCTCACACCCAGGCACACCATCACAAACACTCTTTCAGTCTCTCTGTCTTCTGCTTTCTGCAAACACACATCCCAGCACAGATGCAAAAATCATCTAAATGTGTTTGATCAATGCCCACTTGGACTGATAGCAGGATCTGCATTATTTCATGCTCTGGCGTTTTCATTGATTTCAGGATAAAATGATTAGTGATGGAATCTTTCATGTGTTTATGTTACCTCGCTGCAAACAGCAAGCCTCCTGAATTCCATTTGCAAGGAGAAATGTTTGTCCTTGGATTTCACTGTGATCTTTTTTTGATCTTGAAAATGTAACTGGTATATCAAGGAGTTTGTGGTTTTCAACAAATTACTATGATGTGTTTAATGTTTATCATAATACTGCATATTCTAATACTTTATATAAACCTGTATATAATTTTTACATAATAAAAACTTGAAGCTGAAAATTTCTTTGCTCAGGTACTACCTTGTCTGTACATTTGAAATAAACTGTGACATATTTATATTTATTGGTTGTAAAAAAAATTTTTTTGTTGGCAAGATCTCTGGTTTTGTCAGAGAAAAATGCTCTGTTCCCTGAATGGTAATTTTTTCCCTTTTTTCTGCTAGATAAAAATGACATTTCTGTGTCTACTATGAGCACACGCAGCATACTCTGGCAGTAGTGAAAGACAGAGGACTTTTAATGGACTGCAGTGTAAATCTACTCACATGTGGAGTCTTTTTAAAGTCATTATATGTTAAGAAATGTATCCTAAGTGGTTGATCCTATTAAACACATTTCTCCAACAAGGCACAACCTAAAAGTTTCTCATTTCAAGCCTATAATGAATAGATTTGTATAGCAACAGTAAGAATATGAAGCGGTTGACCATAGAGGGTATCTAAAGCAAATTTCAAACATCTCAAGGCAGTTTTAGCACTGCTTAGACAATGAATGTTTGCTGCAGTAAATCACACATTTGCCAATCACAGGATGGCCACAGTACTGATACTTAAAATACTACTTCTTATAACTTTGCAGTGTCTGTTTTGAAGTTAGCCAATGATTTATCCCGAGTGTCAGCTTACCCAGATATAACAAAGGGATGAGAAAATACGAATTCAGGATTTTACTCAAGAACACTTCAAAACGTTCTCCCAAGGAGTTGAAAATCTAACCAGTAACTTCCTGATTAAGATACGGTGTGACACTGATGACCATGAAAAAGGGTTGGTAACAGACCATATGGAACTATTTATAATACTACTAAACTTAGCCTCTTGGTTCCAAAAAGCAGCACTCGGGGTGGGTGTACTTTGACTTTATGTGTATTGTGTCAGAGGATTAAATTGGTCATGCCAGGGATAAATATATTCTTCGACTGCTTTTTTATTGGCTAGCTTTTTGTGTAGGACACGGAGTTGTGATTTAAGAGAGGGACCACCAACATACAACTTGGTAAGGTTCGTCAGAGCAAATGAAATGGATTTTCTTCGGCCTGTATTTGTGTGTGTGGAGGAAAAAACAGTTTTGTTTTTCCTTAGATGACTTAAAATTATTTCAAATGCCTGCTCACACACTTAAACAGATGCACTTATTCACACCCTGTAGCCCAACCTCGTCTTGCACTTTTCCAGAGTGCAACAGCGTCAACATGTTTGCATTGTTTGGATGCATCATTTGATTTATTTTCTGGATCAGAAACAATTGCTACAAAGATTGGGAAGGGGATTAATTTATGCAAATGTATGCAAATAACTGTAACACAGAACTACATCCGCATTGGTTCCATGCAAATGATGTTTGCTAACCAGGCATATTGGAAGGGCCCACATTTCCCAACCCCCTCACATCCCACCCAACACTAAGCCCTTTGCCCATTCCGACCCCCTCACTCTCACCTCTCCCTCAGCATCACCCCATGCTTCTTTTTTTCATTTCTTTTTTTTTTTCCCTTTTACCCCCTTCAGTCTTCTTTAATCCCCTCTCCACCCTTTCTCTCACTTGGCCAGCCGCTCTGCCCATTTGCTTTCCAAGTCTCACCCAATTCACTCCCCCCTCTGTAATCCCTCTCTTCATTCCTCCTCCTCTCTCATCCTTCTGTGTGCTGCATGGCTGTTAGTGGCATGAGGAGGCTCTAATGGTGCTCATGGAAAACATTGTCATAGTGCCTGGAAAGCACAGAGATGGGAGTTGTGCAGTAAGGCTGTCGGAAATACCTGGTATTATGCTTGCTAAAGGAAGACTAAGAGAATGCAGAGAAGTAAGAACAGTAGGGAAAAGCAAAACAACCAGAGGAGGTAGAGAGGACAATAGGACACAGTCAGTGGTGACATGAGGGGTGCCCCAAAGAAAGTCAGTGATAGATGGAGAGAAAGGTGAGAGACAAAGGAGCTTCTAAGAGAGATGGGAAACATACTCATTCAGTGATGGCCCTTCCTGTCAGCACATGCAGGGAGGGAGGGAAAATAAAAAAAAGAAAAAAACAGAGGTTGTCCTTTTCCCAGCTATGCTCCAATCTCCTTTTCTTGTTTTTCATTTCATATGATTTTGGCATGCATAACACTTCTCCTCTGTCTGGGGAAATTGTGTTTGTGTGTGCATGTGTGTGCCTGTATGTTTATAAATGTAAGGGACTTTATTAACAAAATTCACTCACCCCAGAGTCCCCAGACATCCTGAGACATACCACTCACAATATTAAACTAATTCTACATAAAGCTCACCCCTCACTCATATATATATATATATATATATATATATATACATTTTTTTTGTCGCATTTGGAAAAAAGCCAAAAGTAGAGGGGAAAAAAGTATCCTTTTTTAAGCATTTGTCTCACTTTGAATTATGTGCTAATATAGTACCATAAGTGCCAAGTGATGCAATGAAGCAGTTGCTCACAGGACAACGGCTGAGACTTAAACTACTTCCACACAACACAGTCTCACACTCTTATAGCATTTGTGAGTAATATGCTTTTCTGTGCTGCATCTGCAAGCAGTGCAATACAGCTAAGTGATATCTCTCTGCAGAGCAATACGGACTGTCAGCATAATATGGATGAGCCGATGTCTGTTGTGTGTGTGTGTATGTGTGTGCACACCTGTCATATCCATTTAGATTGTAGGTGTAGCAGTTAAAATGAACTGTGCAGAGAAAGGAGTCTTGCGTTAGCCATGCATTATTAGCATTTGTGACCAGTCACATGGCTGACTGTGTCTCAGCCATTAGTGAGAACAAAATGAAGAGGGAGAGCAAGAGAGAGAGAAAGAGACAGAGCAAAGGTGAAAGACAGACTCACAGAGAGAATGTCTCTGCTGTCAAACTCCAACTTTACCGTCAAAGAAAAACCTCACATAATCATATAAGGGGTTTTGTTTTTGCGAGTTTGGCCTCAACCTGGAGGATGACCTATAGGTAGATATTTGCATGAAAAGGAAACTACCTAACACTTTTAAATAACGAAGATTATGAGGTATTTTGAAAATTATCATTCATTCATGTCAACTTGAATAACAGGACTTTAGATATAAATTGTTGCACCCATTGTGCAACATAACTGAGACACACTAAACGCACTTTGTCCGTAATCATGTTAGGCATTAGACAACTGACATCACTGTTGATGTAAAGTATTGGTTCCAGATTTAATCAGGTGATATTGGCCTTGCACAGAATGATGGGCTGCAACTGCCTCACTAATCAATATTATTCCCATTAAATATATTTTCATTTTGTCAAAAACCCATCATTATAAAGATTGCAGCTCAACAGTGCTATAATTGAAATGATCTCTTTAAGGTACATTTGTGTGTCCTGCTGACAAGCAGATATAATATTTATATGAATCATGCTTACAACAGTTAATCTGTTGATTCACTGGTTATGACTAAATGTGGCAACAATAACTTTTTGGGATTTATGTTTAAGATTAAGGTTATGTTAACTCAAAAGCCAAATAGCTGGGGTTAGGCAGGGGATTAGGTCCAATTGAAGGTGACTGAGACACATGTTCTGTGCTTTTACTTTAAATTGTTGTGTGCTTTAAAATTTTCTGATAGTATGTATGACCCGTCACTTATTCTAATAAATATTTATTTTACTTTTTTCTGAGCTAATTGTCCTTTAATTCATATGATTTCAATCTTGTAAAAAGGAAGAGCAAAATCATGGGCGGACTATGTGATAAACACAAACATATACACATCCCTGCTCATCTTTTCGACAAGGCTATACAGATTTATGTCGCAATGGTATGGCAGTCAGTGACAGGCATTGTGACATCCACACACAGCAGGCCACCGGCTCTCTTCTCAGTATGTACACACTCCAGCGTCTCCAGCAGCTCTCATCCGTCATGGCCACAGATGGCCACTGTGCCACTTCAACTGCAAGACACTACTCTTTGGTAATGACACATTTTGCTGTGTATTTTTGTTTGCAACCTTCCGATAATTTAGCTGATATCAGATGGTAGTTATCCATCCATCCATCCATCCATCCATCTTCTGCCGCTTATCCTGCATTCAGGGTCGCAGGGGGATGCTGGACCCTATCACAGCTGTCATCGGGCAAGAGGAAGGATACACCCTAAACTGGTCGCGGGGACAACCATTCAATCACTCACTCACTTATTCGGGGCAATTTTTCCCGTTTTTTTCCAATTAACCTGCTGCATGTTTTTGTTCTGTGGAAGGAAAACGGAGAACCCCCGTGTCGGCAGGGAGAACGCAGACACGGGGAGAACATACAAACTGTTGTGCTGTGAGGCCGAAATGCCACCGTGCTTCCCAACATGCCAGCTAAATGCCTAAAAATGCACGTGAAGCCAACAGACCACTCATTTAATCAGGAGGCACATACACACATGTATAAACTCACAGAGTTATAATGTACGCAAGCTTGAGTACGTGTGTCATTTGTGACTCCGATAAGGCGATGGGTGTCATACCATCCTGCAAAGCTTTCTGGACAGCCATTGCTTTGCTATTCCCACTGCCGGCTCTCTAATTCTTGCTTCATCTTCATCCCGTACGAGAGCACAACAAAGTGAGTTGAGACAGACGGCGTAAGGGTGGAGGGTGACAGCACTGGGAGGTGGAAGGAATGAAAGAGGGGAGAAAGAGAGGGATGATCGAGTGAGACAATGCAGGAGTTTGATTCCTCCAGTTGTCAGAGGCGCTGCATTATTGATGTGCTGAGGATCCCACATTGTCGGTGAGACTCTTAGTCTCTCACGTCACGTCCTGTGTGTGTGTGTGTGTGTGTGTGTGTGTGTGTGTTTGTGTTTGTGTGTGTGTGTGTGTGTGTGTGTGTGTTTGTGTGTGTGTGTGTGTATGAGCACACATGGTGTACCAGTCTGTTGTGGTCACACAAGTCCCACTGGAGTGCTACCTGTCAACCCCTCTGTATCACAGAGAGCTCAGTCAATGACAATGCAGTCTCTGTTTCACTGACCACATCTTAACTCCCCAACAAACACATACACACACATACACACACACCTCACTGATTTGTTTCCCAAGTTGATGGTTTACGTCAATGATAAATTGTTGGATCTCCTAAATCTTTCCGATAAAAATTCTTTGCTTTGCTCATTGTAATTTGTAAAAGTTCCTAAAAGTTTGATGGTAGAAGTTAACGTAAATTTGAGTATGTTAGAGAAGGCCAGAAGGAGCTACATTGCATTTTTGCAGACCTAGAAAAAACGTATGACAGGGTGCCAAAAGAGGAACTCTGGTATTGTATGAGGAAGTCTGGAGTAGCAGAGGAGTATGTTGGACTGGTGCAGGACATGTATGCTAACTTAGAGACAGTGGTGCGGTGTGCTGTAGGGGTAGCGGAGAAGTTCAAAGTGGAGTTGGGACTCCATCAGGAGCCCCTTCTTGTTTGCAGTGGTGATGGACAGGGTGACTGATGAGGTTAGAGAGAAACATCCATGGATCATGATGTTTACAGACGACATTGTGATTTGTAATGGGAGCAGAGAACAGATTAAAGAAAAATCTAGAGAGTTGGAGGTATGCTCTGGAAAGGAGAAAAATGAAGATTAGTCACACAAGACAGAATATATGTGTGTGATTGAGAGGAACCTGGGTGGACAAGGAGTGGAGATCAAGAAGTTGGAGGATTTCAGGTACTTCGGGTCAACAGTCCAGAACAGCGTAGAGTATGGAAAAGAGGTGAAGAGACGGGTTCAAGCAGGTTGGAATGGGTGGAGAAATGTGTCAAGCATACTATGCAACAGAAGACAATCAGCCAGACTTAAAGGAAAGGTTTACACACAGTGGTGGGACCAGTGATGCTGTATGGTCTAGAAACAGTAACAATGATGAAAAGACAGGAGTCAGAGCTGGAGGTTGCAGAGATGAAGATGCCAAGGTTTTCTTTGGGAGTGACCAGGATCAATAGGATCAGGAATGAGTCCTTCAGAGGGACAGCACATGTTAGATGTTTTGTAGAGAAGGCCAGAGAAGCCAGATGGAGATGGTTCAGTCATGTACAGAGGAGGGAGAGTGAATATAGTGAAGGATGCTGGAATTGGAGCTGCCAGGCAGGAGGTCTTGAGGAAGACCAAAGAAAAGATGTGTGGATGCAGTGAGAGGGCGTATGAAGGTAGCTGGTTTGAGAGAGGAGATACAGAGAATAGGGTTAGATGGAGAAGGTTGATTCGCTGTGGCGACCCCTTAAGGGAAAAGGACGTGTGGTTTGATGTGTATTCCACACAGGAGTACATTACTGTAATAACCCTTCAATTAGTAAGTCTAACACTATTGTTTGACCAAACCTGACACTCTGTTACAATTACGTACAGTCATACTCGGTGTGTAAAGACCAAGACTGATATCATAATGACTTTTTCTCAGTTATGTAACCTGTGGTTAGGCATTGAAATGGCTTGTGTCACTTGTATGCTGTTACTGTGGACATTTTCTGCCTGTATACGAGTCTGAATTATGCTAGTGATATGTAACACATTTACGCACAGGAGGATATGCATACTTTGCCCTTTTATGCTCTTTGGACAAAAGAAAAACTATATTTGAAATGATGGTGTTAACTGGAACCTTGATCCACTACTTGGCCTTGATTGTAGATTTGATGTTAGCTTATTCATGACAAAATCAAAGTAAAAGAGTTGGATAAAGAAAGGGTGTGACAGTAGAAAGAACATATTTGGTGCTGTTAGTCACTTTTTTTTTCCTCCTTTTCTCTGAACCATATGCTGATACTCTTGATTCACTGATAAACTTGCATCTCCAGCCAAAATTATCCGAAAAATATGTTCTGAGTCATTCTTTTGATTGTTGAAGCGCGATATGAATACATTGCTTATGTTTTAAAAAGCAGGTAGGACACTTGTGAACTAATGCTGAAAACAAAAACCATTCCCTGCATAGTCTGCAGTGTATAAACCTCATTAGCTCATTAAAGAGACCTATCTAGGGATTTTTCATGTTGTATTAGCAAGTTTTTTGACCAAAAACATGTTGGTCCTCTACTCCTAATGCGTAAGTTGGTGTTGCTGCAAGTGTAGTCATCATAAGTAAAGGTAACAGGACTGTTTTGTTTTTCTTTTTTGGTGCGTACCCACAATTTACAGTGCATAAATTGTTACTGATAACATCAAAACCAAAAAAAAAAAACAACAAAATATTGCTTTGGCTGCCCCATTTATAAGTGTAGTTTTAACTCCACCTGTTCCCCTGGGTTTGCTCATGATTGTTCTCATTTGCATGGAAAAGGCTCTTGTTCCCCTAAAATTGGAATTCCAACAGCTATTTAGTCCAAACCGTTTTGTGTTAGAGGCTGACAATAGGGAGCAGGTACTGAATTTGAAGGACATGGGAGCTTTTGACTCTGTCATTTATACAACCTGAGGTTTACCCTCTGTCTGAGGAGTCTGAGAGTGGTGTCTCTGTCACTGTACGTTGGTTGGATTTGAACGTTTTGTCGATTTCCTAATGTTAAATTATGATTTGCACCAGAGTGAAGCTAAACTGGCTGTGCCCCTGGTGTTGCAAAGTCACAGTGTATTTTATTCTCTATAATGACTTGGTCGGTGTGCTTATGTGGGCAGATGTTCCTCTGTCTGGTGGCACTTGTGCTGCTGGTTAATTTGGAGCCCAATGAAAATAAGCAGGATTTAGAGGCTTTTATAGCTGAAGGAGAAAGTCTTCTAAAATACTGAGAATCACTATCCCACTGAGGGATGAAGCAATCCTGCGATGAATGAAATCTCCTCATTTCATGAAGCCGAGGGAAAAGACCCAGAATGGTTGTTCTCATCAGGTTAGTCAGATTGATCTAACCTTTATATACCAATAGGTAGAGAAGACAACAAGTACTGATCCCATGGTAAGACATTTCCAAAAATTCCCATGAATGATGTTTAAAATGGACTTGCAATTCATAAGTTTTGAAGCAGCATAAGATAAGATAAGAACAACTTTATTAATCCCGAAGGAAATTGTTGAAGCATACTGATACATGTTTGAAGGGGATGGGATGCAAAAGTTTATTTGTTGGAACAGACTGATAAACCTAACCAAACAACCATCCCTGTGTCCCATCCCAGCGATCAGCCAACCATTTGAGCACTTAAGTGATTGTGTCTAACCTCTGTTCAGTTCAGAGTCTAGTGCAAATAACCTCCTCACACTTCTGTACCAGAAAAGATGGAATCTAGCCTTATATCCTGAGCAAGCAAAAAAAACTATTTGGTCAGTAGTTCAGAATCAGTTCAGAATCATTCTTGCTTTATTTTCCAAGTGATTTTGCAGCTGCAGGGAATTTGCTTTGGTTGACGGTGCTAAACAGTCAACATGTTACAATAAAATAAGCAAAAAATAAAAGTGAGATCAGGCCGATCGCGGTTGGTGGCACGAAATGGCAAGTTGTGCAAAGCAGTGCAAGGTAGTGCATTAGAGGGTCTTGGACAGTGTCAGTGGGGGGCCAGGGCTTTATTTATGTGGCAGGCTGCCAATTGGAAGAAACCGATGGACCGCAACCTCCTGCAGGAGGGGAGTGCTTGGAAAAGCTTATGTCTTGGGTGGGAGGGGTTGCCCAGGATTTTGCCTGCGCGCCTGCAGGTCCTTGAGGTGTACAGGTCCTGTAAAAAAGGTAGACTGCAGCCAACCACTCTCTCCGCAGAGCAGATGATATGCAGCAGTCTGCCCTTGTCTCTGGTGGTGGTGGCGTCGCACCAGATGGCGATGGAGGAAGTGAGGATGGACTTGATGATGGAGGTGTCATGCACTCTTTGTCATAAGTGAAACATCCAGCATCCCAAAAATAATAGTAAAATCAAGGTTGATACTTCTTCCCAAATGTGTAAATCGACCATAATGTCTAGCAAAACTAGTGCTACTTTCATCACCCCTTGAGTTAAGAGACTCTGGAGCACTTCCAGCAAATAATTGAACTTTTTCTTTGCACCATGAACCTGGTAGAACCGTCAGTTAGTGGTAACACAGAGCATATGTTTGTTGAGAGGCCAATTCAGTGTTTTGTCTGGTAAAATGAGGGAAGAAGAGCCTTCAAAAATCCGATGAGATCAACAGGTTTCCCAAATTGCTTTTGGGTGCCAAAACGGGTTAAGAAATTCTGTCCAGGCTCAAAAATAATGTAATACTTGTATTGTCATAAGGTTGAGCAGTGTACACAAGTTCTGGTCTAATTTGTTCACATTTCCAGGATAATTTCACCAAGTTCCGAGTTCAGATAACAGGAAACCTAGTCATATTGCGCACAAAAATTTGCTTCTGTGTCACATAAACATATTTCTGCCGCATTCCTGCTACGTACGGCAGGCTTTTGGTGTGGTTCATGTTTCCATTACTAGCATTGCAACACTGAAGACATAAGTTTATCATAAAAATGCAGGGCTTTACCTTTTTCAAAACGTAATTTAACAGCACCACTCCAGCGTTTGTTGACATCACTGGTGATCTCGACTTTTGTGACCACTGAATTAATATTCTGATGTGAATGAATTCAAAATAGTCCTGTCTCTGATTATGGCCTTTTGAAGAATCAGAACCCTTAACCCTGTAAAACACACTTCTCATTTGTGGAAACACAATCAAATAAAATCCTTATATACAGCACATTGGGTAGACCTTAGTTACCGTGACTGAGTCGACTACTGTATTTCAAAGATTTTCCGTTATAAGGAAAGTGCAAAGCTCTGAAATGCGCTTGTCAGGATTGCTGGCTATAGTGCTGAGGTTTAAGGTGAGGCGGAGCAGATTTCCAGGAAGTTCTGGGTGGAGAATATAGGGTTTTCACTTCACACGTGCAACCTATCTGTTCCGATCTCACCAAGGCAGTGGGTTTGAATTTTGCTCACAAATACTTTAGCCACCAATGATATTTGGTGTGCATAAATTTGGCATTTATTTTATCCGTTGGATTTAATGGGGAACATTAAAAAAATACAATATAAATTCAGTGACTTCTTAGATGTCCCATTAGGGGCCCAGAAGTACAATGTTCTTGATTTAATGGTGAGATGAATGTCTTTCCAGTCCACAATATATTAAAGGTTTGTATGTATTTATTCATTTGTACTTTTTATCTACTGCAGGAGCCCATTAATGACAGGAAATGGCACTCTAGTTGAGCTCACCATGCTTGCCAAATCCATCTAAATGCCAGTGCTCCAGTAAGTTACAGCAAGGGAAGTAAGAAATATGTTTGACTCAAATCACATTTCATCATTGCCTCTTTGGCTTTTATGACTTTGACCTTAAAGTGTGTATAATCAGTCTTTGCCATTGGGCTCTGGGCAAGCCACACCATCAACATGACACACACCCCTCACCCTTCAACTTGCAAAATTCCCACTCGTATTTTGCTTTTATCACATGCCATGAACTGAGCTCTGGATTCCATTTTACAGGAAGTGTAAATTAAAGCTTAGAATTTCATAACAATTTGTTCATCGTATGACTTCTAGAATTAAATGCAGAGACCCTCAATTATCTGAGAAAGCATAATAGAGACAAAATGACATATGAAAAGATTAAAAAAAATAAATTACAGGGTAGGCAAATAGAGAGAAATGCATGGAGAGATAGAGAACGAATTGTGTTGGCCATCTTCCTAGATGACCAAATCGATCAGCTGAATGAAAGCTTCACAGTTTCCTCTGAAATGAGCCAAGCTAGTAATGGGAAGCAGTCATCTCCTTTGCTCTCTCTCACTCCCCTGCTCATGTCCTCTCTTCAATTTTTCTAGGAAAACAATCATAGTCTCGTCAGAGAAAATCCTCATTTTCTCACACTGATGTGACATTTGAAAAGCAAACATGTTTAGCTAGAGAAGTGGGTGTCATAAAAAAATGAACCCTCTAAAACCTTGGCTCTTGACACGTTCACACACGTACAAACATACACAGCAAGAAGATGTCAAAAATCTACCACTTGCATCAGACACACATGAATTAAGAAGGTTGGTAGTAAACGGTCCAATCACAGGCTGTGCAGCCTAACTCTTGTAATTTTTCAGTCATGCTAAATACAATTTTCTTTGAGTCATCTCAGAAATTAAGCTTGTGGTCATTAGTGCAGGCAGTATTTTTTGTTTTCTAATATATTTTTTCATTGTATTTCTGTGTCTTTTATTTCAGAGTTAGTATCACCTCCTACATTTGAATATAGCTTACAAATGTAGTTATCCTCCTGGATTATATATAGTTTGAGAAAAATAAATTCCTTACAAGTGCAGAATGATAAAAAAGCAGGGGTTTGACTTTATGGTCAGTTGCCATTTTTAGATTGCGAGTAAACACTAACTCTCTTTTTGTTCCCAGGGTGGAGAAAACCCTGCACATCACTTCCTTGCTCCTTATCTATTCCTGTCCCCATGAACTGTCTGAAGCTTTAAAAGCACAGATGGGTTTTATCTGCCTGTTTGGCTGTGTGTAAAGTACAGGCCATTTTGCCAATTTCCTTTTTTTGTTCATTTACAAAATTTCACAACCAATTTATATCTACTTTTAAAAGAGACCCATATCTGAATTGTACTAGCCAAGACCTGTTATAGCCAGTACAGACACACACACACACATATATATACTGTATATATATATATATATATATCTGTGTGTGTGTATGTGTATATATCATATATATATGTAAACATGTGTGTGTGAGTGTGTTTATAGAGCAGGCTGGCTACAAAAGAAGGTAAAAAGGTTTTGCCTTTCTCTGCGAGTACATTGGCTGATATTTACCTCATACTAGATTCATTTTCATATATGAATGAGGCATGTAATTTATTTTAAAAGTTATTTCTTAGTGTTCATAATACATAAATCTGATGTGTGCCACTGATTCCTCACAAGGTCATCCATTGTCTAGATGCAACAATGTCCTTGTAAATAGGCGAAAGGTAGATTTTATTTACCTGTTCCTTATCATTATCATTCTACAATGAGACCAGCTAATTATTTGGTTAACAGCATTTCGGTGTCATCTGACAACTAGCTTTGGCTTCGATGTGATCATCTCCTGGGACACATAAACTGCTAAATATTCAACTTTTGTCACCTGCTAGTGCAGCTTTAAATGTCCCTTTGTTCTTTGACAGCAGCTGTCATTGGCTCACAGTGCACTGCACTACATCATCGCACTGCTACACCACAAGACATGACACTACACAGAAGCACTGCTCCACAACATATGTCATTTTTTAGCGATTGAGCAGCACCTTGAAATCTATGTTGTGAAAATAAAAAGCACCGGGGGAAACCCGAATGAAAAAGCAATTTAGTATAGCCCTGTTGAATTTTATTTATGAGTTAACTGCTCAGTGCACCACAGGGTTTAGCATTAGGTATAAACATTAAAGTAAATGTGTGCGTGTGTGTATACATGCATGCTGACTGAGTGAACACGACATGCTGATGTCAGAGAAAATCAGCTGTCATTCAGACAGAAAGATCATAACAAGGATGTGGCATGACAATCTGACATATGTCAATGTGACAGCTAACAGCAATGAGTGGCTGCTATGTGACACACCGAGGCAGAGGGATGAGATGCAGACAGTCAGAAAACATATTGAAAATTGACATACTGTAAGAAGATAGATCATAGAGAGGTCTTTATAACCCACTCCCCCACTACTCTTCCATCTAAAGCGGCCCAATCAAACTCTCCTCCTCCATCTAGATTTCAGATCCTGAGAGTTAAGTCATCATTACTTTTTATCCCACCATCTCGCCATGAAAAGGCTGCTTCGTTTCCCTTGTTTCCACAACTCCCATTTTTTATTCTTTCAAATCTTCCTTTTTTCACTCCACTTTTTATCTCTCCCCTTCTTTTGCTGTATCTACATTTACAGCCAGATTGCTATCTGGAGCACATTGAGGAGGGGACATTAAAATTCAATAACCTTGCACAATAACTTTAAGCAGTGCTTTTTTAATGAAAAGCTAATGAAGTACATTTTCCATTCTTGGTAATCTGTTTGTTTCTTCCTCTCGCTGTAAATGTGATTTATTTTATGTCTTGAGAAGCATAGAAGTTCGGAGACTTAGATGCATTTCTCCACATTGTCTTTTGTGTTGACTTAAACAAATCCGTCTAATTACAACAAAGAAAAAAAATGTGTTTTACTATACTGGTCAGTCTCTTTATGTGTATTCACCAAGGAGAAGAAATACTTTTCTTCAGTGGTACAGTGGTCCGCTCAGCTCATAATTTAACACAATGTCTCAATTATTAGGTCAAACACATTCTAAGTGACCTGGTAGAAGTGACCATGAGTAATGATCTGCACCTACGAGTGTGCTACTCAACCCAAGGATTTAAGGTGGAGTTCATACACAGGAAATACACATTATACTATTTTGCTGTCAATAGCGTGTGTGATATCACCTCAATTTGACATTTATTTGCAATGACATGATGCTTTTAATACCTGCTCCCAAGCTTTCAGCCTTGGTACCTTTCCACCTGGTCTCCTGGACACACAATATATCCACTGTCCATCTCTGCATCATGTCAAGCAAATCTACCTTTTCCTGTTATCGTCCCGATGTTCAACTCCTTACTCCCATATTCTTGCTTTCCCTCTTCTCTCTCTGCTTCCGAACACGCCTTCCTTTTCTCCTTCTTCAACCAACAGTTGTACAATATCCACTGGTACCCCTTAGGTTATCGGCACCAATTGCAATCATTGTTAACCCGGGCCTTGACCAATCTGGTTTGAGATTCTTTGGTTCAATTAGCGTGTTTGGTTATAGCACAAGTTTTACGCCGGATGCCCTTCCTGACGCAACCCTCTGTATTTATCCAGGCTTGGGAACGGCTCAGGGAGACATTGCTCTGTGCTCCCCTGAAGCTGTATTTCATACTATTCACCTGAAACAGCTGGAAATTGTTTTCGTTAATGTGTACCAAACATATGAAACATTAAAAAAATCTTGACACTTACTCCTGCAAATCACTTGTGGATGGAGAGGAAATAGGGCGCTTTGGGACTTTGACTCTGACAGCTACTTTTAAGTATACAGGGAGCAAAGAAAAATTAAGAAACATGAGCATAACAACCATAGGGGGGAAAAGAAGAAATGTTCCTGAAAGATGCAAGCCATAGTAAATTAGAAATGATAGATTTGTAAACAATCTGAAGTGTGCCTGGGAGTGTCTGTATATATGAGGAGCCATGTGACTGGTGATGTTTTGCTGCTGGGTTTTTGTGCAGACGCTTGGTTTGGGAATCACTTAACTTCTGTCACTAGCTGTTATGTCTCTTTCACCCAGAGGGACAGAGGAAAAGGAGACCACTGGTGCAAGAGACTGATATGATAGTCATGAGTCAGCCAGGAATCTGTTTATGTTTCAAATTGACTGAAACGAAAAAATATTTATTTAAATAATAAACGAAAAGGATTGAGAACATACAGAACATCAGTTTGGTGTTTTATTTTACAAACCAATACCGTATTGATCCATTGTCATTAAATAATTATAACTGACTATCCTTTGCTATGACTTTTTTGTATCAGGATAGCTTATGCAAGGATTTTTTTTTTTTTTTAATTTCAGCTAATGTTATGACGTTATGATGTTATGATCAGTGAGCTATTTTACCACCGCATAAACACTGGATGCAACAGTTGGGCATATGATATGCATTCGATCTGAGACTTTGATTTGAACTAAGACAATTCATTCTGGTTCCTCAATATTTTCCCTTTGGATTTTTATTTGGAGCCATTAAGATGTAACTTTCATAAAAGATTGTTAATAACCCAGCAGTTTGTGTGTAACACTGCTATCTGTTCCTGTAACAGATAAAATTCACTATGTTATCTTGCTAAACCATGTATTGCTTCACCATGTATCTCGAAAGAAAATCAGCTATTACACTTTTATCCCTTTATTTCACTCCTGAATACAAATGACTGTTTAAATTGCTCTTAAGAAATACACATTTGCAAAGAATCCACAGTTTGTACATTTTTGAATACCATTATCAAATTCAGCTGCAGCCCCTATGTAAAGTTTTATGAATATCTAAGATTTGTTACCCTCAGGGATGGGATCAATTTGGGAACATTTGATGTTTTCCCACTGTCCAAAAATAAAAATAACACTGCATGAAAGTCTCTCTTCAGATATGGGTTGTCTGAAATTTTGTTTATTAGCAGAATTATGCTGCATCAACTGAAATTCTGGATTTCACTTTACTCGTGATTCTATAGGCATTGAAAAATTCATCAAAATTAAATGAGCAAATAAAAAACTAAGCTGGATAGTCCTGCCATCTAAATTTGCTTTGAAGGGAAACCCACAGGCTCTAAAAAATAGCAGACTTGAATTGTTGAAGCTGCATCAGCTAAATATTTTTATTTTGCTGGTTTATTAATTTCATATTTCTCATAGAGAGAGATCAGTTGAAAGTCATGTGTTTGCATTTAGAGAAACAACCTTTATAGCTGATTCTACTCATCATCTTCAAGCTATATGGTTTTGTGTGTTGTTGAGATGGAGTTGGAAAATCCAGATGTATTCTTTATGTTTTGGAAAGAGAGAGCCAAGGGAACAAGATTGGCCTTTTTAAGTCTATCACACAGCCTCAAAGTTGGACGACCGCAGCACAAGCGTGACGTCTTAGTGCGCTGAGACAAACATGTACAAATGCATACAAGGGCAGCCATCTTTCTGTTGTCTGTGTCACACAGCCGCCCCCAGAGATGTGTGTCCCATCTCTACACCCTCCTCCTATAATCCTGAAAGGTCAGGGCTCATCACCATGTCAGATGGAGTTTATTCATTCCTGCTTTCTCGCCAACGTCATTCTCACCAAGTCAGCTGTCAGAGTGAATGAATGTTATGCGTTTGTCAAAATCACATCTCCAGGAACTCTTTGCTTCCCCTCCTTCCTCTTTCTCCCTGTGAATATTTTTTTTCTTCTCTCTTTTCATGTTTAATCATAGGATATGCATAAATGTCCAAAAACACTGGCAGACAGGGATTCCTTCAACATTCATCTCCCGTTTTTCTTTGATTTACTCGCAGGTGAGAGGAAGAAAGCATGTCATGAGATTTTGCTTAAATTAAGCCATTATCTTGACTCAGGGCTGAGCCTTTCCGGCTTTGCTGTGCATTATCTGAGCGCACACAGAAATTCCTTGATGCTGCTAGTGCAAATTGGTCTGCCAAACACTGTACACATGAAGAAGAAACTGATAAAGCCAGAGCATAAGAGAGGAAGAGGAATCAGTGGCAATTAACATCACCTCTTTACTCAGACTTAAAATCCTTTTACTCTCATCATTAAAAAAAAAAAAAAGATTCTCCATTTTCTCCATCTCGATCTCCTGGGTTCTTCAGTGCTTTTATATTCTCACCAAAAATATGAATGTTTGAACTCCCCTGTTGGAATAGAGATGCAAGGAGAAATCAAACAGCCCATGTCTACGCACATTGACACTTGTTAGAGAAGCGCCGGTGTCAGGATGCATTACACAGGGCAGACTGAGAGCTGCGTGATGCAAGCTAATTTAAGACATTAAAATGAACGAACATAAATGTTTTGCCAAATAGCCCAGAGCTATAGTCAAGACATATTAGATGTGGAGGTTCAGATCTAATATTGAAATTCAGCATCCAAAGTGTTACACTAAAAGGGGAAATATAACATTCTGGAAGATGCAGCCTGGTGTAACTGGCTCTCAATTACCCGTCTTTAAAAAACCTGGATTGAAATTAACGGTTTGTGGTTGCCAGCACCAATAATGGCTGTCATTAGTTCTTGTCTGCTTTGCTGTTTTGGTCCTTCAGCTCCTATTGTCCTTAAAGCTGAGTCTAATATGAGAGTAGTGTATTGGGCTTTCATTCTTGCTCTTGCCAATTAGACCGACAGCAGCTTGTCTGTGTGGTCCAATGGAGCATAGCTCGGGTTTTGTCCAATCCTGACTCCACTGTTGCTCCCTCAATTCCAAATGAAAACTGTGGATCCATTGTGGCCGCAGGATGCTTTACAGCCAGGCAACATCTGTGGTCAACTGTGTCAAATGTGAGGGGTCCACAGGGCCCCAGTAATCAACCATACAGAAGATTTGCTCCAAGTTTTTTCAGGTGAGTTAGAAGCAACATTGCCTGTGTGTGTGTTTGGGGCAGCATATATATATATATATATATATATATATATATATATATATATATATATATATATATATATATATATATATATAATGGGGTATAATAGATAGGCAGGTTGGAAGAATGGCAGGTCTGCAAAATGTTGCTTTGTGGACTAAAAAAAAATTGATGACTTGTGTGTTAGAATATAAGGACTTGAAATTTGACTTTGAATGTGTGTGTGTCTTGCACAGAAAAGGAATGTGGGAAGAGTAAAGTGTTTTTTTTTAATTCCAGTGTGACATGCAGATGGCAAAACATAATATGTATATTTGATGATGTGGTTTGGGAAAGTGCATCTGGCAGATATAAGTGCCTTTTTTTACCTGCAGCAGTACCAGATCATTGGCCCAGACTCCCTTAGGATCTACACTTTACCAAACACTTTGCTCAGCTGAGGATCAAAATAGAAAATGATGGATTTTTTCATTTCATAATTATCCATTTTGAAATATGTGTCTCTCTGTGTTTCTTCCTTGTGCAGGACATATGGGTCACTTATTTAACCCCCTGATATCAAGCACCCACCTGTTCACATTTCATACAACTCTAGATGACATCTACATTTCTCTGGTAAATGTTCACTGTGAATCTATGTGCCGTATTTCACATTTGTTTCTTTTTAGGTCTATGACCTTGCCTATATAAGCACCATGGGATCTTTGCAAATCCAGCTCATGGGGAGATGAACAGGAATCCAGGTTATAGAAGAACAGATCATTGTGTTCACTGTGTGAACAGCTCTTACTGTGCTACGTCCGTCAGAGAATATTCAGAATCCATGGGGGAGTTCACACCCACCTTCAATTACTGTATCCTACTGACAGCCAGTCTCTCTACTGATCGACCAACCAATCCACCAAGTCACCACACCCGCCTGACTCTCCTAACCCCACTCCCACAGACAACCACTACTTCCAGCTCAGAGCTGAACAGTTTGAAGCAAAGCTTTTGCAATCTTAACATTGCGACATGTTCTGTGATACTCCAGTTCAGTCACTGTCTGTGTGTACGTGACCTCAATATAAATGCTCCACTCTGATCTGTGTGCTCATGATGAGTACTTACTTGAGTTAGAATCACTGCCATCCATTTAAAACAACCATACACACAAACAAATATCCATCACAAATGAAGTTATTTTGTTTAATTGTTTAATTCAACTTAGAAATGGGTGAAAATGTACAGAAATACAATTGGTCTGAATAGATTCTATCACACAGTTGAGTAGGAGTGTCACAAATACTAATAAGTAAGTCTATGCTACATTATTTTTTACGTAATTGTCAGGATTAAAAGGGACATCATGTCAATAACTGAGTCAGTCTAGATCAACATTTCTCTGTTAATTACCTTTGTGTCTGCAAATTATGTTTCTGATTTCAGCGAGTACATGCTGGGTTGGTGCAGATGTGCACAATTATGTAATTGTGGATGTGCAAGCTGTCACCTGCCAGCTTTTGGCAACTACCATAATCTTCACGCAGAAGCGCTTAGACTCTTCATACATTCAGACTAAGCGCAGCTTTATTGTACCTCCTATTCCAATTATTTAAAGTTCCTCAAGGATGCATTGATTGTCTTGTGTGTAATAAGCTCATTTGTTTATCAGAAGACCGTTTCAAATGTGGGACTAGTTCATGGTATCAATAACACATGGGACAATTCTCATTATACTCTCACAATGTGGACCATATTGATTTACCAAGTGTGCTTCATTCACTCGCTCACCTCATCGACATAATCTTAACCTTTTGCCATACGTCCATCATTTTTACTCATTTTCTTGGCCTGCTCTCCTATTACTTTTCTTCTTCCCCCTCTTTCTAAACCCTCCTGTGTAGATTTATCAGCTGTATTTCAGGATAAGCAGTAAATAATGTATGTATATATATGTATATATTCATATATTTATAGTAAACCATCTACTTGATGCGTTTTTGCAATATTTTAGATATCTTAATTCCGTCTCTTCTGATATTGCTCCCATTTTTTGCTCCTCTCTCTGCCTTTTTATGTTTTTTTCTCTCGGTCTCTGGCTTTCACCATGCTCTCTGTCTTCCAATTCCCTGAAGCCCTAATCAAGGCCATCAGATGAGGCGAACGGAGACAGGAAAAAAAGAAAGCCAAGGAGAGCGGCACAGAGACTACCAGTATGTTCACTAATAGGGCAGAGGTTGAAGTCTGTCAACTGTGGCCATAAATACTTTGGTGCTGTGGCTCTGACAGCACTCGGTTTCTTCTGAGAAAACAGGATACCAAAGTGCAAATGTGGATGGCACTGCATGGTCACAGGCTAACTGCTACTTGTAGTGCTATTTGGACACATCAAGGGGTGTCGAGATTCATCCAAGCTCTGTGGACAAAAGCCACGCAACCTGTTACGCCATCCACTTTTATAATGTGCTTGTGCATTACTCTTCTTTCTCCTCATTAGTTTGCCTTCTTATTCTTTCTTCTCCCTAACCCCTGTACGTTCAGCTTTAGCCCTGGCAATTTGTGTATGGAGAGGTGAAGTATGAATGATTAACTGGGGAGATGCAAAGGGATTTAGGGTAATATTTCTATGCTTCCCAGACATCTAATAATCCTAAATCATTTTTTGCATAGATCTTAACCTTACATCATGGATGTAAACTAATCCACAGGATGTTACATCCACAGCGAATAGTTTTTCAAAAATGGGATATTAAAAAAATATTGATATGCCAAGTGGTCTATTATTCTATCACAGTTTGGCTATTGTTGGTCTGATATACTGGCTGCAGCCCCAATGTTTAAATCTCTCTGTAGATCATTGAGGAATGTCTGGGTCAACAAATATGTTAGCTGATGTATTAGCCCAGCTTATAGCCTGACATCTTACATATATGTTACACACATAGGGTCAGTATGATCGATCATTTTCCATGCCCTGACTAGTTTGATTTTCTCTGTCCTCTAATTGGACACAGGGGACCCGTGTTGGGCCTGAAAAATGGTCATACCACACTTTTGGTGTGAGACATATATCCTTTGCCCATAATTGCGCACTCCTGCTTCATTACATTAAATCATTCTATTTCAGTAATTATTTTCCCATTTGGTCATTTGTCAAACTCCATGATGGGCGGGAACATAATCATAATTAATAATACTGTTGTTTAATGTGTTCTGGGGGCTTCTGTAGCAGGAAAAAATATTATTTGATCAAGGAAGATTTTTGTAGGAAGATGTAAGTTGAAGAAATATCTTGTCTCTTCCTCCTGGAACTGGGGGGATTGTATGTGAGATGTAACCTGCAAGTATGATATGATAGCCTCCTACATACCAGCATAAACACACACACATTTTAATTAATTCTCATGGTTACAAATTTACTTTCAATGAACCTACTTCTGTCTTGCACTGTGTTATTACATGATTCATCAACATATGAAATGTAAATTGTGTGAGTGCATTCTGTTATTGCATTCTGTTTTAAGCTGCATCCTCTCTTTTGTATAATGTGAATTTGCATATCTCCTCCAAGACAGCATTTCTCTTTATGTCATCTCCTTGCCCAAAACACCTTTGCAGTAGTGTTGCCATGACACCCATGTAACCTCAGCCTCGGCAAATCTGCCTGAGGTGTGTGTGCGCTGTCTTTGCATGAATTGGATACTACTGAATTTGTGACATGTTAAAAGTAAGGTGTGAAGATTAAGATTTGGTTTCAGGCTCAAGGGGAGAATTTTGATTGGGCTCAATATTGATGGCTAGGTGAGGAGAATAAAAATTGTTACTTAATATTCTGAAATAGCCATACAAATACATATCTGGTACATTACCAGAAAAATTATCATAACTCATAAAAGTCAAATGGGGTATTGAAGGTGAGCTGAACTTCTATTCATCCCAGGTAACACAACCAAGCGGATAGTTGACTTTGGTGAAACCTTTCTGACAAATCAATAACTCATTGTTGGGGAAAACAAAAAAAGGAAAGGAAAAGGAATTTAAAATTTGTCACTGACTATTCTTAATAGGTACCAGTATTTTAGGGATTATCCCCAGTCAATGCCTGCTTTTGTACAAGGCATAACGCTTGGTATATACCAAATAGTTGCCACTATTACGCCTGATTGGGTTAACTGTTTGTCTACGTGGCCTCTACATGTTTGTAAAGACTTCCATTTGTAACCATGCAATGTGTGTGTGTGTGTGTGTGTGTGTGTGTGTGTGTGTGTGTGTATTTAATTGAATTGGATGGAGAGTGCCAGAGGCTTAATGTAGGGTGCAGATGGAAAAAGACATTTTCTTTCATTCTATTTTTTATCACATCTCATAAATGTCATACATGGGTTGAGGAAATGATACTTGTTTGGATTATTTAGATTCATTCAACATTAATTCCAAATCAACTGAATTTTCTTATGCCCCAATTTACTTCAGTTATGGACATACTGAACCATACAATCACTCAACACAAGAGAAACGCAAAAAGTCGCACACAAAACGCATGGTTTAGTTTTCTCTCTGGGGCCTCTGAGGGAGTTGCTGTAGATTTTTAATCACACTACACAAGCAGAAGAAAATTCACCAGACAATCTAAAACCTTACCTACAAGCACATATATAGATTGGTGAGCATGCTTGATAAAAACATATACATAAAAGAATATAAACCCCCCACACAGAAAAATCTGTGTTGTTGCAAAGCAAGAATGTGCAACGAAGAGCATGTGAAATGTGGGGTAGGGGCAGTCAGGGGTCAATTAGTATTCATAAAGACAAATCAATCCATGGCCACAGCCCACTATTACTTTGGATCACCTAATCAATTACAGTTGGTTAGGGTTACTAACACCAAATAGAAAATTAACAGCCATGTTCTTGAGAATCTGCCAGGAGAACTTTTCATCAAAAATCACATTGGACATGTTAATTTCCGAATCAAGGTGCAGGATAAAAGGCTATTTACTCACCTGGTCGGTAATGCCTGCTCCTGTACACACATACGATCGCACACTGTTATTACAGGCCTGTTATTAAATATCTCTGTGGCTCCTTAATAGACAAATAGCATCTGATTCAATCAAGTACAATACAGAGAAAATCAGTGAGGTAGGGAAGAATATTAATGGAGTTCTTGTTGGCAGAAAGAATATGAGGCACTGAGAGAGTAAATGAGTAATTCAGCACTGATTGATCATATTGGAGTGAGAGAGAAATGGAGAATGAGGGGGAGAGAGAATCAGGTGGTGGAGGGGGCAGCCCCTTGGATAGAAAGGGGCCCAGATTACAAGAGAAGCAGAGGTATTGGAAGGGAGTGGAATTAAAATGGAAGGAAATTGAAGAGATATATGAATTGTGAAAGAAGAAGATTCACATGTTGGTGATGAAGTGGTTGTCACTTCTCTACCCTTGGATTCTCAGCAAGCTTGGATTCTCAGTCAACAGCATGACATGCTGTAAATCTAGCTGATAGTTGTTAAGTCAATTGCTCTAACCTTTACCTCATTCCTCCTGGTAATGTAGTGCTTGTAGACTTGGACCTGTAAGCTGTAAAGATCTACCGATGCTCAGGGGAGAGGTATGGCTTAGATGACTCACAAAAGTAATAGAGACCAGTAAAAGTGAGTTGAAACGTTAACAAGTTTATTGACTAAATGAACAGGGAAAAGAAGAAAAATAAAAACTCTTCAAAGCAATAACAAAAACAATTCAGTCCTTAGTCCAAAAATAAATTCCAAACAATACCCCCCCTCGAAAAAATGTATACTATCCAATGACCGAGTTGAGTCTGTGGGAGTGCTCATATTTGGTGTCTGATCTTTTGTCGAAGTGATCCAAGATCAGGTGCCTCTGAGGAAACCACACGGTTGGCCTCACTGCTTTCTAGACCGTCCTCAGTCTTCACTGGCCGGGCTCGCCATCTTGGATCAGAATCTGTTGCTCACCATAAAACTAATCTACACAGAGTGCAGATTAATTAATTATTCAATTCTAATTTGTTTAATCAATAACTAAGGATACACCCCTTTTCAAACAATGAGATGTAGTGCTCATTACATCAACTCACAATATAAGAAGCGTTTGCATTACTTATAAACTTACTCCTCAGTGCAAAGAAAATATATTACATAAATCACACGATAAAATGTACTTCATTAACTTAAGGAACAAAAGTGAAAACCATTATCACTCGCTAACTGGCTTAAACTGAGTGTCTTAAATTAAATAAGATAAGCACCACATTCCTTTTAATGCACAGATGTTGCTCAGTAGGCTACTCCGCTGGCCGTTCTATTATGCAACACCAGTAACTAGAGTATTTGCTACCTCTGATCAGACAAACACAATGATATAGGATATATCATAGTGGATAAAACATTAACATTAGTGCTAAGGGCATTTGTAACTGTAATAACTCATTTCACGATTCTCAACATCTACTCCGACTGGTTTTATAGGAATCCTTCTTGTCAGTCAGCTAAATGTTAATCTCCCCGTGTGGCTAGAAAGGGCTGATTTAGCAGGGGACAAAAACGCACTCACCCCACCGGAGTTCTCAATACGATAAAATTTGATGTCACAGTCTTGCTTTCTCGCATCAACCTTCGTTTCGGGGATAAAGGTAGCTTGAAAGACTAAGTGGGTGGAAAATAATCAGTTTTAAAGTATTCTTTATCTTTTTTCAATTCAACAGCAGGGAGCTCATTAACTTACATTCAAAGATGGGGCTGAAGAGGAAAAAAAAAAAATTGAAGAACCTAGTTGATCACTATTCTCAGGGCAGCGTAGTGCGCCATCTATATCTAATCCCTTTATTATTACATTTTAGTAGCTCTATATTCATAGGGTTTACAGCAAGTTAGTTCTGAGTCAGGAGAGGCAACCTTATAAACTTAAGCACAGGGAGTTAAAAAGCTCAGTGTTTGCGACATGAGGGAGACAGAAGGGATGATTGTTTGTTGGCTGAGGCATTTGACCTTGTCAAAACTATAATAGCTTTTAGGTGTTCCTATTGTCACCCATTCCACTTTCTACAAACTTGCCATCAACAAAATGAGGATGTATCCTATACAGAGCTGCATGAGCCAGTTGAGTGATTTCTAAGACAGGCATGTAGATGAGTGGGGAACTTGCAGGTCGAAGATGAACGCACACACAGATATGAAAGAAGGGATGGTTGTAATTCAAATAGGACATCCAACTGACAACCGAAGGCTAGATGGCAGGAGATATGTGTTGCAGAGAAAAGGACCACTGAAAACAATAAACAAAGAAGTATCCCGTAAACCCAAAATGAGAAGGAACGCTGGAGGGGAAAAATGAGAAATATCAAAACTGGACTGCTGAACTGTGCTCATTATAAATAGGCTGTCTTAATAGCAAGACTGCTAAACAACTATTGGAGGGGGGAAAAAAGAACAACCAAACGTTGACTGCTACGACAACTAGCCTGTATGGTTCTTTTAAGGTACCTAATTGATGAGTAAATTTGATGAGAAATGAAGTACAGAAAAAATAACCAAAAACAGAGGAAGTTAAATATTCAGGGATCAATCAGATATTTGAGGGAGTCTTGAGCAGTACTCGAACAGTACTTGAGCAGTCTGTTTTCTATCAGGGCCCTATTAAAATGAACCATAGTATCTTGTGATACTGTTACTGATGATTTTGAATAAATGGAGACAGGACAGATTGGCGTTGACTTGTTTTTTTGCTATAACATCTTTGTAGAATCTAAAATATTTACACGTTTGAAAAAATGTTCAACTGGGTTTTCGGTGGTATTGTAGTTGGGCCAATGATGGGCCTGCAAGGCTTTCTCTGCTGACCTAAATAACATCTGAATCACAGACTGATTTTCATTATATTTTGTCCATGAATACTAAATAATTCCAAATGGTCTGTTCCCTTCCTTTCATAGTTTTTTTCCCTGGCTGTACTGCTTCCAGACATGTATTTTCATATTAAACCATTTAGCGAATCACATTTCAGTTATTATTTGTTGACAGGCAGGGTCAAAGTAAAAAAAAATTACCTGGAGGCCTGCAGAATCAGATTCACAGGCGCTCTAGCAAAAAATAAGTGTCGATGAAACTGTTACTTTAACCAATCAGATTTTGAGTTGCGACAGTCAGGCCCTCGAGAAGGGTAGGGTAACGTTAGCGTGCCACTCACCCTTTGATTGGATTTTCAGAGAGTATACTAGCCAGTGCTAGCAGGCTGCATCTGTCGCAAATTGCACACACACAAATATAGTTGTGTTGGTGTAATAGCTAATTTGTCAACCCATGATGGCTGAAGAAAGAGAAGAAATTGATTTGGTTGGAGATTTATTTTCAAAGCCATTTTCAAGACAGACTTTTCAAGAAAAGCTGGACAACTAAGGAAAGGTCGGGCAATTCCAAAGCTAGCAGGCCTGTTACAGCGAGGAAAAGGATCTGTCACTTTAAGTCTAGCAACTATGAGAGGTACCCCTGGCAAATAGGCTCAGAGGAACACTACAAATTGTATTGCTGGGAGTGCTTGTTATTTGCTACTGATTGACATCGTGTTTGGAGCCACACTGGGTTTATAAATTTGACTTGCCTAACCAAGGTAGCAACAAGACACCAGCGCACTCTCGGACACTTAAAAGCAATGGTGCCGTCCAAAACTTTTGGGGAGATCGGAGTGGATCGACAGCTGATTGAGCAAGTGCACTGCGAGAAACACAGCGCAGCGGGAAACACTGCGCAGCTCACAGGTAACTGGCACAGGTGTCAAGGAGCGGTTTATCAGATTCGAAGATGTTACC
Source organism: Fistularia commersonii (assembly GCF_037954325.1). Classification (NCBI taxonomy): domain Eukaryota; kingdom Metazoa; phylum Chordata; class Actinopteri; order Syngnathiformes; family Fistulariidae; genus Fistularia; species Fistularia commersonii. Next base: position 5,892,298 of record NC_141299.1, on the reverse strand, counting down.
AGTGGGAAACAAACCAATGACATTGCAGGTTTTATTATGTTTTTGGGGGGGGGGGGGAATGAATGTCTGGGTAAAGTTGTGACACAGTGGTTCGACGGCGTGGTGATCATGTCTGACGGCAATAGAAAAGGACGTCTTGGTGGTGGTGAAGTACACGGATAATCTATACAACAGAGTAATTGAACTCTTTTTGAGAACTCTTTTTCTTTCTGCACAATCCTGCACTTTCACATTCCACAACACCACAAGTGTCCTTTATCCACTTTCCTTCCAGATGTCACGCCAAGTACTCTCCAACCTGTGTACCTGATGACATTACCTGCAGTTTTCCAGTCATCTGGAAGCTCCGAGCTTTCCACCGAGAGCCTTTCTCAACTCCTTCCTGAAAACCACACAACGGTTTTTCTTTTTCAACTTCCACCACTTTGATCTCTGCACTGCCTGTATTCCTTCCATCTTACTTGCCAACAGATTCATCCTATACATCACCTTCCTCGGCTGTCTGGCTCCATCATCACCTGCCACTACTTTACACACACAGATCTCTTTCAGATCACATTGTCTATACAAAATGAAGTCCCCTCTGAGTGCTCCTACATTCCCTCTTACAGGTTTTCTTATGCTCCTGCCTGTTCTTTAAGAAAGTATTCACCCCAGCCATTTTCATCCTTCTTACATGTTCCACCACCATCTGACCCTCCTAGTTCCTGTCATGGATACCAAACTTGCCCATTACTTCTTCATAACCTCTTTTGTCTGCACAATATGCCCATTGAAGTCTGCAGCAATTAACATTTTTCTGACTTCTTGGGATATTACTTCATCTAATTCACCCCAGAATTTATTCTTCTCTTCTGATATACCTGTGGGGTACTAACAACACTGAACATCTCACCTTCAATTTCTAGTTTCAGACTCATCACTATCTGTCACCGTTTGTCCCAAGAACATTCTTTACCAAATCCACCTTCAAAATAACCCAACTCCATTTCTCTTCCCCTACCAATACCATGATAGACCAAATCAACTTGGGCTTCTAGCCTTGATACTCCAACTTTCCCCATAGTCTCTGGGACACTTCTGCATCATATGAACAAACTGTCAAGGTTTTCCAGTCATAAATAATTTAGAGTCCCTACTCTTGGTTCTAGACTCTTGCCTTTAATTTGTCTCTCGGCTTATGGACATTCTTCCTTTTTTTCAGTCCCCTCCAATTTTCAAAAGTACCTTATAGGTTATCAACACTGCTGGTGGTCATTGTTAACCCGTGCCTCGACCAACTTGATTTGCACGTTTATTTTGGTTTGCACAATATCTTGGCTTGGGGAGGGAGTGCTCAAGGAGAACATTTAATTGTGCACCCTTGAGTGCAGGATAAGTGGTGAAGATACTGACAGAATATAAGATTCAATACGTCGTCATTCCTTTTCAGTACGGGAGTCTATGTGCCATTAAAAAATGACGAACCTTTACGAATGTTCATGGATTTCACATACTTCATGTCATTATGTCTGTTTTTTAGACATTTAACAAGGCGCGAGCTTTCTTCAACTGTCACAATATGTCGTCAGTGGTACCTAGACACTGATCCGATTTGTATTGACAAAAGAAGGAGTATAAAGGCCATTGTTTTGAGTAGTAGAACCATTTTGTTTCCATCGCTGTCCAACAATGTTTCTGCTAATGCAAACTGGGCTTATTTCAACTCATCTTTAGGAAACCCATTTTCTGTTCTCATAACTGAGATGTCATTGGTTTTCTGTAATATATGGTCCCACATGTATGTATTACATGGGTGGATCATAGTCAGACAGGCACAGGGTGATTTATCTTCATTCCAGAGAACTTTCTTTACTTTGCTCACATAATCCTTCTCCATCCTTCCACCCATCTTGTGTCTCTTTTAGGCTTGTGGCCAAGACAGACTCACACCATATAGTTTAGATGTGGACTGTTAGTTTGCTTTTTCTCCACATGTAGCCCTTCCTGTCTAATATGGAAGTATGGAAGTAGAAATGCCTGTATGCCAAGTATGTATCTGAGGTAACCTGAAAGGGATCAGTGACTGCAAAGTAGTTGTAGGTGATAGTGGAGCCAGACAGCCAAGGAAGGTGATGTATAGGATGGTGCAATGGTGATGGACAGGCTGACAGATGAGGTTAGACAGGAATCTCCATGGACTATGATGTTTGTAGATGACACTGTGATCTGTAGTGAGAGCAGAAAACAGGTGGAGGAATATTTAGAGAGGTGGAGATATGCTCTGGAAAGGAGAGGAATGAAAGCCAAAAGAAGAAGAGTAAGAAGATGTATGTGGTCCCTATTAAGACGAGGGCCTCTAAGGGGAGTTTTGGAACTCATGAGAACATATGAAAAGGAGACCAGTCCATGACAGAAGAACACTTGTGCTAAGGTGACTGTAGCAGTGGGTGCAACATCCATCCCTAAAGATTTCCATGGTGACCATGTAGCAGCAAAACACAGGGAAGAGAATCCACCACAGCCCATTGTTGTCCTAGAGCGCTAAAAGGCCTGCCACCCTGCATTTTTTTTGCAATCGTCCAACCCCCTTTCTTCTGACAGTGTTAGTCATCCACTAAACACAGTATTTTATATGTGAAAGAATCACAGGTATGGTTTCGTTTCCTGTCTAAGTTTATCATGTTTACCAGATATATTGTAATGTGTTGTTCATGGTAACCAAAGAATGTAATGCTCAGTTAATAAAAGTAACAAAAACAAAATTGAGAAAGAGATTATTCACCAGGCAGGTTAAGAATCTATATTCCATTGTGCAAGGCATCCATAAGACATTTATTTTGATTAAAAATGTGTTTCACTCTCTGTGTCTTCTGTCACCTAAATATACTGCTCAAAAACATGAAGGGAACACTTAAACAACACAATGTAACTCCAAGTCACACTTCTGTGAAATCAAACCGTCCACTTAGGAAGAAACACAAATTCATTTTTACTTGTTTTAAGGACATTACATCATAGTTGGATCAGACTGTAGTGTGATTTTCCTCTTTAATTTTGAGTGTGACTCCAAATCCAGACTTCCATGGGTTAATAAATTTGATTTCCATTGATAATTTTTGTAGGATATAGGGATATTTCAGGCATTCAGATCTAGGTTATATTATTTTAGTGTTTCCTTTATTTTTTGAGCAGTGTATTTTTTTCAGAGACTGGGAGCCAGAGGGCAGATGTGAACAGTTCTGAGGAACACCATCATACCTTTTATCCATCCTGTCTTGTCCTCTTCTTCGTTTCACCACCCAATTGCCCCTCTCACCATCACTTTTCATTCTCCTCACTGAAAACCACCTACTAACCCTGTCTATCAGCAGCCTAGTGCTCACATACCCTTGCAGAAGCTGAAGTGGTCATTAGGCCATGGCTGTTTGCTGTGAAATAGCTCACAGTGTGCTAAAATGCATTTAGAAATGCAATTAGCATAGCAATTAACATAGTCATTTCACATGTTAACCCGTCAACTGCACAGACAGCTCTCCTAGGACCCCCATTGTCACATCTGACAGTGCACTCATAATGATGGAACATAATTTTCCATCATGTTCTCATTGGCCATTAAGGTGTAGAAAATCAAGAAGAATGTTTTTCAATAGATGCATGACATGGAATTAAATAAAATACATTTATTTATTTATTTATTTACCTTCCTTTCCTTTGTGTTTTCACTTGTGTTTGCGTCTCTTTTGAATCATGTCGTCCTTATTTCAGAATCAGTGTGGTCTTCTTTTGTGTTGGCCCCAAAAGACACACATTTTAAGACACTCCCTTCCCTGAAAATAAACACACACATGCTATGCACACACACACACCACTGCAAGCACTTTGTACAAATAGCAATAGAATATTATTTCAACAGAATGGGCAGTGACCTCTCTTAAGAGAAACCCTGCTGTGGCTGAATAAGCATAACCTTAATAATTCACTTGCAGAAAACACACACACACACACATACACACACACACCAAGAAAGAGGTTTAAATAATGTACAGAGACATAAGAGACATCTCGCCCCAAGCATGAATTAGTAAGAAGAAGCCCACCGGCCAATTGCACTCCTCTCTGACCATGTATGCAGTTTAATCAACTCATTAACAATGCATTGCTGGCTTGATATTCTGCCTAATTCTATATTTGATTTTGGTTTTGGTTAGTTACCATTTTGTGTACTGACAAAGTTTAGTGTTAGGGGAAGAGGTGAGGCTGCTTTTTGAATTCAGTTATCACTAGACATGGAAGCAATGTGAGATATTTAGTACAGTATAGGTATAACTCAAAACGATTAACCCCCATATGCTATCCTGTGTTTTGTATGTGAGGTTGTGATGTGAAGGGTCCTTCCAGGTCTCCTGGAGGGAGGTGTAAATGCTGCCAGGATAAAAAATGTTTTGAAGGATCTTCTCAATCTCCTCCCCACCCCACCTCAAAAAAGCTTTAATTATTCTATATTATTTTATATTATTTTATTTGTTTAGCTTTGCTTGTTAAAAATTGCCATTTAAGTCTCGGATTGTGGTACTTCAGGCCTATGGATTGTTGTGGCTAGAATCAGACTTTAACAAGGAAATGTTGCTGACAGGTTATGAGGAACCTTCATTGCCTTACCACCCATGGATACCTGATAAAATTACCCTAGTGCACCAAAAGTAGCATTCCTAGGTGATAAACTCTCATCTCTGATAATGCACATATGTCTTTTTTTTCTTTTTCCTTGATCCACAGCCAACTTTAACCCTAATCCTAACCCACACACAAGTTCTATTTTAACTCTTGTGTGAAAATAGATTTACCTATGAATGCACAATTTGCAGGTAGGGGAAATAATACTGGGTCCAGAGCCACACTGCTTGTCAGTTGCAGCCTGAGTACATGTATTATTTGAATCAGCTTTGGTGTCATTCAGGTTCAATGTAGCAAAAGAGGCAACACCCTCCCACACAGTGCCCTGTCTCATCTGGAGGTTGCAGGAAGCACTGTGAGAGTCACTTTCTTTGACTTCATGAGTCCCTTCAATAGCATCCAATTCCCCCTCCTGAGAGACAAGCTACTGGGTATGCAACTTCACCCTGACATCACTGCTTGGATCGTGGACTACCTCACAGGACAGCTGCAGTATGTCAGAGTGGATGGCTCTGTATCTGAGGCCATGGCGTGAAGCACTGGAGTGCCCGAAGATACCATCCTGTCTCCACTCCTCTTTACCCTCTTCAACTCCAACTTCCGCCACAACTCTAGTTCTTGCCACCTCCAAAAATTCTCCGATGACTCATCGATGGTCGGATGCTCCAACGACAATGATGAGGAGGAGTACAGAGGTCTGACTGAGAGTTTTGTTGAGTGGAGCACCGTAACCTCCTTCAACTTGACATCACCAAGACCAAGGAGGTGGTGGTGGAGACTTATAACAATCACCATCCAAGGTGAGGAGGTGGAAATTGTGGACTCATACAAGTACCTTGGGGTCCACCTTACAACTGGACTGGACACATAACACAGATGCCGTCTACAGCAAAGGTCAGAATAGGATGTTTTTCCTGAGGAAGACTGAGGTTGTTTGGTGTCTGTAGCAGGCTACTCAAGACCCTCTGCCTGTCTATGCTAGTCAACGTACTGTTCTTCGCTGTAGTGTGCTGGTGGAGCCGTGGCAAGACTGGTGAGGTCAACAGGCTTAACAAGCTGGTGAGAAAAGCCCATTTGGTGGTTTGGACTAAACTTGGACAGCGGAAATGGTGGCTGAGAGGAGGGTGGGACAATTCTCTCCATCCCCAACACAACGATCTATCTCATTCAGCCAACGGATCATCCCACCCCAGTGCAGAAACGAATGTTTCAGAGGCTCCTTTGTGCCCATGGCTATCAGACTGTACAACAGCAGTCTGGACAGCACACAACTCTGGAGCTGGAGACATCTGTACTTGTCGCCGCTACCTGCAACTGTCACTCACTCACGTCACTTTACTCTTGTCCTTGCGTCTGTTTTCATCCTTTTACTGTTGTTGTCGCTGTCCTTTTTAATGTCTCTATTTACAGGACTGTCTAAGAAAATTAGAATATTGTGATAAAGTTCTTTATCTTCTGTAATGCAATTATAAAAACAAAAATGTCATACATTCTGGATTCATTACAAATCAACTGAAATATTGCAAGCCTTTTAATTATTTTAATGTTGCTGATTATGGCTTACATCTTAAGAAAACCCCGAAATCCCATCTCAGAATATTAGAATATCATGAAAAAGTAATTTTTTGTTTTTCTAATTGCATTACAGAAGATAAGGAACTTTATCACAATATTCTAATTGTCTGAGACAGTCCTGTATATTTGTAGTAATTGCTTAATGTCTTTTGGTACCTGTCCTCTACCCTGTGCTGCTGTAACACCTGAGTTTTCCCTATGAAGATTAATAAAATCTTATCTTATCTTATCTTATCTTATCTTATCTTATCTTATCTTGTCTTGTCTTGTCTGATCTTATACTGGGCATAATCTGAATACAGATATATCTGACTGTAATTCAGCTCTGTATGACTTAATTTGAGATAATGTTTAAAATTTAGCTAATAGTTAGCAGTTATATTAGCTAGATATTGGACTTTTTATAAAATGCCACCTGATCAGAGTGTACTGCTGCAGATGGTACTGTGGATGATCTCTTCTAATGTCGCATCTGTCATTCTAATTCAAACATCTACTTGAACACACACACACACACACACACATCCATATACTGATGTTGGAGGCTGCCAACCTGCTCATCAGGAGCAATTAGAAAGATCAGGCCGGTAGTCTAAGAACCCTTCATTGTGGTCTCTGGAGGAGCAGAGGATTGAACCCAGAATCCTCCAATTACTGGAGGGCCACTTTGTCTCTTCAGCATCTCAAGGGTTGGAGCTGTGAGTTCAGAAGTTCTGTTCACTGTTGTTTGATGGTTCAGGTGGTGCAGAGTCTACACTGTCATGTAGCATTTTATGTCATGGTCATATGTAAAGATATGTCTACCAATCTGTCAGTGAATGCGTTTGCTGCATCACCGCTCCTGCTCAGTATTCCCGTTGATCTTTTGCAGAGAAATAGTGGTTTTGTTATGCCCCCCCTGACTGGCATTACAGCTGCCCCGTTTCTTTAGTCTTCAAGATCACATCTTAAGTTTTACAATTTTCTTGAACTATCCTGTTTTGAACACGACACAATTGTAGTATGTGAATGGGTGAATTTAATCCAGTGTCAAGCATTTTGGAACTGTAAGGCAATGAAAGCGCTTTAAAAGTGAACACCATTTTAATTACATGTGACATTTAAGAAACTGATGGCTGAAAAACACTGCCTTCTTGTAGCACTCTCACACACTTTGAGCATCAATGAGGATTTTACATCAAAGATACTTCAGTTTTCAAGCGCCAGACCATTTCTAAGGGTTCCAAATGCCAATTGTTGACATGCCTCAGACAGAGATCATTACTGGAGTTCAAAGAATCAAAGACCTTTAATTTTTATGGTTCCCAAACATTTGCATTCTTCTTGATATTTTTCCCCCAAAATATAATGTCAGTTTATCTTTACCTTCATTTATATTACATTACATTACAGTCATTTAGCAGACGCTTTTATCCAAAGCGACTTAAAAAAAATTGCAATTCAATAACCAAAAATCCAAAGTAGCAGTAGTCGTTATTCAGAAGTCACCACTCTACCAAATAGCCATCTCAAAACCATATACATACATAAATTTGTTTCTTCGTTTTTTTTGGGGGGGGGGGGGGGGGCAAGTGCGATTAGTGGGGTAGTGCTTGGTGAAGAGGTACGTTTTCAGCTCAGGGCAGAAGATGGGCAGCGACCGCGCTGTTCTGACCTTTTCCGGGAGTTCGTTCCACCACTGAGGAGCCAAGACCAAGAAGAGCCGAGACCGGTTCGATCAGCAGCCATGGGCTCTGAGTGATGGGGTGGACGGTCGCCGAGAGGTGGCAGATCGGAGGGGACGGATAGGGACATGTGGCTTGACCATATCCTGAAGATATGATGGGGCTGTCCCATTCGCTGCCCGGTGAGTGAGCACCAGGGTCTTGAACTTGATGCGGCTGGCTACCGGGAGCCAGTGAAGGGACATAAGAGGGGGAGTTGTGTGGGAGAATTTGGGACGGTTGAACCCCAGGCGGAAGTGCTTTCTGAATAATCTCCAGAGGCCTGATGGTCACCGCTGGGGCACCGGCAAGGAGGGAGTTGCAGTTCATTTAATGATACAACCTGCCCGCTCCTGACTGCCTGTCCCTTTCATTTGCCCTCCCAACTGCTCCATCTGTCTCTATAGGAGCTTAGGCTATAAAAGGACTCAAATAATATGTTTTTCCCACTGTTTTCTGGTCACACTTAATTGTAAACACTGGAGAAATGACAATAATCACATCAAATGATTCAGAGCAAAGGCATTAGAGAAATTACTAGGGCTTTAACACGATGGTAAGTGTGACTGGAGAAGGCTCCTGTGGAGGGATTCCTGGTTTGTAAGCACGATGGAGGCTTGGACGTGAGGTTAGTTTGTGGAAGAGAAGGGACATATAAGAGGATGGAGGTAAAACCGTAAGACGGATGTCAAAGTTCTGAAAAGTGAACAGAAAATCAGTATAAAATACTGAGTATGGGATGCTGTATGTCGGCAGGTATCAGGTGGAGTATTTGGTGGCCAGCAGCCAGTATGAATGAGATGAGGAGAGGCAACTCTGCAGAGCCAATAAATTACGGGCCTTCAAGCCCCACTTTACATTAATGGAATGTGCAGCACTGTTCTCTCCAGTCGGCCACTGAGATTAAAGAGTAGGGAAATGACTGTGGACAGCCTCGCCATGGCTGGGCTCTTGATGCTATATGGGCCTTTAGAACCCCACAGAGTGGTCCTGTTGCACACATGCCTGCAAATCGGGCTGTAATCTGACCATTTTAGTAATGATATTCATCCCACCAAAGCTCACAACATTTCTTTGTCTTATAATCAGACTAGATACTTATGCGGTGAAGAGAGAGAAAGCTGGATTTTTAAAGCATCGGCTGTAATGGAAAAATCCTTATGTGGGTTGTTTATGAGAATTAATACACGGTAGCTCACTTTTTGGGAAAATAAGCCTTTATGCGGCAGCCAACTTTGAAGATTTCGTACAGATTATGTGGAGTAAAATGTGTGAGGATGAGAGAATGACTGTGGCTTAGCCACCTAAATCCTGCTTTTCTTCACAGTCCTCCAGTCATTACCCCCTATATTCATGTCGCGAACTGTGCCACCACAGTGGTTCAGCCCATCTCCTGTGACTTTACAGTTGTCTAATAGCATCAAATGCATCTGTGTAGATTCAATTAAAATGTTGTTGCCTTTCTTAACTACTTCTCATCAGTTGTGTGTGTGTCTCCTGCCAGTCTTTAAAAGTGATTACACACAATTATTTCAATTAGATGTCAGGAAGTGGGGTTATCATCATCAGACAGCAATCAGTTTGTGGTGGAGCTGGGCGAGACCAAAAGACAGTGCCGCTTGTTTTCTTTCATCAATAAAGGGGGAGAATAAAAAGTGGTTTAATTTCCCCCTCATTTTTCGGAACATGGAATATTTTTAGAAATGCAGAAGCTCTGTACGATGCTCTTGCCTCTGCTAATGAATGAAATACATTTGTTGGGAAAGAGATGGCTGGAGATGAGGGTCTGAGTGAGGCACAAAGGAAAAGTGGCTTCCAGAAGTTTGCAGGACAAACTGAACTGGAGCAAGAAAAGAGAGTTTTTGTACAGAGTACCTTTTAGCTATAATTTACAAAAGTGGACCCATTCAATAAAACCTAAGTGAATTCCTGTTGGTTTTTTTTTGTTTTTTTTTATAGCGAATTTGAAATGTGAATCATGACACAGGTTGAATTTTTATTCTTTTTTATATGCTGTGCTATATTTTTCCAAGTATTAATAAGTACATAGCAGCATAAGAAGGATAAACCAAAAAGTGAAGGAAGAATCATCTTGGAGTTGAAAGAAGCTGCATTCACCAGGTGAATTTCACCTTATTACTGATCGGCAGAGGTTCACAAGTTTAAATAGTTAGGATTGGTTGTGGTAGTCTGTATTTTTCATGGAACTCCAGCGCTCTGTCCTAGAGGAGAGGAATATGAAATAGAAGCTCCCATGAGACCAAGGTATGGTAACAGCACAGCACTAGCACAGGAACAGCCAGAGCTTTGTGTTGTGGTAACAGAGGCTTTGCAGAAGGAGACACACGCAGCATAAAGAACAACCCACCGCCCACTGCAGCACACAATGCACGTGCATTTACATGCACATTTACATACAACTCATAAACACACGTTCACCGACATAAACTACACGTCCTCTAATCCCATATATGAAAGTGTGTGTACCCTGTTATGAGGCAGCCCAGCCCCCTTCCAGCACATGCTTGGCTGCGTTGCTGAGGCCATGCTGACTGCTTGTCTTACAGCAGCATCAGTATTCTACAGGCATGGTCCTGTGTCTACACCACTATCCCCTCTCTGCCTTTGTCCACCTCCCCATTTATGCTTGCCCCTCAGTTTTCTGTCTTACCTCCATTTCTTTTTCTGTCCAGGATTGCCTCTTTCAAACTCTCTTTGAGGCTCTCACAATTCTTTTGTACACAAGGGCTGGATTTTGTTTATTCAATACTCCAGGGCTGCTCAGTCCCAACCCCTCAATACTTTACCCCCCTTATCAATGTTCAATGCCCCACATCTGTCTTAACTTTATGTACCCCTCATTCAATTTGTTCTTGCACCACTAGAAGCTGTGCTTTTGAGCTTTTGGGGTCAATATCTGGGGCCAATTATTTGGATCAAGCAATATATTTTATTTTTCATGCTGCTTCTTTTTGTTGTATTAAATCCAGGGGATTGGTCCATTAACTGACTTGGTAAAGGCTATCTTCATCCACGTAACATCCATATGCACACATACGTGCACACGTGTGTGTGTGTGTGTGTGTGTGTGTGTGTCTGTGTGTGTGTGTGGGGGGGAGACAAAGTCTCAGTAGGTGTCAGATGGGAGGGTGCTCAAGTGTGGAGGACTCATCATGGGTTATTAGAAGCATGCAGGGGGCCATCAAGCATGTGAGATAGAGGTGGCATCGAGATGAAGAGAGACAATGATGAGTAAGAGACAATCATTAATAGCAAAGTAGTGCAGATCAGAAAATGTGCCTTTGAAAGAAACATACTGAGCTCCTCTCCTCTCCTGTCCTTCCTCTCCTCTCCTCTCCTCTCCTCTCCTCTCCTCTCCTCTCCTCTCCTCTCCTCTCCTCTCCTCTCCTCTCCTCTTCTCAACTCTCCTCTCCTCTCCTCTATCAGGTTCTCTTCCTCTCTTTTTCTTGAAAGAACCTGTATACTGACTAAATTGTATTACCAAAAGCAGGTATTTTAAGTCAATCTCCGACACAATAGAGGCACTTGTGATACAATTCAAGTCTTTCAAATCTTACAGCTCTCAGACCTTAGCATATGATCTTCAAGCTCAGGCTGGAAGAGCCCTTTCTGACTTGACGGATTTCAAGATTTCGGTGATCTTAATCACACATGTACACACATGCAGGCATAAACACGCATGCACTTATGCACACAAATATACACATATAATGCATTAGCAGTGTTTGCATGTTTGTTGTGTGTGTGTGTGTGTGTGTGTGTGTGTGTGTGTGTGTGTGTGTGTGTGTGTGTGTGTGTGTGTGTGTTTGTGTTTGTGTTTGTGTGTGTGTTTACATTAGTACATTCCAACATAAATACCCAGATAGATACACAGAAGGATGCACAGACAGATGTTTTCAATTTTCAATTTCAATTACTTGAGTGCTATATTAGCATTACTTGTAAGCAGAAATGATATTAACAGTGCAATTTACAAAAATGTGATTTTACTCTCTTTTATACTGCATATTTCTCTTGCTTCACATGAGTGGCGCGCACACACACACACAAACACACACACACACACACACACACACACACCCACACACACACACACCACACACACACACACACACACACACACACACACACACACACACACACACACCCACACACACACACACACACACACACACACACACACACACACACACACACACACATAAATATTTCTGTCCATGCAAAAAAGAGAATTCTTGGTCTTGTGAACTTACTATATAGTGTTTCTAGATTATCATTAATATTTCAACTGATGATGTTGAAGAAAAAAGGTGATAAACATCACATTGTCATATAAATCTTGAGATGTTATCATTTTTAGATAATTGGATGCTGTTCTAAGGTTGCTTTGAGGTCATACTATGTTAATGATGTGCAAACAATATAGTATATCGTTCGTAAAACAATAATACCTGTGATATCACAACAACAATACCATACTGGATCAACTCTGAAGATGCCATCCAAAAGAGCAGTGATATGAATGAGCCACAGGTATTGAGTAGTCTGCAGCGTGTACCCATTTGCATCAAATACAAGCAATTTGGTCAGTACAAATTCCTGTTAGAGCTCAAGCTTAAAAAACAAGTACAAAACAACCTAACATGAGAGACTTACAAAAAGTTAATTACAGGCCAAGCGCAGTCATCCCATTCATCCCCCTCTACATGTCCCCCATCTGTCATTCAAATTTTCAGCTCTGCTAATGAGCTTACTCTGTGCCATACATTATGTCCGCAGCTGTGCCTTTTTCTATCCTTTACCTCTTCCTCTCTTACAGAAAGTGAAAGATGGTTATTCATTCCCACCATGTCTCCAATTAGATTCCTCTCTATTCTTCCCGCTGTCATTTCTGTCTATCCTCTTGTTTTCTGTCATCTCACTGTGCTGGAAGATGGTTGTAAAACAGGCTGCCTAATCCAAATTGAGACAAGCCCTGCGGTCACCATAGTTTTGTCACTGCGGCAGAGTCCCATTAGGTTCTTTTTTCTACTTCTATAGCGTGTGTGCATGTGTGTGTGTGTGTTTGTGTGCGTATGCGTGTGTGCGCGTGCATGTGTTCGTGTTTTGAGGCTCTCTGTGACATTAGCCTCGCAGTCACAGGTAATGATCTCATCTACCCGTTGGTGACTTGAGGCACACAAGGAGAATTACACATAGGCACACACACCGTTAGAGGAAAAGATGGGGAGAAGAGATTGGTATTGTAATGGTACTCTAATGGGCTACCTGACAAGTGCTTCTTCTTAATGCTGTGCTCTTCATCTCCCCCTTACCCTCTCTTTTTCCAGGTGCCTTTTCTCTCTTTGAGGGCCAGTATTATGGACACGAGGCATGGTAATGTTAAGGTTGGTGTTGCAATTTTATATCACTCATCTCTGACATAGACACGACTTTATGAATGAAAATTTGCCATTTGCACGGGAAATAGATCTGTCTCAAAATAGTGAAATTTCACAATTATAATAAAAGGATTCTCTTGCTTTTTTGTATTTCTGTGAGCCAGCTACAATCATCTCAAAAAGCAATACTTTTCACATAGTTGCTCCCATGCATTGAACAAGTGTGATTTTATATCTGTATCAGTTCTTTTCACAACCAAAACGAATATAATAGTACCTTCTGTTTATTAAATGGTTCCTATTACTACCAAAACAAAGAGAAATTCAAGAGCCACAAGCAAGATACGAGAAATGAAGTCATTGTGCGGAGGCTGTCCAATTGTGTCTTTTAGCACATTTTTGGGAAATGCTTTGACGTGAATTCAGATTGATGAAGTTCTAGCTTGACAGTGAGATTCAAATATTGTTTGGTCTTTAATCCTTTACCTAACTGCCTTTAATCTGATGGTTTTTTTTTTAGTTAAAAGCAGCTTGTTTGTCCCATTTGCTCTACAATGCTTTTATATTACCGGCTCTCTATTTTTCTATTTATACCTGCTGAGATGAGCAATGAGCCCCAGGCAGCCCTCATTCAGCACCCCTAGCAGGAACAGACACAGATAGCTCCTTCCTCAAACACACCTACATAGTCTGAGTTAAGGTGGAGTTGAAGGTCAGGGGATTTCATCAAAAGTTTGTCTGACCATTAAAGCTTTTACTTCTATTTATAAGATAAAGTAAGAACATTGAGAGATGGCATTCTGTTTCTCAGCTTTCTATTTGCGCTTGCGGTTTTCAAGCATCGACCAGTATTTACTCCAAAAAAAAAGACTATTGTGGATAAACAAGAGTCAAAAAAACAGTTTAGAGTTCAAGAACACGATGAAAGTGTGTGCCGTAATTTTATGAGGCAACAAGCACCGCTTGTCAGAATCAGACCAATGAAACTGAGTTTTGTCGTGATTGTGTTATTGTGGTTAGAGCGTAGGAAATCATTGGACAGTTCCTTTCCACTTACTTCTTAAAATCTCGCAGGAGTCTACTGATATCGCGTGCCAAGAGAGGATTTTGGAGAGGATTTTTCTCACTTTGATTGAATCCAGCAATCAAACAACAATTAGCAGTAAGTCATTAACCTGCGTGTTTTCTGTGACCCCAACTAAAAGCTGAGTTTATCAGTTTAAATTCATGACTGCACCTGGGCCGCCACAAATTGATTATGTGGAACGGCTTGATGCTCTGCTCAGACGGAGGAAAAGACAGCTGCAGCTACTATTGTGTAAGTGAACCAGTTAAAAATGAATGAGGACAACATCCATGAGAAACGGCTCCGCTTGCATTATTTACAATATTGAGAATATACTGAAACTATGTCAGCTTGACTTGATCCACCTCCACTGCCCTTTCTTTTCCCTTCCCTTGACCCACCAACCCCTTCTTGAGTGATTCATATTTTACTAGAGGTTGAGCAGGGTCACTGTCCTTACTCCACAGTTCAGTGAAGCGAGAGGAAAATAGTGTGGGGCAAATTCTCTTCAGCTTACACTGATGTATGACTATAATACACACTGTTCTTTATAGATAAACAGACATGTAGCATTCCCAACGGCATTTCTGGAAAGGTGCTTCGCCGTTGTATGTAGCAGATGACATGGTGTGGAAGTGGTCGTTTTGAAGTCAAAAACTGAAGCAAGAACCGGTTTAATAACTCAAGAATGAATAAACAGCTGTAGAATATTCAATAGAAACATATATTTGACTCCTTCCACTATCTCTGCTGCTTTCAATTTTTAATCAAACTATAGATTATTCCTTTTCACCGCAATCAGAGGCCTTGCAACGGTGCCAGGTAATGCTAAAGTGAGATTGATCAATAGAAAAATAAATTAAGCAAATCATCATTCGTCTCTGGAAATGGAAAAAGGGGAAGTAAGTGCTTCGCTGACAATGTTTTTCTTGAAAAAAAAAAAGAGAATTAAAATGCAGCTAATGTCTGTGAACTTTGTCGCCACTGTCTCTATTAATTCCATTACGATATTTTCCGACTAATAATCTGTGTTATTTATTTTGCACACAAAACTTGTGTTCCATGTGATACATGCATGGGATAAAACAGTTTTAAATTCTTATCACATTTTGCCTCGTCTTGAACACTCCACTTCCACATCATCTCCTGTCATCTGGCTGCTATCCGGTGGGTGTTTTCATTTTCTTTTTCCAAGGCCAATCCATTCTCTTCCTCAACGTGTACGTGTGTGAGTGTGTTTGTGCATCAAAAGTCAACAAAATATGATCAATCAAAAGCTCTCAAAGATACCCATCCTGATGAAAGAATTACATTTAGGGACAATGCAGGAGGAGAATATATTTATACCCTCCCACCCGCCATCTCTGTTTCAAACACAAGGTTAGTCCTCTCTTCTTGATGTTAGCCACACACAAGTTCACCTGTCAAGCAGTTTTGAGTCATAATCATCTTCAGAAGTGTTTTGCTTTCTGAGCACATCTCCCTTTTCAAATTCACACAGGGAAATACAGTGAGAATGGCCAGTCACTTTAGAAAAAAAAAGAAAATTAATTCAACCACCCTGCATGAATTTCCAGATTTGGTATATTTTCTCTCCTAAACATCTTTCCTCATCTGCACGCGTACATCTCTTTCTATTTCTGTCAGCTTGTTATCCTGATATATCCAAGTTACTGCACAGTGTTATACAGTGATATTTATGAATATTTTGCTTTTAAAGTGAGGTCCAGTATCAGCTCAGCCTCCTGTTGTTTACAGCTACAGTGGCAGCATACATAATTGTGGGTGAGGCAGGTCACTGAGTGCTTCTTTTATGCGCTGTGTTTAAAGCAAATCTCTTTCCTCTCCTGATCTGTCTTTTAGATTCACCTCCAGACATATTGATGTCTCTGCAAAGGACGCGATTAATAACACTGTCTTGTCATGAAAGGAAACAATATTTGAATATGTTGTGGGGATAAAATGGGGAAAATGAAAACATAGCTCTCCACCAGGTAAATACAACTCAACTGCATTGAATGGGGGAGAAGACTTTTTCTCAATACACAAGATTGCATAGAATTTAATGCTTATAAATAACAAATCTGACCAGTGGAGCCTAGTAATCTAAGCAGGCTCATCTCCATGACATGCCCATGCAAAGTCAGGGAACAGGTGAGAATGATTGCAATAGTCATCCATTCAGAATCAGAACCAGAATCTCCTTAATCGACAAATGTAGAATGCACACAGCAACTGGATTCTGGTCATGATAATTCAGTTATTATTTGTATCCCGCACACCAAGTTGCTGAGCTGTCAGGGTGGTAGGATGGAGGATCCTCCCTGACTGGTCACCAGTTGATCACAGAGCCACAGAGACAGGCTTTAAACCATTCTCTTTCATTCCCACATCTGGCCAACCTGGGGTCTTCAATTGACCTACTGCATATTGTTGGACCGTGGGAGAAATCCAGAGAACGTTGGGGAATCCCACACAGGCACAGAGACACGAAAAACTCCACACAGAAACCAGACCCTCTGGCTGTGAGGCAGAAATACGAACGACTACGCCACCCCGGTTGCAATAATCAGTTGCAGAGCCTCCAAAGAACCCATAACAAAGCTATGACCCTCTTGAACTGCTCTGCTCAGAAATAGCCGCAAGGTTCATTCTCAAGTGAACCAAATTGTTATGGAGGCAGGGAAATACAATTTATAATATGAATGAAAAGTAAAATCAAAGGCATGGCCCCAAAACTAAAATATTAATGATTCCAAATGCCCGTCCTTAATATATTCATCCTATTTCATGAGTGTGATTATACTCCAAGCGAGCTTCTAAACTGAGGTTGAGAACTTTACCCTAATCCAGGGTGCCTTTCTTGGGCTCTGTTTGCTGAAGAGACAGAAGCTGTGCGTCTACATCTTCAGTTCAATGTGTATCTGCCGATTGACTTTTGACTGACAATAGAAATTGTTTTCAATATGAAATCTGACACACAGACTGCATATTGATGTGTCTTTCCAAAAAACAACCTCATTCATGAAATTAACTCCAACGCTAATTTATTTTTCTAATTGGCAACATTTTTCTTTATGGTGTACTCAATATAAACCATGAAAGTACTGTGAACTTTCACCCCTATTCTGCAAGCAAATTTCCATTAATAATGTTTAAAAAAAAACTGACAGTTGATCATGTTATTCATTATTCATCAAGTTCCCCAAGAAGTGTTATATTACATAAACAGACCCATACCTGTGACAAATTTGAAAAAAATTACTCTCGGGGCCTGATTTATCTATTTATTTTTCATTTTAACGTGAAAACAAATAAATGAAAATATACTTTTCAGAATACCTTTTTATAACATCACTTTAAACAATCTCTGGCCGATTAAAGTGGCAAGGTGAATTGACGAGACCTAAAATCTATCAGTCCAATGGAGCAAATGGTGAACAACTGGTGCCTCTTCTTTATGTTACAAAGATTTCCTGCGTGTTGAGATAAAACATTGATCGTGACACCAGATCTCATCCTGTCCCATCATGTGTCACTATTTCATTTTTGATGATTCAGCGGTTTCAGCTGGATTTGCCAGAGCGCAATATCTCATCTATATTCAAACATGTTGAATCTAATGTGCGGAAAACATCCACGTCTTTCCAATTAGAATCAAGGTTTTAACCTTGTTTACATGCCAGTGTGTTGATTTGAACTTACTGCAAGGCAGCAAAATAAGCAGTGACCGCCATGACTTGAGCATTCCAACTTTGCGAATACCAAGGTTAGTCTCAGAAATATGTACACAGACAGAAAAGGTTTTGCACATCTTACTATAATGTCAATGAAAAAACGGCAATAAGTAGGATATTGCTTTTACTGCTTTGTAGACTTCATGATACAGAAAATCAGGTGTAATAGAGGACTTTTGTATTTTTTCTTTCCTTGTTTTTCATGGCTTTATCAAGCTGTAGTATATAAACCATATCTCGCTTATGCCATATATGGGTATTAGCCTTTAAAATGTAGTCATATCTTATCGAAAACTGTAATTAGAACCACCAGTCGGATGATTTTTAATTGTTAATACATTTATTATCATGGGCTATTATAATCAGTTCATAAGTAATCAAGCTAGAGGCTCTTGTTTCTTGCCATTGCATTTCTAGAATTATAGAGTGAAACATCAACTAAAATACCTCTCTGATCCATCCATTAGGAGAACAGCTCGGCATAATGTGCTCTTCTTCAAAATTGGCTGCTGTTTCAAACACGCATGGTAGAGCTATTCATTTGTAACCACTTGCCATTGTGTTAGTGTTAGTGCGTTTGATGAGGAAAATCAAGGTTGAGGAGGAAGGTATGGAGCTGCGGGCAAAGAATGGATGGGGAGGAGGGTTTAATAGAGGCAGGGACTACTTGAATATTAATAGATACACTACTTGCGACTAATAAAAGAAGGTCAGGGTGTAGAATAACATAACGCATGAATAGACTTTTGGCAGATTCAGCAATTTCGGGGAAATGGCAATATTTGAGGTATTTTTGATTAACAATGTTTAGTTTCTAGGGATTAACATGTCAAAAATTGTTCTTAAGACAAACTTATTCCAAATCCAATCATGAGCGCGGGTATATTTTAGCACCACAGGCAATTGGAGAACTGCCTTTGCTGCCGTTAACAAATTTGACCCGTTTTGCTGATATTATGCATAAATTTCCATTTTTTTCTCGTCTCTGTTTTCTGTCCGAGTCTCGAGTCTTTGTGTCTGCGCTATCTTTTCTTTTTTCACTCTCTGCATGTCAATTAGAGGAATCCTAATCCTGTGAAATAATTTTGTGTGAACACTCTGAAACAGGTCGTCACATTCTCACAGGAGATCATATTCATCTGGACATTCCCATGGATTACCCTCAAAGAGCTGTGTGTGTGTGTGTGTGTGTGTATGCATTCATGTGTTTCTGTAAAAATATTCTATTTGTATGAGTGTGTGTCTGTGTTTGCGATTTGATTACATCTGTTCAGGTGTGTTTCTGGATGACTTCTTTGTGACATCGCAGCGAGGAAAGAGAAAGCGTGCTGGTTGCTTGAGCATCCAGAAGTTATCTGTTCAGCCAACCTGAGATAGACAGGCAGACTGAGAAAGGGAGAGAAGGTGAGTGAGTAGAAAGAGAGCAAAGGAGCTAGATACTGAGGGTAGGAGATACCGAGGGAAGGAGATACGGCAGAAAGGGCAGAGATATTAAGGTGTGGGAAGGAGATAGACAGGCAGGCTCTGCACAGATAGGAAGGGTAAACCACAGCCACACTCAGGGAGGAAACCAGAGAGGGGAAGTAAAAGTTGGGGAGCTGATTGATGGGAGATGACGTTCATAGAGGAATGTGTTGTGGAAATGTGTTAATAGGATAGGAGACCCTAAATTGCCGCCACGTGAGAATGAGAGAGTGAATGGTTGCTTATTTCTTTATGAGGCCCTGTGTTTGACTGGCGGGGGAGGGGTGAACCCGTCTCTCTCTCGCCCAATGTAAGCTGGGATAGGGTCTGTGCGACTCTTACTGCAGGATAAGCCGAATGAATGAATGAATGCTTATTTATCATAGCATGCGGTCAATCGTTAAAATGGAAAATTTGAAATATTCGGTGGGACAATCATTTCAGTTGTCATAAACAGTGCTGTGGAAAATGGGAAGACAGTTATGGCTTTATGGCGGGAAGATGCAGACGTAGTTTTTTACTGACTTGTGTTTGCGATCATCACTGATGTTTCCCTGAATGATGCCTTTTAGCTGCTTAATGAGAAATCAAAACAACTAAAAAGATATGAGTATAACAGATTTCTCTTTTTTTCAACATTCTGCTTCCCTAAACTCTTGAGTGTCCATCGCGGGAATGTATTGGACTTGACCAGTCTTCTTGGTAATTCTCTTGATGGTTGCATATTCCCCATGAAACTAACTAATCTGCTTGACATTCTCCACCCTGTCCATATGTGTTTGACTAAACTTATTTGGTTTCGAGAGGAGGTTTAGCTGCAAGAGCTCTGACTGTCCTCAAGTATTTGTAGTGATCAGGGGAAATTCATCCCCGCCGAGGCTCCTACATTCGAGAAAGAAGCTCCTCACATTTTGAGAGGAGGACGATTTGACACGGGGGGTGAAAAGGGGATTGGAGCATGTCGGCCAGAACGGTGTAAAGACAAGGTGTGGAATAAAGAGAGCGGCGTGAAGAATGGTGGAAAGGAATGAGACAGCGAAACACCAGCGTTCACTCAAGTCAGCATATTGCATCCACCCTCCTTTACCCCATTTTCTCTTGTCCATTGCATACTTTATTGATCACAAACCAATAGAGAGGCTGCTGTGTTATCAATGTCTGTCCTGGTTTCATGGTGTTGCAGATCCATCCATCAGCTATGTGTGATTTGCTGCTTGTGTTTGGTTTCCATGTTGTATTGAATATATTTGCATTTCAAATTACAGTAAAAATCATTCCTATTCACATCATTTTCTACTGTTTCTGTTGAGTGGTTTGATTTTGCTTTGTGATTTTCAGGTTATATCACCGTGTGTATTGTACTTTTTTATACCCTCTCTACTTCTACTGTCGTCCAACTGATTCCAGCTTGAGTTTTTAAACTCCGCCACTGTCTGGACAAAACTCTCAAGACTTGTCGAATCCAACTTTTTGCTCCAAAAGTACATCTTCCTATCAGCCCCTCCTCACTCTCCCCGTTCGTCCTCATCTCTCCCTCATTATTTTTGGTCGTAGCACTTCATAAACACACACTCAACCATGTGCTATTACCCAGTCTTTTCCTCCTTCCTCTTGCCCCCTTCTGCTCCCCACTCCTTGAAAGCTGGAAATAGGACAGTTCAGCAGTGGAGGGGTTAAGATGAGCCCGCTCTTGTGATTGGCTGCCGGCCGGCGATCTGAACCAGCCTGCAGAATAGAGGTAACCAGGCAACCTCAGAGAGGGAGAGAGAGAGGGAGAGGAAAGGAGAGGGGGGTAGAGGAGAAGAGAGAGAGAGGGAGAGAGAGGGAAAGAGAGAAAGGGTAAGAGTGAGTGTGTGTGTCTCTGTGTGTGTGAGTGTGTGTGCGTGTGTGTGTGTGCATGTGTGTGTGTGTGTGCGTGTGCGTGTGTGTGTGTGTGTGTGTGTGTGAGAGAGAGGGAGAGAGAGAGAGGAAACGTGCTGAAAGAAGACCGGCATAGTTTTGTGGGGATTGTAGGAAAAGATGTGGGGAGGTTCGCGCGCTCTCTCCCCGGAATGGAAAACTGGATTATCCCCCCCGCTGCAACACTCTGTGGATGTCTGAGGAGACCTGGAGCCCACACACGGGATTGAGTGGATTCTAAAGCTTTTCACAAAGATGGGAAATATTGGCCCTAATTTTCTCTGTAGTGACGAGGTAAGTTGTCCAGGGCGGCGGGACGTTAACCGGATTGCGCGCCGGTTCTGTGGCCCGGGTGGACTTTACGCGGCCGTGATGCGCCTGTGGATTCAGAAGCGCATCCCTTAAATCATTGCATGTTGGTGCATCGGGGATGTCATCCCCATCTCACCCACGCATTCACTCACACACCACCACCACTTGAAGGTGTGTGTGTGTGTGTGTGTGTGTGTGTGTGTGTGTGTGTGTTTGCGAGGAGGGAAAACGGTGCTGCTGCAGTTGTCATCAGTCTCATCAGCACACTGTGCGTGGATCGGCTTGGCCGGGCGTCCCCCTCTTCCTCACCACCCCCACCCCTTCCGGAGCTCTTCGCGCCACATAAATCACAACTATCACAATGCAATGGGCAACAGTGAGAAGACAAGTTGAGGTTTTTTTTCTTAATCCACGCGCCACCAACAATCCTCTACCGGCTGCGGATGCGTCCCGCTGTTTGACGGTGACTTGATTCGGTGATTCCCACTCTTTATAACCCGACGACACTTTTATCGTTGTGTGAGATCTCTTTTATCGTGGATTTGTTTCTGTGTACTGGAATGGGCATTGATGTAAACCCAAACTTTCCCGTGCGGCCGAGTGTCTCCTCTTCTTCCCGCCTCCGTCACAATTTCGTTCCCGCGGGTAGGAGTTCAGTTTTTGGGGCTTGTCCGATATTGGGAGCACAGATGAATGAAATCAAACTGATGAAGTGTTAGTGTTGAAATGTGGTCAATGGTGCGTGGGCTATTTCTGGTTCCGAGTGACTGAGTTTGGGTTGAAGTGAAGAAGAGGGAGGGGGAGTTGAATGGAGGTCCTGGACAGTTTGCTTCAGGGGCCCCGGTCTTTGCTGCAGCTTTAGGCTGCATTAATCATTGAGCTGCATCTCAGCAAACCCTCACTCACCTCCTTCTCGCCTTCCCTTGATTTGAGGTACTCTTACACCTAAATCAACAAGTGTGTACGTGCATCTTTACAACGACTACTTTTCCACATTGTGGTAATGTATTTGTCAATCTGCGTGCTTCCAATGCAGGATAAAACAGTTTTTTCTACTATTTAGGTCACAGAGAAACACCTACTACTTCTCTTTGCCTGGATAATGTTGCTGTTTTAGGATTGCTCTTTTAAAAACAACATGAGTACAGGATAAGCGGTATAGATAATAAAGGAGTGAATGAAAGTATAATCATCATCAGTTCTGTACTGCTTTGTTACTATTGTAATCCATTGATGTCAGGTTAAAATAAACGTTTTATATTGCAAGTGATGCATTACATAGCTGTATCAACATAGATAGGTAATGTGATTAAGTGTTTGACGATTGGTTCCTTTTACTTATGCTCGTATGCACTCAGCAGTTAAGTCCAGGTTGCCATAGAAACCAAAGAGTATTTTATAGATACACTCAAAGAAGACATAGTTAGAGACTTTTTTTCCTTACTCCTTCCTCATTCACTTCGCAGTCCTGTCTGCAGTCTCAGCTTCCCTTTTTCTTTTTTGTCCAGCCTCTGTCACTTCATGTTCCAACGCATAATCATGTTTGAGATGCAATGTGATGTGTTTACGTACTGTGCACCAGAAAATACGAGTTGAATGAAGATTGAACTAAATCTTGAGCAGAGAACAGCTCCACACTGCTGGGTAGTCTTGAGCATTTATCATGGGAAGTTGGAATTTACAGTCTTTGGTTCTAAAAAACTTTTGACCACCATAGCAAGAAATGGCTTGGCTTCAAAGTCATAATTTGTGTCTGTGCTGGAGACATGGCGCAGCTTTGACTTGGAAAACCATCTTAAGATGGTATCTTAAGAGCAGTAGTCTTCAAATCAACTATTGTTTGCTGTTGCAGGGGAATTTATCTGACTGTATGGAAAAGACATATTCTACCACCTTCAGAGAAGCACAGTACATCTTGAAATGATGTGACCTGCGTTTTGTGTGTGAATTTAGCAGCATTACAATACAATATTCAGACTTGAAGACCATGAATGTGTTTAAAGCAGCTTAAACCCAGTTAAGAAATGTAAAGACTCACTCTCATGCAGTTTGCTGAGGCCAAATGCAGTTGTGTTTACCGTTTTCTGTGTGTAGACTCGAGCTGGCTGGCTGGGTGCTAGAAGAAAATTTCAAATAGAGAAGATGTCTCTAGCATCTTATAGTTTTTACATCCAAAGCTAAACCTTGATATATGGATCGCCTCCAGGCTTGATGTGACACCTGTTGCTACTGAGTCTCGCTGATACAACTTGACTGTTTTAGTTACATGCTTGGTTTAGGCTTCATTATGCCTCTGTGGTATTTTGTTAAGTTGGGTAGAGGTACAATCAATTACAAGGGAGCTTCAATGTGTCTCTCTCTTGAGACAAAATGATTATGTCATATTTTTTATGTTTTCCGACTTTGTAAATAAGTCAAACAAACGACAACCTTTACAAGACATCCGAATAAAGTCCCATCACTTGTTTGATGATTCCAGGCTCATGTCTGTATCCATCCCAAAGTTAACCCCATATCTACACGTTTCCCCACTTGGTGACAACAAGCTAGAAAGTGTCTCAATGCAGGTCTTGCAATGGATAAAAGGACACTAAATCCAAGAAAGGACTTTATTTTTTGTATCTTCAGCATGGTTTATGTCTTCATTTAATACATCGATTGGAGTGAATAAATAGGCACAGGAGTACTTTCCGGGATGCAGGTCAGTGCAAGCTTGTATTCCCCATTAGCATAAAATTTGCCATTTATTGATTGATAAGTATAATCTGCGTACAGTAACAATTATTACAGACACTTGACACATTCTCTTTTCGGTGTCCTCATCATATCCAGGTGGTTCTCCGAGCAATCTTTTAAGCACAGATCTGACCAATTAATGAAGACAGTCAAAAACGCGTCAGAAATACTTACATTACCTAAATGTTTATAAAAGTACACTTCCCTTGTGAGGACATTAATGAGATAGCAGAAGAGGAACATTTTAAGGCATTCTAGTCCCGTGGGAGTGTGGTTATGTGTATGGATGTACTCATTGCATTACAATACATATCTACAGTGCTTTTTGATACATACAACACGTGATTGCTTTGCAAATGCAAACACTCGTCTACTCCTGCCGCATCCCTGACTATTACAGGCAGAATAAACGAGTTTTTTTTTTTCATATCTCTGTGTCCTACTCTTGATTATTCTTCTCGGTACATCTCTTTGACGAAAAGGGTTTTACAAATATGTGTATTATTTCAATTATTATTAGTGTTTTCATTACTATCGACACTACACAGATGCAAAATGCCCAAGAGGGACCAAGAGAGAACACGGCTGGCTGTTCAGAGCTGCAACCAAAGCTGCCAGCTAATCTGCCTATGCAGTCTGTAGTCTGTAATCTCTAAAAACATTTAAAATCTGTATGCTGTGTTGGGATTAGTGTCTGCAGACACAGCAGTAGTCTCCAAACAAAGACACACATTTCCTTTGCTCTTGCATTACACTGACAGCTGACGTGCCTCTGTACTTTTCACAGAAATTCCAAAAATATTTAATCGAAACATTAGACATCTGCGTTTGTGAAAAATTTCTGAAAAGTTCTTAATTTTATCAAATGTAATGCTCAGTTTACTGACATCATGACTCCAGACCATTTTTAGCATAAAGAACCTGCAAACATATCGTTGCTATAAATGTATTAATGTTGCTTACAGAAAGGAGCTAACTGCAAAAGCTTGCACTGAGTTTGTTGTTTGATTAGAAATGCATGTTTATTTAAGGATACTATAAACCCTGTTCTATGGATCACGAGGAGTTTGATGAAAATGGGATATAGCGACACGGGCAATTCACTTTGCTCTGCCCAACTTAGTTGTCACTTGCAAAATTGGCATGTAGGTTTTTTTTGGATGATCTGATCGTGTTGTGAAAGTCTTGAAATGCCAGTTCTACACTAAGAAATGTGTCTGTTATGGTAACTGCATGTGTTTGAAAATACGAAGCTGTTTTAGTCCTGATTTTGAAAAATATTTGCTTTGTAGATCACTACTGCTTCAAGAATTGCTTTGTATTGGCCTGTTGTTATGACTGAAATCTAGACAGACATTTTATTTTGAATTTTTGTAAGCACCTGTGGCCATGAGCTAACTGTGGGTTGGCACTGAAAGAACAAGATTACGGATCCAAGAGAAATGAGTTTACTCCACAGGGTGTCCGGGCTCTCCCTTGGAGATAGGATGAGGAGTTTGGGTGTCTGGGAGGGCTCAGAGTCGAGTCACTGCTCCTCCACGTGGAGAGGAGCCAGATGAGGTGGCTTGAGCATCTGATAAGGATGTCTCCTGCACACCTCCCTGGTGAGGTGTTCTAGGCATCCCCTACTGGTAGGAGGCTGTGGGGAAGACCCAGGACATGCTGGAGGGACTATGTCTCTCAGCTGGCTTGAGAACGCCTCGGGATACTCCTTGAAGAGCTGGACCAAGTGACTCGGGGAATGGATGGATGGATGGATGGATGGATGGATGGATGGATGGATGGATGGATGGATGGATGGATTTTTCTAAGCAAGAAACCCTCCAACTCATTGTTCCATCTAGCCAGCATACCTTAAAATATTGCGGCAAATTCCCTTGTTCACATTCTCTTAAGACAAATTGACCCTTTCATATTTCTAATTTCATTCTTTTTGGTTTGCAGCTCAGCTGCTTTTCATTATCAGGGAGAAAATCCCCAATAACTACTGTCATTGGTTAAGTATTCCCAAGAAAGTGACTCTCTTTCTCTTATGTACTTTATCAGTATTTTTTCATCTTTAGCTTTTTCTTGTTTTTGCATGTTGTTTCACTCAAAGGACTTTCTCTTCTATTTTTCATGATCCCTGCGTGTGTTGTACCTATTGAATCCAAGGGTGTCGATCATAGAACTAAGACTCTTGATATGTTTTTCTAATTCAATCCTATATTGTCATTAGTATTCACATCACCATGATAATATATTTTTTACACAATGTTAAGCATCTTTCTTACAGGCTCTTCGCCCTCGCTATTTTCTCTCTGGAGAGAACTACTTCTTGTTGAAATCACCAAGGTGTTCACTTTGTTAATGGGTTTTTCGCTGAAAACAAAAGCACTTAGGGAAGGATTTTGCAGGAGGTGACGATGCTCGCATATACAGAAGAGTGTAACACACTGGAGTCGAAGCACAATAACACTTCAATTAATTCAGCGCCTTACATACTAATTTCCCCAGAAGTCAAGGTCCCTGACCACCTCCTTCCTTGAGCCTCACACACAGTGATGTTTGGTGGCCTGTGTCGTGCCTTGACAGACCTCAGCTGAATTACATGTTTCTTGTGACATTTTAGCTGCTCAAGAGAGAGTGGAAAACAATGCCTTGTGAATTACATTTTATGTATTTGTGTTTTTTCCGACCCTCCTTCCTTTCATATTTCCACAAAAAGGCCCGCTGATGCCTGATTTAATATGAGTTTTTCATTCAAAGAATACAATGGCTAATGAATGCATGTCAGCACAGAGGTTGAATGGGAATCAGCTCGGTTATGCTGGGGGGTTCGTAGCAACTTTTCCCTGCGGAGCAGATCCACTGACTTCCACGCTCACTTTGAGACCGTAACAAAGTTGCATGGAGAAAGGCGCAGACAGACAGAAATGGAAAGATGTTTTCCTTTGAGTATTCCCTTTATACAATTCTACCCATCTATCATTCTATGCCTTTCTTTTGCTTTCTCCTTTTCACACCATCCTTTATAACCTGCTTGCTAATTAATTCTAAATAGTGTTTTCCTCAGTTTTTTCTCTCTAACTCTCTATTGTAATTATTGGGCACAAATCAACGTTTGTCATTTGCTACTTGCTCTCTTTACTGCAGCACAATGACTGCTCACAGCCTACTTAGTCTTGGGATGTGATAACCTGTGGGAACCTGTTAAGTTTGGATGACGGTGAAAGTGCTCATAACCAAATTCAGCTTCTCACTTGCAGTGGTGGGGCTGCTTCATCTGCCGGACACCCGAAAAAGATGAAACAGTAAGAGAAAAAGAACAAGTCTGACAGAAGTCTTGTCCCTGTAAACAAGAGCTGCCCCTGGCCGTGAAACGATCAGGAAGTGCCAACTGGAGACCAATGCTGGACATGATTGGATTCATAGACATGGTAGTCATAGAAAACATTCAACTCTAAACACCTTTTTCCCTCATCTTATGTGCTCAGCGCTATAATATTGCACCACACCACTATTGCAATCTCAACTTTATGAGATTTCATGGGTCATGAATTCTACTCATCCCATAAACCAAGTTAAGTGTCAATTAAGGAAGACACATAAAAACATTAAAAAAGGTTTCCGTCATTTTCATGCAACATTGAAGCAAGAAGTAAAAAAACACAGTGGTTTAGTTTTAAATTGCTTGATGTTTTTGCTTACTCTGCTCTCCTTTGAACCGATCTTCCACTCAACCTTTTTCAGGCGGAGCAAACTTTGCAACCATTAAATTGAAAATATATTATATGCATTAAAATAGGACCTGATAAGAATTTCTGCAAACAAAGTTCTACTCGAAGAAAATGTATTAAAGCACAAAAGAGTGAAAGGTTGTTCTGTCCCACCCAAATTCAAACCAAAATGATGTTTTGAATGTGGTGTAGTATTTTAGTTTCTTGAATGGGACTATAGGAAATGCTGTATCAATATATGGAAATATATAAAATATAAAAAATATGTCTCACTTATGATAAAGACTTGAGTCAAACATTGGCATCCAAATTGATTACTTTAGACTTTTCTTGAAAAAAAAAACAACTTAAAAAAAGGTTAACTTATTAGGGATAAAGGAGTTGATTCTGCTCCTAAGCCATATCTTAACCCAGGGGACATTGTGTCTACCAGTACTGCTGTCTGTTTTTATGTGTTTGTTACTTCTCAATACACACTGCTCTGAAGACCACTTGTGCATAAAAAATGGATAAATCACTTTATAAAATGAACAGATATCAAAACTGGAATCTGGTGTTTCTTTGTTGAGTTTGCATTTTCTACTTGTTTCTTCACGGCCTTCCACCAGGCTCTCTGGTTTCCTCTCACATTCTAAAGTCATGCAGTAAGTTATCTGGAGACACTAAACTCCCCAGATGCACGAAAGAGATAGTGACTGGTTGTATGTCTCTGTATGTGGACCTGAAATGGCGATTGGTCCAGGGTGAATCCCTCCCTGCCCAGTGACAGCTGGAATCAGCTCCTGCCGCCATGCAAGCTTGAATGGAGGATAAACAATATAGATAATCAATTCATAAATAAACCCGGAAATTAACATACCGTTCATAAGGCATATGTGATTTTTGTTAATGGTTGTGACTATTGGCTGAACATGTTTGCTATGTTGAACATGTATGACTTATGTTGATATAGTTAAGGTGACTTCATTTGCCCATATAATAAGTATATATTTATAAATTCAACAATATTATTTCATTTTAAGGGCTGGCTATGAGAATGTGATTTTTTTTTTTTAACCCAAGGTTGAGCATGGAGCGAGCTATTTTGTTCCATCTATTCTGCCATTTAAACATTCAGATCTTTTTTGAAACGTAATGCGCTTATTTGCAGCCGGGTGAAAAAAAACCTCTTTATCCTAGTTTGATTATACTCAACTCTGACCCTGTGATATGCTATATTTTACTTAACTTTGTAGGCCCACAATTATTAAAATGAAGAATGTAGGAAATGAAGACACAATTTCATTGAACTGATTATTTATTGCAACAGGTGATTTTGTTGGTAGTATATTTTTATTGATATTTAATGTTTGGTGCATTGTGGTTGATTGTTAGTCTTGCTGCCAATGGGTACATTTCAAAAAGCAAGAAAATTGTCATCCCTTCTGTGTTTAATGTCATAACAGAATCTAGGAACCAATCATATCATATAACCCCTGATTGGAGAAAGAATCATCACTGGATTTTTTTTTCTTGCTGAAATATTTAAATAAATTCTAGCATCAAAACAACTTTTTTGTGACAAGGCATGGATGATCTCCTGTTTGGTCACAGATCGAAGTATGGTGTGAGGGCATAACAGTGCTACAAAGACCCAAGAGGTCTAACAGAAGTCTCAGAATGTTATTTTTTCTTTATTTTATTAAAAGACGAGATCATCAAAACAATTTCAATGTTAAGAACATTGATAAGTATATATGATATATATCCTGTTTAACAGAAGATGTTTTCATAGTGGCTGTTCGTTGCTGGTGTGATGAACAGCTGAACTGCATGCTATAGCTTTTCTAGCGGAAGTGAGAGGCTACCAGTGGACTAGTAACCCAGCTACCACACTTATTCTGTCTGCTGCTGCCACAGCAGGCCTCTCTGCGACTCCGGGGACATGCCATCTACTTATGACCCACATCGAGGAACTAACTGACCCATTTCGACTTGAAGTGGTTTGTGACTCAACTGTGACTTAAGGCACTTAGTCAACTTTTTGGGGGCAGAACCTGTTTTTTTCCTTTTCGGATCCTGATAATCATGCCGCACAATTTTCTCATTAACAGTCTGTGAAATCTCCGGATTCTCTTCTGACATTTTTTCATTGAGCTTGTTTGATGATGTACTTGCACACCTGGCTCTAGGAAACTGATGCAGGTTGATTCTGGATGTGGTTGTGGGAAACATTTTGTGAACATTTAAATGCGAAAAACCTATTGCAGAATTAGTGTGTTCACGGTTGGTCACTTTGAAAAGCAGCAGAGTCCAAGTCAGCCAGTTGACTGGTGAATCTTTAAACTTGACTTTAGTTTCATAGTAAATTGGAAACAGATATTGGTCACAACCAAAAGAGAATCAGTCTTCTTTTATGAATGAGTAGACCTATTTAATTTTACTGAGCTAATTTGTGTCATGTCATACTGCCAAAAATACTATGTTTCATTGTTATTTAAAGATTGTTCATCAACAGGATTTCTGCACTTAAGTGGTCAAGTCTTAAATCTTGTTTCACTCTCTTTGCAGATTAGTTGATAGAAGGGCTGGAAGACAAAAAAAAGGGCCCTTCAATCCTATAGTCAACTTTGAATGTTCCTATTCCATTCAAAGTGGTCACCCCAGTTGTTTCTTTATCATTTATTATCTCAGGAAAGGCTGTTGATTCAGTTTTCAACAGTGTATTAATAAAGATATAAGCATCTTACCAAATTATTATTATTATTATCAGTATCATCATCATCATCATCATCATTATCATTATTATTATTATTATTATCAGCATTATTGTTGTTTTTGTTAATGATGTTGTTGATATTGAGTTATTTATTTTTTTGTTCATTTTTTACAAATGATTTACACACCCAATATACAATTGTGGGCCTTTGCCAAGCATTAACATTTCCTGATTAGAATGCTTCCTCTTAGCATTCATGTAAGCGGATTTGACCCATACTCATAAATACACATTAGGAATGATAAAATGAATCAGCCCTTATTTAACTGCTGAGAATTTACAAATGAAATTGGACCAGTTAGTGTGAGCTGTAAAAATGGAGCATTTAGACATAGTAAGGGTAGTAAGTGTATTTATTAGACATGCCTTTGAAGGAAATAAAGCACTACACTACCATTCCTTAAGCGGCACAAAATAGTTTTCAAACAGATTTTCACACTTAATGACTGCTGCTACACAGGAATACCCCAGACAAACTGCATAAATCTCTATCAGTTTCTTAGTACTTCTGTCAAGGCCTTTGGCAGTATGGCTGTTAGCAAACTTTTTCAAGCTTATTTAACTCAACTGTGGTCATGTTGATGTCCCATCAGACTCCTCCACCTCAGTGCTTGTGCAATCCTTCCACCAACAAGATATTGGGCCTCTGGTTTGAGTTTTGTCTCATAACGCTTGTTTCCTTTTATCCTCAGTTGTGAAAAATGATCTTCAGCAACTGCTGCGGAATTGTTTTCATATGTCAGACCAGAAAGTCAATTAAGTAAACCAAAAGAAATCTGTGTCAAGCTCCAGTTTGGGCTCCCGGCAGACTGGCAGTAGGATTGGTCAGGCTTTCTACGGTTTCTCCTAACAGGGAATTCTATCATTCAGTGTCCAGAACAGAAAAGAAGACACCAAAAGTCAGAAAAAACATTAATAAATTGAGAAAAAAATAAAATAAAAAAAAGATCTTATTGTAGCTTAAGAGTACAAACCAGGCAGAGGGCCTGGATAATAACGATCTAGCAGATTCGTTTTCGTATTTTCAATATAAAGTTCAGAAGTCACTGTTAAAAGATCAAAAGATCTGTGTGTGCGTGACCAGCACCTGCTTGCTCCTAACTCATGGTTCTCGTTTAAGGTTGAATGAGTCAATCAGCTGCTCTTCAAGCATTTGTGCTCCTTGATGGAGTTCATCTTACATCTACTTATCTGATGTACTTTATAGGAGTGCTTGTGATGGACCCTTTACCCCTGAATCTCTTAACCACACACACACACACACACAAATTCTGCATCTGAAAATTAAGATGGTAACCTTCAATTAGCCCGAGATGCTTCTAGATGAATACTCCTCTCTTTTTATTCCAAGCTGATGGCCCGATGAGTGAGATAAGAGACAATTAGTGATGAGGGTTTGAAAAACCAGTCATTCAACCAAGGGGGCTATACTCAATTTCTGTGCATCTAGCATGTAGATGGAACAGGCAGGATGAAATCGTATAAAACTATTGATAAACATGATTAGTCACAGATACCACCCAGGGCAAGGGGTGACAAATATATCTGGTGCTGGTTTATTGTGAGGTTATCAATACGCTTCATAAACAGAAATGGGAAAATACTGGATTGAATGCAGTTAGCAAATGCAGTAAGTGAAGATATTAATTGGGTATAGCAACAATATTAGATAAATTACTTCAGCTGACTCAAATTAGATTTGTATGAAATTTGGTCTTGCCAAAACATTATCACTGACAAGTCATAGAGGGAATATCTGATGTCATAAAAAGACTAACATATTTCCCCATGCTATTTATTTCTCATTGGTAGGGATTTGCAAGATTGTTGCAAAGATATCGCCGTCCTGAATAGAACCTGCATTGTTCGTGACAGGCTGGCATGGTGGTGCAGAGGTTTGCACCTCTGCCTCACAGCAAGAAGGCTTTATTTAATTCTGACGGGGGCCGTCGCTGTGTGGAGTCTACATGTTCTGTCCGTGTCTGCTTGGGTTTCCTCTGGGTTCTCCGGTTTCCTCCCAACTTGTTTCCTCGTTTGAGACCCTAAACTGTCCTGACGTGTGAATGAGGGGTTGAATGTGTCTATATGTGCTGCCGTGATCAACTAGCAACCATTCCACCTGTCAGGATAGGCTCCAGAAACCCTGAGTGCAGGATTGACACTATAGATCATAAATGAATTAATGTTTGGAACAAAGTGTCATAGAGGATTATTCTCAGCTGTTTAGTGTGAACAGATGACTTTCATACAGAGAAAAAACACTTTTTCTTTCTTGCAAAAGTTAACATTGTTATTGTGAGTGTAACTTTGTTTTGTTCTATCTTTGTGACTTGAACTTCAGGTCCACCTTGCCAATGTTCAACCAAATCTTTTTTTTTTTTTTGAGGGGTTGGTTATGATGAACACCTGCAGCAGTCTGTCCTCTTCATGTGTCGTTTCCATGCAGAAAGTAAATTTTGCTGGTAGTTTCATTTTTATAGATTATGTCAGTTTGCCACATTTAGATGAGTTTGGGGGGGGGCTTTTGACACCGAACTAACAAACACAGATATAAAAATATGTAAATGAGTTTTCCAGTACTCAGATCTTCTCTCAAGCCAAGTATATCCGGATTTATCAGAACAGTTCAAACATAGTTATAAAATGTTCAATGAAACAGTTCTCACAGCACAGGGCCTTTATGTTATTATGTATTATATTTTTATGAATTTAATTTGTATATCATATTGTCATTTCAGATTTGACTTCATCTAATCGATTTTAACCAGCGAAGAATTAAAAAAACAGGTGTTTTGAAAAAGGGCTTCTAAAAATGCAGCAACACTCACAACCCACAAACATTAAACGTCATATATAGTTTAAGAAATAGGGGAAGTGCATGGTTTAAGAAACAAATAATTGAGTAAAATGCAACAAAACTATCCTGAAAGCCACTGTGCACTAATGTAAAGAAGATAACATTTAAAAAGGAAGGTTAGTAGAAAAGTAATGCTCAAGGAATATCTTTTAAGATACAGTGTCCCAGACAGAACCTTGTTAAAACTATGGCTTCAAGGGAAGAAATTTGGAACAGGGCCGATGAATGGGGAGAAATAAAGACAGAGCAGCAGGAAGTGAGAGACAGTGAGAAGTGAGGTGAGAAATGGCTGTTGTGCCTCACTGAGTCCTGCAATGTTATTAGTCATACTACCTGCTGCTCCGATCTGCCTGGCTCACCTCATCCAGCCACCTGGCCTGTGCCCTCATGCATTTGTGTGCGTGTCTAATGTGTTTTAGAGCTGGTGACGAGTCCACTTTCTCGCCCGTTTCCCCCTCTTGAGACTCGACGTTCGCCTGGAGAAAACAGACTCTTACCTTGGCCTCTGCTGTAAATCGACCCTCAAATGAGCTCTCACTGTGATCCCCTTGAGCTGTCTCGGACCAGAGCTCTCTTGAGGGAACAACTTAATGATCCCCCGTCTGATAATCAGAGGCCAGAAGAGAAAATGGTAATATGCGCTGAAGGGAATATTTCAAGACTGTATTGTCTATCAGCTGGACCTTCCCAAGAGTGGACTCTTGCTGGAGTTGGTTGACCTCAGCAATTTATTACCTTCACAGCTGACATCCGCCACATCTCAGCCCTCAGGGGCAACCACACAATAATAGCTCCATACAACTGGACATATCAGTGTTTGCATGCTGCAGTGACTGCCTGCAGGTTCATTATACGACTGCGTGGATGGTGCCTTGACTTCTTCTTTGGTTTTCCTACGGAACCGACCTGAAAACCTTTGACTCTACAGAAGTCTGTTTTGAATAATGTCATATTATCAGTTGGAACACTGTTCACGGATCGCTCGATATAGTTTGGAAAATGGCCCAATACACTCAAAATAAATTAAATTAAGAAAGAATGAATACACTTCTTTTGTACATATTTTACAAGAATTTTCTGGGGGTCAAAAATTAACGGACCATAAATTCATTGTGAATTACAGTGCATTATTCATTTATATCAGCCACAGTACGATGCTACTTTTAATCATTCAATTTTTTACCATTCAATTATTGTGCCGAAATGAAACTAGTTTATACATGAATCTAAATTTAAATGGGAAAAGATGGAGGGTGAAAATAGCACTTACATCATCAATGTAAAATGTAGTTTGTGCTGATTTATGCTACTTGTGGAAATCAAGAGAAAAATAGATCTGCCAAGTCTAATGAAGAGACTGTTGTGATGATACACATGCAGCAACAAGGGGTGATTTATGATGAAAAATATTCTTGCAGCATATAGATAATTTCCTTTATTTTTCATAATGACATATGGCATAACATGATGTATGTTTCGTGAATTTAATGAAAATATTGGCTTTACGAACCCACCCCATGATGACTTTTTGACAACCCTGTAAAGTTATGTAAAGAAAGGCATTTTTCTTGGTTTCTCAAGCGACATAGGGGTTCTGGATATTAAATCCATTATAGTATTATGTCAGCCATTATCATGTTATTGTTTGTGCTTGTATTATTATTAGTATGAGACCATTTGTGCCTGTCCCTCCCAATCCTCATGACCCCCCTTCAGTCACACTCTTGGTTTCTATCTCTTTGTCCTTCTCTTTCACTCTCTCTTTCTACACCAATCGGTCAAGTCAGAAGGCTGCCCACATTGATTATCTAAGATCTTTCCAAGGTTTTTTCTTCGCCCCTGCTTCTTGGTCATGGGAGATTGTTGGGTCTCTGTAAATCATTTTAAAGACTGCAGATCTTTATGTAAAGTGTAACGTGTCAACAGTGGTGGGATTTGGTGCAAAAAAAAACCAAAAAAAAAACAAATAGTGATTCGACTTCACTTGAATTGACCTAACATTCAGTGAGAATACAATACTACAGAAATCTGTTCTGTGGCTTTTCTGCAACAAAGACTTAGAAAAATAGGGGCTAAACAGAAACGTTGCCTCTCTCCCTTGAAACGACATTAGGTAGTGGTTGTGGGAACCCAATATCTAAAATTGTGATTCATCAAAGAAGAAGCAGACCTTTGGTTTGGTTGAGAAAGTGGCCCAAGAGGAAAAGCTCAGACAATTTCAAGGAACCTTCAATGAACTTTATTCAAAGCAGAATTTCTCTTTCTAGACCTTCATCAGGTAATCGGAACATCTTACAAACGTGAGGGAGGGATATTGGGAGGAACACTTCCACGTGATGAAGAGGATTTCATCACTCACCAATGAGACTAATGACATGATCTCAAGCACACACACTCACACACATATACACACGCACACACACATATGCTCACACGTATGGTCATACATACTTGTACGCTCCCAGCCTGGTGAGACTAATTGGCCAGCCTCCACCATGGTGAACACATCGCCACAGCTTGGATAGCGAGCGTTCATTCCAACACACTTATGAATACACAACAGCTTGTTGCTACCTCCCCATCTCATTACACTGCTCATCTCCTGCTCCTCTCCTCATCCATTCGCCATCTGTAAGGCACATGGAAAAGGAGGAGATGGGAAAAGAGAGCCGAATGGTAGCTAGTGGGTCAGGACAGAGTGATAGAGGCAGACATTCTCCATGCAGCCTGAGGCTCCAGGCTGTGCTACAGGTAACAAACACATCAGTCACATGCACAGCACACCTGTTACTGTACAGATGGTAAGTCCTGTGAGAGAGAAGCAGGCTGAGCAATGAAGAAAGATGAGCCAATCAGACCAGGAGAGAAAACACAGAGGAGGGGTGACAAAGGGAAGGGTGAGATTATATTTTTCATGGGTAGGTTGTTAAAGGATATCGAGGAAAGGGACACCGGAGGACCGGGTGGTGTGAGGCCAGAGAGGTAGCACCTGTTTGTGTTATACCACCGTAACAGGGGAATAGGGAGAATAGTAGAGGAGGGAGGTAATAGCGGCAGTCGGGGTGATTTCCTCATGGCTTTCTGAGTACACAGTTCACTTAGTAATTGAACTGGTAGTTTTCTATCTGTATCTTCATCAAAGTCACCAACTTTCTACTGAGCCCTGCGCTTTTGATCCACTACTTTTGTACTGTCCTCCCTCCACGGTTTGAGTAGACATCTCCGTGCACATGTGGTTTCGCCCCCCGGCTACATATCTTAATCTTGTGTCTATTTGCATAATAAGAGTTCTTCGGTTAGCTGGAGGAAACTGGCAAGCTAATTTCACAGCCCTATTGGCCCCTGTCGTTCGTGATGAGGATGATGTTTCTAGGAAACAAGATGAGGAGAAACAAAGTACATTTTCTTCTTTGTCAGCTTTTCAAGATTTTAATTTTTTGTGTGCCCTGCACAAACTGCATGTTCTACTGAGATGGATAGCTTTTTGTATTTCCTGCTTAACTATTTCTAACCCTATAATGTGGGATTTTTCTGTTGTTAGTTTTGTATTATTGCTGGCTGCCTTCTCATGTATGACAAAAAAACAAACGCATCAACAAACAAAAGAGTATCGTATTCAAAATGGTCATGGTGAGTTTCACTGGAACAGTCCTTTAAAGAACTTCCAGATTCGAGCAGTTTATCAGTATACAGTATATTTAATATGTTCAATTATTATTGTCATTACTTTTAATATTTAAAGGTGATTCTTTTTTATCTGTACTTTTTTAGAATGATGGCAATATTTCAGGCACTATATACCTGTATATTCAGTGATTTTCAGATCTTAATGACACAAGCACACAAACTAGCTGAAAAGTTGTACCTGAAGGTAAAACCCAAAGTGCAAACTGGAGCATCAACAAGCTTTGTCTGGCTTTTCACAGGAATCCACACACACTCACATACAGCACAAACTGTTTGCCCCACTCTTAACTTCAAGTGTGTATCATGATGGGCAGTGTTTATAGATTGTGTGTTTGAAGGAGAGCAGAATGACTGGGAGAATCAGATTGTCTATTCCAGTCACATAGTTTTTCAGTCCTCAGTCTGTAACAGCACATTTCCTTCCCTCTTCATGCTGGCTGCCTCTTCCCTTTCAGCTCTCTCCCTCTCCCCTCCTCTACTTCTATGTGTTCCAAAATTAAAATTACTAACCATCTAAGGTTTTTATATAACAGAAAACAGGGCTTTAGCCAGCAGACATTCTTGTTTTTCTCTGTTAATCCCAATTGTGTCTTCTTACTTTTACACCCAAATACCTTTTTATCTGGCTTTTCTTTTTCCCTCTCACGATATGCCTTCCTGTTTTCTCCTCCCCTGCTCCTCTGTGTCGGTGTATGTATTGGTCTCATTAGCAGCTGCACAATGATGGATGGCACTAGGAGGCAGGGCTCCTAACGGGGTTGGATTTGGGTTTAGCAGACCATCATCATCACATCCACATTTATTCTCTCTCTTTTCCGCTGTCTCTACTCTCTCACACCCCTTCCAAATACACACGCGCATATACACACCTTGCGTGTGCACCAATGTTTAATAGTGGGACTCTGTGTACATGTCAGTCTGCAATGTGTACGCATGATGATTTATTAGTCCACCTTAATGTGAGCTTGTTTTGTGTATTTCATCTGCATTGGAGAGAAAAAGGAACCACCAACCAGCTCAGCAATTGAGAAACAGTGCCACATGTAGGTCACAGTTGTTTCTCCTTTATATGCATGTGCGTGTGCAGTACACGCGTGTATATGCGTTTGCGTCTGTGTGACTGCACGTGTGTGTGTGCTTGTACGTGTGACTAAAGTGCTAAAGTGTCTGTTGGGAGATGATCTGAGTCCATAGGTAACTGCAAGGCCTTTCAACTTATACACTGGGGAAATATTGATTTTATTTTGCTGGACGTAGTTTAACAGGGGAGGCAGAAGACTGTAACGGTGTGAGCGGACAATTAGATACATGGACAAGAGGCAGGAACTGTGACTGACTGATGGCCGCTAGTGGCATGAGGTTGCATGGATAGAGCTTGAGTGAAGATGTACTCGTACCCTTCTCAAAGGTTTAAGGTGGTAGATTGAACCTGAACAGACCCTTTGCGCTCTGACTGGGCAGAGAGGACAGAGGTGAGGGAGGTGTTACTCCCCTCAGACAGAGGCAGATTGTAAGGCTGTGAGCCTCACAGGCAACCTTCAATGGATTGCCTTTGGCTTTTGCAAGTAAGTGTCTAGATACACGTTGCCAAAAGAGGGATGCTCAGACATGGCTCACCGTGGGCTCACAAGAGGTTTTTCGGTGTTAAAGTTGAAGGGTAGCCTAAAGCATACTTACATTTTTTGCCAATCCAACCACTGCTATTCACTACTCTCTATATACTTGTTTTGCTCTTCCTACTTTGGAGCTTGTGTGTGTACCTAAAGCAGAAATTTGTGTTCAATTTTATACTTGGAAGCATATCTAAAACTAACAAAAAAAGTGTAGCTACACCAAATTTGTACTACATGACCTGATAATAGAGAAAATACTTTCTTATGGAATAGGGACTCCATTGGAAGTGGGCACTCATTTTATCCCAGCGTCTGAACACTTCTGTGTCGGCTATTCTGATAGCTAGACTCAGTATCTGTAAATACTGAGTGTCTGCACTAATTTCAAATCTGTATCCAATATAAGAAATGGACAGAGAATAAAAAAAGATAGCGACGGTTATGATAGCATCACTCAACAGGATGCTATCATGCAATCTCAAATAGCACGCTCCAAAACCATATTGGGGGGTGTATATAAACAACCAAAACTTTGATAAAAATTTTAGCCTTCCTTAAATTTCAACATGAAGATGATGTGAATGAAAAAATATTGATTCATCCCAGTCACAAATTACACCATGATGATGCGGACAGGAATGGTGGCACACTGCAAGAAGGTTACTAGTTTGATTCTTACAGGGGGGGCTTTCTGTGTGGAGTTTGCATGTTTTCCCCATGTCTGTGTGGGTTTCATCAGGTTTCCTCTCACAGTCCAAAAACATGCAGTAGGTTTTTTGCAGTAGGTCAATTGTCCAGATTTGGAAATGAGAAAATGTATTTGTTTTGGCCCTGTGACTGACTGCTAACCAATCCAAGGTGAACCCTACCTCTCACCCATAGACAGCAAGGACAGGCTTCACCCCCACCACAACCCTGACTCCATGATAAGTGGTTTAGATATTGAATGAATTATCTGCTGTATTTTCGACAAACATTGAAGCAGCATACTGAACTTCTAAATTGACTATCCCTTGGTATGAATTTGTGACTGTGATTATTATCCATGTTATTCTTGTTCATAAAGTACCTCATTTTTAACCTGTGTGAGATGTGGTGGCCATTGTGCATGAGATGAAAGGGTCTATCTGTATACCTTCAGTTATCACCAAAAATTATGTAATTTTTTTTCGTAGTTTCATTTATTTATGTATCTATTTAATGATGATGTGCAATAAAGCAACAGGAGCCTGCTCGATGTCTTTTAGAACCCTGCGATAAGTCTTTGTGTGTGCATGTGTGTGTTTGTGCAACAGCATCATGGCACACCATGATTAAGTGTTTTGCATAATTGATGATTTTATCCCTCATTAAGTCTTAGTCTTCTGCTTCAGCAGGCTGTGGCTCTATTTTTATTCAACAGAATTCTCTTCTCTTCCACTACCGATTTAGTGAATCCGTCACTCTTTTTAGGGTCTTCTAGAGGGGCTTTGGGGGCCCAAATCATGTTGAGCAATTTTCACAGAGCACAGTGACTTGCAGCGCAGAAACGACGGCCATATTAGGAGCCTCTGAATTTGAGAGACTTCTTTTAAAAAGATAGAACTGTAACATGATATTGAAGTCCATACATGTGATATTTCACTCTTTCACTTTCCCTCAACCAGTGCCAAAACTTAGGCAAGTCAAGGTGCCAGCAGCAAGTAGTCACGAGTTGGGTTTGTCTGATGTGTTTTGAAGTGTTTGGAAACTGAAAACATCCATTACATCGAGCTTGTTAAACCACGACAAATTTCAAAATGAATCTGTGAGTTCTTGTTGCATTTAGGGACTATCGAGAAACATCCAGCACATTTGGCTCTAAGGTGACACTACTACAGCTAAACATGTGAATTGGTACCCCACCATATCCCCAGAATTGCAATGTTGGATGTGTCTTATATATGGCAGCAAAAGATGAGAATGACACAGATGTAGTATTCGAGTGGGGCTGATGGAAGCAGTCAGGAAATCAAGCTGGCACACTGACTCCGGGTTTCATAATAGCGGCATAATAAAGGCTGTCGGTAAAGCTGCTGGTTCTCTACTTGAAAAGGCAACCTCGCGCACATTATGCAGCAGGAACAATTTACATTTTAGCATATTAACATTAAAAAGGAGACACAAACACACATCCACATCGGGCAGACGAGGAGTAGGGAATTCTCCATCGGGAGAACAGAGCTTTGATATCTACAACCCCTTGTCTGCAAATAGGTTACATGAAGATGTTTATGTGCATGTTTTTTTGCTAATTTGCAATCTACACATACACATGGATCCGTCATCATTTTGGGTATCCTATTTCTGGCAGTAGACTGTGGGTGTGAAACAATGTGCCTGCATGTTTAGCTTTTCCAGATGAAGGTTCTTCAAAATTTCCCCTCCAGGGGAACAGGCAGGGCCATATGGGGTATCTCCAGCACCTCCTGCAGTTTGTTGCTGTCATGCTTAGTGGCCTGGCTAACTGCCTGATGAATTGACCTCACTCGGTCCTGCAGCACCAGCTTTAGCCACCAGACAGCTACAGTAACAACTTTCAAGTTGTTTGGTAACCATCTTTAAAGTCACCAATTTATTTAGGTACTTTAACCCTGTCAGGCCCAAATGGTCATACAATGTGTAGTGTAATGGCTTGTAAGATCACCCTCAACCGTTTTTAACAGAGACTTTGGTTTTGGATATGAAATTTTAGGATCTGCAATTGTGTGAATCTTTACAACAAAACCAAATGATAATTTCACTGACCATTTATCAAGTTTTCGCTACAACCGATCCACTGAGGGTGGTTACGGAGTCAAATTAAGATATTTTTACTTTTAAAACAAGTATTTTGGGTTGTGTCATATTTCAAAAATAGTAGCTGTAATCTGCTACATCGGTCATTGTTGAGAAAGCCCTCATGTTTTTGTTCATCATTGTCACCAGTCCACTCCTCTAAGAGTTTATATAGTCTAGTGTGGTAGCTGTTGCATCTAGAAGATCAAAAAAAGAAGACCTTCATAGTCTGCAATTGACAATGTTGTATGGAACAGCATTTTCAGTCTAGCCGCTTTCTTTGCTTTATAGTCAAAAAATAATCCACATGTAATAAATCATGTCACAATACATCAGAAGGCATATAAATAGAACATCTCCATCCTTATGTTTTTGGATTATGCACAAACGGAGGTTCATCAGAAGATTTTGTAAATAATGACAGTAGGTCAGTAGTTGCACACATGCTAAACAGGGAGCACCAACTGACATTGTATCATATCCATACCCTCAACCATTTTAAGTCTTTAGTTAGCCGATGCAGGTTGTACCCAGTTGGCTGGAGTCTTTGAAACGTCTCTCTTTGGTGCAGTGGTTGGCACCGCACCAAAGACAGTAACTTAAGTTCTAATAAGTTTGTTTGCATC
Source organism: Fistularia commersonii (assembly GCF_037954325.1). Taxonomy (NCBI): domain Eukaryota; kingdom Metazoa; phylum Chordata; class Actinopteri; order Syngnathiformes; family Fistulariidae; genus Fistularia; species Fistularia commersonii. The sequence continues at coordinate 5,849,692 of NC_141299.1, read as the reverse complement.
ACACATAACCGATGTATTGTGATGACTGTAATTGTTTTCCACACCAATTGTTGATCAACTCAGGATGTATGAACACATGATTTTTAACAAGTACCTGGCCCAACTGCAAGAACAGTGAGGAGGTAAGGCATTTTAGGTTCACAAAATGAACTGATGATTGTGCTGGATCCGGATAGTTTCCGGGGTCATGTCTCAGGAACTTAAGAGAAAATGGTGACATCGGTTTCTTGAGTAGGGTGCGATCAGAGTCATTGGAACTTCTGAAGGCAGCACGACGTTGATTTGGACTTCAAGAACAGGGTAGACTAAAAATTCTGGACTCAGGAACAAAACAGATCTAATGAGGGTACTGTGACAATGAAGAGCCACCAGGAAGGACTGATAGACAATGAGTCAGTAGCCACTGTAATTAAACACTCGCCACATGCCCCTCTTAGTCTGATGACCTACAAGTGGCTACTGCAGCCCAGCTGAAATCCACCCTCCTGGTCAATCAGGCCCTCTGGTGAAGAGTCAAAAGGAACTAAAGAAGAAGTCCTTTCCCTGGATCCTAACAGCACCCCCCCCCCCCCCCGCCCCAACGGCTGCCACCAGGCAGTCCAGAGGAGCAAGATGGAAGGGAAGAGCAATAGTTGGATACAAAATGAGATCGATCATCCCAGGTGGGCAGAGGCAGCCCAGAAGGAGGGCACAAGGTGCTGGGAAGGCCAGGTTTGACCTTGGACACGTGGAAGGTCGGGTGAACACGTAGGCTAGGAGATAGATGAACCGTAGTTGGACTGATTAGACTATTTCATCTGGACTGATGTATCTAGGGGCTAACATCTCCAGAGGTGGAGAGGGCCTGGGAGCCAGAATCCGTTTCCAGTCAGCCAAGCGGGTTGTTCTGTTTGGACAGGGCTCTCCTGAGTGTCTGCTGGGTCAGAATGGCCAGATCATTCTGTGACAAATGGAGGTTTCTTGACTAGGAAGCGATCAGAGTCATAGGAATCTCAGGCACTGTGAGAAAAGGTGAGACATTTCAACTCTGGAGCGAGTGGAGTCTCAGGAGATAAGGCGAGATTTAGATTTCAGGAACAAGGCATGGAGAGACATAGAATTCTTGGACCAAGGAATTTGCAAGGAAAGGGGATACATAGATTTCTGGACCTAGGAACAAAACCGAGAGAAGGGCTCTTACTGTGGTGATGAAGATCCGCCAGGAAGGACTGACTGGAATCCAGGAGAACAAGTCCGTATGGCGGTAGCCACTGCAGGTTAACACTCTCGCCACAGAGGTCTGGCAACAGGCTCCTGTTATCCTCCATCTGATGAGGCTCGATGATCTACAGGTGGGCACTGAACTCCAGCCGAAATCCATCCTCCTGCAGGGCTGCTGCTCAATCAGGCTCTCTGGTGAAGAACTGAGAGGTGAAAGAAACTGCACACAGATTACTAGCCCCGGATCCCAACATGATCATCTATTTACCACAACTCAAATCTGTATTCAACAGACTGTTTTAGTGTCTTTCTTGATTATTTTCACTGTAATTTTTCAAAAATTGATGGGAATTTCTTTTGGAAGGATTTAGAGTTTTCCTCTTGGCTATAGATCTGTACAGCGAGGTGCTTAGGGAGCTTTTTCAAATGATAGATTTGTGTGCATGGAAGAGGCTACTGCAGTTACTTTATGCTTTAGACAAGTTGAAGTATAGATCAGTTTCAGTGAATCGTCATTGAGCTGTCGGTCAAAAGAGTGATTATTTGAAGTATTGGTCTTAATCCTGCACAGCCTTTGCTGTTTGCATACATTCATTTGACACAGTCTATCTTTCAGTCAGATTTAGTACATGTTTGTCACTCCATTAATACTGAGCAAAGTACTTTGACATCCGGCGGTTATCTTATTTAGACGTGGACCTTCGATCCAAAGCACCGGATCTACTTGTGCCTGTCAGTAAGTCTTGCACTTTAACCCCTTTATTTTAATCTGAGACACTTCCTTCCTCTCCTTCATTGCTCTCTGCCTATTCCTGAGTTGTTTGCGAGACTGCACACATCCCAAGCTGGTAGGCTTCGATATTTTTATTTTGCTGTCTTATTTTGTCTGTTGTTGTCTGCATTTAGGAGGACATGTGTTCTTCCGGGTTCCGGTGAGATTTTAAATGCATTCATTTATCTTTTTGGCTTGCTTTTATGCTATGTTACTTGGCATTTTATTAAAAAAATCTTATACCGTATCAATGAGTGGAAGCATATTAAAGCGTCATCCTAATTATTAACAATATGTAAAACTGAATAGAACGGTTGTCAGCTGACACGAAGGCACCTGTTGGCGATTGGCACAAGCTAAACATACGTGTGCAGTCCAGATTATTCATTAACAAGGATGGTTCTACGGAGAGCAGTATTACTGATAAGGTCTCTCGTCCTCACCGAGAGGACGCAAGGTAGCAGAGGATGGACAGCAACAGGTTGTAAGAAAGGTCGCGGTTAGGTGGGGTTTATGATTAGTCATTATTCTGATGGCAGCAAAGCTGAGGAATGCCAGTGAACACTAATCTAAGTCTGAGCCTGTTGAACAGAACACAATTACATCATGAGAGAAGGTTTGGAGAAACAGGAGGGGGGAGAAAGCAAGCCAACGCTCCTCTTTCCTTTTTCTGTTCGTCTGGCAGAATTTACTGTAGGAGCAAATGATTTCGGGGCATTTCGCTCACGTTGGCAGAGTCCTGTTTATCATGTCACATACACTAACGCATGCATGGGGAGGCGCTCACACACAGACTGATCCTCATGCCTGCTGGCAGCACTCCATTTATGGACAACCAATTTATGGCTCAATTATTTCCCTCCTTTTGCGCAGTTGGTGTATCCCCTGGTTTGGCTTCAGACCTCTATATCCAGACACAAAGCCATTTTCACATCCTACTCAGTTACTACATTTTAGGCCGCTGATTCCAAGTCATGTCGCCACTACAATGTTGTCAGTGGCTTTTGATTTTGCTGTTATGTCCTTCATATTATCTATGTTTGTATTCTATAGTTGACACTAGACAAAAGCTGTTTTTTAGCTGTTATCTTACTCTCCCCTCAAGGGGCGCCGGCTTAGATGTAGCATCCGTCCCAGAGAAACCTTGTGTTCTCTCATCCTCCAGAGAAAAAGCCATATGTCTGGAGCCTTGGAGACATCTGGAGCGTGTAGCTGCAGCATATTTCTTATTCTCGGACTCTGAGTCCTCTTTCTTGCTTATTTTCAGTGGTCCGACACCAGCGATTTTTAAGTGTGAGTGGCCTGATTTCATAGCGTAGATTTCTTGGAAAAAAAATTGTTTATGAACAGAATCTAAACTCTGAACTCATTACAACTCACATTTTTTCACTCTATATTGTTAACTGCACTTCCAAAACACCCAGCAGAAGTGTTTTAAGGCTTCAAGGAGGTTTCTCTGTTGCCTCTCTTCTGGTCCAATTCGAGGATTAACATACCGCCTTTTTTCGAACAGAAGCTCCAGATGCTGCCTGAAAGACTTCACACCAAGCAGAAGTGGGAGGACAAAAAAGCAAAAGAAGAGAAGGATGGGGGTGGGTGTTTTCAGGGTTAGCGTCTGGCATTCAAACTCCATCCTTTCTGTTTTGATTTTACTTGCTTGGGTTTTTTTTTTTTTTTTTATCTCTCCCCTTTTACCCCTCGCTCATTATCGTACTCACCCACTCTGTGTTTCCTCACCCCTCAATTTCTTTCCACTGTTCATTTCTCTTCTCTGTAACCAGTCTCTCTACACACTCACTCTCTCTCCATCCATTTGGTGGAACAGTGCTGCAGATAATGCCTGTAATTGGAGTGACTCACACTTTTCCAGTGTGTTTGGACCAGATAAAGAATATTGTCAGCATTTTGCCGACATGGCCTCTCCTGGCAGAATTAAATGGACTCTGTTCTGTTCCGTCTGCAGCAAATTAAAAGCCTCTCAATTCATCTGTTCTCGCCCAAGGCTTACAGGGGCCTCCTATTCACACAGAAACACAGTGGAGAGGAGGAGGAATAGAAAAAGAGAGATTTCCCTCTTCCCCAAGAAGGATAGGTCTTTTCATTTTGTTGGAGTCTGTGATTAGACAGTGTTAGATGGAGATGGAGAGGGAAAGAGAGGTCAATACTTATATTTTAAGGAGAGTGAGAGCGACTTGGAAGGTAGTCAGATTCATTATGCAGCACGTCAACTCGCAGCTGTCTCCTCTTGTTTTGTGCACTGGGTTCTCAGTGTAAGAAAAGCGCTTGTCTGCATTTGTGCATCTGGTGTTTCATGTGTTCATATAGTTAGTGTGCAAAACTGAGTGCTTTTGTGGTTGCAAAGTTATAGTTCACGGTGCCAGTTAGACTAAAGTAGCAGCAGATGGGAAGGGAGAGGGCAGAATGCTTGACCAAAGAGTCCCAGCAGGCACTGGACAGGGCCCAAGAAGCAGTAAATGTGCCAGTAAACTTCATGTGTATTAACTGAGCTAACATGTATAAAGAAATTCTACCACAAAGTTAATATGTTCAGCTTTGGAAGTTTGCAGGTTATAGTGAATACAATATTAAACTCCAAGAAGAAAATCATGAAATCATCCCTGGAACACTTTATTTTAGGGTTGGGTAATATGGCCATATATATGGAAGAGAAATGTGATATTTCATGGGCTTCATTTTAAATTGCACATCAAACCCCTCAAAATCTTGATACCTGTTACAGTGAAAGGTAACCCCCCTGCAACGTTGCAACAAATGATCTAAAAATGAATATGAAATAGCCCCCCAAAATTCCATACTAACAATAATCAAAGATAAAATAATGTTGCTAGACTGTAACACAATTGCCATCAAAAGACCTAAAGAAATAAACTTACCTTATATATGAAATATGTAAGATAAAGATGTTTGAAAATTCTAATGAAAGTACTATGATTAGAAACTTCTTCATTGGAAAATACTTGAAGTATTAAAGGTCAATTTTCATGTTTCTGAATGCAGCATTGGGTAAACTTTCTCAAATAAATTAAAGTTAAGGTAAATCTTTTTTTTTCATTTCCTAACTATTTGTGTTTTACATTGTAGATGTTTTCATACAAAATTACACATCAGGTTATTTATTGTAATTAGACCAAAAAGGTTGCTTTTAAATATTGGAAAAAGTTTAAGAAAAAATTTGAAATGTTATTGGATCTTTTTTAGAATCTGTCTTGTGTTTCATTTCTCATTTCCCATTTGGGTTTCATTTTCATCCACGTCTGCAGACTTGAGCAGTTATCATTTACAATGTTATAACTGACAGAAAATGCGACCAAGCCATGAAGACTACACTTAACCCTTATTAAAGAATGTAAGATTGTAAAACGGTCTTATGAAATGATCAATTGTGTCGCTGATTTAAGTTATTATTGGACTGATAAAGAAAGAGGTAGAAACAATGTGTATTTTGTTTTTTTTGAGACCCGTTATTGACATGAAGGGGAAATGTAGATCAAATCTCTCCTGTCTGTTACCATAGGCAACATCCACTCAAGGTCCTGATCCGAAAACAAGCTCATTCTCATTCCTGCTGAGATCTCCAACAGGAACGCCTGCCAAGAGTAAACAAAACCTAATAGAAGCAAACCTCTTTCTTCCTCTCTGTCTCCAGCTCTCTGTGGGTGTGTGTGGGATGTTGTGTCAGGGCTAAAGCCCATTCCTCTCCCATGAGCCTGTGTGCCCACACACACACCTGGCGCCTCCACGCACACACACCTGGCGCCCACGTACGCACTGACGCTGTGAATCACGACGGAGCCAAGCGGAGTGGAGTCTAACCCAGTTGGAGCCTGAGGATGTCAACAGAGACAGAGCTACAGCCAGCGGTCAGGCCCAGCAGTGTCAGACGTGACTCCAAGAGAAAAGGTTTGTTCACGTTGTTTGCTGTTAGAAAACATTTTCTGAATTCCATAAGTTCCAAGTTAATAACTTTTGTCTCATCTGTTTGCCGTGTGTTACCCGTAGAGATGTATTGAAAACCCTCTGATCAAATCATCTGATCGTATCTTCTTGTACCAAAGAATCTAGCATCCTTTTTTGTTAAATTTGAAATTCAGTCTGACAACTTTTGTCGATGGATGCATGACCTCTGGGATTCATCAGTGAAAGGGATTTTAAAGCTGTCATTTTGCGTTACATCACTTGAAAGTATTTACATCAGATTTTCTGTTGGTACTGTAATGTGATTTACACAGCATGCTGCCGTCTACATTTCTTTATTTATGTTTTGGTTTATTGTAAATGAAAGATTATCATTAAGATAGCAGAACGCAGAGTTGTTCGGGTTGCTATCGTTTAGAATCAATCAGCAGGTGCAGGAGTTTTTTATGGGACAGTGCGTTGCTGCCAAACAGGTGTAGAGATTTTTTAGGTGAATGGAAGGCAAACAGATCGAGGGGGGAAAAGCTCAGAAAACAGTTACATAGCAGGTGTGCGGGAGAGGAGGGTGTTGCCAGGGGGACAGACTGGCAGCCATCACCCACCTGCTTGTTGCAAACTACCCAAATGCAGGAGCCATGCCTCAAAATAAGAGTATGATTGATGCACCAAAACCTCTGAACACCACTGGCAACAACACTTAATAAACCAACTCCGAGACAAACACAAATTCACCATCACCTGTGGCAGATGCTTCAATGTGAGCACACAACCTTCACCCAACAAGCAACGGTTCTCGCAGGGTCTGAGAGAATGCTCAACATATCTCTTGTCCCAGCTAGTTATAATCACGAGCATAGTCATCTTATAGACAGCTAAACACACACACACACACACACAAACCAAGATAGAAGGCCAAAAAAGCAAATGATAATGAAAAATATGAGATTTCTTTTTTACTTTGTCTTCTTTTTTTCTATTTTTTCTCTCACTCGCTTTCTCTTCTGTTCTGTTTCAATATCACTCACTTTCTATTTCTCCCTTGCTCTCTTTTAATCTCTCTCTCTTTCTCGCACACACACACACACACACACACACACACGGACAGCACTTATACTTTGTCACTACATCGCCTGCTTTGAAGAATAGGTAAACTTGTAGAATTTATTCATGGACTTTGGTGCAAGCATAGTGTTACACCCTATTCTGGCCTTGTGTAGAAATGTGTACTCACATGGCACTGTGATGAAAGACATTTGTATTCTTATACTACACACACACACACACAATGTACATTATCTTGTAACTGGACTCATTGTCAAGTATGTATTGTGCCAGATATGTGTGTATCTTGAACCTATACATGTATCTCTCAGTTCCCTAGTTCCTCTCTCTTTGTATCTGAATGGAAATACCTCCCTGGAATAGATGATTACCATTAGGTGTTGATGTTGGCTGCACTGCTGTGAGAGTCCCTGCAGGGCAGTCCCACACTCTTCTAATAGTATCCCTCTCTTCTTTCCTCCGTCTTCTCCCACTGCTCTGACCTTGTCCGGCTAGACTAAGACACACAGAGGCTAATCATGAAGGGAGGAAGTGAAAGAAACTAATGAGACAATGTGAAGGAAAGCTGTTTAATCTCAGGCCTTTATTTCATGGTTTCTGCGGTGAAGAATGCAAGGAAAAAAGACCGAGACCTCTGTGTATCACACATTCATCACAAATGGTATCTGGTTTGATGTTATCTATGGTTCTGTATGTACACTTGTGTGTGTGTGTTATCCATACAACGTCTAGAAAGAACCCTCTCATACTATCCCCTGCACTCTTAAATACAGTAAATCAACACTAGGCAAATATTATCCAGATAAGGGAGTCATCTGTCTCGGATGTTTATGAGGTAGTATAACTGTTATTACATGACCTTTAATTCAATTGTCCGATTCAAAAACTATATCAGCTTGTTTTTTGAATTTTTCTTTTCCTAAGTGTCATCAAGGGGGGTGTTCCCTCTGTAGATTGGTCCTGCTCAAGGTCAGACCAACTCTAGATAAACATTTTGAAAGAAATTTTGTATTTAGATGACTGATTGGAAGATCTTAAATGATCATAGAGTTCCACTCCATCACTTGTTGAGTATCATCCATACTTGAGCATCACATCGTGATTTAAAGAAATGTTATTTTATTATCCATCCATCCATCATCTGCCGCTTATCCTGCACTCAAGGTCGCGGGGAATGCTGGAGCCTATCTCAGCTATCATGGGGGCGAGAGGCGGGGTTCACCCTGGACTGGTCGCTAGTCAACTACATGACGGACAACCATTCACTCACTCATTTGGGGTCATTTCCCAATTTTTACCAATGAACCTGCTACGTGGTTTTAGTCTGTGGGAGAAAACCGGAGAACCAGGTGGTGACCCACACAGACATGGGGAGAACAGAATCGAACCAGGGTCCTTTGCACCGCACCGCTGTGTTGCCTTTTTATTTTAAATTTATTTATTTTTCTTTCTGTTTTCCAACCTGAATATGACAGACCGTTAACTGAAAGTCTGCGATAATGAAGTATGATGCACAACCGACAGGTGACAAGGGAATAATTTGATTGTGTATTTAGTCAACAATCATTTCAGGTCTCATAATCATAACAATCTGCCAAATGTTTTGTGATTAAATGATAGTACACTGCACTTTAGACATTATTGCCAGGCTTAAGATATGAATGCTTCACTATTCTATTCCATTTTCAAGTCAAAACAAAAAACATGAATGCAAACAAGCTTGCCGATAGACAGAATTGTCTTTTAATTAAGTCTAGTTGAAAAAGGACATTTCTTGTAAGTGGTTGCACATAGAACCACATCTTGACAAATTAAAAAATATTGAACAAAGCATGAAATCTTATTCCAGATACATTTTTACATATTTGGACAGATCTGTTGTCCCTGAAAGCTCATTTAGGTATAACATAAATAGGCATTATCAGGTGTGTGTGTGTGTGTGTGTTTGTCTGTGTGTATTTTTCTAAAAACATGTAAACGTAGTAGCACTATCTTCAATATCTCAAGTTTATTGCTTTCTCTGGCTCAGAAGAAGAATTTTCTCTTCTCTCTATTTTCTCAACATCTGCTCCATGTATTCAGGACACTGATTACAGTCTCTTTTTCAAGATGCTACACTACGATTATCAAAGATCATAATTTCCTCCGCTGTCAAAATATAATCTAAACTTTAAAATCGCCCATAACACAATCTGGCTGAAGATGTGTTAAAGTGTGTTTCTACTGCTTACAACATGGAAAGTCAGGTGAAGGATTGTATCTGTGCAGATGTTAGCAGTTCTATGTGTGTGTGTGTGTGTGTGTGTGTGTGTGTGTGTACATGCATGTGATGGGCTGGGGAGTACTTGTCTCTTGTGTGTGATTAGCAAACACATTATATTCTTCGTGCGGGTATTATGCACACATCCAGACTGTGCGGGGCAATCACCGTAGCCATTTACTCCGATATCTTACCCTGGAGAATCCGAGAGCACAAACAGTATTTGTGTGTGTGTGTGTGTGTGTGTGTGTGTGTGTGTGTTCGTCCTCTATGAGAGGTAATCAGATCTGTTCCCTCCAATCAGACAGAGATTGAATTGAATTGGCTTTCTAAGGTCGCGGTTGTCACTGGAGGCCAACACTGGATATGGGTGTAGAAACTACGGCAACAGCACATAGTTGGAGATAGTGGAACATACTTTCTAAAAGTGTCTTCCATCATCACTGTGTTTGTAGATAACAGCGACCACCCTCTTCTCGGGCCTGTCCTTTTATCTGTTGCCATTCTCTGTATGTTTCTGGAAAATGAGCGATCTATTCACTCTGCTATTTACCTCTTCACGAAGCTGTGCTCTCATTGTGCTCTATTATGAATTCATATTTTTCAATACAGTAATAATTGGACGGAAGTTTAAGGTGGTAATCAATGCTCTTCACAACAAATGTACATCCCTCTTTGGGGCTTACATAACACACTCCTTTGCTTCTTTTCTTTTCTTGCTTCTTTTGCTTCATTCAAACTTTCAGCTTTGAATTAACATTCGTAGCACCTGACTCGGATAGAAAATAAAGTATCAGTGAAACCCTTTTATTGGCTTTCCTGAGTCTTGGACTGTCAACATATGTGTGTGTGTGAGCAGCCGTAATAGATTGTGTGTACTGTATGTTCGGCTTACTCTTCTCCACACTAGCTGGTGTGGCTTTGCCCACCAGATCACCAACTAGTCTCCATAGCAACAGTTTGTTCCCTGCTCATAATTTGTACAAAAAGGAATGTGTTCCAATGTCACACACAGGCTCTCAAAGAGGACGACACCGTGATCCAGCTGGGTTGGTTGAAGGACTCAGCATTGAACAGGCATTTCCTGTTTTTTTAGATATTCATGGTTCGATGTTTGCTATTTCAGGTTCTCCTCCAAATGCACAGGCAGAGTTGCTTGCCTAGAGCTTATCAAACACCTTGTCCACACACCCCACCTAAGCAATCCATGCACTTTGTAGAAGCTCTTGTTAATTTCCATATGAATAGGTTCTACTAGTAACAGAAAGTGTGAGTGGCCACTGTTAACAAACATCTTCAGCAGACTGGATTTCGATATTTTGTGTCTGTCTTTTTTTCTTTCCCTCGTAACATGCAGGAGCTTCTTGACAAAGACAATTCTTCTAGCTTGCATCTTGTATTTGTTTTTATCAATAGTTATCTTGTTCCCAAAGCAGATATTTTGAGTACATTAGGGGTTGGACTGTATTTTCTTTGTTGTCTCTTCCTTTTTTCCCGAAATAAAACTGACTACTGGTTACATCTTTCCTCTGAAGGAATGTAATTTAGGATGAAATGAAAAGTAAAATGTCATCATTGGTCACCATAAAATACAGCTTCAATTTAGAACTATCACACGCGAACATGCATGATCTGAATAGTGAAATTTGACACCTTCTAAGACATAGCTTATATGAGGTCAAAAACAAAATCTGCCTACTTAGAGATGTGACGTCAAAGCACATAGAGAAAGCTGGACATATGCCTTTATCGGTGGACTCCTGCGGTGAATTGTTGACCTATTTAAAACAATAATATAACCATTCACAACACAGCTGAAAAAAACGCGACCACTTGCCCGTAAATGCTTGATTGATGCCCAGCTCAGATCATCTGCCACGAGGTTTTGCATGAGTTTGTTTAATCCTCAACACAGGTTCCTGTCTGACTTTTTTCAGTCAAAACAACAATTTGTCTGTAGAGGTTAATATCTACATCTGGCTTTCATGAATTACAACATTTTATGTTATGTTGATGAATTATTAGCCAATGCCCTTTTCTGTTTGTGATAACAACAGTTGTTTTACCTTTGTCTCATGTCTTCGCTTACTTTTTTTTTTTTTATTATTGCCTAGATGATCCTCATATTGCTGATGTCAAAAGTCCTTTGAAAGGTGAATTTCTAGATTGTTGCTGTTGTGTAAATCACATTCAAGTAGTGAGCTATACAGCTGAGTGTCTGTCTGATGGTTTTCTATGAAAATTGTTTACGCCGACCCAGTTTTCTCTGACTCCCTGCCCAGTTCAGACTTGCCTGTACAAAGTAGCGGGGCTACAATGAAAAACGGACTTGCCATGTATTTCAATCAGATCTGAAAGACGATATACTTGTCGGACACTTGACAATATTACCAAGAGATATAATCAACTCCGTCACCCATGAAAAAGTAGTGTTTTACAGAAAGTTGTGCTAAAAGTCTAGGTTTAGCACCAAAATACTTGCATCTCAAGCTAAACCTTGAATATGGTCCAGTATTACACCTGTGATCCTACAGTGAAACAAAACTGGGGAGGCTGCATGAACAGAAAGATATTATCTGGGTTCATTTGCCGCAGGTTAGATTGGCTTGATGAGGAACAGTTATGCCAGTAAGTCAAAGTGGGGACTGAAACTAAATATGAGGATCCACACACACACACACACACACACACATTGCGAAAAGAGACCAGCAGGGGAGAAACAACTCGGCGGATGTGAATGAAAGCCAAAAACATGATCAGGAAACCTAAGTCTTTGTTCAGCATGCTATCCAAATTTGAGCAGAATGTCAAACTGCACATTGACTGTATTTGGTGACATTAAACTACTTTAATGATAACACATGGTGTTACACCACGTATTTTTCTGAAGATAGGACAAAAAAGCAGCATTAAATGTGACAACCATTTTCAGTAACCGGCTCACAAGCCCATCATTTGAGTGAAAAGAAGCTTTTATATCATTGGTAGTTGGTGATTGTTGGACTCGTATTAATGAAGGAGTTTCGTGCATTGATTTGGCATAACATGTGATCAGTTTCCTCTGGAGAAATCTGAAAAAACACATGATAACAAGCTCTGCCTCCAAACCCCAATAAGGTTTTGAATTTGAGTAGACTTATGTGTGACACCCAGAGAGCCCATTTTAAATCAGACGGATAATCAAATAGAAATTGAAAAAATTTTAGGGATGAAAAATCATCCCTAAAATTAATTGATAGGGGATAATTGATTTCCTTTTTTTGCACAAAGTGGACTAGAAATTTGACATTCCCAGTTTGGGCAAGTTGCAGTCAATGGTCTGAAACCACAAGGTTATTCAAACATCTAACACCTTTACTAACTTAGAAATATTTCAATTCATAAATTACATACATTTGTTATTTGCCATACATAAAGAAAGATAAAAAGTTTTCCTTGGACCCTTACACAGCACCCCTGGCATCTGTGTGGGCAGGCAAGTTAGCATTTGAGAGAAAATAAGAGATTATGACAGACATTTTGGCAGATGGCGGCGCTTCCAATTCCTTTCATGCTGTATGATGTTCTTCTATCCCCTTTTGCCTCTCCCCTCTCATCCCGGACCCCGGCTGAGAGTATGAAGGGAAGGGGTTCATTACGCAAAGATGAGATGGTGAAACAGAGGGGAAGGACAGTAACTTCAAGTGTTTCAGTTTTTTGGCAGAGATGAGAGGAAGCTTTGTTCTGCCGCACCCACCTGGGCATGAAAGACAACTGCTGGGATTTAAGGAGTTACCCATGTTTCACAACATTTAAAGAATGCTTAGACTATCGATGTACATAAACAAATACTGGCAAACACATGTAAGAGCACCTATGGCTTTCACCTACACTTTTCAGTGAGATCCAACAATCGTATTCGGTGGAGAGAACGAGAGATCCTAAAAATTCTTATGCTTTATGCTGAGGCAGCGTTGAGTGTGTGCAGGGTTGGCCAACATTGAAGACCATGGGGGAATTCAACCAGCCATGCATGAAAGAATGCTTGTGGATTGTTTAGACAGTCCTCTAATGGATACCCTATAATATGTCACCAAATATAGTCTTGCTAGTGCAAATTAGACAATTATACATACTGGTACTTATAGTTATGTACAGACCACATACATGATTTCCTGGACTACTTGCCTTGTTATTAGAGGAAGGCTGATAAACAACCTGCACCCCTTACAATCCTGGAAGGACAAAGAGAATTAAGTGCAGATAGAGAAAGCCTATGAAATCTAGTGGGAATGAAATTAAATGAAAAGACAGATAATCAAATAGTCTTTTACCCTAGAACATGTTGTGCGTGCGTCTGTGTTGTACAAAATTTATTTCCCCAGATAGAAAACAGCACCACCGCAAGCACACATTGTCATCGAAAAGGTGTTGCGCTCGCTTCAGATTCAGTTTCATATTGCACGAGTGTAAGGTGAAAATAGGACAAGAAGCATACACTTCCAAAAAAATAATACATTGCACTGAGGAAGCAAGTATGAAGTCTCAGAGCAGGGCAATGTGCTGTCTTGCGCATTGTTTTAAATGCTTGATGCATTTTCCTAAAATTACACTTTGTGCATCAAAACCGAAAAAAAAAACAGTGAACTCGAGCCAAGTCAGATTTGTGCACATTTTATGAAACCCTCTGCTGCTTTGAGACTGGATACAAAGATCAATGCACTAGAAAAAATAACAAGCACAAAACCATCCAAGCCCACGGCAAGTATATCCAAAATGATGGCTCTTTAACAACGCCTACAGCACAATATGTGAAGCTAAGCATGAGAAAATTGTTGGAAAATAGCATTCCAATATTTTCTACCAATGCTGATGCTTTTACATTAAGGTTTGGCACTCCAAACAATGATTTAACAATTCCTCAGTAAGTGTCATTAAATTGCACGGTGCGACAAACAGCTGTATCCAATGACAGACCTTAAATTACACAGAGGTTGTAAAAATGAAGCAAACTCAATGCACTCCACATTTGTGATGGTTGGGGCAAGTAAATAATATCTGCATCAAAAAAAAATGGTAGTAACAGTCTTACTGCATCACTTTTTATCAGACTTACAATTGGGTAGCTGGTTTTGTAGAGGAGTGGAAGTAACTTTACCTTAGGTGTGAAAGTGCTTAGAGTCAAGGTTCGCACCAGGATCCCACTGGGCTCCAGCTGCTGCCCGTTCTAACGGTGATGTGGTTTTGTCGTGTCCTTGACTTCAAATGTCAGAGATAAACCACTCAGATTTTGTTCTGTAGCATATATAAAACTTAGTGCAGAATCACCACAAATGTGTTTCTGTGCACAGACAGAAAAATACATATGATTCATTTTCATCATATTTAAAAAAGTTCAGGCATGCTTTTTATTTAAGCTCCGATTTTAAACCCATCAGATGCACATACTTGTTTGCACATGCAGAAGCCCCAAGTCCATTCAATAAATAGAAATAAATGGAAGTTGACATGCACCTCATTAGCCATGTAAACCCCCTCTGGAAAGCAAAAGGAAGTGAGCAAAACTACAAAAGTTTGGAAGAGAAAATGGCAATTCTTTGTTTGCTCTCTGCGCAGCGACAGCATCAGCGATAATGATGACATACATAAAGTGACAACATTAGACTGAAACTATCAAATTAGTATTTGCTGAACTCTGGAACAAAGACAGAAGAGATAACAAATGATAATTTGTTACTCCATTGCAAGTCAACCAAAGGCATATTAGACAATAAATTATATGTTTGACCGCTAAATAGAAAAGAAGGATCTTTCTTTAGCACACGGTTTAGCACAACTATTAACTGATCACACACTAATACAGTAATATGTGGGATACACTTAAATTAGGGTAATATTACCTGTAAAATAACCTCTACACGGCTACAATTTATTCAGCCATAATTCACTTTGAAATACAAATTGGTCTTAAACTGGTCCCCTAATAGTATATAAACCCAGTGGCACATATCACTGAAATCAGCCATTTGTAGCCCACAGTGCTCTGAGCATGGTTCCAACACACTTTTTGCTGCCACTTTAGCACAGTATTTTACTCAAAACAAATAAGTAATATCAAGGATATACCCTCAACAAAGGACACAAGAGACATATTTACAGCGAAAGTAAAAAAAAAAAAATCACACATTCTTCGTAAAATTCGATAAGGACAAAAGGCATATATCCATATCCTGCGTATAAATGACAACCTTAATGTGGTAGCATGATCAAAAGATGCAATGTAAAACAGAATTTACTTTAAAAACATGAGTATAGTAAATCTTTACCAACACCATGCGATATGTGATATGCCTCAAGGGAGGACAAGTTATATTCTGTTTTAGCTGATATTTTCAATATTGTAAAGTTCAAAACAAAAGTCATATTTATTGTGGTCGGTACTTGCTATCTATAATATTTACTGTCGATATTGCATGCCAAAAGAACAGACAGTGAAATGCACAAAAGAAATGTGTCTTAGTCAGAAGTTTTATCTACTTTTTCAAGGTGACATTTATCACAGTGGGTGTGTTTCTTTTTCTGTGTGCCACATTCCGCCGCCGAGGATAGCTCTCAGGACAGCAGCAGATTGGGGCACACACTGATGCAAATACGCTGTCATGCGGAGCTTTGCTTGTGACTTCCAGGTCAGATGTGTGGGTGGTGGTGAGATGGAACTGAGGAACAGGGGAGCAAATTAGACCAAAGAAGGATAGAAGAGGAGTGAGATCAGTCGTCCTAGTTTACTTGTACAACTGTAAAGCTTGTGTCATGATGTTGGGCCTCTCTTTACAGATGAGCTCCGGCTTTATTTAATATTGGCTGCTCGTAGAATAAAAAAAAAAGATTCCCAACTGTTCTGGCTGAAGAGGATATAACCCTTTTTTGTTTTGAAGTCCCAATTCTGAGCAAATTCAGATGAAGCATTTTCTTTGGTAAGGTTTACATTAGTTATGCAGTAAATTAGACAAAAGGCAAACACACGGCACTTTGTTTATTTGACGAGTGGAAATAGTACTTTATCATTTAATTTTACACCAAGTGTTTCATTTTGGCAACTATGGTAATATTTTGTACCATTTGCATATGCATACACTCAGTCAAGTGTGAGCTTCCATGTGCACAATCAATCTGCCAGAATTAAACATGGAGCTGTAGGGGAAACTCGCTGTTTTCTTGGCTCCTACCATTCATTGGTTTAAACAAGTGTCTCAATATATGAGAGCTTGTTTCATCTATTCGAGTGTCTTATAGATAAGAGGAAAAAAAGAACCTGCACACATTCTGCAGGAGGGGTTTAGAAGCAGGATTAATTGCGAAGTAACTGTGTGGCTCCCTCATGTGCCGTTGAGTGTTTGTTAGGAGCCATCCCAGCCGCAGTTAAGAGCCTCTAGGTGCTTCTTAATCTAGAGCACAGTGAAACCAGCTATGCACTTAAACAGCCACTGCGAACAATGCGGGATTGGTGAAAACAAATGCAGTGCAGCAATTTGTTGCTGTGTGAATTGTTAGTAACATGGCCTTTTTTTTTGAGAAATAAGACTTAATGCCATCACTTGTTAGGTGGCATCACTTTTTAGTCAAGAATAAAAGCAAAGCCTTGAATGTAATGTATTGTCAATAAAGCTGGAGGTTATTTTCTTTCCCTGCCATTCTGACAAAGTAAATTAAGTTGGAAAACTAATTTCTTAAATGTACAACATCAGATGAATTAATCTATATCAAGTGTCTTCCAAATTTCAATGACAAGACTTCATACTGCATCTCATTACTTTTCCACTTTTCCACACATTCTAGGATGCCTAGAATGAAAATATAATATATCTTTTGGCTCAAGAAGAGCAGTTTTGCTCTTCATATTTAGTATTTTATCAATGAGAAAAGCCTTAAAGGCTACTTCATAAATACATGTTTGTGGTGGCACGGTGTTGCATTGGTTTGCGATTCACATCAAGAAGGTCCCTGGTTCAATTCCAACAGGGGGGCATTTCTATGTGGAGTTTGCATCAGTTAGGGTTTTCTCCTGGTTCTCCGGTACCCTTCCACAGTCCAAAGCATGCAGTATGTAATTGGAGACTCTAAATTGCACACATTTGTGACTAAGCAAGTGAATGTTTATTTGTTGCTAAATTACATGTGAATGAGAGGGTGAATCATTGTACGTGTCTATATGTGGCCCTGTGATTGACTGACGACTGGTCAAGTGTGCGACTCTCGCCCAATGACAGCTGTGATCGGCCCAAGTAGCCCTGAGTGCAGGATAAGCAGTCTAGATCATGAATGACTGAATTAATGAATTAATAACATTTACATTTATGTTGTCTGTTCTTGTAATATACTAAAGTGTTTTTCGTTCGCTTCTTGTCCTGAGTCGCTCTCAAAACCCCCTTGCTCACCAAGTGATCACTTTTAAAATCACTGATCTTAGCTCTTCTGTAATGATAAAAGGAGAAAAAAAACATTCATGATCATGTCATAGGCACTATCTACAAGGAAAGGGCCTTGCAGAGACACAGATGGGGTTTGTGTTGGAGCACAGGGTAATGGGGAACCAGTTGGTAAAGAGTGATGGGGGGCCAAGAAGAAGACAGAAGGTTACGTTTGCCAGGGGCAATGCTGTGGGGGCTTCCCAGAAGGGGCTGACGTTCACGACCTGCCATCTATCACCGTGTGTGTGTGTGTGTGTGTGTGTGTGTGTGTGTGTGTGTGTGTGTGTGTGTGTGTGTGTGTGTGTTCAGGGGTGTTGCCTGTCATAATGTTCTAATCCTGAGTGACATTTATCCAATGGAGGCTTCCCTCATTCATCCATCCATCACGCTCTACACTTCCTTTCCATCCACTGCTCGCCCCCATCATGTCTTTCATTCCCTCTTCGCTTGTTGCTTTAGATAGGCAGTCACATCACGCATCCATACAAAGAACTGACACACCAAAACAGACACAACCTGTAAGAGTATGAATCGATGTCATGATGCTCGGAAAAATGAAGCACAGATATTAGTTCGAGATATGGATCCACACTGTTGGAAGACTCACATGTGTAAACGAGAGTACATATATTTTTATTTGAGGGAAAGTATACTCTTTGGCATGTGCGCTTACCATTTTTTATGGAGTTATTTTTCGGTGTGAGAGAGAAAGCCATTGCCGATATATGGAGAAGGCATGACAGATGAAACGGAAAATTCTGTCATTAGTTGTGTTTGAGGCTCAGCGGGGTCATTTAATTACAGCAGAGTGGATGTTTCCCCTGCTGACACACAGAGGCATAGCTCACATGCACATACATTCACACCCACTGTGTCTCTCAAGGAACATACTCTTAAAGGGTAATGATATAAACCTCTTAGTGGGAGCGCTGCCCACCCACACAGACACCGTGACCACACTTAGAAGAGACACAGTGTCTTTGCCTCTTTAGTGTGATTCTCTCCATTTCTCTCCTTGGTATGCTAAGTAAATCCCCAGTAATGGAAATGGATGAAGATGGTAGGAGCAGGTCTTAAATGTCAAGCTCAAATGAAAACTGCTGTTCTGTTGTGACAAATGCAGCTGGACACATCTGGTGTTACTTAACACATATACAAGGAGGCGAAGATGAAGGAGCTGCAGGGAGGATTGTTTATGTAAATAGTTCCTCACATGAGAATAAGATAGCCTTATAGTCAGAAATCAAAAGAAACATCACAATATTTTTCCTTGATTTTGTGGGCATTGCTTTTTAACTTGTTAATCAATTGTACGTATTTAAATGCTCATCAAATTGTAATATACTGTCTGTTAATATACCGTACGTTTCACCTCTCAGCGAAGACTTGGATGAGAAGTGAAACATCTCAAAGGGAAAAAAAGATGAAGTCCGGTTGCCACAAAAAGGCTTTCACAAGGATTAACCATGACCTGGAAACCGAGAACTACCACACACTGTCCAGTATTAATCTGTATTTTTAAGGCCACGAGACAAGCAATATCTTCCCAGATCCTCGGTCACTTGTACACACATCGACATGCACGTTTTTACTGCACTGCTTCATGTTTAGAAAGAAAATATCTTCCAGTTATTTCCCCTGCTCATCTCCGGCCAATTGAGAGACATAGACGGAGCTGATTCCTGATTCTGTCCAAAATAACCACAGATACTTTGCAGTGCTTCTGACTGAAAACTTTGACACAGACAACCCTGACTTGACTCCATGCGACATAAGTGACGGTAACTGACTGTTTTTCTCTTTATTTGTTCAGAGGAATAGTTTTATCCCACATGTAGGTATCTATGTAGGTTTGTTTTTTTACTTTATTTTCTTTTTTTATCAGTGGAACAGGGGACCAGTCGGCTTTTTCCTCTATGAGACAAGGATCCTGAGACAAACAATTTCTGATGCTGCCTTGGACTTGCTTTTGCAAGAAATTTTGACAGCTTTATAGTAGAACTAACACAACATAGGAACCTTATTTTTTGTCGTGTGTGTATGTGTGTGTGTGTGTGTGTGTGTGTGTGTGTGTGTGTGTGTGTGTGTGTGTGTGTGTGTGATGGTGTATTCTCTGTGGCAGAGGGGACAGAGATGAATTGATCAGCACCCCACAAGATAATAACAAAAAAATCTCACTAGAATTTGATATTGCCGTCAGGAACATGGTGTAACATGTTTACCTCAATGGTTCAATTTCAACTGGGCCTTTCTCTATAGAATTTTGATGTTCCCCCCCACACCTGAGTAGATATTAACTATCCATGTTCTTTGGTTTTCACCTATAGTCCTGAAACATACAGTAGTTTGGGTGGCGATTCTTTTTCCGTGGATGCATATGGCTGCATGTCTCCACACCGTATGTGGCCCTATAAATCAACTGGTAACCAGTGCAGGTTGAACCCCGTCTCTTGCATAACACCCCCTTGGACTGGCTCTAGCCCAACCATGATCCTGAGTCAGGGTAATAGCTATAGACAATGTCACTGCACACTAAACTTAGCAGCAATGTGATTTGTAGCAAACTGTAAATATCAGATGTGTCAGCAAAAGCTGGTATTGTTCTCCAAAAAGCTGTACTATCCTGGTTTCAATCACTCATTTATCACTTTTTATTGTAGAGCTTTTGCGACTCAGTGGAAACGAAGTGAGTGTGAAAGATGAAGGGGAGGGGTGGGACCTCTCCATCACTTCATTGATGATCTTCAAAGGGTCAGGCTGCTATAGAGTACTGAACTATTGCCTCTATATATTATATTATATGAATATGCGACATTATCATTATGCCCGTCACACTACTTGCTATTCCTTTTGCAGTATTGGACTCACATATTTAGACTGAGGAATACAATGCAGAGGGACGCGGAAGTAGGAGGGTATCCTTGTTTTCACACTGATGATCTAAGGCCATGTGTGGTCAGAGATCGACAAATGATTTTGAGGTGGTGAGACTACAGACGACACCTGTTCTAAGTATCAAATAGTACCTATTTGATACAGATCACCAATTGGTTACAGTGACCTTAAAGGTCTGCTTTTTCTAACATGTTTAGCGATCCTTTTTACTGGTTCGCTGTAAACTTGTGCATACACAGGTACACGCTCAGTCATGCACACGCACACACCAAAACACAAGTACAACCCCTTGGCATTTGTTTTTTCCAACCATTGCAAATCTTTCAAGCTGTCTGTTTATATCCTAATGTACATTATTTGGCTAGTAATTTACATGGTTAAGTTAGTTTCTCTTGTCAGTGCCCCCATGGTGGAGGAAAGACATTGGTAACTAATTTATGCTCATCTCATTCCAGCCTTCTATTATCCATTCTCAATCTGGAGCTTTCAGAGTACAGCATATATAGCCCCTTTGTTTATCTTTTCCATAATATTTGTTATATTTAAGGTTTAACTTGATTTGAATCTACAATTAATGTAATCTTGCATTATTATTATTATTCATTTTTAATTTAAAGACATTTTGTTACAACAAATTTGTCTGTAGGTGCATTGATTGGAAAGGGGGCCCTTAAGAGAATGGGTAATGATCCCATAGTACTGAAACAGATTTTGTTGCTTCAGCCTGACTGAGAAAGTCTGCAAAAACCAATGAAAATGTCTTTACTTAAAGATTTTACCCACAGCCCCTCATGATGGTTTACTCCAGGCCATTTCAATATTCTACCTCAATATTCCAATGTGTGTAAAGAGAAAAGACAGGAGGCAGGGCCCAGAGTATCGAGTACCGAGAGATGAAGATGTTGGGTTTCTTACTCAGGATGGGTAGTACCAGGAATGAGTTCATCGGAGGCCTGCACGTTAGACGTTTAGGAGACACAATCAGAGGGACCAGACTGAGATGGTCTGGACATGCTGACAGGAGAGCGAGTGAATTTATTCATAGTAGGATACTGAGTTGGGAACTGCCAGGCAGGAGGCATAGAGGTGACCGTAGAGATGATTTATGGATGGAGTGAAAGAGGACATGAAGTTAGTTGGTGTGAGAGGATAGGGTGGGAAGGAGGCAGATGATTCGCTGTGATGACCCCTGAAGGGAACACTAGAAGGGAAAAGAAGAAGAAAATTTAGATGTATGTGAATGGTCTCCTCTTATATAGAGCTTTCATAACCTTGGGGTTTCAGAGCGCTTTACACTGGATTTCACATTCACCCATTCATACACGCACTCACATACTGCCACCGACAGTAGAAGTTGGGAATCGAAACGGCAACCTTCCAACCAAAGGCCTCACTCTACCAACTGAACCACAGCAGACCCCTTTGTGTGTATAATAAAGTCCAATGAATCTTTATGAAAATGAAACAGTTGCCTGAAATCATCTGAAAAATCCATAACTTAAGTTGCCCAGAATCTTAGGAAATCTATGAATGAGAGAGCAACTTCAGCCTTATGAGTGGCCGTTCTCTCAGTGTTCTCTATTGTGTGTGTGTGCTATGAAGAGGAGGTTGTTAGTCACATCTTCAGGAGATAACATAGAAACTCCATGTACAAAAGGAAGGTCGGCACCGTCAAGTGCCTCCACTGATGCTCACCAATGCATCCACACAATGTTGACAATATCATACACAATGCAGGGTCAGGGCAAAGCGGGGAACTTGGGGTGGCAGCAGACACAAGAGCCAAATGTCACACCATTACTTTGCAAGAAAAATAGCGAGAGAGAGAGAGAGAAGCGTAGTCATAATATAAATCTTAATACCATGGAAATTCATTGAATCATGTGTCTGATCCTATTGACTTGTGTCATTCCTATGATGGCATAGGTCATTGTTTAGACACGTCAGTCTGATTCGGTCACATTGCAACATGCTGCTAACAACATAACATTGACTTATGCTTTTTTTCTTGTTAGATTAGCGTATGAGTTTTCTGATGCATGAGATTGATGATCCCGAGGTGAAAGCAGAGGTCTGAGTCGGAACTCCTTCATTGTATGATCTATCGTAGACTACAAAGTGTGTGCGTGTGGGGTGAGGGGGGAGTATATGTGTGTTTTTCGATGGGTGTGTATGTGTCTGCAGGGCAGGATCGCAGTGAGGCGTCTCTGATCCGGCGTTTTAAGGGTGATGGCATCCGTTACAAGGCGAAGCTCATCGGCATTGATGAGGTCACTGCAGCCCGTGGAGACAAACTCTGCCAGGACTCAATGATGAAGCTCAAGGTAAGCAGGTTCTTTATCGTCATTATGTTTCTCTGATCCTTGACATAAATTCAAATAAAAATAAAAAAAATGCTTGCATTTCAGTTTACTGCAAGGGCTGGACACCACGACTTTTATCATGGTTTGGTTCCATGAAGTGTTACGATATATAACAGAATATACCCCTGTTTCCCAAAAATGTCATTATAATTGCTTCTGAAGAGGTAAACAACTGATATGGAATATGTATGGCAGTTATTTAAATGCATTATTACATTTGATTACATATTATATTTTAAGAACAGTATTTAGTTAAAAAATATAGTAGAGAAAGAATTCCTTTTGTCAAATAATATTTTAGAAACACCTATGTCCTACCCTGTTGTCAGAAATCACTCACAATATACTATTTTTCATCCTTCCTTTTTAAATGCAGTTCTTTTTCAGTGATTTTTGCTTAACTTTCAACTGCTTCCCCAACTGCTCTCACATATGTTTCAAAAAAATACATACAGGATCAACAGTGGCAGGTGGATCATGGCAAAGTCCACAGCAAATCATGGGTA
Source organism: Fistularia commersonii (assembly GCF_037954325.1). NCBI lineage: Eukaryota > Metazoa > Chordata > Actinopteri > Syngnathiformes > Fistulariidae > Fistularia > Fistularia commersonii. Next base: position 5,826,251 of record NC_141299.1, on the reverse strand, counting down.
ACATTTCTTTTTGGGTCAGGCAAGCAGAGTGAGATCTTTACTAGTTAGCATGGTTAAGTCAAGATTAATGCAATTTGCCAAACTTTCTGTAGTACGTATAGCATCCCTAAATACTTCTGTAAGCTCTATTTTTTTCAGCATGTTAAATAACACCCAGTAATAATATGAGTGCCTTAAGCGACACCAAGTTCACTGACCTACAAAAAAAAATAAACTACTGAATATCAGTGCGCAATACAGTTGTTACCCCATAAATACTTCTCTAACATCATGCATATTCTATATTCATCGTTTAATTATGTATGTAGGAGCTTAACTGTGCCTGTGTGTATGCACTTTCATGTAAAGTTTGTCGCATTTTCTTCGATACATTTGTCCACTGAGGAAGAAGATGCATTAAAGCGATCATCAGTGCTGGAGGAAGTGGGAAGGTTCGCCATACGGATGAGAGAGAGGGTCGGGGTGAATGTCTCTTTGCAAGGACAGAAACAATTAGAGGGAGAGGGAGACAGATGGGGTAGTTAACAGGGTAGAGAAGGCACATAGGAGGAGAATAATTTGGATGATTAGTGAGAGAGGATGAAGAGAAAAGACATACTGTAGATATAAATTATAGCCTCAAACAAGCCATATAGTGAAATATGTTATTCTTGCATGAAAATAGGAAAAAACATTTTAAGGAATATATTATGGTAGGGAATGATAAAATGTCTTCACAGCCTGTGTGCTGAGACAGTTTTGAAATCACACTCAGTGTGATGAGTGCGTTATTCATTATTGATTGTCCCATAACACACAGGGTCCAAATTCTGCCGGAGATATTTAAATTTGAAAAAATATATATGTTTAGCTTGAGTAAGGTTTTGTTTATGTGGAGTGAAAACTCTATCCAGCTGAGGTGTGGAAGAGTGAGGAGAGGATAGACAGCTCATTGATCAAACTGTGTCCCACCTCCTCATTTATTCGGACAGGAAATCCATCAACTCTTTTTCTCTGATCCCTCCACCTCTCCTTTAATTCTACCCATCCCTCCCTTCCGCCAGATCCCTCAATTCACCCAATTTCGAGCCTCTCCTTTCTGCCACTTGTCTGACTCACCTATGCAAATGGCGATGGGGTGAATGAGAAGGGGAAGTTCTACCATTAGATACACTTATAGGGTTATAAATCATCAATGTCATTGTACATTCATGGAACTCAAGCAGATATGTTTTCATGGGGCATTGCTATTGAGCCTTTTGTTGTACCTACCTTGTCTTCTGCATATCCCTTAATGTTTTTTCAACTCAGCAAAATATAACACTGTGCAATCAGCTGTGCAGCTAAAGAAAACTCAATATTGAATATTTGCTTTAATGCATACACATTAACACAGAGACATGCAAATTATGTTGTAGTAATGTTTACAAGAGTCACTGTACATTTACTATATGTACACAACTTTATTTGTTCTCTTTGTTCCAGCAATATCGACAAATGTTTCCTCTCTTTCCATTGTAATGAGTTGAGTTTTTGTCTGCCATTTTTTAACTCACATAATCAATTGCAATTTACATGTGAAATGAATGATATTCCTCAAATCATTAAAAGATAAATAGAGATTTTATTCTTCACTAAGGTTGACTTTACACTGTTAAGGTTAATAATTAAAGTGTGTAAAACTAGTAATCTTTGGTCATATTGGAATAATAGATTGATATCTGATCAGGCCCAACAAATCAACTCTTAATACTAATAATAATATATATACCTTAATTAAAAAAGATGCTGGCCGTCTGAAAAATGGTTTATGAATACATAAACCAAAACTCAAACCCTGACCATATGTGTACACCTTTAAATTATGTTGTTTTTTATTTCCTTTTGTTTTAAAGGTGAATGACTCAGGAAGTGTTAATGATTTCAGAAGATTTATCATAAGCACTGTTATCCAGGAAATTGCAAAGAAATGGGTTCTCATTTTTAGTTGGAAGACTAAAACCTGTTTAAAGTTGTGCTGAGTCCGACAAAAAAAATTCACATTCTCTTGGAGCTGGCTATTAAAGATAAGCATCTAGTCAAACATGGAAAAGCCTTATAGAGAGCAAGGTCTCTCAACGTGACAGTTGTAAGAGCTTTATCCTCGTCAGGGAATATAATACCTGCATTGCACATTGTAGTATCAAACATTTCTGCCTATCTGTGTATCCCTCTGCCCTCAGGGTATAGCTGCAGCAGCACGGTCTAAAGGAGAACACAAACAGAGGGTGTTCCTCACTGTTTCCTTTGGAGGGATCAAGATCTTTGATGAGAAGTCAGGGGTAAGCTCAAAAACAAATGTGACTTTGAGCTTCTGTGTGTGCGTATGTGTGTGTTCTGTGTTAATGAGGCATCTCCATGAGAAGAAAGTACCCCTGGGGAAATCAGGAGGGCCTAATTGAAACCTTGAGAACAAGGCCTCAGTAGATAAGAGAACATGGCTATTCCATTGTCTGCCTTTTCGCAAACAACAACAACACTGATTTTGTTTTACGCTCCTGAATTTAGCCTTTTTCCATTGTACACAGCTGCTTTACAGGTTGAATGAATCCGATCTTGTTTTTCTTCTTAGTTCACCTCTAATGATAGCAATTGCTGTCGCTTACTACTGTGTTTTTTTGCATCATAAATCCGGTACGATAGTAAATAGAGGTTTGTTTCACCGGCACTGTTGAGAAACATTTACATTGCAGAGATTCGAAGAAATTCCAGTTTTCTAGGGTCTAAATAATTAACAGGGAGAAAAAAAAAAATTTGGAATTGGATTCAGTTCCGAAACTCTTTAGTCAACTATAAAATGCTGTGTAGGGAGCATATTACTATATTAATATTATTTGAAAACTTTTTTAAAAATATACCTAAGGAGATATACCCCATTTCCTCTGTCTGTCTGTCTCTCTCTGTCCAAAGGAAAATCAGATATGCCCCATGCTGTTTAGAAGATGCAAGAAATAAAAATAATAAGTATATATATATAATTTTATTATTATTGCACATTGGGACAATGGTTAGCACTTCAGCCTCACAGTAAGTAGGTCCCGTGTTTGCGTGGGTGTCGTTTTGGTTCTCCAGTTTCCTCCCACTTGCCAAAAACATGCAGAAGAGTAATTGGCCAAAGACTGAATGGTCGTATATTTTCTATGTGGCCCTGTGATGGACTGGTGACCTGACCCCTCCTCTCGCCCAATGACAATTGGTATAGGTTCCACCCCACCACCACCCTCACCCCAACCCTGACTGCAGGATAAGCAGTATAAATAATGAATGACGGAATGGATTCATCTAACCACCAAATGTCACTTATAGTATGTTGCTGTAAATACCCACAGCTTGAAAGTGCCATTTGAAAATGTGTGTTTGTTTTTTCTTTTTTAAACTACCCCACCTTACCTAAGATTTATGCGAGATTACTTTGCATTAGATGCATCTTCATTTCTGTCAATATTATGCCCTGAATTTCAGAATTAATTTCACTCTTTCTTCAAAAAAAGGTTGAAGGTTGAAGAGCTTGTTGCGGATTTTTGGTGCTTTCCCAGTCATTGCTCAGTATTTGAATGGTTCAAAAATCATTCTTCCTATTAACCATTTCGACAACAAAAGATTGGTAAATTGTTACCCAGGTGTAAAAATACCAGAATTATTATCCAAGTTAATAGAATATACTGTATAGGCAGACAAACCATGGATTCATTCAATAAATGCTGTATTTCCTTTTAAACTTTCTCCTCTAAATGGACTGCCACTGTATCCTTGACCAACAGATGAAATATGTATATTCCCTAGAATACTCTATATTCTTGGAGGAAAGCCTTTCTAAACATACCAATTTCCCCTTCTGTTTGTGTCAACAATGAAAAATGTAACATCACATTAAATTGAAATGCATTTTAAGACGCTTGCGTCTTATTAGTGTACAATTTGGGTCAAAAAAATATTTTTCTAACACACAATAAGCTATCTGGTGAGATATTGTTTAAATATTAGATGGGAGTTGACAGTGTCAGTGTGTGTGACAGTCTGTCTGAAAGAGAGTTTGATTGTGAATTTGGTGTCACTGCACATGAAGCTTGGTGCTCTGCTTCTCACTGGCATGGTAAGCTTGTGATTTTATGTGACTGGCACTGTGTGTGTGTGTGTGTGTGTGTGTGTGTGTGTGTGTGTGTGAGAGAGAGAGAGAGAGAGGCAGAAAAATGGAGACAGATATGCATAGTAACCATTGGCCTCCAGTCATATTGCATGAAGCCAAAGTCATCGCCTTGAGAGAGGTTTTGCCATTTCTCTTTGTCTCTTTACCCTACCTTGATGCTTCAAACTCTCCACCAACAGACAGAGAGGGATAAATAGAAAGTGCAAATAGAGAGGGAGCTAGAGTCAAAGGGAAAGAAAAGTAGAGAAGAAACAGCCGGTAGAAGGATGGATGGGTGGGACAGAGACAGACTTAAACAGAGTTAGAGGGATAGGTGGTGAATCAGTAAGCATATGTCAAAGTGAAGCTCTCTACAGGGAGACCTTGTCCTCTGTCTCTGCACATTAATATTAACTATAGAGATATGCTGTCCTTACTATCAGTCTTTCAACCATTCCTAATGGCTAGGGAGGGAGAGAGGGAGAGAGGGAGAATGATTCTGCTGAGGTTCAGGGATCTTGACAGTCTCATTCCCTTCCTGTGCATCAGTCAGCCAGATGGGTGGAAGGATGTATGGCTGTGGGAATGGATGGATGGCCACTCTCTTGGAGCAGGGAAGGTCGCCCAGATGGAGGGAGGTGGTGCTTGAGACAGAGGAGAAGAAGAGAGACATTAATCTAAGAAAGGGCAGAACAGCGTGTCTCTTTTTTTGTCAGCCTCTCATTCAGTGCTTCACAACACATACTCACACCAACATGCGCGGACATAGACATGCTTACATGCAAGTCTCCAAAGCCATTCTTGTCACTTGCCTCAGGGCCGCTGCACCACATCTGCGCAAGACCTCATAAGAGTTAAGGCCTTCGCCTGCTGGCCTTCTGCTCCCTCAGGGAATGAAATCAGTTTGATCAAATTTGTCCTGTTCAGACAACAGAAAGGGCAAAAAAACTATTTTAAATGAAAAGTATTGTTGCAGGCATCGATGGTACTTGGAAGTCGAGGGTACACTTGCTGAAAGTTACATTACATTTAATGACAGGACATTTGACACACACTTTGGCTTCCCTCAAGAAAGGTTTTTGAAAAACTCATTAACTGAAAGATAAAACAGATGGGCAATAGATGGTTTACATAAATATAACGTTGGTTTCTTTAGTCAAAAAATAAATGATCTAAGGATTATCAGCATGAGTGAGTAATATGAAGAAAAACCAATCAGTGCTCCTCAGTGCCAAAACTGTTTTCGATTTCTTAGTTTCTCACCATATGCAGTGCTGTGGGCAGCCATGGTGAAATGACACTCAATCACAACCTGTGGTCACGTAAGCAAGCTGGAGATGTAATTAATCTGGTAGCTGGATTGAATTTCCAACATCAACCACAATCAAATCAGACATAACACTGTTGTCATTGCTGTGTGCCAGAACCAAAGACAATTAATAGCATCAGTTGCAGGCGCCCTATAAACAAGGTAGGCACGGTCATTAAAACTGGTTTAAATTAACTTTGCTGTGTAAACTACACTGAAATCTGAAAGACAGTTTGAATTGAAGGTGCCTATTAAAAGGGGAAATGTTTGTCTTGGATTTTCCCTCGGGTGATTTGTCAGGTTAAAATTACAGACCCATGCAAGCAAGTGCTTTAGAAAATATAATGCCTTTTCCTTACAAAATGTTACATTGGTAGTGAGCTGGAAACAGGGGGAAGGGGTCAAAAATCTGATCGACGGGGTCTGATCGCCGGCAGTACAGACTCACACCGATGTCCGTAAAATTTACTGACACGGAAATCGAGGCAACGGGTTCCTCCGTATGCGTAATCACAACAATGTTATTTTTTTGTCAGGAACAAATGAGACCCCAAAGCTAACTTCTAATCCCAGTCCGGGAGGCCGGACAGCCTCTTAAGATGTCTTCCCTCCAGTGCAGTGATATGAACCACAGGGAGGAGGCAAACAGTATTGTTTGGCTTTTCCTTTCCCCCCATGTTTCCACCGTAACAGGAATTATCTTGTGGCAATAAACTGCTGAGGGACATGCAGCCCACAGACCGCTGAGACACTATGTGTATCAGAGATAGTGAGACATTACTAGTGTATTTCACTGCTTTTCTGGAATAGTCCGGTTCTCCGAAAGCCCCCGATATGTAAATCTCACTTTAAAAGGTGTCATTTACATCATGCATTAAGCGGAGTCGTCCTCTGTATCTGCTCAGCCCCAAGCTGTGTGCACGTTCGCAGGAAGCTTGATTTGTTGTTGATCTTGTCCTGCCTTGTCCGGCCAAGCAACTCTTGAATCCCCTTCATTTCCTTCAGCAGGAGCTTGTCTTATTTGTGAATGCACAGGCTGATGTCTTTTTAGGTTACTTAGCCATTAGAGACTTAAGGAGAGTCTGAATACAACACATAAGCATCAAGGCAGCATTTTATGCAGTAATGCTAGCATCAAAGTTTTGTTTTCCTGTACTTTTTTGGATGTGATCTGCCATTAGTACGTCCTTTAGTCCTTCTACAATGCATTTTTTTAATTGCCTGAATTTAATCACATGCTTTGCAAACAATTATGCAGATGTTGATCAGCTCCCATTTTGCATTTTCCATTTAAAATAATTGAATACTACAGACATTTGGGTAACCTGATGAGATACAGTGACAGATACTTAAAAATCATAGCTAAGTTCGTTTTGGGGCGTTTCGTCATGCCAGAAATGGTTTTCCCTGTTGACAGTATCTGCTGCCATAAAATAAAGGTTAGGGCCTCGGGTGATGTCCCGTTAAGCCAAAGCCAACATTAAAAAAAAGTATGATATTATCCACTCTGATAGCAGCCATGGAGAACAAATTGTGATATCCTTATTTTTATGGGGATTTTGGTTGCTTTACAATTGCACAGATACAAATACATTGTCTTAAAAATAAAAGGCTTTGTGAATAAAGAAAATAAAAAAAGAAAATTTCACCCAGCTTATTCTCACCCTGTTACTGATTTAATGTATCATTTTTCATTTGTCAGTGAACTGAATTACTTTATTTGGGCTTACACCCACAACATCCAGTCGGGTTCCTATCCAGTCTGCTATATAACAGATTTATTTGTCCTTTTTTTTTGCAGTAAAGGCCAAACAACTTGAATCATATGCTGAATACTAAAGTAAATATTTTAATTAGTGCTCTTCACCTTTTTTTTTAACACTTTCAAAAACCCCTCTCAGGGGAAATTCAGTTGTGCCCACAGTTGTTGTCATAGGCAACAGGGTTACATGAAGGCCTCACCATTGAGTAAGTGACAGAAATGCTTTCTTTCCAACAGTGAAAAACTGAAGCGTCCCAGCAGCTCTTTGGTACGCAATGCCATTTCATTCAAGCTCTTCTTTTTAGAGAAATGATACAATTGTGTACAATTATGCAGCATCAATCTTAAAAAATAATTGTGCTTTTCTACAACACCAACTGCCAAGGGAGTTGGATGTCTATAGTATTTTTGAAAAGGCCGTCAGTTTTCAGTTGATAAAGGAAATCTATACATCCCAAAATCTTTCATTTCAAACTGTCAAATTTAAAAATATTTAGACTTTTTTTTAATGAAATACCCATTTAAGCCTTAGTAAAATTATCACTTCAGGGATGTAGAGCAACATCCTGAAAGTCGAAGGTCACCATCCAATATGACCCGATTAAGTGAATATCAATGAAGGATTGATCAACAATATCTTTGATAGCTTTAATTGTTATTTCTCAGTGAACACAGATCATTTTTAGAGTCTGTGTCCCCATAATCATCTTTTGTGCTGCACCTTTTGTTATTTTTGCTGAGTCTGATACCAACGGTTGTTTTGATGCTTCCATTCTCTCAGTATCACAACATGCAGTTGTAAGGACTGATGTATAATCTTTTTCATGTAATACATTATGTAGATAACTGTCACATGGCGATTGGAAAACTGGCGATTTACATAATCTGAAATGTAAGGATTAGGCAAAAATGTGATTCAAATTCACAAATAGTAGTTTTCTTGAGGATGCTACTAGGATTTATATAGTTCCCTCTTTGTCACCTCACCAACCTACCTAGAGATAAGTCAGCAACCTCTGCAGATGAGCTCTGTGTGTGTTTTGTGAGTGTGCATGTGTTGCCTTGACTGTCAATTTCAGGTCAATCAGTGGTTATAACAACAACTGTTACTCTAATTATTACATTTGGAAGACATGGCTCATACAATGATCTTTTTTTCTGCGCTTCCTGTGTGTATGCACATGCGGATGTGTGTGTGTGCCAGTGTTCTCATGTTAAATTGATGCCAGTATGCTCCCCCATGCATTCCTTATGGAATTGCTTCAAAGAGTGTGTTTAGCTACTGATGAGTTGGGGTTTAACCCCTAGCATGCACTCAAGGGCTATTTAGTCATTATGTTGACTGTGTGCCTCTGTTCCGAGCATACAGTTGGCAATGATAATAGAAACAAATAAATTAAAAAAAACCTTTTTGTCTTACTCAACAGAGGGCTGCCTTTTTTTTGTGAACTGTGTGTGCATTTTTGCATGTGTGTGTGAGTGAGGGTACAGATGAAGTGATCAAGTCAAAAGCTTGCAGAGCTGTGATTGTCACTGATACCGCTCTGTCCTCAGACAAAACAGTGCCATCTGCCACGGGCGATGCCAGCTTGGCACTTCCCACCGAAGTTACATTGGCGAGGTCAGGGGATCAAGAAACAGTTTAACACAGGATACATGGCACCCCATCTGAGAGTGTTTGTTTCACTGTGCACACGCAGGGATTTTATTTTTTTTCCTTTTTTTTGCTTCGAGCAGGTTAACCTTCTCCAGGCAGATGTTGCAGATTTGCGACAGCCATATATCAGATTTTTCCTGCAACTACAACTTAATTTGAGCCTGAGAGGGTTAATGCTTTTGGAAAAATGCACTGGTATTTTGATAAGTCCTATGCTGCATTTTTATAATTTATTTATTTGAATGAGTGTCTTTTTGTGCCTCTTCTCTGTACCACCTTGATCCATACCAGCCTCACAGCAAGAAGGTTCCCAGTTCAAATTCCATCAGAGATTGACTTTTACCTTTCTGTGTGGACTTTTCCATGAGCCTGTATAGGGTCTCAGGGTCCCTAGTGTCTTCCAACTAACTAACTAAAAACATGCCATAGGTTAATTGTCAATAGTTGTGTACCTCAGGGGAAATGATTGTCTCTATGCATGGGTTTCTGACTGAGTGGTGAGGGCATAGCCAAACTCCAAGGAAATGGCTCCTGCACCCCCTTGTGTGCAGGATAAACAATATAGACAATTAATGAATGACATAGTAAAATACAAAGCACATAGCAAAATGAATGACCGCCCTCTTCAGAAAAAAATGCGTGCTTTCATTTGCTTTAAAAAAAACTCACAAAAATGCTATATTCTTTCAAAACAAGAGTTTCAAAATATGTCATGGTCTCCTTTAGGTCCTCCAACATCATCATGCTGTTCATGAGATCTCCTACATTGCCAAGGACATCACTGACCACAGAGCCTTTGGCTACGTCTGTGGGAAGGAAGGGAACCATCGCTTTGTGGCCATCAAGACTGCACAATCGGTCAGTGTTTGTTTTGTCCAAGAAACAGAAGTGTGAGATTTTACATGTGTCAGTGCATGTGCTCGTGTGCGTGTAAGTGTCCGCTTAGCAAGTGCTTGATACATGTTTGTATTCATCATGTTGAATTTAATGAATGATTTGTTACTGTGATCTGTGTTCAAAAGCACGAAGCTCTTGACATTTAGACAAGCACCTTTAAACAGCACCTCATGTGTATTGTTCATCAAATGACTGTTTACATAGAGCTTCATTTTTTCTGTGTGTGTGTGTGTATGTGTGTTTTAGTGTGTAGGTGTGTGATTCTGTTTGTGCAAGTGTTCAGTACAGAAGCTAGATACTCTATAATATTGAGCCCCTCTGGTTATGATTGCAGCGGCTAGTGTTGTGTCAGTGTACCCAGCTTGTTTAGTCTGGATTCAGCTGGCTCACTCTGTAGGCGTATTGATTTCCTATAGTGAGTCGATGAGAGTTTGAGGGTGTGTCACCAGCTTTAATGGCATATCCATCCTCCTCAGGCCATGAACCGTGGCCCTTTTACTTAGACGGATAAACACTGTCAAACACATACTGGCATGCCATATCAACCAGACTCATGCTCACAAAATTGTTTCTCAACAAATGCTACCCTGCCAAGGGGTGTAGCAAAAGGCTAAGTTCTCATCATTCAGCTGAGCTGTCATTTTCCTGATATGTACCCAAGAAAAGGTCACACTTATATTTGTCCCCTGTTTTCTGGTCCGGGGCAGCTATCACTATTTCTCAGACTATTATCTTGACGTCAATAAGAAGGGTTGCAAGTGAGGAGCTCTTGGCTGAGACTGTAACTAGAACGAAACCATTTCGATGTGATTAAGTGAGTGTCTTTGTCGTCATCGAGAAGCCCATCTCTCCAGGTTTTTTTCAGTATTGCACAATTTCAGAGTGCATTACAAAGTAGTTAGCACAGGAAAATCATATTTTTATTCAGAGAACCCTTTATGCAGGACAGGATCGATAGTGATCCTATAGTGAGTCACTCAGCACATCTTGGTTGATTGGAAAGGCAGACAGCATTGTCATGAATATGAAAGTGTTTGTTTTTTTGTGTCAGCTTCTCTTTATTGCAATTTTTGGGAAGGCCAAAGATAATTTAAAAGCTTCTTTTGGACTTGGCCCAGACCATTGTTTTCAACTGAGTGGCATCCTCTTTTCAGCTGTATAATAGATTTATTTTTTTAGGTTAAGCTATGACTAACACTATGAGTTTTTCTTTCTCTAAAGTACTAACTTCTTGAAGGCTTCACCTTTGTGATACATTCACAAAGTTAAGAATAAAAGAATAAATATATGTATATGTGTGTGTATGTATGTATGTATGTGTGTATGTGTATGTGTATGTGTGTGCGTATGTATGTATGTGTGTATGTGTATGTGTATATGTGTATATACATATGTGTTTATGTATATATATGTGTGTGTGTGTATATATATATATATATGTATGTATATGTATGTGTACATATATATATCCACACACACATATATTTACATACATATATATATATATGTGTGTATGTGTGTGTGTGTGTGTGTGTGTATGTCTGTGTGTGTGTGTGTGTGTGTGTGTGTGTGTGTGTGTGTGTGTGTGTGTGTACCTATATGTACATATATACACCGACCCACACACCGATGGTAGCACAGCTGCCCTGCAGTGTCTTGCCCAAGGGTATTTCAACATACAGAGAAGAGGGGCAAACCACCAACCTGTGATTTGAGGGGTTAATTTCACCGCTCTCTTTTAGTTTTTAAAATGCTGAATAACAAGCAGGTCGATGAAATTGATTTTAAATTGTGTAAAAAAAATCCTAAATAGCAATAGATTCCTGGAGAGTCAGAAGTGTTCCTGCATTTGAACATCCTAATTTGTAGATGTCAGCAAGAAACATCTCAACATAGATATTTTTTTTTGACCATAACACATGCAAGCATTGTCTGAATTGGGAGTCCTATAAACCCGGGCATAAATTCTCCAAGCAATCTATTTCAAAAATTGAAAATAACCAATTAACATCCTGATTCCGATGACACTTACACCTGAGATATGATGAGAAAAGACCATAAGTGAGATGTCAAGCAGAGATTGAGATTATAGTTGTTTTCAAAGTGCCTGAATGTGACAGAGTGACACCGTGTTTCACCGTTGGGCTCAGCAGGAGCAGCCATTTGCCCCGCTGTGTCTGTCATGATAAATATGCAGCTGAGAACATCTCTCACAAAGACAACACTAAAATAGCGCTGCTTTGTGCAAGGCGGTGTTTAGATCCTGAACTCTGTGTGCACTTTACAATGCTCAAGTCAATAATTGATCAGGTCAGAAACACTATTCTACTGTATGACTATTTCTCATTACCCTGTGACAGTAGTTTAAATAAGTTTTGACTCTGGCAACCCGTTACTGCTTTTGCTTCTATGACAAGGAAACTTGGTGACTTTTTGAACCAGGCCTGGTTGAAAAATAAAGTAGATAGTGTTCGTGCAGCTTAGTATACAGAGGATCATTGCATGACTAGTCAATTTGTGTCTTGCAGGGCCCTGCTCACAAAAAATGTATTTCCTTCCAAAATATGGAATCAACACTGAAATGATTCATTGACAATGCAGGATCCTGTCCGTATTAAACTGAGTGGTTGCACAGAAAAGAAAAAAAAATCTGTCACCAAAAACCAAGTGTGAGAGCTTTGTCACTGCACAGAACAGAAATCATGATTCAGAATGCCTAGTTGGAGCTGAAGAATTTAAAATGGTTTCAGAACTAGGACAGTCTTCATGTCATCTAAGTGGTTAACCATTTGTGTGTGTGATGGTTTTCCATGTCAGAAAATGTGACAATAAGGAGCCAGATTCAATTGGCTGTGGTTATATGTGGCTAGTGATGGTCTCGTGCCATAAAGTCAGGATTACGACAACTTGCTAATACGCCATCATTAAAGAGACAGTAATATGTGCTTGTGTGTGGAGTTGTGTGTGAGTTTGGCAGTAGATGTTGGTGTTGGCGTGGCTGTGGGTGCATGTGTGGGTGTCTTAATGGATGCTTAATGTGTCATATTCTTCCTAGGCTGAACCTGTGATCCTGGACCTGCGGGACTTATTCCAGCTCATCTATGAGATAAAGCAGAGAGAGGAACTGGAGAAGAAGGCACAGAAAGACAAGCAGTGTGAGCAGGCAGTCTACCAGGTACACTCATTGGCCGTCTGCTAACAGTTTGCGTCTTAATCATCTGCCACAAGAGTGATTAGCCTCATCCGAGGCTCTTAACAAGTTTGAAAATAACGTCTAGAAACCTAAGTTTTTTCACTGCCCGTTGTGAGTATTTCACTACCCTCTGCTCCTCCTCTCTTTATCTTTGCTGGTTTATTTCTCTTTAGCTGGCTCCCGCTTTTTCCAATGATTCTGAAATAATCATCCAAATGCTGGAAAACTGCTGTTTCTTGCCATGTCTGCCTACAATTTCTACTCCACTGACTTAACCCTCCGCCTCTTCCCTCTCTCCTCTTTCCTTTTTTCTTCTGTTTGATCTCTCCCCTGTCTTTCCTTACGCTTTCATCTGCAGACAATACTGGAGGAGGATCTAGAGGACCCAGTGTACCAGGTAACTTCTCCAGCAATCACGCTACTGCTTTCAGCTTCACCACCCCTCAGCTTGCTCCTTTGTGTGTGCACTGTGGGGAGACGGCTCCCTTTTTTGGGTGCAGTGGGGCAGTGTGGAAAGAGCAGACGCACAGTTTGGGGTGTCAGATATTTGGACATATACCAGTGTATTTGGGATTATCCAACCTTTTGTGTTTGTGTGCATGTCTGCCAGTTTGGGTGCATGTGTTTCCAAAAGACCTATCCATTCTTGGGGAGTTGTTGCTGCTAAATTCTCCTTTAACTGTCATTGCCATCTTTTCCTCAGCTGCTTTTTAATAAGACCTGAATTGACAATGCTAATCACCTCTGCAGCTTCACTGCTTTTCTCTGGATTTCTTTCTTTTTTCAATTTCTCTCTTACTCTTTCCTTGTCTTTCCTGTGCTGCTGATGTTGTAGTACATTGTATTTGAGGCGGGACACGAGCCCATCCGTGACCCATCGGAAGAGGGCATTTATCAGGTACTCACAAGCACCATTTTCGCTTGTGTCACTCATCATCTTGTAGAAAGCTGTAAAGTATACTTACTGTGGTGAGGCCAAGACCCAGAAGCCCTTTGAAGGATTCGACGTGAAAGAGGCTTAATCTTAGGTATGCTGGCCAAAAGATACTCACCACATCAGTGTTTAATGGGATAACTATATCATGGATTGCTTGTGAAATGAATTACTTCTTTTCAACATAAAGGCACAGAGAATGAAAGACTTGGGAAATCATAGGCAAACAACCAGCCAGCACACTAAAGATATCTACCCCAGGGACATGAGCCGTCCCCTGGGTGCTCCCCTCAGATATGTGGGTAGGCCTCCACGGGATGAAGAGGGGGAGGGTACAGGCTGCGCGGAGGGGATGTGGAGGTTATTTGTGGCCTGTGTGGCCTTCCCTCTTTTCCTGATGAGATGAAAGACAGTGAAGGGAAATAAAGATTAATCACCAGTCATTCGTTTGATCTTTAAATACAGTGGATTGAAAATAAAGAGCGTTTTGTTGCATGCAGAAACATACACGTACAGAAGCAATGTATGCACGCGTTCATATACAGACGATACAGGCAAATACTTCAGCCGTGAGAAACGCGAGTCCCCGCCGGCCTACATCCACAGAGGAAGCAATATACGACAAAAGATGGCAGCTTGGAAATAAAGATGTTGAAGAAGTAAACAAAGCGTTGAGTGCAGGAGAAAAATTACTCCCGTTCCGATGGATAGATATTGTCATTCATGAGTGCGATTATTCCTTTAATGCACAGTTTGAATAAAGAAACCAAACTGTAGGGATGCTAGGATTTATAAGGTAGATACCAGTATTGCTCATTGCTGAGTCCTCATTGTTTCTTCTCATTCCACGCGCTGTCAAATATATCAGCCTGTGTGACAGAGATATTACATTTCACCGTGTGCGTGACAATTTGAGTTATTACATGTCAATGGTCACGATAAGCAGCCTTATGCAATCAGAGCACAAGAAAGAAATACCATCACTATAGGCCAATACCTACTGATTAGCTTAGCAGTTGAGTTCTCACTTCACAGATTTTAATTCCGATTATCAGAACAGGTGCGAGGGGACATTCCCATGTACACACACATGCACGCTCACGCGACCGGTGATTGATTTTATTCCAAGGGAGCCAGGTTCCAGGGTATTAGTGTTGTGATGGTGATGTGTAAAGACTGTTTGATTGTTTGCTTAATCCAGAGGTAACAGGCTGTTTTGGCTGTTTTATTGGCCAATTGTGTAGGTTCCCACCAGTCAGCAGAAGGAAGGTGTCTATGATGTCCCAAAGCGACACCCAGTGAGTGACACTGTGTTTGCCCATGTCCCACTACCCTCCAGCCTGCCTCCCCTCCTCAGTCAAACCTCTCAGCTCTTCAACCATTATCTTCACCCGCCTCAATATAAAGTCTGTCTTTTGTTTTGTCAGTCTTCTTCTGGAAGCTCTAATTTTGCCCCGATTGTACTGCGCCACATCTTACATCCTGTGAAGTGACACACAAAGTGAAGCAGTGTGTCTGTTATTTGCCCTGAGAGGTTTGCTGGGACCCAGTGCCTTGTGCAGTGTGCTGTGCAACTCTGCTGTTTGTGCTAGTTGTGGTGCCTGGTGTCGTTCTCCTTGTGCTCCGTGGTGCCTGGTCCGTATGGTTACATGACATACTCTGTATGTATGTGTGTTGTGTCTGTTAAGCATGCCTGGCTGTGGTTTGCCAGTGATTACTCCGGTGGAAACTTGCATGACCTTTTGCCCAGATTGCATAGAAGATACATGTGATTATTATTCAAATATGTTTTTATTATGGATATCAAATGTACACATCTAAATGTGAATATGCATGAGATGGGATTTTTGAATTTACATCTCGGGATGAACTATTTTTCAACCTATTCATGCAAACAAGTTTCATTGAAAATCTATATCACAGTTTGTATATGTACAGTATTTGTGTGCGGCATAAATCTTGTTGTCCTGGTTATTGGCTTCCGGCGCCAGTGGTCATAATGAAAGATGACCTTGGCCACTGTCAGGCTGCGGCAGCTATAACTCCACTGCTCTTTATCTGCCTATAAAGATGGTAGTTATATTGCTGCCCGGTTTAATCTGCTAAAATCTCTAAAGTCATAATAAGCAGGCTGCTTTCCCTTGTGTCTGTGTGCTGCTGTGAGGTTGTAAGAGTTTATGTGCATTTGTGTGAATTAAGCGTTTCAGCACATCATTCCATATTGATACCTGTCGCTCAGTCCTCCCTCTGTCCATTCAGTGCCCGCCATCACAGTAGGAATTTCAATCTAGAAAATTTCTTAAACCGCTAAACTGGACTCCCCCTCATCACTACTAGCAGACTGATTCCCTCTCTATGAATTTTGGTAGGCTGGGAGTCAGTCCTACAATTTTCTGGCTATTTCTTATCCCTAGCTTTGGTAAGAGGCTTAAAGGAACCATAGTATATCTGCTCTCTCCTCATCCATCCCCTCAACACATGCTGCTATTTGGATTGCCTCTGCACTGGCAGATCTCAGGCTGAGAACAAATCCAATATTTCTATGTTGTTGTTGCCCATTCTTGTTTAAATTTGACAAATTCAAGTCTTATTGGCTTAATGCTGAAATCGAGGCAGTACCTTTGATACGGAAATCAAAGAACTAGAAATGGGTCATAAAAACTTTTGCATCGTCAAGGAGAATACGAGAATTTTTGATCACACAAACTTGTCATTTTACACACACACGCACACAAATGGAAAATGTTAATACTGTGTTGAAACTAGAGAGCAGCTCAGCTCATTACAAAGAACCAATACAGCCCAGTCAAAGACTTATATTGTCCTATTAATGATTTGCTGAATTTTTTTGTGGAGTAAATGCAGGGGTGTGAGATGGGTGTGCCATTGTGGGAATTTTGCCTGAATCTATAAAATCACCTCTTGCAGACTTTGGCCAGAGTTATAAAAACCTAAAATATTTAAACCAGGCCAGCATATCATATTTTCCTCCACACACACACACACACACACACACACACACACACACACACACACAACACCCACAATCATTGTGGTTGTATGCTATTCTAATACTGCACCTCAGTATTAAAAACTAACTTCTGTCTTGATGGTATAAAGGTGCTGAAAAATAAATTATATAGCGCATACCTCAGTTTTAGCATTAAAATATAGTGGGTTTTTGTTAGAGCAGAAATATGAAGAACACACTTCTTTTTGGAATTGAATTTTAGCAAAGATTTGCGAAACAGACTATTTCTTGCATGATGTAATTGGCCTATGAAGGAAAACCCAAAACTGTTGGGCTACTTTAAACAGAAAAATGTTCTGGAAAGTAAGGTTTTTCACAACTCACATTTATATGTCACTGGGCAAATCTTAAAACCTCTGAAGATCTATACCGGCATTTATCTTATAAATCACGTATCAGCCTTACTATTTCCAGCAGTGCAATCATTGGAAATATGATGATACCAATGATAACTGCTAGCATTAAAGCTCTAAACACTGTTCTTTAGTGTGGATTTAGTGTTTATTTAATTTTCTGTGATTGATAGAGGACACCAGCATGGGATGGGATCATTGCTGTGTGTGGACATGCCACAAATGAGATGAAATGTTAACAGCAGCAGACACTACCTCCAGTCTATAGCAATCTCTTTTTTATTTACTCCGTCACCTTCTTAAGCAATGACAGATCAATAAAACACACACAAAGATGCACCCACACACAAAAGGCCATTTCAATCCGCTGAGCCCTTGACCCTTTAAGAACTGAAACGGTTGAATCAACAAACACCTCCGGTATAACGAGGTCTGCGTGGTTTGTCCTCAAGTCTTCTTAAACCCTGGCGCGTGCCCTGATATACTCATCATACCGTCCCTCTTAAATTGAATTTAATCATCAAATCTCTTCCTTAATTGGTCAACCATCCGGGTTTAAATGAAGGTTAAATGGAAAATAGCCTATTAAGTATATACGTTGGTTGCGTGTGTTTTTGTGTGAGTTGAGGAAAAGAGAGAGATTGATTTATTGAACAAATACAAATAGTGCAAGACAGATACATTAACATTATAAGGCTGTTTTCCCCAGAACTGTGTGTCCTTGTCACCTTGTAATTTTTTAACTATTTTTTTTTTTATAATATTTGCATGTGACAGTGAAGCAGTGTGTTTGGTCACTCAGCAGGGGATCAGCAAGGTGCCATTAATTAATGGCGCTGCATAAATTGTATGCAGAACACATGTGTGGAGGTAATTACTATTTCCCTGGAGATGCCTAATTGATAGGTGGTGGCTGCACTCATAAAGATAAAGGGCTGGGCAAGCGTAACATAGACATGGCAAGAGCATAGAATGGACATAGTTGGATAATTGGCAAGGAAAAATAGAGAGGGTTGGGGGGACGATAAAGAATTACAGCCTGAGATGTTCCAGGAAGGATCTGTTAACATAAAAAAAGCATATTGAAAAAAACAATGTTATAAAAGCCTGATCCGGGCATCCAAATAAATAAAAGATGCTGAAAGAGACAAAGAAAATTATCTTAAAGTATCTTAACACATAATGTATGCATAATGGGGTGATTAGTATCATGCAATGTGTGTTCATTAATTGGTCATTAATGCATTATCTACACCATTTAACTTGCACACAGGGTGCCCGGGGTATGGGGGGGCTCAAACTGCACATGGTCTGTATGTAGTATAAAATATATTGTATACTATGGTAAATATAATTAGATGCTCTTGTTCACTCCAACCAACAACCCCCTTGCTTTAACAGAAGTCTTTACCGCCACATCACCAAGGTTTAAATAATAATGGTTCTACTTTTTACTTGAATAGAATTAAAGTTACATTACCTTTGCAAGCTTTCCCTGACTAATCACCACGTTATTCCACTTGACCACTGTAGGCAAAAGCCTTCAATGACACTGAGCAAATTTTAAGAAAATTAGATTTAAGAGGTATATTCAGAAACATCAAATGCATTCGGAAATTGAGAGTCATAATCATTTATTAGATATGACACCTTTCTACCCCAGTCATCGCTGTTTGTTCATGAAGTCTGTTAAAACCAAAAAAAAGGTTTGAAATCTTAAATCAGCATTAGCTAATCTGGTGTGTAAACACAAAAATAAAAACCTCAGGGATCAGGGTGCCTGTCAATCTGTCTCAAGCTGTGGTTACTAATACAAGGCAGCAGGTTAAACAGAAACACAAAGGAGTTTAAATTCGAGCTTTGAGTTGTATTCTAGGTCAGAGGCACAGATGATCTTCTACTATCTTTAAATATTAACTTGGTCTCTAAAACTGACATTAAGCACCTTTCTGTGTGTTTACTGGGGGTTGGATCGGGGTACAGGTTAGTGATTGGAACTCCTGCAGACCATCGCATCGCCCACTGAAATAGGACTCATTTCACAGAACCCCGTCCGCTTTCTCTCCGAGTGTGTGTGTGTGTGTGTGTGTGTGTGGGACAACAACTTAATCTGCTTGTGTGTGAGAACATTTTCATCCCACCTGCCATCTAACACTGGGGTTGTGTTTGCAGAACGGACATCAAAACACCCCCAATCATTACCATCAAAACCATCATTATCATGATCAACCCCTCCAACAAGAAAATACTCCACAACCAGAGAAGCAGCAACCAGCAGTGGGAGATCTCATAGACTTAAACCTGGAATGTGTGTCTGAGGTAAGGTGTTATGTGCATGTACAGCAAAGCAAAGTGGTCTTGTAATAATTGGTCAGCCAAATTATGGTTTTAACGGCTCTATGAAGATGAATACTGCCTTGGGGCTCACTTGTCAGTCCACATAAAAAAAAAAAAAAAAAAAAAAAGAAAATCTTCCTTATGACGCTCGTGTTTCTTTAGTTAAAAGTCACCTCCCCACAGTTGACCCTTTTCATTTATGAATAAAACATGCAAGTTTGCTGTTGTCATAGTAACTAAGTAGAGGGCAAGTGCGGAACTGAGAACTACAGCTATGGGTGCACCCATGTGTTGACAACTGGATGTGTATGCATGTCAGAGAGAAACATTGTACACTATCTTGAAAGAAAAAAAAAAACACCCTGACCGTTCCAGGTGGAGGCTGAACACCCTGTCAAACAGCAGATCATAAAGTATTCTGATAGCCACTACAGCCGAGCTCCTATGAAAGAAGAAAAGTTGCATGACTGAACTGAATGTGGACAGAGGTCTATAAATGTCTACCTTCCAGCGTAGTTCACAAGCTTCACTGGCATTTTTCTTGGTTAAGGAATATTAGCAAAGGCTGTGTATTATTGACTAAAGGTATGCTGCACTGTAGCTTTTAGAGATGTCCATGAGAATTTATTGGATTGTAGGAAAAGAGGAAGCCTTTCTTCAATTTATTTTGTGGATTTAATCCCATGGATACTGTTATCATGCACTGCACCACTTGGGTATCTTGGATATCTCACTTTTCATCTTGGGGAGCAATCTTTATCACCTCTGCAAGAATTTGCAGCCCTCTTCTTTTTGTAAAATATCTTACATTGCCAACTAGACCCATAATGGTAAAACACCATGCACACAGATCCATTTTCTGATAGATGTGAAAAGAAGCTTGTGGTCTTTGTGACCTATGAGAAAGAAGATATTCTAAGAACATTCATTATCTCTAAAGAAATTATATGCATCCACAATTTATGCAAATCTCTGACCATGTATTCAAGGCATAAATTCCTTTATAACTAAAAATAGTGTCTTTCACTCAGCTCTGGCCTTAAGATATTATTAATGTGCAAAAAGGGGGAGATACTAAAGGAAAAGGAAACTGTGAAAAGAAACAATGATACAGAACAAATTCAGATCAAATAGACAGGCTGCTGTCTTTGATAATTTATTCCTTGAGGCTCAAAACAATTGGAGAATGTTAATGACTCACCCATGCTGGTACGATAAAAGTGCTGGGGGCATCTGAAAGTCCATTTTAGGGTCAACTGATGGAAAATGTCTCCATCTGATCCGATGACAAATAGTGTGATAACTTGTGGTAGGTATATCATCATAATCATTTCATCTCATTATCCCATCTCTCCTCACCTCTCTGTTTCCTCTCGTGTTCCTGCCACAGTACTCGGGTAGGTGCCACAAAGTTTTGTGTCGCATGCAGTCTGTGATGCATGTTGCACTGGAATGTTAACTGACAGCATTTGTAGCAATGCACTGTTGCCATTTTACCTGACTGCAAGTGTGTATTGTCTGTGATTCTCAGAATATCAACCAATTACAGATTTTTGGAGACATGTCCACGCCTCCTGACATAACCTCTCCATCAGTGAGTAGCTTTCATAGAAACGTTGTTTGTAATTTACATTTTTATGAATTCTGACACTACATCCACCTCCTGTCTTCCTTTCCTCTTGACCTCTTACCACTACTTTTAAGACTCCCGCCTCTCCTGCAAACAACCTCGACCCATCACAGGGACTTCAGCCTCCAACTGAACTGTTTTCTCCCTTCAATCCTGCGTCTGTACCCTCAGGTAGGAACTTGTTCATTTTCTGCTTCAATAGACCACTGCTGCAAGCAAATGGGAAACAAACATAAAGAGAGTCAGGGAACAGGTGACAGAGGAACTGGATTGTCAGAAGATTCACAAGCCCTTTTTAATGTCTGGAATGTTACGTGCTTGTTTGTCTCACCGCTTGTTCTCACGAAGCCAGATTGACATGTCTAAAGTGAGGAATAGCATGGAGGGACAAGGCTGTTTTAAGTCACAGTAGTTGCTGCCATCATTGTCACATCCTGATTTGAATCGATTATAGATTTTAGTTGCACAAACAAATGTCGGTGCTTATCCAAACACTAACCACGATCAGTCCCTAAGAAAATCATGAAGGATTTGTTTTGGATTAGACGCCTTCACAATACTCCATTTCATACAAGCCACAAAAAACGTAGATGTGCAAATGTACAATACGGAGAAATAAAAACATGTAATGGTGGAAATTGTTTAATGTTGCAATTTCGGTCGCAAAAAAGGATACCGCAATGATTGTTCTTCCCAAATTTTAGGTAGCTCTGTAACACCCTCATTTATGTGCCCATGTGAAAATCTATTAACCCTCATTTGGCAGTGTTCTGAAACCACTCTCTGGGGCTGCATTATGCCAGCTTTAGTTTGTTTAGTATAAAACGACAAAACTGACATCGAGGGGGGGTTTAACTGAATGGATTTTTTCAAGAGACAGAGGCTGGAAGAACACAAGAAAGGGACGGGTTGTGATGGCGGCAAGAAAACTGTGTATTGAATATTAAACGCATCATTAGCTAGCTACTTAAAATACTGCTGATTTACCTGCAGCCGAGGCAACTGCTGTGGTCAGAGGATTGTAGATTTCAAATGAGATGGCTGTACTGACTCCTCAGTATGCACTATACGTTTCCGAATTATATGTTGCTGTGGTCTCACCTCTTTGTGTCTCCTCACCTCCTCTCTCTGCATATGTCAGTAAATCAGGGCGACAAGGTTCAACGTCAGCTTTCTTTGCTGCAGAGAGCAACTAGAGACCCGAGAGGAGAAACTGGCAGCGTACGATAGAAAGGCTTCTACTGATGAGTTTCGGTGATTTTAATGAGTGTGTGTTGAGACCTGCCTTTTCATAATGGCTCTGCCTCACTCTAGAGGTAATTAGGATACTTCACCGCAACCATTAAGAGACAGCCATTAGTTAGAGGCAAAGGTAGGGCAGCATTCTCTGTTGATGCATGGGTTATTATCTGTTTGTTTGTTCGTGGAGGAAATGTAGAGTTGCAGACACATCGGATGCTTTCATCGGTTTTTCTTCTTGTATTTCCGAGTGACATTATCAATAACGTATTTACTATGTCATTATTGTACCTCTCACATCTGACCTTTAGGTTATGTGACAATGGGAGCAGTACCCCCTGGACACTGGTCCCAGCAGGCATTTGCAGCCCAAACCCCACTGGCCTTTGGGGTCCAGTCTCCTCTGGGTCCCGTAGCCCAGGTGCTCCCCGGTGGCCAGCCGCTCATTTGGGGCCAGGCCAATATCTTTCCTGCCACCCAGCAACAGTGGGCGGCCATGGCGGCCGGAGCCTTCCCCCCCACAGCCTACCTCCCTGCACAACCTGTTGGCACTCTGCCCGCCACCATGTTCCAGACTCTCACCCCTGTCACGACTGTGACTCCAGCAGGTGAGACCCATTCAGGTGCAGGAGCAAGTGCTTCAGCTACCTCTCCTTCAGCATCATCAAGTCCGCAACATGGGGAGCGGGCAAAGAAGATGAGCAAGGAGATATTCAAGGTAGGGGGATATTATATATAAGACTGCAAAGATGAAAAAGAGCTAAATGACTTATATGCGACATAGACATGTTGAAAACAGATTGCTTGAAGGAAGCCGTGGACTTACAGTGACTTTACTGTGCATAATGATGTTATTGCATGCAATAAAAAACATGGTGCAGTACAGTGATGCATAAGGAGCTAAAAATAACAGTATTAATAATAATTATAATAATAATAATCAGCTTTACTTGCAGGGACTCTTTCATATGAGAAACAAAGCTAAAAATGCTTTAAAACAAAGAACATGTTCGCAATATACATTAAATTAAATGGAGACTACATGGGAATCAAAATCCATTTAAAATTAATTATATTATCCAGGAATCAAATTACCTTATATTAATAATGAATACATAAATGAATAATATAAGATATGTAATAAAAATGTGCAATTTCTAATGCAAAAATACCATGTCTAAAAGGTAATCTTTTGAAATGCAGAATTTTCTTTTTCAATCTCTTTTTCATAAAGATACTCAATGCTGCAGTGCAAGTGACTGGAGATGCATCACTAAATTTGTCAGTTTGTAAGAGCCATGAAATAAATATATGAAATTGAAAAAAGGATAACAATAAAAATTAATATAAAACTGAACCTGCAGCATGAATCCAATCTGCAGGGAAGAAATTATGTTGCGCGAGTCCTTGTTTTCCACCATTCTATGTGTCGAGGCCTTTTTTGCATCAATAAATATTGAAGGGATTCAGTATCATATTAGGAAATAAAGGTAATTGTAACAGACCATTCCACACTAGACCAAGCTGTCAAATACCATGTTGCGTATGCAGCATTACCAGTTATGCAAAGCACTATAATTGAGTAAATAATCCTATGGCAACTAAAATATAGATATCATAATTCAAATATACTTTCATGAAAGTGGAAAAAATTGGGCAAATATCTTTACTTCCCCAAGCTTAGTTCACTTCCTGTGCAGCACTAATCCGTTTATCTTGATGCAAATTTATGAACACATTTTCAAAACAATGGAAAGTATTCAGTATTAAGCAAGATTATTATTATTTCATTAATAGTGGTTGTGGTAATAATGGTGGAAGTGGTGATAGTAATGTTAGCAGTACAACACCCAGGTTTCAGGGTCTTAAATGATTTTACCTTTATAATTTACATAAACCGTCACAGAGACAAGGCTTCATTCTGAGATCCAGTGCCGGAATGTAAATCGTTCATATCACTGAAGTAGCTCCCAGGCAATTGCAGACGAGTTTTTACCAAAATGGACAGGTGTAGGGTGACAAAACACTGTCAAATCCAGCTAGGGGCTAATTACCTAGCAGATAGTCCGACTAAACCCTTACAGAAACCAAAACTAAGGCTTAACCTTATCTTAACCAGCAACCCTAAAGGGAGACCAATTTTGGTCCACGGGATAAACTTAACAGTGACCCCCAAGGGAGTAATAGTTTGCCAAGGCTTAGGTCAAGAGCGAAAATAGGAATGAAGAATGTCCGTCTGACTAATGTCTCCCCCTCCCCCCTTTTAGGATTTTCAGCTGGCAAAGCCTCCAGCTATGCCATCAAAGAAGGGAGAACAGCCCGGCTTAGCAGGAACCTCAGAGGCATTCAGCACTTACTTCAGCCGCGTAGGCACGGCCCAGGACACGGATGACTGTGATGACTTTGACATTTCCCAAATGAATCTGACACCAGTCACCTCAACAACACCATCCACCAACTCACGTACGCGTTTGAAATTCTTTCTGCAATACCACATATCTGTCCTTTAGCTCTGCGTGACTCAGCTTTTCTCCGCCTGCAGCGCCCACGCCAGTTCCGAGGCAGAGCTCTCCCTCCAAGTCCTCAGCTTCCCATATCAGTGACCCACCCACTGACGCCACAGACCCCCCCACCGACGACTCGTTCGGGGAAGCAGAAGGCAGCCCTAGTCGCAGTGGGGAGGAGGATGCTGTAAGTCTGCATCGAGTCGTCGGCGCGTCTGTGTGTGTGTATTAGAATTAGAGACAGATTTGTGAGATAAATCAAGTGTATGCGTTTAGTAACACACTTTTCATGCCACTCCAACCTGCGCCAAGTGTTGTCACCATCCGTGTCTGCTGATGAATAGCCAGCGTTGTAGTGTTGGTGGGCCAGTTAATCACTCTGGCTGATTAAAGGGCTGACAGTGTTGTGTGAGTGTGTGCAAGCACACACACACTAAGCGTATGTTTCTGTTTGACCAAGAGGAATTGTGTGTGTTTGCGTGTGTGAGAGTGAGAGAGATCATGGTCAACATAGCATTAAATTAGCTGTTGGAATTGTCTAAGACATCATTAAGCTGTTATTAATATCAGCCTAGAAGCATCCATACATCATATCTATATGAACAAGCTCATCTCTGGTGAGATCGGGGGGCAAGCGGCCCAACTCTTTTTCATGGGGCATTTAATACTTATTTGAAAGAAGAACCAGTTTTAGTCAAGGGGAACACCAGGGTAGAATGCATGACCTTCCAAGTAGTAAAACTTTCCTTTACATTTCCCCTTTTTTTTCTCTACTTATTCTGTTTCTTTCAAGTATTCTTTTCTCTCTGTTTTATTTTCCTGCTACTCACTACCCAGGTGTGAAGCATTGCTTATAGCCTCCAATCCAGCTATTATTGAGAGAATGGTGGGCACTCACCCTGCTGAAAATGTCACCGAGCCTGAATAACATCAAGAAGCGTTACACAACACAAAGAAATGTACATGGGTGGTCGGCAGTGAGTGAGTGACTGCAGTGAAAAGGTTATAAAGCCAGAAGTACAGATGGAGTGAGGGCAGGAATATCGCCAATGCTGCAAGGCAAGATGTAAAAAGCTGGTACTTTGAAAAAAAGCAAAAAAAACAAGCATTTAATGGAGTAAAAACTCATGCCTTTTAGTTATCGACAGTTAGTTTGCATATGTATTGCTGTTTTTGTGTACATTCACAAATGACTTGATGAGGAAGCCATGCGGTGATACAAGAGAGAATGGACATCTTTTTTTCTGTCTTTTCTTCAAACGCACATCCCCTCTTGTAGTTTTTACCAATCCTGCAGTCTTTTTTTCCAGGTTTTCTTTTCTCTCGCTCCTTCCGCCCTGTCGCTTAAATCCTATTCCTTGCCTCCTTGAGCTGTTTTCTCTACCATTCTTTCCTGCTTCCCCTTCTTTCCTGTTTAGGGGTGTGGCTCTGGGTCGCCCTGCCCCAGTGAGACAGCAGAGCCCAGCCCAGACCAGGCCAGTCCAGAGGCTGGGAGCTAGATAGCAGCAGGGCTTGGTAGGTACTTATCTCTTCCCTTCCTCTTCTGACTCCTACTCCTTCACCTCCTTGCCACTTTCTGTTTAATCTTTCAAATCGCTCACAGCGTACATGTTCAAAAGACGACATGCGATTCAAGGTCCATTTTTCATCACGTGCATGATTTTGAATTTATGAGACTTTGCTTGTGTTTAAATGTGTCTGTTGTGATTTTTGTAATTCCTTGTAAACATATCTGTAGGTCATGAGTAAACATCACATGCGGGTTTTTGAAACAAAACCATCAGTGGTGTTCAAAATGGCCATAGCTCTCTGCACTCTCCTTGTGTTGTCTTTTTATGGCGTTTATATATCACACTATAAAAGCTGTTGTGTGTGACAGCCAATCAGAAACTGCGCAAGTCAGTGAGCAGGATGCCCTCTCGGATCTGACAATATTGTCTGCAATGTGCAGATCATGGATGTTAAGGGTTAATGTTAATATCCTGTAAATAAGGCATGTTATAATGTTGAACACTATTAAGTTTATCAATGATATGTATTTCATAATGTGAAAGTGAGTGCATGGAACCATATTGTTTCCTTTTTTGCATTTCACTCCATTACCCATAACATAATGCATATTTCTTTTAAGAAACTTGTAACATCAATATAAAGTTTGCTCTCAATCTTAGCCAGCAAGACACAAGTAAACAGAAATACACACACACACACACACACACACACACACACACACACACAGTCATACATGCAGAGTCAGTCTGATCTCTGGCTCCCTACCCAGTGTCCTCACCCACATGATTCCTGACTGTGGCTCCTTAATGATAGCTGTTGGCACTCACACAGGGAAAAGTATAATGGTTTTGTTTTCATCAGCTAATACTATCCTGCCAAGATTAATGACTACCCCCTCATAATTGGCATTAATTAAATCTCCAGAATTCTCCTATTTCCTCCCTACTTAAGGGAGGCTGAGCTTCCCTCCCCTTCTGGCCCCCGTTCTCGTATTCAGACAGTATGAAAGCTGCAGGCCAGCAGGTGGTTACCCGTCTTAAGTGAAAGAATGGATTGGGGACTTCTGAGAATTGAAACTGGCTCTCGACTCTTTTGGCCAGAGGCTTTGCATTTCTCTTTTTCTCGGACGTACTGCTTTGGTCTTAGTCAAATGACGTTGCTCCCATATAGTGTTTCATTGTTCAGTCACATCAACTTTAGAGATCTTCTATGTGCATATTAGGTAGATGTATTCCCCAGACTAAGGTGCACCTGTAAGTGATACCGGAAAAACAACGTGTAAAATGTGTGTGTTTGTGAATGTGTATTTGTGCTTGGCTTGGCCGACTAATACTCCTCGAACTTTGTAGGTCCCAAAGACACATGTTCGTGCTAGTGAGAGTGTAAGTGTTCTTTCTTGTGCAGTCTCATCATGTGCATGACACTTGGAGAGAGCGCTCCCCAAGTGTCAGCCATGAAATGGCCTGCTTCCATGGCTCAATGAGCAACCACACATTTCCCCTCCAGCCCGCTCGCTAAAATACGCGCACACACACACACACACACTCACATACAAACGTCCACATATATAACACCCAGGCCTTCCGGCTGATGCTGCACCAGCACATCCATACCTCCAGCCACCCCCCTTCCTTCTCCGGGCTGGGTTTGATAGAGCTGAAGCACCCCCAGTTGGCAGCGGCAGTTAGATGATGCAGGGTGACACTGCAGAGCGGCTCTGGTGCAGTGGCTGAGCAGTGTGCGTTTGCTGTCACTGCTTGTCTCAGCCTCTTTGTCACCTCTCTCAGGGCTGCTGGCAGATACTTTCTGCTGACTGTCCTGCCTCAGCCTAGCGCAACAATCCCAATTCTGTGCTCTGGGATCCAAAGTATTGTTCCCAGACTTAGCCACATTGTTCTAAAAAGATCCAAACGTGTGCAAAAAAAAAAAGCAAAAGACGAAATGTATTGAGGTTGTATTTGATCGGAGTGCCTGCTGGGATTTTGAGTCCAAAGCTTCTGTATTTCAATCGGTGATAATTTGCCGCAAGATACAAAGAGATGGTTATCCAGGTATAGTCTAAGCCTCTCTTGATTTGCGTGAAAATACTAACACAATTATATTTGGTCCTAAACAATGGACATTCAACAGATTCATCAGAAATTCTTTTACAGAACCCAACTTCCCTCCCTTCTTTACTCTGTGTTGTGAAAGTAAGGTCATACAGTATGCCTCAGTGTTACCATATTATTCTTGAGAATGTTGTCATCGCCAGATGCTACAACAATATATGCCTGAATTTTAATTTTATGCAGCCCGTTAGAGTTTCAGGACTACAATATTAGATATCTTAAGGTCAAGGAGAATGTCTGATCACATCAGGTGCATTTTTGACTCTTCAGTCCTCACATTCATTCCTGTCAAGGTTTCATCAGATAAAATTCATCAGGTGCAACACATTCTTGTATGGGGGCTCATGGTCGACCCAAAATTTGAAACCTTTTCTCCCTGCTGATTGAGAGAAGTCCATATAATAAACCAGACAGTCATCTCCAATCAAGTTGTCTGAACACCAGATTGAATGGCTGACTTTGATTATGTGTACAATAATGGGCCCATTGCGACGGACTGCAGTGGGCTCAGCACTCTGACTGCAGGGTGTTCCATCATCCACTGTTGTCCTCCGGCTCAGTTGGAGAGAAATGCAGACGTGATGACTCATAACTGGTCTTTCAAAACGCTAGTTTATATCTGTGATTCATACTAGCCCTGGAGGGAGCCTGGAGTGGGAGAGAATATGCATGTGCGCACAGAATGACACACTCAAACAATTATTCAGGCATGAAACGCAAGGTTTCCTGTGTGAGGGTTGAGGTTTTACTGAAGGCTCTGAACGACCTGAAAGGGTAAATAATTGGCCTTTTACAGACCGATGTGCTACTGCCGCCTGCTGGTGATGTTTGGTGCACTAACAGACAAACCCCTGCAGGGTTGACTCTTGTCTGCCAGTGCTTGCCAGTTATTGAATGAATGAATCATTAAGTTAAGCCATTTCTTTAAAACACTCAAATGAATGCTAGAAGTGAGACACTAGGTCCAGCAAGGATTTCATAATGTAGAAAAGAAATAACTGATAATTGCTTCCCTTCTTCTTTCTTATGCACAGAAGGAGAAGGACCCTCTCTACGCCCAGATCAACAAAGGGAAAAAATAGACGCACAGGAAAACAGACCTGACCAGCACTGCGAGGCAGAGAAACCAGAGAAAGGAGTAGTGTGTGTGTGTGTGTGTGTGTGTGTGTGTGTGTGTGTGCGCGCGAGAGAGTGTGAGAGAGTGAGAGAGTGACAGAGAGAGAGCGAGAGAGAGAGAGCGAGAGAGGGAGAAACTGAGAAAGAGAGAGAACATGGGTATTCCCCTTTGTATGTCTGTGTGTATATGTCAGAGAGATAGACAGTCTGGCATATCTTCCTGGCGGGCCGACTCCTTCTTCTCCGGATAAAAACCCTCCCAGGCGGAGCCTTTACGCCCATTCTACCCTCCTCCTCCTCCTCCTCCACCTACTCTCTTCCTCCTTTTTGAAACCATTTCTCCTCCTGAGAGAAGAGAGTTCTCTCGGTCATTCACTCCAGTCAGGAGGGATATTAATCACCGAGATGGATCCAGTTCTCCCTCCACTGCACCGTCTTCTCCTCCCTTCTCCCTCTAGTGACTCACACCCAGCCTTACAGACGAAACCTGCTACCGTCCTTCTGCCCTCTTTCCTCCTTCCCTTGCTTTTACACTTTTCCTTCTGCCTCCTGTGTCTGGGTAGACTGTGCTGCTAGGAGGGACTGAAACAAGCAGTGCCTCCACGTCTCCGACAAACACCAACACGTACGTTCATCCGGATTAGAATGATCATCTTTGGTTTTAGTGGATAGAATCTGTATCTGTAGCAAGGAGATCCCAGAGGTGGAGCCAGACTCTTACGGGCCCATCAGGTACAGTCCATTACTGGGATCACAGGTTGGTTTCCCTCATTTGTGAGTGTCTGCTGGATCACTATGCAGAAACAGACTCTCTGGGAGCTCCTCACTCACAGACTAGACACACACACACACACACACACACACACACACACACACACACACACACACACACACACACACATTGTTCACACAGCCAACATTCAGTCGTGAACAAAAACACACATGCACATGTGCAAACAGACACTCCTCGCCCTCTAACGTGCATACACACACACGGTAAATTGCCAAATGTCTCTCCTTGCAGACAGACTCGTTCAGAAGACCAGACAAACTGAGGAACGGACCCTGAGAGGGAAATGTTGCAAGTCAAACAGATTCTGTGATTGAACTGTTCATTCTCTATAGCTTTTGTACAATACCAATTTAAAAAGAAGAAATTCAAAAAATTGAATTTTTATTTTATAAGTCAATCAAGCCGCTGGGGTCAGCTCTATAGAACTTATAGAGTCAACATGGCTTTAAGGCATCTGATCGTGGGTTTGCCAAACTCATTTTGTAAATAATGACAACAATTACCATTTTTCCACTGGACTTCTGTGCCATAAAATAGGGAGGCTTCAGTTATGCAAATTTTTAACATTAGCCCAAGCAATAGCAACATACATAGGGGTGACAAATTAAAGGAAAAGTAAGAGCGACCAACTCTAGACCTTAGAGGACACAAAAGTGTCTCAGTCAAAGCATCTGTGGGAGACAGGAAACACTGACTGGTAGAAAAGGAGTGTTTATTGCTCCGGGAGCGTCACACACTCTGTTAGAAGGGTAGATGCTCAAGTGTAGAGAACCTGCTCTAACAGTTTGTGGTACCCCGTCACCTTATGACAATACATTATATTGGCTTTCCTTTAATTTGTCACCTATTTGAGTGTTTTTCTCCTGTTTTCCAACCATGATTTGTTGCCTTTTATTCATCTGCGTGTTTTTTTTTTCCCCTTCTTGTGCATGGAGGTTGTAGCGCTTTGTCTTAGCCACACTTACTAATCCTGACACTCCCTATACACAATCTTTCAGGCTCCAAAGTGTCTCTAGTCCATTAAGATTGTTATTCTTCTGATATGATCATTTCTACTTTCTGTTAGCCATAGCCTTAACACCACAGCACTCTTTACTTGTGCCACAACCTATGTTTCCATATTGAAGTCTTAGGTGTTGGGCAGCACTGACTATCTTCACAACCCCCAGTCCCCTGGAGTTGTCTTAAAGAGCCACCCCTGCCCATTCGTCCATCTGTTGGTCAGGTGCCAAACTGCCATTGTTGAGCGTCTTGTGGGAACTGCAGCAACCTCTTCTACAACTACACCAACTGTGATGCCTACAACTCCTATTTTATGGCCAGAGTCTTCATGTCACGTGAGAACTCTTATGGACTGATGATGCTGATTAATTTCGAGATTTGACACCTAGATGACGAGCGATGAAATCGAATAAAAAGGGAAACATTGCAGTTTGAGTGCATAACATTTCTAGACCTGTTTTAACTTTACCTCAGCTAACGGTTTCTAAATGTAAATTGAGACATTATTTTTATCTTTACCAATATGACATTCTACAGTGGGTTTTTAGATGATTTTTCTTTTCTCTTTTAATTTACGTATTCCACCATGTATTACTGTTCCAAATAAATACATCCAAAATGACTAATATATTCATCTATTTGTCTATTGATTTTACTATGGATTTCTGTGTGCATATGAGCAAGTGAGAGAGCTTAATGGTTTGTGCCAGGCCAGAGGTGACCCTCAATGTTTTTGTGCTTAATTTGAAGCAAAGACCGCCACAGCATTTTCTTGTAATTTAACACAGCTTTAATGGCCTGTCACATTCTGCTACACTTATGAAAGATGTCCTAAGCTTTATTAGCAACCAAGTACAAAGTTTCCCTCCTCCCCTTGGAAATGCGTGGTCTTCCCAATGTGCGGCACATCGAATTTCATGGTTTTCAGAACAGAACTTAACACATAATTTCACCAACATAGAAATATGGTATAACACAGGGATGTCAAACTCATTTTGGTCCAGGGGCCATATGTGGATGAATTTTATATCAAGGGGGCCGGACCAGTAAAATCATTGCGTAATTATCTAGAATTAACACTAAGTCCAAATTTTTCCTTTGTTTTAGTGTAAGGGAGAATAGGTAAATTATATAAATCTTTATATGTAATGAACTCTTCCTTCAAAAAATAGATGACAAACAACCTGAGATTCATTAAGGAAAGTAAGTGCAATGTCAACAACACTTTGCCTCAGTTCTTGTGTTTGCATTTTGTTGTATTTTATTTGCCATGGCAAGTCTCATAGTGGCACCGAATCTTGCTGCACCCACACCAAGCATACAGGTTACTTATTAACCTCAACGAACAAATGAGAAGTGGTCCATTTTACTTGGAAAACCCTACACTCCATGTCAACTTTTCTGTTTTTTGACAACAGCATCATGCTGATGAGGATATCGGGGCCAACGGAAAAGCAGGTACATTTTTAACAAGAAGTTAAAATGTTGTTACAGACCCTGAAGCTGCATTGCTGCCATCTGCTGTAAGTTTTGAGTCACATAGTGTTGTGCCATGTTGCTGACCAACCACTAACTCAACAGTGTGCCCCTAGCAGACAATATAGGAGCTGCATTTTTATTTTAAAAAAGCAGCTCATGATTTTTATGTATTTTTTCAAATTGTAGTTTTATTCCATGGGCTGAAACTGACCCCCTGGTGGGCTGGCACTGGCACGTGGGCCGTACGTTTGACACCCCTGGTATAACACCTCCTTTTATGCTAATTCATCATTAATCAGTTTATTATTGTGGTCTATCAGCACAATAGTACCTTATTAGTCATTATTGGGCACTTATTTAAAATGCCATGTTAAAACTCATATGGTTGTTGTAAAAGTTTGTTTTCAATTTGATTAAATAGAAGGAGAAACAAGGCATCACACCCTTGAGACCAGGGCACTCTGCTGGAGCCTAGGCTCTGGAACCATATTCCTGGATACAGGATAACCTACTCTTTTCTACAATTGCTCTCCATGTATGTGGGTATACTTAGAAGTTCCTGACACCAGTGTATTGAAGTTGACCCCTCTGAACAGGGAACTGCAGATACATGTGAGGTTACATGTGGATGGAATGAACTCTCTTGTCAATTGTTTCTGTTCATATGTCAAACCATCTGAGGATTCGGTCTTCTTGGGGGTTACTGGGACCTTTCTTGGATTGCGCACCACCTTGTGACTCCGTGTCTCTGTTGCGAGACTTCAACACTTATGTGGGCAACAAATGGGAAATCTTTATATGGATGATTGTGAAGAGGAGCTTACCTGATCTGAGTGATGTCTTTTAAATGAACGTCAGTTGCATGGCTTGGCCATAACAAACACAAGCTTCGAGCATGAGATTGTTCATAAACCAGCAAACGTTTGGTCAACGATCAATAATAGACTTTGTTGCTGCTATAGTCATTGGATCCATAAGCATGTGCCTGGAACGTGCAGATTAAAAGAGGTGCTGAGCTGTGAGCCAATCACCACCTGGTGGGTAGTTGTGGATGAGGAAATCTGCCAGACAGACCCAGTGAACTCTGACAGTTTGCGTGAACTGTTATAATTTAGTTTAGGATTCTCTCCACAAGATCTTGAAATCACACCTCCCGGGATGCCTGGGTTGACCTATTTAGTCTAGTATTTACTGCGTCTGCGTGTGTATATATCCCATTTGTACGTAAATTATTCAAACATATATTTACGTATGGGCGGCGCGGTGGTTAGCGCTTCGGCCTCACGGCACAAAGAACCCTGGGTTATTTCTGACAAGGGGACCTTTCTGTGTGGAGTTTGCATGTTCTCCCCGTGTCTGCACTGGTTTCCTCCAGGTTCTCCGGTTTCCACTCACAGTCCAAAAACATCCTGCAGGTTAACTGGAAAAAAAATTGGGAAAAGTCCCCCGAATGAGTGAGTGAGTAAATGGTTGTTTGCTTGTATATGTTGCCCTGCAATTGGCTGGCAACCAATCCGGGTGTACCCCACCTCTCGCACGATGACAGCCGGGATAGGCTCCAGCATCTCCCGCAATCCTGAGTACAGTATAAGCGGCAGATGATGGATGGATGGATATTTACATACATACACAGACAGACTTTCTTGAGTGCTACTGTGTATGTTGCTTCACACTGCTGCTCAAATCTCTGGGCGGCTCTGGAAACAACATCTTGGTCACTGGATAATCCCCCAACCTCTCTGTCAGCAGATTACATGCGACTTTTTGTTTGGTGAGAAATCCTCCTTATGGAAAATGTCTGAAAACTGCAGTGGAATGGGATTTTCCAGAAAAGGGGCCATTGTAGATGGAAATACATGTTACATTTTGAGTCCCATTTCTCAGTGTTTTTATTGTCAAAAAAATATATTTCGTCTCGCCTCAGTTGTTTTGTGCTACAAAACGATCCCAGACAGCTCAGCATGTAACATATAATGATTACAAGATGTAGGAAATATGACCCTCGAAATAAAAATGTATTTCTTCCTGTTTCTCGTATCGAGATTAAACACATTTTTTGATTTTACCAGAGACAATAATGTTTCACATTTTAAAGTAGGGGCTTTTAGAGCGATCCAAATGGTTAGCTGAGCCAATAAATGATAATAATAAACAGTGGCCAATGAAGTCATACAATCAAGGTATGTGCTGACTGTCACACCTGTCAAACATAGGAGATGACCATTAAATATGAAAATAAATAGATTGGGTGTCAACATATGTTTCATTGGTAGATTTTTTTTGTAATTCCTAGCAAATTTGAAATGCTTACCTACTTCTGTACTTTTGTCTCTTTTTACTCTTATCTTTGACTCAGCTTGAAAAAGCATAACAAAATCTACTTGTATAAAGAATGCATTACATTACTCCATAACACTTTCTTTCACTGTGCAACAGAAATTACTCGAAGAAACAGTCATCAACAGGGAGAATTAAACTATTTGACAATACAAAACTTCAGCTTCACTGATTCATGGCAATGACTCATTTTCCCTCTGCCAGCTGAACAGGATTCCTAAGGGGACTAAAAAATTTAAAACCTGTTGAGAATTGTGTGTGCGTGTGTGTGTGTGTGAGCGTGCGCGCGGATGCATAGATGCATTCAGCTGGGGAAGGACCTGTTTGACAAGACAGACGGAAATGAGAGAGAGTGAGTATTCCATCTCACCCTCATTCTTCACCTGAAACCATCCCTTGCTAGCACTCATGGTGAGACTTACCAGTCTAACTTACTAGCCTTTAGTAGTATTTATTACAGGTTTGTTACTATCATACTGAACATGAGAGGCTGAGGAGGCATCTGGCTCAAGATTTTTTTTGTTTGGTGGATAATTACAAACAATGGCTGAGGTATGATATATCTTTTTATGTACTTCCTCGAAGCAAAGTAACTTTTACTATTTGAAGCTCACAATTTTTCTGATATTTGTGTGTTTTATTAACAGTCAAATGTAAACATAATTAAGCAAATTATGTTTTGTTTTTTTCAGAACTCATAACCAATAATCTATTCAGCAGTACAATTTAGTGTGTGTGTATGTGTCTGCCTGTGCACATACTCATACTTACTTGACTTTTCAAACTTTAAATCAGCTCCATCTACCCTTCTTTCTCCATTTAGACACACTCATCCAAATTTTAGATGGTCATTCAAGGTGTAACCATAAACCAGAGCTAAATTCCTTGTGTGTGCAAACATACTTGACCAATAAAGAAAATATTGAGCCTGATTCTTAAAAACAAAAACACCTTGCTTCCGAGGTCGAAAGCTCTGTTGCGATAGTGGTTTAATTCTTTGTCTTAGCTGAAGAAACTTGCAGATGGCTATTACACTGTCACCTTATTATACAGTTGTTGTGATACTAATCACATACAGGGAAATGTATGTGATGATTATAAATGTCTAATACCACTTGTACTGGGCTTAAAGCTTTTGTACTGTTCAATTCTCTCTCCAGGACCCAATAATGGACTTTAACACCCTCAGGGCCAAGTTCCAGGATGAAGAACTCCTGCTGAAGCCAGCCAGGATCAAACCTGCACTCCCAGAGAAACCAAAAGTTGTTCCTCCCCCCCAAAGCCCCCCCCATCACCTCCCAGCAGGGGCACGCCCCTCCTTACTCACCTCCATCAGCTTAAACCTGGATGGAAAGACACCCCTTGCCCCCAGAGTGGTCTTTAAGGATGACAAGAAGGAAAGTAAAAAGCCTCTTGTTCAGATGAACTCCAAGGGAAAAGACAAGAGAGACGAGAAACAGAAAGGGAGTAAAGAGAAAGCAGGAAAAGAAATCAAAGAGAAGCCTGGAGATGTTTCAACAATTCAAAGGCAGAAGAAAAACAGCTCCAAAGAAAAAAAGTTTCCGCTGGTGTTGCCTTCAGCACAAAAGGAGGATACAGAGCTTGTGCCAGCCACTCCTCCTCCTAAAATCCCATCAACAAAAAAGAAGGGGTTCATGGGTTTAAAGAGGTCAGCAAGGTCAGGCTCAGTGGAGGTTCCCGCTGATCCCATCTTGGATACGCTAAACCCAGAAATCTCCGGACCAGCCCCTCTCATTTCCGCACCTCCTGAGTTTGCCAACCCGGAGCTACCTTCTGAAATCTTGCCACGAAAGGCTCTTTTACCAAATATTTCTGCCTTACCTGATTCCAGTGTTGCAACAGAAACGTCCCCTCCCTCCACCATCCCTGACACTCCCGACATCACCCCACCTATTGAGTTAATTCCTGATATACCAGCTCCCGAATTCCCAATGACTGAAACACCCCTTGAGATAGAAACACCTATTCTGGCTGTTTCAAGACCCAGCAGCCCCAACGACATCATTGCTACTCCACATACCACTGCCCCAACACCTCCACCAAATGACACACAGCAGGCTATCTCTAATGCTCCTTCACTTATGTCCCCTCTCGCTCCAGTCCCATCACCAGATGAGCCTGTAACTGAGCCCGTTTTAGAACCTGAAAACCCAGAGCCTGAGGAGAACCTCCCCAATGACCCACCACCGGTCATTGAACCTCCATCTAACATCTCAACAGCTCCCAAAGCCGAGCGTCTGATCTCCGCCTTAGAGAGGGCAGAAGACATGAGTCCTTCAAGGAAACTGTCCCCTGCTGACCAGCGGATACTGAATGCTCTGGAAAAGGCTCGCAAGAAGACGTCTACCAGGTACCCATTCTGATGACAGAGGGAATACTCTAACTCTATGTCATGCTAATGAAGGGTGACAACATCTGCAATCTGTTTTCAGTTTCTTGTCAAACCTGACCCCTTCACACTACATCACCTCCACTCCTGAAGAACCTGAAGAGCTACTCTACCCGCAGAGCCCCGTCCAATCCCTCCCAAACCT
Organism: Fistularia commersonii; assembly: GCF_037954325.1. Lineage (NCBI taxonomy): Eukaryota > Metazoa > Chordata > Actinopteri > Syngnathiformes > Fistulariidae > Fistularia > Fistularia commersonii. The sequence goes on along the minus strand of NC_141299.1, from coordinate 5,788,356 downwards.
CCCACCTGTGGATTATGAGGATCGGGCAAGACATGTTAGTGGTATCAACCATAGTGAGTGCTTTCACTTTCTCAGAACTTGTACGTATTTTTCATTACATGGTGTTTCCATGTGATGAGTACAGCATATGTGCCTTGTCAAGTGTGCACTGTTATTTCATTTAGTGGGAAAGGTTTTGAGAGAGTCGAGTATAGTCTAGATTATGCAATCGGGCATCCTGAGAAGTTGTTTTGCACCAACACTGCAGTCCTGACATTCCTCCCTTGAACAAACTGAGCTGAAAAGGTATGTCAGCTGTGACAAAGAGAAGGAGCAGCACAATTTTATTATCATCTTGTGGAATGGAGATTGCATCTTTCATACTGACTGAGAGCTACAATAACATATACAAAGATTACATTAACTGTGCATGAATTCATTTCGAACTTGGATCCCATTTATTATCTTATGACCAAATAGTATGGTAAACATTGCATTTGATAACTGATGATAATGCTTAGATACAGTATATGATTTATTGGGGGGGAGCAAAAGCAAATCAGATTTTAAGAATTCAAAAGAGGACCAGCAACTGCACATGGCCAAATATTTGTAAGTTGGTGACTGTAGATGGAAAAACTGTGTTAACATTCAGTGATACTCCCAGTGAGATGTGATATTTTTTGTGATAGTTTTTCATAGTTTTTTATTCGAATGCAAATTATTTGATTTTTTTTGCAGGCCAAGCCTCTCCAGAGCCAGAGGGAATCACAAAAAAGACCTCCAATGTCGTCCCGGAGCTGTTGGTGGCTCCACCTCCTCCACCCAAGAAGATCTTTCCCAGTCCACAGTCTTTGGGTCCTCCTCCAGAGAAACCTTCCCGGCCTCCCTTCGCCAACCTGCCTGACTTCATCACTCCTCCATCTCCTCTACTGCAGCATGATGGTGTGACCACCACTAACAGTTTTCTGATAATCAGGCTCGTATCTCTCGATGTAATATGAACATTTATTCACATCGCCTCTCTTTTATTTACTCCTACACAGATATTCCTGTTCCTGCTGAATTCTCAGAGACTGTCACAATAAACCCAACCGAGATTGATGCCATGGGTTCTGATGTTCAATCTCCTGAACTAGTGTCAGAATGGGAAAATGACAACTTAATTGGTTCAGATACTACAGAGAGCCAGATCCATCCAGATTTTTATAGTAATGGAATTACAGTTCCGGGGGATGAGGTGCACGGAGCGCTCGCATCTAGAGAGAAATACAACAATGATACGCCGGTCGGTCTATCTGAGTCCCCCGCTCTCATGCCTCAGGATGCTCAAGCAACAATACCGTGAGCTACAGAAATGTAACACCCCATTTTTTTTCTGTTGTCCTTTAAAAAAACAAATTCACCTCCCATTTTCCGTCCACCCTGATCCTGCCAGGTCCCGAGCCAACAACGGTCCATATCAGAGCACAGATAATGTCAATGAGGACATAACAACCAAAAAGAAAGGAAAGACTGAAGGGGTTAAGAAACGCAAAGGACAACCAAAGAGTAAGAATCCTTTTTGATTACACACTTTATTTGATCCTCTATGATAAGCTACTTTTGTAAAATTCCCAAAAAATTATCACACATCATTCTAATCTGTGTTTCACTTTTAAACTAAATTACATTATAAAAAATCCTTTCGAGCAGCACTGGATGGAAAACTTGCCACACTTTGTTAAGTGAATGCATGTTTATGAGAAAGTTAATTACAAGTAAAAGTCCTGAATGTAGAATGATACCCAAGCAGAATTGCAAAATGTACTTTAAAAGGTGTCAAAATTAACACAATTTATTATCATAAAATGTATTGTTATTTATGCTTTTTGATACGTAATAATATCGCATTGTACACTGTGCTTTTATCAAAAATAAATACATGAATATAGATGTGCCTAGTTTAACATAGTATCTTTGATGTGTTTGACATGCATTGTGTAGCACTTTTAAAACAAAGTGTAAAAACACATTGAAAAATAAGACACTGACAAAAGAAAACAGAAAAAAAATCACAGATTACAATACTGAATAACATTGTTTTGTTAACAATCCCCTTCTTAACAGGTAGACAGTAAACTTGTTTGGATAGTTACTCTGAAATTAAGTGGAGTAGAAGTATGAACTTGCATCAAATGAAAATATCCAAGTCAAGTAAAAATCCAAATTGTATCTCAGTGCATTACCTGGCTGAATTGACAGCTCTGAAGAGGAACTAAATTATCATATTCACATTATATTCCAAATTTGTAAGAAACTACACCCAATTTAAATGAAAGTGTTCTGCATCTCTCTTGATATCACTGCTTATCTTCCACAGACCCCTATGTTGAAACACTACAAGAAACAGTAAGTAGATTTGTCAACTTGTTTATCTTTTTTGAGATTGAAATGATTTGAGGTCAAATAAGTGATGCCTTATCGCTCTCCGTTTCCAGAATGAAGATAAAATGAAAACGACAAGATTCACAAAGTGAGAACATATTTTTTGACCTAGAACCATTCCCATCTGTTAAAGTTGGGACACTTTTGATGATGAGAGTTGGCTTGTGTTTTTATCTGCCATTGAGACATGGAGGAAGTTCCTTTCAACTAACACTCTTCTGTGCAGAGGTGAGAAGAAAGCAGCCATGGAGGGACACGAGGAGAAAGAGTTGAAAAAGAGAGAAAAGCAACGTCTGGAAAAGGAAAAGAAAGAACTAAAGGAGAGACAAGAAAAAGAAAAGAAAGAACAGAAGGAAAGGGAAAAGAAGGAGATTGAGATGAAGAAGAAATTCAAAGTAAGTGACACGAGTGAGGTATGGGAGAAGGAATGAGCTGTGATGGAGGGTGGGGTGAATCTAGGCTTACAAACCTGTCAGAATTCATTCCTCCCAGTAGAAATGCCAAGGCAGGCTGCAGGTGGAATCTATGTAAACAATTTCTGCACAATCGCAGATATTTGGGCAGATGGTCGAATTGTTTCCTAGACAGTCAACTTTATTCTAAACTCAGTTTGCTGCAGGTTACAAGCAACATGACACATCATTTAAAGCTACATGAAGTCAGGGAAGTTCACGTGATATACTTGTTCTAGCATCCAGCGTAAAACTTAACAGCGACCACCATTGGTACCGATAACTTACAGGGTACCGGTGGAAATTGGGCTACTGTAGGTCAAGGAAGGAGAGAAGGAAGGTGTGTTTGGAAGCAGAGAGAAGAGGAAAAGCAAGAATCTGGGACTAAGAGTAGGGACTTTGAATATTGGGATGATGACAGGAAAACGTAGGGTTGGTTGACATGATGCAGAGAAGAAAGGTGGATATATTGTGTGTCCAGGAGACCAAGTAGAAAGGTAGTAAGGCTAGACTTCAATAGACATGTTGGTGCAGGCAATAGAGGTGATGAAGAAGTGATGGGCAAGTTTGGTATCCAGGGATAGGAACGCAGAGGGACAGATGGTGGAAGACTGTGTAAAAAGAATGGGAATGGCTGTAGTGAATGCTTTTTTTCAGAAAAGACAGGGATATAGTGTAACTTAAAAGAACAGAGGTAAAAGCATGCAGGTAGACTACATCTTGTATAGACGAGGTAATCTGAAAGAGATCAGTGACTGCAAAGTAGTGGTAGATGACAGTATAGCCAGACAGCATAGGATGGTGGTTCGTTGGATTACTCTGGTGTCAAGGAAGATCGAGAGAACAAAGGCTTCCATGTAGTGGAAGCTGAAAAGGGAGGAGTGTTGTATGGTTTTCAGGGAGGAGTTGAGAAAGGCTCTGGTTGGGCAGGGAGGTGGAAAAGATGTACAGCAGGTCCAGGTGATTAAGGATAGAGAGGGAAATGCATTGACAAATACCAGAAGAGTGATGAGATGATGGAAAGAGTACTTTGAGGAGCTGATGAATGAGGAAAATGAAAGACAGGCAAAGGTAGAAGAGGTGACTATTGTAGACCACAAAGACACAGAGATTAGTAAAAATGAAGTGAGGAAGGCATTGAAGAAATGAACGGTGGAAAGGCAGTTGGTCCTGATGATATACCTGTGGAGGTATGGAAGTGTCTCAAAGAGACAGCGGTACAGTTTCTGGCTAGATTAATCAACAGGATCTTAGAGAGTGAGGAGATGCCTGAGGAATTTAGAAGAAGTGTGATGGAGCCCATTTTCAAGAATAAGGGGGATGTGCAGAATTGCGGTAACTTCAGAGGTATAAACTTGATGAGCCATACAATGAAGTTATAGGAAAGAGTAGTGGAAACTAGTCCGAGAACAGAAGTAAGCATTTGTGAGCAGCAGTATGGCTTCATGACTAGAAAGAGTACTACAAATGCAGTATTTGCTTTGAGAATGCTCATAGACATGTACAGAGAGGGTCAGAGGGAGCTGCATTGAGCTTTTGTAGGCCTAGAAAAAACATACAACAGGGTGCTGAGAGAAGAACTCTGATATTGTCTTAGGAAGTCTGGGGTGGCAGAGTAGTATATTAGACTGGTGCAGGACATGTATGCTAATTGTGAGACAGTGGAGAGGTGTACTGTAGTTGTAACAGAAAAGTTCAAAGTGGAGGTGGACTTCATCAGGGATCACCGCCAATAACTGTCCTTTAGAAGGGAAGTCCTCTCTATTAGTTGAGCATGTTGTAGGCAAGTTGTTACTTGTGACTTTTTGCAATTTGAGATGTAACTTGGACTAAGTCAGGTCTTTTGACATCCTCAGTTCATTGCTTTTTTTAGCTTTAACAATGAACATAATCAAATTATTTTATATTTGAACCATAACACCTGTGCATTTTGTCTTGGGTGCTGTGTGAAACTATTGTGCAACTGATGTTTGATGTGTACTGCATTCCTGAATCCTTCGGTTGAAATACATCTTAAAGAATTCAAAAGTTCACTAAGGCTTCAAGGAAATGATGTTGCAAACAGTTTTTTAGCATGTAAAACCAGCTTTTGTCTTCATCCACCATCCATCCATCTTCTTACGCTTATCCGGAGTCATGTCATTGGAGCAGTGAGGCCCAGACCTCCCTCTCCACATGGTCCAGCTCCTCTGGGTGACCCCAAGGCATTCCCAGGCCAGCCTGGAGATATTTTAAATCATAATCAATTATGATTAATCTACACCACTGAATGTAAAAAAGTATATCTATCAGACTCTTCTACGTTCAATAAGTGTCCAATAAATGTAATGATCACACAGATCACAGGACAGGAGGATGCCTTGTACCAGGCCAAAGTCAATGTGACAACGAAGGGACGCAAGAATGATCTGCCTGTCAACAGTGGCGACATTATCAGCATCATCCGAACAGCCAACTGTCCCAAGGGGAAGTGGCTGGCCAGAGACAACAGCAACAACTGTGAGTTCGAACAATGACTGGCAAGTACAAGTTGGACTTGAACAGGTGATGGGGAGAACAACATTACATAGAAGAACACAGGTGCAAAATTTTGATAACTGTGTACTCAAGAGTGGACGCTGAATGACTCTGCAAGTCCTCTCCAGATGGATACGTTGCAGTGGACCATGTGGAAATGGACATCAACGAGATGCTGGAGCTTGGAAAGAAAGCGGCAATCAATCGCAACAACATTAGTAACATTCCTGAGGCAGACACTGCAAATGCAGAGGGCAGGTATGTTCAGAATACACTCTTCACACATACAAAGAGAAGAAAGGAATAATGTTGTCTTGCACTTTTCTTAGGGCTTCAAACCACCACCCTGTATCAAATGAGAGCTGTGAGTACTTACTCGTCTATTGACATTGTTGACATAACAGACTTGTTGGACTGCACTTAACTGATGATGTTCATGTCTTCAGTCACAGATGATAGCGAGGAATGGACCGGTGATGATGATGAAGCTCTTTCTTCTCTTACACAGAGAAATGCGCTGATACCAATGTAAGTTGAGCCTGTGAATTGTCGACATGCTTTGTTTATTTGTTTTTTCAACCACATGTAGGTTAAAAAATATAGATCAGCGGTCTTTTCCTTGTTTGTTTCTGTCAATTACTGAGTTGTATTTTACAATAAATATTGCAATTTTTTTATCTACAGAGGTCACAACAGGACCTTCTCCATGCCAGACATGGGTAAGATCACGTTTGTCATGTCATCTATGTCAGTCAGAACAAACTGTTCCTGTAGGGCTTTTACAGATTGATTTTTGAAAACTTACAAAAATATAGTTTTCTTCATTCCATTAATTTCCGAATACCTCAAATATGTCGGTTCAAGACAAGCATAGTTTTCACACACCTAGGCAGTTTATTCACAGGCACATACAGTATATTGTAAAACCTTTAGGGGTGCAAAAAAAGATTATTTTCATAATAGAAAAATCTGAGTGATTAGTTGATTGATCAGTGTCATAGTCTTTGATAATACCCTTGCATTTAAAACAAATAATTGATGAATAATAATTAAATGAATAATTGATGCACCTGGGCAGCACAGCTGCTCATGCAAGGTGGTGTGGTTCAATTTCGACAGGGTTGGCTTTCTGTGTGGCATTTGGATGCTCTCCCCTTGGCTGTGGAGGTTTCCTTCTGGGTGTTCCAGTTTCTTCCCACAATCTAAAAACATGCAGTCGATAAATTGGAAGCCCTGAATTTCCTGGATGTTCAAATGACAGAGGGAATGGTTGTTTGTCTCTAAACGCGTCCCTGTGGTCGACTGCTGACCGTTCCAGGATGATCCCAGTCCAATGATAGCAGGGATAAGCTCCAGCACCGCCGCAACCCTAAATGCAATTTACTGGGATCTGATGAGCACTTTGTATTTTCACCACAACCAGTCATTTATGCATTTTTAAGCTGAAACCATCTAATATCGGTCTATTTGATTTACAATACTGACGACAGCCAAAGTCATAAATTCATTTTAATTTGACTGTGCATGAACGCATGTTAGCTTGCTATTTCAATGCAGAGAAAACATCAATCGATCACTACTTGATATCAAAGGATCTGTTTTGGTGTCAGCTTGAAATTCGGTTAATCAGTCACTGGTTAAGTGTAATAAAACAAACATAATTTTACTATTTGTGTTTAGCCGGGAGTCATTCAATTGTTATTGCTTGTCCAGCCAAGTTTTTCTAAAGCAAACCACTGCCTTGCCAAAATGTATCACATTTGGTGTTTTTATGGGGGTCTGCAGATACCTGTAACATGTTGACATGTTGTGTAAACACTCTACAAGTAGTAGTTCTCTTGTTACATGAGAGAGCATGAGGGCGGATGGCATCGTCTTTGGAACCAAACAATCCTGGTTCGATTCCCGGCTCCTCCTGGTCAGTTTAAGTGTTGTTGAGCAAAACAGTGAATCCCTAAGTGCTCCCCTGGCGATGTTAGATGGCTTCCAACTGCTCATGGTTTGTCCATGATGGGTTAATGCAGAGAGGAATTTCTCGCAAGGGATTAATAAAGTATAATGAAAAAAATTATTAATGTCCATGTACCCACTCTGGTTGGATTTTGGTGATTTATTGGTTAATAGCTGAGAGCTCTCCCAAAGCCTTGATTAAAAAAACTCAACCGTAAGTAATGCCCAAGGATTTGTTTTACAGATAGCATTTAGGTCATTATAGAATCAATTGATGATATAGAATACTTTAATGTATGTAAAGTAAAGTCTGCAAACTCTGCACACAACAATAGACAAATGTCTTCACGATGCTTGATCACACTTTGAAAAGACAGTCAAATGTCTCAAAGATGCATTTTGCATCAACACAATGAAAAGAAACACATTGCTATAGACTTTCAGTTCAACACATTTTGTGATGAATAAGGTAAGTGACAAACATTTTTCCATTTCAAAAGGAAGATGCAACTCACATGACAAAATGTAACAACAGCTGAATTCATTTCAGCCTGGACATGACAGCCCATTATCTGTGATATTTCTTATCAGAATATTTTTTTCCTCCTTCCTATTTCAAGGAAACAAACTGCCCAGCGTAATCCATCAGCACAGTAACAGCGATCTTGGCACTGATGGCCCCCACAGCCAGTGAGTTTTACTGCTTCATTATACAGTAATTTACACTGCTATAACATATTGAGGTTTAATAATGCATCTGTATTTGCAATTTTATCAGGACAAAACATGAAGCTCTTCAGAAGCTGGCCACATTTTTCCATCAGCCCAAAGTTATAGAGACGACTGCAAGGTAGGACCTCATCTGTCCACCCTCTGAAAAACATTAAGATACATAATTTTTTTAATCCTTTTTTTCTTTTTACAGCAGCACAGAACCAGAGTCATGTAAGTATATCCTGACTACAGGAGGCTTCTCTTTAGATATTCTTTTTTGCCAAAAAAGGAGCATTCAAGTCAAATTCATGGCCAAAAAATTACATTTTTATTTCTATACAGTTTCCTAAATAAGGTTTCCGATGTTTTTTGTTTTGTTTTATCTTGAATATAACTAATGACACAATAATGATGGCAATCATTATCCTAATTCTGGATCATTCTCAGGTCTTGGGGTTCAGGGGGAAGAAGTGGTGCATGCGTAAGTAAACGAAATGCACAGTCTCACAATAATGTTGTTGTGCAACCTGTAGACAGAGTAGTCTTCAACTCTGAGTGAAAGGGTTTGCTGAGCGTGATAGAAATCAGTGTTGATTGAAAGAGGACGCTTTTTCTGGCACATCAGGTATGTATTGTGTCTCCACAGTCCCCAGGCCGAGTCAGTGCAGGAAATGGATTTTGATCTACCGGAGATGCTCATTTTACCTCCCCCTGACCTGTATGCTGATTCCACTATGTAGCAATTAAACCCCAGTATGTATCTATCTCCTGCATTCTATCCTCGCTGTGGATCAATTTATGTTTTGGCTTGTAAACACCTTTGTTTCTGTTTCCAACAGACTGACAAAAAGCAGCTGGGCAGAAGGAAGGGGATTTGTCAACAGAGTTCTCTGTGATGTGATCACTTCATCCTATGGATTATGACCTTATTTACTTGGTGGCCGCGTTCGTGGAGGAGCTTTGTGATTCACATTAGTGCAAGACGTGGATTTATGAACACACTGTATACCATCTCAGCAAATGGAATTCTATATGTGCTCTTCTTTGAAGTGTGAGACTGGAAGGGGGCTTTGTGACTGCTGCCTTCCATGGCATTCAACACGGAGACACCTGCTGGTTTCTCAAAGGAGCCACAAAGTGTTGTAGCTTCCTTGGGATCAACATTGCAAGTTACAAATAAATTATTTTAACAGAGGTCTAAATTTAGTCTTTGGCAGTAACTTGTAACTCATGTGCGATACAATCTGTATGCATCAATGTCCTGTACCAGCATTTTTCTTTTCAATCCATCGATCCATCTTCTGCCGCTTATCCTGCACTCGGGGTCACGGGGGATGCTAGATAGGTTCTAGCATTCCAGCTGTCATCAGGCGAGAGGCAGGGTACACCCTGGACAGGTCGCCAGTCAATCGCGGGACCATATCTATATGTTCCTCATGTCAACTTTTTCACACATTCCCATTTTTGTTTCATATCTAAACATCACAATACATCTTTTTTTTACTCAGTTACAAAAATATTAACTGACTGTTTTTCTTCAGACTTCTATTTCAATGTGGGTCCTCAAACTGCATTCGGAAGCTGACTTTCAAAGTTGTATTGTTAATATTATAGTGGAGATTTTCTTGCTTAATTTTTTCTATTCAATTTTTTGCCTTCAAGGTCATGTCTCATTGATTCTTATGGAAATTATTATCAATATATCTGAGTTATTTCCCTATGACTGTGAGTATTTTTAAATGAAAAATAGATTACCTTGACTATTAACATCTTGAATCCTTTCAATAGGATTTTGACAAACAAGACATTAAAAGGAAAAATATTTATCAGTTTGTTGTAAAAAAAAATGTTGTGTATTGACGCTTTATAATTACTCCCTTCGAGTAAGCGTATTTAAATACTAAGCTTTTATATTGCTCCAGCAGTTATCATAGAAAAGATTGTAGTAAACTGCAGCAGAGTACTTTATTGGTCATGGCTTCACCTTCTGGGCAGCAATGTGATTCACAAATATTCTGTATTGCTTTCTGAACTGATGGATAGCAGGTGTCATTTTAATTTGCATTGTAATGTGATGAATTTAAGTATTATAGAACCAGGCAGTAATGTTTTGATGGTCCCATGTAAACACATTGTAAAATAACTTGGTCCTACTTTATGTGAAAGAAAGCACAACAAATCTTTTGTATATCTGTTTATTGTTTTTCAATAAATACTCATTAAAGTGCAAATCATAACAGCAACATCATGCAGTGCATAATGAGATCAATTCAAACCCCAATCAGAGAGAAGCAGAAAGACAGAAATGTCACAATCCAGCAGTTTCATATATACTCTGGCAATGACAAGTGCCCAGACAGACAGACAAACACACAAATGGGCGCACACACACATAAACACACACACACACACACACACACACACACACACACTGGGCATTAAGGTAACGGTATTCAGAAATATCCCAACACAGATCAGCAGAAAGGTGCTTTTTTGTATATGTGTGAAATCAGTCATTTTGGTACAACACGTAAAAGTAATGTCTTTAATGAGCCCCTCTGGCATGTGTGTCCCAGCTCTAAACACAGAATAGAGTTAACATGACTAACATGCCACTGGTATTTGCATACAGCTGTGTTGTACAGTACTGTGCCTGACATTGAATGATATTTTATATATAATGTATATATCTATTATTTGCTTCAATTTTAATGTGACATTTTCAGGACAGGACATACTCTGCATTAATTCTTTTGCTGTCAGATATTAAACAGTCAAGATGTGATTCTGGGGTCAACAAAAAGCTTAAAATACAGAAAATAACCGTTTTAAGACACACAGCAGAGTGAAATACATAGGATTGGGTGAGAAACATGGGCAGGTGCTTTCAAGGACATGTGTTGGCAGTTTACTGAGCCTTGCAGCAGGGGGCAGAGTTTCTTCAGGAAATCACACCATGTCTAATCTGGACTGTCTGTACCACAACATGGTGATAAGAACCAAATCCACTGCAGGAAAAAAACGGCTCAAACAAGAAGCTTAGTTCACAAATGCTTACATCAGGTCCAGCAGATATAAAGTTAGGATTAGGTTTTTGGCGAAATATTTTCATAATATACAACCCCCAATCTTGTGCTATAAATTGTCCTCATATTAATTTTCATGACCAGGAATCCTATCTGTTACATAAAAATAGCGACAAGTAAAGCCTTATTAGACTACACTGACTCTTAATGGGCTACAGAAAATGTACTTCTTAAGAAATTGTTGGCGATTTTTGAGTTTATTCTAAATTATAGAAATTTGAAAAGAGTAGAAAGGCAACAGTCCACTCACCTGGACAGAAAGAGAGTAAGGAAGATTTGTTTGAGTAGCACCAATGTTTCCGAAATATTCAATCTTGTAACAACAACTGTGACACACAACCTTACTATGGTGTGATCGAGAAACACAACACACAGCACTAATGAACTAAGCAATAGTGATGTTCACCAAAATGAAAGACCCCAAACAAAGAGTACAGTAAGGGATGAGTGATTTGGTAACAGCACCTGCATCCGTTCGCCGCAGCAAACTAAAGGTCAAGCTTAGATTCAGGAGACATCAGCAGCAAAACTGAACAATTTCACACAAACACACACACACGCACCTATACACACACAAGCACATAAGCAGCTACTACGGTAGACATTTTGACCTCATAGCACACATCTTCTACCAGTCATTCAAACAACTACAAACATTCTCCTTATAAACCAGTGTCAAGTCATTAATAAACTGAGACATACTTCCTATCTGCATCACACACACACCGGCTCATTCAGTCATACCAAATGTTTATATTATGCACAGTTAATGTGTTGCATTTTTAAGGCAACTGGGGAAATGTTTTTGTTCCTTATTCCATCCTACAACAGACAGACATCATCTCACATGGATCTGATCTCCCTCATCTGCTCATTATATTGTTATCTACACAGTGGAGTAATAGGATAGATTTATCATTCTGGAACAGATGGACTTAACTCACTGAGCTAGTAAATTATTTTTGAAAGTCTGCATTACTATTTTATTTAATTTAGAATATAAATATCATACCAGTACCATTCCTTTTGATGTATTTGTTCATTCCACTGGCAGTCGCACAGAAAAAATGTTAAAACCAAACTATAACTTGCAAGACAGGACTCTCATTTTGATTAAATTTGTGTTTTACAGGTTTTGCGACTGAAACTTATTGACACAACATGATTAAGATTTGTGACACAGATATCTCTTTATCAACTTTCAGGCTGCCATGTCTGTCCTTGATGTCACAGGGCTTTTAAGTCTTATTACTCATATTGTGGATACGCATGGCTTAGCAGCATATTAATAATTGCTCAACTTGCCAGTTGCTCAGACAGATGTGGTGTAAAAGAGGTTGTGTGAACATCTGATTCACATCCTTGTGATGATTACTGGAAAATGCTGCAGTGATGTGCAGTGTGCGGGATGCATAGTATCAATATAGACATCAGGATCCCCTGTGTGATGGCAATGAAATTCTAATAATGGCAGCAAAATTACTGTAAGATGGTATTTATCTGTGCCAATATTTCTAATGTGGCAGAGTCAGTACAATGCAGCAAATCATTCTACTAGCCTGGTATCTCTAAAAGTTAATTTATCACTAATAAACTATTCAAAATTAGAAAACAAACTAGAATGCAGTCTTTAAATACCATACAATGCCTAAAAAAGGAAAGGCTTAAAAAATAAATATGATCTGACATCTAAATCATAGTCATCTTCATATAGTGTATAAAGTTTTGTTTGGTATGCCTTTGTCAAAATGTTCTGCTATGCAATATGAGTGTAATAGAAATATAATATTCACTGATAACAAAAGCTATCTCTTCACAAGTCATATAAAACCTGAAATGAAATTATACAATTATACCACCTTCTCTGATAACAATTTAAAGTCAAGTTTAACAATGTGTGCCCCTATCACACAACCATACAAACTGCACAATTGACTTCAGATCAGTGCCAAACCCAGCAGGGTGTTGAGCCATTTGGTGTTATGGTGGTTGAGGACATTTCGGTCGACTGAAAGTATTTGTTGAAGAAGTAACAGTGAATTTGCTTGCTATGATACCACTAGGAACTCAATCACCCAACTGGCCAGGACTAGATTCCCATCCAACAATAAGGTTTAAAATTGTGGCCCAATGACTGGGTTATCATTGAAAAAAAGATGTAACTTACTGTAATGTTCTTCCTGTTTCTCTCTCCTTAAACAGAGGTAAACATCTGACAGGCATCCATTTGCAAAATTGTGTTCACCGTGCCCATCTAACACAACTCAAACAGAGAGCAGACAGAAAGAGAAAATGTCTTTCAACATTTACAGTCCCGATATCCCACATCTGCTAATGGCTTCAAAACCTCGCTGATTTTCAGCTGACAGCGAGTTTGAGGTTAAACAGGTCTCAGCGCGCCAGTGTGGTGATCAAACTAGCACACATTTCAAAGAAGTCCATTGTGTGTGATCCCTGGCGTGGGGTTAGCAGGGGGGAGCTTCCCGACAGGGAACCTGGCAGAGAGGAACTGAGCTGTGGCAGATCCATCGCCGGGGTAACAGAGTCGATGCTCAGCCTCGGTCTGAGTAGACCAGCTGCTGAGCCTGACCTCTGAGGAGTGGACGAACCAGATTTCAAGCCCACTGCCTCCATGATGTCATCTACAAGCAAAGGACAGTATTGCAATTGATTTTATTTTGGCTTTTGAACTAATTCATCATTTCTTATTTTAGGTTGATCTGAGTCACTATGATTACAGATATAAAATTAATTGCTACAGCAAAATGTGTTAAAAATCTGTTTATACTGTTTTTCTGAGCCAGAATGGCCAAAAGATCTCAAGTGACCTGTGCCAAAAATCTCCAGACTCCTAAAAATCCATTTCTCAATTCATCTCAATTACTTTACATCTACCTTTAAAATTTACATGAAAAGTACCTTTACCACATTCCAATCTGGTAAGAAGTAACCAATCTTTACATCATCAGCTGTTTGTGTGAACTAAGCTATGTTGTTTATCTGGACAGCTTAATGCTTGGTCATTTTGACACCCAGGATCTTCTTCTGAGAACTGGTAAGCCTTTTTGATACACTGATAGAAAACCTGACCAGTGTGTGTTTTGCAGGAAACGTAGAGCGAGATTTCTTCAGGAGAAGTAAAAATATCTACAAATGTCAATAAGTTACCTAATTTTTTGACAAGGACAATATTAATGTGTTTTATCTATTCCTAACTCAATGTTCTACTGCAGTGACGTGCAGTCAGTGGAGGCAGGGGAGGCCGGGCCTCACCTGTCATCATGGAAAGAAAAAAATGCAAAATGAAAAAAACAAATTGAATGGTTATGTATATTCAGTGATTTGTACTATAAATTATTTTCCACGCTGCTTCACCATTTTTAGTTTTTTTTTTTTTTTTTTTTTTAAATTGCTAAAAAAAAAAATCACATTTACCATGGAACTATATTGAAAGGACATAAAATGCCCTAGAAATGTGAAGATGTAGTTATAGTTAAATGGTAAAACTTATAAAAAGTCTTTAGAAAGACTTATTATGCATACAGGATGTTTCGAAGTAGAAAAAATGTTTGTGAAAAGCGCTTGTGATAAGGTCGGCCTATTACAAAATAAATGCAAAAATACACATTTTTTTGCTTTGCACTCAAATTTAGACTACATTGAGGGGGACTATTAAGCAACTTATAAAAAAGTTTTCAATATATCCATCGTTTCCAAGGTTGCAGGACTTTTGTTGTCAATTGCGCCAAATACTTATCAGAATGCATTAATTTGTATAAACAGTCATTCATGTTAAGGTCATTAAACATTAATATAAAAATAGACAATCTGCCTCCATATATCTTAATCTAATATTCTGTCATCAGATTTATGTTTCACCAACCATCGATGCTCTTGAAGTCAAGAAGGTAGGATCTGTTGTCCACCTGGTAGAGCTGCAAGCTCATTTTCACCAAGTTCCCTGTCACTGGATTCTTCCTTCGCACTCGCAGGTGATAGGGGTTAACCACCTGCAATGCAAACACAGAAATACAAGAAAGACTTTATTTCAAAACTGAGCTTTATGACATAATCAGCTAATCAAATAGAAAAGATACTTTCGAAACCTATGGGGGAAAAATATGCATATCCCATTGTTTAATGAGCCTGTGTCTTTGTGATGAGTGTGCTGTGGGTACAATTACATTTTGAATACACAACACAGATAAATTGTAATGAGTGCACCCATGGAATGAAGTTGAATGGTTGAAGACCAATTTCAATAAACTGGCTGTTGCACGTTTCTGATGGGAACTTGAGCTGGAAAGCCAAAAGAATGAATTGAAAATCTAGCACATCACTAATTTGACATTTGAATATATACACATCACTTCTTGTACGTTCTCCTGCACATTGTATGCACGTTTGAAAGGTATATTGGTATCTTTTAAGTCGTTTCCTTTTTAGTTTTCTTTTTTCTAAACACCATTGAGTCAATTGTGAAAGTCAAAGACGTATGAAAACAATTAGAGAACCATGTTACTGGAATAACCAAGACAATTCAGAATTGTGAAGCAAAAACAGACAGTTCATCGGACAGTAATCAAAGTCTGGATCTGCATGTCAATATTATGAGTGACATTATTTTGATGTTGAAAATAAAAAAAGCACAATATACAGCATTACAGTTGAGGAGTTTATAATTAGTATCCATACAATGTTACGTCCTCTTACCTTCCAATCAAAACCGAGTTGCTTCATTGCCCTGTAAACTTCAGCCATTATATCGTAAGGTCTGCTCTGGCTTCTGATTCCTAAATGCCACTTTGCTTTCTTCACTGCGAGGGGTTTAGGTCGGGTGGTATTGAGAGCATCCAGGGGACAACGAGCCTTAGGACTATCAGCTAAGAGTGGAGGCATCCTCTCTGGGTGGGGTTTGACCCCTGGGGGAAGGGGCATGCCTTCCTCAATAAAGGAGCCTTGGGGAGGGCTGGAGGCTAAGTAGAACTCGCTTGCCTGCGTCATGATGCGTCGGTTATCGATGATGAGGTGATACGCTACAGCCAGCTGGTCCTGGATGGAAAGAGGGGAGATGAGAAAATTCTTGAGATAAGAGGTCTGGCCAACACAGAAAAAAAAACAATAGTCAAAACCTTATGTTAAGAAAAATGAAAAAAGCTAAATCAAAAAAAGCCCACACACTTAACTTTACTTTAATATAAGCTCAACATAGACTGCTTAATTCCTTCCTCCAATTTCCTTACACAGCCAAAGCAAATTGATTGGCCGATGGCTAAGCTGTTTACTTCCTCTTTCTATATTTAGGTGCTACATAGATAGAAAAATAACAACAGAAAAAAGTTCTAGCTTCTAAATCTCATTCAGACCAAAGGTATTTCACTGGATTTCATGTATCTGTTAATATGACATATAGCTGAAGTTGATAAATGTGTCAGTCAAAGAGGTTAAGCCTGATTAAAACATAACAAACACAATAGTAGTGTTTCCAAACACTTTAAATACATACATTTGGCTAAAATAAATAGCTAGTAAGCACTACTTTAATGTGTAAAAAGAATCAAGGCCTAGCATATCTCCCTCGGAGTATTTATTGCAACAATCAGGCGGATTACAATGTTGGGAAAACACTTGTCTTGTTTTGAAAAGATTTTGACTACCTGAGGATCCCCGCTGTAGAGACTGGAAACAACCTCAGACTCTGTGCACTCGAACTTCTCACATACTTCTCTCACAGCTTCCTCATCCAGGACTGTGGCATCGTAAGACGGGTCCTCAGGAAACAAGTAGCCTGGCAGATCCTGCTTAAACCATTCATGCTCCCTAATGTAGGACACGATAGTCAGTCAAACACTGATGTTAGCTTTACTCCTAGTTATTTGACGACTTAACGTTGACCTTATTCATAAAAAATCCTACAAGACATTGATTCTTGAATAAAGTCAGACACAGAGAGTCCCTTTTATAAACCCTGCTTTTTAGAAAGTGTTTCATGTTCCAACACGGAAAACATTCTAACGGCACATAACACAGAACCCTACTGTTTCATTTATCTAACAAGGCACAGACACTGGATGTTTAATCTCTCAACCAGCAGCGACCAAGCACCAAAGCAGTGTTTGTGGAAAAGGGATAACTGGACAATACTGCAGCAAAAACTTGAGTGGACACAATGTGACTGATTTTTAGGAAACCAGAACACAAGGAAACACATTGCTGTAAAATTACACAAGTTTGTTTTGTGTAAATAAAAAAGTGTAGTAAAATAAAATTATTTTTATGGAATTATTACTGACTCAGCAGAAAAAATGTCCCCTTGTGAAATGGCCCATTAGATGAGACAGCTTTATTCAGAGTAAAAAAATGATCATGACTTTCAAAAGCTCCCTTTTGACAAGATTAGTTTGGTAACCTGCCTATGTAATACTTAGACACATCATTTAGAGTGGAGTTACTACCTTATATCTTTTATCGTGGCTCTCTTCAAAGGATCAACTTGCAGCATGAGCATCAGTAGTGAGGCTACTGAGCGAGTCAAGTACTCTGGTATATAAAAGACTCCGCCTCTGATCTTCTTAAACAGCGTGGGGACATGTTCATCATCAAAAGGAAGGGTGCCACACAGCAGGGCGTACAGGATCACCCCACAGCTCCAGATGTCCACCTCTGGGCCTGCATACAGCCTAACAGAGTAAAGAGAGCATGAGACAGCAATTGACTCACCGTTGCTGCTGCAGGGCAACAAAAAAAACAGGTTTTTACTGAACCTTTCATTATCTCTAAAGCATTGCTTATGAAGTACATTCTTAAATAACAATACATGCTATGTACACAAGGTAATGACAAACCGTCTGTTCATGTCCTTAAGGATATGGTTCCTCCACTTGAAATATTGTCACATTTTAAAGATAGGATTTTTGTTCTTATCGTTTAAACGTGTGAATTTGCAAAATTCAACTGAGTAGGAGATGTAAACCACCAGGTTGGTTGAACAGGGTGACCCCTGATATAAATTTCAAGTTAAGGTTATTGAAAATCATCTCATTTTACTTTTTCCAAGGTGAAATTGTCATGTTCCCATATCTGAAAACCAATAAACCATAAGTGATAGGAGCAATTACTTGGTTCCCTTTAAGGTAACAAGTGCTCAGATCCTTGGAAGGACTGTAACTTAAAACCGTAAGCAAATAAGTTTTACGGCCCTATCATGATTGCACGTGCGCGCGCACACACACACACACACACACACACACACACCTTCCTGAGATAACCTCTGGAGCAGCATAGTTGGGTGAACCACAGCTTGTCCTCAGGAACTCCCCATCTGACATCATGTTTGACAGTCCTGTTGGTTAATACCAAAGCAAACGTTCACACTTGAGCCTTTACCTTGATGGTGAATAACAATCAATGTTTTGGTGCAAAAAGGTTAAAGATGTCCCTAGGCAGAGTGAGTGATTCACCCTGGCCTGCTGATATCTTTATCTTCCTCTATCCACCAAGATTCAAAGCTCCAAGCACAAAGCTCATCTAATTGGATCTAATTGGATGATCTTCACTCTGCCAAATGCTTAGACACCGGACGCTCTTCAATGTGCAGACCTTGCCTTTATCTTTAATCCCTATGCCTTTAACACCTCCTCCAAATCCTCACCAGTGTCTGTTACTCTCAGCCAAAACACTTGAGCAGTACAGCCCTTGAGTACCACGCCCGAATGATTCTTTCCCTATCAGATGACAGTGAGCCTCAAGGCCCCCTGCCAGACTTGATATGAGAACTGCCTGTTGCTGGGGGATGAGTCTCCACCCCCACACAATCCTCTGCGTGCGTTTTTAAATGACCTCTTTCTTCACGTACCTTCTGCATGAAATATTGTTTCAACAACCATCACCTTGTATAATCATTCTCGGAAAGGGTGAAAATCTATTTTTTTTTCATTCCACAGTCGCCCTTTGTTTAACTGTAATTTTTACAAAAATCCTAGCAAAGTCTGCAATTTTGGCTTTTTGCTTGCATCCAACAGAAAGGGTGTGAAAATCTATGTTTTTCATTCCACAGTTGCTCCTTGTCTCATTGCAATTTTGACAAAAATCCTACCAAAGTCTGCAATTTTGGCATTTTTGCTGGCATCCAACAGAACATTCTCTGGTTTGAGATCTCTGTGAACCACCATATGTCGATGGCAGTAATCAACTGCAGAAATTATTTGCTGGAACAATCGGCGAGCCTCTGTGTCCTCCACCTGTAAGACACAAGGAGAGACAACGTGCTTGTACTGTCACCACAGTGCTCTGATCCTAATATGTTTAGCTGCATGAGTATATATAGCAATACAGCAGCTGAAGTAGGAGGGTGCATTTTTGCGTTATAGTCATCATCTACGATTGTGTCTGTGTGAGTGTTTGTTTGCATACATGCGTTCTTGGGAGAGTACTCATTGTAACAATGATATGGTGGAGTAGAGATGATGTGTGGGAAGTGATCACTTTATTCAAGTGTTCACTTGAAGGTAGGTATAAGGTATAGGGTTTATAGAACTACAGATGCATGTTTTTATTTATTTTTTTTAATTACCTATTTAAATCCTTCAGTAGTATTCATTGTTATGTGGGGTTGCATCTTTTATCTATACGTTCATTGTAATTGGTTAATTTTTCTGTATCCAGTCATTATAATCTGGTTTTCAGTCTTATATCACAATTTTAACTAACAAAATACATTTTTCAAAGGGGCCATTACTACCTAATGCCATGACTAACTTTCAAACAGGTGTCTGTGGAATTAACCTGATCAGCACGACCATATTTCTTACCCGTCCATGCCTGCAGATGTAGTCAAACAGCTCACCTCCAGACACATACTCCATAACCATGAAAAAATCTGTTGGTGTGCTTATCACCTGGTATCTGAAACATACAAACAAATATGTCATGATATGACAAAGAGCGGGACTAAGTCTTGCGCCCATTCATCTTGTCAAATAATCAATCCTAAAAAAATATGAATACTAGTTTTTTTCTGATATGAAAAATCTAGATTTTAATTCATTATGTCAGACACAAAAACACAGAAGCAGATGCAGAGAAAGGTGACATTTGGGTATGATATATGGCAGCTGAGTATGTATATTATTTTCATAAAGGTCAAGTAGATTTAAATGTAATCCCAATCTCAAGAATGGTTGCTCTAAGGAGATTCTGCATTATCAAGATCTACTTCATTCCTGTCAAGATTTTGGAGCCCCACACATGAGAAATGAATTGTGAGAAATGAACACAGGTTGCTCGAACGATCCTTTCTTCTATTTACATACAGTTTCTGGGATGCAATAACAATTTGATTAAATTCTAATATATTCATTTTATCCTGTGATAATCCTTCTCAAATTCCACAGTGTCTGCTCTGCTTGGTCCTTCCTCAGTGCCTGAAGCTGTCTATAAAAGTCTGAGCAACATAATATGTAAGGGTAAAAACACTACTTAAGACTAATTATACTTAAGTGTTTAAATGTATGTAAAACTTTTCACAAGTCTGAGAGCTCACATATCTGCCATAGCTCAGCGAGTAACAGTGGACTAACCCTAACCCGAGGCTAAAAATAACTCAGACATTGTTCAGAAAGACTGTCGACAAAAGGAAAAAGGGCATGATGAGCTAACACACCTTGATGCCAAGATACCTTTGCAACAATTGAAATGTTCAGGAACTTTATCTTAAATGGAGATTTGTACTTTTACTCTAAAGTCTGTCAGTGTGTGTGTGTGTGTGTGTGTGTGTGTGTGTGTGTGTGTGTGTCTGTGTGTGTGTGTGTGTGCGTGTGTGCACATGTGTGTGTACATGTGCGTTTGTGTATACACTAGTACCTCTATGTGTTTTAGGTCCTGGAGGCATTGTGAGCATGCTCAATATGGAGCAGCTATTGTAAACAAAAAGGAACAAGCACAGCATGCTCCATCGCGCGTCCCCTGATTTAACGGATCTGAGATGTCTCTTCACAAAGACTGTCAGCAGTGAGTCTACAAAACTAAAGGAAGGATGTGTCATCTCTCTTCACTTACAGCTTGATGATGTGTGGGTGTCTGAACAGTTTGAGATTCTGGATTTCCCTTTTGATTTTCCCCACGACATCAAGGCTGCGAATCTTCTGTCTGTTTAGGATCTTTACAGCCACTTTATGACCTGTCAACTGATGTTCACCGACTGATAACAAAAGAAGCACATATGAAGCAAACGCAGTCACCGATGACGCTTGAAAAACACATTATGAAGGATACATAAACTGTGAGGAACATGTAAAGATGCATGTATAGATGCACAAGGGAGGCACAGATGGCAGACGATGGATTCTGTTTTACCATTTGGTAACCTGTTGCACAACGTGTTCAATATAACTATGACTGAAACGTAATTCAAAGTGCCATTTGGGCTTTGGTTTCACTTTTAGTGGCATGACACCACACTGCATTGTACACCGCTATTGTATCAAACATTTATGCATTAATTAAATAGGCGCAGTAAAGGCTATCAGTTGCACAGGACAATATGTCTATCTGTTCGAATACACAATCTTTACAACATGTGACTTAGTTTGGAATCGGGACAAATTTCATAGTTTCTACTAGTATGAGCGTCACAACAAAATCTTTTATTATCGCTTATCGCAAGTCAAGCGGCAGATTGAGGCGGGTTTATCCTTTTTAAGTTGGCTCCTATCCCTTTCACAGGAAACAGCCGAGGTTATAATGGAGTTTGACGCTAAAGCACACAAGGTCACGCAAAAAAACTATGGCTGGAATAAAACAAAATATTTACGTCTCTGGATAAGCTTAAGAACTCATCCGTTTGGTCTATTTACGTAACTTTGTCAGTATTTACCGATTACTTCTTGCTAGCAACTGAAAGATATGTCGGATAATAACCGCTTTGATTAAAACAAGCGTTATTAAGCTCACACGGTGGGTTTCTGGTGAGCTTCGAGCGCCAGTAAAAATAAAATAGATACAATTCACAACTAAAATGAAGATATAATACAGGGCAAGGTGTGACAATGCGTGACAATGCGTCCCAGCGCCGGGTCCGTCGCCCAGGTAATGACACCTGCGATGGCTGATAACAGTAGCTGCAGAAACGGGTCTCGGTGGAAGAATTTGACTTTCAAACGGCCGGATTCGCAGAACTCCCTTACGCTAAAAACGTCTCCGGCGACAACGTTACACAACACAGCTACGCAGACTGCTCACTGACCACCGGTAAGTTATATCCTGTCCGTTGAAGGGGGAGGCTCAGCAACTACTTCATATTACTCCAAGTGGAACACACACGTAAACATTTATTCTCGGCGTGACATAAAACACGACTTAACTCTTTACTTTGCCGAACGTTCCCACTCCGAGGGTGTCGCCGAGGATGTAATGTCCGATCTTTACCCTGCCTTCATGTTTCTGTTGTTGCCGCTCTGCCATCTTCTCCGTTACCGACGGCTAGGTTCGCTCGGGTGGGTGTGCTGGCTGCCTGTCCGTGGGGCGCACGGAGGGGCGGGGAGCTTCCCGCTGGAGAGGGAGGACGGAGCACGCCGGAGCTCGGAAAAGCTCCGTCTAATAGTGGCGTCTGCCGGCGGTGGTTTGCACTAAACTCGAATACTCCCATCTGTTCAGTCTGGACCGGTGCACGTCAAGAGAAATCGCTGCTGTTTTGCACGTTTTGCACGTGTAACCACTAAATAACTCCCTCATTGCTCTTCTACTGCACCTTCCTCTGTGATGTTGATATTCATCCCATAATCGAGCAGCATTTCAACTCAGTGTGGTGGGAGATGGGATGTTATTTATTATTACCTACTGCAAGGGTGGGCAAACTTTTTGGGTCAGGGACCGCAATGACTTTTAAAATTTGACAGACGGGCCGAGTCACCACAAGATACGATACATATTAAACAAAAACGCATTCGTTACAGCACATATCGGACTCGTCTGACATTTGCTTTGATAAATAAATCCAGCTTGGTTTTGAACGCTTCATGCAAAAAACGTTTTTTCCCTTGTAGCTTCAAGTCCAGCTCGTTCATGTGTGTCAGTATGTCCACAGTAAAGGCTAAATCACATGGCCGTTCTGTGTCATTCAGCTCAGGAAAATTCTCAAGTGCTCACCAGAAGCTCCAAAAATGAAATAATCTCCTGTTTGAGCTCCCACAATCATTGATCCAATCATTCGATCATCCAAGTCAAGTGTGAACTCTGTAACGATCTTTGGTGGGCCGTATTTAAGGGACCAACGGGTTGGATGTGGCCCGCGGGCCGTAGTTTGCCCACCCCTGACCTACTCCATGAATGTTCAGATGCACTCAATGAATAATTTAAATAGAAATCATCCAGCTGCTGGAGAATAGGGGGGGGGAGGCCGTACGTCAACCTCTGACGCGTGTGAGTTCACATGAGTTCATTTGCACATTTGTTAAATAACTCAGCATTATCTAATATCCAAAGCAGATAAGCTCCAAAGCAGCGTGTCTCATCAATAAGGCCGCGGTCCCTTATTGACGCTGTCCCAACCTCTCTATTGCACTACTTTGAATAACTTCACCCCAATGTCACTCTTAATTTATTTAATGCCTGTTACATGTTGTCTATCTAGTATCATTAACTACTGCAAATTCCTTATAGTTGTAACATCACTTGGCAATCACAGGAATCCCGATTCTGATTCAGACCCAAAATTGCAAATGGATGTATAATTTATATTGCTGATTTATGCTGCAATTCGTATATTTGAACACAATTTGAGATTGTAAGTTGGTTACCAAAGAGAAGTGGATGGATCAAGATGTCAAAATCCAAATTCACATCCAAAAAGTCATGTAGGTCTCTTGACCAGAGCAATGAATCGTGACGCAAGAACCGGTTTCAGGTCAGATGATCTACACACATTTAGCCACTAGATGGCAGAAGAGGTTTGTGGTCCTAAATTCAGGCACTTCGATCCCTGTCACTTCTTGAACTCGCGAAGGCACATTCAAAGTGAACTGCATCTTTGCAATAACTTTGTTTTTACAGCAAAGAAAAATCACAATCTTTCAGTGATTTCATAACAATACATGCCTTTACTTTATTTAATGCACCAATTCTACATTACTCAAATCATGATGATTATTATAATAATAGACGCAGTGATACTGAATTCACCCCACAGAAAAGCAGAAATATGTAAATATGATCAAAAGATGTGCTTAAAAGTAGATTAAATCCCTATACGGGATAATGGTCCTTCTAAGTGACTAATTATAATGCGGGGTGTTTTGTTTTGTTTTCAAATTTATTTGTTTATGTATTTTATGCTACCTCTGCAGTTGTGTATCCCATTCACCGAGGTAGAGGTTTAAGATTTTAACTTATTCAAATACGGGGGGCTTTTCAGCTTTGTGACGATCCCTTTTTCCAATTACTCGAGGACGGTTTTAAGTGGTTGATTTAGATTAGGACGGTAATAGAATTGTCTCAACCCGTTAATAAACCTGCACTTTTGTTTGGCGCAAACATTCAAAATCACCACATTTAGATCGCACGTTTTTCGACTCAATTGTTTTGGTCGGAGGAAAGAAAATCGGAATGAAAGAATCGGGTTGCTATAGCTATTGTGACAAAGTGTATTGTTTATCTGTTAAATCTATTGTGGTGGAAGCATAAAGTTGCGTGAAGTGGGAAAATATCCCAGTACACGCGGTATCCAGCGGGGACGCTGTGGATCTGCCGCTCCGCGTCCCCGCCGGCTCTCCAGACCGGCAAACTTTTCCACGCGGGGATGGAGGCGATTACCCACCGCTAGTGTAGGGAAGAGGGAAGAGCCGGGGGAATTCGAGGAGATCAAGGAAGGAGGAGGAGGCGGAGGAGGAGGGGGAGGAGGAGAAGAAAGATTGATATAACGAGAGCGCCTGTCTGTGCGCGCAGCAATTCCAACCAAGTGTTTGACGCGCGGTTGACAGAGGATCATCCATTTCGAGCGTAGATAACTTTTTTTTCCCCCTTCCCACTAATCAGATAATAATCGGGGGGTTTCTGTCCTTTTTTTCCTTTAAGTAAGTGAAACGGGGGGAAACAGCTTCTACTTTGAACTCTTTTAAGTTCGTTCCCTTCTAAGAGTAGAGTGACATTTCTGTGGGGGGAAAAAGACTCCAGAGGCGCTTGACAGTTTCTTCTCCTGCCTACCGCGTGGCGTGAGGGGGGGAAAGGATCCGGAGTCGAAACGAGGAGTTCTCAAATGCCAAAGTACATGTATGAGAAAGCGATGGCTCAAGAGACACGGAATGGGGGAAACTCCACGTTAAACAACAACAACGGTGTTGACAACAGCAAGAAGAAGCTCCTTGTTGCACTGGACATCTTCTGTCTTCTTCTTGGTAAGATTATTATCAGCTGAAATCGTATCCTAATATTTTGCACCTTCAAAACTGACCTCCTTGCCATAAATACGTTAAACCCATCCGCTCTTTCTAACAGTTGTACTATAAAAGCCTTATCGTTTTAAAAGTATTGCTCTTATCTGCGGCCGTAAGACAGTTTTGTCCGCAACGTCTCCTTATCGCACTGCGCCAACAGTTCACCTCACGCCCGGTACGCGCGTCCTGCGTGGGAGCTTCGCGCTTTTCCTCGACATCACAATAAGTTAGCTCGTAAGAACAATCTGAGTGTCTCTGTATTGACGATTTTCTCCCCAAGGTGCGTTATAAATCTTCCTTGATAGATTTTGAACAAAGTGTTGTCATTATGCATTGAACTGACTGTGCCAAGTTCTGTGGAGCATCCCTTGCATCGTTGGCTCCATGCTTCCTGCCAACATGTCCCGGAGGCATAAATGTTTTAGGTGTTCGGACCTGCCCTTATATTGCCCTTTAAATAGTCACACCCCTCCTCCTGTGCCCCCCTAACCTCGCTCATCTGACCCCCAAGGATACTGAGGTGCCATTCCAGTCAGAGCTGTCCAAAGAAATACAAGATGACTGAAGTTGAAGCTAAAATGTAAAATATAACTTACGCGCGCGTGTGTGTGTGTGTGTGTGTGTGTGTGTGTGTGTGTGTGTGTGTGTGTGTGTGTGTGTGTTTGTGAGGAAAAATAGCACTACAGCAAAGACTTGTTGATTTTCTGGTGTAACAGGAGGCTTGTCTGGATTTGTGTGTTAGTTTGTGAGTTTCTTAAAGTTGTTATTCTGCAAGTGACCAAACCAGTCACAAATACTGACTTATATTACCTTTGACGGCTTGTTAGTTCGCTTTTTGCACTTTTGTGAGTCATTTACACTTGTTATTCCCCCCTCTCTCTTCTCCTTTCTATCTTTTGGGAAATTATTATGGGAGCCTAGTTGAAGCTCTGTACATTTGTCTAAAAGAGCCTGAATATCCCCAGCCAGCATCCTCAAGTCATTCCAGTTTATTTGTTTTCTCCCAACCTGAGGTCGTAGCTGTCTATTTAGCCCCTTTTCTGCATCTCTGTCCAGGAATATAAGAAGAGTAATTGCTTAAGCATGTGTTGCGGTAGGGGAAAACCTCTTCAATCTTACAAAGATGGAGAAGCTGGACGCTGGGCTGTTAGGGAAGTTGAGGAGCAGGTGGGAGGAAAAACAACAGTGGCTCAAGGAAAACAAAAAAAGCACCAGCAACTGCAACAAAATGTGAGACATTGCCACACAGGAGCACAGTTTCCCAGGCTGGGATGTTACAAATTATGAAAATTATCCTCACAGTCTTCTTGGAAGAACAGATGCGGCTAAAAGGCCAGTGTTCCAGTGAATGTACATTGGTTTACTTAGAAAGAACTTCAGAAAGACATGTCATTCCATCTGCATTCATATAAATGCAGATGAGTTTTGAGTGCATGTGAATCAAATTTGCTGCATAAATCAATTTCCTTCACTGTTAAACGCTCTATAGCAGGGTTATCTCTGCCTGGAAAGGAGGGAACACACACACAGAGGTACGCTCATGCATCTAAACACATAGGTACACTCGGACACAAATGGTCACACGCACTGTCTTTTGTCATGTTAAACACAATCTGGCTGGCCTCTGATGATTGGTTGGCCCACTTTACTGGTTTGGGGGCAGTCTATGTTGGGAGGGGGCGCAAGCGGGTGAAAGGAAGAGGGGTTATTGGAGTGAGGGAGAAACAGAGGGGGTTATCAAGGGGTTCTCAACAAGGAATGTGGGTGTGTAGAAGGCTCAGTAGAATGCATGATCTTGAATAGCTTTGTTCTGTGTGTGTGTGTGTGTGTGTGTGTGTGCATTCGTATGTTTAACATATGCCTAGTTAATGCACAAATATCTCATTACCTTTAATAAGTTCTTATTTGCCAGTTGGTGCCACATTCACTGCACCACATGCACACACTTGACAACGGTCATCGCTGGGACACTTTTCAATATAACATCTATGTATTTTACATTTATATACCCTCAGGCACAGCAGAAGAACACCTGATACCATCTGAAATCACAGTCCTGCACGCGCACACCAACACACGTGTCCATACTAAAACGGGTCCCTTCTCATTGTTGCTTCAAGTAATCAAGGCTAATGATGCATAAATACAGTGGGATCAGGAAAAGCGCACACACAATCCAAAAGTATTCCTCCAGTCAAACCACAGTAACATTATGATTTTAAGAAGCTTAGATCAAGCATCCAAGTGCTGATTTTGCTTTGGCACAAGTTCCCTTCTTATGGGTTTATCCATCAACATTATAAGGAGCACATACGTTCATCATGTGCTGTAATTGCAGAAATTAAGCAACAGGCTGCTTAAATGGGTTTTCTTTTTTTGGTTGCACTTATAAACTACGTTCAGTATAGACAGGGCGATCTGATGAGACCTGCATGTGTGTGGTGTGTGCGTGCATGTATGTGTATAGTGGTGCTCAGGAAAGGGTGGGAAAGGTAGTGTCGGTCGGAGGTAGGTGGGGTTGAGAAATCCTGTTCCTTTTTTTGTGCCTCACTGGCCATTTCCACCCCCACCCCCCATCGCTACACCTACTAGCTCTCTTTTCATTTGAGCCGGTCATTACATCTTTTCATTCAACAAAAAGAAAAATATCTAGGAACAATATAAACTATATATAAGCTAGTTAAGATCCTGAAATATTCTGATTTCAGAGGATTAGTTTTTTTTTTGCTTTTTGCTTAGTGACAACTAACTTGCCAACTAACCTGTTCTCACTGGCTTACATCCAAAACTGATAATCTTGATCTAAGTTCACAGTCAGGGCCTCCAGACCATAATGACAATGGATAGACCTGACTGGGAATAGAAGTATTCACTACTACTTGCTTATAATTACATTGAGAGACACAACATCAAAAACAAAACCTAATAAAAATACCAACAATAATCATAATATCATTCAGTTCAAATAACTGCAGAATGGTTGTCAGTTCAAGATTCATTGAACGATTCTGCAAGTCTGGCCTGATAACTGAGTGGTGCTGCCACTAGAGGGATAACTGACGTTTCTCATCAGTCTGTTTTTCGATTTGGCATTTAAGATCCATGTTCAGGTGGAAAATAGACTCATATAGCACGATTGCTCACAGCACTTGCTGTAACATTTCATTCACTAATTTGGTGCCATTGGGTTGATATCTGGCATTAAATCAACACGCACAAAAAATATGTCACTTCAATCTTTTGAGGTTCAAATGTCATTAGATGCCGTCATATTAAATCTGAGCCTATAGAAAGTTGTTTTGATTGCATAACAACATGTTTGTGTTTGTATTATGTGGCTTTCGGAGGTTGCCTGTAGTGAGTTGTGGCATTTGTTGATACTTGGCTTCGGGACAAGGCGAGGTTAGGCCTCTTTTGGAAGGTGAGTAACATTGTGATATTTAGGAATTGTGGCCACAGGGCTACTTACCCACTAACACTGCATGTTATGTATGTCACAATGCATTTTTGTGTAGATATATATTTTGGTATCATGAAGGAGAGCAGTGTTGGTTTTGTGGCCAGACTGGAGTGTATGTGTGGCATTATATCTCATCACTGTGACATTGAGATGGTTTCTGCTGGTTCACGAGAAATGACAAACCCCCGGGGTTTGTGTCTGCACAGGGCTGCTATTAGAGGTGTGCGGGTGTGAGCATGTGCATAAAGTCCCATGGGCTTCATGATGGAGAAGAAGCTGTCATTAGATGGACTTTGTGGCCTGAAGGGTGAAGCAGTCTGTGTATGTGTATACTTATGACTGCAATGTTTATGTGTAAGGCATCTGTGGCTTGGTGTGTGTCTGTGTGCGTGTATGTGCGTGGTGTGTGGTATGCCTTGTGATGCCCTTGGGCAAGCTGAAGGCATCATGTCGACTGATTTGACTGTGTCTTTTATGCTGGAAAAAGAAACCAGTCCCCCACATTTTCAAGATACATACTAATAAAACATTAGTAACTGGCAAAAAAAGAAGCCGTTGTTACACATTAATTTATTTTTACAGCTAAAGATTTTAAAAGCCTGTTTATATTCCATTCTATCCTCTTGATCATATCCCTTTTAGGTAAACATTTTAAACACCGCTTGCTTAGGTTCACCGAGATTACTGGAAAGCACCTTGCCATTAACTTTTGTTAACAGTAATTTTTTCTGTGTATTTAAGCATAAGTGTATGTTTTTCATGTGTGTTGTAAATGCATATTTTGCAGATTCAGTGTGTTGGCACCAAACTCATCCATAAACATTTGATTGGCCCATAGAAAACAAGAACTTGGCGTGATTTTTCTCTTCCCCCCCCCTTTCTTTAGAGTACCTTTATCCCTTGGTGTTACATTTGTGTAAATTGGGATATTTTTTGAAATATATATCTTTATATACATATTGGACCCAGCCTTTATATTTTCCAAAATCACTGTAATGTAAATGAGAGCAGAGCCAGTAGATTATATGATAGTACAGCGTGAAAGCTCAGCAGTTACAGCACACTCTCTGGGCCTCTTCCCTCCTGTTACGCAGGTCTTTCTGTCTGTCACTTTCTCTTACTATATTGCCCCGCTACAATCGTCTGTATTTGTGTGGGTGCACATGCTGTGCATCCAAAGATGTGGGGCTGGGGGTTTTCACTGTTTTGCCGAGAACAATACCTCTTTTGATGCATCTCAGTGCTCTTTGTTTCATTAACGAGGGCCAATAGGCCAGTGGCAGACAGAAGGAGTTTGAGATGGAGGGAGGGGAAAAAAGTGAATGAGACAGAGAAGAGCGACTCAGCGCTGAAGGCTGTTTGATTATCTGTCAATAGTTTATGGCTGTTGTTGCCTTTAGCTGTATTGTTAGTGGGATTGTAGGTTGTAGTGCTTATCTTCTCAGCTGTTGCCAGTGCTATGCGGTAATCGGCTCTGCATCTTTACTGCAGTGGGTCTTATCTGTGCTGCAGTCACTGAGCCCTATCCTGTTTACAAAGAAGAGGCTGGGCCAAAGGAGACCCCTACACTGTTCGACGCTGTGCAGATGATTCACACTGTGGCCCCAGTTTAACGCCCATTGTCTGCAGATAAACGCGGTCTCTAATGTGCACAGAGGTGAGGAGGATGTTAAGTAGCAAAGGAGTGCAAGTAGTTCAAGGGAGGAATTTTGTGACAGAGGTTGCTGAGCATAATCCAGACACAGGTGTCAGGTTTCAAAGCAACCAGGCTTTTGTCCCAAGAGGTAATAATGCCATTATGGTATCCAGAGAGGAACACCCAACCAGCCAGCGACCCAGTCAACCCGTCAAATAGTCTTCCCCTGGCCCCAAGGCGCTGCTCAGATTTCCCCTTCATCAGCTGAGAAATGATCCTCCTCTTTCAGCTGACAGGGTGTCCTTGGATTAGAAGTATTCCAATCACTAACTTTTTTGTAAAGCATTACGTATTTACATTACATTATTTTCCTGCCACCTCCACTTGCTAATATAGATCAGATTTGACTCCACACTGTATCATTATGTAGAGTCTTAACATATTTCAAGCCAAGAGCAATATGGCAAAAACAGCCATAGCTACTCTTTGAGAGGCTGCCCTTGCAGGTGCCTGCTGGTAAAAGACCCCTAGAGAATGTCCCAACAGATGCCTGTGTAAAAGGCATTTATTGCTGTGAATAAAATCCCACTGAGTAAGCACATGCTTCTGCGAGCGGCCCCCCGGTGGCTGCCGCATTCAAACAGCGGGGGGAAAAAGGAGAGGGATTCACTCTGTACACCACTCTGCTGACGTAAGCCACTCCTATGTGTGTGTGTTTGTGTATTTGAAAATTTAGTAAATGTGTGGAGCACATCAGCAGCTTGTGGAAACAAAGAACACACATCTACAGTTAAACATCTGTATCATACAGTTTCCTCAATGGGGTAATAATCATAAGTATTATATGAATATTTGATTCCTGGGTGACATTGCTCTGAACTCAGTTTGTTTGTTTGGAAATGTAAATCAGTTTTAAAACCCTTTTTAGTCCAGAACCAAAAAGTGTCATGACAAAGACTTTGCTGATGTCACCATAGATGCGATATTCCACACTGACAACCACACACTTGCATGCAGACATAATTGGTGGAGTCTCATTGACATTTTTGCCCTACTCATGTATATTGCAGTAAAATCTTTGAGAAGTCTCACTTTTGGCCCTTGACCCTAGAGTTTGTTCCAGGGTACGACAATAGCCTGAGACAACCTGTGCTCTCCGTTCCCAAACTTTTGGAGTGCCACACATACCTCTTCTCACAGGTTCAATTACCTAAAATAAAGTCAAGTGTGTGGGATTACAGCCCTGTGCATGTATGTAACATCCGAAGCATCTTGACAACAGATCATAATGATGAGCCCAAGTTGTTATTACATCAAATCTTTAACCTGTTTTCAACAGTTTTTCCAAAATTGCAAAATATCTTCTAATAAACACTCACAAATCAACATGATGAAAATGATGTCTGTCCCCTCTGAGCTTTATCAGTCGGTGGCCTTCTCTAAAAACAATGTCCATCAACTAGATCATGGCACAGGGCTACTAATTCTTCTTTAACTGCCTTTTTTTAAATCAAAAACACACAATCAGCATATATGATCTCACAATCCAGCACCGCCCGAACTCCCCAAAAAGATCACACAGTTACGCATCACATTTTCTCTTAATCTGTACCCTGTTGAGGGTTTTCATCTCAACATATGGACAAGAGAGACCTTCCTTGAATAGGTAAGTGATGGCAAGCAGTATTTACTACCTGTATATTTTGAAATATACTGGCAATCCATTCATAATTTTCCTTAGGGAAATAGGCCACTTCAGCGTGTCTTCTAGCAACAGAGGTTATCTTGCAGGCGTTACACAGACATAGGACTTTAGTTCATAGAAGTATGCAAAGATCAAATCTATGATTTTCAGGAGAACCTGTGCATACATTTGGCAAGTAAGTCAGGTATTAGTTAAAGTCAAGTTGCTGTTAAACTAATCAACCACTTATGCAAAGTTTGACAAAGTTTCATAGAAACAGGGGCCAGAAATGTTTGGCTTTCATGCTTACATCCAGCAACATTAGTTAGATATTGATTGATTGATTGATGACCAATAATCTTAGTGCAAATTAAATTATATAGAAAATATACACATTAAGGTTTTCTGTTCTTTTTTGTCTCTCACCGGTTCCCTTCAGCGGTCAGCAGACCAAATCATCTGCCACTATCCCACCCTATGCACTGCATTGTCATCTCTCACACCAACTTATTTCATATCCTCTTTCACTACATCCACAAATCTCCTCTTTGGGATTCCTACAGGCCTCTGCTTTGTAGATCCAATCACAGCATCCTTCCACCCAGATATTCAGTCTCTCATCTTTACAGTCTGGCTTCTGACTTAAACTCCAAAGCATCTAATATGTGTTCTATTAAACCATAAACAGTGAGTGAAAGCAGTGATTCCCTGAAACCTAATTTGAATGTTGGTTAGCAATGACAACAATCCGGGAATAAAATTTTTCTTAATTTTCTGTCTGCTATATGAAGTCAAGCAACCAATGAGTTTGAATTTTCTCTTAACGATTCGTTGAACCGCCCACTCTTTCTGTTCTGGTCTCTCTCAGAACAAGTCACGTTCAGATTAGGAGACAGGAGGAGGAAATCCTCCATTAGAACAGACTACAATGCTTCTTCCTCTGCCCCGTTCCGCCTTCCATTCACCTCTCACACTTGTTGCTGACACTTCAGTGCGTTTAGTATAATCATGATATCAACTAACTTCTGCCCTTGAAAGCCATGAAAGCCCATTAAAATATGAATAGCATCCCAGAGTGGTAAGAATCAGGAGAGCAAGACATTGGGAAACTCTTCACTTTTATATCCTCAGAGACGCAGGTGTTGCTCCTCTGGGAAATGGGTACCATGTCATGGGGAATTAACCTTTTGAGCTTTAGCTGCCATAAGAATAGCTATTGTTTCCTGTTCTGGCAAGAACATTCGGTCTTAACATGAGAGACTGAGAGACAATGAGAAAATCGTGTTGATCCTAACGCTGCAAGGCAGATGAATTTTGAGCTTAGAAATAAAATAATCAGCTAAAATTTACTGACATCCAAATGCGATCAGTTTTCTTTTACAATGCATAAAAACTACTTCTTTATGTGCCGGGGGAAAAAAATAGGATCAATCCCTCTGAGAGGTCTGTTAATGTGACCTCTCACTCGCTTTACCAAATTTAACTCTCAAGCCAATCAAACAGGCGCTAGCTGGATAATCTCTCACACGCAAAATGCACTACAGCTTCAAATACCAACTTGAGGAACACAAATAACTTGTAAACACACATATACAAAAACAAATATGCACACTGACCATGTGATTGGATTTCTGACTGAAAATAATCGCAACAGACACACACACACACACACACACACACACACACACACACACACACACACACACACACACACGCTCACTCACAGCCCATGAAATACCACCTCTCTCGCTCTCTTTATACACACACACACACACACACACACACACACAGACACACACACACACACACACACACACACACACACACACACACACACATATATATATATATATATATACATGTATAATACATTTTATTTAAGATGCCTTATGTTTGAAAGAGTGAATGATTTTTGCTCAGTTAAGATGTTTCATAAACAAATTGGCATTTCCATCAAAACAAAATGCAAGGCAAAATGGTGTGAAAAGGTTAAACAAACTGTGACTTTTATATCATTTAACATTCCATTTGTTTGGTGTCGGTGTCGTAAGAGCTTGTAAAATACGTTTTTAATTTACTGTTGCACTATGGGAAGTGCCAAAACCAGCCCACCCATTTCTATTTCTTTTTTTCTTTTGTTTCTATATTTCTCCATTTGTTACTCCCTCATCTCTGTTCCTCTCTCCCCAGGTCAGCGGGCCCTGCAAAGGCCACCCGCTCTTTATCCCATTGACTTAAATGAGGTAATTTTTCTTCCTCTTGCTATTTACGGATGAGGCTCAGACGGGCCATAGGAGTGGTCTTAAGATTGCATTCTAGTTTGGTCTAATAGGTTCCTGGACATTTTTTGGGATGAGGAGAATGCCTTCATACTGGGCAGCTTTCAGGAAGATGGTAAAGTGTGCAGTACAAAACACTGGCATCTTGAGTCTGTGCAGCCGAGAGGGAAAGGCAGCATGTGAACAGAGAGGCTTTTATTAATTCTCAATAGATAGTGTGGAGGCACTCAAAAGCTTGCTTTTACTCCCCTTTTTGAGTCATTTAGCTGGTTGACACCCAACTTTCCCATGGTGTTCTCAGATCAGTTTGGCCTTTAAGCGTTTGTTTGCATATGAGTTTCGAATTGTGTGTAGGATTGTGTTTTGCTTCTCTGTTAAGCCCGTAAACTCCTTTCACTTCTCCTCATTAGCATATGAATCCCCCCACCCCTGCACAAGTAGGCCAGAATGACGAAAAGGAGACCAAGGAGAAGTTGGAAAAGCAGACAGGGAAAGTTTCATTTTATGATAGAGTATTTCCCAGCCTAGTGTTTACCTAACAGAATTCAGTTGGTACACCACCTCAGCAAATTGGTGTTTTCACTGTGTTAAAAGTATTAAATTGTTGGCAAGTTCTTTTGGAATTCCACTAAAGGATTACATGAGCAGAAACACAAGTCTGAAGGAAAACCAGTTTGTCTCGTATCGTGCTGACTGTCCTGCCCAATATTGCCCCGTAATTCTGTGGGAACAAGCTCTCCAAAGGGTCACACCGACTGTTGTACGTACAGTGTGGTTCCTGGACATCGCTAAAGCCAGGCCATGCCCTATGTTGGCCCACCAGCAGACTGTCGAGCCCTGGCTGGGTGCCCTGTTTGTGCAGGTGCCGCCAATCCGCTGCCCTCTGCCAACCACTGCAAAGACAGACAGGGAGGAGAAAAGGTGGACCATTTCTATACAGCAATGTGTCAAAACAACAGAAAAATGGCTTAAATCTCCTGACATAGCTTCAGCGGCTTTACGTTGTTTTTGAAGTATCATTTTGTTCAGGTGAAGGTATGAAGAATGAGTGCCATAACAATTCTCAAGATTGAGCTTCAAAGTCTGGCATATTGACTTTGGAAATAGCTTACTTCCACAGGACCCTTAGATCTTATCGCATAGATTTCCCTTGCTGATGAAGTTTTACAAATATGATGCAAATGTGAACGTTAACTTTTACCTTTTTAAACACTTAAAGGTTTACCAACCAGTGCGGGCTAGACCTCCAAATTTTTGTCTTACTTTCTTTGAAACATGTTTTTTTTTCCTATTATCTTTAAAAACAGATAGACCGTATAACTTTATGCACAAAGGGCAAGATAAAGGAGAACAAATCTTACCAATGTCAGTGCAGAAAAGACTTAAAAATGTCCCCGGTTAGTAAGATAAAAGATTCAAAATGTTCTTTCAAGTAAGCATTAGCTAACACATACAAGCACAATGCACATGTTCACAAGAGTGGTTACTAATGCTGCTTCAGAGCAGTCCTGTAATACAATTTCCCATTCTCATTTGAGGGGGACAGCAGCTGTGGTTGTAAGCATCATCACAAACATTCATGAGTATATTATTGACGTCAGCCAAATGTCAAAACTCCCCGTGATGTCAGCTCCCCGCACTAACCATACACAGAAAATATATGTGTAGTCTGATATTGAATGTATATGTTGGTGTGTCTGAGTGGGTCTTCAGGAGGCCTTCGTGTCTTTTACCAGTTCTATTTATGAGCCATTACAACCATATGTAGACATGCCAAATATGTTCTCATCCAAAAAAATGTTCCAGGGTTGGGAGGGCTTGGTTTTGTTTTCCCTCATATTCACACATTTTAAAATCCCTAAAGGGAAATTTCGTAGTCACAGCCAAAGTTTGCACGTCTTTATGTTGGAGATAACTCATTTTCTCTGTCACATTATAGTGTGTGTGTGTGTGTGTGTGAGTGTGTGTGTGTGTGTGTGTGTGTGTGTGTGTGTACATGTGCGTGCGTGCATGTTTGTGTGTGTGTGTTGCCCTCATGACATTTTGCAAGTGCTGATTCAGCAAAATCTTGATCATCTCTTGGTTAAAAAGCTAGGGGTAATGTGTGAAGTGAGGTTAGATTAAGGTTTGGTTTAGATGTGAAAAAGTCATGGTTGTGGTTATGGATATGATTATGGTTTGGGATGAGAAGATAAATCATGCAAAGTCATAAAAAAGTCCATGTACAGGCATTTGTCCAGTTGTAATTGAAACAAGGCAATTTTAGAATGCACAACACCATCCCCTTAATGTGTGTGTGTGTGTGTGTGTTATGTGTGTTTGTGTGTGTGTGTGTGTGTGTATGCATATTTTTACATACAAATATACACATATTTATAGAAATATATATATATGTATTTCAATGTACATTATTCCAATATACCCATTATATATATAGAGGGGGGCGGTTACTTTGTCAAATCAGGTATTTCAACATTGCCTGTCTGGAATGGCACCCTCTACCCATTAGTTCATCTTCCTAAATTGTGTATTGACATCGTTGTTTTTTTATTGTTTCCAATAATGGACCCCCAAACTTGTTCAGCTCTCTTTTGCTGGTGTCATACCGTCAACAGGAGCAGCAGGAGAAGGTTTGCTGAGTAAACTGTTTGGGAAGCGTGATCTATCACACATCTGTTAAGTTTCTTGAATTTAAATGCCATTTAAGGGTGATTTTTTTTTCAGATTACAGGTAAGTAATGTCTTTGTGATGAAGATTATGATTCTACAACAGTTGGTGTACCTGTGAGCAATCTTTATGTGCTGTATTTGTGTGTGTGTGTGTGTGTGTGTGTATGTGTGCTTGTGTGCGTGTGCGTCTGTGTTTGTGGGTGCATGTGTGGTTATGCTGTGTGCATATGCAGCTATGCTGCCCAGCCTCGCGCTGCACTGTGCCTCAGTTCGCCCGTACCAGAGGGGTGTTTACTGCAGTGACTCCAGCCTGAACTATCCCTACAAGAACAGCACCATCCCCTCCTCACTGCTCACAACTGTTGGAATGACACTGCCCCTGGTGTCTGTAAGTGACCCCCCCCCCCCCCCCAAAAAAAAAAACTAGGAAAACTAACGGTGGAAACAGGGAGTGCTGCAGATTCATTAGCATGGCTTTGAAACAGTGACAGTATTATTTGAAATTCAGCTGAGTTTGAAAACGGTGATACAATGTTTCTCTTAATTCTTACCTGGTGATCGAATTTACTGTGTACCACATCTGAGAATCTGTCACCAATTTGGACATACAAGCCATCGTGAAGCCACCTACTTCTGCTGTCAATCCCTTGATCCTTGAGGACAGTGGTCCTTGTGCCACCCTTGTTTTCTCCTGTTTGTGTCTGTGAGACTTACCTGGTGCTTTCTATTTTCTCTCCTCTGTCCTTTCTTTCTCCCTCTATGTCTTTTGTAGCAAGCTTGCCTTTCCTGATCATTGAGACTAGCACCATAAAGCCGTACCAGCGCGGGTTTTACTGTTTGGACGAGTCCATCCGCTACCCCCAAAAAGAGGGAGACACCATTAGCGATGCCATGCTTTGTGGTGTTGGCATTCTTATTGCCATCATCTCTGTAAGTCAATCTCTACATCTCCCACTGTTATTCTGCTTTTACTCAAATTTAAAGTCACTCCTTTTCACTTTCAGCAGCACAATAACTCAAGGGCCTAGTCTCTACTAATGTAGTCCCTCAAATATTATAAGCACATATACATTAATAGAGTTTTTTATCTAATATATTTCTTGAAATACTCTAGTCCTTCCTTTGCTTTACATGTTTTTCCCCCCTTTCATTTCTTCGATGTTTTCATCACACTGACATCTCATTTTAACCTTAAGTAATCGAAATTATTTGCAATTACATTATTTTAGGGAAAAAAACTGTGTTCCTGTATATATTAATGATGCACACATCAAAGATTGAACACATTTAATGAGTTTGTTGTACATTATCATGCCTCCAACCTATATCCCTTTGCTCTGACTCCCCGTCCCCTGTACCCTGTATATTACAAGGGGTGAATTTGTTACTGTTTTCTTCCATACTTGAAGTGCCTCACTGATAGCCAGAGCAACCTTTCCAGGTTCTCCAAAGGTGATAGATCTAGGATGGCAGCTCACAGAGGAGGTCATGGTTAGTGGAAACATTCTATAATGACATGCAGTAGAGTAAGTGTGCATCAATTAGTGCCATGTGGTCAGGCAAGATGATCTGCACAGCCCCTAGACTCTGTGGCACGGCTTCCCCATAAGTTCCCAGCCAGAGATGTCGCCTTACCTAAGTCTTCCTACCCTCCATTTAGCAGGCACTAGGCACACACACACACACACACACACACACACACACACACACACACACACACGCACACACGCACATACACATACTGTACCAGCTCAGCGCCTCTTGAACCAAGAGACTGCGCTTGTGATAGTCTCTCTCTTGTGTGTTCATGTGTGAGCAAGACTGCCGTGCCTCATCCAGCTGTCTTCCATTAGTGGTGTCTACTGCCATACCAACACCATTCCTTTAACACGCAGTTCGGCACCCTCATTTATGCAGGCACACACATATACTATGCGCTGTGCTACTTGGTAGAAGATTCTAGTTCAGCCCGTTGTTTATCTTGACTGCATGGGGAATCCCAACAGTGCAGTTCAGACATATCCATGTATTTTCTACTGTGAGAAAATGTGTCAGTAATAGTGGCACAGAGCTTCAGACTGACGTTGCAAATAAAACCTATTAGAGCGCTACAGACCTTTGTATGTATACAGGCAGTCAGATACATAATAATAAGTGGATTGAATGGTAATGTTAATACAAACAAACTTCTTTGGTCTGTATTAGCCTCCTGTGGTTCTAATCTTCAGCTGTAATCAGAACAGCTTTTAGACAATAGCACAAACACACCAATACAGCACAAGGTTTATTTGTTCTGGCTGTGAGCTGTCTGGCTGACCACCCAATAGCCATGATAGGTGTGTTTATCGAGCCTAACTATAAACATACACAGTCAAGCACACTTGCGCTCACAGCCGTACCTTTACAAAAGTAGAACAGCATTAATTTGATACGATTTCTGGGAAACACAGGGATTATAGACATCATTCACATTAGGAGTTTTAAGCCCATTCACTTTTTGCTGGCTTAAAGATGGGCAGGTTCATGTTTTCATTGCAGACTATGTGAAAAGGAAGTCAAGAATGAGGCCTTGTGTGGAAAAAGGAAGGAAAGTGAGCTGTGGTTACTTTTGGAGAGCAGCTGGTTCCCCTGTCAGGCACCGCAGGTGGTACAGATATGATTGACACGGACTTACCTCAATGTCTGACTGGACTTAAGCCCCCTCCCATGTAGTTTAGGTCCCTCCACGTGGCCTATCACTATTTAAAACAACCTGCCTGGAATACCACAGGAGTCAGGGTCAGTCCCCTCCATTTACCCCTTCAGCATACCCATACAAAATCCTTAAAAAATCAAAGTCATACCATTCATTATTCAGATTTCAACATAGACAAGTTTAAGCTGTCATATTTCCTTTTAACACTATTTTCGCTATTCATTATTCCTCACATTCCAAATTGAAGGCCCCATCATTATCCATGCAAACTGCCTGAGGGAAGGGCAGGCCATGCTAATTCTTTGTGTGTCGATGTGTTAATCTTGATAATTCATCATCTTTTCACTGTCTTTTCATATCATCACTGTCCCTTCTTTTGACATCTTGCTATTAAATCTTTCTCGCATGATCTAAGCTCAAAAATGACTGCATAGTTGCTTTTTTTTTTTTTTTTTCTGAACCCCTCAATGGGGAGAATTGTACCCCCTATTTCAACTGTGTTCTGTTTATCTCAAACATTAATTTTCCCTGTTAGATTGTGATTGGAGAATGCTACAGGATCCATCAGCTACACGAAGGCACTAAATCTTTTGTAGGCAATCCATACGTGGCAGCCCTTTACAAACAGGTGGGCTTTTTTTTTTAAGGTTCTCACACACAAACAGCAGAAATCTTTAATGAATATTGTTGCTAATCTTTAATGTTTGTTTGATCTTGCAGATGGGTGTGTTTATCTTCGGGTGTGCCATAAGCCAGTCATTCACAGACATCGCCAAGGTGTCAGTGGGTCGCATGAGACCCCACTTCTTAGACGTATGTAAGCCAAATTTTTCCGACATCAACTGTTCCCTTGGATACATCACTGAATACTCCTGCAATGGAAAAGACAGTGATGTACAAGAGGCCAGGTTTGTGTGAAACAAAAACATCTAATGGAAATGGATTTCTTATTGTAAATCTCAAAATCTGACACTGGATCATTTTTCTCTCAACAGGAAATCTTTTTTCTCAGGGCACGCCTCTTTTTCAATGTATGCCATGCTCTACCTGGCAGTAAGTAGCTATTCAAATCTATTGCACACTGATCGCACATACTGATGTACATGTAGGAACAACTCATGCCGAGAGATAGAAACAATACTGATTGTCCACAGAATGCACAAAGACCTCCGGGAAGGAGGGTTGGTCATTAAGTGGGGAATCTCTTTCCCTAAAAAAACCCCATCCTCCTCCTTCTCTCTGTCTCCTCACCCTGTTTGTGAGAAGTTTTATTCATTCTTTTCTCCTCAGAGAGACAGATGGATACACTCCACCTGTTTTCTTCTAAGCAGCTGTGTGTGCTCTTCCTCCTCTTCCCCTTGTCTCTTCCTCTCAATCCACCTGTTGCGACTGTTTGGTGGCGCTCAGGACCCTTGTGGCACCATTGCTACATTTTAACTCCCTAATCCGCTCCTTCCCGCCCTCATTTGTTTACACAGTTCAAGTTTGTACCTCTCTTTGTACGTCTTGCATCAGGGAATGAGGAGTAGATAAGATTTTGGGACTGATAGAAAGTCGGTTTTGCTTTTCAGGGTGTGTTGACATGTAGAATACATTATAATTCATTCTGAAGTAGTAACAGTTTCATGCAGATATTTCCCAACACCTGTGTGAACTTACTAAGACCACAGCAGTATGGAGTGAATGCAAATCGGGTAAAACGCAATAAAACACCAGGGATCTGTTGCATCCGGACCACACAGTGGCACGCTAGTCAGCGTCTTAACTGGGAAAAGTACAGGACCAGAGCCAGAAGAGGCTGGTACAAACAGCCAAAACAGAAAGAAGGGAATGCAAAGAGAATGGGAGGGACACTTTAATTGTGATGTTTTGGAATTCATCACCACTCTAAAAATTGCAGAGGTCACAGTTATGGAATTTTTGTTGTTGCTTTTTTGTTCTGCCAGTTATAAATGTTACAACACTTTTCATGTGACATCACAATGTCACTTACTTGAAGGAACCTTAGAGTAGTATTTTTGGACAACGACTCCCCCCTTTTTGAGGAAATATTTTACCTCATATTGTTTTGATAAGATAAGATAGTCTTCTATCTTCTACGAAAGTGTGAACAGTGCGAGGACATTAAAGATATATAACATATACAATCAGATGTAGAGATTATTTTGTGATTTCTTATACCTTAACTTGTAGAATATTATTTGACATTTAATGTCTGTGGTGCATGAGTCATATTGAGAGTTGGTTCCCTTCCTGACGCTCACCAGACTCATTTATGGAC
This sequence comes from Fistularia commersonii, assembly GCF_037954325.1. Taxonomy (NCBI): domain Eukaryota; kingdom Metazoa; phylum Chordata; class Actinopteri; order Syngnathiformes; family Fistulariidae; genus Fistularia; species Fistularia commersonii. The sequence continues at coordinate 5,746,100 of NC_141299.1, read as the reverse complement.
TTTGTAAATGACTGTTTCCTCCCATTTCTTTGAGTCCCCTTCTCATCTTGGGGCGCCTTGGTGCAGGAGGTGGAGCAGTCGTCTGGCGCTGGTCGACAGCAGCCTACTGCTCATTGTTCAGCCATGATGGGTTAGTTGAAGAGGACGAATATCCCCATGGGGATTAATAAAGGATAAATTATTATTATTAGCATCTGCTAACCGTCACTCTTGTTTGAAAGGGTCTTAATAACCTGCACTTCATGTTTGACTGTTCCATCTGTGGTTGGTTTGCGGTGAGACGTAGCTTTCAGATCACATGGGGTAGAAAATGTCACAGCACACTGCGAAAATGAGTGCATGTGAGTGTCTTACCCAGATCATTTAATGTACACATTTTGAGATTTGTACTATCTAGAGGCTAAACACCATAATATTTCTGTGGTGTTTTCTTCTTATAGTTCCTCCTAATAACATGGCGGAGATTTAAATATCATGTGTGTTTGGGATATAGCTGGTGGTAACCACTGCTTTGGCTTTGTCTCACAGCATGGTGTGAGCCTGAGGAGTGGAAGGAAGGGGGTCTGGCACATAAATTGAGCCTTCTCTCTCATTCATTCTCATTTTGTTGTGCTCTTTTTTTTTATTTTTTCATTTAACACCAACTATGAATCACAGCAAGTGAAACAAGGGATGAAGAGTTTACCAGAATGAGCTTGGATTCTTTTCAAGAAACCACCAGACTCTGTGTCACTCTCGTTTCCCTCCATCATTGGACATCCACAAGCATTCCTTCTGTTGTTGGGTTTTATAGTCCTTTTTTTTCCTAGATCAGATGTTTGAGACATGTAACACGTTTCAGAGAAGGACTCAAAGGAGGGTCAAAGGGCAGATGCCTGTGTCACTGCTTAAGCAGGTTTTTAAACAGACAAAACATTTTGAGATTTTAGAGGTCATTGGACCTTATCTGTTGACCCACAGATTATACGGATATTTGGTCTTACCCTTCTCACGCTTGTCAAACTGGCAAATTTGATTGTCAGGTCACTGTAACTTTGTTTTGACTAAAACCCATCAAACTGAGTTTCTCAAGTTTTTTTTTTAGATAAAGTTGCATTTGTGGTTTCTGAATGTTAGACAAGAGAACTTAGTAGTTTTCCCCTCGCTACCTGCAAACCTCTGCAGGGGACGTTTGTAGTTTAAACATTCCTGCAAGGGAGTAGAGAGCAAGCACAGAAGGAATGGGAGGGATCCTTTCCTCTTTTTCCACAGGGAGAAGAACAATGATAAAGTGTCAGAGAAATTGCCAAAGAGCTTTATGTACACATCTACACAGTGGACTTGGGTATCAGTGAGGAGCTAATCTGTTGATCTGCTGTAAGCCCAACTGATTGTAAGACATCAGTTTGGAAGTTTGGACTGGCTAAACTTGGCTGAGGCTTGCCCTCTGTCTCTCTCTCTCAAGCTCTTTGGGTATAAGAGACAGGAATTGAAGGTCTGTGAATGATGTAGAAACATAGGCTGTCTGGAGAACAGGGTAAAATGGTATGCATGTATTTGCACTTGTTTTGAATGACTTAAAGTGACCTTGGGTTCAGTTGTTCCTGTTTTGGCTCTCAACCTCCATAATGACCTAGAATGGTCTTTGGCGTCAAGTACTGCACGGGCTGCATCTGCTCTGACATATATAGACAGTAAAGAGGTAATCTCAGCAAAGTGTTGAAATGTGAATGGTAGGTGTGTGTGTGTGTGTGTGTGTGTGTGTGTGTGTGTGTGTGTGTTTTGTGGCTATACTGTTTTTACAGCTGGAATGTAGAACCATGAATCCTTCATGTCCAGGTCCCCAGCATTCATGTGTGTGTCTCGAGGAAGAGTGTTTGTGTTTCTCTGCAAGTCTGGTCACCATGCCTGCTTTAATTTAGTCAGATATATTAAGAACAGACACCAACTCTCACACACATATTGCAGGTGCAGGGTTAAAAATTTGCAATCAAAAGATGAAATGTATACTTTTATAAAATCTCAAGGTGAGAGTAAGAATGATATGCATTTTACACTTTTTGTCAACTGTCAATGAGATTAGTGTTAATCTTAGCATTCACATGCAAACACTGCCTCTTTCAAACATACACACATTTACGTCCAGAAACATGATTCAGAACTGTGACTATAATTATTGTTGTCCTTCTGTCCTCTTCTCTTTTCCCCAGTTTTATCTCCAGTCCCGATTCACATGGCGCGGTGCCCGTCTCCTCCGCCCGCTGCTCCAGTTCACTCTGTTGATGATGGCGTTCTACACCGGCCTATCACGTGTCTCTGATCATAAGCATCATCCTACTGATGTTCTGGCAGGTTTTGTGCAGGGAGCCCTGGTGGCCTACTGCATAGTGAGTATGCACACGTCTGCAGACACACACAACATCACAATATTCTAAAAAAGTGTTGGTTTTCATTCTGTGCCTTTGTTTTAAGGCCAAGTATCACAGGGGAAGTAGCACAGTATAAGTGATCTAAATGTACAAGTGTTACTACTTTGTTGTACAACCACCTAAATTCCTGTAAACTTTCTCCCAGTCCTTCCAGGCTTATTTCATTATTATTTACATGGTAAAAGGGTATTTTCAATCTTCGGTTACCTGGCTGAAAAAATAACGTAACAGCCTCTCTAAAGCACTTGAGCTTTCCACACATACGAACTGATGAATGAAATGCGACATTACTTTAGAACATATATTTTTCTAAAATCCCATATTTAAATCTTAATCTTAGTATAACGGAATGTACAATTTCACCCAAATTGCAACTTGTATGAAGATATAAATTATATATAGTAACATAATACAGACATCGGAGGAGAGCTACATTTTTGCAACTTGAACCATTTATGGATCCGACCACCAGGAATTGAACAAGTAAAACAACCTTCAGATAATGTTCCCTCTTCATTACTCTTTATGCATTTCTTTTTTTGTGAAAAAGTGAAATAGTCTAGCTGAGTGGGAAGAATCTAACTCCCTTTAATGAACAACACATTGCCTGGAGCCGGGCCCTAATAGAGTGTGTGTTTTTAGTGTTTTCATGTCAGTGTGAATCTATTCTCCACAAACATCTTCACCACTTTGGTGGAATACTGTAAGACCAGTTGGCAGATAATTTTCACAACTGTCATCAAATTGTGCTAGGTGTAGCCAAGGAAACTTGAATACCGGGACAGACAAAAATAGGGGGACTGTAAAACAAGACACAGGATAAGCCTTTGAAACAGGAATGAAGCAGTTAACTAGTTTGGGTTTTTATTTGGCACCTCTGGTTCTATCAGCACAGTGGGCCCCTGCTAAACACTGCTGCCTGTGGAAAAGTTTGGAAACACACACACACACACACACACACACACACACACACACACACACACACACACACACACACATAAAAGGCAGCACTTACACAATCCTAATTATTAACTTGGAAGGGATTCAATTCACTAAATGTTGTGAGGCCTCAGCAGTGGCGTCTAGGCAGACTGTGGCACAATTAAAATATAGACAAGCACACATACACACAAGGGAAGCATTGAGTTTTAAAATGCAGAGAGACATATGAGACAGAAATCAGTGAGTGAAAAAAACATTGTGTCACATAAAGTCAGTGCACAAATGCGATTTTAGAATCATTAGCAACTTCCAAACATGGCCGCTTTGCAAATCCAGCAGGAGATTGAAAGCAGGGAGGTGACAGGCTCAGAACACACACTACTCCAATTTGATTCAAGTATTCCACAATCCGCCCACATGCAACGAGACAGTGGTACATATACACACTGTTCATATCCCGATGTGAACACACCACTCGTACATGTATACTGACACACACATACACATGGGTAAACCCCTGCTGATCAAGGCAATGAGGTTAGCTTAACAATCCTCGACGCCTTCAGATTTGCTCGGCCAAAGTAGAAAGACACATCTGTGAATACTTTAGAGCTGCTGTTTCAGCCTCTAAATGAGCAGCTGACCAGAAAAGACCCAACAGGAGATGAGCAGAGGCAGTAAAGAAAGCTGTAAATCACCAATCCTGCAAGCAGAGATTAGCAGAGATTCAAAGGATGAACATTAGCTTTTTGAACCTAAGAAATAATAGATTTAAAAACACATGATAAAAAGGTCAGAATTTAGTCTGACTATGCTGAAATCTCAGAGTATTTAATATTACTTTCTTTGTGTGTTCTTTAGATGTAATAAGATACCATGTTTACATACCACATATATTTATATATATCGTTGTAGGTCACTGGCACAGCTCAGACATAATGGTGAATGATTTCTGACAAACCTTTCTATTTAAATTTTTATAATAGGGCCCTGGTCGTCGAATTGTTAGTAGTTTCATGATCGGGAGAGTTTATATGTTTAAACTTTCTTGTGAGGTTATTTTTGTGAGGCAGAAAAACCAAGTCCCCAATGCCCAAGCCTTGTAGGCATTTGGTCAGTTAATTAGAGGATGTGCACATGCACAACAAGTTCTTGAGCAAACGATTAAGTGCACACTGGATAAAGCAGATAGTATACTTATCAGTCCCACACTTCATTTTGTGACTTCTGTGTTATGGCCTCGTGGGAATGAGATTGTGACAGTGAAAATTACATTTCTAGTCTGCACGTCTTTTGGCTTTTACTCTTCTTTTATCTTTTCAAGCCAATGTTGATTTCAGTAAGTCAAGTGTATAAGACTGCAGCTTTGTTGGAGGTACCCCATTTTCGTTCCTCACATTTCATTATAAATGGAGTGTAAGCTAAACACCAAGCTGTGATTCACAAAAGTTGCAAGAAGCAACAAAATGCCACTGGAAGTGGTCGGTATATTCAACCTAAAGCTACCAGATATTTTGACCTACTTTTAAACACTTGTCATAATAAAGGTCAAGTTGACTAAATTCAGCAGGAAACAGCTGTCACAGAGAAAAGTAGGGAAATGTTTTTCAAAGCTCATTATCACAATGGAGTGGAGCTAGTTCAGGTATTAAAGGAGAGGGCAACAACACAATGAAAGAATCTGAATTTAAAAACACTCGATACACCATTTTTAAAATTTATGACCAAGAGGTTTTTCGGTAAATTTTAAGTCCACTTGTCCTGTCAAAGGTAGATTTGAAAAGTTTTCATTTTCACAGAAATATGAAAATATATACGAATGATCTCAATCAGACTGATCGCATGATTGACTGCTAATATATGCTGTGCTGTTATTTTGTGGGCAACTTGAAAGTGGTATGTGGTATGATCTCTTCCTGTATGACTAAGTTTTACATGGCAGCTGGGACATTTAGATGACAGATGAGGACACACACACACACGCACACACACACACACACACGCACACAGACACACACGCATAAAGATTTTTTTCCCCACCAAATCGCTGAGTCTGCATCACTCAACACAATAGATCTGAGACCTGTATTTGAATGTCTGGCGATGCCTATGTGTTTGTGTGTGTGCTTGTGCACAGTGCGTGTGTGATTTTGCATTTGAATTAAGCACGCAAAGTAGTGATGTTGAAATACATTTTCCATCTTAACTCAGGGCTTTTATGATGGTTGATGATTCATCAACACACTGTGTACGGACAGAATGTTTCATACAATGGCTCAATTAATTCTCACACCGTTTGAAGCATTTCCTAAATTACATTATTTTATGCGTTGTTATTATTGCTGCAGAGGAAACACTAAATGTATTATACATAAAGGGCTTTTTAAAGCACAAATGAAACTGCAACTATCCATGAGTGATGTCTTAAGGTGACCAGTGGATCATAATCAGGGACAAAGCCTCACAAAAATGAACATATTTTTCTATTAGGGACAAATATTATGTTGGCCTTCACAGTAAAATATCTACAAAAGCAGTGGGATTTAGTCCTTACAATACAATATGATTATGATACTCTGCCTACAATAACAATATAACCCTGATGATCAGTTAATTTATCAATATTCATACATCATGTTACTGCCACAAAAAATAAAAAAAATGGGATAAACAGCAAACACTGTTAGAAGAATTACACGAATAATTATCATAATGACATTGTGGAAATGGGTTTTCATCAACAACTGTTTACACAACACAATCTGAGTAACTAATATTGTGGCGAGCTGGGGTTTAGCAAAGTAACAATTGGAGTCAAGGATAATTTGGTTTCAATTTTAGTGTCAACAAACAGGAGAAACCCAAGGGGAGGGGCTTTCTCAGGGCTACGGTTAGACCCCTATTACGACATTTAACGGTACAGTTTAGTGTCACACGTCAAACACAACATTGTACAGTTATTCAACAATGGAGCTCTCTAACACAGAACCACAAGAAGCTCCCAACAGTCATCACCACTCGCAAAGGATTCTGGGGTCCGGCTGGCCAGCCTCCCCACAACACGTTACAATATTTCACCTAATATTCAAATAATATTAAAATTAGTTGTAAAGAGCTAGGAGAGTGACGTTCAAGCTTCAAAACAGAACCTTCAAATTAACTGATGTCACCACAGTTTATGGTTTCCCTTATGAGAGCAGCATACATTTTCCTAAATTAAATTCCCAAGTATTTCTCCACTGAGTTATCCACGTGCTTTTTTTTTCCCCCAAGAAGTTCTGGCCTTGTACCCAGTAAGCTCATTTTAATAGTGAAAAATGGCAACTTCTACCTCCTAATCTTCCTGGCTAGAGACTCTGTTTGCCTTGATTGGCAGTGCGGAAGGAAAAGCTGTTTTGGCTGCCACTTGCATGTGCTTATTGCTGTGTGTGTGTGTGTGTGTGTGTGTGTGTGTGTGTGTGTGTGTGTGTGTGTGTGTGTGTGTGTGTGTGTGTATGTGTCATGCGTTTGCGTATGCATTCGTGATAGTTTGTAACTAAAAAACCACCATTAGTCATGAGTGACCCTGGACCTCTGTAAGTAGAAACGGTAATCCACTGCTACAGTGGACACTACTTTCCACTGTCCTACTTCCTGTCCACCCCTGCCTGTTTTCCTGTTCAACACATGATGTCATCAGTATGCCTATGTTTTTGTCTTCCCCCAACATTTGACATTAAGGCCAGACAGTTGACCTCAAGCTCTCATGGCTGACTAAGAAGAGAGATGTTCAGCTCTGTTGATAAAGGAATCATTCATAAGTGATTAGCTGGGGTTGACTAAATATGAATGTCATATTTTAGGGTGAGCTATGCGTGGATCACTTCTCCTGACGGATGACTCAATGTTACAAACTAGGGAGTGTGCAATATATTGTACGCAGAGGGCCGATGGGGAGTTTCTCATCATGGTAAAGTGATGTAATGCTGCTATTAATTTTCTAACTGGCTCACTGCTCCCCTGCAGATAAAATACCATTGTGTGCGTAATCGTGGCCGTGCTCAGACCTGTCATGTTTCACCCAGACTGTTCCTAAATCTGGTACAAAAGTTCAGATCACGTCCGGTTAGGAAAAAGATATCTTTGATCTGATTTCACTTAAATTTTCCTCCCTCACAGTATTTAATTTTTACCATTTCACACAATGCCAGTGGTTTGTTTGAAGGACAAATTATAAACTCTCCTGTTGCTTGTCAAAGAATCATTTTTGAGACATCTCTTCTCTGCCCGTATCCTGTCACGATTCCAAGTCACAATGGTTTTACAACAGAGCCTCAAAACAACACTGCTGCAAATGGCAAATTTCTCTTTCTGTTCTCTAAAGGGGCTCTGTTGTTACAGCCTTATGAGTGTATCCAGCCACCAGGTAACTGATAGAGTCAATATGCTACTTAAACCAGCGGCTGCATTTTTTAATCCAGTTCCAATAGTGGATATCCATGACACATGGTTTGCGGTCATGGCTTGGAATATAGTAGAAATCTAAAGTGTGCATTGGGAAGTCTATGATGATAGGCATCAATTGGTAGCAACCAAATGTTTGCAACCCAAACTGAGGCACAACTAATAAAATGTATGTGGCTTTTGCCATAAAGCTAAAGAATTTAGCCGGTTTTACTTGTGCCTTTGGAACGTCCATTTGCTGAAGTTGTCTGGAAAAGCAAATATCCAATTTTGATTCTGATTGTGATACCTGATTTCCTGACCTTGCTCTTTTTTGTGTGCCTACCAGGCGTTCTATGTGTCCGACCTTTTCAAGCCGAGAGCGAAGCCGGCCACGCCACCACCTTCTCCGATCAAAAAAGAGCTGCTCCCTTCATCCGATATCATTGAGAGGAACAATCACCACAACATGGTGTGAGGGGAGCCACACTTCCCCCGTGACTGAGCAGCCAATCACAGTGCTGTTTACCTCCCATCGGACACTTAGAATGTAGCGACGAGAGACTGTAGCTGCTTCATAAACAGCATCCACCTCCCTTTTGCAGTGCCATTTAAGGCACTTTGTGGACAAGGGTGTCATGTTTGAGATTTTCACAGCAGAGACCATGCTCACTATCCAGACGTATTATTTGCTATTCATTACCTACTAATCGACATTGACCCCAGTGGTATGAGCACAAACAGGAAAGAATTGGAAGCTAATAGAAAGACAAAACAAAAGCTATGGAGATGATAGGCAGAGCTATGGGTGTGGATATTTGATGAAAGTGTCAGCAAATAAAGAAAAACATTTCTGAAGGAAAATAAATGAAGAAAAGAAAAGAAAAATGAAGCCAAGGCAAATCCTCCAGCTTAGGGAGAGGAGGATTTCCAGTGATGCTTGCTCTCTGAACTCTGTGGCCTTGGAGCACCATAGGACAACAACTTCCTTTGCTACAGGAAGGATATTACAACAGTAGGTAGGAATATAGAAGTATTGACAGAATAGAAAACTCTAACTTAAAGCACTGTTTTTTTAAGTCCATTGTCCATTATCACCACTTGCTACCCGATGGGTCCAACTGAAAACTTGATGATGCACACACAAGACAAATATTTACCCAAAAAGTGACCAACATGTTAAACTACAGGACTTTCACCAGACACTGCAAACAGTAAAAACATCATTGCAGGAATCTTTAGTTGACTTTCAATCTTTTGTGCAATTGACTAGACTTCAGAGCTCTATAAATTTAAACATTGTGATAATACTGCACACCTCTGTCGCAGAACGGCACATCAAGGTTTTTGTGTTGGACTCTCAGTGTGGCCTAAACCCGGGAAGTTGCATTTTTTGGGGTTAGATGTAGTATAGTGGGGAGGGGGTTCTATAGGGGAGAGACGGATCTCACAACCTCCTGGCACCTGTGTAAGAGGCGTGGCTGTGCCATGTCATTCCCTAGTGATGGGGCCATCTGTTTAGCTTCCTTAACAGGAAGGGGATGGGCGTGCTGCGTGAAGGGGTGCGGTCTGCCGCCATAGTAAGAGGATGACGATCTACAGCTAAGCTGGCACATTATTTTGGGATGATTTGGGCTCTTTCTGCTGGCAGGGAGGGGCTCTAACCCACCCAATCACTCATAGGAAGTGGATGTTTGTCTCTCAGTGTGTGTATGTGTGTATGTATGTGTGTGTGTGTGTGTGTGCGTGTGTGTGTCCTGGGCACTCTTGTTCTTGTGAGGGTACACTTGTGCTTCTCGATCTTGTTTTTGTGAATATGTGTGTATAACTGCTATGCCCTGTGAAAAAAGATCACGTCCTGATAAAGTCTATGTCAAATGAAGTCCTGTGTGTGTGTGTGTGTGTGTGTGTGTGTGTGTGTGTGTGTGCATGTACACGTGTTAGTGTCATATAGTAAGAAAGCAGGTGAATGTTATAAAAACTGTGGATCTAATATTTTTATTCTCTGCTAAGATGCATTGATAACCTTGTGTGTTTATGTTTATCACATGTCATGTCTAATCACTAGTCATTGTACAGCACCAGATACAAGGGCCCTTTTTTACAGTCTATACAATCTTTTAATTTACAGGCATCCTTCTCCGACAACAAACTCCGCCATGTTGCACATTCTTTTTCATCGTATAGTCCGTCCTATCAATGGCCGAAGCCGTTTTCACTCTTTTTATAAGTATATAATGTATAGATCACTAAAATTAACTTTGTAAGATATTGTTTTTTAACGTGTTTAGATATATCCACTATGATTACAGACCTGTGTTCTCTACCAAATGCTGCTTAAAAAGCATCAATTGACAGATTTTGTATCTAGATAACTAAAATATTTTAGATTGTAATAGTTTGTAATATGAATAAAAAAAAATACACCCACAACTGTATTAAATCTCAATATTAGTATTTTTGTATCGTCTTATTTTTTGTACAAAAGAAATAGTAGCAATGCTGTTTTTTTTCTGCTATATGTACCTAGCTCTAATAAATGTGCTTTTAAATAAAAAAAAAGCTCATATCAACATGCAACCAGTTTGTCTTGTTGATGATTTATTGACTGAATTTTTTTGCCATGAATTTCCTGAATTTGTTTCATAAACGTGATTCCATTACACAAACAAGGGGCACTGAAGGTAAGGCATGCAGGATTAGATCCATATAATGAAGTCTCTGTTCTGTCCCCTCTCACCCAAAGTCTCACAAAAATATTTCAGTGTTCACTTTCTTCTTTTCTGTTGCTTTTCAGCTCCAGAAATCACAGTATCTGATGTAATTTTTACAGTAATATCCCACAAAGAAATCAATAATCAATCCAGTGTTTCAGGAAAAGGCTAAGCAGATTTGGTTGCAACGTACAGTGGCAGTGTGTTCAATTATTCATTATCTAAATGTTACAACATGCTGATGAAATTGGTCAGGATCTAAAAGAAAATCATGTTCTGTTTTCAAAAACAGAAGAACAGATACAGTCTAGTTTGGGAATTTAATGATGTGAGGCTAGATGGAAAAATTACACCCAATTCATTTTTTCATTCTTTGAGATTGTATAAGATTTCTTAAATAAAAATGGGTAGTCCACAATACCCCAAGGCACTAAAAATTCTAATGTGGCCATGATCAGTGAAAGTGGTAAAATGATAACACAAAAAAAAACTTACAGTATGCAGGTAATTATCAGTGGTGATGATGGTGATGGTGGGGGGGATTATCATTGAAAAAGTTAATCCTACGATGTTATAGCTTTGTGTAATCATGGAACCTGAGGGACAAATCTCCTCACAGCTATGTCATGGCCTAGTCCCTTTTTCCCAATCAAAAAGCCTTACACACACTTTGGAGAGGGCTCATGAAGTGTGTGTGATTTCACTCTCTGGCAGACACCAGACCAGCAATTCTGTTGTTGTTGTGTAAAATTCTTAGGAGTCATGACGTTTATGATTCTGAATAAGCAGTGTCATTTTCTCCAACACCAACTTTCAGCAAATGAGAGAAAAGCTTGGATGACTATTTGGTCATTGCAGTCGTTTATTCATTTACCTAAAAAAACACCATTCTTTACGTTTAACATTAGAATAGGATCAGGTAATTAGGGTAAAATACTAATATTTGAAGTAATCATGTGAAAGTTCATATCTATATATCTTGTTTCTGCCAACTAGAAATATTCATGACGTGTGTAGAGTGGCTCTACAAATACACTGTATGGCCAAAAGTATACACTCACCTGCCTCGACTCGCATATAAACTTAATTGACATCCCATTCCTAAGCCATAGAGTTCAATATGACGTCGGTCCACCCTTTGCAGCTATAGCAGCTTCAACTCTTCTGGGAAGGCTGTCCGCAAGGTTCAGGAGTGTGTTTATGGCTTTTTTTGACCAGTCTTCCAGAAGTGCATTGGTGAGGTCACACACTGATGTTGGACGAGAAGGCTTGGCTCTCAGTCTCCACTCTAATTCATCCCAAAAGTGTTTTTCAGGTTGAGGTCAGGTCTGTGTGCAGGCCAGTCAAGTTCATCCACACCAGAGTCTGTCATCCATGTCTTTATAGACCTTGCTTTGTGCACTGGTGCACAGTCATGTTGGAAAAGGAAGCGGCCAGCTCCAAACTGTTCCCAATGTCTTGGTATGCTAAAGCTTTCAGAGCTCCTTTTACTAGAACTAAGGTTCCAAGCCCAGCTCCTGAAGAACAACCCCACACCATAATTCCCCATCCACCAAACTTCACACTTGGCACAATGTAGTCAGACAAGTACCAGGCAACAGCCAAACCCAGACTTATCCAACAGATCTCCTGATGGAGAAGCGCGATTCGTCACTCCAGAGAACAAGTCTCCACTGCTCTAGAGTCCAGTGGTGGCGTGCTTTACACCACTGCATCTGACGCTTTGCATTGCACTTGTTGATGTGTGGCTTGGATGCAGCTGCTCGGTCATGGAAACCCATTCTATGAAGCTCTCTGCGCACTGTCCTTCAGCTAATCTGAAGACCACAAGAAGTTTGCAGGTCTGCAGCGATTGACTCTGCAGAAAGTTGGCAACCTCTTTGCACTATGCGCCTCAGTATCCGCTGACCCCACTCTGTCAGTTTACATGGCCGAACACTTCGTGGCTGAGTTGTTGTTGTTCCCAAACACTACCATGTTCTTATAATGCAGCTGACAGTTGTATGTGGAATATTTAAGATCAAGGAAGTTTCCCGACTGGATTTGTTGCACAGGTGGCATCCTATCACAGTTCCATGCCGGAATTCATTGAGCTCCAGAGAGCGACACATTCTTTCAAAAATGTTTGTAAAACACAATCTGCATGGCCTAGGTGCTGGATTTTATACAACTGTGGCCATGAGAGTGATTGGAACACCTGACTCCAATTATTTGGATGGGTGAGTGAATACTTTAGGTCATATAGTGTAGGTAATCGGCAATAATACCGATATTACTCAAGAAGCAACAAACTTGAAATAGTGATGGAAGTTGAATAGTAATTAAGTAGTTAATGACTAGGACATTAAAAAGTTAGTGGTTTTGCTATTTCACTTGGTGGTATCACTTTAGTGGCATGCATGTTTCCCCAGAGTCCTTCAAGGCAAATTACTTTATTGACAGTGACAGTAAAGTTGGTCTGAGGTCAGTCAAAAAAACGTAAGAACTGTACCTAACTGAGATTTACGATGGCTGTGAACAGCTGGTGAGCCTGGGGTCAGCCATGCATGGCTGTAATAGTGGAGTGCTTGCTGCTGAAGCGGAGAGAGGCCCATGTTGTGGTCTTGTCTGGCAGCAGCAGAGCTACACTGGCACAGGGCCGTCACAACGAGGCCAAGGCATTACATAGCACTTTGCTTCTCAGTGCATTGGGTGTGTGTCTCTCACATCACTGTACAATCCTTTGGTCTGTTTATTCTCATTTGTTACTCATGCTTCACTCCTTAATGTGTCCTTCATGTCAGTGTCTAAACCTGTCACCACCTGATGGTACAAGAAAATATTTAAACACCCATTTCAGTGATGTTAACATTTTAACACATGGGGACATCTGCTGAGAAATTCCAGCATCCTTCTTGTGGTAAATATTCAAAAGCCACATTAGCCGCACTTGGAAAGACATAATGCCTTTAACTTTCTTCACTTTTAGGTTCTTTGTTTTTGTCAACATCCACAATGACCGCTGGAATTAAATGAGGGAGAAAAGCGATCAAATTTTGAAAATGAATGAGAAATAGAAGTAATTCAACCACATTCCAATGCATTTGAACATTGAGAATGAAGTGTCAGCTGCAAGTTAACCCTATTCTGCTCCACTAGAATTTGTAAGAGATTCCTGTATAATTGCTGTCGAAATCTTAGAGGAGAGCCTGACGGATTGATAACACATGTATCTGCCACAAGATACAGGACTGATGTGCAACTTTATTCCATTTTGACAGTAGTGCTATTACCAAATGTATATCCCAGCAAGAAATGTAGTACTCAAGGCTAGTGTGAAAAAGGAATTTTAAATGTAACCATGCATTTGAAATGTAAATGGGTAGATGTGAATATGATTCAAGAGCCTCTGAGCTGGCTCTCTAAAACAAGGATTTCTTCTTTTGCCCTGCAGTGGTTGTAGCGAGAGATTTTTGAATTAAATGGCCTACTGACACAGTTGATATAAAACACATCGCAGTATAACAAGAGTGCTACTGTGGGTTGTACTGATTTGACCTGTATATTGCAAAATAGTGGATGTGAGACAGAGAAATAGAGTTGAAGTATGGTAAATGTGGCACTTTCTAGACAGCTGGCTGGAGACATAGAGCTTTTCGAGCCTTTTCTTCAACACAATTCTGAAGGCAGGGACTCCTGGGTCTAAGGAAGCACACAGGCCGACCTTGAGTCTGCACTTCCTTGAGGGAAATGGAGGCAGACTCCCAGCCGTTAACGGTTTGCAGTATTTCCCTCACTATTTACTGTATACACAGTTTTCTCAGCAGACATTCAGACATAGTATAACCCACCAATAGAGCATAAAAAAGATATATGTCCTATATTCTGCATTCATATATACATATATATGTATGTGTATATATATATATATACACACACACATATATATATGTATATATGTATACATATGTATATATGCATATACATATGTATACATATGTATATATGCATATACATATGTATATATGCATATACATATATGTATATGTATACACACACATCAGTATCAATAGCTTATATACTGTACCCTACTGGTAAATCTAGTGAATGCCCTTTGTTTGGCAGTCAGAGAAAAAACAATGAAAGCGTGACACGATTACAAGAAAATTATTTTTAAGCATTAACCCAGTTTGTTTATTTATCCATTTATTTGAATCTACATTGTTTAAATGGGTATTAATGATGCAAATAGGACATGCAGGGAAGACAGATATTGCCATCAGAATAAAGTCAACCAATAAGCACTTCTGTAGACAGGAAGGGGATTAAGACCTAAGGTTCCCGGTGGTAATATGACAATGATCCTGCAAGAGAAAGCTATGACCGTCTCACCAAAAGGGATATTTAGCCATTCTGTGATATGAATGAAACCTCAATCCAGTCGGCTTTAAACAGGCTTAAACTCATGTTAAACTCATCTAATGTTCATTGTGACACACAGGAAGTATGGCTTAACCTATTTTTTGTGTTCCCATTTGAAGATATTTTCCCATTATTGTAATCACAGTGTGAAACTATGAGGACAATTGTTCTTCAGTAACTAGGGGCGTATTGATGAGATCAACATTTTTTAACTCTGAAAATGAAACTGGGTCCATGAGAATCACATTTGGTGCTGTGTCATATTTTTCCTTATGTGAAAAAGTTCCTAAAATATCAGTCTCGAGATATTTTGTCCCCAAATGTTTGACTTACAATGAATATATTTTATGCAAAACAGTTGTCAATTCTCTTTTCACTGCCCCATTACCAAGATCTTTCATTATTCACCCAGCAAATATTAAAAAGCGAAGAAATCACACGATTTACTTTATTTCCTTTTTTTAACCTCATGAACTGAAGTTGCCCCAATAAAATGTCATAGCTCAAGGTTACATTGTGTGAATATCGCTTTCGGTGTCAAAAAGTTGTAGAAATGTACTGCCGTATTCTCCTTTCCTCAGTAAGAATTGCAGAAAACATGTTTGGAATTGTTTTGCCCCTTTTTATATTGGCTGTGGATTTCTGATTGCTTCAGCGGGGCCTAGATGCCCTCTCCTCGTCAATACACTATAGCTCAAAATAAATGCAGAAGCATTATTTTGGCCACACCTGCTCCATTCAAATCTAAGTATTGGACTTCGTCTGTTAAAAAAACCTATAACTACAATACTCCAATGAATAAACAAAACAAGTTATCAAAAAGTTTTTTGTGACTTAGATAACTCAAACTAAGTTTTTGAAAATACTGTAAATGGATTTATTTTTTCACACATGGCAGAATGATCCCGGTGTTACAGTGCGTTGGTGGTGGATTCAGAGGGAGAGGAGAGAAAGTTGATATGTTTCACAGATGTTGGCTCTACATTGGGGAAACAGGTGATTATGTCATCTTCAAATCAATGGTGTCTGTGTCCACCAAACCCTCACTTTCCAAGTTTATCTACCTTCCAAACTTTTTCCCAAGGTGGGCTGTAGATCAAACCCACCTCCAAACTACACTCTTGAATGCAGTAAAACTACCTCAAAGGTTGTGTTTAAGTTTTTTGGCTTCACTCACTTACCTAAATCTTCTTCCTTTCAGTTCCTATTGCTTTAATGGAGAAGAAGTCGCTCACGTCTCTTCACATCCCTCACATCCCATATGGGAATGTGGGAAGGCCAGACAAGGGGTGCAGTGTTTTGTTTGCCTCAAACATTTTGCAATAGATTTCTTATTACAAAAGAACACTATTTTGTAATGAATGTTGATGTAATTGTTTTTGCAACAACCCAAAGATGGCGGTCCATGCTGATAACCCAGGTCAAGTCAATTTAAGATAGTTCAAGTGTATACACATGTTAGGGGAATATGTTTACGTCTATCCTTTTTTTTTAGATCAGATATAAAGATGGCTAGATGCAGGTAAAGACAATGGAAGTAGAAAGCTGAGAAGAAACATACAAAAGGGAGTTTAGTAAAGCCTCGGATCCATTGCTTTTATTTTTTTCTCTTGAGTGAACTATGCCAGGGGAAATTCTACAATATTGCCAAATTAGCTTAAACCATCATCATCTAGTAGCTTAGGCAACACTATTCAACAAACAGACATTACACTTACAGACCAAACAAATACAAATAGACACACATCTCCAAGCATGCATACACACTCACACTCATACACTCACACTGCCATAGAATGATTACAGTTCCACAGTGCAACCGTACTGGCTCATTTTTTTTAAACATTTACTACATCATACATGCAGCTGATACAATGGTTTAATTGAACAACACAAATCCATTTCTAATCTACAGGTGGAGGCAACTCACCCAGAACATTAAATCTATGCTTCATTATTGTTCCAGTAAACTGGCAAAAGCTGCCAGTATCAAAACCTTTTTGTTGTCATCTATGTGTACTTGCCAAACTGTTTTTGATGGTTTTTCATAATAAGTAAGTACTGGAAATGCTTCTTACACAAATCTAATGTTTTGCAATAATTCCTGATAAAAACTGACCGCCTCCTGCACGTCATGTCACTTTTCACTGACCTTTTAAAAAGTTAATTTCAACATAACATACATTTTCTGTGATTTCCTGTGATAATGCCTTCACTGAATGTATTTCTATATTATGCAAATATGGTGCAGTTTTGACAGAAAATGTGTTATTTACTTCATCGATAAAACAGCTGTAGTATAGTAAATAAAAATACCTGTATTTCACATTACTTCATACTATTAACATATATAAAATTATGTGATTGTTTTTAGCATGTATAAGATGTAGATACAGATATAAATCCCCCATAAAAGGCATGGCTCCTTTGGTATTTACTTCCATATGAGTCTGTTGGTCTGGAGAACAGAACGGGTAGCTGGGTGATATCCCAGTTCTGAGATAGAACCACTAAGACAGGCAGATGGCAAGGCTCCCAATATGTGGGTGTAACTGGGTCAGTTATCCCCAGAAGACGGGGGGCCCCAAAGTTCCCTCTTAATGGGGCTGTGCCATTAATAATGTAAAAATCCTCATTTTGGGTTGATGGCACATTTTCATTCCCCAAACACTGTCATTTTCTATCATATGTGACACTACTTTTCTCGCAATCTATGATTTTATTTTATTGTGGGGGTCGATAGTATGAGTAAGCCAAAAGTAGGCCACCAAAAGAGAGTAACCACTGCCAACACGCAGCAGATGAATCTGTGATCTCCTGGAGCTCGGAGCAGCCGGCCCTCCCCTTGCATCTCCCCTGCAGTTTAACAGGAAAAACACTATTGCATGTTCTTCCAAAACAAGTGATGTCACCCATGACCTTTTCTTTTTCAAAATCAGGCAGTTCTGAAATATGCATATTGGCATTTTTAAATTGAAAGGCTCTTTTAAAAAGTGGTTTGAACAGTGAGAGACTGTTGATCCAGCAGCTATGTGCATGGGTTTATTCAATACATTTAGACAACATGTTTAAAAGACGATTCACTCAAAACACACGATCGTTGTTAATTATGAAGCATGAAAACCGAGCCAAACAAACAAGAAAAAAACTGCATTCAGAGTCAAAATTCAGCTGAGTCCTTCTGGCCGGCGTCCTGAAGCTGTCGCCTGATTTACCGGTCATCTCTGTAAGCATGGATATGTGTTGTGTCATCCTGCAGCAAGCCAACTCTGAGCTCAACACTCAGATACTCTGCATCTGCCTTCATGACAGTGAGCTGAATACCTGCTCCAAATGTTTGGCCAGTCCAGCGATTACACTTGAAAAGCCATGATGTTTGCTTGCAAAAATTGACTAGAATTTGCACATTTTCATGTTGAAATAGGATGCTATGTTTATAGAAAAGTGGGAATTGTTGCTTATGATTTAGTTCTAGGTTTTGTTTTGTTTTGTTCTTTTGGGGATTAAAATTAATGGATGACAATTCAGCTTTCTGCAAAGCTTCATGAGTTAGGGAATGAGACAAGGAATCAGTGTCAAGGAATTAGTTAGGAAAATATTCTTTGGTATTTGAAATATCCCAAATCTCATGAACCAAAATATCATCAAGTTTTGTCCCCTTTTTTAATGTGTACCATAATTCAAATTCATCTGTGCATCACCGTCCGAACCTGACAAAGCAGTCTTACACAAATAGCTATGGAGGCGGGCAAATATTTTTATGAAGAATCTCCCTATAGATATGGATGGTTCTATTATACACCTCAAATCATCTCTTTGTGCACAAGTATCATCAATATAATGTAGATAGCTTGCTGGATAGGTACACTATATGGCCATAAGTATTCGCTCACCTGCCTCGACTCGCATATGAACTTAAGTGACATCCCATTCCTAAGCCATAGAGTTCAATATGACGTCGGTCTACCCTTTGCAGCTATAGCAGCTTCAACTCTTCTGGGAAGGCTGTCCGCAAGGTTCAGGAGTGTGTTTATGGCATTTTTTTGACCATTCTTCCAAAAGCGCATTTGTGAGGTCACACACTGATGTTGGACGAGAAGGCCTGGCTCTCAGTCTCCGCTCTAATTCATCCCAAAGGTGTTCTTACAGGTTGTGGTCAGGACTGTGTGCAGGCCAGTCAAGTTCATCCACACCAGACTTTGTCATCCATGTCTTAATAGACCTTGCTTTGTGCACTGGTGCACAGTCATGTTGGAAAAGGAAGCGGCCAGCTCCAAACTGTTCCCACAAAGTTGAGAGTATGGAATTGTCCAAAATGTCTTGATATGCTGAAGCTTTCAGAGTTCCTTTTACTGGAACTAAGGGTCCAAGCCCAGCTCCTGAAAAACAACCCCACACCATAATTCCCCATCCACCAAACTTCACACTTGGCACAATGTAGTCAGACAAGTACCAGGCAACAGCCAAACCCAGACTTGTGCATCAGATCGCCAGATGGAGAAGCATGATTCGTCACTCCAGAGAACACGTCTCCACTGCTCTAGAGTCTATTGACGGCGTGCTTTACACCACTGCATCTGACGCTTTGCATTGCATTGGTGATGTGTGGCCTGGATGCTGCTGCTCGGCCATGGAAACCCATTCTATGAAGCTCTCTGCGCACTGCTCTTCAGCTAATCTGAATACCACAAGAAGTTTGAAGGTCTGTAACAATTGACTGCAGAAAATTGGCAACCTCTTTGCTCTATGCGCCTCAGCAGCCACTGACCCCGCTCTGTCAGTTTACATGGCCGAACACTTCGTGGCTGAGTTGCTGTCGTTCCCAAACACTTCCATGTTCTTATGATATAGCTGACAGTTGTATGTGGAATATTTAGGAGCAAGGACATTTCACTACTGGATTTGTCGCACAGGTGGAATCCTATCACAGTTCCACACTGGAATTCACTGAGCTCGATAGGTAGGTAGGTAGGTAGGTAGGTAGGTAGGTAGGTAGGTAGGTAGGTAGGTAGGTAGGTAGGTAGGTAGGTAGGTAGATAGATAGATAGATAGATAGATAGATAGATAGATAGATAGATAGATAGATAGATAGATAGATAGATAGATAGATAGATAGATAGATAGATAGATAGATAGATAGATAGATAGATAGATAGATAGATAGATAGATAGATAGATAGATAGATAGATAGATAGATAGATAGATAGATAGATAGATAGATAGATAGATAGATAGTTTTTAGCAGCTTTTAATAAAAAAACAGAGCTCAAGTCTCACAGAATTTGATAATGATACTTAAAAGCAATGTTGAAATGGGGGGAAAAGAAAATAGAAAAAGCTTGGCTTCACTTCTTTCAATAACAAGGTATCATGTCATGGAACGTCAATGTCATATAACAGGGAAAATGTCCAGATTTATGAGGTGTGGCAGATTTCTTTCCTTCAAATGCTGTCTCCCTCTTCAGGGATTCCATGCTCAAGACTGAAGGCAGGGCACTCAGAGGTTACACATTGTTATTCCTCTCCTCCCTGTCATCTACCTTTGACACCAGCGCTCTGACTCCTCATCCTTCTACCTCCCTCTTCTCGTAATCCACACATCTGGTTTCAATTGGACCTGAGATTACGGACGTAAGCGCTGCATGAACAATAACCCCGACATCCACCCCTTGTTCTTCTTGTAACAAAGTGTTGTTCATTTCCAGGCAAATGTGAATGACTGATGTAGTTTAGGGGAAGGGGGACTGTGAGTTTAGTTTAATTGGTAAAAGAAATGGGGTGAAGACAAAGGTTGATAAACAACAGGACACCGACCATGACTTCCAGGGGTGAAAGGTCGGAGGTGAGGATGCAGGAGATTGTGTCTTAAAAGTCACGGGGTTAACAGGTAGCACAGATTGCTGAGATGAAATGTAGAGGCATCTTTATGATCACTGCTGAGAGGGAGGACAAAAACAGAGCTGTCTTTCTGTCAGACAGGGGTGATCTGTCTGATTCAGCTTCCCGCTGTGACACAGCTTCTCCTCTCTGGTGCCTGTCCATTCTTTGCTGGCTGTCAGTTTATTTAAGTTTAGAGTGACTGTCATATCTGTGCAAGCACACCAACATAATGCCTTTGTGATCTATACGTCATTTCAAAAATCTTATTTGGTCTTATACTCAAACCTTGCTCTTATGGATAATTGTACATCTTCAAAATTCCATATATTCAGACAATTAAATGATCAGCACATTTCTGAATACTCACTGAAATACTCATCAAAAAACACAAGCTATCTTCTTCCTTTCCTTTTGACTTTAGGGGTAGCGACAGCGAATGAACCCTTTCCATCCAACCCTCCATAAATCTTCTCTTTGGTCTTCCTCTGGACCTCCTGCCTGGCAGCTCAAATCCCAGGATCCTTCTACCAATATATTCACTATCTCTCCTCCACATGACCCAACCTTCTCTTCAAAACATCTAATGTGCTGTCCTTCTGATAGACTCATTCCTGATCCCATCAATTATCGTCACTCCGAAAGAGAACCTCAACATCTTCATCTCTGCAACCTCCAGCTCCGCTTCCTGTCCTTTCTTCAATGTTGCTGTCTCCAAACCATACAGCATCGCTGGTCTTATCACTGTGTTATACACCTTTCCTTTCACTCTGGCTGATATTCTTCTATCACATAGTACCCTTGACACTTTTTTCCAACTTTGAACCCGTTTTTTCACCTCAAAATGTGATTCTTCTTGGTGAAGAATGTGATTGCCAACATATTGACCATGACGTCAAAGACTGTCGTAATCCAGGTGTCTGTATCAGTATCAGGAGAGAAATACAAGTCTTTGTATCACTATCCAATAATATAAGTGTTTATTCTAACACTGACAGTGCAGAATTCTATGCATAGGTAAGGGCTTGGGTCCAGCTGTTCCTCTCCCTGCCAGAAGCAGCTGTGGTCAAGCTTCCACAATCCTTCATTCACACACATCATCGTATCAGTTTGCAGTCAAGTAAAGAGCCAGAGAGCTCGATGGACCCAGAAAGTTGGAGAAAGAGACAGAGACAGATGAGGCAGGGTCTTTCAATCTGTAAAATGCACCAATGACTCCAGGAGGCCCAAAACCCAAATGTTAACAGACTCTGTGGAGTGTGTGTGTATATGTGTGTTTAATATTTAACAGTCACAGAAGCACCATTTATACAGCATGGGATGTGAAATATGAGCTGCAATTTGTTTATATCTCAGCAACACTTTCTCTTTAAAAATGTCCATACTAGAAGACAAAAGTTTGTTGTTTTTTAAAGCAAATTGCCTCTTGAGGCTGTTTAACCTGGCCAATGAAAAACATTTAAAACAGCATTTTATTTCATGATCCTCACTTTGCGGAAAGGTGTTTTTTGATAAATGACTGGAGAACCGGGACTTTGGTACAGTATTCCTTCTTCTTCGGTAAGAAAGAACCAAAATCAGAGTGCATGGGATTGTTGCACAGTTGCTGGCATGCTGCATGCAATTGAAAGAAACTGACAAAGAGAAAGAGCCAGGTCTTCCTTCTGCCAAACACTCTCAAAAAATAAAAAAAAATGTCTGGAACTTGTAGTTGAAGGCACAATTCGTAGGAATAAACTATTACTTCATTCACTCTAAACCAATAGTTCTTGTCTGAGATCAGTGAGTTAGTTCATTTCCTCTAAGGGACAGGTGAAACAGAGAATCATTTATGCTGTACTTACGTCAGTTATGGATCATAGTTCCCGGTTTTATGAAGTCAGGGCTGCAGTACAGATGTGTCTTCTTCGTCCCGCAATCACTTAATGGTGCTGAGTTAGGCTCTTGGAAAAAAGAAAATGTAAACAACCTTGTTGTTTGTCATCCTGCTATCTCCTCTTGATATGGTGTATTGTACTTGCAGTGCTTAGGTTTGTCAATATATTCATCAATACTTGCCTGTTCCCGTGCTTATAAATTAATGCATGTTCATGCATGCACTAACGAATTAGATTCTACAAGAGACTTGCCCAAATACATGTAGGATTTTAAATGTTTACAGTTGTTCATTTAAGAAGCCATCTTTAAATGATCACATAAGAACTGTAAATATTGTCACCAAAAACTCTCATATCAGGTATAACATATTTTTTACCAATCCATTAAAATGGAGGTTAATGGACTTGAACACAAAATTGTCTCTTTTCCCAAAATATCAAGTAAAACTTTATTTCAAACAGAATGGGTTAGTAATACCGACCCAAGGCACCTGAATTGTATCTTTATACTTATCTATTATATATCTAAAATGTTTAGTAATGGTGTCTAGAGTGATCTAGAAGTGGAACTGAGCAATAGCATGGAAGAAGCATTCACATGGTCCCCTGATGTGGTGTGACTACAGGAATGTTGTGAAAAACATGTTTTGTCAGACTGAAGAAAGTGTTGAGAACCTTCAGTTTCACGCTCATCTGTGACAGACACACATATGGATCTCTTGGTTATAAGAATTCGTGAACATAGTGTTTCCTGTCTGATTAGTGTGTTGCTACAGAGCAGCTTGAGAATTTGCAGACAGAGACTGCGGTCTACTTAATAGGGTCTGTTAATCCTTGATGGCTGTGCTATTGCTGGCGGGAAATGTCGGTGCATATTCCCCTTAATTCTGACACTAATGGCTCAACTGCTGTATTGATGCATCCATTTGGTTAGTCCATGAAGAGGTTACTTGATGGTTCCTGCTGATTTACAAGCAAGTAAACACACTCGAGGATTTCTTATCTTTTGCTCAGCAGGGCCCCTAATCCAAACCTACTGACAAAGCTGTAACTCTCCATATTCAGACTCCATAAGAGAACCACCCGAGTGATCAAAGCTGCTCCATGTAAGCTGCTTTTCAACACAGAAAACAATGCTCATAAAACATGTTGTAATGTAAAACATATTTATGTTGCTCGTCAGATTGCTCGGTAGTATGTGCATGAGTGATTTTTCGATTCATCTGGGACTCAGAGCCTGGGAAAACCATGATTGGGTTCAAGCCCCCATGTTTTCCTGGCTCTGATTACTCTGGGTATTGCCTTATTGGTTGTCTCTTTCAGTGAAATGTTTACACACTCTCCTTTTGCTCCGGCCTTTTGGAGACATTTTTGCCCAATTTTAAAGTTAGATCTGTAACAAATGTGATTTCTCAACATCGAAATTCCTCAGATGGGTCTCACAGGAAGATATACAAAGAAGCTAGAGCGACAGTGAGAAGATGAAAAGAAAGAGGCATTCTGTGTCTTTTATAATTCCTGATGGACTATGGGTTCCTCAGAGACCTCAGTGAGGTCAAGGGTCAAGAGGGGTCTCTGGTTGTTGTCCAGTATACACACAGTGATACAGATGTCAGAGATTCCCAGCTTTGTTAAAGTAGCCCTGGATTTGTTCAGAAAGAACATAAAACTTAAATGGAAAGCAGAAGCCATCAGGAGAAAAAAATATTAAAGACCTGGCAGAAAAATGAATTGCCTGGGATGAATTGCAACAACAAGCAGTTATTGTTCTGAATTTTGAGAGGACGGGGGGTAAAGATAACTACATCGCGGAATGCTTGGGATGGAATTAGTTTCAGCTCAGGTCACAAATATGAATCCAAAAAATCTTTAAAATGTCAGTTTAAGGTTTTTTTTTCTGGATGCGGATTATTCTGTTCTAGTGAAAAAAGGAGATTGCAGGTGTACACCAAATTATAAGGCGTGCTTTCATCAGTCCTTTACCGAGTGAGACGGCTAACTTGCCATGAAAAAGCCATCACCCACTAACAAACATGAGCTGCAGATGGAAAGAATAAAAAGGTGCACAACAGATACATTTTTGTGTACATTTTTGGTAGCAGCACTGCTGTTGATGAATGACAGAAAACATTACATGGGAATGAATGTGAAAATCTTGCAGTCTTTACTGTTTACCTGGTAGCCTTGGTTATTACACTAACTTTGCACTTCAAATACACAAATTTATAATTACTATAAACATGAATATGTCCTCCAGCTGGGTGAAATGCTGAACACACAACTCTGAAACATTTAATCATTGACCTGATCAGAGCTGAGAGAGGTCAGCAGCACCACAAAAAGAAAAAGAGAATTAACTCAGAAACCAAATTTACAAGATAGCTATACAATCCTGTATGCAAACCATTTGAGATTTGACCTCAAAGACCTCCAAGTAGGAATCACTTGTAGCAGCATTTAAAATGCAGACAACATCTGCTAAATATGCTTACTTAGCTTGCTCCATCACAGATGTGCACCTGCAGGTTTCCTTCCTTTGCTTTGCCTTTGCATGGATGTTTTACATGATCCACTTGCCTTACGGCTAGTGCGGTACTTTTTGTTGTGCCAGATGTTTCTAGATTTGATGTGAAAAAATGTAATCTTAGGTAATACCCATTTGTTCATTTAAGTTATCACAGAATAAAACTGCCGTGATTTATGTGCCTGGGTTATCAATACAACAGGATTTCTGTGGTTTATGAACCGTGATAAGGAGGATGTTCCATGAGATAACGCAGATGAGTGGTGATATTTATTTTATTTCCTCAAACATCTGTTGAGGGCTATGCTGTTACTGTTTTCTCTTTATCCCTTTATTGGCATGACCTTTCACCAAATTTTTGTCAAGGGGTTAAACAACTGTATAAGCATCAGAGGTCCTCCTGCAATGCTCTGTGTCTGTATATTTATATATATATATATATATATATATATATATATATATATATATATATATATATATATATATTTTTTTTTTTTTTTTTTTCTGAATCAAATGAAATTATCATACAAATATGTAATCTTAATGTGTCTGTGTGTTTTCATTAACACCTTGAAGAGGGATAATAAAAGGCCTTGCTCGTAAAAACTGCATCATGAGGGAGGCCCAAATCTGAAAGTAGTCTGTAATTCCTGTGGACGCTTTCATGCACACACACACACACACACACACACACACACACACACACGTGCACTCTAAGAGACCGGAGATTCAGTAAGGTGTATTATGTTTCACGCAGCCAATTTTAAACACCTCTCTACTTATGATGTTTAAAACAGGCCGTAGGTGTGACACTGAAGATGTTTTTTATTTAGGGAAGGTGTCCAAGCACACTTACAGTATGTGCACAGTGCGTAAATAGATTTATAAGGAAAAACATGTGGCGCAATATAACACATGACTTGCTTTGGCTTAGGTGTGCATATATGTGTGAAGGTGAACTGTGGCTTCGCCATGTCAAAACCCACATCAATACTACATAACGTGATATGTTTGAGAAAAAAAAAAAAAAAGAGTAAAAATGTTGCATTTCAAAAAATCCGGTGCGCTAAAAACAACAACAAAAAAATGCAGCCTCTGTTTTCCATACCTCAGAACTGATTATCATGGTTTATGTTTTATGAATACAGAAACAAACATAAGGTATTATGAAACTTGGAGTATCTTGGTCACGACAGCCACGGCAGTCTTTAACCCGGTCATAGCGCGTAATACTTAACTGGCTTCTCAGGAAAAATGTAACTTAAAAAAGTGCTGGAAAATCTGAGTATTTAATAATTTTTGTAACATGTGTCAATGGTTTTTGTTTACTGAAGTTGCATTTGCCATCTGAATAGATAATTAAACAAATACGTAAATAAATAAATGATTAAAGCTCAATTTAGAAAATTCTGTTTGTTTTTCAAATCGGGTCAATGTAAAAACCCTAAACATTAACTACTTATCAATGTCAATTCCAGAAGAAAACTTATTGTGTTTAACTTTACAAAAATGTTAATGTTGACAGTTCACTTTATCCATTGAATATCAGAACAATATTTGGCCAGACAAAGCTGCTATTCAAATGTTTTGATGGATGAAAAAGTATTAATCTCTTCATGGTTGCATGAATATTTCACACTGTAAGGCCAGTATCAACACAATCATATTTGCATTTCCATTGTAATTTATTGCTTTGCATCCATTTTCTCCCATATATTTTTTTTCTCTGTTGTTCCCAAAGTTCTATCCTTCACTTTCACCTTCACTCTCCCTTTCTCATTCTAGGTCTGAGGTCCTATGTCAGACCTGGGCATTTTACAGCCCGGAGGCCACATCCGGCCCTTTTTGCTCTTTTCTTCCGAACTGTTTTCTTTGAATATATTAAGAAGTTATTTCTTAAAAACTCCTTATTTTTTCCTTTTGTTTAGTTTTGTATGGATGATCATATACAAAATAATGTTGTTACATTTATATTATCATTGATGTTAAAATTGAAATAAAATGCCAAAAAATTTAAATATTAAATATCATTATTTTCATTTGGATCAATTTACATGATACCTAGGTGTCCCACGTATAAAAATTGAATGAGAAACGTGGCCCGCAAGCCAAAATAATTGCCCACCCCTGTCATACAGGAGATGGTAAGTCTGCTCTCACTTGCGACAGTACAGCTCTCACCACAAGGATCATTCATGTGTTTGATCATAAAAAGATTACCAGTCCGGTTTCTGTTGGGATTTTATCATCAGTTTTGGGCAAATGCCAGATGTGCTATAAACAGTATACATACACACAATGCTTTTCCCTATCTTGTTATATCTCTGTATTTGATTATCTTGCCATAATCAAAGATGCATCATTTCTCAATCTTTAATTGACTTCAGAGGTGAAAAACATGCAATGATGCAAATCCACTGAGGTTTTACTTGGTGGGTAAAATGCATTCAAGCACTCGAGATGCTGGGTTTTCAATGAAGTTCACTAATGGTCCTGTTTTGCGTTATAGACCAGATAAGCAATTCAGAGGTGAAAGGGCTTGTATTTGTGGTGGTTTGTGATGGCCTTATTCCTGGGGAGTGAGGGGTGATGAACGATGCTTTGTGAAGGTGGCAGCGTGGTTGTTTTTCACCACCTCGCCCTTGTCTAGGTTTCTCTCGGGAGCTCAGCGGGAATATAATACACGTTCTTTGCTGGTCCACATGTCACACATTCCTTTGTAAAAAGAAAGATGTGGGAGATGGAGACATGGAACAAAAATGAGGAGAAGTGGAGGGAGATTTGATGCAGGTGGTTGGGCATAAGCAGTGAGGAAAGAATGAGGATGGCGCAACTTAACCAAGAGAAACCCAGCACAGTCACAGATAAACAGATTAAATTATGTATCATTTCAAGTCTGTGTGAATATGTTTCACAATCCATATTTGGAGACATAGTTTCACAGCACAATCTTCTCTCAAATGGCAGCCCCTCTTTTCCCACTACTCATGGGATTCTGTGTTCTCTTGCAAGAATCTCTGTGAATTAAATCATAAACATATGAGCTTGGAAATATTCACCCTGGAAACAAAGCAGATTAGCTTTTCCGTGTACATGAGGCTTTGCCAGAACAATTTAAATAGCACTAAAACTAGTGCTACTAGCTTAGTATCTTCGATTTGAAAGAAGTACAGCAAGTATGGCCTTGCCTAAGAGTCAGACTTGTAGTCGCACCTTGCAATCTTGAGTTAAAAACAAGATCTTGCAAATTGGCCAAAACATCAACCAAACATTTGCCAACAAGTATAAACAAAACATCAGCTGCCACTCAGCATGATGTTGGTGAATCAAGGCAATTGCAATCCT
The DNA here is from genome assembly GCF_037954325.1 of Fistularia commersonii. Taxonomy (NCBI): domain Eukaryota; kingdom Metazoa; phylum Chordata; class Actinopteri; order Syngnathiformes; family Fistulariidae; genus Fistularia; species Fistularia commersonii. Next base: position 5,717,589 of record NC_141299.1, on the reverse strand, counting down.
GGCATCAATTACAAAAGAGTCTAAATTCACCTTCCACTGGCATTGTCTCTCTTATGGTATCTGCTTGTAGCACATTGTGACACCTCATAATGAACAGTTCAGTAGTTTAGTTTATTTCAGTGGGATTGTTCTGTTTGGCACAAAATCATGAGAGCGCTTAACTCGTGTGCCCTTAATCTTGAGACTATTCCTGCAAGGTCATGATTAAAACTGATGCCATGTCAGCTAACAACAAAGGATTCAAATTCTTCAGCTCTATGAGGCCGTCAACCTTCCAAAATCTCTTGAATTTATGAAATCCTATTATGCTGTCAGCAAGCTCTCTTTTTTTTTTAATTAGGCAAGAACAGTTCCTGTGCAAAATGTCAAAGTTCACCCCCCTCCTCCTGTTTCACACTCGTGACATCTGAGCAACATGGAAAATTCCTCACCCCTTATTATTTTCTTTATAAATAAAATGACTCTTCTGTCAGGGTGGAAAATTGCTTTTTGGTTTTTCATATTACTTCCTGAAAATTAGAATGATGAAATAGAGAGGGTGGCCGCAAGCGAGGTGATGTGAGTGATGGGGAAAGGATATGAAGGAAGGAGTGCAGACAGGGAAGACGGGGATGTCAATGGGACTTGCATTAGAAATCACTGGAAAATCTTTGAAAGTCTTACAGTTTGGTGTTTTTTTTAGCTTATAATAATTATTGAATTGCGAGCGAAGGGATTATAGTGTGTAATATATTTTCCGATCAAGTGGAAAGAAAGAAAAGAGAATGAATGAAAACGACTGGGTACGACCTGTAAACCTGCAAATCTGTGTTAATATGGGCAATGTCAGGAAAAGAACTCGCTGTGCGTCAGACTTTACACAAAAAAGACCCCATGCACATTCATAACCCTGCTTATCTCCACTCACTAAATGATCCTATTTCCACAGGAAGAAAAAGAACTGCAGAGAGTGAGATGTGGGGTGTGGTGACTCCCCTGAACAAACATGACATCAAACCAGTTGTAATTTTTTTGGTCCAGAAGAGAAAAGAGGATAACTTGGAAGAAATTTTTAAGAAAATACATTTGTTATAATTATTTTCATTTCACACAACACTTGGTTTACTTCTTCAGATTTGTTTATGAAGAGAAAATGAAAAACACATGCGTCGTCGTTGTTTCTCTGGAGTTTTTTGACTGGATATTTAAGTGGAAATCTAAGCTGTGTTATGTAACACAGAAGATATATTATGTTATAAATTCAATTTGGTTTGTAGAAAAAAAAAAGTTCAGTGGCAGCCATAGATCTTTGAGCTAAAAGGACAGACATGCTTCAGTTTTCATTTGTGAACCGGCTTCCTTCAAGGACAACAGTTTCCTTCAGTTTCCTTGGTAGCACTTCAAGCCTGTTGCATAATTTGAGGGAAATAACCCCAAAATGCTTCAATCCTTGCTTCCCTGCAAACATCCTCATGGCAAAGACATGTATGAATAAATGGGTCTTCAACAAGCACATTTCCTCAGTCTTTTATCAACTGATTTCTCAAGCACACTGGACAGAAAGGCTCTTGGGGTTTGTCTATGAAAAGACAGTTCTTTCAATCATACCATAAAAAGTATTTGTTGTGTAAAAATGACAGACGAGTTCATTACATGCATATTATATTAAAATTAAAATGGAAACTCTCAAAAATTGTCACTGGACTACTCCCCCATTCTTTATCCATATACAGTATCTACATGTATACATATATCTCAAATTCAAAACAACAGCAATAATTGAGATTATGAATAAAGGCTTGTAATAGTGGGTTTAGTCAAAGTTCTATGACATTTACGTAGCAGTAAACATACAGTGGGTGAATTTGATAGCCAAGGTTAATGAAGGAGGCATCAACATAGTTTTCAGTTTTCCTGCTGAAACTTGCAGCCCACCAAAACTTCTTCGATATTGTCTGCCTTGTGAGAAAAAAGAAAGAGAACGCAGACATTCCATTATTGTTAATGAGATGTGACTTCTCTGGGGTTTGGTAGTAATCTATAGAAAACAGGTATGTACCTTTTGAGGATGACAGCAAAACTAAGTCTAAGAGGCCACAACACCCATCTAGTGGAAGTACTTATAATTACACCAAGCGACAAGGATGGAGTGCGTCAGTATGTACAGCGGAAATCTAGAAGTTGAAACTCATTTTCTCAATAACAGATTTGAGACCATTCTTGTGAGCATCCTATCTTTCTTAGAAACACTGAATAAACTTAATGGACAACCTACTTGTCTATGTTCACCATTAGCAGTGATGGGAAAACGGTTTGCAAAGTCAGCACTCCATTCACTCAAGAACAGTAAGCAGCTGGATACAAGATTTTGTGAATTGAGATGTTTGTAATAAGTGGCTGGAGAAGTTCCGGTAGGAGTGGTGTGTTCTGAGCTGCAAATAAACTGTAATATCATCCACCTGATGTCTGCTGAAAGCATCCTGTCAAGCAGACCCAATCCAATCCAGTAATGTCCACCTCTTAAATCCTCCACCTTATGATCTCACTTGGACACACTTCCTGGCTCCCACATGTGGGGCAGACATGCTGTCGCTCTTTGTCCGCAAATACACGGCCAGTCAATGAGGTGAATGTATGGTCTTCCCTTCATGTAGGTGGGGGTCATGGGCAAGCCCTTCCAGGAACAATTGACTCATACAGATAGCTATTTATACGCCAGGATCACAATCTCGCACTGGAGTTTTGGCACTTTAAGAAGTTTTGATGTTTGTGCCAGGTGACTGGCAGAGAGCTTTGGCAGCTTCCTTTTTTGACTTCCTTCCTGTCTCAGGGGCCAAAAGCATCTTCCTTTTGCCTCATTCAGGTTTTTGCTCAGTTTTCTGTGAGTCACCCATGCTGTGCAGTTTTGGTATATTATTGCTACCACATCAAGGGGTAAAAAAAATCTGTTGGCAGGATATTACATTAGTTATATTCGTCTATTTTTTATGTATGTATAAATATAGGATTATTTTGAGTTGCTTTCAGAAAATATCCTGCTCTCTGGGTTGAATCTTGTCATGCATCTAATTAAAATCCTGCTCATCATCTGATCATCATCTGAACTAGTGTGTGGGTTTTCGCCTGTCATTTTTAGAGAAAATAGTTGTCAACTCCAATATTGTTGAATGTTTTTGAATGTCAGCATACAAAGCTGTGTGTCAATAAAACATGTAGCATTGATATAAGTGACAACAAAGGTATGAAAATCAAGCAGGAGAAGCTGTTTCCATGTTGAATGTTGTAAGACAGGGCAAAGAGCTGGGTTGTCACTTTGAAGGTGTGGCATTATCCACAGTGACTCAAAACATAAATAATAATAATAATAATTAATAATAATTTATCCTTTATTAATCCCTCACGGGGAAGTTCGTTCTCTGCAATCAACCCATCATGGATGACCCATAAACATAGGTTGCCGTCCATCAGCGGCAGGGGAGCAGTTGGGGTTCAGTGTCTTATTTTGAGTTGCCTGCAGAAGAATATAAATTACATGTTAATGTCTACAGGTCTTTGTGAATACCATGGAAACATGTGTTAATGTGACTATTTTACATGTTTTTTTCTTTTCAGCTACAAATCAGTTGTGTAATTGCTGCTCAACTCTTTTTATTAGAACTTGCTTTGGAATATCTGTAACAAATCCTTCAGTTTTTGTCCTGCAAATGTTGCCTGACTAAATGCTTGTTTTCTCCACTTGTCTGGCTCTAATACGCTGGCTTCTCACATTTCAATCCAACACACAAACACTTTAACGGCATTGAAAATGATCATGGCAGCCTGTGGCTGCACATTTGAAGTAGAAAAAATAATCCAGTAGGATTTGTCAGGTCATTTTTGGTGTCATTTTCAGGTTTTATGTCCACAAATATCCCTTTGTGGTAAAGCAGAAATGACCCTTTTTAATCTCCAAAATCCCCAACACAAAAAACGAGCTTGTGTTTGTTCAGGGAAAACTATCTCTAACCCTTTGGGGGGACTGAGATGCTTCGGCATATGTGTTTGGGTTATCTCTGTGTCCGAGCTGTCCTGCTTGGGAACATTATTGTTTTTGTGGTGTCTTTCAGCCAGTTCCAGAGGGGTTTTCCTAGAAGTGCGGACCTCCCTTAATAGGTCAGAGATCGGGTCCTGTGAGACACAGGAAAGGTGAAAGAAGGCCAAAGAGGAACTCAGAGAGGAGAATAGAAATAGAATAAACACAGCTGATGATGACTGGCTATGACAGCCCCTTGTCTAATCCCCCAGGTGTATACGGCTTGCGGGGAGCCTGGTGGACCGGTTGGAAATGATGCTGTGAGACAGCGAACATGGGTTCCAAATCAGGTTACAAATGGCAGATGGGCTTTTTAACTGTCTGTGAGATGTAAGAGAGGGACAACGTCCTGTAAACAGATAGTACAGTTTGTTCACAGTATAAAAACTATTAGGCATAGATCATGCGATAAAAACAGCGCAGGCAAGAATTATGCACATCTGAGGGGAAACACATCCTCCTCTTCTGCCTGTTTGTATCTGCTCACTGATGTAAACTTTCAACTGTTTTCATATAAGAATCAAAATGTTTTTCGAAATGTGATACAGCTTTTGGTTGATAGGAAAGTAAGAAACGAAACAAAAGAGCTGGGGCTGTAGGGAAGTCATTTCAATGCACCAGCCAGTAATTGGATGAAACAAGCATGAGAAATTATGAACGCATTAGCGAGATGCAAACACATAGGATGATGAATTTCATTTCCAGTTCTTGCATTGTCCGTTCTGTAAAAATGGGGTTGTAAAACTAAAGATCCACAGAAGGTTTGTGTTTACTGCACATCAAATTTGTCAAAATACTTTTGATGAATACTGTATATGACCAACCCCAGCAATGCTATTTACCTCATATTCAATGTCTCACAATAGCTTTTAAAGAATGTTTTGGAAAACTTTGAAAAGACCGAGGATTATGATTTAGCATGTTTTCCACTATTGGCATCAAAAGTATAACAATATTGGTTCAAATACACTGAGGGCTTTGCCTCTAGTATTACAGTGACACTATTTTCTGTAACCCGATCTTCAAATCACCTTACACGCTTGTAATACAGAAAGATTGTTTCCTTTTTTTCAACACAGTAACCTGTGGGTCATATCAAAGAGTTCCCATTATTGTTAAATGGTAGAGGAAGCACTGGGTGCAAATGGTTCAACTTTATCCACTTTCAGCAGGCAAGCACTATTAGAGGTTAGATTGAATCTGTTAGAAGATTTGGTGCTTCACTTCAGTGTTCTTGCTTTGTTCTTTCTGGGCACACTAACAAGTGCTAACTGCAATCAGCTGTAAAATATAAAACCAATGCACCATGGGCATGTTTTTCAAATGAGCAACAAAACAACAGAGACGGGTTGTACTCTCTTGGATCGGAGCTGGTATTTTGTTATATTTGTGCTGGGAAGTCTTAAATTGAAAGCAGTAAGTACAACTCCAAGAGCTACAACAAAACACATGCACACACACATTGGAAATGGCCTGAATCACATCACAAAAGAAGTGCAAGATGCATAAAGTTGCAGGCACAGATTTGTAAGCAACTTATTATGCATGATTCACAACTCACTTTTGATCGCATGACTCAGGCAGCAGACAATCATCATCTGATCATTTTTCTTTTCTCAGTCAGACTGAGGAGGATGGAGAATAAATAGGCTTTTATGACAGTATGTATATGTGTTGATCCAATACAAACCCAATCACAAATTATGTTGTGACAGATTTTTGGTAAAAGCTTGCTGAGCATGTAAAGAAAAAAAAAAAAAAACTCTTTTCTGTAGTGACTTTTCCTTGAATATAGCAAATGTTCCAGCCTCTGTGTGAAATAATAATTCATGACCAAGTAAACATTGATAAATATAGACTGTCCAATTTATGTTCAATGCTACAGTCTTGAATTCTTGACGTCTTCCATAAGGTTAATTTCAATAATGAAAAAAAAATAAAATTTATTACAGTTATTCTGGAAGCTGTTTATGGTTGTGTGAAGCCTGCATTATACTCAATTTCCACAGTCTACAGTTTTGACTTTCAAACACTTTCCATACTTGTCATTATTTTCAATAGTCAAGGTCAGAATATGTGTATAAATATCAGCAATTGGCAATCTTCATTTTTTTTGTAATAAATAATCTTCATGCTGCTTTATGAGCAGAGCTATAAAAGAAAGTCAAACATGACAATAGGTTACCGTTCCTTCTGGCTATCCCTGTCAGCTCAGCCAGCTACATGGAGGGAGGCAGCTGTTTGGCCACATACGTTTTCATCTTAATCAGTGGAACGGCAGCTAACCTCTACAAATCAGGTAACATCCGTGAAAGGTTATCTATATATGAACAACATTAGTGACAGCATAGTTAGCCGGGTCAATCAATGAGAAATTGCTGACTCTGAAGATGTTTTCTCTTTATATCTCTCACAATGTTGATTGTTTTGGGTCCAGCAGCTACAAAAAAAGCTCTGATGATGAAATTATATCACAAGCATTTTTTTAAATAAGACTGACATTTAACATGGGAGATTAAAGTTATGTTTTGATCACTACAGAACTCACAAATGCAAGATGTTAATGGTCATTTTATATCCATTTACCAATTGTAAAGGTAACATGGAGAGCTTTTCAAATCATATTTAAAATTTTGTAAATTCAGTTTTTAGAAAAAATAGAATTTAAAATAAGAGAAAGCCAAGTTTTATTTTATTAGTGTGATATAAGGCTTAAAAAGATTACATGCAGAGATGATTGCAGTCATCCTAGAGGACGTAAAGAGAGCAGCCAGTGAGAAATAGCAGGTAATGCAAGGTTGAGTTGAAGAGTAAGAAAGCACTGTTGGTCGAGTGTCCCTGCTGTCATGGTGATGTAATAGTTAATCTGCTTGCATTAGGAGTTACTAAGGTAAGGGAGGCCATGAGGCCATGTATCAAAGCCACAGGTGTTTGAGCCAAACATGCAATTGCCCCTTTGCCCCCACTGCCCCTTGGAGCCAAACACAGTTTTCTGATTCTAATAAAGTTTTCTGATTGTGATGCAGTATGATCCATCCCTGACACATATGGTGGTAATCTTTACAGAATGTTGGGGTGCGGAGAGGGACGGAATAGGGAAGTGCAAGTACATGAAGTAGAAGGAAAAGGAGGTACGTTTAAGGGGGTGAGGTTATTGTGGTTGTAGATAGAGAAGAAAATGGTTAAATTTACTTCCAAAGAGAAGGCTGTTTCCATCTATATGGAGGTTGTTTTACGTTTGAGTTCAAGTGAAAGATTAGCTGTGAAACATTTTTGTGCTGTCAATCATGTAAAGAGAAACTCCAACGCTTTGTTTTCTATTTTTTAAGACGTGTACTTTTCTGCAGTTCATCCATATAAAAAACAACATTTTCCATTGTTGATTTTTATGGTTTTGTAACTTTATGATCCCAATCTGAGTTGATGCAATACGTTTCTTTCGATTGTTGTTGTAGTTTCATCTGGAGTGTTTCCACCGAACACACCCAGCACAACTTGGATCTGTCACATGGTCTGCATGCTGTCACATTAGTGAGCACACAACATAGATTAGCTCACATTAATAAGATGATGTAATAGATACCACAACCCCTTGAACCCTTATGCAGCATTTGAAGTTTTCAGTGTAATAAGAATTCATTCATCTCAACTGAGCTGTTCCGTGTGGCTGAAAGGTTGCGGAAAAGAAGGCGAGGCATAACAATGGATTTATTACTCTTCCAAATAGATCAGCACGCATGATAAAAGCGCAAAATGTAACTGGACAATGGCTTTATAAGTTTAATGCAACAAAGGCAACGGTGACATAATCACTTATGCAATCTGCATTTGTTCAAATGCAAGTTATGGTAGTGCAAATAGCACAACTACTACCACTACTCATAACAATAATAATGACACAAATAGCAATAATGTTACAAACATGACACAAACTACCATTCAATTTGCTAGAAAAAAGCTCCTCATTACCATTTCCATTCCCTGGAAAATTATGTGGAATCAATTTAATAAAAAATATTACTTAATGGATATTTTCATCATTGATTTCATCAATCCTCTCATTGGAGTTGGACTTAAAGTCTAAACAAAACGAATTCCTGTAGATTAGCAATTTATTTAACTACTTTTACCCCAGATTTCCACATCAACCCCAATTCACTAACGAAAATCCCATGAAGCGTTCTTCCATTTATATGTATCTTTGATGATTTTTATCAGAAGTGAGATTTAAAACGCCATTGTGCAATAAGTGTCTTATTACTTGAGAGAAGAACTATGTTAACTGCTGTTGTAAGAACATGTTGCATGTTGGGTTGTAAAAACAAGAAGCACAGTCTGTTTCTGGGTTCTGTCAATGTGTATGTTCCCTGCAAGCTGCCACAGCAACACTCCGGGTAGGGGAGAACACAGCAGTAATCTGGGTTGATGCTGGTGAACCACAAGGTGGGAAACCAGAGTGTGATTGTGTGACCCATATATGCCAAATGTTATTTTACACGGCCAGAAAAAGCTTCAACTTATATAAAAACTGATAAATCAATAAAAAAAAAAGCCCCCACATTAGTCATCATCCCATTTCTGGTTAAAGACCCATTTTAGGTGTGCATCTGTTAGTCATGCAAAGGTTACCTTTTTGGTTAAGAAAGTTTTCAGAAAGTTAGTCTACGTCAGCCCCTGAAATGATGGAAACACATTTGCGTGTGAGTGCGAATGTGTGTGTATGCATATGTGGGTGCTTGCTCAACGACATCAAGAGTTTAGAGGTTAACTTGAGACTGAATAAAATTATTGTCGAATTTTCGTATCTGGCTGAAAGTGTCATGTTCAACACTGGTGGATTGTCAAGGTTAGGGCAGTGCAGAACAGCTGTAGCACTGCAAGCCATCCAGGGAAAAAAGGAAGAAGAAAAAAGGATCTCCATAGTAAGGCACAAACATAAGATGACAGAAACTAGAAACATCTGAAATTTTGCATGACGACACTCAACTTTTAGGTCATCTGATGGAAATACGTGAGTGACTGAAATGATTTCCAATGTTACATAACTGTTAACAGCTTTGAAAATAATGACAATGATGCATAGTAACCTTGACATAGATACAGCAAAAGTCATCTGAATTTGTGATTATAAATCATGGAGACAAGTGTAGTGGTTTACCACACACAGCTGTAGCGGAGATCCAGCTCTTTAATCCACATTTGAGCCTCTGTGTATTCAACCCTCCTCAGAAGAGGCTTTATGGACATGAGGAAGACCAACATCAGTGGATAATTGAGACCAAATTCCAGCTTCCCACAGGAATTTTATGTTTAGGGGCCATCAACTGGCAAGTACACCTGTACATGTGTCACAGGAAAACAACTGCTGTCAGTGGTTTCTTGAGAAACGAAGACAGGAAATCATCTCCAGAAGCTAACACAGTTCAGGCTTTTTCTTTTTCATGTGTCATAATACCAAGTCTTTGTACAAAAGCCAGCCTCCATCACTTTCACTTTTCTTCTGTATTGTTTTCGTCACAACAGTGTAAGGCTCAGGCAGCAGGGCTCCTTCAAAGCAATGACTCCAACCAAGAGGAATTCATGAGCTGGAAGCTTGGGGGACACATGAATGTACGCAATGGCATGCACAAACTTTGACCCCGCTGTCTGTGGATCTGCAATGTCTGGCAGCAGTGTACAGTTTCATAGCTCCTCCTGGAATCACAGTCATTTTCTCACCAAAACATCATCCCCCAGGGAGAAAATCCAATTGCAACATAAATGTATCTTAAAAAAAACACCAACACAACACAGCAAAGTTGGCCTAGTTTAACCTTTCATTGAGTCCTTGTGGGCTAAAGGTGTAATTAACATTCATGTGCATTAGAATCTCCTGTCCAAAAAAGCTCTATGGAAGCATCCAGATAAAACACATGCAGACCTGTGAGCAACGGACAGGCCATGCCGGCCCCGGCATTTCATCTGGGTGTGTTCATCAGATGAAAAAGTGGTTGCATATCCAAGATGATTCCCTCCCAGTACAAGTTGGGACGAGGGTCAGCATTCCTATGGATGATAAGTGGCATGTAGCATGATGAATTGATGAATTGTAAAGCTCGTATCAGATTCACCACTGAGAAATGGTGACATTGCTGATGCCACAAATGTAATTTGATCAAAATGGTTGATTCTCCACTGAGATTTCTAAATGTTATCTCATAGGAATTTTTTATCCTTCCTAATATGACTATGGAAAAATAGGTCATTGACATCACACCTTGATATTTTGTGGTAGAAGTTTATATTTTGTACCCAATTTATTTAGTTTTACTGTTGTTTGCTTGAAAAATGTTTGGAAAAAAAGGTAAAATGTCAAACACCAAATCCATTTGCCAAATCACAACTAACATGATGAGCCACATTTGTGACTTGCTAGTCAGGCTTAAGGTTAATCTTGCACAGACCTTGAATCCATTAATGGTTTCCATTTACTCTAAATATATACAGTTATGTGAAGTCTGGAGTGTCAGTATTAGCTTCATACAATTAAGAATTGATTAGAGAAATCTAGAGTTTTTCAAATCAGTGTTTTCTATAAACACTGCAACAAGTAGATCATGGTTCTGTTTAATGAAATCATGTAATAGTACTGATAATAAATATCACAGCACAAGCTCCTTGTTACAATCATACACTATAGATTCATACACAAGTATAGAGGGAAAGGCATACTGGATGTAGCCTTACTTCTTCATGATATACATCTGGCTCCAAATACAACCGCTCACTTTCATTTCCTAAAAATAGGCCCTACCAAGTTTGGCCTTGGACAATGACCCTGCAGAGGGCATCATCCTCTTCCAGTCAAAGACCACGGAGATGGCGTGTAGTATTACTGCAGTGAAGGTACAACTCATACTTTGCAGTGCAAAAGGCTGACTGGATTTGGAGGAATCGTTGTCACTATCATTTATAGCAGCTATGTTTCAGGATGAAAGCATTGCTTGCATTATTGAACCCGTTCCCTGCAGTAAGAGGAGAAGGCATGCATGCTTGGCACATGTAGCCACCCTCTACTATCTCTGCTTACCACTGTCAGAGTCTATCAACCTGGATACAGAATTACAGCTGCCACCCTGTTTTTAGAACCATGCTCAAAATACCAACCACTGATTGGCTGATTCTTTCGTGACATGTGGGAAAGATGTTCTGATATTCTCCAGAGGGGGATACTGGCAAGGGAGACAAGACAGTTCTTGGCTTCTGAACCTAACCCCAAATCCAGAATCCTTCCGGTCAGCCGGCCAAGCATTGCTGGCCTTCTACTCACAAGACAGTGGCAGCTGGGAATCAGTTGCATCAAATGCTTATCATTCCGATCATTAAAGATGAATTTTTGTTTATGAATTACCCACTCCCATCTGGGTCAGAATATGGTTATTGGTAGTGGAGCTGCCCGCAGTCCTCACAGAGGAGCCATCCAGGAATGACTTGCAAGACTAGAATGCCATATCTTCAACAGCTGACAGGGTGTTTGTGTGTGTGTGTGTGTGTGTGTGTGTGTGTGTGTGTGTGTGTGTGTGTGTGTGTGTGTGTGTGTGTGTGTGTGTGTGTGTCTGTCTGTCTGTCTGTCTGTCTGTCTGTCTGTCTGTCTGTCTGTCTGTCTGTCTGTCTGTCTCTGTCTGTCTGCCTGTCTGCCTGAGTTTGCGCATGTGCAAGTTAGTGTATGTGTGTGTCTGCACCTGTCCATGCAAGCAGAATGTAGAGTGGAATGCTGGTGTGTGAGTCAGAGCAGTCTCTGCTGATATTGAGCGCCGGATGTAGTTTGTCATCCATGTTTAGAACTCATGAATATAAACATGCCCTTTAAACGCGAGCTCAATCCATTAGGTATATCCTGGTGTGGAGTGCCATTTGACTTTGCATCATCTTGCAATCATTAGTATCATGGAACCTATGCCGTGTATCTTTATAAAAACAACAGGTTGTGACATATGTTTGAGAAGGGAATGAGCAGTATTTTAATTTCTTGCTGTTCATTTAATGCAAATATTGCCAGATGCGATAATACATCTGGCATCAAGTCATAGTGGTCATGTCAGTTTTTCACTGGCCACTGTACTGTACATTGGTAAGACTGTCCATAGGGAAAACAATGGGCATGCACAACACCCCCAATACCCTCTGCAAAAAGTGAAGTTATCAGTTCACCCGCTTGAACTAGTGTATTTGCAGTCCCTATGTCCTCTATTGTAAGTCGCTTTGGATAAAAGCGTCTGCCAAATGCAATGTAATGTAATGTAATGTAACTGCAGCAGCTCATAATGAAAACAGAGGTAGATGCTTACTGGTTTCCCTGGTTACTGTTGATTGGCAAATATCATTGTGCACAAGCTGTTGACCAAAGCATATTTGTTATGCTTCCCCACAAGCTCCAGTACGTGCAAACCCATCAATATGGATATCTTCAAATGCTAATGTGTTTTATCTGTATTACTGAGACAGTTGGGTCCCTGTCTGCTGAAAACTTAATGAAAGTGATGACTCATCCTTGACTGCAGCAAAAATCCAGGCAGTTTGTAGCTTATGAGTAGGGTCTCTCTCAGATCTTTAAGCAAAAAGGGGTCTAACTTAGAAGTGGCATGATAATATCCCTCCAGGGAATGTTGAGGAAATCTGCATTAATGTGAGTTGACTTATCTTGGCCCTTTTTTCATTTCAACTTAACAAAATATTACTGTGAAGAATTTGTTCCTGTGACTTTGACCGACAATGATCGATTCATTAGTCGCTGGAGGGAGTTGTCCAAATACCTGACACACATGTTTGTAATGTTTGAAAGATGTAAAACTGCAAGAAGCAGCAAACAAGTGAATATAAACAGATGCAAATTTCCCTCTGTGAAACCAGTGCATTCTTGCTGTGTATTAAAATGCCACAATTTGGTGATCAGGCTAAGCTTCATTTAGTTGTTTTGTTCAGTTTCTTTTTTTCTCAGTGCATAAAAATGTTTGTAACATTTAATGTTCTTTCTAAGCCTCAAAACCATTCTGCTTTCAAAACACAGTTGCGGAGTATTATGCAGCCACACCACTCACTGGTTAGGGAAATCCATCAGTGATGCCAAATATCTCAGGACATTTTGCAATTGCAGTGTAGTACCATGAGAATGTGCATTGCAACAATGTTCGCGGGAACATCTGATTTACAGAGGTTTTGTGTTTGGTTGTTTTTTTTACCCCGTGATTCACTATGCATAACCAAATAATCCCTTCAATTTCACAACACATAATATTTGACACAAAACAGGATATGCTTGCTAACACCGTGTTTACTTATTGTGCACTGATTGTTCTGCTCTCTGTCAGAATTTCCCACTGCTGAAGCTGAATTCACTCGTCCGTTTTGTCGGCCATCCTGCAGCTTCAGATATGTGTGGTTTCTTTCACCAAGTGCTGGAATCTGTTGTGTTAAAACATTTAGCCCCGTGAGTTTTTCATCACTACTGCCATTACTTATAACCACTAATTAACTTCAATATAAATATGTAGCCAACGCAATTTACTATTCTTTAGCCACCCCCACAATCCTCTGTCCTCTAAGAATTTATTGGGAAATATTGATTTACAATGTGAGAAATCATTACCATTCTGATGAGGTTAAAGGAGTCTGAATCAGCACCCTTTGAGTTCTTTGGCTCAGCTTGACCAGACAAGCGATAAATATGAATTGATGCACAATGATATAGCACGCATACATGTTGGAAAATCCCTAATTTTGTTGATTTGTAGTTGATTTTTTTTTTTTTGCTGATACTCTTTGTTGAAAAGAAATAAACAGAGTGCCTGAATTGGTATAGGTGAATGAACAATCAGCTCATCAGGACAACATTTGCAATCTTCTTCTGACTTAGACCCACAAGGAGCATAAACAACAGGATGAGATAGTTCAGTTTGCAAATACTCAATCAGTGAGTAAGTAATGTGAAAGGATTCCTAGAGAGCGCAGAGAAAATCAAGTGTGGATATTTAAGAAACAGCTTCGGAGGCAAAATACTTTGCATGGAGATCTATGAATGTGTCCTGAATGACAATGTTTAAGACTTAAAAGGCAGATACGTCACCAATGAGGTTTCTGCCCTGCACTTGCTTGGCTGGGTATGCAACCTAGATTTCATATTTCAAAGTATCGGTCAGCTGTTAAATGAAAAATGCTGTTATTTTACATTCTGGGATAAACAAGATGAAATCTTAAGCTATGTTTTAAAAAAGGACCTTCAATTATTTTTGACTGGCAGTGGTGGTTACAACTGGCATTCAATAAAGTTTCAAACCACAGTCATTATTCCTTCAAAATTCCTTTAAAAAGAGTCTATCACTGCAGTCTTGAAAACTAAGGGTATAGTTTCAAAGGATGAAAAAAAAGAAAATTGCTAAATAAATATTATATAAAAAATTGATAGAACAAAAATGATAAACTATTGGTTACTTTAATGGAGTTAAAAGAAAGTCAATAACAGAGAGGAAATAATTTTGATTTTGTTATTGTTATTTTAGAAAATGTGGATTTGCCAAATTCTCAAAAAGCAATTTGCACATTGAAGAAAAAAAGCTAGTTCTGCAGGTAAGAAGAGATTTCAAAAATAGCATTGTGCAAATGATGACATGAAAGTTACGAAATGATTATTTGAAACAAGTGTCAAGGATGCTTTATATCTTTCTCCCTTGCAATTCAGTCTTGTCAGACGGACTCATGAGTAAACAGGAAGTTGTTCATCCAAGGGGATTCTTAAAGCATGAGTCTTTAGGCAGAGGTTTTGGCCACATAACCCCCCACCTCTGCTCATCCAAAGAGACTGTCGGGATATAAGGCTTGCTTGAATGTAGTCCTCGCACACACCGAGTGGCACAAAACTTTTTCTACATGAAACTAGAAACAAACACGCAAATAATAATGAAAAGATTTGATAATATACCTCAGGGACTGAGAGCTGTTCCATGCATTGCCGTCAATTACAATTACCGTACCATCTGATCAGTGCATGTGTAGTTATAAGTTTGACAAAACTGACTGATATTCATACCAAGTAAGAAAAATAAGACTCAAAATAAAAATCATGTCAGACACCAACATCATAACCCCTACATGGGAGACATGAACATTTACTTGAACGGCACAGGACAGCAACAATTTGGCAAAATTCCAAAGCCACTTGGAACGGGTGCAGAAATATCTCAGATTTTTAATTGCACACAGCTTTTGTCATCTCACAAAGCTCCATCTGTGTCATCTTCACATTCACATCCTCTAAGCTCCTCTGTGGCCCTTCAGAAGCCGCAGCTGCCCATCGAGCCAGAGGTCAGTGGCTAAGGGCTTAATTATGTGTGGATTGTTGTTGCGGTGAACTGAGAGGGCCATCATGGGGCCCAAGCCTGGGGGAAATGTAACGCTCACACTCCGATGAGGTCACACAAACAGGAGCTTTGTGAGGAGAACGGAGAGAGGAGAGCAGAAAATATTTTCTGAAGCTCCACATTATACCAAAGCCATGTTTTGATAAGTCCTGGTCCTGTTCCATTTTTCAGCTGGACTCAACGTTCTACCAACGCCCAGGTTATTGAGTGCTATTATGCAACTCATCGCCAGAGAGAAAGCTTCTTTTTAACACTCGTCCAAAGGATTGTTATCTTTGCCATTATCTCAACCTGCAATCCTTCAATTCCTTGTATCTCATTGTGAGTATGTTCCTGCATACGCGGTAACAGGGCACACTGACTGACCCATGTCTCATGGTGCTTCCTGGCCATCACTCATAAAGGAGGGTCAGGATAAGAGTGTGGGATTGATGTTTAGAAGACTGCTGAGTAAGTGGTTTCATTATACCCTGAAGCTATCTTCCCTCCTCTCCCTCTCTCTCTCCTTCTCTCTCTCACACAAGCAGCCATACGCACATGCATTGCACACACAAAAGCATAACCAGCTGACCAACTGACACTCTGTAATCTTTATAGGTCATAAAGATGTGAGACCTTCCTCTTAAGCAATTTCATCAGAGGTTTCCAAGAGCAATAGATCTGTGTGTACGTGTGTGTGTGTGTTTTGCGTGAGAAAAACAGCAAGAGACTAAGGGGCTGCTATTTCCTCACAGGGCCTTATTTCACACAACGACCACCAGTCGAATATTATGACTTCACCCCTCTGCCGCCTGTAAGGAAAAGGGACAGGACAGTAACATTGACTACAAAGTGTTCCCAGGCCTGCTGTTAGGAGGTGAATAGTGTAACACACACAAATAATACATACACTAAGACTGTCAGGAGTAAGAAAATGTACATACAACTCTTGAAAATACATTGCCAGCCTTTAATTGTTAGTCGTAGATGCTAAAGGAGGGGAGAAGATGGGGGGACGAGCTCAGTGAATGAACTGGCTGCTTCCAACCCCTTATTAAATGCCATAACACCCTGCCTAATGTGATTTCTTTACCGAAATCGTGTTTGACATAGCGCATAGCAAATTATGGTGTTTCCCATGGTACACATTATCTAATAACTAAATCACATTTCCTCAGGTATGTGTAAGCAGGATTATAGCTGCTCCTCTGGCTGCGGTGGTCATGGGTTATGATTTTGCCGGCACTGGACACTGAGCAGGGTCTCAACACAGAGCTGGTATTCTTGTTTAAACTGTTAAGAGTGACTAGCGGATGACTTGAACATTAGTTATTTGTTGCGAGAGAAGCCAAATTCTCTGTGTAGCTATGTGTTTGATTTAGCTCATCGCAGAAGTTGTTGTATTTGGCTGCTTTTGGGGGCGGCGTGGCGCAAGAGGTATAGGTCCCTGGAATCAAATATTCCTGGTTCGATTACCGGCTCCTCCTGGTGTGTCACAGTGTTGTTGAGCAAGACACCGAACTCCTAAATGCTCCCCTGGCGCTGATAGACCCCAGCCAACTGCTCATGGTTCATCCAGATGGGTTAAATGCGGAGAAGGAATTTCCTCACAAGGGATTAATAAAGTATAAATTCTTTAAGAGTTATGTGCAGTATTCATTACGCTTGTTATACCCAAACTTGGCAAATTAATACCTCTCCTGTATACAACGCTCAACTGATGGGCCTGGTGTAGACCTCAGTAATTTCAAGTCAACTGCTCTGTTTACCCACATTGCTCCCTGACATCACCAAACACATTTCACCCCAAGCAGGAGAACAGATGAGGAATTGAGGAGGAACTGAAGATGCTATATATTCATATAATCCACAGTGTGGGAGGTATATATTTAGTGCACAGTTCACTGTATAAATGCACAGGCTAGAAAGAATCCTATCAACAGGCTTTGCAAGTTGATATCTAAACCACGCGGTACAGCTTTTAAGCAGTAAAACGAACAATATCATAACCTAATAAAACCGATGGACAAATCAAGAGTATGACAATATTATGACAGTGTTTAATTTAAAAGCAGTCATCATTCTAATGCAACAGAATACCTTCCCCTCCTGATTCATTTGGACAATTATCATAGGGATAAATTGACATTTCAGATAAACAGTCATTTTTTCAGATTACCTGTTAGTTTGTGTAACTCATACATGCTGGCTATGTGTACCGCAGCTCAGGAATTTCTGTTTGTTTCACCTAAAAGATACTAAAATGAAGTTTTATATCAGGTTATGCCTCAAAACAGTGGCCATATGTAAGAATATTCAGAAATTCTTGTCAAAATCTTCTTGTCTCTGCAACTGGACTTGAATTTCTTCACTTGAAGACGTTTCTGAAGAAGCGTCTCGGGATAAAGGGAGCACCCCTCAGATGAGGAGTTAAACATCTTTAAGTGAAGAATTTCAAGTCCAGTTTCCAAGACAAGAGGATTTTGAGATGAATTCACCATGACGTGGATGACTGAGAACCTCCACAGACAATATTCAGTAATGGTTGTCAGGATTGTCTTATAACCAAAAACAGCCTGTTGTGGAGAAAAATGTCAGAGAAATGGGGGATGCAATTTGCAATTTGAGCAAAGAAACCATGGGAGAATTTAGGATGAAATTGACCAGCTGGTGTACAGTGCACAGGATCCCCCTCCCCATAAAAAGATTGTCAACATACTGGTTTATTCAGGTGGTACATTTCTGATTTCCTGTTCCTCCTATTTGAATCTTTTTTCCAACACTCACAGGTGCAGCTATTGAGAGGACTCAATTGCTGTTAGGCAGGTCCATCATTCATTATAGATAGAATGCAGTATTGGCTCATAGCAATCCACATGCTTCTGTTGGCAATATCATACTTTCAATAAATTTGATGGCATATCCAATTAAATTGCATGAAGGCCACACAGCTTTGATTCCTATAAACTTATTAGATTAAGAAAATGTCTGTAGGCGGTGCTGGTGAGGGACTGTAACACTTTTCATAGTCTTAGAGTTGTTCCAGTGAGCAAGTGCTGATACAAAATACTGATGATCATGCTTTGCTACTAAGTTTAACCAATAGCAGTAGCTGTTGCCAAATGGTAACTTAAGTGCTGCGCTTGGACTGAGTAAGACAGAGATCCCTTCCAGAAGCTTTATGGTTTATCTGAAAAAATTAAAAGTGTGTGTGTGTACTGGATAGCCCATATTGAGTCAGACACAGCAGTGTGTCAATCATAATTCATTTCTAACTAGGCTAGAGGGCTTTCGTGATGTCATCTTGGAGAAACAGAGGGACAGAGGAGTGTGCGTGTGTCCGTGCGTGCGTGCGTGCGTGCGTGCGTACGTGCGTGCGTGCGCAGAGCGAGAAAGAGAGACAGACATACACAGGAAGGCAGAGAGAAACTGAACTGTCTAGAATGGAAAATACCCACAACTTACTCCACAACATTTTTAGATTAGATATACACTCTATGTACCAACTATTCGTCATGTTCGTGAACATTAATTGGTTTACATAGTCTCATTTCAGGGACTGATCTAACTTTGGAGACAAAATGCAAATTCCAGTGATGTAAATCATTGCACTTTAAACTCCGTGAAAATTTGAGATGAGGTTAAAGTTGGGGAAAATCACCAGGATATGAATGTTGGTCATTCATAATGGTAGAAAAACACAAAGATTCACTCCTGACTTTAAAAGCACAAATGATGAATTTACCATGAATCTACGATCTGCTCCAACATCATCCCTCTTAAACACAAATTTATTTTATGTGTGTGTGTGTGTGTGTGTGTGTGTGTGTGTGTGTGTGTGTGTGTGTGTGTGTGTGTGTGTGTTGCTCGGCAGTTGTGGTCATGCACTAGGGATGTTGATAAAGAATGTTGCAACTTTGGCCCAGTGAACTCAGACACACAAGGAAACACAGGCTGTAAAGCAATGAGCCAGAGCCCTGCTTGACAGGAGAGCGTCTGAGTGGTGTGGATGTTGGAATGGAATGGCTCCCAGCACAGCAATATTGTTGCAGCTATAATATATAAGGCTCTGAGTTCCCCAAAATAACTGGATATGGCTGGATAATTTAAGAAAGTGGGACCTGAAGTACAACTGGTGATTCAGCAAAAAACAATTGGCCTGGACAGATAAAATCGATAGCATAATAAAATTTCCATTTGTTAAAAAAGACGTTCATTCTTTCGAAACAGAGTAGAAAGGATGCTAATAAAGCCTCAGGCCAGCATGGGCTGTTGTCTCCCTGAGCCCGTCCCAAGCCCGGATAAATGCAGAGGGTTGCGTCAGGAGGAGCATCCGGCATAAAACTTTTGCCAAAACCAAACATGCGAATCAAATCTAACAATCTCTTACTGGATCTTTCGAGGCCCGGGTTAACAACGACCGCCATTGGTACCGATGACCTACAGGGTACCAATGGAAACTGGGCTACTGTAGGTCAAAGAAGGAGAGGAGGGTAAAGGTAGTTGGTGTAAGAGAGGAGGATACAGAGAATAGGTTTGGATGGAGAAGGTTGATTTCCTGTGGTGTCCCCTGAAAGGAAAAGCCGAACGGAGAGGTAGAAAGGATGCTACTTAATTGGCATGCTTTAAAAAGTTATTCAAAGTCTGTTTTTCACTGTATTTTACACATTAACATGGTGCAACGTTGGCACTACTTTTGATTGTTCCACTTAAATTGATAGTAACATCGTCGTTACACAATTGATTAGTTTATAAGGCATAAGAATCATCATTGCAATAGTCATTTCATTTGGCTTTGGGTTTAAATGTCCACCTGAAAATTGTTACTGTCAGTTTTTCTGTAAAGCCTCTTCTGTAAAGCCATTTCGACTGCTTTTGCTGTTACACTGGTTGGAAATTAATCAGCACCACAATTTTTTTTATTTTTCATTTATTTAATTTTTTATCATTTCTATTTAACAGCCGCAAAGTCAAAATATACGCAAACACACAGACACACGCACAAACACACATGGCACACTGGAGCAATTGTAAATACACATACTAGACTAATCTGGAGTAATACACTACTTCCCCCACTTGTATACACAGTGGAGGAAGCTGAGCAAACCACTCTGAATTTTGTGGAGACATTTAGAATTAAAATGATTCTTTCTAAATTTCAGGTTAAGCATTTCTCATGTTTGTATGTGTTTTGTGTGTCTGTCTCATACACTGAGGTATTAAATAGATGTATCTGTATGAGAATAGCATTATAGTATTGTAATTCTATTTCAGGGGTGGGCAATTATTTTGGCTTGCGGGCCACATTTCTTATTACATTTTTATGCGAGGGCCAACAAGGTATCATGGTAATTGCACAAAATGAAAATAATAATATTTAAATTTTTGGGCATTTTATTTCAACTTTAAAATCATTATTAATCATATGAATTATTCTTTATTTTAATTATTGACATTAAATTTTAATTACCGTCATTATTTTCTATGTGATCATCCATACAAAATTCAACAAAAGGAAAAAAAAGGAGTTTTTAAGAAAATACATCATTAAGAAAATAGTTTGACTGGGGAAAAATGCAAAAAATTGTGATCCCATTTTGATATAAAAGCATCCTTTTACACGTATTTTCTCAACCATTTGTTTTAGAACAAGAAAGGCATTACTGCTGACCCCGCACACGCATGTACTGACAGCTCTAGATAAAATGGCACCATGTGCTTTTGCAATTTAGTCAAGTTTGCAAACAGCAGTCAAAGAGATTTAGAAAGCTGAGTGTTTGGGGAATTACACGATTTGACAACATTCAAACCCCTTTGTTCTGATTTAGAGCTTTACAACACTTATTCAGGTCTCACTGAGTCCTTGGCAACTGGGTCACTGGTCACACTTTCAGAAAGTAAAGGTCAATATTGCTGACTAATCTACAAGCCAATACTTGTACCAGCAAAGACACGATAACAAGTTGTGAAAACAGTCCGACTCAAGTCTTGTGTATCAAAAACAAGTCCTTCATGTTGCTCAGAGATAGTGAATTTCAGTGCTGTAAATCACCAAAGCACTCATGCATAATTATCATACAGCAAATTTGCATCCACAGTTTGTGTTCCTTATACTCTGCACTAAATTTACCTGTCGTATTGGACATTTCGTAAATGTCCTCTTTAATGTGTTTCGTACCCTGAAATGGTGGTAGATTCTAAAAATATTCTGAAAATTCCTTTGCAATTAGAACATTATACAGACATATTTGGCCAAAAAGATTAATGCATGGTTCAGTTTCTAAGACAATATCCAAAAGTATCCATAATGCTACACTATATCTTCATAACACATTTGTCATGTTAATCTGTTTAATTGCCAATGAATTGGGATGCAAGACAGGATAATTTGGTTTTTTTTTCTCAACTTTTTTACTTCAAGATCAAGTGAGACACTAGAGTCAGTTTTGCATTAACGGATGTATCATTTACCAGTGATCAGCAATGGCAACGCCCTGTGATTCCAACAGATCACTGGAGAAACAAATCAGACTGGATACATTTTGCTGTGTGGCTGTGGATTTTTTCGCTAACTGGTGGCAGTCAAATGTGGGTGGGCAGGCTCGTTGTGATGTGACTCCTTATCACTTTCTCAAAACACATTGTAATAATGGATGTAAGAGCCACTGGCCTGTAGTCGCTTGGACTGCTGACATTGGCCTTTTTTCGGTAGGGGGATGATGCTGGAGGACTTCAGGCAACGTGGAACTGGGCAATGGGGTTAGGATTGGTTGAATATGCTGGCAAATACACCGACCAGTTCGTCGTCGCAGTCTCTCAGAGCCTTATCAGTTACTCTGTCCGGTTCTCAAGCTTTGCGGGGCTTCACTGATCGCAGTTTACGCCTTACCTCATGTGCCTGCACTGTGAGCTGCTGGGGGTTGACGTGTGCGACCTTTCCATGGCTGATGGCCCCGCCTCAAAGCAGATAAAGAAGTGGTTAAGTTTCTTAGCCAGTGCGAAGTCACCATTAGCTACCATGAGGTAGTTGGACCTATAGTTGGTGATATTTTGGACTCCTTGCCAAACCTCCCACATGTTACTGTTGCTGAACTGATCCATAATTCTCCTCTTATATGATATTTTGGCCTCTCCTGGGAAGTGGTAATTTGTGTGGCTGTCTTCTCATCTTTGCAAGCACACCAGCCCAGCAACCTACTAATAGAAAATGGAATTGTGGTGTTCTAACATAAGAACAACTTTATTAATCCCGAAGGAACATTGCAAAATGTGGTGTTCTGCTGACATATACGTTCTTGAAAATTATACCTGTTTTATCTGTCTACATAAAAGAGTAAACCTATATCTCTCACATTAGTTCACTACAGGGCCTATGGTATGTCTACTGACATTATATGAACATAGATCAAATCCACCTGTAATTCAAACTAAGAGATTTGAACAATAAATGATAGATATTTTCATAAGTTTATGGTTTAATATCTGATGAATTACAGTAACTACTTTTGGTCATTGGTGTAGATATAAGGCTATAAAATGCTTAAATCAGAAAGGAATTCCTTATTAGTACACATTGTGTCTTTGTATCAACAGCATCAAATTATGATACATGTTTTTACATGGTAGGTGTAAATGCAGTCAACAATTGGAGACATTAAGATATGTTTTTACTGTGGTATTAAGTGAACTTGTGTAATGGTTACTTAGGGCTTAAGCTGCTTTGTGAGTGCTCTGCTCACAGGAAGTTCCCACTGCTTTGGCTATCAGAGCGGATAATGAGTGTTTGTCACCCACTTTCGTCACAATTCTCTTTCTTTGAAACATTTACACTCACTGACATCTAGAGACACAGGCATAGTTCTGCAAAGACCATAGATCATTGCTCGGCAGATCTTTTCCCACACCAGCAGCAGCTGACAAGCCAGGATAAGTGTTTAATTTAATTTTAAGGTGATCAGAGATCCTGGGTATGGTTTTAGCAAGCTCAAATACCTGAAATTTTTCATGAGAATGTTTTCTTGTTGCCAATTTCATTTTGGTTTTGGGTTTAAAATAATCTGTTTGAAAAAAAATAACAAATGAGCTGTTTGATATTGTTTGTAAAAATGTAACTTTTATTTATTCACTGACATAATAGAATTAGATTTTAACAGTAATATGGTAACATTTGAGACTTCTGTTCAGCGCAGAATGCACAGTTTTACTTCTCAAATGTTGTCTTGGTTACCAAAAAGACAAGAGCTAGAGGCAGCAAAATGCCAAGAATGTATCTATCTTGAAAGGGTTGTTGTGAATATGTATGAGGTCAGGTAGCTTCGTCAAGAAGAAATTAGATGCATATGAAAGAAACCCACCACGATCCTGAGTGCAGTATAAGCGGCAGATGAATGGATGAATAAACCCCCAACTGAGGACTTTTCTCTCTATAGACTTTATACATAATACCAGCAGGAAGCTCAGAGATGATGGGCAGGAAGAGGCAGAAATCACAGATGGGTTTGGAACATCAGCTGTGCTGAAGGTTGTCTAGGACATGAATCTGAGAGCCATGAGAAACCTAAAAATTCACGTCACGCACCATTATATCTCTTTCCATAAATCTGCTTTGACCTGGCAAAATTACAGTACCAGCTGAGACAATTTGTACAAAATAAGGTGTAACTAATTTGACATGACAACTTGGAAGGTAATCAGTCAAGGATTTACTTTAATTTACAGGAAATGTGTCCAAAAAGCAACTCTGCAGTCCATTGGATCCTGTGCATTGGATCCTGTCCCATTCTACCTTGACATGTGTGGGTGGATCCTGCGTGTTTGTTGTTGAAGCAATAATAGGAGATATTTAGGCTTCAATCAGAATTTAATTCAGCAGTGGGTAAAGTATACAGAGCTCTGGGTCTGATCTTCTATTCCCTAACAAGCAATAAAGTGTGTCAGTTCACACAGTCTGACTGCCTATGTTTCCCTGACCTGCTGTTTTTATAATACAAAGAATGAAATATGCAGTATGAAATATGTAGGTGTCTTTTTCTCATTGATCACTGACAACTGTTATGGTCTTCCCTTCCCCAAGGATGTAGCTTCCATGGACTGGTCCATCTTTATCTGATTCCTTATGATTATGATTCCTTATTTATCGGATTCCTTAACACAGCACACACTTCCTCTGTCTAAAGAACCCTCAGTGCCTACTTGTTTGTTTTTGTTTATCATATGGAGTGGTTATCCATTTCTCTATAATTGTCTTCTTTACTTGAGGCCCTCTATTGCGGTCAAGCAACAGAGTTGCAAATGCACATAATGTTGTTTTGGTTGAGGACACATTGTTCTGCTTATGCACTCCTGTTCTTCATGACATCTTAATGCACTCAATTAGGTTTTAGTGATTTATCTTCCTGAATATTCCATCCATCTGCTCGATTATCCTGCACTCAGGGTCACAGGGGATGCTGGAGCCCATCGCAGCAGTCATCGGGCAAGAGGCGGGGTACATCCTGGACTGATCACCAGTAAATCGAAAAGCCACATATATCGACAAACAATGTTTCACTCACTCAATAATTCGGGGCAATTTTACCAATTTTTATCAATTAACCTGCATGTTTTTGACAGTGGGAGGACTGTGTCACGCAGACACGGGGAGAACATGCAAACACCACACAGAATGTTATTGAATTTGTATTGTAAACTCCTAAATATGAATATTGTATTGATAATAATTAATTATATTAATAATATATATTACCAAATATATAACTTGGTAAGAAATAATAGCCTGTTAATAATGATTGAGCATGATTGTAAAGCTGTACCGGTACATCACAGGTAGGGGAACTGTATTTCATGTAGGTCATACATTCTTATCAGGTTATTATAAAGTTTCAATAGGTTTTGTGCTCTCTTTCCTTAAAATATAAGCATTTCTGTTTTCTGCTACACATTTGCAAGAGATTTGATAACATACAAAGCTGCAAATTTATTGACCAGTCTCAAGAAATGATGTAAACAATTAATGTTATACTTTGGATTTGAACAACTGTAAATACTTTTGATTACGGTAATCATGCTGCTATTTTCTTTAATTGATTTGTCAACACATATGTGATTGTTGTCCCCTGTAGACTTCGTATGGGATTCATGAGAGACTAAGAGCGGAACTCTTTCTAGTATGATCTCTGTGATACCCTTTGATTATATACTAGTCAGTACAAACTAGAGCCACAAAAACAGCTTGACTGTTGCAGCTGAAAAAGGCAACGTTGAATCTTTGCAAACTGTCGCAGCAACAGCAACAGCAATCAAGAGATGACTGCATCCAGATGGCCAGGTGGCTTATTTTGGCCCTTTCATCCAAGAGGCTTCTTTATGGTGTTTTGTCTTCATTACTTTTATTTTGCACCAATGCTGCCCACTTTCTGTCATTATCTTTCCTTTTATTTTAGACTCCTACACCTACTTGGAGAGATTAAGCAACCCCACAGTCCCCATATTTCATTCCCTCCCCACTTAGCCTCCCAGCAGTATTATATTCCATTATAGGTTCATGACTTTTCTGAACACCAAACACTCTGACCTTGGATCCAGCCTTCACTCTCCAATCTTAAAATAGCTTTTCGAAACACATTTCCAAATGAAACTGAATGACAGTGATCAGGTTATAGCATGACTGTAATTGAGCATTAGCATTATCACTTCAGACAAGCAGGTTATACTCATTGCAAATGATCATTAGCGATCCGGGCTCATTACCAGCTCAATTACATTCTATTCAACTATGGATGTTCAGATTTATACCAAGAAACTTCATGGAGGAACTTGAAGTGTTTGATAACTAGTCATGTTTTAAGAGCATGCTTGTAAAACTTCAGGAGCACAATGAATTTTCAACTTTTTGGATACGCATCAATTCAAACTGTTCATCGGTTGCATGAAATATAAAGTTGAAGTTCTAGAATTGATGCCAAAATATGTGTTTTGTGTGTTCACTGACCGATAACCCCCACAATCTTATCAGCCCTCCCATCTTGATTCAAAGTGACTATTGGAATTCCTTCGTGGAGTTACTCAGATATCCTGTTCATACTGACATGAAAGACTGGTGTTGTGGATTCAGTGACCTTGACCTCTGATTGCTAAACAATATTCATTCCATCAGCGAGTCAAAGACAGCAATTTTTCAGGACATGAATAGAAATCCAAAATCAAAACCGCTATTTTTTCTCTGTGATCTTGACCCTTGACCTGCCAAAATCACAACTCATTCACTTGTTTCCTATTCCAAGGGAACATTTTTACCACCGATGGGAAAATCCCCCGTGGCCCAATTGATATTTTAGCTTTCAATTTTCATTATTTACTATTAGCCAGGAATAGATTTAATTATCGCTGTTTTTTAAAAAACATTTGCATGCCAGATTGTAAGGTCCAACAGAGGTTAATGTTTTAATCTGACAGAGGTTGTTCTATATTTTTGTGTAGAACTGATCAATATATTTACTGTTCATGGTTCAATAAGTTAGAATGGATTCAAGTGTTTAGAGATTGAGCTGCAAATGCAATTCTGGCATTGATTTGACACTTTGTGCAACACTATTTGTGTTGCTCTAAAAAGTCAGGGCGCTTTCAATGTTTTCCTAAAATCAAGGTTGTACCCATTGAATGTCAGCCTGCTTCCCTTGTTAATCGATGCGCGTCCATATTTTATCAATTCCTATCCATGTTGTTGTTGTTGTTGTTGTTGTTGTCTGCTGTTTACTTATTTGTGGATGTCTTTTGCTATCTTCTAATTGTCTCTATTTACATTTTTATTTGACACTATAACTGTTATGGTGCTGTGACAAAAGAATTTCCTCTATGGGGATCAATAAAGTTTCTTATATTTACGGTACAGTTAATTTGGAAGGTGTCATTATTTAATGATTATGATCACATATCAAATAATGAATTCATTAATCAATATGTAATTATAAAATGTTATTTTCAAAAGAATGCAGCCCTGAAA
This sequence comes from Fistularia commersonii, assembly GCF_037954325.1. Taxonomy (NCBI): domain Eukaryota; kingdom Metazoa; phylum Chordata; class Actinopteri; order Syngnathiformes; family Fistulariidae; genus Fistularia; species Fistularia commersonii. Next base: position 5,690,162 of record NC_141299.1, on the reverse strand, counting down.
TGCAGAGCTGCCAGTTTCTTTTGGAGTCGGTCCCAAGCCCGCATAAATGCAGGAAGGGCATCTGGAATAAAACTTATGCCAAAAAAACTTTAGAAATCAAACCTATGACTTCCATATCAGATTGTTCGAGACCCAGGTTAACAACAACCGCTATTGGCACCGATAATCTACCTAACGCCAGTGGAAATTGGGCTACTGTATGCCAAAGAAGGAAAGGAGGATTGCATGAGGAGGAAAGAAAAGGCAAGAGTGTGAGACTGAGAGTAGGGACTTTGAAAATTGGGACGATGACAGGAAAGGTTAGAGTTGCAGAGAAGGAAGTTGGATATACTGCATGTCCAGGTGGAAAGGTAGAAAAGCTAGCAGCTTCAGAGCAAGGTTTAATCCGTACGATCACGGTATTAATAGGAAGAGGAATAAGGTACGAGTTATTTTGAAGGAGGAGTTTGTCAAGAATGTTCTGATGGTGAAAAGAGTGTTAGACTGATTAATCTGCAGCTACAAATTGAAGATTTTATACTAATTTTGTCAGCGGCTATGGGTGGATGTGAGTTAGAGAAGGAAAAATTCTGGAGTTAGTTAAATGAAGTGATGCAGCATATTCCCAGAGGTGAGAGTGGTAGTTGGTGCATATTTCAATGGGCATGTTAGTACAGGAGGTGACAAAAAAAAATGATGGGGAGGTTTCGCATCCAGGATAGGAACACAGAGGGACAGATGGTGGTAGCCTTTGCAGAAAGGATAGAAATGGCTTTGTTAATACTTTTTCCAGAGGACACAGGAACATAGGTTAGGACCACACAGGCAGAGTACATCTTGTATAGACAATGTAATCTGAAGGAGATCAGTGATTGCAAAGAAGTGGCAGAAAAGTGTAGCCAAACAGCATAGGATAGTGGTTTGTAGGATGAATTTGGTGACAAAAAATGAGGAGGACAGGGGCGGAGCAGAGGATGAAGTGGTGGAAGCTGTAAAAGGAAAAGTCTTGTACAGTTTTCAGGGAAGGCATGCAGCAAGCTCAGGTGATAAAAGATAGACGGGGGAATGTATTGACAAATGTTAGAAGAGTGATGGGGAGATGGAAAGAGTATTTTGAAGAGTTGATGCGTGGAATTGTGGCAACTACGGAAGAATAAATTCTTGTGGAAATCTTGTCGTGGCAACTGAACTTGAATCTTTTTTGCTCATCTGAGAGGCTTCTTCAGTATGAAGAAGGTCAACAGTCCAGTGCGGAAAATAGGTTATGAAACATGTTCAAGCAAGTTGGAATGGGTGGAGAAAAGTTTCAGGGGGGATGTATGATAAAACTCAGCCAGAATGAAGGTATACAAGACAGCAGAGAGACCATTGCTGAATGGCTTGTCAGTGGCATTGAGGAAAAGACCAGAAGCAGAGCTGGATTCAGCAGAGATGATGTTGAGATTCTCTTTGGGAGTGATGAGGATGGATAGGATCAAGAATAAGTCTCAGAACAACATCACATGTTACATACTTTAGAGAGGCCAGACTGAGATGGTTTGGTCATGTACAGAGAGGAGATATTGAACATAATGGTAGGATGCTGGGTTTCCAGCTGCCAGGCAGGGGGCATAGAGGAAGACCAAAGAGCAGATTTATGGATTTAGTGAAAGAGAACATGAAATTGGTTGATGTGAGAGAAGTGGATACCACAAATAGGGTTGGTTGGAGGAGGTTGACTCCCTGAACAGAAAAGCAGACATACACTGATGAAAGTTCCCAGATTCTGGAAAAAAGACAAACACAGCAAAAGAATGGATTGTAGTTAAGGCTATCAAAAACAAGATCCAAACACCAAGAAAACAGTGAACACATTTCCCACAAATTGTAAGTAAAGCAAACGCATTAAGAAAAAGTATTGTCAGTATCATGATATTCAGCAAACGCCTGACCAAAATGCAAGGAGGCTCTGAGGAGGTGAGATGTTTAGGGGTTTATTTACGATGACAGGAAAGGGGAACTGTGCTGGGTCTGTGTTGATTCTGGAGTCAGAAGTCTCACGAACTTGCGGCGAAGCCGGTCAGACATAGCACTCTGGAACCAGGGACTTGCAAGAAACAGCCGAGTAGTAGACCAAAAATCCTGCGCCAAAGGCTGTTATTAAGGCCAGTTCTCATTTAGTTAACTTTACCCTTGTTTTCAGGGTATGCACGATCTTGGAAAAATACCGATGCGATGCAGTAAATGATGCTATGTCACAAAGATAGAACATTAATACGATCTCCGATACAGGTGATATTTCAGATAAGTTGTGTGATGCTAAGTTGTATGATGCTACGACCAGTGGTACCTCTGCGGCAGCAATCTCTGCCTGACGAATCAAACTAATTTCAGCTTTATCCATAGAGTAGAAGTCACATCAATGTGATCCTGTACATTTATTACAGATAATAGCCCAAAGAAATTCTTACACAGAAATAGACTGCACGCACAATCACAAACTTTCTCTCTTTCTCAAACTTCTAAAGAGAAAAAAGGAAAGAGCTTTTTTTTCTCTCCAAAATGTCAAAGTGTTATGCCAGTGTATTAATGAATGTGCATCTTCCCATCAAATCTTCAACATGCATGAAGTAAAATTCCTGGAAAACTACTAATGAAACTGTAAAGGGCGAAAAGAATTGGAAGTGTATTGAACCTAAACACTTGATCATTAGGGAAAAAAATGTCAGTATTGAGTAATACCAGTGGGATTAATTTAGCTGAGATTACAGTGCAGCCTACAACGTGTGTGATCCCCATAAAGGCCAAAAATGGATCTTATTTCATACATGAAACACAGAATTCCTCTTATGAACACTAACAGTAAGGCTAAGTGTTGTATATAACAATAGACAAATTAGCACTTATCACACACACACAGGCACACAAATACACCCGTACACTAAACAACCACCAGAATATCCTCCCACACACATACAAACAAATCCACACATTAAAAACAGTACAGCTGCACTGTGATAGTTGTTGGGTTAAATGAAGTAAAGCTTTACCGCATATTTGCAGCTCGATGGTGAACTTTGAGATGTGAATTATGGGTGAAAAACAATTCAAAGAGCTATCTGAGAATTTACTAGCATCAATCCCTTAGTAAAGAATGGTGCCATATTTCTTATAGAAATTCTTTTGTTTTAAGTTCCACTTCAGTATCTTACAAGACGGTCATCAAAACTGCAAAAGGGAAAACATTGGACGATATGTGGCGGAGAAAAGGAAAACACATGGAACTGAGGTCCAATTACAATCAAACGTGTTTGTATACCCAGAGGATATTTACCAGCCTCATCAACTGATCTATGTCAGCTAAAGAATGTGTTAAAAGTATCAGTTTTTTGTGTTTGTTTTTCTGTGTGTGTGTGTGTGTGTGTGAGTGTGTGTGTTCATGTATGTGCTTGTGTGTGCATGTGTTATGAACAAAGGCAATTTATATCTCTGTGCAAAAATCCTATTCAAGTTCGCTGGAGTTCATGACATAGCCAAGAGCATAAACATATACAGGGGAGGAAAATGTCATATTTTTTGTGAATAATAACTTCTCCTGAAATATATGATCCATTACCAGAGAAGACCAATCACTCCACCCCCCGGTCTCTCCTTTTTCTTCCGTCCAAAACATGCTCTCGTTTCACCTCTTGATTCAATAAATGCTCAGCTAACTCAAAGCAGATTGTGCAACATTTTATATTTTGCTTTTACTCGTGTTTGCGCGCGCGTGCACTCACACATGCATGTGCGTGCTAGCAGTTCAAGTGCCAGGGGCTGTTTATCTGACTTCACTCGATCATGAGTCCAAACAAAATGAAATTGAATATTTAATTCAAAAAACTCAAACAATCATTGCAGGACACAAATATGCTTCCAAACAAACTTAATTTTTTATTCCCACTAATGGTGCAAACTCACAGACACACATCCACACACACTGACACACACACACACACACACACAGGACACACAGGTGATCATCATTGTCTTCAAGTGGTAGAAAACAAAAAACAAATGTTTAACCTTAAGAATAGATCACCCCATTGCAAAAAAAACAAGCATTTGTAGAATTTTGGACAGAGTATTGTCTGTCTTCTCTCAGACACAATGGGTTTGGATCAAATTTCTATTGTTGTGGTCCAAGAGGAACCAAAATTACTCTCAAAAAAGCAACAGATATGTCTCTTTCCAGCAATAATGCCCTAAAGTCTCATGCAATTTTATGAGCAACCATTTTCTCTCAACGTAAACATTTCAGCATACTATTTACTCATCAAGATGTTTTTGGATTATTCCCCTTTTCTTCACTGTTCTGATTTATTGATGTCAGTTTGGATGAGACTCCTTGTTATGTTAACATTATTGCTGGTGTGTTATGACCCACCCCCCACCCCATGGCCCGTTTGATTTCTTTGGACTCAACATATGCAGTAAGCAGAGCGGTGCATCTTTCATTCAATCCTCTGAGCCCTGAAAGCCTGTCCCAGCAGTTCATTATTTGAGCTGAGGAACCCCCCACTGGCTTGTGTTACTTGGATTGAAAACCCTCTCCAAATTATCATCACAAAAATCACAGCAAGGACAATTAGGCAATTTTAATGGATGAATCTAAAAGGAGGAATTGTGAAAAGAAACTTTTATGAGAAGAGGTGCAAAAGGCAAAGGCACATCATCACTTTGTCAGACATTATGTTGTATTGTTCATGCTTAGGGAGGGGTACAATCATTCTTTACTCACGCCAAGTCTTTCATATGACTGTGCTTTGGGCTTGAAATGGATTCTTTAGAAAAATAGCACAAACCTGCTCACACATTACAACATCCTGGTAAGTGAAAACGAGTACCCAACAGCTTAGGTGTTGCTGAAGACATGAGTGTCTGAAGGACTCTTTGCAGTAGTATGAAAGATGTTAAGAGTGACAGACATTGTATGGAAAGGAGAATTTCACTTAATACAGTGAGAAAAATGAAAAAAAGTCAACATAAAAGTCAGCATACTGTCAACAGTATTAGAAAGTTGAGTAATTTCATTATAATAATGACTCACTGCAGAACCAAATAGGTTAACGCTCCATCTGTAGGCGTGCATACCCGCATATGGGCTTGTGTTCAGATGTTTGTGCCTGCATGTCTGAAACAGGAAATAAAGAGGAAAAAAAGGTCCCTTTTACCAGATCCGGTGTAAGGAGATGCCTGGTCATAGACAGACCGTGGTGTAAGAGGAGAGGTTTGAGCTAAGCAGACACTCAGTGGTTACAAGCACTGTAGCAAAAGCTTTGGTGGGAGATGATGGATAGCACAGGCAATACACTCGTACACAGGATTCAGTGCATGCAAGCACACTTTCTCATCTGGCTGGCACATGACACCATTTTGCTGTTTGTACATTGACACAAATAACAGACTACACACATCCAAACAAGCTTGGTGGCTGTTAATTTGTCGTCAGAATACCCCCAGGGAGGTCAATCATTCAGGGATTCTCTCCCCTCTGGAAAAAAAAACAATGCAAATGTATAAGTTATTAATCACTTAATCAACTCAAGTCATCTGACCTTTTACTGGAAAAGGATCGAGTGAGATGAAAACAAGTCATAATTTAGGAAGTGATATGAGGGATATCAAGATACCCTGGAAATTAAGATACAGGCAATAGTGGCCTGTGGAGACAGAAAATGAGGCTGATACAGTTGGGGAGTGGGACTGTGAGAAGGAGGGAGGACTAAATCAAAACCATATGTAGGCTGAATCTCCATTATTGTTCCCAACTCAAAACAGCTGGACACTCTTGGCTAATCCATCAAAATAAACATCTTCTCAATGGCCACAAGCTACAATGGCCCGTTAGTCATTCTTACACAAGAGCTTTCTTACGCTGTCACACTTGCTCGATCTCCGCACCCACGAATGAAATGCGAAAGAAACAAGCAAAACATCCATATAGTTCACCCAGATTTAGTCATACACAACACTACATAATGTTTATACTCAATGTACATTGATAGTAACTGTGTGGGATTTTTTTTTCTCAAATACCAGGCTACCTCTTTTCTAGCTGTTCAGCCTAAATGTACTGGCTGAATGTCAAAGCATTCTTGAACAATGATTTCAGGCACAAGGTAGGTGAATCATGCAATTGTTTTGCTCACACAGTCCTCATTTATGCCATTAGAATTTTCATCAATTTACAAACCGCAGAGAAGTGCTTCAAAGACTGCCTTCAGGTCAATATGTCTTTATTGAGGTTCTGGCTTCAGTCTGACCATGGATGCCAAGTAACCTGTTGCCAGTGATGTCAGTACTTAAAAACTCTGGTTTGCAACATTTTAAAGGAGATTTAGGAGAAGGAAGTGAGTTGTAAATTGTAAAAGCTGCTTTTATGTCATGTTGCTCTTCTTTTTATCGCTCCATTGTTTTGGTATCAATAGGTAGAGGTCTGTCGAACTGGCTCGCTCAGACATCAAAGAATTGAACGTCATTAAAAAAAAGGTGATCTTGATTTTGTCCAGAGGAAGAAAAAAAATAATAATACTGACTATAAGTCTGTCACATTCATCACAAAAAGCAACAATGCCTTTAATGTTTAAGAAAATAGTACCTAACTGTCAGTTTTTCATTTATCTTAGTCATATATATATTTTTAATGCCTTTTTTTTTAATTTTCTACTTTTAAAGATTGTTCCGTGACAGAAATCATCCAGGAGCAGCAGAGAGTTCAGTCACCTGCAAAATGTTAATGAAAAACACAATTAGTGGGAGAAAAATTACAACAAACAACCAAGCGGTGGTTTGTTGGAATTTTTCTCTTCATTCCAAATCCACATTTGAGTGTTTTAACTGTGGGTACACCAGGTATATGATGATGAAGATGTGTTTCAGCTTTCTCTTTAAATGACCTTATAATAATTAAAAATCATGTGTGTACACACACCATTCAAACCAGCCCACACTGACCATCACACACTCACATGACAGCTGAGCAGCTTTCTGCTTGACTTATGCCTGATGCTCCTAGGCGAGTAATCCCACCCATTAAAATAAGATTGTGCAAATTCTTCGATGTACTATCTTGAATTAAAATAAAATTATACAACATTTTGGGTTATTCTGCAAAGAATTCTACAGTTTGAGCTTCAAATATCCTTCCTTGGACCATGCAGAGAAAAACCCTTAGCAACCTGACATAACAAGGGGATTGAAAAAATTGTCCAACATTTTTCACTTTTATAAGAATAAAAGGACAATTTGCCAGTTCAACTTCATGGAGAAAAAGATGACTTTCATATGAGCAGGATGAAATGAGGCGGTGGTTGCTTCATTTAGGACTGGACATAATCAAGTACAGTCTCCTCCAGACTAAAGTGAAACACATACACACGCATATCTGACAGTGCTAATAAGAGAGGCAGAAGACCAAAAAATAGGATGGTTTGCAGATGCTCAGGAAAGTAATCGCACTGATTTTAAACTGAGGCTCTGACATTCCCAGACATCTGGCACTGTGTTTTAACAAACTCGACCACAGATGCTAAAAAGGGTTGAATTTAAGGATTGAGGGGAAAAGGGAAAAAAAATTGTAATAATGTTGCAGTACTAATATCCAAACACATTGTATCAGCAGGAAATAAAAAAATCAAAAGAGGAAGATTAAGGTCTGTTTTTTTACTAGAATGATTTAAAGTGTATATAAAGGTGCAAAGGGAAACACAAAGAGGAAACAGGGAGGAGACTGGCGAGTCTCTTCCTAATGTTGTCGATGAGAATGTCTGTGGCAGTCTGAATATTTTGCCACTGTCCATTGTTCATGTGCCCATATGTTTCCTACAAAGAACATATCTCTTGGCTTTAACTAAAGGGACTTGGATAAAACCTTGCCAAAAGACCAGGGTGTATAGATTTGGATATTTGAGTGGCCTTGTGCTATCACTGTCCAGTATCCTTCCTCTTCATTGTTTTGTCTTTAATTTCAACATTTCTGACTTGAAGATGCATTAAAATGTGTCCTGTCTGTACTTTGAAGTGTGTGGCACTGAGGGTAACTTACATCTGACCATAAGGCCACCTCATATCTCCCAGTAGGCTTTGCTGCTTCTCCTGCCAAGAAATACTTTGTAGGGTTTAGATCTGGAGAGGCCATATCCTGCTGCCTCCCCTGCTGTTGGTGTGTGTGAATGTTTGTGTGTTGGGTCAGGAAGTTAGTGGATTAGCATATGCAGTAAAAGTGTGTTTGAGTGTCTGCTTATGAACCCTGATGTGTTTCAGGGGAAAGAAGACTGGACTCAAGTTTTGTGTCAAACTGCATGTATGCCCTGTGTTCTGCTTTGATGAGGAAAAATCAATTTTCTCCATTCACACAAAACAGATTGCCAATAACAGCCCCATCATGGTACTGTATCTTTGATAGAATGAACAGGCCCTGGTAAATAATTTGAAAACTGTACAAACAGTGCAATTTATACAAACTGAAATTCTATTTTAAATGAAAGGAAATCAAACACAAACATAGTAAACAGCCAGTTCTGTCATTCACACTTGGTAAAGGACCGGCTATTTAGCTTGAAAGGTATATTTTCTATTTTTAATTTCTTGCTGACCACACTTTTTCCCAAATTTTTACAATGGTGCACCTCAGAGATGGGAAACTCAAAGCAAGAAGGTCCCTGGTTCAATTCCGACAGTGGGTCTTTTTCTGTGGAGTTGCATGTTCTCTCTTTGTCTGCATGGGTTTCTTCTGGATTCTCCAATTTCCTCCCACAGTCCTAAATATGCAGTAGGAGACAATAAATTGTTCATACATGAATGAGTGACGGAATGGTTGTATTTCTCTTGCTCATTGACAGCTAGGAAAGGCCCCAGCCCCGCTGCGGCCCTGAGAGCAAGATAAGTGCAATATATAAGAAATGAATCACTAAAAAGATGTTGTGATGTACCTTTGTTTCGTTTTGTTTCGTTTCGTTTGAAACTATCTGACACTTTCACCTCTAGAGCATTCATAACAAACTCCTCTTTCAATATAACTCCTACTTCTAAACAGTCCACCTTCCTTCTCCGCATCACATCAACAAACTCTCTAGCTTTTCCTGTCATTGTCCCAATATTCAAAATCCCTTTTTAGAGTCCCAGACTCTTGCTCTTCACTCTCTGCTTCTAAACGCACCCTACGTCTTTCCTTCTTCAACCCACAGAAGCCCAATTTCCATAAATACCCTGTAGATTATCGCACTAATGGCGGTCGTAATTTACTCAGGCCTCAACCGATATGAGAGTCGTGGGTTCGAATTGTATATTCAGTTTTGGCACAAGTTTTACGCTGGATGCCGTTCCTGACGCAACCCTCTGCATTTATCCAGACCTGAGACCAGCTCAGAAAGAGACAGGCTCCCCCAAGGCTGCTTCAATCCCGCTAGTGAAAAATTACTATTTGCAAAATGGCAAGCATAATAAAAAAAATGCTGAAATAGGAAGCCATCAGCAAACAACTTATTTCTGTGATTAAATATTTTTTTAACTGATGGATCCTTTTCCAAAACTGCAAATTACATGCAAATTTAAAGTGACGTTCTTTCCAGCATGCCAGGTTCACTTGAGCCTAGTTTGATCACTGTCCGTCACTGATACCCTGTCCTTCACATTACCGGCACATCATATTTACCGGTAAATCATGACAACGAGAGGGCTCTCAAAGTCTCTGAGTGTGAAATAGTATGACAGTTTATCCCAAGAAATACAATAAATACATATATCATTTAACATGACATGGGATCAGCCGGATTACTGTATGGGATCGTAAAATCTTGTCACTGTGTTGTTGAGCACAATGTAACCACAAGTGTAAGTCTTCTGAAAAAAGAAAAACAGGTCCTCCTATGTCCTCCTATTTTTTTAGTCAGAGGGTCTAAAATTTACATTTCTTTCTTTTAAGTGAGAGGGACAGGAAAAGGTAGAGATTCTTCACTGTTGCTCAGCACAAACTTCAGACTGTTTCGGGATAAAACTCTCCTGATCTCAACTTGCTTTCCTGTTAAAATAAAAGACTTGACAGTTTTACTCAGGTTGCAGAGTTCACTGTGAGGTCTTTGCTTTCTCAGTTCTTCTTGACTCTACTGAAGAGTACACCACCAGGTACCTACTACCAAATGAAAGGTCATGTGTGCTGATGCAGTAGCTACCTCTCAGCAGTGAAACCACCTCTGTAAATTGTCTTGAGAATCTATGGAGACAATAGTAAGTCTTTCTGTAAATTGGTGGAATGTTTCCCCCTTTTTGTAAATTCAAAACTTAAGTTTTGGCCGAAGGGATGCATTCGGTAAAACAGCACCTGGATATGTAGGCATGTATTCCTTGCTCACTCAGCAGAGACTTTTGGACCCCTGTCAAAAATCTTTTCAGTGTGCAAGAGCAACTCATTTGGGTTACAGGAAGAGATAAAAAGAGGAAAAAAAATAACAGAAACGCCTTATTGTTGGTGGCTGCCAGCATTTTAATCATTCTGATGAAGGTAAAAGCAACATTTTACCAGAGAGCAGTCCTGTCACCTTAAAATCTTTCCTATATACATTTATAAAAACAATTCCAGAGAATACTGACAATATTGATAAGTTAGCGTGGCCATATTTTTTTCTTATGTCACAATTTATATGTAATTAGCAAATAACACCTTTTATGTTCTTTACCTGTGTTCCTTCATTACAAGTTACATCATCAAGAGTAAAGTCCTCAACAAAATTAAGTGGCTGGAAGCAAAAAGCAGATTTTTTTTTACAGGCTTATTCTTAATTCAAAGGCTCAAACACATTCTTTTGTACCTAATAGAGATCCCAAATTATCTAAAACAGTCTTTGGAAGAAAATACATAGGACATAGACAACTGCAGGATATGTTATGAAAAAAAATATTGGCACGACATTCATTTTAGCAGATCTCCACCCTTGGATAGGTTTGACAAATTAAATCAGTTTTTTGCAAAGACACCTTATAAGACCACTGATTATCTCCCTCGATCTGAGGCTCCACACCAGATCTCACCCCGTGGGGTCAAAATGATCACAAGAACGGTGAGCAAAAATCCCAGTACCACACGAGGGGACCTAGTGAATTACCTGCAGAGAGCTGGGACCAAAATAACAAATGCTACCACCGGTAACACACTCCACCGCCAGGTACTCAAATCCTGCAGTGCCCGACGTGTCCACCTGCTGAACCCAGTACATGTCCAGGCCCTTCTGAAGTTTACTAGAGAGCATTTGGATGATCCAGAGGATGATTGGGAGAATTTCTTATGGTCAGATGAAAGCAAAAGAGAACTTTTTGGTAAAAACTCAACTTGTCGTGTTTGGAGGAGAAACAATGCTGAGTTTCATTCAAATATCACCATGCCTACTGTGAAACATGGGGGTGGAAACATCATGATTTGAGACTGTTTTTCTGCAAAGGGACCAGGATGACTGATCTGTGTGAAGGAAAGAATGAATGGATCCATGTATCGTGAAACTCTGAGTGAAAACCTCCTTCCATCAGCAAGGGCATTAAAGATGAAACATGGCTGGATCTTTCAGCATGACAATGATCCCAAACACACCGCCTGGGCAACGGAGGAGTAGCTTCATAAGGAGCATTTCAAGGTCCTGGAGTGGCCTCGCCAGTCTCCAGAACTCAATCCAAGAAAAAATCTTTGGAGGGAGTTGAAAGTATGTGTAACCCAGCGACAGCCCCAAAACATCTTTGCTCTAGAGGAGATCTGCATGGAGGAATGGGCCAAAATACCAGCAACTAGTGTGTAAAAACCTTGTGAAGACTTACAGAAAACATTTGACTCCTGTCATTGCCAACAAAGGTTTTTACAACAAAGTATTGAGATGAACTTTTGATATTAACCAAATACTTATTTTCCACCATAATTTGCAAATACTTTTTTTAAAAATCAGACAATGCGATTTTCTGGATTTTTTTTTTCTCACAACTTGCACAATTGGTAGCTGACTAAATCCTTTTTTGCCCCACTGTATACCGCTTATCCTGCAGTCAAGGTTTCAGGAGCTGTAGCCTATCCTGGTTGGCATTGGGTCAAGGGCAGCATTCATCCTGGACTTGTCGGCTGTTGATCACAAGGCCATGTACAGAAAAAAACAACCATTCATTCTCTCATTCAAAAGTTTTTGCAATTTACGGCCTCCAGTATTCATACTGTTTATGCATTCTCATCTCTTCACTGTTAATTTTTTAAATTATATTGTACAGTAATCATGATGTTAGCCTGCGTGCATCGCAACCAACCAAGATTACATGATTTCCCTTGCTATCACGCCCTGGAATTTTAACAACACAATGCTTTGGCAACACTTAACACTGATCCAATAGCATCCCACACACCCACACATATGCAGGGACGCACACAAAAACACACACACACATGCGCCTTATCTTTTAAACCACATATAGAGGCCATCCATCCATCCTTCCATCATCTGCCGCTTATCCTGCACGCAGGGTCATGGGGGATGCTGGAGCCTATCACAGCTGTCATTAGACATGAGGCAGGGTACACCCTGGACTGGTCGCCAGTCAATCGCAGAGCCATATTGAGGCTATTAAATGTAATTGTTCCATTTGTATGTCACAGTAATGAGGTAACTAAGTGTTCCCTTCTTCATGGTCTCCCTCCAGAGAACATTCAGTGCGTACCTCGCCTCGGGTGCTAAAACACTTGTTGGAGGAGAAAAACTCAGGTCTGAGCTCATATATTGTTCTATAGTCTTTTCTCCATATCTCTTGATCTACAAACACACACGCACATGCCCACACGCACACACACACACACATGCACATTGAGAAGGGTTGTTCAGCAGTCATTTTAGACTTGCAAATGTGATTCACGGATGTAGCATTGTGAGCACGATGGAAGGTTCATGATATGATTTGCCAAAGTGCGCTAGTCACCATGAAACACTGCCTCATAATGTAAACACACCTGTGTCCTGTTACAGTACCAGTTCAAGACCTTCTTTCCCTCATCTCAGCACTTGCCTAACCCCTAATTTCCCTACAGTAGTTTCTCACTCTTCCACTCCACTTTTGGTCAAATAAGCTTGCCAGTTTCCACTGTCTTTCCTTCCTCACTCTTTGCTCTCAGGTGTCCTCTTCGAAGAGGCTTGCTGCTCTGTATATTTGATGTTAAAGAAATGCCCAAAAAATCTGCAGAAATGCAGGGTTAAAAGTCTGTGTGTGTGTGTGTGTGTGTGTGTGTGTGTGTGTGTGTTTGTGTGTGTGTGTGTGTGTGTGTGTGTGTGTGTGTGTGTGTGTGTGTGTGTGTGTGTGTGTTTGTGTGTAGGATACATGGGGATGAGCAGAAACTAAATTGAAAACAGATGTAAGCTTTGCAGGAAGTTTTAAACACACACACACACACACACAAATACACACAGCATTACAATATTTCTCATTTATAGTAGTCTCTGTAATATAATACTGTCATGCAATAATGCCTGGAGCTATATGGCAAATGTAAAATTAAATCAGCTATAAACATGAGATAAGATCCTCTACAATGACTGTTGATGACTACGCTTGAATAGGGTAAGGGTTAGGTTAACATAATTTGGACTGGACACAAGAGCCATCTGAAGGTCAAAGGTAACTGGGTCAGTGTGTCACTGTGAAATGTATGTGCATACTTTTAAATTTGATCTGTTGCTTTTTTTAGATATCCACAGAGAAATTAAGTTTATGAAGCTGAATGTATGAAAATGTAATTTAATCCTTGTTATTGTTAACTTGGACTTTTTATTGTTTAAGTTAACTTTCAGGGTTGCAATTTGATTGGAATAGAAGTTGGAGATTTCTTTAATTCATATTAGCTTAAGAATTTCTTAAGAAATCAAAGAGATTACAGTTTGTGGTAAAGCCCACAGAGAGCCGAGCAGGATTTGGGTTCCCAAATAAATGCAGTTTGTTCTGTGCTGTTGGGTCTGTTTGTGCTCACCAGATCCAACAACACACAATGCGCTGCAGACAGACTGATGTTACAGCAAGCAATTAGCATATGTAAGTGGGCAAGAATCCCATTGTGGTGTACCAAATTGCCAATAGATGTGTGTCTCTGTCTAAGTCAGTCCTGCACTGTTGGGGAAATAGAGCTGTATGGTTTTATTGCATTTCTTTTGTTGTGGAATTTTGATATAATAAGATTGGGAAGAAAAGATCCCATCATAAAGTTGTCCATTAAACCAAGCCTATTATTATAAGCCAGTATGTAGATCGAGGACTTGTGAGCTGCTTTTGTTTCAATTTTGATCAGTCTTGAGTTTGAAGATGCCTTTGGGATTATATGCCAATATATTCAGTTTATGTCGGGTCAGGATAGAATCATTCCTTTAGGAATGGCTCTAGTAAATGGCCTGGCAGCTTTACGGCCATCATAGAAATTTGGAAGGGCCATGTCCAAAATTCCACAACTTTCTGGAATGTAAAAACATGATATCCCGAATTCACACAACATTTCTTGACATTACAGTACTTCATTGCTCCACAAAGCTAAGAACTATCAGCGGATTACACTTGGTGAACACAACTGCATCTAATCTATTTGTCAAGCAGCAGTCAGTGACGTGACGTGAGGTTCATGGCTGGTGAGGCACTGACGTCATCAGTCAGATTTACAAATATGAACCCTAAAGAGTAGCTTATTCACCATTTTGTTGGTAGCAGTTAACGTGTTTTGTGTAAAATATCATGTCAGCATTCGTTACATATACAAATTTTAGCATAGGAAAAAAAAAGCATAATTAAAAAAAAAATCGCTTACCTTTACTTATCAATGAAGTCCATGCGCCGCTCATTCTGAAGAAAAGCATCGATAACTTGCTTGTAGAAGTCTTCCTTATCTTTCTTCAGATTTAAAAGTCTCTCTGTCTCAATGGAAATCGCTGCCAGTGAAGACGGTCGTCCTTGATCGGTACTGTTCCGATTTGTATGTTTTGAACTTGTAGCCGAAACGGTGACCACCGGCCGGAGCAACTTTGTCGCCTCTGGAACAGTTTGGATGAGATCCTTCTGGGCCAAAGAGTTGAGAATCTGCCCGGGAGATTTACATTCGTCCCTCACCGTTTGTGAGCTACACAGCCCGATGAGATCGGAAAAAAAATAACTGGATGGCTGCACTTGACTTGCTAACTGTTTACTGTAGCTTGCTATTGCTAATTCTCTTATTCTGTAGCCGAGTAGTAAGAAGGATCCCTGGGATCAGCGGCGCCCTCTACCATGAGGCCCAGTCACTGCGTGCCTCACTTAATGTCTCTTCGCAGTAGTTTTATGATCGTTCATCACAAGTAACACGTAACAGTTGTTGATAAAAAAAAACTTTCACATATCAGCTAAACTGTGGAAATTAGGTTATATATTAAAAGTGTTTTTTAATAGTGACATATATGTAGACAGCAATACCGTCTCAGTGCATAGCATGCCAGCACAGTTAGCATAATCATCGTGTAATCCATAGTGGGCTCAGCTGGTTGCTGTGTCACTGCACGTCTCTTCTTCATATTTGAACAGTAAATGTGTTTTTTTTTTTTCAGCGGTTTTAAAAAAAAAAAAAACTAAAAAATTGTGAATTTGAGTGGAAAATTACTTTATAGTACAAATCACTGAATATATATAACCATTTAATTTACGTTTTCATTTTACATTTTTTTTCTTTCCATGATGTCAGGTAAGGCCGGCCTCCCCTGCCTCTACCGACTGCACGTCATTGGCAGCAATATATATTTACCCAGACATCTCTAGAAAGTCATACCCCCCTCCCCTTTGGAAGTAGTCCAGCTTTTGTAAAGTTATGTAAGTTATGTTTCCTCTTTCATCAAGTTGTGTGTTTACACTTAGTCTGAGTAGCAGATAACAATTCAAAATATCTAGAGTTCCAGAATCCTGTCCCATGTCCATGTCTGTGTATGGATTCCATCCACCCATTGTGTACCGCTTATCCTACTCAGGGTCGCAGAGGATGCTAGAGCTTATCCCAGCTGCCAGTCAATCGCAGGGCCACATAAACAGACAGACAACCATTCGCTCTCTCATTTGCACATCTGGGCAATTTCCCCAATTAACCTGCTGCATGTGTTTGGAGAGAACCCCACGCAGATACAGGGAGAATATGCAAACGTCACACAGAAAGGTCCCCCGTCGGAATTAAACCAGGGTCCTTTGTGCTGTGAGGCCGAAGAGCTAACAACTCCGCCGCAATGACACCTGTGTATGGATTCCATCATTGTTAACTGCAACAACTGCAGTTACATTACCTGACTGATGTGGAAATGTGAAATTGTGCACCCTGTTATGAGGTCACAGACAAAAAAACAATAATCCATTTTGGCATTTTTAATGACTATAATGACACTGGCAATTCTTATGGATAAAATAAGCTTGCATCCTTATAGACATACCAAATATATGTTGATGTCCTCTGGGAGCAGCAGATGTATTCAGTATATAATCTGCTAGTATAGTGTATATGTGACCAAAGTACGTCAGTAGTTGTTAGGGTGAGGGTCAGGTTTTGTAGTTTTCAATTAGGACATGTAACCAAAATATTTTAGAAAACATAGAATTCTACTCAATGCTCCTGTACTCACACATCTTCACTTACTCTAAACATTGGTATGTATGAACATGGTTTTAAAGTTATTCAAAGGCAGTTTGCAACCTTTTTTTTAACACTTTTTCCTTTAAAGGAGCTCAGGTTTTGCTCAGGTCTACTTCTTCTTTTCCGTTCAACTGTTCCTTTATGGGGGCGCCACAGTGAATTACTTGACTGCAAGATTCAAGATTTGAAGTGTTTATTGTCATGTGTAAAGTCTGGAAAAGTGTTATCCTGTACAATGAAATTCTTACATTGCCATCCGCAGTGCATCCAGATAAGTATTGATTAATAAGTAATAATAATCATACTGTAGTAACTGGATGTAACTCCAGGGCAATGCAAACAGTACTGGGAAATGAAAATATAAACAGAAATGTAGACACTATTACAAATGTGAACAGTTGTGGCAAGATGTGCAAGTTAAAGTTGAGTGCACCTTTGAGTGTGCAACTCACTAAGTGCAGGTGGAGGTTGTCCGTGTTGCATGTGAGCATGGCCCTTAGCATGGTGGCAGCTCTCTTATAGACTCTGGGTTGGTAGATGCTCTGCAGAAAAGGCAAAAAGGTTCTGGTGATCTTCTCAGCAGTCTTTACCGCTCCCTGCAGACATTTGCGGTCCAGGGCTTTGTTGCTGCCGTACCACGCCGTGATGCAGCTGGTTAAGATGCTCTCAACAATGCAACTCCAGAAACTACGGAGGATCTTCAACAATATGCCGAACCTCCTCAGCCTCCTCAGAAAGTACAGTCACTGTTAAGCCCTCTAAGCGTCTGTGTGGTGTTAAGGGACAAGGCGAGGTTCTCACTGATGTGGACACCCTGGTAATTGAAACTGCTCACCTTCTAAAGTTCAAGACCTCGGGTGAACAGAGATTGATGAGGTCTCCTCTCCTTCCTCATGTCCGTTATCATCTCTTTTGTCTTGACCGTGTTGAGGATTAGGTTGTTGTCCTCACGCTATGACCTAAAGGTCTATAGGCCTATCACAAACCTCAGGATGATGCCCTCGTGGGAGGTGAAACAGCTATAAGTGAACAGACACAGCTATAAGTGAACAGAGTGTAGAGGATGGAGCTGAGGACACATTCCTGAGTAGTGCCCATGTTTGTGATGATGTTGGCCAAAATCCTATCACCTATCCTGACAGACTGGGGTGCAGGCCAAGGGTGGACATTTTTTGGGTGAGCTTATAGGGGATGACCATGTAGCTGTAGTCCTCAAAGAGTATCCTGATGTATGAGTCTTTGTTTTCAAGGTGGGAGAGGGACTAATGGAGGATGGCGGCTCTAGCATCTGAGTTGAACCTGTTGGGGCGGTGCGCAAATTGCAGGGGGTCCAGGGTGTCCAGAATGTTGCTCTGGATGTGGGTCAGCACTGCTCTCTCAAAACACTTCGTAATGATTGGAGTGAATGCTACTGACCTGTAATCATTCAGCTAGGTGGGTGGAGTTGTCTTTGGAAGCGGGACAACAGTTGTTTTCTTGAAGTAGAGATTGGATATGGAGGTGGAAACAACAGCCAGTTTATTGGCACACACTTGGAGGGCTCCCAGATCTCATGATGTCACAAGAGATCTCATAACAAATCACAATGTCATCGACAACCATCAAAGTTTGTGATTATCCCTGTCTAACCACATCTGTCAGCCTGTCCATCACCATAGCAAACAAGAAGTGGGCTCCTTTGCAGGCCCACTTTCACCTTCAACTCTTCTGTTACATGTACAGCACACTATAGTCATACTTATAGTTATATAATGTCCTACCATTATGTTATTTCTCTTCTGTTGAAAAAAATGCAAGAGTGAGAAGCAAGGAGGTTGACATATTGTACAGGACTGTATCTGTGAACCAGGCCTCCATTTTCCAAAGAGGAATATCTGGTATTATTTCATAATAGGAAAGAATAAGTCATAAAAACATTATGAGACAATTTAATTGTTTCATTCAATAGTGCAACCAATTTCAAGTTCTTGAATTACAGCAAACAGATCTGCTGTGCATGTCTCTGTTAAGCACTGGCCATTCACTCTCTGTGCCTGCCTTATGTATGACCTATGATAATGATCCATCTATGCGTCACCTTCGACCCCACAAAGCTAAAACAGGTGTGTGCCCTGTGATCTCTAAGCAAGGAGGCAAGAATGTTTTGGTACACATGGAGTGCCCCTGCTGATGCTGAGTGATGCGTCTGAACTTTTTCTGGTACCAGTGGGTTATTGTTTCATGAGCCTGAGGTAAGATGAGAACACTAATTCTTTCAGATTTTTCTCACTTTTGCCCAACAGAAATCTGTGTGTTGACTTTGGAGTTTTGATTTAGAGCGATGACTTCGCAATTCATCATTTTGTGCATCTTTGGTTGTGAAGACATGAATGTAGCCAGGTGGCCAAGGGTCCCATGCTTGTCTCAACACACTTGAATACACAGAACTAAAGGTAAACAACCTGCAAACAGGAAATCCTGCCTGTCAAACACCAGCAGGACAATGACGTCAAATTTTTGACCCCCAATTGAGCAAGAACTGTATTGTATACATACAGATATTCCTTTACTTTGATGTTATATCATTTTATTATGATTTAATATGGGCCAAAATCCACTCTTTGAAACTGTTTAAATGAGCAATACCATGTTTTTGACTGTTTTTATCCAGCTATGCAGATGCTATATTTGATTTGCTGTGGGTTTTGTATATTCAGCCCCAACAATGTTGGTTTCTCATTTTGTTGTGCAAAAAAAGCCACCAGCAGAAGGTGAAATATTTTGGCCCTAAAATGGATCCTCAGTAACCAAGTCGCTATTGTCCTATTTGATCAATATTTGTATAAGCATATAAAAACAATAATAAAATCTCTTAAAAATTAGGACAAACAAAGAAGCAAACTAAGAGGCAGAAGTCAGCAAAAGTCACCGTTTGCTAACAGAGAGAGCATCTGTTGTAAAGCACTTTCCTTTTTGTCAAGGGACGTTCACTGTCGACTTAAAGACTGCTGTGATGACTGACTCATCAGCTTCCTCCGTGATCATGCCGGTACCCAGTCATCAGATGCTACTTCTGCAGTAACGGGTTGTTGACATCATCGCAGGAGAACATTCATCGCTTCCTCAAGCCGGCTTCAGTCATTTCTCAAGGATCTTTTGGATGCTTGTGAAAGAAATCTGCAGGCAAGGCGCTTGGCTTTAGTGTCTGTTTAAAAATAGCATTACCAGGAATTTGGCCAACAAAATGCAACAAATACACCCTGACAGAAGCGGGAAGGACGCAATCGTGGATCCTTAGGAAATTGTGTATGTCCAATTTCACACTCCTTTCTTCGCTTCTCATTTCTTGGAAAGCTATGTAGACTAACTTCCGTCCCTTTGTTTCCCTTGGACTGGAATTTGAACCCAAAACCAGCACAGTGTGGCATTATTACAGTTTATACGAAAGCTAAAGTTAAAACAGGCAACCTGTATACATCATCAACCCAGCATGAATTGTGCTAGTAAAACAATGGTGCCACCTCTGGCTTAAAATATATGTTATAAACTGTGATTTTTCAAGAAATAACAATTCTTTGTGCTTTTTTAACAACACATTCTAGTATGAGGCAACCAGTAAAGCATATTTATGCCTATTAGTCCTGCCAGTCAGGGTTCCATTCAAACTCAATGATAACTTTTTCACAAGGGGTAGGTCAGTGATATGGTGGTGAAATGATGGGTAATTCAATAAAAAGTTCATGAGACTCCAAATCATGAGCAAAAAAATGCTACGAGAAAGTTCCAAAACAAATAGATACATATTTCAACTGCAAGGTTTCTGGCAATAAATCTTATGCTTTCATCCATCTTCTGCCACTTATCCTGCACTCATGGTTGTGTGGGATGCTGGAGCCTATCCCAGCTGTCATCAGCAAGGATGCGGGATACACCCACCAGTCAATCGCAGGGCCGCATATATAGATAAACAACCATTCACTCACTCATACATTCGGGGCAATTTTCCAACCCTTGCGCCACCATGCTGCCCTATCTTATACTTCCACTTTGACTTATTTTGATTAAACTCCTGTAGCCTGAACCCCCCCGTCCAATATCAACCCCAACCTTTTCAGACTGTACCATATTGGAAGTGGCAGTACAAATGTCACAGTTCCCTGACATTCTTTTGGCAGCTTTATTTTCAAAATAGTATATGAAATATGATAGGGGGAGCAGCTTGAAACTGCAAGTTCACATGGGTAGCCTTATTTCATGCACAAATGTGAAATAAGAGTTCTTACAGAATAAATCAATAGTCACATAACCCATTAACTGTCTAACAGCCAATGGATTATATTGTATATTATATTATAGAACTATTTAAGTACCTGCTATATGTAAGTGTGTACTGGTAGTCGTATACTGTAGATGCAATGCTAAGATCCATGACATTCATAGATATGCAGAAATATATAGATATCTACCAAATTACAAAGGCACAATCAAAACTACTTTTTCTAGAAATCTTGGCATTGTTGTTGTGGTTAGTGCATTTGTTATCAATTTACTTTCTTTATGCTTTGCCTAGATTGTTTGTGTAAGTTGATGTGAAAAATATTTACAGAGCTTGCATGGGAGTAAACGGCACAGTACCTCGTAGGCCTTGGCAAAAATGATAAAAGAGTAGGGAAAAACACGATAACATGTGTTTCTATTGATAAGTAATTTTCAATCTTTTTCTGGCCAAAAGTGATTAAGACCAGGGGCCCTGTCATTTTTGTGTATCTCTTGTTCGAGATAGCTAGACAAACAGACAGATAGATAGATAGATAGATAGATAGATAGATAGATAGATAGATAGATAGATAGATAGATAGATAGATAGATAGATAGATAGATAGATAGATAGATAGATAGATAGATAGATAGATAGATAGATAGATAGATAGATAGATAGATAGATAGATAGATAGATAGATAGATAGATAGATAGAGAAAGAGGGGTGCAACATAATGTTTTTGCATGTGTGGGTTCAGGCTAAATCTGTTTAGCTTGGACTGAGAGGTGAAGCACCAGTTTGCCAATGAATAAAACCACCCTATCTGAGTAGAAATTGCCTTAAGGGGTCTCAAGTAACAGATCTCAGTTCAGTGACTGGCAGTAAATGGTTTCATCAAGGCATCAAGGGGTCTGTTTCGATGTTTTTCTCTGATTTTGTGTGTCCTTTGGATGCCAAATGCAGAACAGCCTCAGCAAAGTGTCAAATTATCTTTCTAAATGGAACAAACAACAAACAGACCATACCCTCCTCAGCTTTTATTCGCCAATCAAAACCCTATGCAGTCTTGTCAAAGCAGGCCTGAGAATGGTGTTTGTGGATCCCGCTAAGACTTCACAAACAAAATGATCAGCCCTTTTGTCCCCTTTTCACTCCCTTTATCCCAGAATCATTTTCCCATTCCTCTTACTGTGTCAGCATTCGCACGCCTTCTTTTTGAGCATATGGTGATCTAGTTGAGAATCCTCTGTAATAGTCATTTGAACCTCAGTGTGCAGTTGAGTATCTATGTAGACACTGATATCAGAATTCAGTCTGATTTCAACCTGACTCCTGCCACTGTATTTGACAGAGCTGTTTTGGAAATGGGCAATCGGAAAACACATGCACACACACATACACACATACATACATACTTACTGTTCTGTAAATACCACAATGGACTGTGATGCCCTTTAAGATTCTAAGTGGGAAGTTGCCTGGTGAGGAATAGAATTTCCAGATGGGATGCAAGAGAGAATCCCCAGTGTGAATTGAAACAGTTTGAGAAGGAGCAAAATAGAACAGAGGAATGTAAAAAAAAAGGACAAGAGAATATGGAATGGATGAGATTCAGCAATGTTTTCATCAATGTATCCACCTTTTCATTGTATGAATATACCATTTACTGCATCTGTTCACAAAATTCACCAAATAAGAGGCAAGTGCTAAGGTGACCTGAAAATAAAACTGCTCATAACATTCAGGTTACAAGGTATTATATATATCCAGTTTTAAACCCCAATGGATCCCAAGGGCCTGGTCCGTATTTGGCTTGGCTTGACCCTAGAGGTAAGCTTATTAGCGCTCCAGCCTGTGCATCCTATACCCCCAACCCCTGAATACCAAATGCAGATTCTTATTGTTGTAAAGCAAAAGCAAGGAAGACTATTTAGGTTTGTGAAGCTTAGAAGTGACTTAGTTATCTAGACAACAGTCACTTTCCACTAAGAGAAAAAGTATGCATATTTTCCCCTGACTTCCAATAAGGGACAGTGTTTGCGTGTATTTTTGTTATCTGTACATGGGAGTGAGGTCCTCTGTATCTGCACCACAGAGCAGCCTTAACTGACGAAACAACATAATCTTAGGACTATCACAGCGCACTATTGCTGCAACGCCTCAAAATAGTCATGGGGACATACCTGGTTAAGACATGGAAGTCAGTTTCCAAAGAATCACAGGAGACACTTTATCTAACAACACTTTAGTTAAAGACCATGGGCTACGCTGTCCCTAAATGAAACCTATAGCCTGTAGTACACAGTAATTCAGAATGTGTGCTATGTTTATTTCGGCTCAAACTAAACGTGTGGTAAGATGCAAGACTTGATCATCCGTACCTGACCATATTCAAGTAGCAGTATGAAACAGGATCTTTGACTGCATGTAGGTGCAAATCAGAAAGGAAAATACACACCCTTCAGCATCCTCATCTGATATCTTGACAGTTCCTGTTTTTAGAATAGCAACTATATAGGATATCGGTAATTTACAAACACATGTGTATGCTCAGTCACATAACACTGCCAAGCAAAGGAGGAAGGAGTGCTGCTGAGAACCTTTAAACAAAAAGACATTTTTAGAAAGGGGGAAACAAAGGGGGGAAATGACATGACGTTGCACAGGAGGGAATCTGAGGGTCATTGGTTTCATGATGGACACGCCTTGGAACGGTCTCACACATACACATTCAAATGCTAATTTCATACACACACATTTACGAAAGGCAGCCAAGGACCTTCCATTGGTCTCAAAATAGCCATTTCCTTGTCTTCCTACTTATGTACTCATATTAGAATCATAAGGATGTTTTGCATCCATGTTCTATTTCCTTCATCAGTCCCCAAGTAAACCAACATGTTTCATCAAGGCATGTGCCTGAAACCCATGCTATAATAAGTTTCTATTTCTGTCACCTCCTTTCAGCCATGCAATTCATAACTTACATAATTTGAGATGCTGCAGTCTTTACTAATGCCATTGTTACTGTCTGATATTACCCAGAATTTATCATAATTATTTCAGTTGGCGTCCATTTAATCATATAAGCCATGCACAACATTTAGAACAATATACTGTGTTTTCAAGACTAGTCTACCAAGCAAGTGATATACTTTGTGTGCCTCCAATCAACCCTAACTGCAAAGAATTGAACTGAGTTGAATTGAATTGAGGAGAATTTATAATTGAATTATCAGAACCAACTTTTAAAATGCAGGTGATAAACTCAGCAAAGTAAATCAGGAAATACAATAAGAGCTCCTGTCAGTAACTTAAAGAAATGTTTAATGTGAAGATGCAGGACATGTTAAGATGTCTTTCTCTCACATGCATGGGTTACACATCTGATTTGGATTATATTTGTTACAGATTATATAATCATGCCTCCCCTCTCTTCTTTAACTTTCCTCATTAATTTTTCTTAACTATTTGTGTGTTTGGCATCAGGTGAAGACAGAATTAGTGTAATAATAATGACTTTAAACAATATATTTATATAGCACTTTCCATCAAAGTGCCATACAAATGAGAGAATATAAGAGTAGAACTCAAAATAAAATCAAACTCACACATTATTTCATTCCTCCTATATTGAAATCGGGGATATGTTGTCCTTGAGGCTTCCTTTTAACCTACAGCATGTTTTAGACTGTGGGAGGAAAACTAAGCGAAGACAGGGAGAACATTCAAACACCACAGAGAAAGGCCCCGTGTCCAAGTCGAACCAGGAACTTTCTCGCTGTGAGGCAGGAGCACTAACCAATGCACAACTGTGCCTACAAGAAAATAAAAACAAAACAATATATAACGCAATAAACAAACAACGCAGCCTTCAGCTTTGATTTAAGGCCTGTCTAATGTCAAGAGGCATACTGTTCCACAATGTCAGTGCACAAAAAGAAAAAAGCCCTGGGAGTGCAATCTACATCCTGGGATGGATGACTTCACCTGGTCTGATAAATAAGATGGTACCAAGCTACTGACTATTTCATAGGTGAGGAGAACTTTGAAGAAAACACCTCAATGTCTGCTCTCGCCAACACAGAAGGCCAGTGGAGCCAGGCTAGCATCAGAGTAATATGTTCAAATTTACTTGCACTCGCTGCTCTATTCTGAACAGTGAGCAGGCCTTGGACATTGTCTGTGGGTAGCCCAGAAGAGCATTGAAATAATTAAACCGCACTGTCACGAATGACAAAACAGGTCTGATATTAGCAGTGATTCTAAGATGGAAGAAAGTGACTATGGTGACATTTTAATATGAATGTCAAAAGAAAGCATCCTGTAAAAGAACACACCAAAGTCCCTAACTGTCTCTGCACTGAATGACGCCACCGACTAAGGACAGAGTTAAACTGTCATAAAGATGACTCAGTCTCACTGGTCTACTGGTTATTATATCATATATGTATAATATGTATTTATTATGTTTTGACTGAGTTCAGAACTGAGAACCAGCTCTAAACAGAAACCAGACAAGCAACGAGTTTCTGTGCATCCAATCCATCTATGTCTGATGGCATGTACAGTTGCAGATCGTTTGCATGGCAGATAGCAAAGTTGATTTGAAATGCACACAGAATCTGGCCCAGTGGTACCGTGTATAATTAAAACAGCAGCAAACCCAGAACAGAACCCCGTGGAACCAAATACCTCACAGAGCAGGGCTCGGGAGAGGTTTGTAACTAATATACGAAATGCCATGTTAAAGAAATCATACAGAAAGCTTCAAATCACTTACTGTGATTTGAAGCTTTCAACACAATAAAGTCAGATAATCAGATAAAGATGGACACGAGTTTATGGGTAAATGAAGGGATTTTGTTGCATATGACTTCTAAGGCGATATAACTCCTTCAAGGGAACATGTGTAGCTCATGTACAGCTTCACATTTACACACATGTATCTAGTGGTGCAGAGGTGCAGAACTAACAACATTTTCTCAATTATCCAAATGTCAGGCCATATGGGATGGGTCTTCCATGTAACAGGAGATCGAGATTTGATCGGGTAATGAGGGATGGGCGGTGGTTGTAAAATGAAATAAGCTCCTCACTGCAGGAGAAAATAGAATTAAGATTCCACATGCATGGTCACCCTTCAGTCAATGACACTGCTTTTGATATTTGATCACATCAAATCTAGTATGCAAGGCCTGCTCATCTGGGGCCAAGCTCATTATTTTGCTGCCTTCTCTCTGTATCAAATTTCTTTGATATTAAGATGATAAGTCAAAGGAAGCCCAAGATATTCATTTCTTTCCAGCTCAAATTGAAAAAAGAATGTCAAAGAACCTCAGTTATATGAAGTTTTACGAAATGGTATCAGCTCTATGGAGTCTTTGCCAGTCCATATCTCTTTTCTAAGGTCTGCACACAAAGACGGTGGATTGTTGATTTCATGTGATTTTCTGTAGATCTCATTGTCACAGTCAATGCAGAGGTGGTGAGTTATTCCTGGTTTGAACAAACATTGGTCTTTCTAGCAAGAAATCAAGTTTTCAAGCCAGTTTACAAGATTGCATTTCACAATATTGCCCTGAACCAAATGCCTTCATAACATTGACCAAGTGCTTTGCAGTGGGAGACGTCTGTTCAAGTCCTGGCAAGTTGTAAGGGTGGCAGCGTGTGCTTGGAGAGCGTGCACCTGCTGCGGGTTGTTGCGCAATTGGGATCATATGGCTGGTACTGGTTCCCGGCCATTAGTGAGGGCTTAAAAGTCAGAGCTTTGACCCTCAGTGGTTGCTAGGTCATTCGCCAATTTCCATTTCCCACACGCTCCTACTCCCCTGGCAGTGCAAATCTGTGCATCTCACCGGCCACCCCACCCTGCGCCCCCCCCCCTTCCTGGTGTGGCTGCGCTCATCCTACATCCCCTCTACCTGGTCTGTGTGTACCTGTTCATTGGTCTCAGTAAATTTGCGGTTTACTTGCAAGTTTACTTACTTTGCAAGTTTACTTAGACCAATCCGTAACACATTTCTGTTTTACAAACTCTACTTTAATCAGAATGTTTTCCTCCAAAGTACCTAAACGTCAACAAATCTAAATGGTTCTGACCTCTCCTATAACTTATTTGAAAAAACTACAAATGAGTTAATCTGCGCTCAAAGCCACTCTGTTTTCGAAGCTTCTGTTGTTTTGACCATGATAACAGGTTCAATACGCTCCCCATCTCAGACAGGATTCAAAGCTCTGCAAGGTTCACACCAAAGTAGGATCCTAATGGACTTTCTGACCTTTTCATTCATTTCTGCAAGATATGAAAAAGACATGATAGTGCTACATGAGAGGCTGCTCATGGTTTTGTGACTTTGTGGAATAGATAAGCCTTATTGGTGCACTACTCATCCAAGCATTGCATTAACATAAAACAGCCAAGCCCTCGGGGCCACCTAATGTCCATTAAACTCAGCGGATACACATCTGGTGGAAAAGCTAGGGCAACCAGCGTTGCAGTTTCCTCCTTGCCGGGTTCACTGTAGGACTCACAGGCAGTAAAAAAGGCGCATCCATAGGGTAAGAAAAAGGTGCAAGGATTTGGGCAGATTAAGGACAGCACAACTTCCAGAAGAAACAAAGTTTTACAGTATTTAACCATTATTTTAGCATAAAGACCATGGTGGTTTTCCCACCCGGTAAATTCACTGGTATGTCATGCTAAAAAGTTTCAAAATAATTATAGACACAGTGAGACCAAAAAGAGACAGGAAAACACCTGATATTTTTGGCTCCCATTTCATGCCATGACATCGTAAACCCACACTCTGCACCACCACCAGTTACAAACTATAGAGTAACTGATCAGAAGTGATTAGATAGCTCAGCTGAGCTCAGTCCAGTTATTTTGATGTATTTTTGTTAATAATGGCACATTTTATTGCAGCCTGTCAGACTCGACTATACCCTGATTATGAGTACAGGTTGGACAACAGGACAAAGCACATTCACATGGAGTGGAACTAAAAGAGGTTGATCACATCAGTTCCAGTGATTTGGTTCAGAACATATGGCAGTAATATTCTTACAGTATGGAGAACAGAATCAAATTATTAAAAAGGTTTAACTGATCGACTGATTCAATCATTCAATAAACTTGTTTATATGAAGCCTTCCAAAACTCAATGTCTTTGTATTTCTTGTCCTTTGGCTCTCCTCACTGTTAGTCCTCAAATTGCCCGTGAGTAGTTGAGAAAGAAGCGTGATTTGATTTGTCGCACACTGTCCTCATGCACTCACAGTAAAACATTACAAAACATTTTTAGTTTCTTCAAGGTCTTTTGAGTAGGCTTTTGGAAGGGGTGGTTGCCAAAATCCAGAAAACATTTTTCAGCCTTCCTTTAATGCTTCTGATCTGTCAAGAGCAGTTTTGTGTGTTGCTGATTTTTAGATATCAGATGCATAGATGTATGCCTTCCCTTGAAAACAAGACTGAATTTAATTCCCACAATGGTGGTCAAAGTGCCAAGAAATTACATTTAAAAAAAGACTCCCTTCAAATGTCTCTTTCCAGAAATCATGACCCAGTTACACAGGATAATAAACAGATTTTGTTATATACAGTCTACAAAACTTGAATGTAGAAAGAAGACAGTGCCTCATAGACAAAAGCTGCCTGACATGATTTCTAGATGTTATTACTTTTGAGTTTCTGAATGGATTCCGCAGCACGACAGCACAGAAACCCATTCAGCCTCATTCCATTAAAACAGACATCTCTATGACTGATGTACACACTAAAACAGCCTGAATGGCATAACTGACGAGAACATATGTATGTCTAACATCCCAAATCAGTCTGATATCAAAAGAGTGTAAAATGAATCAATGATATGATATTAAATGCACTTTTTACATATAAATATGCAATCATAGCACTGTTCTATCAAAGGATGAAGCAGGCTGGACAAATGAGGCATGCTGTAACAGTCAAATTGCCTCTTTCTCAGAACAAATGCTTAACATTTGTTGCTTAACATTGTTATCTATTCTGTATACATATCATCTATCAAAAACTAACAACTGTTCTAAAACTTTTTTTATTAAATTACACAATGCAGTCAGCGTGGGAGATGATAAGAAGACATTTTGCTGAATATGACAAGTGGTGCTTTGTGATGTTGATTTGGTTAGACAAGAGCACAGACTGAAATTAACAATTTATAGTTTCTATCGCTTTTGTGAAAACCCAAATATTAGATGTTATCCAGAGTTTGGGTTTTGGTGAGTAAAGGCCACTATCCAAATTTAAACTAAAACTAATCTAGCATGAGGTGCTGGCTACTTTAATGCATGCTGGAGGTACCATGTCCCTGAAATGTTGGTGTAACAGTTTTGCAGGTGGGGATGCTTCCAGATCCCTTTTACTGAAAATCAAAAATAGATATTTTACATAATGTATTCTGTTTTTAATATTGCCATTTGTCGTTTTGGTTTTCATTTTTAAAAATACTTTATTTTCTGAGGAATTCCTAGGTTTTGGAATGATTATAATCCAAGGATCTTGGCCCTCTCATTTCCTCTGTATCTAGTTGTTTCTTACTTTATTGTGAAACCCCTTGTGTAGATGGTTGGTTCCATCCATCCGTCCATTTGATAGTGACTGCCAGACGTTTCATTGTGGCTCATGGACACCTCTGGGTTCATCTAGTTTACAGCATCATTAAGTAGAGAAAAACTTTGTGTAAAGAGAATACAGTACATTACGCAACAAGACAAGATAACTTTTTGTGATTTTTAACTGCTCCAAAAATGAAATCATGGCATGTAGCATGAAAAAGAGGGTGTCTGGGTTATTCATCACCTTTAGCCTTATAGGAATGTTACAGTTCTCAGCAGTTTTGAGTAAACCATTAAATCAACAGATCTCATCTGGCATTGATATTTTATAAGAGCAGAGCATATAGTTTGCCAGTAAAACAGGGTAGATCTTTTTTTATGATGCCGTGTAATTACAGGGACCAATTCATGATACATAAGGCAAATGGGAGCATTTTGTAAGGATTCTACTCCACTGAAGACTACGTTAAAACTGTTTTGACAAGAAACAGCCCCTGTCCCACACACACTAAATTGTCAGTAGTATTACATGGAGCACCAGGCTGCATTTTGTGAGGTGAAATTGATTTTAATACTAATTTGTTAGCATTAAACAATCAACAAAAGTTGTTCAACCAACTAAAGTAAACCTATAACTTATGGTGTAACATGCAAATGTCAGTTTCTCAGACACCGAGCGCATGTATATATATATATATATATATATATATATATATATATATATATATATATATATATATATATATACATTCCCAGAGGCTTTCTTTGTGTCTTGCAACTTATGTAAAATTACTGCCGTATCTTCTATCGTCTGAAGGCAACAAGATAGTTATTTTTTTTCACGAAGTGTTTCACTCAGACAATATATCATCATGGCATTTGGCTAAAATTGTGGAAATCATGAAAACTTGCTGCAGTAGTCTTACACAAACCTGCCCTTCACATGTCAATATCGCACACAAAAAGAGACATGGAACCAGTGATGTGAAAACTTTCTATAAAAACATACTAACATACAATCTGGACAACCTGCTAAATTGTAAACAACTTTACTTGATGATGATATGAGCTCAGATTTTACACTAATCACAAAATTAGAACGAAATGAATACTTAAAAATAGTACGACTAAAAAGAACAATAATAACAATAATATGTATGAACATGTTGCACTTGCTTCCCAGAGTTTCCATGGTTATGGTATGTGGCCTGTGGACTGTACATAAATGTATCTGACATGGAATGGAAAAGTGTGTTGTTAAAGCTCTGCTGTGGTTACCAATATTGTGTGACCCACTGTGAGCAAAAACACATGCTTTGCCGGCACCCATATCTGGTGCCAAAATGTCTAAGTGGAATGCCAACAGGGGGTCGAAGAAACCTGAAGGCGATTTAGACATGATTCTGGTAACACTGCACATTAAAGGAGGACAAAACTGTAACACAAAATGGCAGCGATCAGGAGGACACATCAGAATAAAAGTAATTTTTAGATTTTAACATGGATTATAAAGGTCAATTCTCAGGTGTTGCTGGTTATAACTTCCTGTAAAGAGGGTACTCTCGGTTGTCTTCATTGAGGTGAATCTGAGGCTTGAGGTGAATCTGACAACCCGACTCCTCTACCTGCTGAGAACAGCTGGGTTCTGTCTTGTATTGGAAACTGCAATGCAAAAAAAAAAAAAAAAAAGGTTTTATGTCACAGTCCCATCTGGTCTCATTTTATGTCTGTAATATTAGAGTATATTTTGTGAACATTTTGGGGAAATCAAAATAGATTATGTTCGTATAGTGCTGGAAAAAAGTGGTCAGGGAAGCGAATACTTGATAGATGATGGCACATGGGTTTGAATTTTAAGGGAGTCAGAAGTGAAATGTAGGGTTTCTGCATGTTCCTGTATCATCACATGTGAGCATAATATAAGATGAGGGTGTGAGCAGCACAGTGAAGTGAATGATTGTGGTGCCAAGAGTTGACCTCATGTGGCTTGTCATGCCCTTCTCATAGAAGGTATTTGAAGTTTGACTCAAGTCTCTCAGATCTCACATGTGGCTTATATTTGCTCTGAAATACCTCCCAGATCTATAGGCTGCTTTAAAATGGATGTAAACATGAACCTTGTTTCTCAGACCATCTTTATGATATCTATATAGTGCGATAGCTTCACAGAGGAGTTAGGTAGAACCGTTTACCATATCAATTCCTGTCAAAATCTTCTTGTTGTGGCAACTGGACTTGACTTTCTTCATTTGAAGACATTTCAAACCCCTCATCTGAGAGGTTCTTGAGTTCTGATGAAGCATTCAGATGAGGGGTGAAATGTCCTAAAGTGAAGAAATTCAAGTCAAGTTGCCACAACAAGAAGATTTTGAAAAGAATTCACCATGACCCGGTTGACTGAAAACCTCCAAAGACATACGCAAGCAATGCTTGAGTGTGTAAAGCGAGTCAAACATAAGGAGGGTAAGAGAAATTTCACAAGACTTTTGCATTTTTTTACATAATCCAAGTAAAATGCTAACTTGGGAGTGAAGCTGAAAAACACTGAACAATTGTGGTTTAAAAACATATTTCTGAGTTTCCTTGTTCTCTCATTCATGAATGCTGAAAAATATTCCCCAAACTTTGTGCTTGCTTGTCAGTTACACAACACTGTGGTGTGGCATCCTGCCTGTAATTCTTAACGGCCCCAGTTTCTACTTCAGACTTATGGAGAAAAATGCTCCTTAGCCGTAACTGATGATGGACGTGTGTTTGATACTTTCTCAGGCACATTTCTGGGAACTGTGTGAGCTCTGTCAGAACAAATCAAGTGTAGGTTGCAACATTTTTAAGGAGCTGAAAAGTCATTT
Organism: Fistularia commersonii; assembly: GCF_037954325.1. Taxonomy (NCBI): domain Eukaryota; kingdom Metazoa; phylum Chordata; class Actinopteri; order Syngnathiformes; family Fistulariidae; genus Fistularia; species Fistularia commersonii. The sequence continues at coordinate 5,657,835 of NC_141299.1, read as the reverse complement.
CTCTGTGGGGTTTGACATTTTGGGGGTAAACTGAATCTTGATAATTGTATCTATAAGTTGAAACCACCATGAATACAGTTAATTCTGTTTCATTCCAAAGTAACAGCTATATGTCCTGGCATTGCATGCAAAAGAATTGTTCAGTTTATTGCTGTTGGTGCACACTGTGCATACTGGAACACAGGAAGAGGTTTGCCGGATCATATTCGGATCATACTTGCAGACAAGTCATTGTCTGCAAATGATTCATGCTGCTTATGGTGAGTTTGTTCCTGGGAAAATCACAGAGAATGGGGAATAGTTAAGAAAAAGGCACATTTCTTTTTCTGACAAGCAGAAAGGAAGTTCCTTTGAAATTAAAACTGGTTACATGAAAGTGAGTGTCCCTAAAAGACCATATTTTAAATTATATCCTGGGTACTAAATTGAAATAGTCATTAGTTTAATGGCTCAAGCCCCTACTAAACTTCATGATAAATTAAAATATTACTTACCACGCACATGCATGGTGTGACTGCATACATGGGGCAAATGTTACTTACTGATGGCTAAATCACACTAATGTTTTGAGGTTTTACTTGTTTGTGTTAGTGTTTCTCTGCCTTTAAAGTGGGAAATACTGGAGGAACTTGCCCTTTCCTTTTTTTTTTAAATACATAGATGTAAAAACGAGACACGGTTATTTTTCCAGATAGTTTCCTTTGCTTTAAATTACAATTACCAATTACACAATATAGGCCTGACACTAAACCTGTCTTTTGCCAATACCCACATCTGTGGTTTTCATTCAACCTGTACAAAATATGTAATTCACATTTAGAATAGGATGCAGTAAGTTTCTACATCCAAATTGTGTATTTTCTGTATGGTCTAGTTTACCGCTTAATATTTTCCCCAAACTATCATGAACCTTTACCGATTATTCGTGTTGTACCTTCTTTTATGTACTTGGCTGTCTTTTTGCCATCCTATTTAGCTTTTAGATGATGCCAAATAATTGAATAGATTTGACTTTAGAGCCTTTAAGAGAGGACCTGTGTTTATGCCCCAGGGGCCTCAGAAAAAAGGAAGCAAGATGGAAGCATCACAATACACAGGGCCTCAACTGGACTAATGACAGAAACCTGTTTTAGATTAGGCTTTGCACACAAACAGGCTTATGTATACATGTATATGACCCAACAGAAACTCGTACAGTCTACAAGTGGACAGTGGAAAGGCTGCCATCGGTTCTGATAATATGTTGCCTGCAATTAAAAAATAATCTATTCTGGCAGTTGGTCTAGGAGAGCTTACATGCAGTAAACATAGATCGCAAAGGTTATCACATTATCTTTATTCAACCATTCCCTCTTTCCTTTGAACTGTCAAGGCGTCATCTTTTTACCAAATGCTGCTCTCTTTCCTGAGCTAGCAAAGCAGAAATTCAACATTGAGGTGAACAATACTCTATCCATTGACCATACATCAACTCAAATCTTTATAGAATCCAGATATGCAATTTACTGTCAGTAATGCACTGAGTGTGATCATTTGCAAAGAAACAGTAATGCAATTGAGATAGAGATCATGGTTTATTTAAAAAAAGCCCCAATTGCTCTGTGTTAACTCAGCCAAGTAAACAATACATCATAACCACCATTCAAAACTTCATACTCAATCTCCATGTGATTTCACACTTTGCATTATTTTTAGCCACAAGTAGTATTGATTACCTGTTATGATGACATTATGAATAACCTGGGACAATAACTGCAGATAATTGAGGGCTCAGAAATGGTCAAAAAAAGATTTAAGCTTTTGTCCTTTGTATCTGACATGTTAATATACAGTATTTTCTAGTCTACCAGGGCACAACTCATTCCTTTGCGTCAAGTAGATCAGAACACTTAAGTTGGACCACTCTAATAGAATATGCATGTAATTTGGCTGATTTACTCTACCCAAAGCGTACATGTACACTCTATCTGGCAGCAGTCATACTGCCAAAATTTGTGATGCTGGAGTTAAATCTAAGCCAAGCACTGCAGTAGTAATTCATGTACCTTCACACACTTTCTCCATAGTGGGTTCTGGGTCTCAAAAGTGGCCTCATCTGTATATTATTTCAATCATAGTTCACATCCTTCCCTTGGTGCCTGCCTGGGATGGCAAGGAGAGAAGGCTAAACAGCATGAAAGATGTGAGAAGGCTTTCCAACTCAGTCTTTGCCCCTCTCCGCTTCATCGTTTCTCCAGTTTTTTGAATCTGGCTTCTGAAATGACAAGTAAATCATGACCTTTTTAATGGTCAATACTTGAGCTCCAGAAAAAAAAAAAAAATCAAAATGAAAAATTATCAGATACTATTATCTTTGCAGGCATCAGGGCAGAGTCGATTGCAATACCACAGTACCCTCTACTGGTGGTCTTCATAATGATTTCTGGCATCTGCCAAATCACTCGGTGCTATAATTGGTAAGTGCAATATCTGCCAGAAAAATTGCTCTCACTTAAAGAAATTGAGTATTGCAACCATGCTATCTAGGTCAAATCTTTTAAATCCATAGAAAACTGAGAATGTCACCATTTTTAACAAACTTGTGTAATATGGTATTGATATGATTACAATTGGAATTAATTTTTCTACACTGGCTGATAATTCATTTATTCACGTACAAGCATCAAAACTGATCAAAAAATGTTAAACATATTTACTTTTTTCTTATTCTTCAAATATTCATAAATACATTCACAATTTATTGTCATAAGAAGCCATTTCTTACCCAGTTTTTTTGAGTAAGCATCCAGTTTATATGCAGCATGTTCAAGTGCAGATACTTGCTCCTCTATTTGATTTATTTGGTCCAAGTAGGGCTGAAGGCTAGCATCTTAAGAAAACAGACAACACCCAGATGAAAAATGTCAGTAGGACTAACAGTTAAGATAGAAAAACACTATACTGTCAGTCTGTGTGCCAAGGGAAATGCCTTGAGATAATCTAATCACTGTTCAATATACTGATACTACATGTAGTGCGATACTACCAGTTCAATGTTCCATGTGTACTTTTCTCCTAAAATGTCAGTCAATAAATTTACAATTTTCTTTCCAGATCTAAATATATGTATATATCAGTGGTGGGCTGTCCGGGCTTGCAAGGCCTTCTCTGCTGACCTATAAAATATCTGAAGCACAGACTGATTTTAATTATGTATTGTCCATGAATACTTATTAAATAATTCCAAATGGTCGGTCTGCTTCCTTTCATAGCTTTTTCCCTGGTGCGATAATGTCAGCATGTCACACGCCCTTTGATTGGATAGTCAGGGTGTACTAGCCAGAGCTAGCAGGCTGCATCTTTAGCGAGCTGCACGAACACAAATATATTGTGTTGATATAACACCTAACTTGTCAACCCATGATGGCTGAAGGAAGAGAAGAAATTGATGTGGTTAGAGATTTATTGTCAAACCCATTTTCAAGAAAAGCTGGACATCATTAAGAAAGGTCGGACAATGGCGAAGCTAGCAGGCCTGTTACAGCGAGGAAAAGGACTTGTCCGTCACTTTCAGTCCACTAACTATGGGCGGTGCCCCTGGCTCACAGGCTCCGAGGTACACTGCAAATTGTGTTGCTGGGAGTGCTTGTTCTTTCCCATTGATCGGGGCTAGACCATTGGCTAGAGTAAAGAAGTTTTGTGAAACCGCTGAGTGAGAGAGAAGCAGACACAAGGAACTCTATGAGGCCACTGAACACATTGCAGGCGCTCCAAGTGCATGAAGAGGTCAAGCGCAAGATCCTTGCATACACTACCAACTCCATGGCAAGATTCTGGGCAATATTATTTGCCAGACACAGAATAATTTTTCAAGACCACGAAAAACTTGTGTTTGTCAACCTCCTCGACCCCAGACGTTTTGGGAACACAAGAAAATTTTCCCACATGCAGCCTTTACCAGCTTAACACTTTTCGATCTGTCTCGGCTTCAAACTGAACTGACTGTATAGTATTAGTATACCATGAATGATTTTGCAGAACTAATCTCCCACTGATTTCACTTTCTTCTTCTTCTTCTTCTTCTTCTTCTTCTTCTTCTTCTTCTTCTTCTTCTTCTTCTTCTTCTTCTTCTTCTTCTTCTTCTTCTTCTTCTTCTTCTTCTTCTTCTTCTTCTTCTTCTTCTTCTTCTTCTTCTTCTTCTTCTTCTTCTTCTTCTTCTTCTTCTTCTTCTTCTTCTTCTTCTTCTTCTTCTTCTTCTTCTTCTTCTTCCGGCTTTTCCTGTTAGGGGTCGCCATAGCGAGTCAACTTTCTCCATCTAACCTTATTCTCTGTATCTTCCTCTCTCCCTCCAACTACCTTCATATCCTCTCTCACTACGTCCATAAATCTTCTCTTTGGTCTTCCTCGAGACCTCTTGCCTGGCAGCTCCAGTTCCAGCATCCGTCTACCAATATATTCACTATCTCTTCTCTGTACATGACCAAACCATCTCAGTCTGGCTTCTCTGACCTTCTCTCCAAAATATCTAACATGTGCCGTCCCTCTGATAGACTCATTCCTGATCCTATCCATCCTGGTCACTCCCAAATCACTTTCACTTTCTTCAGCTTAAAGAAAAAGCTGAGTGAGAGCAGAGGGCAACTGTACACATTTGTGTGTTTGGCGCTGACCATCCCCAAGTCCACTGCTTCTGTCAAGCAACCATTTTCAGCCCTAAAGCGAATTAAAATTTATGCCAGAAATACAACAGGCCACGCTCGACTTTCAGCATTAGCTTTGATGGTGATAGAAAAGGACTTCTTGATTGAGATGAATCGCATGAATAATCTACATGCCAGAGTAATTGAACCCTTTTGAAGGAAGAAAGGAGAATGGATTTTGTGTATAAATAATTTGAATTTTTGGTGAGTAAAATGTTACTATTTCCTTAAATAATATTGCGATTGAATGAGGGTATTGTTATTCGATTATGTGTGTCAGTAGAAGGAGACTTGTGTACTCCGGGTTTGTTTCTTCAGCAACAGCATTTATTGTGGCTACACGAGTTATCTCTGCGATGTAACAGCTCTTTATACTGCATTTCTGCATAATAAGATTATGTTTATAACCAGTTAGTGAAGAGTGGATTGATGAATGGAGCACTGTAAAAGGCCTAAGTGTCAAACGCCCCCCATTGGTCTACATACTGTATATGATTTAAATTGTGCATCACAAAGCCCGAAAGCGAAACGGAAAACTACGCTGAGTTTGACAGTATTAGACGGACATTGATATAACGTCAAGCTCTTAATGAAATATAATTGTAGTTTCATTTAAGGAATAACACAGGTTAACAAGTAAGTAAAGGTAGAGTAAAACTCACATTTGGTGTTAAGATCCTGCAGGTTGCGGCTGATGTTAACACTGATGTCTTTCATCTCCATGTATTTCAGACTGGTCAGTTTATTCATGTTCTCCAGCAGGCGGTAATCTTCGCAAGTGGCTAAAAATGTGAAGAGGTAAAAGTGCACCACCATGTGAAAAAGTACAGTATATGTCAGAAATAACGGGTTTGTGTGAGTGCATTCTAACTCCGGATGAGCATGCGGGTGTTCATAAGTGCATGGACACAGCGAGAACAGTGTGGTGCTTGATTGAAAGACCTGTAAGTTCTCCTTGCAGAAAGATTGCCATCTTTTCGAACATATCAGTGCACAACTCGTTGATATCCGGCTCGGCAGGCTCCACAGCTTCCTCTGCTGTCTCCACACCTCCATCACCTCGAGGAGCACGTTATAGGAAAGACTTAGTCAATAACTTGTCGGCCCAGTAACTAAAGGGAAGATTTTTGTGGATTTATCGAAGTGATGAAGGTCATGCATTGAAAATGATCGCATAAGATACTGAAGCCGGGGACGGTTTGATTATCAAGTACTATTAGCATTAGCAGCTACGGAGGGTGCATGTAAACATTGCTCACTGTTGGTGCTGGGCTTCTTCGATGTGGGTACTGGGTTTTCCGCAGCCTCCTCTGCTCCTTCACCTTGCTGGCAGGAAGTCCCGGCCACGTTCAGAGCCGACGAGTGGGACGCGGGTGACCGGGAGATGCTGTCCATTGCGGCGGCATCGTCACCCGTAGCAGCCATTTTGTTCCTGTTTCGACGTTCCCTCGTCACATGAGCCGCTTGATCACGTGACGTCTGCTCGCATGCCCACGCGCACGCGTTGCCACACCCTTGTCATGTTAAGCGGTCGATTATTTTTAATGTCGTGTACGCATTATAAATATGTTAGGGGAAGATATAAAACGGCAATACGTTTAAATACATAAGGAACTAAAAGTATTTTACCACGCTACTGATAGGATTATTATTAAGTTTTTTATTATTGCACGCTTTACAAATGACAAATTTATCGTGACAAACGAATTACGTTTTATGTTTTTTTTTCTCTAACTCTTCCACTCTAATTGATAAATCATTTGATGGAATACTGTAAGATAAAATTTCGTGTTATTAACTAAAATAATTAAATCCCAACTTCACAATAAATACATAACGTTATTCATGTGCGTGCTGATTATTAAACGCCACATCTTGAAAACCAGTATTTCACAATGAAGACAGTAAAATGTGTCCCATTTATAAGTGTATGTAAGTGCAGTTGTGCACCCCCTAAATAAATCCACTGAATGAGACCTACACAGTAAGTGTAACGAACGGTCTCTTGTGATGTTTTTACACATATAGGACAAAGCATTGGGATTTATTTTAATTCTCCGGCCAAAGGCCAAACACGCATGAGTGATTCCAGCTGAGGTTGTTCTCTTCTGGCGACAAAATATGAGAAAATAATATAATCGCTTGTGAGGCATTTGCGTGCGTTTGCAAGTCGAGTCTGCATTTTTATCATACATATGATGAATAAATGTTTTTTTCTTTTACACTCTCCGCCTGGTTTTTTTTTCTCCCTTACATACGACTCCAACGGTAGTACAGCTTTCCAGCATTTTAAAAGCACACGAATATCTCAGAGACAACCCTTTACTCTCATTCATACCACTATAGACTTTACACTGAAATTTTGCAGTATACTATAATGAGGATTTCTCACTGGGAAGTACACAATATTTATGAGAGTTGTCTTTTTTTAATACGGTAATGAGTAAAACGGTTTGAGCAAAAACAGTAGCAAAAACAGTAACGTAATTTTGCTCATGTTAGTGTAAAAACCGAGATCCCGTGCGTACGCTGGGCGCGAAGCGTGCTTTCTTTCTACTTCCGCGTCACACCGGTGTGGGCGCTGTTGGGGGGGAAGCTAGCTCGTGACAGCCTCGTAGCCAGCGACTGGCTGTAAACATGGCGGCGTGCACAGCTATAGGGCTGTGCCGAGCAACCCGTTACTACTAGGCTGAGAAAAGGAGACACCCCAAACATGGAGACTGAAGAGGAGCACATAACAACGCTCCTCTGCATGGGCTTCCCAGACCCAGACGTGATAAGAAAAGCACTCCGGTTAGCAAAGAATGACATCAACGAGGCGGTTGCCCTCTTGACTAACGAAAGCCCCGGACTCGGGTATGGATATGAGCCGATGGAGAGTGGGCCTGCCCCCGGCGTGAGTACCAGCGGAGACGGGGAAAGCAGCGGGAGGACTGGCACAGGGGGGTTCGATCCCCCTCCGGCATACCACGACGTCGTAGACAGCGAGGTAAGAGTGACTTTCATTTCAGCAGCTGAAGGGACGAGGGCGGAGAACATGACTAATAGTAACTTGGAAATAGTGGGCTCGCCCATTTAACTAGCTAAACTTAGCCTCTTTGCTAAGCGAAAGCAACGAGCCAAACCACAGGTGTCAGAGCAGAATTGGACTCATTCTCCTTTCCTGCAAGACAAGTCAGGCCCTGGAGTGACTTCAGATTTAACCTGCAGACTCGAAACCTCCTCTCCATAGTACTCGATCTACATGACAACTCTCAAGTGACGAACTAGCCTAGCTTGTAGCCTGCTAGCTGACGTCAGTATTGAATTGTAGGCGCCAGTGTTAGCAGGACTATGAGTTGCAGCAAAGATGTGACACTCTCGGATGTTATGAAATCGCAGATATAAGCGTAGATTTACGCTTCAATTCTCTGCTCTGGGCAATATATTCTGGTCAGTCGGGTAGATCTCGCCTGTCTGCTATACACATGTTGGTAGCATTAGTAGGTACGCTAGTACGTGAGCTGATCGCGACCCGAGCTTCTGTCAGCACTAAATTACCCACGAACCAGACATATAGAAGCAATTTTGTTATTTCTGTGATTTATGTGCCCATTTAACGTATGGTTGGTGCGCATTTTCAGCCCCCAACGCGTTCGGTGTAGGACTTTTGTGTGGGGGATTGGGATGGCTCGGTATTTAATGCCCTTTGGATCGTTGGATTTGTCAATGACAGCCATATGACAGTTGACAGCATTATACCGACAGATGCTACCATTTTGTCGCTGTGCTTTTTTTCGGGAAGCTAATATATTCATCCACATTGCACTGGACACCCGTTAATACACGTACTCTCAAAGCAAAAGCTTTTGCATCATATGGCGTGTTGAGGGAGGATGTCCGTGCCAATGTCACCCCAAACCTGTTGCTTTTCTGCATCTCTCCTGCCTGCCAAAGAACCTTCACCTTAAGCCTTAATATTCATTGGTCCTCTTAGATTGTATCAATACAATCAATACAATTGATACAGTGATCGTATAGAAACGTTGCTTCTATGAGATTTTAAATATAGGTCAGTAGAGCATTTAAAAAATATAAATCTTGGGACGGGACACCTCTTCTTCATCTTCACTGGAAACTGTAAGTAGGCTGTTACATTATAATTGGTGTCATTTATTTGAAAGTAATACCCTCTGTTTGCAAAAAAAAAAAAAATGTGTTCTGTTTTCTTCAGTTTTCAAAAACAGCCAAAAAAGAGGAATCACACACACTTATACCATATACAAAGCAGATTAATCCAGACATATCTGTATATCCTTATCTAAACTAACCTGGTAATAATTTTTTAAAGCAGGTTTTATAATGGTGGTGTTCTCACACTTTGATACCATTAAAGAGCATTGTCTCTTTCCAATCAGGTGATGATACACTGATACCTATGATACCTATGCACAATTTAAGAAACATGCCATAATTATGAGATTTAACAAGACTTAATTTGGTTTATTCCCTTTTATTTATTCCAGTGCCTACTTCATTGGTACTCAAGACGTGTGCCATAGGTTTCTATGGCCCCATGATATCCACCTATATATAGCCTTGCAGTTTCCCTGACAAACACAAGCACAGGGCCCCAGGAGGGTTGCTGGGTGCATAGTAACTGAGGGACATGAGTTACCTCATCATGCTATACAACCCCACACATGCGGTGCCCTAGAGACCTGGAGCTTTCGTGTTTATCCATTTTCAATAGCCAGTTTTGGGGAGATTATGAATGATGTTTGTTAAAAGAAAAAGACAGAAACTATTCACTTCATACATTATTTTCCTCCTAATTGGACTGACTCAGCTTTGGTCCGGCTGAATTGTCATTTACTTCTGATTCTGAGATTGCCAGAAATAAAATGTCACCTTGTTGACTCTGTAAACCTAGTGTTTGGTTAGTCTTTCCTCCCTTCCTTTCATCCATCTATCCATAATTTCTAATTTTCCCAGAAATGGAAGGGGTGAAATATGATGCTTGTCTATTGGTTTCTTCTGTCCTGTCCTCCTTCCTGTTCTAAATGTGCAATATTTAACCTCTGTGTATCAGCACATAGTGTTGTAAACCTTACTCTGAATGCAATGATCAATTACAATGCTAATATGTAGAGAGATATTCAATTTTTAATTTGATACAGACGTATTTCCCTATGAGATTCAGATACACAGCACTCAGGGAAAATGGTCAAATGATTTATAGGTACCTGTATTGGTTATTTATAATTTAATAAATGCTTAATAGCATTACTGTCACAGTTAAGCACATGTTTTTACACATGATTGTAAATCAAGCTTCCACATAGTGCTCTATTGAGTACTTTAAGTACGATCAAGGGTTGCACGATATATTATTGTAGACAGAGTATATTGTAACTGGGAGCATGGGGATTTCGCAACATGGCCTTTTATTTGATCCATCATTGTTATTCATAATAGTTCTTCATTATAATCCTTTGTTGTTATGTCTTTGCTATTACAGGAAGCTATTTGCAAAGTTTTAATTCAGTTTATACTCCAATTAAATAATCAATACTGTATTCAAAATCAGCGATATTTTATCCCAATTTTTATCCCTGTTATGGTATCTCTCATCCCTCTTATGGTAATTATGGAGATCTTCTCCATCATTTTGATCATCTTGCATACAGTATCAGCGATTTGTCATACATTAGCACAGATTGCATTTTTTATTATTACATAAATAAGCAACAGTAATCTGAAAATCATATTATTATTGCTTAGCCTTAATGTAGACATTAATGAATGCAATGCTTAATTGCCGCAGATGTATGCTGTGATGTCCAATTCCCATTATTGTCATTATTTCATAGGAGAGAATGGTGCAGTTTACTCATTAATATTCAGATATATTCATCAATATGCAACCAACTGTATGATTTAAATAATTTAGTGATCCTTAGTCTGTTTTCTCCACAGAGATACTGCCATTGGATATTTTGTTTTTTAATGGCATTTGTACTAAACCTTCAATCTAGCATTTAAGAACTATAAGTGTACATGTAAAAGTTTGAACTTGCCATTCCTATTGTGTGTGAACTTTTCTTTCCAAATATGGTCAGCTTATCCTCTTAACATGTTTTCAATGTCCAGCATTGTCTCGTGTCTATACATCATGGTTAGCATGGTCACTACATCCAACTATGAACCATCTGGATTTGTTTTCAGAAGCATTTCTTCTTTCCCTTTCAGCTTTTCCCTTCAGGGGTCGCCACAGCGAATCAACCTTCTCCATCCAACCCTTTTCTCTGTATCCTCCTCTCTCACACCAACCAACTGCATATCCTCTCTCACTACATCCATAAATCTTATCTTTAGTCTTCCTCTAGACCTCTGCTTGGCAGCTCCAAGCATTCTGAAAAAATAGAGACAAAAAATGTCTAGATCACGAGCAGCAGGAGAGGAAACATTTTCCAAAAACTTCCTTTATACAGTCATAGAAAGGGGAAAGAAGAGAAAGAAAACCCTTTACATAGTCACTATTGGCTATTCATACAGCACATCAGCAAAATTTGTCACTCATTGTTCACCCATCATGGATGAATCATGAGCAACAGGCAGCCCCTTAGCAGCGGCCAGGGAGTAGTTAGGGGTTCACTGCCTTGCTCAACAACACTTCAGTAGGCTAGGAGGAGCTCGGGAATTTAGCAGGAACATTCAGTTCCTAGACGACCACGTCTACCACATGAGCTGTGCCGCAAAAGAACAGTTTCACATTCATTATAAAGGAATTCTTTGCATTAGAAACATCTTTGTAATTTTGTCAATGATTTCCATTGCAGAGGAGCAATGATGAGAACGGGAACTGCTCTGGGGGAAGCATGGAGTTTCCCACCACCAACCTGTATGAACTGGAGAGTCGAGTCTTCACTGATCACTGGTCTATACCATACAAGAGAGAGGAGTCCCTGGGCAAATGTCTCATTGCGTCCACCTGCCTTGCACGGCATGGTAAATGTGTGTGTCTGTGTGTGTCTGTGTGTGTCTGTGTGTGTGTGTGCACCCATACCTCATAAGTTTTGTTAGACTCAGCCATCTCCCCTTCATTGTTTTTGAGTGGGAAGCATGTTTTGTTTGGACTATGGCTGTTTTTCACACATTATTTTTGACAGTTGTGTTTCTTGGCTCAGTCTGTCCACAGCTCTTGTCACAGCCCACTTTCTCTAAGATTAGCTGTGAAATAAATATGTGAATCTAACAATTGCATCTCTATCAGGTCTTGCTGACGCAGATGAGAACTGTAAGAGGTTTATGGATCGGTGCATGCCAGAGGCCTTTAAAAAGGCAAGTAATAAAAGCAATTATGATTGATAATCAATCAATAAAAGCTTTATTTGATAAAATTATGTTCTGATGATTAAAAGATATTTAGACAAATTGTCCTCATTTTTGCTTTGTTCTTTTTACAGCTGCTAACCAGTAGTGCTGTGCACAAATGGGGCACTGAGATTCATGAGGGAATCTACAATATGCTTATGTTGCTGGTAGAGCTGGTTGCCGAGAGGGTCAAGCAAGATCCTGTTCCTATCAACCTCATGGCTGTCCTGACAATGGTGTGCTTTTTCTTAATATCAGTCTTTTAGTGTTAATAATTTTCATCTTTACCTTTTCCCCCTTTACTTCTTTACCCACATGCATTTTCAATCACTATTTTCTCAGATTATCATCAAAGGGATTTAATGAGCCACTAGTCATCAGTTAAGAGAAATGTAATTGAAGATTCTCATTGATTTTGTAATATTATACATATATACAGTAATTCACTTACATTATACTAGGTGCCTTAAATGTCATAATTACCTTTTGATTTAATCCTTATGATTCAAGACTTCAGTTGATCAAGATAAAGAAATGTATTTGGCATCCTTCAATAAAGACGTGGTTTACCGGGCTCCAAAAAATCAGAAGTTACATGTATATTCTAATGGTCTATGTCATGTGTTATTCTGTAGGCATTCAATCCTGATAATGAGTACCATTTTAAGAACCGCATGAAGTCATGTCAGAGGAACTGGGCTGAAGTGTTTGGAGAAGAGACTAATATGTTTGCTGTTTCTCCTTGCAACACCTATCAAAAGGTCAGTGTTTGTATAGTTTATGCATAATGATGCAAGTACTATATGTGAGCTGGACTGGTATTTCTGTAAATGATCTCCTATCAGCTTTGGATTGTTTTATAGTCATCCTGAGGGCAATGAATTTTATTTCCCTCGTGTTGTGTACCCGAGGCACAGGCATTTAGCTTAATATGTGGGAATGACACCCAGCAGATATTATGGAATGTGCTTGTGTTGTGAAATTTACAGTCTTCCCCAATTAACTTTCTTTGACGGTTATCTGTTTCAGGAACCTCATGGTTGGCTGGTCGATTTGGTAAATCGAGTAAGTAAATGAGCAAAATCTGATGTTTCCTAACATGCAGTACAGTATACGCTACATGTTTTCTTTTGTGTTTTTCCCCCCTCATATTTCTTCTTTTTTTATAGTTTGGAGAGTTGGGAGGATTCACTGCCATCCAAGCTAAGCTCAATACTGAGGAAATCGAAATAGCCGTAAGAGCACGTTGCTATCCCCCTTTCCCTGCTTTGTTCCCGGCGTACCTTAATAGTAATAAATTACTTCCTACCCTTAGTTATGGATGGAGAAATGGACATGGAGCAGACTTTGAGACAGCCTATACAGGCAAAAGGTCATTATGTCCCCCACTGCTCTCAGCTGTGATGTGCTGAATGTCCCTCTCTTTCCCCATCACAGTAATATTCACTCACAGCCAAAAACACCCTATCATCCCCCCACTATGTAGTGGTTGAAATGTTCTGTTGTGTTACACATTCTGTGGCATCCTTGTACTGATGCTTCCTTCTGGGAACCTGGCCGGAACCACAGCAGTGCATGGCCATTGATTTGGTGTGTATGGACACACACTCCCTCTAACCATTAGCATACTAATAGTTGAGAGACCGGTTGCACAGCACCATTGCACTGCTCAGTTGATTTGGGAACCCAGTGGTTTCTAAGCTGTCAGACATCTAACATAGTCAACAGCACAGGAGTTAGAGAATCTGTGAAGGAGAAAATATAATGGAAGAAGATCTGCTTTGGGCTCTCCAGGGTGGCTCATTCATTTGTCTGCTATGAAGAGGAAGTCAAGTACAAAGGGGGTGGATTTACTGCATGAATAGAGGAAGGAGGTGGAGGAGATGAGAGCAGAACAAGTCTAGAAGCAGAGATGCAATATAGTTGGAAAAAGAGCGAGGGCAACAGAGGAACCATTCATCCAAGCATCTGTGATTTATCACTGGGTGACAAATGACAGCTGGGCTCCTGTATTAGGCGATCTGTTTACGCTCCTGCCTCTTGCACAGTATCAGTTTAAACATGATCTGACCCCTAGCCTTAACACTCATTTGAGTCCAGTGGTAAATTTATGTTGTTGATTTGCATCCTATTTCCACCATTTATGATGGATTATCAGGGTTTTTACTCATCCCATGAAAATTTGAAATAACTAGAAAACACTTGGAGAGAGAAAGTGAAGCAAAATGTCCCCCTAAGTCTGTGCTGTCCTAGAAAATAATTTAAACAGCCTATTTTTCTACATGAATTTCCAAACCCAGGAGCAAATTCCCATTGCCTCTCAAGTTGATGATTGAAAAGGAACGTACATATAATTCAATATATGTATCAGTACATGAAGTCAATTCAACTTGCTGCTTGGAGGAATAACTGATTTAAATTTGCCCAAGTAACTTGTATAAAGTAGTTCCAACTCATACAGAAATCAAATATAAAATTGTAAGGTAATGCATAAATAGTCTGGAGCAGGACGATGGCACTATCTTAATGCAGACAAACTAATTAGATTGCTGAGAGTTCATGCAATGATTATAGTGATACTGTTGCTATAGAAGAAAGAGACTGAGCTGTTGTGAGTTGTGATGACAGGTGGTCGTACCACAGCAATTTGGTTTGGGTCATTCCTAAGGGGTCTCTCCGTCTGCCAATCTAGTGTGTTTCGGCTCTCGTCCAACCTCTTGGAGTTTGCGCTGAATACCTGAACTCCAGCCTTGTCCAGGTAATGTTCTATGCTCACACGCGCACACACACGCACACATAAATACACATAATACTTACCTTATTAGTTCTGTGTGTCCTGCCTTTGCTATAATTGAAATGAATTGCACCTGTACCTACCTATTTTAAAATACCTATTTTTTTCTACCTATACTGGGTAAAAATTACTTGTGTTTCAGATGACCCTTAGGCTCCATTCTGAGTTACATCCTATTTTTATTCAATGTGTCTATTGACTGTTTGCTCCCCTAGTGGTGTGTTTTTCCCTACAAGGATAAACAAAGTTTCCTGTTGTTTTTCCTAGCCCATGCTGGATCCTGTTATCCATAAGATGATCACATATGTACAGAACCTGGAAGAAAAGGATCTTAAAGACAAGGTAGTGTTTCATATTTGTCACCCTAATGTGATTCTTGCTTTTAAATCTGTTGAAAAAGCCCTAAGGCAAAAAGCATTTGACTTTCACCACAAAGGCCTGTTTTCAATTTCCTGGCGAGGAATTAACATTGGCGAGGATCTCAGCACACAGGAATTTGACATTGATTTTTTTTTTTTTCTTCATGAAAGCAGGATAGAAACATGGGGATATATTTTCCAGGGATTTCACAAAAAATGTTGAGCCAGCAGTTGTGATATGAATATTTGTAATATCTTATTCTGTAATGTGTCATTTTAATCATAGCGACTGGTGAGCATCCCTGACCTGCTCTCTGCAATCAAGCTGCTGTGTATGAAGTTCCAAAGGGAGATGGTTACTGTGGTTGATGATTTGCGTCTGGACACACTGCTTCGCATGCTCAAGACCCCTCATTTTTCTACCAAGATGAACTCACTTAAAGAGGTTAGCTATCATAGGAATTAAAATTATCAATAGTATTTTTGTCAGTTTGAGTTAGAGCCCATTGATTGATGATCCTGTGCAAATATATTGTGTCAGTTTATCAATCAAGTAATGTGATCTTTATTTATTTCACATTTTATATTCAAAATATGTCATTAGTTGCTGATATTGATCTGATCTTTGCAGAACTGGACAAGTGTCATTTAATCACTGAAATGACATCTTAACATCCAGTCAATGTGAAGTTGTAATCTTTAGCCATGGTTCTTTCGTTACTTTTAACTATATATATATATATATACATATATATATATGTATATGTGTGTGTGTATATGTATATATATATATATGTGTGTGTGTATATATATATATATATATAATTTATTTATTTATTCGGTTGACATGTAATGTTTGACCATTTTTAATATTAAGTTTTCTCTCCAGCATTATACTGATATACAGTGCCATAAGTTGTAATTAATTGTTCAAAAATATTGCATGTTGATAGAAGCCTTAATATGACAACATCAACATTTTGCGCAAATATCCGCTGATTTATCAAACATACTGCACCAGCTAAAAACATTCAAAGTCTAGCTGTTGTTTATCAAACTGTATTTTGTCTAACAGGTGACAAAACTAATAGAGGAGAGCACAGTAGCAAAGACTGTGAAAAATGCCATTGATACAGACAAACTTCTAGACTGGCTTGTTGAGAACTCAGTCCTGTCAATAGCACTGGAAGGTAAGAGCATGTGTTACACACCCTGGCTAAAAACAAATTGTTTTTAACACCTGTAATAAAGTTATAAGTGAAAAAAATCATTATTGTAAAAGGAGAGGCACCATCAAAAAATTGTGCATAATGCATAAATACTTTTGCACCAAGCTTGAAACTCACTGTGTTTATTGCATCTTACTTTTCTTACTTCTAGGTAACATTGATCAGGCTCAGTACTGTGAGAGAATTAAGGGAATCATCGAGCTGCTGGGTAGTAAACTGTC
This sequence comes from Fistularia commersonii, assembly GCF_037954325.1. Lineage (NCBI taxonomy): Eukaryota > Metazoa > Chordata > Actinopteri > Syngnathiformes > Fistulariidae > Fistularia > Fistularia commersonii. Next base: position 5,641,197 of record NC_141299.1, on the reverse strand, counting down.
TCTAGATGAACTCTCCAAGATCTGGAGAATTCAGGTCAGGACCAATACACACATTCAGATTTAGCATGGCAAACTTTGATAATCTTTTAATTTGATTTAAATATTTGCATTGCAGGCAGGCCAATCATCCACTGTGATTGAAAACATTCATACAATCATTGCTGCTGCTGCTGTAAAGTTCAACTTTGATCAGCTCACACACTTGTTTGTACTCATCCAGAAGGTAAGCGGTATAGTCTTTTGTGGGTGATTCAATCAAATCTCTTAAAAATACTAGACAGTTTAATTTTGATGGTAATTTATTTTGCATGTGATTTAGAGCTGGGAAATTGAGAGTGATCGTGTCAGGCAAAAGTTGCTCAGTCTCATCGGTAGGATAGGCAGAGAGGCTCGCTCTGAAACGACAACAGGCAAGGTGTGTCACCTCTCTTCACATTAAACATTCACAAATAATGAGTATGGATTGATAACAGTTTAGGTTTCTTTTTTGGAATAGCCCTAAACCTTGGCGCGTATGTCTATGGCTCTCCATTCAGGTGTTGGAAGTGCTGTGGGAGTTGGCACACCTCCCCACGCTGCCTACCAGTCTGGTTCAGCAGGCACTGGAGGAGCACCTTGGCATCTTGAGCGATGCATACGCTGTTAAGGAGACGGTGAAACGCAGTTACATCATTAAGTGCATTGAGGACATAAAGAAGGTGAGATAGATCCGCAATACTTTCCTCTGCAGATGAGTGGTGTAATGTTACCCGTGGCTGAAAGAAATCAGTGATTTCTTCCAAATGATGTTCATGGCTTTTTGTATACTGGAAAGCCAGTACATTTTGAAACTGCAGTTTAACAGTCTTTTGCTGTGGACTCCACACTCCAAGCATGTATGTGTGTGACAGGTTTGCTCTGAAGTTAGCAAGTATTTGTTTATGCCGCTTATGACCTTTTATCTCAGCTTGTTTTCAGCCTTGGCATCTTTATGTGCTCTAGTTTACCAATGAGCCACACCTTTTTGGTTACACAATGCGTCAATCACAATTTTCATTTTTTTTAAAACCTCCTTCAAACAAGGTAAAAGTCAATTCAGTGACCTTTCTCTGCTCTTAGCTTACTTTCACTGTTGACTGAATCCATTGGAACAATTCACCACTGATGCTGGTGAAACCACGTTCAGGCTGTGATTTGAGGCTATGCTGTGCTTTCTCGACTTGATAATGTTGAATTACTGATAGTCATATTCACATTGTTCTGCACCATGTAATTCACGGGTTTCTCCTTTGTCTGCTTGTCATTTATCAGTTTAGTTATTTATTTCCAACTTTGTTGGAATGATTTTTGATTAAAAATCAAAACATCAACTGCAACAAAACTACACTCGTTCACACGGAATTGTGCACTCATAAACCTGAATAAATAAAGATAATTCAAGGACCACTTAAAGATCATTTTTTTCATGTAGAAGCAGATATATCCCCAATTTGCAGAGGTGTGTTATTCTGAAAACCAACCAAATTACAAAACTCATGTGAGTGTTCAATGAAAATGGCTGCAGATTCCATAAAAATACCCAAATACATATTTTTAGCAGACTCCTGCAGTGCTTCTAACGGAGACAAAGTAATTGTGTTGAGCGGCGTAAGCAATGTGTTGCAGCTGGATCTCGGGGGGTCTGTCGGTTAGAAAATCATGACTAAAAAGACTGATTTCATCCAACTCTCTTTTTCATCTTCACCCTAGAATTTCACATACGGTATCTGTACTCAGGTATGTACTTGAGTTTGTGTAACTCATTTATCAAGATTTGTCCACTGAAATCCCTTAATTTCCATGCAAAACATGTCAGATTTCGATGCCATGGTAGATCAGTGGTTAGCCCTTACCTCACAAAGTGTCGGTTCAACTGGGCCGTTTCAATTGGGAAGTCGCTTGCCCTCTATATGTTTGCGTTGTTTTTTGTCCAGGCTCTCATGATTTCCTCCCAAAGTCCAAAACATGCAGTAGGGTTAATGAGAACTCTAAATATTTCTCTGTGACCCTGTTAACGAATGTTATGAATGAATTAACCAAAAACTATTTCACACATTGCACAAAGGAAATACTGTTTGCTTGACTTTTGATAAACTTTTAGTCAAACACTTTATGGATATTAAATGCATAGCATCTATCATAATAGAGTATAAAGAAAGAAAGCACTGTTTGAATAAGATGCCATCGGTGTAACAGGAGTATTCCGGAAGAAATGTGTTTTATCGTTTTTTTTTGTGTAAATCATGTAGGTGGTCCAGTCCTATATCTGGCAAACTGGTGCACCTAAATTAATCAAGCTATAGTTATTGTCTTTGGAAGAAGTGCACTCTGTTTTTAAATCAACTTAATTTATTCTGCATTTTGAGGGCTGACCGATTGCTTACGGCCATACATACTGAAGTCTTAATATTTGTCCTACCTTAAACAAAATGTATGTTGTCTAGACTCACACTCAGGAGGACTCTAAAGTCAGCGACATTCAAAGTTTATTTCTTAGTGGCTCTTGGGGAAAGAGGAGAGCATACAATTTTGCCAAAGTAAGAGAAAAAGCACACATCGTTTATTACAGTTTCACCCCACAGTCTGTTCTATATCGCTGTTTCACACTTGCAAAAAAACATGTATTTGCAGAAAGGGCCTGGGGATTCATTGGACACAGGCTGATCATTCATTTTTGATTATAACATGGGACAGTTTAACCAGGTGTTTGCTAATCTTGGGTTTTCCTCACTTAAAGGTTTTGGCACTGACTAACATTTACACAGTGGTGTTGATCTAGTCCTGGTTAAGAGTTGGCTGTTGCTGATTTATCTGCTGGATGAGTGGTCATCTTTGGTGGAAGTGCTTGCATGTTTGGTGATGAAATATGAAATCAAATCAGAGCCATATTTATCTAATATCGCAACTTTAACTTTCCCTTTGCAAACATTTGCAAAAAAATGCCAAATGCCAAACTTTTTATTTTTGTTTTGAATCTTTAAAACACTATATCGATATACACCCCTGGCTCGGATTTTCTTTCTCACATTGTCAAGAAGCCCTCCCTACAAAAATTGTCTTCAATGGCAAAGTATGTGCAATTAATAACTTCATATTCATATGATCAATAAGAATAAAGAGGACTTTCAGAGATCACCGTTTTTGTAGTGTCATTGTTGTAGCCGTTATGTGCTCCTGTAGTATAATTGTGTGTGTGTGTGTGTCAACAGGCCTCCCAGCAGAGCAGTCCTCAAACAGTTTGGGTGGTACCTGCACTCCGTCAGCTTCACGAGATAACGCGCTCTTTCATCAAACAGACCTATCAGAAACAAGACAAGGTGACACTGCAGCACTAATTGTCAAAGCTCTTGCTCCCAATCACTGTAACAATTATTTTACACTACCTTTCCCCTCTCTCCCTGTAGAGCATCATTCAGGATCTGAAGAAGAATTTTGAGATTGTCAAATTGATCACAGGATCTCTCGTGTGCTGCCACCGACTTGCTGTGACAGCAGCAGGAAATAATTGTCTCTCAGGCTCCACCCTGGTGGATGGCCGATACACCTACCAGGAGGTTTGCATTTGCTGTATTATCTCTTGAACATCATTTCCCCGGGACAGTATTTGTAATGATAGTAAATTAATCCAATTTTTTACTGCTCATTAAAAAATGCAGAACACCGTTTGATTCATGACACATCTTCATTTTGACATTAGTAAAGTCATTTAGATTTTATTGACCGTACATCTGTCCTTGGTTTTCATGATACACAGGCAGCATTTTTCATTAGGCAGAACAATGCAGTATGATGATGGTCTCTTAAGCTGATTTGTATCTCTGAATCTATCTTTAGTATCTGGACAGCCACCTGCGCTTCTTGGCCTTCTTTCTCCAGGAGGCCAGCCTCTACCTAGTATGGAACAGAGCCAAGGAGCTCTGGGAATGCCTGGTGTCTGGGCCGGATGTCTGTGAACTTGACCGAGAGGTACGAAAGTATTATGTAAATGTACCTTCGTCCTCGGCTATTAATTTTTTTTTTAAAGCTCTTCTCTGTATGAGTGGTCTTGAGGACGTAGATGATCATCAGCAAACCTTTTCTGCCATTCATATATAGGTACACTTTCTCAAAAATAATTTAAGATAATCTATCCTGGAAGCAATCTGTAGGGGGCATAGCTCCACCAAGGTCAATGTAATAAAATATCTGTCAGCATGCGAAATGGCTCTGCATAAATTTAATCGGTAGTCCATTGCTCATGCTTCACCTCAATCAAGGCCTGGTAGTTTACAATCGTGCAGTCAGATAGAAGGACAGGCAGGAAAGGGCATTGAATGCATAACTCGACACTTCTAAAAATATTAAACATTATTCAATTTTTTGCTATTTTGATTAATTTTTGACTACTTTGATTCCTCTGTAGAGTCTGGCTCATGATTTGCATGTCAAGATTGGTTTTGATGTAGTCTATGGTCACTCTTGTTGGTTGTCTTTTTGTTAAAATTACCAAGCAGGTTTGATAATTATTAGTACAGACTTAGAGACTGTGTAATAAACTTCTTTGGGCATAGTCAAAGGTCATGATGGTTGCCAGAGCCTGCCCCATGACAAAAGGAGTTAATACAGGAGATCGTGGGAACACACTGGTTGTGTGACAAAAAAAATTATGATCCTACAAATGTGCACCTAATGGGCGAAACTGGTTTGTCTACAACTTAGAAACAAAGAAATGTTTGTACAAATCAACCATTAACTATTTTTGCCTTCCCAAAGCTTCTGTATTTTATTGATTCTTTTTATTAGGTTTTATTCAATATATGTCATTATTCAAGTTATATCTGCTTTTGGAAACTAGTTGAAGACATTCCAGTGCAAGTACGCTAGAATGTTATTGAAACCACCATCCATCCTGTCTGTGTTGAATCTGTAAAATAACTTGCTCATAATAATTATGCATCCAATGCCCATATCTAAAGTTACCAAATTGAAACTTTGACAAACTGTGTTTTGATTTGTACAGATGTGTTTTGAATGGTTCACCAAAGGACAGCATGACCTTGAGAGTGATGTTCAGCAGCAGCTCTTTAAGGAGAAGATACTAAAGCTAGAGCCATATGAGATCACCATGAATGGTATCAACAGTCTTTCAAAATTACGTCATTATTATTTACTATGATGCAACACTTAATATGTTCTATATGGTTCTCAGGTTTCAATCTGTTCAAGACATTCTTTGAGAATGTTAATCTGTGTGACCATCGACTGAAACGGCAAGGAACTCAGCTGGTCTGTTGATTTACTTTTTCTTTTTCAAATTAAATTTCTTGTTTTTTTTTCTGTTGTTTTTTTTTTTTAATTTAGAGCATTGAAAAATAGATCCTAATAGTTAAAAAAGTAATGTCTTATTTCAGTGTGTGGAACGCCTTGACCTAGCGGGGATGGATTTTATCTGGCGCATCGCCATGGAAACCCCTGATGAAGAAATAGCCAATGAAGCAATCCAGCTCATTATCACTTACAGCTATACCAACCTCAATCCCAAGATGAAGAAGGTGCTTATGCACATGTCTTTTCATCTGTTTGTGAGTGAGTGAGTGAGTGAGTGAGTGAGTGAGTGAGTGAGTGAGTGAGTGAGTGAGTGAGTGAGTGAATGAATGAACCCGGTCCTGCAAATCCTTTCCAAATGCGCCTAATGATAATAACACTATAACTATAGCCACAGTCTTGATTACTTAAAGATGACATCAAAGCAGTTTGTTTGCACCATCATTATATCCTAATCAGAATATATAACAGGCCACAAAAAAATTATGTGTAAGTTTCATAAAATTTCTTAGTATGTTCCTTCGCACATTTAACCTTTGTTCCTCTTATCATATGTTTAAAAGAAAAGGTCTATTCTGTCCCTTAACATTTACATTTTATCTCCTCAGGACTCAGTGTCTTTGCACAAGAAATTTATTGCTGATTGTTACAAGAGACTAGAGGTATATGGTAAAACATTGCTCCATTTGTTAATTTGGTACAATGCTGTTCACTTATCAGCCATTCTCATATGTAATTTCCTTTTTTTCAGGCTGCTAGTTCAGCCCTGGGTGGGCCAACTTTGACCCATGCCGTCACTAGGGCAACAAAGATGCTCACAGCCACTGCAATGCCCACTGTGGCAACATCTGTACAATCACCATCCAGGTAAAACAACAGGACAGCTAATGGTTGCTCAAGAACCTTGTTAGGGATTAAAACATTTATATAAATGTTGTGTCGAGTGCCTTAGAAATCCCTTTTTCAGTTTGAGAATTGTTAGGATGTTAAGATAATTTAGTAATTTCTATATTAAATAATTTTCTCTATTTGCTATTCTAGTTATACAGTTAGGCCAAGAAATATTTGGACAGTGACACAATCTCTATGATTTGGGCTCTGCATGCCACCACATTGGATTTGAAATGAAAAAATTACAATGCAGTTGAAGTGCAGAGTTGAAGGTTTAAGTCAGTAATATATATGATTAAACATGTAGGAATTGTAGCTGTATGATACAAACGTTCCTGATTTCAGAGGTTCAAAAGTAATTGGACAAATAAATATAATCCTAAGTAAAATGTTACTTTTCAATATTTTGTTGAGAATCACACACTGTCCAAAGCCAAGTATAATACAGTAGTGCAAATATGAGCCAGAATTTCACTCAGATATCCAAAAAATCAAATCCTATATTCAGACAAATATGAAATATGGAGGTGTAACCTTGTCTTAGAATAGTTTAAAAATGATACTGCAAAGGTTGGAAGAGACATTAGTGCTGCTAACTGCAGATTCTTGCTTGCATTTAGAGCAACAAGTTTAATATTTTGACTAAGCACTTGTTGCTTGCTGGATTTATATCGCAATGTTTTAATGAAACCATCCTATGGTCATATTTCAGATCCACTAAACTGGTAATAATAGAAAGACTGCTGCTTTTAGCTGAGCGTTATGTCATCACTATAGAGGTAGGATCTTCGTTTCCACAATTTGAAGTGTTAATTATGTCTTTGGCTAGTACTAAATGTTGTGTCTCTGTAGGATATGTACTCTGTTCCTCGTACAATTCTACCTCACGGGGCCTCGTTCAATGGACACCCTATCACCCTTCACATCACTTACGAGTCAACCAAAGACACTTTCAACTTAGAGGTACTGTAACACTCTTCCTGGTGTATGATAATGTACTTCTTTGGATTGAATAAAAGTTCCAGAGGAAACTGCTTACATTTTTTTCGTTATACAGACCCACAGTAATGAGACAATAGGAAGTATCCGGTGGAAGATATCCGAGCACTTGAGCTGTCCGGTGGATAATGTCCAGATCTTTGCCCATGATAGTGTGGTAAGTGTTGCTGACTAAAAGTGACACGTTCCATGTTCCTCATTTGTTAATAGACCATTATTATCTGTCACTCCCTCATTAAAGTATCATATACCTCTCCCAGTCATGTGTTTCCCCTGAAGCCAGTGCATGTTTAATTCTAAAAGCCATGCATTGTGAATTATTTTAGGCAGAGGGCCACTAGTCATTGTTGGCAGTTTTGTTCACTGCATCTATTATGTGGCAGGGGAAACACTGCCTTGAGCTATCCCTGTTATTTCTCATTTGATCCCTTCACTTTCCCCTCACCGTGTGTTAGTTGACCATGAATCGGGACCAGAAACTCCTGTCCCAGCTCGGCTTTAGTGATGAACAGAGCCTGACAGTGAAGAGTTCAGGAACAGGCACACCCTCCGGCAGCTCAGAGTCCTCAGCCTCTGCCTCAAGTAGTTCCAGCTCTGCTGTCTTCAATTCTGCCTATGCCTTGGAGCAGGTAACACCTAAATAACAAGCAAATAGGCTTAAAGCTGGACTTGGATGTTTTGAGCATAACCATTTCTGATAACTTTGCTGTGGATTCTCCCCCTTCAGGAGAAGTCCTTGCCTGGTGTGGTAATGGCATTAGTATGTAACGTCTTCGAGATGCTTTACCAGCTAGCAAATTTAGATGAATCAAGGTGAGATGGAATCGCTTTTTTTGCCAAAACAAAAAGAAATGCTTTGAGTTGCCCATGTAGAAAGAGTGTTTTTATTGTGATTTATGAGTGTGCATGTTTTCTAAGAAGAAAGCAGGTTTTGTAGAGCTACTTGAACTATATATTTTTACTCCTTGGATCTGACATAAGGACAGTCATGGGGACTGAAATTAGTCATCATTTAGTTTGAGGCCTTATTACTTTAGCTAATTAAGATGAATATAGATCATAATGATGAAGACATATTAAATCACTTCTAGTGGCCAATTATTTATGCTTTTTTGTTGTATAGGATCACCCTTCGTGTGAGAAAGCTTCTACTGCTGATCCCTACAGATCCAGAAGTGCAGGATGCTCTTGACAACTTTGTTCCCAAAGAATCCAGTGTCTGGAGCCATCAGGTTCATCAAGCTTTCAAAATACTCTCAGATTACGCTGCAATTATTTTATCTGATAAGTGTAAATCCTGTGATTATTAGATGCTTTGCTAGAGAGCTGCAGTTAGACTGATTAAATGTTACTTTGCATCACAACTTCATAGCTTTTTCAGATTTTCTTACTTATTAATGTCTTCTGTAGAAAACACTGTTCACCCTTGGGCAGGGAACAGGCTCTCGCTCTCCATCTATGGCTTCCAAACAACAGCACCAGCCCAGTGCGACATCCATCTTAGAGTCTCTCTTCAGGTCCTCAGCCCCGGGCATGTCCACCTTCAGAGTTCTGTACAACCTTGAGGTACGCATGTACATACTTGTCACAGTGTGATAAATATATTCAATGTTTCCCTATAGTGGAAATTTGATGGCACCAATTATTAATTTCAGGTAGAGTGTTTTTTCAAGCATTAAATATACAGATAACGTCCTGTGTCATAATTTCTATAGTTAGAGGTTGAAAGAATGCATGACCTTTTGCTTTGTTTTGTTTTTTTTGTCCTCTTCTCTCCTTAGGTGTTAAGTTCAAAACTCATGCCTACATCTGACGATGAAATGGCCAAATCTAGCAGCAAGTCCTTCTGTGAAAACTTCCTTAAAGCAGGAGGCCTGAGGTAAACTCACAACAGTGTTATAAGACATCTTTAAATCTTGACCAAAGAAGGTTACTGCAGTTCCTTAACAAACTGTTAGGAGGCATTTGATTTATGAATTATATTTTATAAGGCTAAATCCCGGATTTTTGTAAAATTCCACCAACACATTAAAGACATTAGAGAGTTCAGACACCAAAAGCACTTGTGGGCTGAAATTGTCATGCATTCATTAATTTTGCAGCCTTTCATTTTGGTGAGGTCAATCTTTTTCACAAAGCTCCGCTCTAGGCTTTAATGTAAATTTTTCAAAGCCATTATTTCCTTGTGTTTGTCTTTAGTCGTCATTGTTTGAAATCACTGTGGGTCCTTGTCTTTCATTCTGGTACTTGTGAAGTTGGTGCTAAATTTCAGTTGAAGAATTAATAAAAAGTATTTAACATGCTCAAAGCCATAAAACAATCGGTCAATACTCATTAAAAGTGTGCATATATGCCATATAATATCCTTTTCTCTGAAAGGAAACAGAAAATTAGAAATGATAGTATCTTATTCATAAGAGTACTACAGTATGTCTCTGTTTTAACCTTGCAGTCTGGTGGTGAATGTGATGCAAAGAGATTCCATCCCATCAGAGGTGGACTATGAGACCAGACAAGGAGTCTATTCCATCTGTCTCCAGTTGGCCAGGTTTGAATGTCTCTGTCACCCAACGATTGATTTTCCTGACCTATTTTGAGTCCACACTGATGATACTCAGCTGGTATGTGCAGGTTCCTTCTGGTGGGCCAGAGCATGCCTGCTGTTTTAGATGATGATGTCATCAGAGATGGTGATGCATTGTCGTCTCGACCGTTCCGTAATGCTGGACGTGCTGGGCGACAGCTGTCTCTTTGCGGAACACCAGAGAAGTCCTCCTACAGACAAATGTCATTATCAGAGCGCTCGTCCATTAGAGTGGAAGAGATCATACCTGCTGCACGTGTGGCTATCCAGGTATAACAAAGGCACTCAGTGTTCTTATCTTGATTTCTCATAGGTAAATCCACAATTATTTGATAATTTGCTTTTCTTTTCTAGACTATGGAGGTGGGGGACTTTACCTCAACCGTGGCTTGTTTTATGCGTCTGACCTGGGCAGCTGCTGCAGGACGCTTGGATCTGGTTGGCAGCCCACAGCCAATCAAAGAAACCCATAGCTCACTCCTTCCGCAGGGTGTCCGCACCAGAGTCAGCAGTACCGGTGAAATGAAAAACCTGTTTTTATTTTGAGAGCTAGTTTGTTTCATTCTGCAGAACCTGCTTTGGATTTCTTGAACTGGATTGCATTTCATGTACAATCTGGACCTTATCATTAACACTTACAATAACACAACAAATACAGAATAATAGGAACAAAAAATACATCTTAATTAAAGACAATAAATGACAACCAAACACAAAGAAATAGAATTAAAGACAGTATTGTAAATCACTTTTTGAAGATCAGTCTTTCCTTTGTACAGCCAAAGATAATAATGTAATCAGTGTTTCCTATCATGATCAACCAACACATTGGGATTTACAAATTGGCCATGAAGCTCCTTTGTCTTCTTCAGATGGAGCTGAGTTTTAAAGCTGCATGAGTCATTTTAGTCAGAGAAAACAGCTTTTAGCAATTCAGTCACTCCTATAAAAAGGCTCAGGTACTTACAGATACAATAAACAAACAACGTATAATAAAGCTTTACAGTAAATAGCCTTGTTCATTTTCATTGTATGACTAGTTTAATTTCCTACTTGTTCATTGCCAACTACAGCGCCAACATGTCGAGCACAAAAAAAAATCAAAAGTGAAATAAAGGTTTTATCCTCACAGGGAGTAACTGCAGCTCCAGCAGTGAGGGTGAGACCACACCAACAGCTTTGCATGCTGGGATTTGTGTCAGACAGCAAAGTGTTTCCATCAAAGATGCCATCATTGCTCGGGAGGCTCTGTCACTTCTGGTCACCTGTCTGCAGTTACGCTGTCAGCAATTATGTAAGACCCATGCAGGAGTACATACACATTGAAAGAAATCCATCCAGACATGTGATAATTACCCTTTTTAAATATTGGACCTTTTGATGTTAAGTTGTGTAGTAGTAATAGTAGCTGTATTTGTACCAACCCCTCCCTATCCTTCATTCTTTGCAGCCTCGTTTTATAACCTGCCCTCTGTCAATGACTTCATAATTGATGTTCTGCTTGGATCTCCTAGTGGGGAGGTAAATGTTTTATCCTTCGATTGTTAGCATAAAATGTATTTACACTATTGCAATGTCTGTGTATGTATATATGTGTGTGTGTGTATATGTATAAAAGTCCTTTTGCTTCCCCTGCCACTTTTAGATACGCCGTGTAGCTTGTGACCAGCTTTACACTCTGAGCCAGTCTGATACTTCAGCCTTCCCTGAAGTTCAGAAACCCAACTTGTTTCTCCTCTCAGTCGTTTTGACTGCTCAGTTACCTTTATGGAGTCCTACATCAGTCATGAGAGGAGTCAACCAGAGGTAATTCATCACAAATGCTCCAAACTGATGAAAATGTAAAGAAGTCTCATATTATTGATGCTTTTTATCCTCAGATTGCTATCCCAATGCACAGAGTATTTTGATCTTAGATGCCAGCTTCTGGATGATCTTACAAGTAAGCCAACCATATTGTCAAGTTAACATTTTAAGCAATATATCTAAAGTATTGTCATTTAAAAAATGAAACAACCTTTTATGGAATTATTGGGGTTTTTTTTTTAAGAGCAAGGCTGAAAAGTTATTAAAAGAAACAGTATTATTTTAAAAATTGATGGCACGTATTGCTATTTTCAAGATGTTTCTTTAAAATTACACATAAAATGGTCAGATGCTTTCAGGTATCCCATGAATAACTAAAATATGTCTTATTGATATGGACTAAAGTCTCAAAAATACTGATCTTTTTGTCTGCCAGATATAATAATCATGTGTCAGAAATGTCAGGTAAATAATGTTTAGCAAAATTCCTGCCTTTGCTCGACTGTTTTTGACACAGAATGCTATCTTCTTGTTTTTGTGTAGCTTTACAGCTTAAAAGTGAAATTAGAATAATGTTCCTTACTCTTCAATGAGGGATCTTTCTGCACCAAAGCAAACTAAAACTTTCTGCATGGTCCACCTCCATATATAGAAGGTTGATTCGTTTGCCTTGGTTGTCTCAAAATTCAAGTCAATCTAAAATGTAATGGTGGTGCATTTTATATATCTCTACAGCTCAATAGATTTTACAAAGTGTCTAATTATTTTTTACTCCCCTCCCTTTCCATGTCCGTTGACCTGTCCCTATGCAGCATCAGAGATGGATACGTTAAAAGTCAGTACCGCCACCATGTTGGAGGATGAGATCTCATGGCTTGACAACTTTGAGCCCAGCTGGAGCTCTGAGATGGAGACCAGCGAGGCAGACAACATCCTCCTGGCAGGACATCTACGACTTATCAAGACCTTGCTCTCTCTTTGTGGGAATGAGAAGGAACACTTAGGTTAGCATGTAAAGATTTTCTGTTAACACAACCCTCATCCTATCATACATTTTTCCTATATTCAGCATTCCACAAACATTGTGCAACTACCTGTAAGTTAGTTTTTGTGCTCTTTCTAGGATCTCCTTTTTCACTAATAGGGTTAGGGATAGGGATTTCAAATAGCCTACTAAAGGTCTGCAATCAATATACTCCGTAATTAAACATGTTCAACTTCATTCCAGATTTGTGAGCAACTGTATATTCTATGGTTTATTGCCAACTACTTGTATGTTACCAGCTTTTCCACCCCAGTCAAAGTTAAACAAATGTTTCATTTATCTTTGCAGGAAGTAAGTGATAGCCTATATTTTGTGCATGTCAAAAACAACTATGATTCCCTTTAATAAAAATCAGGGCAGTTATTTGACCATATTTGTATTTTTTAAAAACATTTTTAAGGTCCTTCCCTGATCCAGCAGTTGTTGGATGACTTCTTGTTTCGAGCCTCACGCATCATCATTAACAGCTCCAACCCCACAACTTCCCCAGCCCCGAGCCACGACTTCCACCCCAAGTATGGCTTTTATTCGCATCTATTGTTCGTTTTCAGGATGGTATTGATGTATTCTACTTTTTTCCATGGAAAAATTAGACAAAAAAATGTAATTCGGAAAACGTAATTTCTATATCTGGAGACTAGAAACGTAGCGGTAAAGAGTGCAATAGAGATGTTATGATCTGTCTCCCGCACTCCTTATTCAAATGCTGAGAAATTAAGATGGCATTAAACATTCTTTCTCTTTATTGTTTGTTTGTACGTTCAGATGCAGCACAGCCAGCAGCAGACTGGCAGCTTACGAGGTGCTGGTGATGCTGGCAGACAGCTCACTACCCAACCTTAAACTAATAACCAGAGAGTTACTGTCCATGCACCACCAGTCTGATCCATCACTCTGTAAAGAGTTCGATGTAAGATTCTAACATTTATCACAGTGTATTTTTTTTTGCATTATTTGCTTTTCTGGATGTTGAGTTGCACAACTACTTCTTTTTCCTCCCGTTAGTATCTGCCCCCAGTAGAAAGTCGGTCGGTCTCAGGCTTTGTAGGATTGAAGAATGGTGGAGCCACATGTTACATGAATGCTGTTTTCCAGCAGCTTTACATGCAGCCTGGCCTACCAGAGGTAGATGTTTTCCTCATCCTCTTTGCATAGTTTATTCCCCAGGAGTCTGTTATCACTGATTGTTTTTTTGTTTTAATTGGGTTTAAGGCTTTCTTGTCCATTGAAGATGAAACAGACCAGCCAGAGGAGAGTGTCTTCTACCAGGTTCAATCTTTATTTGGTCACCTGATGGAGAGCAAACTGCAGTACTACATACCTGAGAACTTCTGGAAGGTATTATTTCAGAAATAAGCACTGATTTGTGTCTTATTAGGTTTAAAAACATGTTTAACCCTTTGCAAAGAAATTCACAATGCATGTGTATAAACATGGCCTTTAAGATCTGCACAACGTAGTCACATACCCGTGTCCACATGCAGTGGTAACCGTTTTGAAAATCCTCTAACAACAGTGACAGCAAGCAGTAGTAAAGTGGTTCTTGCAAAAGGCATTTATCAACAATGACTCTATAGAAATAGATCTTACCTAATATCCTCATAGACCTATCCATTCTTCATTGTGATACAAGAGTAAATTTTATGCAATCTGCATATCGCTCATTAAATACATCCTTTATTCTCAACCATGTCACTGGTTTTAGCCATCTTGTGTTTCTAAAAAGAAAGTGACTCTGTAATGTCAAGTCGCTCTCCACCTTGGTAGTTAAGGGTAGGTCCTCAAATTAAACTCATCTAGCCAAGATAATTGGCTTGGATTGGCCAGATACTAAGGAACACATCCGATAATACACCAGATGGAGGGGAGACAGATAGATAAGCAAATATAAAGAAAACTTGCAGAACGGATCTTTTAATTTCATGCATATTGATGACCTCAGATCTTCAAAATGTGGAACAAGGAGCTGTATGTTCGAGAACAACAAGATGCTTATGAATTTTTCACCAGTCTGGTGGACCAGCTTGATGAACATCTCAAGGTAAATCAAATGCGATTTCAAGAAAAACAAACCATGCACAATATGAAAACTACCTGTGTACACAGTACTATACAATTATTAATGAATCTTTACTTTGCCAGAAAATGGGGCGAGAGCAAATATTCAAGAACACTTTTCAAGGAATATTCTCCGACCAGAAGATTTGTAAAGACTGCCCTCATCGGTGAGTCCAAAAGAATATTATTTATGTTGTCATGTAAAGATCCTTCAAAAATAACATCTGACCTTGTATTATTTAGGTATGAGCGAGAAGAAACCTTCATGGCCCTGAACCTTGGTGTGACATCATGTCAAAGTTTAGAGATCTCATTAGACCAGTTCGTGAGAGGAGAGGTGTTAGAAGGGAGCAACGCCTATTACTGTGATAAATGCAAGGAAAAGGTCTGTTATTTTGACTTTTGCATTTCATGTTTTTCTTTCAATACAATAATATTATTTGTACTAAAAGCTGTTTTTTTTTGTTTGTTTTTGCAGAGGACCACAGTAAAGAGGACATGTATAAAATCCCTCCCCAGTGTTCTTTGTATCCATCTCATGCGCTTTGGTTTCGACTGGGAAAGTGGACGCTCCATTAAATACGATGAACAGATCAGAGTATGGCGCTTCCCTAATCCAAGAATCATATACTGTGCTTCTATTTATGGGTACCTTAGTGATACAGTGCCTAGCTTTAGCTTCAATCTTGAGAACTCAAATCCTAGATTGTCTTGTCACTTCAATGTTGTGAAGCTTTTAGAAGGAATGTTTAAAGCCATTTATCCCAATCAAAAGCTATCTAATGCTTCTCTAACCAAGTGAAAGAAAATCCTTCAGTTTAATATTCTAACTGATGCTGATGTGCTTGTTGCACAGTTCCCCTGGGTGTTAAACATGGAGCCTTACACCGTCGCTGGAATGGCTCGACAAGACTGCAGTGGAGAGGGAGGCGAAGGGCGAAGCGACGGGATGCCGGGAGGGTCCCCAAGGAAAAAAGTTACAATCTCTGAAAACTATGAACTAGTGGGTGTAGTTGTCCATAGTGGACAGGCACATGCAGGACACTACTACTCCTTTATAAAAGATCGACGGTAAGAGGCACTCTATCATGCAGCAGTCATTGTAACTGGATCTAACTTTACCTTACTATATTTTTATATAAGTCAACATATTTGCAGGGCTAAGGATATTCACAAATTAGGATCTTAAATGTTCTCTGTGTGAGTGCTCCAACTCATCACTCAAGAGGCTCTTAACCAGTGACTACAGTAGTGGAGCGCTATACTATAGATTTCTAGCAAGACTTTATAAGAAATCCTTTAGGGAAATGGAATTTTGTGTTCTCAGAGATTATTTATTTATTTATTTATTTCCTTTTTTTCAGGCTCATGACAGATTTTAGATTTAAACAGAATGGAGAAAAAAGGCCTTGATCATGACTGAAATGCTTTGTAGCAATCTTTCCACAGTCTTAAAAGTGCCACTATGGGTTACTATTTTTTTCCTCAGAAGTTTAATTCCTAAAACTAATTGCTTGAATCTAGCCTTTAAATATTTTGCTGAATTTTTCTCACATTGCAATGTCACTTTGCGGTTGACCTTACAGGATTGTGTGGTTACATAATACGGGACAGGAGGGGGTATTACAGAACTATCAACAAATCAGTTTGTGTCATCAAATTCAGCCCACTATCAGTTTCAATTCCTGATACATTATTTACTAAAGCTTTACAGAGTAATATATTGATTGAAAAAATTGTAACATGTTTATGCATTTTTTTTGTTTGTTTTTGTGTCCAGTTATTTTCGTCCAAACAGTTGTCATTGATGAGACACCTCCTTTGTATATGTCAGTAACTTTCACTTGAGGATCATCTGATCAGGACAGAATTTGTTTCAAGGGCTCAAGGTCTTTGTGACCTAACAAATAATAAACAATTTCAATAACAACTGAAAAAGTCTGCATAAATAAAATATGATGAATTGCTTTCTCCTTTTCAAAAAGTCAAAATCTGACATCTTTGGTTTCTTTTCATTCAAAATTTTAAAACTACTTCTGGGTAGATTGTAATGTTTTCTTGTATTCTATTTCGAAGACATGGTTTATGCTTTTCTATCCTAATTACATTGTTTGCTCTCTCCTTACCTGTTTTTAGTGGTAGTTCCCGTGGACGCTGGTACAAATTTAACGACAATGTGGTGGAGGAGTTTGATATGAATGACGAAACTCTGGAGTACGAGTGCTTTGGAGGAGAGTACCGCCCCAAGGTCTATGACCAGTGTAAGTAAAAGCAGAAACTGCAGTCTATGTACACTGAAACTGAATTAAAGTGTGTATTAAAAACAAGTTTGTAAGACATGCCCATCACTAGTGCATATGGTTCACCAAAATGTTCCTAGAATGAAAAAAAAAAGAGAAAATTACATCAAGTTTCAAATGAAATCTGAAAGTATATTTTCTCCTTTTTTTCCACTTTACATCATTTATTATTATTTTAATATTGGAAACAATGTTTTCTGATAGTAATCTTAAACTCACACTTAACCCTCTAATGCCACCCTTCTGGCACAAAATATCTGCAGAAATTTATTTTCCGGTAATCTATTCAAGTGAAGAAACAATGCTGAAGAGTTGCCCCGTGTGTGTTTTTGTATTTTATCGTGTAGCCAATCCATACCCTGATGTGCGGAGGAGATACTGGAACGCCTACATGTTGTTTTATCAGAAGATCAGTGAGCAAAACTCACCTGTCCTGCCCAAAAAAAGCAGAGTGAGCATCATGAGGCAGGAAGCTGAAGACTTAACATTGTGAGTAAATGGTTTTTATCTTGAACGTTTGAATTTAGGTCATGATCATTTGCATCATCTATCACTTTGACACCGATCCGCACGATCAACAGTCAATTCCAAGCCATCTGGACACTTCACAGTGTCGCTCACCCTCAGTCTCTTTCTCTCTAAATAAATTAATATCTAAATAAACGATTGTTTATTTTATGCATGAATAGTCTGATTTTGTTAAATATCTATTTAAGAATGTGTAGTGAAAGATATCATTTATTTATATAATTTTACTGTCAGCATTCCAAACTTTGCCTTCAGATCTGTTTTGTAAATTTAGGTCTCCTTTTTTGTAAAAACTCCAAATTGTTTTGTTTTTTTTCATGTTAAATACACCTCATTGCTCACTGGAAAGTTTCCTTTAAAATTAAAGTTAGCGAGAAATTTGTCTTGGAATTAGCAAGAAATTACCAGAAAAAGTGGGTAGAAATAATTAAGTAAAAGACATATCATTTAAATTTCTAGTTATTAAAGTTTTACATATTAAAATCAGATGACTGACACAAATCACTCAGTGTATTATTGTATTGTGTTTCTGACTCTCGAATTAAACATTTACCATGGTAATTATTATTATGAAAAGAAGCCTAAACAGCATTAATGTAAGATTAGATCAGCTCAGGTCAACTTAATTAGTGCAACCCCTTTTACACAGCTGTGTTGTAAATATTTTCCAGATCTGCCCCGTCTTCCCCCGATGTTTCACCACAGTCCTCTCCCCGCCCCCCCAGAGCCAACAACGACCGGCTAACTCTCCTCACCCGCCTCGTCCGCAAGGGAGAGAAAAAGGGCCTTTTTGTGGAGAAGATGCCCGCCAGCATCTATCAGGTAAACTAACATTGAGCTGCTGATTCCTGTAAGAGCACTTGAAAAAAGACAGGAATCATCCGGGAGCTCCTAACCTTTTGAATTCTCTTTCATCTAGATGGTGAGGGATGAGAATCTCAAGTTCATGAGAAACAGAGATGTCTACAATAGCGACTACTTCAACTTCACCCTCTCTCTGGCTTCAGTCAATGCAGTATGTCTCTTCGGTGTTCATGTGCTTCTCTGAGTCATGAGGCTCAGAGAAGCACTTTTATCCATGCTCTTTTATCCATGCTTACTGTTTTAAATACAATGCATTCACAATAGAATAATTTTTACTTTGCTATTATGTTATATATTAAGTCAAAGGTCAGTGTGAAATGAATTCTTCCCAACAGTCCATTTAGAGCTTTGTGTTACTCATTATTTGTTCTATTTTCTAAATCCTTTAGTTCTTTTCCCCCTTCCATCATACAAATTCTTTCGTCCAACTGCTTCAATTTTCCCTGTTCCAGCAGTTTTGCTAAACCACCTGAAATGCCATAACATCATAGCTATACTAAATGAATAATTAATCCGTTTGAGTCCCCTTCATGAGGTGCTTTCATATTTCAATGTGTTATACAGACCAAATTAAAACATCCAGATTACCAGGCCATGGCCAAAGAGAGTCTGCAGCTGGCAGTTCACTTTCTCTTCCACACCTACCTGCACACCAAAAAGAAACTCAGGTGAGTACAGTCATATCACAGTTGCTCCTTTTTCCATGTGTATCCAGACTTTCTGTCCAACACAGACATGCTGTTATGTGCATGTCCCACAGGGTGGACACTGAGGAGTGGATGGCCACAGTGGAGGTGCTACTGTCTAAGAGCAGCGAGGCCTGTCAGTGGATGGTCCAGTACCTAGTCGGGCAGGAGGGGAGAGAAATCTCAAGGTTGGTAAATCCTGTCAAGCGGCTAAACCTCCTTGGTTGTCAACCTCCTTGGGCAAGATACTGAACCCCAAGTTGCTCCTGATGGCTTGATTAGCATCTTTCATGGCAGCTCATCAGTGTAAGAAAGTACATGAATAGGTAAATGACACCTAGTGTATAACACATACCTAAAAGGTGTCAAAGCACTGGTTGAGTGGAGACCAGCGCTAACTTCCAGCGCTGTCTCGGGCGGCTACCTGCCAGAGTTTCTCTTCACCTTAGTGTCTCTTTTTCCTAAATTCTCTACGTCTATCTTTCTATTACTTCTTCTTGCTTTCTTCCCTCAGCCGCAGGGAATCTTCAATCTTTGCAGTTACTGCTAACAGTTAAGACGATTCATATTTCATTATATTTCTTATTCTTCCTCCTTTCTACTATCATCTATTACTGTTATGTTTTTTACTTGAAACTCTGGCACAACAATTTCCTTTGGGATTAATAAAGTTGTTCTCATCTCTCTCATTTCAGTCATCAGATAAATCTGTATTGGTAAACACTATATTAGATGCTTAAAAGCTGTGACCAAACAACAGCTACTTAGAACAGTATAAAAACAAAGGGTGTGTTACCTTTTGATAAATAGTTTGTGATTTAAATTAGGTTTACTTTTACTTAAAAGCTGTCGAGCCACATCTGCAACCTCAAGGCCTGTATAAATCTATATCATTATGAAAAAAAGGCTTTCAAAAACTGAATCTGTTTTTGAACGCCTTTTCAGTCCACCTGCTGCAGGAAAGCTTTTGCCTGTTTGCAAGAAAGCGGCGTCTGAGCTACATCAATTTTCCCCCACAGATTTAACTTTGTAACAAAAAGGAGAGCAATCAATTCAGCTCCTTGCAGTTCCAGGAGCATCAAGCACAGTGTGCTATATCTTTAAAGGCGTGCTGTTTTTTCTCACTGAATCTTGGCGGAGATTTGATCGCTGCAGCATTTTGTAGCTGTCCCAGTGTCACGCAGTACTGCATTATTAGCTGCTGCCAGTGTTACATTCTAATCGTAGTCAATGCCTATTCAACTCTTGTCAAATATTTCCTCCATTGGAACGTTGCTACAACCACTTCCTAGCTGCCTACTAAAGCTGTCAAGCGCTCCTTTTTCCCCAATGAAATTCTATATTTGCACAAACACACTCTGTCTGGATGCCCTGTGAGCTGTTAAATGTCATCACAATTGTTCCGGCATGGTGGTGGGCCGGCAGCAGCCCACGCTGGAATGTAAATTGTAAGACTCAAGACAAAAATGTGTTTTTAAGAATGGTGTTGCCCTACAACACTTTGTCTGTAGGCGTGGGATGATCCAACACTATTACACTGCTGGTTCTTAAACATAGGATGCTTTTTCTTTCTCTCACACACACATGTCGAGGTTTATCAAGTTTAATTTACGATATTTTATCAAACATAAATACGAAGCAATGTGATAGTCCAGAATCTATCTTCTTTTCCTTTTGGCTGCTCCCTTCAGAGATCGCTCTATTTATTCTCTGTACCCTCTTCCGTAACGCCAAGTAACCTCATGTCCACTTTCACTACATCCAATAATCTTCTCTTTGGTCTTCCTTTAGGCCTCCTGCCTGGCAGTTCCAGCCTCAACATCCTTCTACCAATATATTCACTATCCCTCCTCTCTACATGACAGAGCCATCTCAGTCTGGCCACTCTTACCTTATCTCCAGCTAATCTAATGTGCTATCCCACTTATGAACTCATCCCTGATCCTATCCCTCTTTGTCACTCCCAAAGAGAACCTCAATGTCTATTCTGATACCTCAAGCTCTGGTTCCTGTCTTTCAGGATTCATTATACACTATTATTAGAACACCTAACATTAAAACAAAAACCCCATAGCTACATTTTTTACATCACATATTCTCTGTCTCCTGATCAGGGTGTGTCTATTGGAGTGCTGTGTCAGGGAGGTGAGAGTGGTGGTCGCATCCATCCTTGAGAAGACACTCGAAAGCGCTCTTCACTTTGGCGATCCAGGACTGGATGCACTGACCGATGCCCTGCTCTCCTTATTGGACAAAGATGTTGCTGAGAATGTGAAGAATTGTGCACAGTACTTTAGTCTCTTCAGTAACTTTGCTCAGAGGGTAAGAAAGGAGAAGACCCACAAAAACATTGATATGTTTCTGTTTGTAGTTTTCTATGACGTACAAATAAATTAGATCTAAAATATCCTGTTCTTTGTCTCTCAGGGCCATGGTCCATGTCAGTTGCTGTTAAAACATTCAGCCTATCGAAGGATGCTCATCTTCCTTTTGGGAGCCAACAGGCAAAACAACCAGGTAGAACTGTGTTTGCTGTACTATGGCTTGGTTCAAAACATGGTTCTACTCACTTTCCTTTTCCTCCTTGTTTCTCCCTGAGAAAGAAAAGACCATCATTTTCAGTTGCTAGACGTGTAGGTTAAATGGAGTCAGTGTTGTTCTCTGTATGTCTTCGTAGAACCGACGCTGGAGTCCAGCCCAGGCTCGTGAGTTTCTCCACCTCCACAGCACCCTTGCCCTTATCACTCTCCACTCTGACCTCAGCTCCCAGCGGACACACGGTGAGACCCTCACTCTTGGCTCTCCCTCTCACGCACCCCACGATACAAATAGTTTCTACCATCTATCCCTCATTTTGACTCTTGTATTCTCACCCCTGTGTGGCACAGCCCCAGAAGGGTTCAAGCTGCATGTGAGTAGCGTTCCACCTTCCACCCAGCTCCTCCACCTCCACTCAGACATCCTGGCCTCAGTCTTCACTCCAGAGGGACATCCTTACCTTCTTGAGGTGGCGTCATCATGAACTATTTTTATGGCTTTTATTTTCATGGAAATGAAGAATCCCCCTTGCGATAAAGTGTTGTTGAAATAATGGAACTATCCCAATCGGATTTTAGACAGTTAGTAGTATTAACATAAAAAAGGCTCCCAACCAGTATGGTGATCATTGTCCTCTTTTCTGCTTTTTTTGTTTGTTTTTTTTGTGAATATCCAGGTAATGTTTGCCATGCGTGAGCTCTCGGGCCCCTTGTCTCTTCTAATAGAAATGGTGAACTACTGCTCATATTGTAACGAGCCCTTCTCCCTGGGAGTGCTGCAATTACTCAAGGTAACTTTCTGAAGATGACCTGCAGAACTAGTGAGTAAATCTTTATTCGAGGTTTTCTTAACACTTTGTCTCTTGCAGACCCAGCTGGAGACGGCACCGCCCCACGAACTCAAGAACATATTTGCAATGCTTCAGGAGTTACTAGTGAGTGATTATAGAATCAGTCAGTCATCTCAAGACTGTATCAGCTCTGCCGGGATCAAAATCATTTTTAATCAATTTCATTCATTTCACTTTAGGTAGTAGAAGATCCTTTGCAATCCCAGAGGCTCAAGTATGCATTTGAATCTGAGAAAGGCCTGTTGGGTAAGTTTGAATTTCATCTGAATATTACTGATATTGACTACATCCTGTATGTGTATGCTTTGAAAGGACTTAGTGAGTTTGTCCCAACAGCTTTGATGCACCAGAGCAACAATGTAGACAGCAGACGCTGCTACCAGTGTGTGAAGTTCCTGGTTACTTTGGCCCAGAAGTGAGTATATTGCAGAGTCAGACATCAGGGCTTCAAAGATATCTTTATTCTCCTAGTAATTCTCTTGGTAAAACAGTTTGCATGATCTTTTGGCAAATAAGCCAAGCTAATTTGTTGTTAAGCTGCACCCACTTGGTTGCTACATCCCTGACATTTAACCATCGGTATCTGATTCTGTGGCATTTTCAAGTAGACAGAAGATGTTTTCCAAAGCTTTCATTATTAAAATATATGAGGGAAATAAAGCTCAATGTGGCCTCCTCTTCTTCTTCTTCTTCTTCTTCTTCTCTAATAATGTGAAGGACAATCGTCTAGAATAACACTGACCTATAATCACTTAGTGTTTTACGCTTCTGGATGTTGTGAATAATGACTTGTAGCAATGGCTGAATTCTGAACCTGCTTTCCGCTTTAGGTGTGCTCCTGCCAAGGACTATTTCAAGGACTTGTCTGGTCACTGGAGCTGGGCTGTACAATGGCTGCAGAAAAAGGCACATTTCACTTAGGCCTTTAAATATTATTTGACCATTATCTGGTCTTTCCTGTTTTTCTAAATTGTGCTTTAATTTTTTTGATATCAGCTAATGTTGTCTGTTGAATGTTGGGTTTTGTTTCTTCTGCCTACAGATGACTGAACATTACTGGACTCCACAGAGCAATGTCTCTAATGAGACATCAACCAATAAAACTTTCCAGCGCACCATCTCCGCACAGGTACGTACACAAACACACACATGCACGCAAAGTATATACTGTATATACTACAGACAGATTTTCCCGGTAAGGATCCCATTTTTTCCCCACCACAGGTAGACCAATAAACTCACTTGTACTCCTGTCTGTCTTATACACATTGCAGGACACGCTTGCCTACGCCACTGCCTTGTTAAATGAGAAGGAGCAGTCTGGCAGCAGCAATGGCTCCGACGGCAGTCCCGGAAACGAAAACGCCGAACACAGCCTTCAACAGGTAGAACTTCATCCCAGCCCAGGAACTGTAAATGGCTTTTCACATGAGAGGCGGCAATCTAAGCAGGAAAGGATAAAATGGAGTTGCTTTTTTTCGTTTTTTTAAGCATTCTACAGATATTAGCAGCAGTGTCAGAGCCGTTTTGTTCGTTCTCTGAGACCGCCGTTCCTGGCAGACTCCCATCGCACGACACAGTTGTCAGACTTGTTCTGCAGCTGACATGAAAACTGCAGATAATTAGTCTGTTTTTCAGAAATGTTAATCCAGCTGGCATAACAGCTTTACGCTTGCCTCACCATTTGTTTCTGTTCTTCCAAATAATAAAGCAATCTCTGCACCTTTTCTCTCTGGCAGGGTTCCGAGTCTCCTATGATGCTCGGGGATTCAAAGAGCGATCTGGAAGATGTGGACCCCTAGCACCTGCACTTGGCAGGACCCCTCCAGGATAGAGGTGGTGGAAATCTGGGCAGCCAATGGAAAAGGCTGCACTTTGCCTCTGATTGGTCCGGACTGTTTGGACTTCACAACATGCCAATCAGAACACTTTCTCTCCTGGTCGCTAAGGCAGCGGAGAAGCTATGAATAAATCATAAATTACTTCCTTTCAGACCAGCCAAGGCAATGATGAAGATGCATTATCATTAAGGGCGGAAGAGTTGATTTACGGGGGACGTGCAAAACCTTCCACAATCATGGATGACTTCAGTTTATCCTTTTATTCATTCATTCACTCAGAATGACAGCGAGACGGAGGATAAGTTTGGGTTGTGTTTTAACAATTTTCAGCTCATATTTGCCAATGTATCTACATAGACATATTCATATTGTAAAGATTTATTCCATAGGTGTAATTTCTGATGTAAAATAATATTTTAAAGTCTCCTGTGCTCTTCTCCACAGCCATGCAATTTTAAGAGGTCACACTAGCTGCTCTGGAGGAACTCTGCTTGTAGATGCATGTACACTTGTACAGAAACACCTCCACACATGAGCACTTGGGAGGGGTGGGATTCAGTATGCACTTTATCGTCCAGCCCAGTCTATTGTGACGTACAGCAGGATGGCTCAGTTCCTCTAGAGCCTCCTCGCACTTGTGTCCTCTTTTCTCTTTTGCTTTTAACACTATTTTCAGTGCCACTTCGACAGACACATGGAAGTCCTTAGAGCGAGCCACTCAGCTTGTGATATAACCTTTGACCCCCGGTTACTGCGCTATAGCCATGGGGGCACAGTACAATAGCTGTGTCCCGGACACGGGGCGGATCACGGCCCTCAGCAGATCAAAAAGAAGCAGTGCCACAGTCAGCACTTTCTCTGCTGCCATGCGCTGACAGGCAGCATCGTGCTGGATTTTACTTTTCTCATTGCTGTGTTTTATTTTCCTTGCCACCCTCTTTGACTCTGGATGAATTTGATATTTGTAGAGGATGCTGAGGGACTCAAGCCTTATGCAAGAAAAGCTGAACTCGAGGCGCATTGATGGATCACAGTGGGCCATCGATGCCTACTGAGAGGGAGCTCAGGAGCATGTTTTACTTTTAGGTGCCAAGGTTAGACACAAACACACTACAACAAATATTTGTGTGTGTCATTGCATCCACTTTGCTTACAAACACACAAGAACAGGTCCTCACCTCACTGTTACCTCTGCTTCATCAGGTTTGATATTGTTTTTATTATGTTTTTTTTTTTTTCTTCTTTTGCTTCTGTCTACCTTTGGAAACGCACAGAGGAGCAAACCCAAATGTAGCCTGAGTCTTCAGTCGAGAAATAGCACCCAGGTGAATACCATCCCAGCCCAGTCATCAGGACTTGAAGTGCCTTACCCTCGCATTCCCCCCCATCCCACCTCTGACGCTGTATTGTCCCGTCCACGAGGTGGTGTGACATCTTCGTTCCACCTGTCCTGACTGTGGCACAAACAAGTGCATCGGGGCTGCTTCCTCCCTGTCAGATCCAAACTAATGCAGGGAAATTTCCTCTGTGTGTTGTGAAAAATGGACTGAAGGATTGTAACTGCTGGTTGTTAATTCTCCGTATGTGGGTTAGTGTTTGAGGGGGGAGGGGGGGTTTACCCAAGAGTTGGCGATAATACAGGATTTTGGTGTTGGTCTCATGCTGCTTCTTTTCACTCTGTACTCACGCAGAGACATTTTGTAGATACCGATTTATGCCAGATAGATTTAGGAAGCCACATTTACAATCAGTTGTTCTGAACACATGAGCCTCAACTAGCTTTCCAGATTAGCTCTCAGCTTTAACAGGTCAATGTTTACAGTGTGAGGACCTACAAAGCAATCATGCAAAATGGTTTTACATTTGGAGTTGTCGTGTGATCACTCCACTGAGGCTTCTCTGCATCCTAGCTGTAGCCTCTGAGCCCAAGGAAAGGTTCCCACATCCCCTTCCCTCCCCCTCCATTTCACTCCATGTGAGTGTCATGTTGTGCTCTGACATGTTTGCATGTGTTGCAGTAAGTGGTGGTGAAGTTTGTCTTTTGTGTGTGATGGAGGAAAAAAAAGCACCCCCTAAACCCCTCGCCAAATGTTGTTTGCTGTGTAATTTGGTCATTAGCACTTGCTGTCACAAAGACACACAACTTCTATATGGCTGGTTGAATATTATCTGAGGGAGCTGCATGCAGTCTGTGCCAAGTGATTCATGGCCGTGGCAACATGCGTTGCACTCATCCAAGAGTCTCCTGGTTCAGCCCATCTGCTACAACAACATGCCTATTTGAAAAAAAAAAAAAAAAGAAAGGAAACAATCTTAAAAACAATCATTAGTTTTAATCCTGGGATAGAGGGAGGGACGGGGAAGTGCGTGGGTCAGTATTGGCATATTTGCGGGTTTTTACTGTCATTCAATTTTGAAATTTCACTTCTACCATCGCAGGATTCTGTAATGCATGTTAAAACTCACTTTTAATTTGTACATCAGAGTTTGATTAAGGGGAAATTTGATATAAAATAAACTGGAATGCACAACCTTTTGTATTTTTTTTAATGTGTGCTTGCTGTGTGTATATATATATATATATATGTTTGTGTGTGTATAGCTCTATGCCAGGTAAGAGATGAAAACTGCATTAATTTGATGCACCTTTATTTTCATCTGTACCGTCTTTTCATTCATTTGCCATTTTTTATAGGTATCGTTGCCATCTCAGTTAAGTGCTCTGTCATAGTCAAGTAACAATTCATTTTAATACACATATTCACACATTTTACTGTAGCATTAAACTATTCCCATCACATAGGGTGTTTCTAATATCTTGGCTCATCTACAAGAATGACCAGGGTAGAAACATCACCAATTGAAAGAGCCGCTTGCATTTAGTGCATTCAGTTGTATTAATTGATCAAATTAATGTGGCTGTGTTTCAGGATTTAGGATCTCATCATCTTGTATTTTCCCCACTGACAATGGATAAGAATGAAAGTAGGAATACTGGAAGGTCAATCTGATTGATTAGTTCTTCATGCCAAAAAATGACAATAATCAGACAGTAAGTAGTTCATTGAAAAAACATCTAGCAAAAAGATTTTGGACTGAGACACAAGTAGCAACACCTTTAATTAGGGCTTTATTTTCCATATTGAATTTACTGCAGCTTCAGAGCCATACGAGCCATTGTATGTTGCTGTTCAGTGCTCAGGATGAGCTAGTTTGTTTTTCAAGCATTAAGTGAAATAAAAGCTCCTCCTTTTAGACTTTGGTTCATGTAGAACCTTAAGAGACAGCAAAACAAACCACTTAGCTCATTAGTCAGGTTGATTACTGCCTGCTGCCCTACTGAGACACACTTGTACGCCAGCCACTACCATGGCCTGTAGGCTCACAAAAAAACTTTCATCAGATGGCCGTCACAGAATTTATTTTATTTGTAGTTTTTGATGTCAAGCAGTCGCTTTCTGGAAAATAAATAGCACACTAATGTCAATTTTAGTTTGATAAGTATAGACTGTGCTAAGTCAGTTCTTTCAGCATCAATAACCCTAAATCACAGTGGTGTTTTTTTTCAAATGTTTACAACCCTTGAAACAAACGAATATATTGTTGATATGGTGAATATATTGACTTTATA
Source organism: Fistularia commersonii (assembly GCF_037954325.1). Lineage (NCBI taxonomy): Eukaryota > Metazoa > Chordata > Actinopteri > Syngnathiformes > Fistulariidae > Fistularia > Fistularia commersonii. Next base: position 5,613,254 of record NC_141299.1, on the reverse strand, counting down.
TGGGGTCAAGTACTACTACAAGATGATTTTAAAATATAATTTTTAACTGGATTCTTTACTATCTCTACAATTGATCAAGCATGAAAAACAGGTTTCGATGTCAATGAGATGATAATGTGCTTTTCCAGAAATAATTTAAGTGTTATACTTCAAGTGTTGAGAGACAGTATCAAGCAGGGGTCGTCAGAGACTGTTTTGATGGTCTGACGCGACAGCACACAGCCATACCACTCACCACATCCGGTCCTGTGACCCTATGAACATGGCAATGGTTGCCAATAGCAACTGGCCTCAAGATAGCGGAGCCCTGAGGGATAGCGCTACAATCAGTGAGGGTCCAGTTAACAGGACAGAAAATTTCAACCTGCAAAAGACAAGGGGTTATATTTACAAGACAAGAGTAAAGGATGTGATGTAAAAAAAAAAAACTATATACATATGTGGTAATGCAAAAACAATTGACCTGCTCTTTGTCAGCTCTATGAAGGGATTTGCATTCCAGAGACGGAACTTGGCAGCAAACCGCATCTGATGTCACCCCTTCTCTCACCACACAACGCTTCCTGCCGCCATGATGTGGATCTGAGTCGAACAATTTCTCAGCAGTGGATCTTGATGTACAGCCTGACAAGAAAAGAGCTGCTTGTTGACCAGTGCAGGGAAACGCACGTTCATCCACAAGTTTAGGGCTCAATCAGATGAATCAGATAAAAACACTGACTGTGATTTGCAAGGAAAGCTTAATGTATAAACAAATGTAAATACATGGATAGGTTTCACCAGATATCCCACTTTACTTGGGACACTACAAACATTTTATTCCTATTCCTTGAAATGCATGTTAACTATTCAACATCTTTGCTGCTTTCACGGCATCCAACAGAGGAAACTGGAGATTGTGGTAGGTATACATTTGTGAATTCGTCCTAAGCAACACTCTACGATCTCCCTCGAAACGGGGCTCAGATGAGACGTGCCATATTTGGGATGTATTCTTATTGTAGACAGATAATTTGACAGCAATTAAGGTAAAGTAAGCTGAAAATAAGTAATGCTGAATACATTATGAAATCGAGCATGGGATTAGTTTTGACATGATGAAAGCAAAGCTCAGTATTTGGGTAGGGAGCTTGCAAATTGAGGGAGCTTGGAGTGCTTTTTCCTCTCATCCTCATCAACACTGTTGATGGATGAATAAACAATAGCTGACCAAGAAATTCAACAACAACATATAAACTTATTTTGTGTGCAGATACTTATCTTCAACGTCTTATTTTTTTAAAAATCTCCTTTTCATCCCAGTCATCCCAAACATTCAGAATAAAGGTTCTTGATGCTTTAAAACTCACAGTCAGCCCAAATTGCATGCTATATGTACTGTACCTAATAATGCAAATCCAAATTTGTTTAAATAAATATTCAACTTTTATCAAAACTATGACCATGATAAGCTTTGTCTTATTACTGTTAGATTTTGTCAAATTTCTTAAAAGCATTTCAACTCAGCTAAAAATTGAAAATCAATCAATAAATTTAACATCCTTTCATAAGTTTTGAATATGTTAAGAAGCATTTATCATAAACAAAGTATAAAAGGAGTGTTTGATGTACCAGATAATTGGTGCTGCTGGCTGGTACACTCTGCATCTCGCCCAGACTGGGGACTGGGATGAACCTTGCACTGCAGACCTGCCATCACACAGCAGCGGGCCACGGCATACACTCCTCTATCCCCTGCACCCTTATATGCAACACACTCCATCTGCCCACCGTCCACCTTTTGATGAAGAAAGTGTGTTACTTATGCATTGTATTTGTAAAAATTATATTAAAAGCATAGAGAGAAGCCACTCACGGTAACGGTTTCTCCTCTGCCCACGTGATCAGGAGCAAAGCTGCTGCATCCCATCATCTCTTCGGACGCACGACAGCGACAGGTTGCCTTGTCTATGTTTGAACCCCCTAATCTCTCTGACCACACTGAACGACACAGGAGCTCTGCAGCTGCAAACATATACAAAATGCTAACAACTTACATGCATGTCTATGTGTCTTGTGTGTGTATGTGTGCAGGTAAATCACTAACTTGCTACTTTACTGATTGAAGGCATAGCTGCCACCAGGTTTGGAGTCGTAAGACGATGTGTTTCAGACAGAGAGAGTAGGTTGATTGTATTGCTGGTTGAATAGTGCAGCAACAAATGCAGAACCTGGAGGGGTGAAGTGTTCTGATTGGATGACAGGATCACTGCCGCTAGACCTGCAGATTTGCACACCAAAACATAAACCAGTTAGGCTGCCGCAACACACAGGTTTTGATTTTTAAGTGTTTTTTTTTTCAATATTTATTTTGTGCTTGTATTTGTGTGTGTGTGTGTGTGTGTGTTTGTTTGCTTAGAAGTTTATTAGGACAGTGTACAATTACATTAAGCACAGAGGCAGAGATGTTTGTACCAGATTGTAGCTCATAGCTAATTTCCATCTGTGGTCCTGGACAATACAAATATAAAACTGTACAAAATAGACAATATATATAAAATATACAGATAGGCAATAAAATAACTATACAATATATAAACAGGCAATAAAATATGTATTTTGCAAGTTGAAAGTGCTATCGTTGTGATATTATTACTTTGGTCATCAGGGGGCTATCAGATGTTACCCAGAAGGGTACCATCTGATGGCAAAATACCCTTCTGGCATTGTTAGTGTGAGCGTGTGTGTGTGTGTGTGTGTGTGTGTGTGTGTGTGTGTGTGTGTGTGTGTGTGTGTGTCTGTCTGTCTGTCTGCCTGTGTGAGAGTTGGTGCATACCTGCTACATGTGCAGCCGCCTGCGAGGTCCCACTCCTGGAGGTAAAACAGGTGTTGCAGTCACTGCTGGCACTCACGATATCATCACCGGATGCAAAAAGATCAACACATCGGCCAAAGTTGGTGCCACCTGCTGCCTGGGACATGAGCTGGTCAGATAAATTCACCGCCCCTACTGTGATGACCTGCAATGAGACAACTTGGACTGAATGTGTGTGTGTGTTTGTGTGTGTATGGAATGCAAAGAGCCATCAGTATGTAAGGGTTCGACACCTCAGGCTCTGAAGCAGGTGAGTAGAGGCAGGCATCGTCCCTGTAGTTCCCGGCCGCAGCGACCACCACTGCACCCTGTGCCACCATGTCCCGACACGCCGTGTTTAAAGACTGGCTGAAGGCACCGATGAAAGGCAGCAAGACGATGACTGCATCTGCCGGCCGGCTTTTTAAAAACGCACGGATATACTCCAATCCTGATTCAGAAAAGACACAAGTCTAATCGATATTCATGATGCATTCAAGTTGCTCAATAATCATTCATATGTCTGTGGAGGTTCATCCAGGTCATGGTGAATTCTTCTTCAGTTCTGAAGAAAATCACGTCCAGTTGACACAACAGAAAGATTTTGTCAAGTATTCATTCATATATTATCTATACCGCTCGTCTCGTACATAGCTGTCATTGGCACAGATGTAGGGTTCACCCTGGACAAGTTGTCAGTCAATCAAATGGCCATATAAAGTTGCCAAATATTGCAAATATGTCCCGCCATGCTTTAGGGTTTTTTTTATATTGGGTGTAATTCTTCATGCCTATACAACAGAGCTGAAAGGTTTTCTTCAGTTGTTCAAAGCGCAAAAACATTCATTTAATTTGTCTCTTCTGTGTATGTAAAAGCTGCTACTCATGACAGCCCACAGAATGTTCTGACCACAATTATGAAACAGTTATTTTTCTCAACATAAAGCTGTTCATTTTCAAGTCTGTGGACTGACAAATGAATTTCTGTTGTTTTTAGCAAATGTATCATGTAACCCCCTTATTGGTACCACAAGAAGAGTATAATTGTACCCAATCATATTTCTTTAGAAAGAAAAAAAAAAACAGCAGACGTCTGCACTGTTATTTTTCCCCATAATAAGTCAGTCACACGAAAACAGATAGATAGAGCACATCCAGCACATAGAAATATTGTTTTTGGTTTTAACAATCCTTCAGCGTTGACTGGTCATTGGTTTTGGTGCCTTTATGTCATGTTATGCCTTTATGGTGCCTATACTGACACTATGTACAGCTATTGTCAGTAGTCAGAGCTGAGTCCCACCTGCCAGAGCTCCAGACACGGTCCCCCTCCCTTGACAATTTAGCACACGGACCAGGTTCACGCCTGCACCTCGAGCAATGCCAGAGTCCGAGCCGCTCACCACCCCGGCCACGTGCGTGCCATGACCGTCACACAGACTGGCCTGCGGGAAGGACAGATTCGACAGAGCTTACAACTCAGTTCGCTCTGTTTCGTGATCGACGTCCAGTTCAAGTAAGATGAAGGTGAGGACACTCTGTTATTAGTCGCATTTAAATTGTAAGTTTTCTCAAAGTTTGGGAAGTTTGTAACCTGTCTGTGTGCTCTGGTTCCATCTTCTTCAGGGACGCTGTTAAAGTCTGTGACGAAAACTCGTCCATCAACCTCTCTGTGGGAAGTCTGAACGCTGCCATCCATCAAATACACCACTGCCATCCCTCCGTCATCTGCACAGTGGAAAAAATATCAGTGTGCATGTGTGTGTGTGTGTGTGTGTGTGTGTGTGCGTGAAGCGGAGAGAGAGAGTCTGACTCACTGGGAGGCCTGTATGTTCCATTTTCAGAAGTGATCCCGTGAGGCCGCAGTAACTTCTGAAGGTTCCAGGGGGCGCTCTGGGCAAAGATGAATGAGTCCTCCTCGATGTAATGAACATGTGGGAGTTTCACTGCCTGAGAAAGATATCAAACATGTTTGCCCGCCTGATACAAAAGTAAGAACCTATCAATTATAAATGGGATGGTGTCCATCCAATTTGATCACGGTTGTTTGAAAATGTAATGTAAGTAGAATATACATGACACTGTTTTAAGGAGTCGTGATGAGTTAAACCTTTTTTTCTTTGTCCTACGTTAGATCTGATAATAGTCAATGACATTTGACATTCATATGTTATCGATATGTGTATCGAGAAACTCCTTCAACCAGCGATTCACATCAAAAATATACATTCAGTTATTTTCCTGCCTTAAACTGATATCAAGTGGTGAATTTAGTCCAAATATGGAGTAGCCACAAATGTAATGTAATGAAACAATTGAGCGAGTGTGAGCCCGACATCGGACAGCTATTACACAAAGACAGTATAAAAATGTAAAAGAAACAAGACAGAAGACAAAAATGAAATTAAAAAACGTGAAAGATATTTGCAGGTACGAGCCTACTGAGACAGCAAATGATCACATTAGGTGCTTTAAAACTGCACAGAGATAATCACTCAGAATATTCTGAGTGATTATCTGTATTATTCGTTTTCAAATTTAATATTTGTTATTTATTCAAAAGGAAAAATGACATGATTGGCAAGAGATTGGTTGTTATATCTGCTAAAAAGTAAAAGGGATAGTCACTGGTCCACCAGTGTCTTGAGAATTATCTTTCAAGAGGCAAGTGAGAAAACTGATCATTGTGAATACCGTAAATATATTTGTGATTATAACTTCATTAACTTAAATGACCAAGTTCAGAGGATGTAGAGTACATTTGAAAAAGTATTACAACACCAAGCAATAACTTTATGTACATTTTTGTGTGACATTGCGCACAAAAAGTCTATTTTGGAAGCAATAGAAAACTGCGTCTTTAGACATTTCACAATTGATATAAAATGTCCAAAAATAAATCTTAATCAGATGTCCTGCAACTTGTGTTTAGCATCAGTCGGGTCTAATTTAGCTTTTAAAAATCTTTGCAGCTTAGGCTTCAGATCATATAACAAGGCATTACACCCTTTATTACTGTGAAAGATTAAGTGTTGCCTTCAGACAGGAAAAGTACAATTTGGTGATTTAGTGATGCACTATGAAGCATCTGCTATGTAATTATTCTAATAAGTGGATATTTGAAAGGTCATTGACAGGCATGTCTTTTAGTTGGACACTGACAGGGACAAAACTACTGCAACAAAATAACACAGGAAGTCTCAATAAGGACTGATTTTTTTTTTTTTAATGCAGATCCGTTCTCAAAGGCATCATATACATTTGTGACGCTAAGACTCTTACACACTGACATTCCCTGAATGATAATGTCTCTACTTTTAGGTTCACTTATTGAGTTTAAAAACAAAATGGCTGCAAAAAAAAAAGTCTTAGTTACACAAAACAGCAGCAGCAGCAAACTGGAACAGAACCCTGGGAGATTGAGCTCCTGACTGCGTAACAACAATCGCTTCACAGAGCCAGAGGTCGGCACAGCAATACAGTGGATGACAGGATTTAAGAACTGTTTGCTTCCAAGGTCCATGTAAACTGTCTGAGCTCAACAGTTTGTGTGAATGCCTAAAGCTTATGTAAACACAGTTGCTACAAATTGCAACCTCCGTGGCATCCATTATAACCTCTGTGGAGTTTTGTTATTAAGCAGTGTATGTGTCACTCTCATGACGTCACCTAAAATTCTTCTCCAACTTCATGTTTATTTTAAGCGGCTTCTTTATCTCTTCCGTGCATACAGTGATGCACGGCTTTCCCTCTCCTGCACGAAACAGTTTGGGCCGGCTGATTTCAAATAAGCCTCTCATCCATTGTTATTGAAAGATCTTAACCCTAGAGCACTAACGTTAAAATAAGTACACCATTACTAACATTGGGTACATTTTACCCAATACAATATCCTGGATAAAATAAAGTTTTCATCAATTTATAGATGGCCCAATGGAATGAGGGAAACAAACATACAATTAATAACATCAGAGAGCAATCTGAAGCTACACAAGGATCCATAAAACTCAGACGATGGAAATCACATGACAAGAATTGTGTGGGTGAAAATCACCCGATGTTAGTGTTCTGGGGTAAAATATATAAAGTAAAATATATAGAACCAGTTGGTAAAGAAAGGGGTACTTGTGAGTCTCTAAAAGCATATTGAGCTGCGGGCCAGACACCCACTCTTAAAACCGTCCTATTTCAGAGAGCTGATACAGTAGTTAAGGTTAGGAAAGTCCCTAGTTATGCTACCATATGCTTCCTCTGCTGAGGGATATCCCATAATACACTTCTGTCATTCCTCCTATTCGTCCTATCCTGTTTGCACTTATGTCCCCTCATCAATGCATGATAGTAACCTCGTGGCTTCTTGGGAGTCCCTTGCAGGTGTCCGCTATTGTTATTTCTTTTATAATAATGTAACCATGTAGATTATGTGTTTGTTTTGATTTAGGGTTGTATGTTGGTGCTCTTGGAATTTGGTTTGTCGTTGTCGGCAGTTGCCTAAAGAGGTGGGGAGAAAGTAAGGGGTGTGATTGGTTCTACCTGCCCTTGTTTTGTGGGGACTTGTTTTGCTGACGCGCGGGTGAGAGGGCAGCTCGGGTCCGGTCAGACCCGTAAGTGAGTACGAAGTAAAGGCTCTCCTATCCTGCCGTAGCAGTATGCTTTTAATTAAAAAATTCTTTAGTTCTTTATTTTGTAACCCGAAACACCCATGGCCCTGGCACGCTACTGTTAAAAAGTTAGGGTTACAATAATAATAATTACAAATACGTCTTGCTCAACAACACTTTGACACACTAGGAGGAGCCGAGAATCGAACCAGGAGTGTTCGATTCCAAGGACGCTTGCGCCATGCCACCCTCATTTAATATTATGTCTATTAAAGTTATTGTAGCTTTTCAGTCAGGTAAAACACCTGGTTGACGGTAAAATGTCCGTTTAACAAGCAATAGCTGTCATTGGCCACAGCCACGCCGCACAAGGCTCCAATACCTCTTTTCCCGCCAATCCCGGTAAAACCCCCAGAATTCCTTGCACCCCAAAATCACACACAAGCATCAACAAAAATTCCAACATTCGTGACTCGCTACACTATTATTCTATCATTTCAACTATTAGCATGTAACAGTCACTGCCACAGTAAGTAGTAGGAAGAGATCGTCTCTATCACTTTCTTGCCTCCTATCTCTCTGTCCTCTCTCCGTTTTCCTCTTTTCACCCTGAGCAGTCGAGGCAGAAGGCTGCCGACATTCCATCCAAGATTTCTGCCTGGGAAAAGGCAATCATTTCTCCACCGCTGTCGCCAATCGCTGACTTGTGAGGTAATGTTGGGTTTCTGTGAGTCATTTTAAAGAGTTTGATCCAAGAGTTTGGTCCAAACCTGCTCTACATGTCAAGTGTCATGAGACAACAATATTTTTACTTGGCACTATATAAGATTTAATAGATTTTAAAACATTTTAATCTACTGTCAGAAATATGTGTTGTGTTTTTTTAAGCCTGTAAAACTGTAATAACTGAGGTATTACCACATCGAGCATGTCGCTGCTCATCTTCACCAGAAACCCCATGAGAGCACCGGAGAAGGTCCTCAGGATCTCCAAGATGCTGCCGCTTCTGGCTGCTTTGGCCTCCAGCCTCCGGATGGTCCTCCGCAAATGAGAGCCGTGCGTCCCTTGACGCAGAACGACGAGGTGGTGATCCGAGATGCGCCAGGATGCCTGGAGCGCACCGAGGAGATTTGATTGCTTCAATTCAAATATTTAAAATATCATAGTAGATATAGAAATCATAGACAACAATCTCTCAATATAACACGCTTTTCTAGAATTTTTCCCTTAAGTGAAACTCCTCCATGAGTGATGAGGGATTATTCTCCGGCCGGATTTTCCTTTTTCCCTATTTTTTAATTTTCGGAAATGATGCTTCGAGTCTTATTGCCTGGTTATTACCTTGTTACTCCTGAGGATCTCTGCAGCCGGTTTGACTCCGTCCTCCCGGATCCGATGTGGGATCACCCGGTCGTTTTCGGAGAAGTCTCGCGTACTTGCGGCCAAAGATGCGCACAGACACAGAGACCAGCCGATCCAGGCTGCGGTGCCGCGCATCCTTTCACGCACGTCTCTGGGTTCCTGTTCAGGTGAAAGTCAGATCAAGCAGAACACAAACAGATGATGGCTCTTTTTCTTATTTTGGTGTTTTGGTGTCTGCGGCTGCCGTGCGCCCTGCGTGTGATCCATTCAGATTTTGGGGGTGTATAATGTGTGTGTGTGTGTGTGTGTGTGTGTGTGTGTGTGTGTGTGTGTGTGTGCGTGGGGCGGGCGAACAATTGATTCTTGTGATCTGAGGCGGAGACTGTGACGTTTTCACGCCACCGCTTTTATATCGAATGATTGACTTCCATTTGAGAAAAAAAAATTAAAAATCGCACTTTTGAGAGCCACCCCCCTCCCACGCACACACACCACACACATACACCTTTTGACTTGGGCGATCACTTGAGTATTTGATTATGACACATTGCAAACGTGAGGAGTTTAGAAAAAAAAAGTCTGACCTCCAGTTGGCATGGTTGGAACCATGGCGAACTCCTATTTAAGGTTATTTATTTCTTTTTGCAAGTCGCATTATACGAGATAATAGCAGCATAGAAGATGAATTAATGAATGAGTAATAATTATGATAGATCCATGGATTTTTTTCTCCCCCAGCTCAGCTAAATGAGACTATTGAAGAAGGAGGATTATCCGGAGTCAGGGGACAGAGGGGTCAGACTCTCAGCCTCACCTCAGTCAACTTGATGTGAACGGTTTGAAATGAACTTAATACTGTTTTTACTCATTTCATCAACAGCATAACTCCTCACAGCCTTTAATGCATACCAGTTAGGCTTGTTTGGTTGTCATTCTTGATCTATTCTCCCTCCTGAGGTTGGATACAATTCTAAAAAATGTCACTGACGAGACCTTTTGATTCCATAGCTCTCCGTCCTGCATCCTCTGTGTTTTCTTGCGAATGTCTTTTGGCTGCAGATCAATCGGCTGATCTCTGATGGAAACAGTTGCATGTGGCGTTTCTGCCCAAGGCCAACCAACATGGTGGGATGAGAAAAGTATCTCAACAAAGTGGAAAAAAAAACAATGTTTCGCCTTTAAGAAATCAAACAAATATGGCGACAGAAATGAGAGCATGTGGAGCTTTTACTCCAACATGGCATCTCCATGGCACAGCACCTGCCAAGGATGTGATGAGGAGACTAGAGTGAGATATCTTAGGACACCCTTCCTTAATCTAGAAAATCCGCTGGTCTTCATCAGTTTATCTAGGTCAGGGGTGTCAAACTAATTTTGGTCCGGGGGCCAAATACAGGCTAATTTGATGACAAGGGGACCGGACCAGTAAAATCATTACCTAAAAGCATCACTCAGACTAAAGTTTTCCTTTGTTTTAGTGTAAAGGAGGTAAGTTATAAAAATCATTATTTGTAATGAACCGTTCCTCTAAGAAAATACATGACGAATTGATATTAAAAATGACTATTAAAAAATGATTGATGAAATTACACCCTAAAAATATTGTTGTGTTAAAAGAGAAAATCTTGTCACTGTGGGAAAATTTGCCACTAGAATTTATTAAAAAATGGATTGGTGGCATGTATAAGAGGAGGTATAATGTTTACAAGGCTAATGGTGGCTATTCGGATTATTAAATCAGTTGTTTTGATTTTGCCTGGGTTTTTTTTTTGTTTGCTATCATTTTTGTGTTTTTTTATAGAAATAAGAAAGAAAAGATTGTTTTAACAATATCACTTGATGTTTTTTCATCAAAAATAATTTTATTTTCAAATTTGAAGCAAAAAAATGCATTGCAAAGTCACTTTTTCATTTTTCCCTTGCCGTTTTTTTTTTTTTAAACCCACTGCATAAAACCCCCAGATGCATGCGAGAAAAAATGCGCGGGCCGCACGAACACACAGCTTTGATTTCAGGCAGGGTGCCACAAAATATTGTTCCGAAAGCCGCAATTGGCCGCGAGTCTGAGACCCCTGATCTATGCGGATATGCCTTAGTTGGTTGAGCAGGCATCCCTTCAATCCTCCATACTGCATGTTAAAGTGTCCTTGTGCAAGACACTGAAACCCCAGTTGCTCCCGATGGCCCTGTTAGCGGTGTGTGAATGGGTGAATGTGATCCATGTAAAGCGCTTTGGACCTGCGAGGTGATTGAAGTGCTAGGGGGCGGCGTGGGGCAGAGGGTAGAGAGATTGTCCTTGAAACCGAACAATCCTGTTCGATTCCGGCTCCTCCTGGTGTGTTGTAGTGCTGTTGAGCAAGACAAACTGAACTCCGAACTGCTCCCTAGTCGCTGATGGACGGCATCCAACTGACTTAAATGCAGAAAGGGAATCTCCCCACAAACTATAAGTGGGGACATTTATTCTTCAGATAACCTGGAAGGATCTCACATTCAGTAGGTTCAAACTGTTCAGTGAATGAGACAGTTATGTATCTGCACAAGTGTGATCAACTGGCGACCAGTCCGGGGTGAACCCCGTCTCCCACCCCAATGACAGCCGGAACAGGCTGCAAAACCCCGGTGATCCTGAGCGCAAGATAGGTAATGCATTCATTATGCTGCAGATAATGAACGAATTTGGAAGGAGCTGCGGTACCATCCATCCATCCATCATTTACTGTTTATCTTACACCTACGGTCGCAAGGATGCTGGAGCTTATCCCAGATGCACTGGGTGAGAGGTGGGCTAAGCCTTGGACTGGTTGAGCTGCAGTACCTAGCATGATAAATCTGATTTCTCTGGCCTTCCTCCATTTCTGCCAAATGAATAAAAAACAAATGTAACATTCTATAGCTCTTTTTTCATCATGTGAGCTTTTTAAAAACATAATCCTTTGCCAGTGTCTATCGATCTAGCTTTAAACCTGATACTCTTCCAGTTTATAGTTTAGATTTATTCTGAGTCCATAAACTTGCAATTCTTTCTTCCACTATAGGTGCAGGACAATAATTCATTTTATTCCTAGAAATTGACACACAACCTCCACAGAGGTCTTGACCCAGATTTGGGGAATCCCTGCGATAGTCAAGATTATACAAGAAGATTAATATCCCACACATGTTCAAGATTTTAGATCCTATTTCAACACCATCTGCTGATCAACAGTTAATGGCAATAATACAACAAAAAATTACAGCAATCCATTTTGGCATTCATGTTATGAGGGAAAAAATGTATTCAGCTTCAGACCTTAGAAAGTAAAGTTTTTTTTCTGATTACATAAAAACTTCAGCAGGGACCACTTAGTTTGGGTAGAAAGGCCTGCGATAAAATCACTGCTGAGCTGAACCCAAACACAACAAGGCCAAGTCAAGGTATCTGCAATGTTTAATATTTTAATGCAGGTCAATTCAGTAGTGTACAAAACAACTATGATTGTGTGTGTGCGCACATGCACATGCGCATGCACGCATGCATGTGTGTGTGTGTGTGCACTCAACCCTTTCAAATTGTAATGTAGTGACACCCACTGGCACTGTTTTGCAGCTTCATTCGCACTTCACACACAAACAAACATACTTCATGCAAAATCATGAGTGAGTGATATCTGGTTAAAAAAACATCCTACACACAATGTGGTATTTTGTGATTCAGCGTCCTCGAACGATGAAGTGGCGGCCGGCCTCAGACCAGGTTCAGAGCGGGGCAGCTGTGGCAGCTCGGGCTCCGGGGGAGTGCAAAGAGAAGTTTGCTGCTGTTCAACTTGTGGCCTGAGAAACCTGGCGGAGCCTCAGCATGCCTGCAATCAAAAAGGAACTGAGTAAAAAAGAAAAAAAAAAAAAAAGGGGAAGGGCAGAAATAGAAAGTCTGGTCTAGTTCCAATGTTTTGTGCTCATTTTCTTTCTTTCCTAGGAGGCAGGATTGGGTAACTGTGGAAGGCTTAAGAACACTCATGTACTTACTAAATAGTGTAGTATCTACCTTTTACTACATGGTAAGAACACATTGCTTAAATCTGTGCAAAGTTGGAACGTTGATCGTCTGATGAGGTGTTCTCCAGTCAGTTTCCTCACATAACTCCTTCAGTCACCGTATTCAGGCGGTCAATGTTGCTTTTTCTTCCATTTTCCTCTCTTCTCTCCCCCTGTGTTCTTCTGCCAACGCTACTCCATTACATCACCATTATTTTTTCCCGTAGCAATAAAATATTATCTTCTGTGTATTGGTGCAGTTCCCCCCCAGACACATTACTGTGCTGCTGTCGCCATGTTCACTCTCTTCATGCTGCTTAAGAGTCCTGTGATACTAAGGAAACCATGGGGAGTCATTAGTGCCTGGTATCACATGTGTCTATGGGCCATTAGTAGTGTGTGTGTGTGTGTTTATGTGTGTGTGTGTGTGTGTGTGTGTGTGTGTGTGTGTGTGTGTCCCATGTCCCAGTACCTCTCATGTTTAGCATCTGCAGCAGCATACACTAAATCCTCTCGGTTCTTCTCCTGAGTCCCGGGAGCCACAATGACCTATTAAACAGACTCTCCATTGTCAAATCCTCACCTGCAGCCATCACGATATTTCCAAAGTTGTGTGTCTACCTTGGGATAGCACTGGCAGAGGCTCCACGCAGTTCCGACAAAAATCAGAGTGACGCCCAGGGCGCACATTGTGCCGTAGATGTGCGGATGCTCCTGAATCATGATGAAGAGGCCAACTGCTACCACACAGAACCCCGCCGCTATCAGTCCGTAACGATACGGTTTCCCCTGTGCCATAGCCGCTGTAAAATAACTGTGCGGTAACCACAGACGCACTGGTAATACCTTGAGAAAACAAAACTGTTGTTTTGACTCTGGCCTTGAAGGTCAGGGTGGAGAAAGTGCAGTTAGGGTTCCAGTCTGCTGCCTATTACAGCCTGCAGACACAAAGCTCAGGTATAAAGTTGCAGGTGTGTGTATCAGAAAGGTGACCTTGGTTCAAGCTGCTGGAAAGAAGCAGGCTCTCCGCTTCTGCACAATATCCTTATTTAGCACTATTTAGTGTTTGTATGGGTTGGATGTCATCTTGGTCTTTCCAGGGTTCCCTCTCCTCCTTTCCGAGCGGGCCGCCGATAGCTCTGTTGATACTTCAACCCAAGTTTATAGTAACATTACAACACAGGACTCACAGCGGGCATTCCTCAAACACCAGATACAACACAGACGTGGGAGAAACACTGTATTGACATTCAGCTGTTACAGGTTCAGGCACTTTGCATTGTTGTTGAACTATCAGTGAATCTTGTGCAAAGTTAAGACTGGAAAGAGTACTGATATAAAAAGGAGGAAACTGTTGAAATGTGAGGAATGTTGTTAAAGTAAAGTGGTAGCAGGTCAGTAGTGGGTCACATCAATCAAAGCAGGCTGATAAAACATTCAAAAGAGATTATTATGGGAGGCTTGATGCCAATCTGGTGGCAGGTCTCTTTACTTTGTAGCAAAAGTTAGATTAAGTTTTTTGAAAAAAGTGCCTTTAGTATAGTGAGGCAAGTAAAAAAGAAAACTTGTTAATAAACAGCTAATTAATAGTTAATTGAACTTACTTCGTAGGTATTTTACTGTTCATGAGCAATCACATAGAAATTTTTGGAAATATTTCATATAATCTTTTTGTGTAACATAAAATTATTGATTTCTAATTAAGGGTTGCAGGAGCAAATACAACTTTTGCCAGACACATGAAAATGTATCCCCAAGAAAAAAAGTCAAACGATTGCCAATTTGTATTTAACTTTTAAGAAATGTCGGAAAACATCTATCAACATGGAACTTCTTACAATCCAGGCTGATAATTACTTTCCAAGTTATCTATAAATATTTTTGGATTGTTTTCCGAATGTTGCAATGAAATGCTTTTCAAGGAAAAAGTGCTTGGAAAAAAAAACCTTTGGAAATGTCAGATTAAAACAATAATAATAGTAATCATGTTTAATCAGACATGTCGCTACCTTTGCTTTAACTGGTAAAATGTTAATAAAGTTAAGTTTAAAAAAAGTCTAATTTTACTATTTATTAATGATAGTTGTTACACGCTAGCTACCATTGTTCCATTCACAATATGCCTGCTTTCTAAACCCAGGGGCCTCATGGGGCCCAGCTTTGTCTGAGTGTTTAACCAGCTGCAACCTCCTTCTCCCTCTTGGTCTGTGTTTGAGGCTCGCTACGGCGTGCTGACCCACAGCCCTCAGCCCTCAACTAAGGTTCAAAAGGCACTGACAAAAAGAAAACAAGTCCATCAGCGCGAGAGGTTAAAGCTGCTCATTGTGTTCTTGGCTCTTCATCACCGTGTCGTAGGAAGGCGGGGGCTCCATAGTCCAGGGCGGTGGGGTTGATGGGAGGGAGGGCTCGGGGTCCGGCGCCCTGCTGACGGAGTCCGCCGACATCTCCCGACGAATCCGGTCCAATCTCCTGAAGAGAACCATCGAGAGGAAAGTTTAATGTTTATTGTGATCCCATCCTGTTTAATTTCATTTATTAAAATTCTGCTTTGCTCACTTCAGGCTCCTGCCTCCAGCCCACACCCATCATCTGACTCAGCCATCAACCACAATATGTTATTCACTTTATCTTACACTTCTAACAATAAAACCATAGACTCCCACACATTCTTACACTTTCCCTAATACTTGAACTCCTTTCTCTCGGGTTACTCACACAGCTCCTTTTCTTTCTCATACAGCTCATTCTCTCTTTTGGCGCCTATTTATTATAAGCCCCCCATTGTGTCTGAATCTATGAGTAAGGAGCAATTACAGAGGACTGTCTCACTTTTAATGGAGAAATGACAGACATAATATTCCAAATTGAGACTTACTGAAATTCCGCTTGCAAAGATTATACATGTTTAACTTTCAGTTAGCACGTGTATAACTTTCACATAAATAACATGTAGCATTCATGTTTATATAAAGTATTTTATGGCCTTTTCTTTCAACTGTATCTATCGAAGGTTGAGCCGTCTGTAACGCCAGTTTAAAAGCAACGACAAGAATGACACGATCTTAATATCACATTGCAATTCAACATCAGACCCTTTTAATGCAACTGATCCTTCTGTCCTCTTACTCCTCTAACAATTTGAGAACTCAACTTACAATATTGTCATGTTGTTTTTCCAAACTCTTTACTTTAGTTTGCACAAAGATTCCCTGCAATGGATCCAAACAAATTCGACAACTCGATCCAGGGTATAGGCCCCAATACATTTGAGGTCTAGAAACACTGTGTTTTGTCAACTTGCGGCCAAAGGATAGAAAAAGTCTTGATGATGGAAACTTTGCTCCGGGAGTCTCCTCTTTTACAGCATTGGACAATGAGCAGAGGACGCCTTGTTTAAATTTAAATGCTTTGGTCGATTACCTCAGACAATGCCAGGGGTGTCTGTTAACCACATGCATGTATTTTTCTTCATGACCTACTTCTATAATCAGGCCGTAATCACAAAATCTGCCACTTTCTCCATCCCGCTATCAAAAGCCTGTGTTCTTCATCTCTCTTGTGCTTCGAAGCCAATGTTTGGGTGCAATGTTTAGGTTTTTGAAAAGCACAGGGCGCGATGACTGAGTCAAAGCCTAATGCACAGGGCAGCATTTAAACCAAGTTGAGGTCACAGAGAAACAGACTATGGATCCTGTACCATAATATGTGTATTGTCCTAGAACCTGTGTATCGCGATACGATAGTATCAAGATGTCACTGCAGTCGCAAGATCTGTTAATCTGCTCCCTGTCAGCCCTTTACACTCTTGTTTCTGGGAAATGTTCGCGTCAAAGCATCGTGCGCTTGTCTTAAGTTCGAGTGTACCTCTGGATGGCCACGGCCTGCTGCGGGCTGAAGCGCGTACCCGTGCGTGGGTGCAGGAGGTAGTGTCCGGGCACTGCCACCTGGAGATTCTTCATGGCCATGCAGAGCCCCACGACCAGAAGGCCCACGCCCCCCAAGCCCACGATCAGCCCGAGTCCGAAGAGCGGGGCGGATTTCCCCGGCAGGCCCAGACAGATGACCACGACCCCCCCCGTGGTCGTCAGCAGCAGGCCCAGACACAGAACCAAGCCCCGGGGGAGCGGCATCTCCGGAGCCCCTGCCCCCTCAAGGAGTCCCTCCGGCGGCTACAGCCGCGCGTCCGCTCCGCCAGCTGCCGCCAATGTGCGGGGAGTGAGGCGCGGCATCACGGCCGGATGTGTGTGTGTGTGTGAGTGTGTGTGTGCGCGCGTGTGTGTGCGAATTTACAAAGAACTAAGTTGTGCGTGGAACAACGCGGACACATGCGAGCGGCGAGCCGTCCGTGCCTTCACCGCCGCCGATCGTCGCGCCGGCCGACGGGAAATCTTGGAGCGGGGCTGCGGAGCAGATGTGGCCACTTAAGCTTTGTCATCGCTCTTCTTCTCATCATTAAGTTTCATGATGCTCGCATGGCGCCCTCCCACCCGAGATCCCGGGGGCGAAAAAAAAAACAAAAACGAAAACTCAGGGAAAATAAGAAAAAAAAAAAAAGAACACAACAAGCCCTCCGCCGCTCAGCCTGTATATCCTGCGACCTTCCACTTCCACTTCCACGCCTCTCCCATTGAGCGGATCCTCCGCCGGGCTGCTGCTTCCTTCTTCCCGCGGAGGAAGCACGTCCGCCTTTTTACGAAGTGACTGAGAACAGGGGGAAAAAAAAAGGCGAGGTTGGGGGTGGGGTGGGGTGGTGTTGGGGGGGGGGGGTGATGTCGCGCGTGACGTGGGGTGGGGGGGCCCGGTGTGGAAGGTCTTTCCTGTGAAGAGGAGGGCAGGCAGGGCGGCGCAGCGCTTCCACACTGGCGCTTCTCCCGTGTTTAAGCGAGGCTGTTTGCACGGGGGAGGGAGTGTGTGTGTAACTAACCCCTTGGGGGGGGGGGGGGGGGGCATCTTATTTCTAGAGCTGGATCTCTCTTAATCTATTTTCTGGTGGGAACTTCGGAAAAAAACGACTGACATCTGAACTCCTGCGGGGCGCATCCTGCGGGAGCAAGCGTGTACGCGCAAAGACGAGGGCACAGCTCCAGCTCTTGACTTCCGACTCGGCGAGTTGCGCACAGCAAACAAGGAGCGCCGGACATTCACTCATGTCAACAACAAGTCAAAGGCGGAGGCTTCTGGAATCTTGGCTACATCCCAGATGGAGCTTTACATGAAATGTTACCTCTGCAGGAATAATAATTATAATAATAGTAATAATAACAATAATAATAATAATAATTATAATGATAAGGATCTTCTCCTTTTGGCTTTTCCCTTCAGGGGTCGCCACAGTGAATCAACCTTCTCCATCTTCTTCTTATTATTGTGATAATCATCATTATTAATGCAATATAATATAATATAATATAATATAATATAATATGATATCTTCTTCTCCTCTTGGCTTTTCCCTTTAGAGGTCACTACAGTGAATCCACTTTCTCCATCTAACGCTATTCTCTGTATCCTCCCCTCTTCCACCAACTACCTTCATATCTTCTCTCACCCTGTCCATTAATCTTCTCTTTGGTCTTCCTCTAGACCTACTGCTAGGCAGCTCCAATTCCAGCATCCATTCACCGATATATTCACTATCCCTCCTCTGTACATCACCGAACCATCTCAGTCTGGCTTCTCTGACCTCTCCAAAACATCAGACCTTCTCCTCTGATGGACTCATTCCTGATTCTATCCATCCTGGTCACTCCTCAAGAGAACCTTGGTATCTTCATCTCTGCAACCTCCAGCTCTGCTTCCTGTCTTTTCGTCATTGTAACATGATATCATGCTATAATAAAATATAATAATTATAATTACTAGTATAATAATAATGATTATTATCATTATTATTATTAACCACTGAATGAGGGCGCGGTGTTTAGTGAAAGTGGTTATTAAATCTAGTTCAATGTTGTGAATGGTTGTTTGTCTCTATATGTGGCCCTGTGATTGACTGGCAAGCAGTCCAGGGTATACCCAGCTGTTACCTCTCACCCAGTAACTAATTAATACTAATTATTTAAAAACAAGCAAAAATGTTGTGGTAACTCAGTCTTTGGTACAATTCCAACTTTTTTGCTTGGAGTTTTCATTAGTTCATTAGTTTCATCTGTGTTCTCCGGTTTCCTCTCACAGTAAAAGCAACACGTTCATTGGAGATTTCCAAATCTCCCAAGATACACTATGCATGAGTGAATGAAAGATTATTCCTCTCTATATGTGTGCCAATGATGTGAGAGAGCTGTGATTGCCTTAAGGCCCCCGCGACTACAGGATAAAATATACACCAAACTTTATTTGTACGAATAGAAGAGATATCTAAAAGGGCATCTTGATATGATTAAAGTTCCTCCTCCTCCTCATTAGTTAAAAATTGCAATACTTGACCCCACAGTCCATAACAAGTAGGTCAATTGGAGACCTTATAATTGTTCAAACATGTGAATGACGTGTGTATGGTTGAATATCTCTATATGTGGCCCTGCCAGCAACTTGGGATCAGTCAAGGGTGAATCCCACTTACCTTGACTTGACAGCAGGCATCAGCTACAGCCTCCCTTAGTGCAGGAAAAGCGGTATAGAAAATGAATGAATGATGTTAACAACAACAACAACAGCAACAACAATACTAATATTAATAATCATTTTGATAATAATAACAATAACAGGTAGCACAGTGGCGCAGAGGTTAGTGCTTAAGGCTCACAGGGTCTTTCTGTATGTTCTGTTAATATGTTGTATCCATGTTTCCTTGGATTCTCTGGTTTCTTCCCGCGGTCCAAAAACACCCAGTAGGTCAATTGGAGACCCTAAACCGTCTAGGTGTTTGAATGACTACCCTTTCCAGGGTATATTCCACCTCTAGTCAGGTTCCAAGCCCCCTATGACCCTGAATGCAGGATAAGCTCTATAGGTAACGATTGGATGAATGAAGAATTATTGACATAATGTCAATCATAATCATGATAATAATCAAGTAAAAATCAAAGTAAAAAGTTGGAGATGTAAAATATTCTCTGAGTCAAAGTTGCTGATGTACTGTGTTATGGAGGCAGCACTGTATGATATAAGCATTATGCGTAGTCCTGGAAGGACAAAATATTTTAAGTAACAATAGAAAACATTTTGCACTTGGTTTATTCTGTAAAGATCTTTTCCTTACCAAGAAACTCATCAAACTTTTAAATCTTTTACTTTAAATTTGTTGAAGGTCATAATGGTGGAGATGTGAGTGTCAACTGTTGGTTTTTGAGCTCCATTCCTCCCCTTGCCACCGATTCCCTCTCACACAGATAATTTTACCTCATATTGACCGGATCTTTTCCATCACTCATCCATTAGTCGCTTTTTGAGCAGCAGCTGGTTCACTTTCACCGGGCAAAGGGAAATGCAATTAATAATAAATTTGCTGTCCATCTTAAACGTGAGGCCGAACTGGTTCCATCGAACGTGAGTGAGGTTCATCCTCCACTTCAACACAATTCTGGGTTATGAGTGAGTTTTCTGGACCATTATTGTTCTAAAACTTGTCTGCCACCGTTTTTCTTGGGATTTTAGCAGGATTGTTATTCCCTCCCACCAGCCACCCGATCAATGAACTGCATAGTTAATGATAGACGGTGGATGAACAGGTCCTGCAAGAATACAGTATGTCCCACCCATATTTCTATTTGTTCAGCTGGAGGAGGAAAAGAGGGCGCACATATTCAGAGACAACCCTGACCTTAAGCATGGGAATGTTTTGGTCATTTCCTTGCCCTCTAATTCGAAGTCATATGTTAGCCAGCGACTGACGTAATGTAAAATGTAGTGAACTTCAAACTATTTACACTGAAGTACAGATTTTAAAACCACTCCAGAAAGTACAGAGGCATAGAATGGGTACTTAGTTGCAGAAATGAGAAATAAGCTGCATCTGTAGCTTTCCAACACTGGATTATGCATGATAATCTGTATAGAGACATTTCCTTTATTCACAACAATTATTGTTCATTCACCCATTATCTATACCATGTATCACGCACTCGGAGTTGTGGGTGGCTGGAGCCGATCTCAGCTGTCATTATGCGGGGGGCAGGGAACATCTGGACCGGTAGCCAATTGAGATCATATAATTTAGAATCTCAGATGAGATGAAGCAGAAATAATAATAAGAATAATTATTATTGGTATAATTATTACTTTATAACCCATTCTGCAATTCAATTCAGTTGTCAGGTTGTGGGCTGCAACATCCTATGAGTGTTCAGTGCACTTGTGAAATGGCATCCACTTTCTCTCAGCAACAGTATAATGATTTTTTTTTTTTTTCATTTTTTTCATTTAATTCTGGGATGAACTATTCCTTTAAGAGGTGGGTCTGTTGGTAGAATTTGTGACTTCACAAATATTATGTAAGTCCATATTTGTCAAATTATCAGCAGACACAAGTTGTTAAATTGTTCTTCTGACGAAGGACGTGTTTGGTTTCATCCTGCTGACTTGCGATACTTCAACTGTTAGTCTGTAAGAAGCATTTTATAAAATAAGGCTTGTTATGCATCAACTTAGAGCCTCTGAGTCACAAATATGAAGATTGGATTTTGAAGTAAAGTGAGAGGCATGATATATCTGCCTGTTCATCTTTTATAATAAAAATATTTGACCACTTATATAATAATTTCTAGTATGACAGAGGAAGAGGGCGGTATTTTAGATTTTAATGCGCTATATTTGCTCCAAAAACTATGCCAGACGCACTTTATATTATAAACAAGATTATTTTTATCACTTGATACATGTTAGGGTTGAGCTTTTGTGTATGTCATTAATCTGTCATTTTTCTACATCTGTGAAGATAAAAATCCCAGATTGGCCCATTTTCTCCAAATATGCCACAGAGAAAAAGATACACCTATTTAGAGACACCAATATGAATATATATGATAAAACAGTCTGAGAAAACATGAATAAAATATACAGGAAGAGGTTGTCTTTGCATATAAATTAACCCCAAATTAAACTGGAATATGTTTATAATACAACTGTCATATGTATCCATTAGGCACAGTGGGACGGTGGTTACGCTTCCACCTCAGAGTAAAAAAATCTGATTTTGATTCTGGCAGGGACGTTTCTGTGTGGTGTTTGCATGTCCTTCTCGTTCCTGTGGGGGTTCTTTGGCCTCCTCATTGAAGACCCTAAACTTCCCATTTGTGTTAATGAAAGAGTAAATGGTTGTTTTTGTTTTCTCTATATGCATCCAGGTGATCAGTCCAGGCTGAACCTAGCCTCTGGCCAAGTGACAGTTTGGACCTGACGCTCCGAGTGCCCCTTGTGACCCTTGGTGCAGAATAAGCAGTATAGATCATGAGTGAAAGAATAAATAAGGGGATGTAGTTTCATTCCATGTGTTGACAAGAAATTAAATTCACATCCATCAAGTATTTTAAGCAGTATAGAGAATGGATAGATGCGATGGAAGGATGTATCCATTGTATCAATCCATCTAAATGAAAGTGAAAATAAACATTTGGTAAAAAAAAAACCTGAAACTATTTCCTTTTGCTGAGATTAAAGTTTACAGCGGTCCTAATTGTTTAGAAAACTACAACACTTAACCTTGTCTTCTCCTAAGACCTTGAGCTCTCTCATTGCATGTTCCCAGGAGGCGTGGCATTATCTGCTTTTGCGGTCCTGCAAGGCATCCTCCACCAGAGACAGAGGGCGGCTCACACTAAATGTTGATCTGTCCAAAGTTTCTGCCTGGTTAGGGGTCGTTTTTTCCTTGCCACTGTCTCCAAGTGCTTGCTGCTGAAGACTGTGCTTAAAATATCAGATGCATATCCATCATTTTACACACTAAACAAACGAAAATAAATAGATAGAAGCCATTGTTAACACATGAGGGACTTCACATCTGCCGGCTGCAAAATAGTAAACCTACTCGGCAGGATTATAGAGAATCAATTTCCACAAACTGGGTTTTTATAGTATACGTGAAGAAACGCTACAGGGTTGTCCTCAGGTTTGCCTTTTTGGCTCCAGACATTGTCATCAGAAAAGTTTTAAGAGCGAATATCTTGCAGACATATCCATTTTCCCTGTCGTCAGATGTTCTGTTATTCTGAGAATGGTTGAAAAATGGGCTGGAATGTGTAACCACAAGTCCTCTGTTTTTCAGTCCGACAGCTGTTTCTCAAACATGGTGTAGGAATGACATGCCAGTTTATAATCTTTCAAGTGCAACTTGTTGCAGTAAATTCATAGCAATTGATACATTACTATATTATTATAGAAGTAATTTTATGTATGCACTGTATGTATACATGCATGTGTATGCTGAAATGGTGCATATTTTCACAAGTTAAAAGTCGGATCAACATCCTATTTTCCCAAACATAGCAAATAGCAAAAATAAAGGATTTTTTCAGAATATAAGTACCAACTGAGCCCTTGGTTCGATTCTGGGGGGGGGGGGGCTTCTTGTGTGGAATTTTCATGGCTTCTCCATGTCAGCGTGGATTGATTTTCTATGGGTTCTCCAGTTTCCTCCCTCAGTCCAAAAACATGCAGTACATTGGAAACCCTAAGTTGCTCAGGTGTATGAATGACTGAGTGAATGGTTGTATATGTGGCACTGGAATTGACTGGTGGCCAATCCTGGGATAGGCTCCAGTTCTCAAGCTACCCTGACAGTGGGACAAGTGGTGCAGGTAATAAATAAATGAATTGATAACTATAGGAAGCAACTATTTTTCGGTTCTAGCTGTTGACAAGAAATCAAGTTCACATCCACCTAGTATTTTGCAGAAGTTGTATTTATACATTTATACATTCTGTTCTGTTCTGACACGTTTTTGTCCTCTGAATTTATTCATGCCATGAATAATCAAATTGCTCCTTTAAGTACTTTTTTTTGCATGCTCCTGGGCTCGTCCACTATACCTCACACATCTCGAGCCCGCTTCCTAAAGAGGTATTATTCCCTTAAGTGCAGCTGTAATAAATGTAAAACAATTTTCCGTGCCAAAAAAAGTGCAGTGTGTATTTTGACATATAGTCCTTGACTTTGACTGTAGCAAATAGACAGTGTCACCGAATGCACCAATATTTAGAAGTTGTGCTAAAGCTTCTGTTTTAAAGTTTTTTCTTGTCTTCAGAAATCTAATGAAATCTAGCTTTCGATCTCACTGTACCACTTTTATAATTGTGAGGCACCATCTGTTGTAGGAGGTCATGTGACTTGTTTGAAAACAAAACAATCATTAAACGATGGTGAGCTTAAATTGCAGCCGTAGTCCCTGCTCCTCCCTGCAGTAAAACTATAGGCATGAATTTTCAAAACCTTTTTTCATATTTCCCTCAGACGTCAATATTCTGAATACACTTTGTGTAGCTTTTATGCGCATTTTACAAGAATTCCACTTGGTTTTCTCCCTTGAATTACTGCACATCAAAGTAGCCAAGTAACATCAAATGTCAGTTCTCACAGTTGAAGAGGTGCTTAAATGACAAAGCAAATAATTGGGAAAGGTGTGCTTAATCTCAGTTTTATAAGATGACATTCACAGGAATAAACACATACATACAACTCACACAATACAGAATTTGTTCCTCCTTGACTTTAATTAAATATAGGTGCATATATTTTATAAGTCCAGTGTTTTCCGTGTGTGTGTGAGTGTGTGTGTGTGTGTGTGTGTGTGTGTGTGTGTGTGTGTGTGTGTGTGTGTGTGTGTGTGTGTGTGTGTGTGTTGATGACAGATCATCATTGTATTATCATATCTATCAGTATTGAACCATCATTGTTTACAGAAAAGCTTTTTTGTCAATTAACCATTATTTCCTGAAAGCAATATGTATAGTTACTCAAAAAAATTGAATGTGTCCAGCTTTAATTATTATCTATGCAACCAAACTTATAATTTGTTACTGCAGAACTTCCAGATTTTAGGAGCAACCACAAAATCATAATAGATTTCCTCTCCTGGACAAATATTATGTTCAAATAGTAACCAGAACAGACTAAAATAACATTTAATGCTGGAAATAGAATACTTGGTCCATTTTTAGAAATTACTCATGCAGTAAAAAAATGCAGAATGATGACAGGAGGTACAGCGCCGATGTCATTGTCAGCTCGTATTTAAAGCTCACACCGAATTGCCAGTGAGTTGTGAGAGGTTTTGTCTGATCAAAGTGAAAACTCATGAGGTCAGATGAGTCATTGTTTCCCTTCATTCAACAAGCCAAAGAGTATAAGACGATTACAGGCCCAGGCGGTCAAACCCAGCGTGAAGCATCGCAGCCATGAAAAATCACATTTAACCAGTAACAAAGCATGTTAATCCTCTGCTGATATACACTATTCAGGGTAAAATTCTCATCAAAATAGACTCGGGAAGGATCGACATTTCATTGGCCAGAACTGTTGAATTGGAAATGAAATCCTGGATTTTCTGAGTGTGTTTCTTCCATGATAATAGATGCCCTTAAGTTAACCTGTTTATAAGAGGAATATGGGTATTGGAATTGTCTATTTCAAAAACTGAGGTTGAGATTTTGATTTCAAACTCAAGCTACTTTCAGTGTGAAGACTTTAAACCTAACTTACATGTAAATATTTAAGTTTGTAGCAAACGAGTAGCATTAAATTATGTCAAATCCCATGAAAAACTTAATCTGGGCTTGTGTTACATCATGTGTAACAACAACATTAAAAGAGAAAGGGAGTTTATCTGAAAGATAATTTGATTTCCAGCATGTCCAAGTTACGAAGGCATCAGCACAGTAAATAAAATTCGGCACAATCAGTGCAGTTGAAAAGAAAAGACCAGCATTCTCATGAAGCCAGACTCAGTTAACCCTCAGATGTTTGAGAAATGCTGCCATATTATATCCTGGTGACATTATGAGAGAAAAAACACAAGCACATTCATTTATTTATGGATTTGGCTATTTTATATTCACGCAATTAATTCACAAAATTCATGAAATTAGTCACCGTGGTGTTATAGTGGTATTTGTTTCTTCCTCTTTGTTAAATATTTGTCAGTTACTCTGTAACATTCAGCTTAATCTATATATTACTGTCATAATTTAGCTATTAATAGGAGGTCTATGTATGAAAATCATGATACATCATTTTACTATTCATTCAATACATATCTTTGTCTGGTTAAGACTTTGGTTTTGAAATATCCTTAAGGATTTTGAAAAAAATCATTTTTAGCTATTTTGATTCTCTTAAATTGTATGGTAGATTTACTTCAGTAAAATTGTGATTTACAAATATCAGCTCAGCAGAAAATCAAGAAAGTAGGAATACATATGAACAACTTTGTTACAAAGACATTACCAGAAATCTTACATGAAGAGAGAATTTTTTTGTATTTCAAAGATTTTATATGTTAAAGGTCAGATCTTTTCAGGGGGATTCGGTACGGGGTAAAATAAAACTGGATTGAAAGTAGCCTTCGGTTATATAGATTTAAGTAGTTGTGCTTCCCATATTGCCCAGCCCAAATAAAAGCGTTGCGAGCAGGGTTATTTTGACTTTTAAAATGGTCTATAAAATCGTAAGTCTCAGTTGAAGTCATAAGGATGATTTCAACATGAAGCATATATTTTGCTAAATGAGTCTAGCTTGTCCTCCATTGTGTCCAACTCCTCTTAGTCTCAGTTTAGGGGAGTTTGGTAGAAATAAAAGGTTTAAAATACATACATAAAGTGTCTCTGTGCTTCATTTTTGGTTTTATAAGGCTTATCTAGCTGTAATTTCAGATGTGAATATATCTATATACCTTTGTTGGAATCACAGAAAACAATGTAAAACATGCGAAGACATACACCAGGGAGAAACATGCTTCAAGTATTGAAATGTCACGTCACAGCATCTACTAAGTCTTAGAAGCCGCCTATCCAAACTGAGGCCAGATTGTCACACCTCGAAGCTGATCTCTCTCGACTGACCGAACAGGGGCTCTGTCGCGAGGTGTGTGTCTGAGTATGCGCGCCGCAGGTGTGTAGAGCTGCATGTGGTTTTTATGGCAACTTCATAGGGAGGAGGGGGTCCTAGCCATGGAGGAGGGTGAGGCGTTGGACTATAATTCCCAGGGTCCATCGGAGGATAGTCGAATTCCTCCCCACGTGTGCCATGTCTGTGATACTCCAATGTCCTGCAGGTATCAAAACAGAGATCGAGGGCAACCAGGTCTAATCGAGCCTTAAAAACACTAAGAGATTTAGAACTAAAAGCATTTGGCATTATAGGAAAGTAAACAGCACTCTATCAACAGGATATAGAAGATGGAGGGGATCATGTTTCACTGAATACTGAATATCCCTATACTATGATGAAGAATATTAAAATGCAAGATGATGAACTCTGTCAAGCAGTGGCATGAGGAGGGACTCGAGTTGCATGATTTTGCCTTTTTTTAAATGAGTCAATGGGCTGGTATGAATTTCTCTGATTTCTGGTTTCCCCTTGACCTTGTAGGTGTGGTGAGAGAGAGGATGGAGAGTGAGCAGTCGTATGTGAAGCCAAATGACTTCCTCTCTCTGCATGACATGCCCACATCACTGGAAAAGTAATAAACTTCATCCCCCAAAATGTGTGGGGGACTGACTGCCTCATGTCTGTCAGGCTGAGCAACCAGTATTGCTCTCAGTGGATCAACAGTGAAATGGACTGGAGGAGCCATTAATATCACTAATGTACAACAGGGATATTGTATTTCAGTGAAACATAATATTCTTGTGCTTTGTTTTTATTCTGGTCCATTATAAATCATCCTTCTGTCTAATATGCGCATTAAAACATATTATAATAAGAATTGGCTACCTCTGTACCTATCGGTTCAATCAGGTAGACTAAACACAATATACCCTTTCATAACTTAGTATTTTATGATCGCATCCCTTTTTATTCCCCCCTTGGATTTCATTTTTATATTCTTGTTCTAAGTCAGATTTTTTTTAGACTTTTGATATTTACACTTTATTTCTTATTTGTATTGCTTGAACTGATGCTAGCAACTTTGGCTGTTCACTTTTTGCTTTAAAAATACAATTTCCCTATTTTGTGCGACTGATAGAGAGATGTTGTACGTTACATTATGTTACATAATACTGTCTTGTCTGATTTTCTCTTCTTATCTCATTTTAAATATAAATTTCCTAATAACAACCTTCTGGGATTTATAACTTGGCCAGTTTATGGCTCACTTGGCCAAAATATTCTGGCACACATATTACATTTGAAGTAGTTTATGAGTCAAACCAGACAGTGTTGGGTTTGCTATCTTTACTCAGAACCTGTGTGAAGACAAAACAATGACTTGGCCTGACCTCAAGGCTGTGCTGTAACCACAATCTATGATGAATCATTCATGATTGTGCAGGTCTTCTTCTCTGGACAGAATAGTTCAGAACAAAAATGTGAACCTATCAGTTGCTGAGATTGTCATAAAAATCTTGCTTTTATCTAAATCAAACACAGCAGTTTTGAAGGCATAACTTCCATAAATACAGAGATTTGTTCAATTTTATGAAAAGTTAGATACAAGATGAATAGTAGTCATCTTTTTCTTTGGTTATTTCTGTTGTTTGCAAATTTCCAGTAAATGAAATAATACCTTCCTGAAATGTCCAAAGTTTTGGTCTTTTTAGTAATTTTAAAAACAATTTCCAATAAAACAAAAAAATAAAAGATTTTTCTAAAATGAAAAAAAATTGAAAAGTGAGAAAAATTTCTGTCCTTTTGGATTTCTTTCCACTGACCAAATTTCAAGGTTTTGCATAAATTATTTATTTTTCATTAGTATGCATTTTCGGGGGGGATGCCATAACTATTTATAATTTTTATTATTACTATTATTATTATTATTATTAGGGAAGTGTAGTAGCTGAACTAACCCAATAAAAATATCCAGTCTTTCAATTATTCTAAAGGAAAACAATTTTGCCAACTTAATGGAATAATCCCTAGCATCAGAGGGAATACATACTCTTTTCTTTGTTTTCTCTTTTAAACAGATGTTCAACCATATAAGTACAATCTCTTTTTCACCCACCTGGGCAGGACCCCTGATTGGGACTCTGGAAAGCGTCCCCCCGAGTGTGTGAAGAGGCCATGACTGCTGATGTTAGAATAGTCGTTGAATGGATAATGCGGGCACTCGGAGTCGAACTCCCGGTGGTTGTAGTTCACAGCACTCTTGCTGTTCATGGCCCAGAAGAGCCCTAAGATGAGCATTACCACCCCCAGCACTACGCAGCAGAGGGAGAAAGCCTGCAAACGACTCTGGTACGAGGTCAGGAACGCTGTGGAGCCCCCGGTTACGATAAGGAAGGCTCCGATGAAGATTGTTCCATGGTGCAGGGACGGCATCCTCCCTCAGGACAGAAGCTGAGTCTGAGGCTGCAGTGTAGGCTGTGACCAGCTGGATAGTGTCACTCAATACAAAAAGACCCACGCAGTGTGTGCCCCATGCACTCTGACAGGGACCAGACATCCAAATGACTTGTATCCAGTTTTATTCTCTCCAGACATCCAAATTACTTGTATCCAGTTTTATTCTCTCTGACAGGCTACCATCTCAGAATTCTACCAGAGTCTTACTTCTTTGTCCCCATCATTTTTACTTGTCATGAAAAACAAGAGAAGCGCTTGACTGAATAGTCCATGGGTTGGTCCTTCCTCCCTTTGAGGCTCTCCAGCTGCTTTGGAAAAGTGCAAAAAAAAAACCTTTACTTTTTGGCATGGAAAGAAAATAAAGCT
This sequence comes from Fistularia commersonii, assembly GCF_037954325.1. NCBI lineage: Eukaryota > Metazoa > Chordata > Actinopteri > Syngnathiformes > Fistulariidae > Fistularia > Fistularia commersonii. The sequence goes on along the minus strand of NC_141299.1, from coordinate 5,583,637 downwards.
GTGTGGGGCTTTGATGCACATCAGGCTGTGTTTATCATCAGAGCAGATGGACGAGAGAACGGCAGAGCCCATTAAGAAATCTTTACTGGCGCCCCACCCTCCTCTGTCTAATGTGTCTGAAGGGCACCACTTTAGCCTTGTGTGTGTGCGCGTGCACATACGAGTGTGTTTGTGTGTGTGCATGTACGAGTAACGCTATCTTTGTAAGGAGTAATTTGATTTTCAGATAAAGGATAGTTTTGTATTTAATTTTTTAATGAATTCCTCACACCTTTCGGGCGCCATATGTGGATTCGCACGCGGTAGCATGGGATTTGGATGGGCAATGTGGTAAGATTCATGAAGGATTGAAGCATGCTCCAAACCTAACTTTAGGGCGAGAAAAAGTGTGTGTGTGTGCGTGCGTTTGTGCGTGTGTGCGTGTGTGTGTGTATGTGTGTATGTGTGTTCTTGGTCTTCATTGTGCTGTGGGGATGCAAAGCTGTTTTCAGTTACTGTGAGAACCCAAATTTCTGGGGAGAAAAGAATAGTGCTTCATTTCAGAGGTAAACATTTGTATTTGTTAGGAACAATGTTGGGATAAGTCTCCATGACATTGTTCACAATGACTTTTCCCTCTCAAGCCAATTATATACAAATGGGTTTTGCATGTTTTGAAATTGTAATAGGTTACACATTGAAATATGAAACAACTCAATCATAATGTCAGAAGAAACCATGCTTTATTGCAACATTTTCCATTATTTAGACTCATGAAACACAACCACAATATATCATAGATAGATAGACTTATCAACATAGGAATAAAATGTGTGTGTGTGTGTGTGTGTGTGTGTGTGTGTGTGTGTGCGTGTGTGTGTGTGTGTGTGTGTGTGTGTGTGTGTGTGTGTGTGTGTGTGTGTGTGTGTAGAATTAGATCTATGAAAAATATGTATACAGAAAGAGATGGCTTAAAAGTACTTCCATAATTATAATGGAGGGTATATAGTAAATACTATATACAGTATGTATAGAATGCGATAGTATTAATCAATGATAGAATCTTAAGAATCTTAAATATCCATCCATCCATCATCTGCCGCTTGTCCTGCACCCTGGGTCGCAGTGGATGCTGGAGCCTATCCCAGCTGTCATCGGGCGAGAGGCGGCACACACCCTGAATTGGTCGCCAGTCAATCGCAGAGCCACATATACAGACAGACAACGATTCACTCACTCGGGGCAATTTTCCCAATTTTTTGTCAGAATCGCACAAGGGTCCTTTCACATTACTAGACTGAGGTGTTAACCACTGTGCCACTGTTCTGCTCATCCAAAAAATTCACAAGAACTATTTACATTTGTTGATAATGCATTTAACCTGTATATATTTAATGCATTAATAATGCATTTAACCTGTATATATATTCTTTAATTTGTATGTTGTTTTTTTTGCTCTCTACCTCGCCACAACTTTCTCAATCTGAACTGTTAGATGGGTTACACGAGACGAGAGCAGTAGCTATTTTAGTGGCTGTTGCTGACCTTGCAATTATGCAACAAGTACTCAGGTACTCAAGTACTCTGAAACATTCTGGAAACCACTCTCAATTCTGCTTCCAATGCACAATTCGAGTTTCCCTTTTTTTTAATCAGTTCAAGTGCAATGATTTAGTGAAATTAATTCAAATTGTATAAAAGACAATGAAAATGAAAGCTAAAGGTTGCACAAAATTTTCTTATGAGAGGTAATTATCGCTACCACCGCCTGAATATGACCAGTGTTGGTGTGCGAAAACCTAATGCATGACTTCAAACTTGACAATGTGTTGATTTGGACACAGTTCTCACAGCAATTCTTTTTTCCACACTCCTTCAACCAGCATTTACATGTAATTCTGGCGTATTGAAGCTCAGTGTGCTCATGAGAACATAGATAAAAAGCCATTGTCCTCTAAGCCCGTGTGATTTTATAAACATACTACATACAACTTCATTTACATTTTTGTCAGCAATTTGCTCTTTAAATTAATGGAGATGTTGAAACTGTCTTTTATGAGGGTGATATGAGTGTTGTATACGATATAATAATATACTGTTCTTACACTGCTAACTGGATGACTGTTTGCACAGCTATGCACATAAGATCTGTAAACGACAATTGCACAGCAGTGTAAAATTGGTACTACCCCACTCCGTCCCTCGCTCAGTCACATCTATTTTTATTTATTATTAATTCTATTTATTATCATTTATTTCTGTTTATTAGTTTTTGTATTTCACAAAACTGTACACAAGACCTGTACATTTTCCTGAGTTATGTCACATTCAAATTAAAATTTGTATTTGTACTCAATGCGCCTGAGCCATTCTACCCCCATAAATGAAATTTAGGTCATCTGTGTTGGACTTATATTTACTTCTTCTGTTTTTCTTTTATTAACTGTATATTTCTTTTCGTACTGAGCATCTTACAGACCTGGAAACCAAATTTGATTGACAGCTTGTGCTCTGCATAACAATAAAAATCTCTCCTATTCTATGTTGTCTGTTGGTTCCCCAGCTTTGAAGCCTTGACACTACCATTTTGATTGTCACTAACTGTTTTTTTTTGTTCATTTTTTTTACGCAGAGTTTACCACATTTGGACAAGAAAATGAAGCGAGAACGTTGCTGCTAAACCCAATACCACACTTTAGGACTGCAGTCTCAAGACTGGTAGAATACAATCATTCATTCATTCATTCATTCATTCACTCATTCATTATCTATAGCCCTATCCTGCAGTCAGGGTCACAGAGCCTACCCCAGCTGTCAACGGGAAAGAAGACATTCTGGACCGGTTGCCAGTCAATTGCATGTAGAGATAAACAACCATTTAATTGTATTTTGGAGACCAGATTCTGCTGTGCTCAAGGTTGCTTGACCTAGAAATTCCCCAAATCCTGCTTGTATACAGCAAAAACCACTGTACTAACATTCTGCAGAATCTATTCGCCAGTCTTCATGTCAATTCTTCCTTGCCCAAGATGAATGGATGTGACAAATATGCCTGATAATTTGCTAAACTGTCTGATATTACAGTAAAAAGGGGGATATGCAGAGTGAAATGCAATTTGAGTTTGCAGATTTTATTGGGACATATTTCTAAATTTGTTTTCAGTCACAAAATGAAACTCCATGGTTGATAATAAGGCAACACAATCACATGGCAAGTTTTACAAAAAAATGATGATTATAGTTCCCCAAGCTGACTCAATTTTGTCAAAGCAACACAAGCTGCAAGTAGAATAAGAAGAAAAGTTTGAAAAAAATTATCAGAAATACAGCCCTGGAAATAAAATCCAATAGCCCTGATTCTAAATCTTCCTCCACTTTTAAGTCACCCTGTAGAAGCAGTAAGCCCCAAATTCCCTCTAATCACTCTCGGATATAAAATCTTTTTTAATAACGTTAAGCGGAAGTTTCCATCTTGAGCATTCTAAGTATATATCAGTGACATTTTGACCTTTGCACTTGAACTAGGGATAAATAAATGTCAGCAGTGAAAGACAAAATCTGCACTGTAGTTAGTCAGTGCCAGTATGCGTATGTATAACATTTGGCCTCATTGATTAAGATGTTTTAGTTTCTTTGGCCCAAAAAGTGGTCAGGTTTGTATAAAGCAAATGTATGTGTTATACAACATGTGATAAAGTAAGCTATAAATATGACTCTAATTCTGAATCTGACACAGACATAATTGTGCAAAACAATATATTTAGAAACTGGTGACATGGCTACTCCCAGTGTTTCTGATGGCTATAGGAAGATTATCAGAGATATTTACACCCTAGGACCAGACCAACTAACATCGGCCAACGGGCTATCGAAGTGTTCCTTTGACAATGATTCAAAGAAATTGCATTTCTTTTTTTTTTTTTAATAACCGTCCCATTTCCTGGGTATTTTAGCAAAAAGTGCATTCAATGATAAACTAAGATTCAGTCCAATCTGTTGTACAGGACTGTCTCAGAAAATTAGAATATTGTGATTAAATTCTTTATCTTCTGTAATGCAATTACAAAAACAAAAATGTCATACATTCTGGATTCATTACAAATCAGCTAAAATATTGCAAGAATTTTATTATTTTAGTATTGCTGATTATGGCTTACGTCTAAAGAAATCTCAAATCCTATATCAAAATATTAGAATATCATGAAAAAGTCATTTTTGTTTTTTTAGTTGCATTACAGAAGATAAAGAACTTTATCCCAATATTCTACTTTTCTGAGACAGTCCTGTATATCACTGTTTTCCTGGCTGAACCAGGTACACATCTCCATGAGGCACGCTGGATGGTGTGACAAATTCTCTGCTTTTCGATTGGTTAACACTCAGAGAGGCTACTTGGAATTTTGACCAATCATAGAACTTGATTCACATTTAATCCCGCCTATTGAAAAACTGACCAATCAGCATTTGGCAGGCGAGGGGCCGGGTTATGACCGAGCCGCGCTCACCTATCGCGGTAAAGGGGTGATCGGGGGTCTCTGTGTCTCTGTGATCGTCCAGTCTGGTAAAGCGGACTTAACCTTTCGAGAAGACCATGGATCCCCTGGTGTATGTCGTGTCTTTGCTCGTAATGTTCCTGCTGTGGATCAGAGTGAAAGGTGTTGAATATGTGATGGTTCACCAACGGTGGATTTTCGTTTGTCTGTTTCTGCTACCTCTCTCCGTCGTCTTCGATGTTTACTACCACGCAAGGGCCTGGCTCATCTTTAAGCTGTGCTCGGCACCCAAACAACACGACCAGCGGGTCCGAGACATCCAGCGACAGGTGAGGTCGCACCTGAGATCCACGTGTGTGCCTGGATTTGTTTACTTGTCAGTCACTTTTTAAAGCTGCTGCATCTCTGAGAAATTGCACTTTCTTCTCTGGCTTGTTGAACTGACAACCCTATTTTCTAGTTAGAAGAGCAACTCACTTGATCCAGGAGGTTAAAGCAATAGATGATTAAAAATATATGTATGTACCGGTATTTAGAATAGAATCCCTTGTCACTGGCGTTGTAAAGTGCATTCATCTGAATTTAGGGTTAAGGATCATTAGTTTTTCAATGATTTCAAGTAATAATAAAGTACACAACGTTGACAGCTTAACCCTTTAAATGTCATTAAATGTGATTCGAAGAACATGCAAATAAAAACAATGAAATACATTATAATAGTACAGTGCATAGTGGACCATGTATTCTCTTTAACATTTATGGACATTAAGCTGGTAACTACTGTCCATTTACTTAAAGAGCATTTCACATCACAATCCTAAGCCTTCAGTATTTCTTCAGTATTTTTAATACAAATTAGAGTAATTGTGTATTCCAACACATGATTCATATATTTAGACAACAGAATGAATAGGAGTACATTCATCTTTAAGGCCACAGAAATCTAAATCAGGATTACTTTTCTAATTAATATTGTTTCTTGATTCAAGCATTGATATTATACCCCTGCTACAGCTTTTATTATTGATGACAGTTGTTTTTAAATGTGTTGTGGATCTATAAACATCTTGTCAATGACCTAATCAGTGTGTTGGTATTTGCTTGGTGTCCTCCTGGAGCTGGTTTTGTGTGTTTGCACTGTCCAGTCTCATACACTCTAATACACACATTGCAGGTGCGCGAATGGAGGAAGGAGGGGGGTAAGACTTTCATGTGCACAGGTCGACCCGGCTGGCTGACTGTGTCACTCAGAGTGGGTAAATACAAGAAAACCCACAAAAACATCCTGATCAATATGATGGACATTCTGGAGGTGGACACAGAGCGACAGGTAGGAACAATCACCTCAATACTATGTAACAGACAATGAACTCGCCTTTGATATTTGAAATTTTACCCATGACTTCAAGAACAATTAAGGGTATTTATTGAAAAAGGTAAGAGGCAAATGATTCTTTTTTATTCAGTATTTTTTACAGATTATCAAGCATTATATACGGCAAAATTACTTAATGATATTGTAAAGAAATTGCAGTTTAATATGACTGAGTATATGCTGCATATCAGTTTACTGCTGGGCTTTCCAAAAGCTCTTGAATTTAGTTCATGTAGAATTACTAATATAAATCATAATAATTTAGCCTTTGGGTTTTTGTCTCTAACAGATGAGGGCTACTGACTGCATATGTAATGATGACTTAAACGTCATAGTTTATATTATAGCAACAGGGGATCTATTAATGGTTTTGCTCGCAATATGATGGACATACCATTTTCCATTTTTGCTCATAAACGTATTTATTGTTTAAGCAAAGTCAGTGCTAGCATGTTACTTAGCAAAACTGCTAACTCTGTAACTGTAGTGTAGCTAGTCAATGCTGGCATGTCACTTGGCATATTTTCATTGTCCTTCTTTGTTATTTAAATTTTTTAAAATAACTAGACTGATTTAAAAGAAACAGTGTTACTGGTTGGCCTTTTTTCTGCCAGCTCATCAAACTCTAGGGGATGGAAATTCTCAGGGCAGCATCAGGTAGTCACCAGTTAGCCTGGCATTGTGGTACATTGTGCTCCAGTACCTCACATTGGACATTCTCAACAATTAGAACTAGATAATATCAGCAACTTAAGACTAGCTCTTGTAGGGTTGCAGACTGTCTTGTTCAGCAAAGAATGAAACTCTTTCAATTTGGCTGAGTTGAAATTCTCTTTCAGGACATGTAAAGTGTAATGACAACTGTGGTACAATTTGGCACCATTTAATAAAATCTGACTTGACTTGACTCATCTAATGAGACACACGGCTCTGGGCCAACATGAGTAGGGATTTGACATTGAAAGGGTCTGCCGTAATGGTTGTGCGAAATTTGGTAGTGCTAATTACATGTTACAGGACTGCGATAGCAGGCTATAATTTCCCCAACTCTGCTGTCAACTATGCAAATGCTAGCATGACAGTTACCATTGTTGCTAGCATAGCTGCAGAATTTTCGGCATTTAGTGTAATTACAGACTACGGTACACGGATGCAAGACTGATTGTAGACCAATGGAAGTATCGTTTCTGCATCCTGCTTCTGATGATACAGAGATTGTTTTCCTACCAAATCTTGTGTATTTCTCTTTATTTAGTAAAGTAAGTTACAGGCCAAAGTTAGAAAATAGTTAACCAGTAATGTTCTAACAATTTTAAAAAAAGTGCAAGCCCTCTGTCACTGCCGATTAAAAAAAACATACAGCCACATTGTTTCTTTGTATTTAATAAAACTGTTTTTTGAAAGATCTGAGGACATGCACCACCACATTGAAACATAAGTTATTATATTTGCTTTTGTTTATATTTTACAATCAATAAATGCTGGGGTTTTGAGGATGATGCACCAGCAGGCCAGAATGATCGTGCATGTTGTAAACAAGACCCAAATGTCTTGTTAATGATCAGCATGGCCGAAACCAAAATCTATCTGTCATTGCACTGGAAAAATTCCACAATAATATGGTGGGTGAAAGTTGATCCAAGAAAAAGTCTGCAGTCATGCTTACCAGGAAAAATTAAGCATTTGCTATCTTTTCTCAGTTATAATAATAACTATTATTATTATTATAAAGTTATACTCTGTGGATGGATAGAAAATTGTCTGACTTCTAATGTCTAATATAATCTTTTAAGGTTGTCAGAGTAGAGCCCTTGGCCAACATGGGTCAGGTGACCGCGCTCCTTAATTCTATTGGCTGGACATTGCCAGTACTGCCTGAGCTTGATGACCTCACTGTGGGTATGTGTACCCTTTTTTTGGGAATTGTTAAAAAGTAAGATGAGATCAGTAGTAGCTCTAGATTCTAGAAATAGAAGCACAGATGATTCACGGGGTGCTGCATCTCTTTCATCAATCACAGCATCCTGTTTGGAGCTTCAGCAACATGTCTAATTTTATTAGTGGCTCAGGATAGTAGCTCAGTAGATGAAACTAAGAGGAAATGGCTGCAGTGTTGGGAGCAACCTTGGATCAGGTTTCAAAATGGATTTCCTGATGCCATAAACTGCACATCAACAGTGTAATGTTTTCCCAGAAAGCAGTTGTGCATTAATTTATCCTGATGCTCCAATAGACACATTTAACATGTGCAGGTTCACAGCATGGAATTTCTGCAATCTGTTTGACCGCTATGGTTTTGATATCAACCTCCCTTCTCTCTCAGGTGGTTTGGTGATGGGGACAGGCATCGAGTCATCCTCTCACATTCATGGGCTTTTTCAGCACATTTGTGTTGCCTATGAACTGGTTCTTGCTGATGGAAGCTTAGTTCACTGCACTGAGGTGAGCATTGTTGGTGTGTCTGTGTATGTGTGTGTTTTTGTGTTTGTGTGTGTGACAATTGTTCTAAAACTCGCTGGCCTTTGGACAAGTCCTATAGGGTAACCGAGGGAAATCACTTTTTTTCAGGGAATCACCATGGTAATGTAACCATGGTAACTTCTACTGCTCAGCAAGAGCAAAAGAATATATAGAGAGAACACATAATTGAACCAGGTTCCTTTTATTTTTTAGATAAGCTAGGTTCTCTTGATGAATTGAGATATCTATATTCTTTTCATGATTAAAGTAACAGATGAGTTTTATAGTCACAAGTGGGCAATGCGTTAAATGTTATCTATGGATTTTGCATTCTTATATTAAGATTTTTAAGGTCAAATTTGGTCAATTTTTATTTGAAAAATTGTGATTAGAAATTGTACTATTCATATCCAGGTCAATTTTCTCCTACAAAACTTATTTTTGAAATAATTGTAAAATCTCACAAGTGGTTAGTAAGTTTTCTCCATATACTGGTAAAAACAAATCAGCAAACTACGTGTGGGTATGTGTGCGTATGTGCGCATGCATATACACATATACACACACACATTTCAGGCATTCACTTTTAGCAAGTGGATACTATTCCCACTCTAGTTAATTTTACACTGTGGTGTGCTTCACTGCATTTATTTCACCTGAGTATCTCTTTATGTGCAGGAGTAACCAAATTTACCTGCAGATATCAATTTGTAATCTCATTTTATGTCGTCTCACAGTAAACTCTATTTATCACTTTTACAATTTAATTTTCATGTAAAATTCACTTACGACTGAATTAGTACAGCCACAGTAAATCAATCAGTTGGGCTTGAAATTCATGAAAAGTTTACATTTTTTGTAACTGATTAACAACCTCTTTTGGAAAAATGCTTTGTAAATTGTAAAAACATTCAGAAAATATTCTAAAATATTTTGTGTTGTCTGTGTTGTTTAAACTTGAAGAGGTCTATTTTTTTATCTTTTTGTTTATTTCCTCTCACCTTTTGATCAAGCAAATTTTATCTAATTTTTAAGTGATTAGTTAAAGAAGTAATCATTATGCTTAATGCTGCGTAATCAGTATGCTTAACACTTATTTACATTGACCATCTGCTGCCTAAACACAAAAGAGAATATCCTCTCAGAACCTCTTTGGACAAAATAGCGTTATTAGTATCGGTTTATATTGGAGCTGACTGGAACTTTCCCTCAGGTAAATACTGGGATCCCAGTGAACTGCAGCAGACATCATTTTTAAATAGAGGTTGTTTGGTTTGTGTCAATGAAGTGAGGCACGTCTAAGAAAGATAGAACTGAATTTGTAATGAAAGTTTGCAAACTGTGCGGTGTTTTGTGATTTTCAAACAGAGTGAAATGCTGTTGTCTTAAGAAAACATGTTAATTGCTGTGTTTGTAACCTGGTGAGTTGCTCAAATGCACTGTTAATGTAAGAAACTGCAAAGGCTGAAACCATGTGCATAGGTTGTGTGAGACTGCTTATATGGAAAATATATTTTCTTTTTAACCGACGTAGGAGGAGAACTCCGACCTGTTCCATGCTGTCCCATGGTCCTGTGGAACTCTGGGGTTTCTTGTTGCTGCAGAGATCAAAATAGTCCCCGCCAAAGCCTGGGTGAAGTTAAGCTATGAACCAGTCCGAGGACTGGAGAACATCTGTCAACGTTTCACAGAGGCATCGCAGAACAAACAAAACACGTTTGTTGAAGGCATCCAGTACACGCTGGACACTGCAGTAATCATGACAGGAACTATGACTGACCACGCAGAGCCAGATAAGGTGCGAGAGCACCCGTTAGTGTTCTGGCAGCTAATTTTTCATGTTTCATCGGAGTAATGATTTTTTTCTCTGACATCAGATAAATAGGATCGGCCTTCACTTTAAGCCTTGGTTTTTCAAGCATGTGGAAAGCTATCTGAAAGGTGACTTCTCTGGAGTGGAATACATCCCTCTCAGACAGTACTACCACAGACACACTCGCAGCATCTTCTGGGAGCTCCAGGTACATAAATTACTTAAAACAGACAGATTGACGCACATGCACATGCATACACTGACATTGCTTAAGGCAGGGGCGGGCAATTATTTTGGCTGTTGGGCCAGGTTTCTTTTTAATTTTAATGCGCGGGCCGACTAGGTATCATGTAAATTAAACAAAATGAAAATTGCAATTTAAATATTTAAATTTTTGGGCATTTTATTTCAACTTTAAAATCATGAATGATCAGATAAATGTACCAACATTACTTTGTATGTAATAATCCATACAAAATTAAACAAAAGTAAAAAGTAATAAGCTTCTAAATTCAATATTGACTGAAAATACTTATAAATAGTTTGGTGGGCCGGATAAAAAAGTTAAATGGCCGGATGTGGCCCACGGGCCATAAAATGCCCAGCTCTGGCTTAAGGCCTGTGTTGAAAGACTGAATATTTGCTAGATTTTTGCTTGTCATCATCTCGTGCCCTCTCTTTATTACCGATGGTCTTTCTTCCGTCTTTCCTTCCCACACACACACACACACCAACACATACTCTCACACACACGCAAACCATTAGCCATTAGTGTGAAGGGTGGGGCCACTCTTTTCCTGTAACAGTAAATACTGCGATGAATTATGGATGGAGTTGACTGATAGATTCCTAAAGGGACTCTTACTCGATTTTTGGATTAAGAATTGGTTTCTGTAGAAAGAGGAGGGGCAAAGTGACCACAAAGATGGACAATTGAGTTTTAACAGTTTATCAATGATTGATCATCTTGATTTAGTTTCCGTTAGTCAGTGAGATGGGACTTCCCTCTGGTGGAATGTACAAGGATTGCAAGTTAATTATCTGTTCTCAAAATTGAACTGAACAAATGGATCTGTCTTGACCATTCATGGTGGATACAACCTTGATTTTTTTTTTACATGAAAAAAACAGTCTCACTCGACAAAGTCTAAACAGAAGTCGTGAAATAATAACAATACTATACCTCTTAATTATTCAAAAACATTTCATCTTAAATTGTGGGCCCCTTTGTGAAGGTACATTAAAAGGCAAGACTTTTTTTGACATTTGACTGTGACAGTCTTGTTTTCCATGTTTTCTTTATTCTCTCATCAGCTATCAGATTAAGAGTAAGGAGCATAGTTTTAGTCAAACTTAATGCTCGTCATTGCATCAATTTGGTGTTCGTTTTTCTTTCGATTTTGTTGACAAAGTTACATTTCAGCCCTGCCAGTAAATTTGGCTCGTGACATGACGGTATTGATATATTTTGTAATATATTTTACCCTTTATATGTACCAAATTATGTATTTTCATCAGGACATCATTCCCTTTGGCAACAACCCAGTGTTCCGCTGGATTTTCGGATGGATGGTTCCCCCTAAGATATCTCTGTTGAAGCTAACGCAGGGCGAAACCATCAGACGGTTGTATGAACAGCATCACGTGGTCCAGGACATGTTGGTTCCCATGAAGCACCTGCAGGCTGCGATCACACGCTTCCACCAGGATATCAATGTATGACTAATGAGGACAAAACTTTTAAGTGTTGGTTATTATGTTTGCTGAAATGCCTATCAACTCACCTGGTCTTCTGGCATTTCAGGTTTACCCTCTATGGTTGTGCCCATTCCTTTTGCTGCCAGGAAGGGGGATGGTTCACCCGAAGGGTGAAGATGAAGAGCTGTATGTTGATATTGGGGCTTATGGAGAACCCAGAGTCAAAAACTTTGAGGCCAAGGCATCAACTCGACAGCTGGAGAAGTTCGTTAGAGACGTTCATGGGTAAATTTTATATTGAGCTGGACTAATTCTTGATGGTTAGAAACAATATAAGTATTTTGGAGTGCAATAATTCTGATATGAAATGGAAATCTTGAAATCTTACCCTATATTCTGTGCAATTTAAGCACATAAGAACTGCTAATTGAATCTATATAAGATTATCAAAACTTGATTATTGGGCTAGATTTAAATATTGAGTTTGAATAGATGTAATCAATTTATAGGGTTCCATCCTCTGTAAGAAAAGGGAACTTGACATTAGAAGCAAAAAAAAATGCTTATTTTAATTTTATTTTTGTATATCAGGAACATATTGGACTATAGTTATATTAAAATCTAATTCTCATAGGTATTTAAATCAAATATGCTTTATCTCAGTCATTAGTCTTAGGTGTAACTTAACATTTAGGTAAAAAAAAAAAACATGATATTCAACTAGGGTATGATGGTATCTAAATCCAACAAAACTGATCCAAATTTTTAGATATGACATAATGATCTGGTATTGTTTTTATTTAAAATGAATAGCTATGTATAAATATACTTGTAAAAGGCTGATAAACAATTGATTCAGCTGAAATCATACAAGAAGATTTTCAGGATGCTTCTACATTGGTAAATACATGCCTCTCTTATTACAAATGCAGGTTCCAGATGTTATATGCAGACGTGTACATGGACCGTGAAGAATTTTGGGAGATGTTTGATGGACAGCTGTATCACAGACTGAGACGGGAACTTGGAGCCCAGGATGCTTTCCCAGAGGTTTATGACAAAATCTGCAAATCTGCCCGACACTAGCAAGTCACCATTGACCTAGAATGTGTTTTTCACATGTTTGAGAAAGTCTGCAAATGGACTTTACTCAAGCATACTCGGAGACAGCCACTAGTTTTGTTGCATAAAACAAAGAATCTATTTTTTACAAGAACTGCTCTGGCATTCTTTAAGGAAGACTGAATAATTATTTTGTTGGCCACGTATTCTGAAGCCTCCTATCAGTGTCATAGAGAAACATAAATATGAAGTATAAATTCCTTTTCTGCATACTTTTTACTTCTGCCACTTTCTAATTTTCGCATGCTGCTTGCATAAAACCACAGAGCACCAGACATGTTGAGACCATAAAGATTGAACTTTTCCATGTTCAACAAGACAACACACGCCCCCGGCCTGTCCTTCCCTCGCAAGACAAATTCTTGGTGTTTAACTAGACCATCCTCATTGTTTGTTTTTTGCTTATTTTTTTTATTTTACAAGCCGTGTACTTAATTCCCTGTGCACATTTTACAAAGCTTTTTCCCCTCATGGATGTGATACACATTGAAATTTTGATAATGGAGTTTTCTTGAATTTAATGTCATAACAAAAAATCCACAATGTGATAAATATTTTTGATAAATGGCCATACTGGGCAGTAAAAACGATTTTGAATGCAAAGGATATAGGTCTTTATATCCCTGTAATATATCAATGATGGTATTGATTCATGAATGAATAACATTGATAATAAAAACAATTTACAATACATTGTATCATCCTGCTCCTTTACATAACAAGTACACGTGATGCCACTAACAAAATACACTTCAATGATTTAAGAGAGTGTAAAATAATAGTAATAATAATAACAATATAATTATAAGTGTGCGGGAACCATGTTTGGGGAAGTATTTGTAAAGCACAGACTGCCAGGAGTTCCGCCCTCCCGGTCATGACAGAGCGGGACAGCAGGTTCACTTGCCGCTGCCTACAGCAAACCGCTGAAGGTTATAGAACTCTCGGGAAGATTTTAAAACCGAGTTTTAACAAGTACAGGTAAGAGTTACCACTTTTTTACTTATCGTCTCACACAGGTATCCAATGCAAATGACTGGTTGAGTACGGTTATCCGTAACCCCCCACCACCCACTACCCGGCGGGGAATCTGCCTTATATATAACAACGCTTATCTAAATTGGTTTCCGGTTGTTCAGCTCCGACGTGGTTCATTATCATTATGACACCGCTTGTTTGCTAACTTGAGCTAACTATTCAAAAGGTTGCGATTTTTACCAAACACTTAGCAAATGTGACTAATGGAGTGACGGCGCTCCGCCTGTCTTTCCACCGCAGCTGCCGGTGTATGTTTCCGGGAAAGGGGGAGTCGCCCGGCGGTTACTCTTGCGGGAACAAGCCGTAGCGAGCTGCCGTAGGTGTGAAGGTGAAGCCACCCATTTGCTCAAGGCGGTTCCCTTCACTTGGAAGGCGGAAGTTTTATTTTCTGTAATTGCATCATCTGTATGTTAAATAGTTTTCGGGAGGAAACCTGCTCCGTAAGTCTTTTATATGTGTTATTACGCAAGACACCCAGCTGTTTTGGTGACCGAGAAGTCATAAACCGTAACTCCATAGCAACCCAGCATCGTCTTTGTGCAACTGCGATTTTCTTTCTTTCTGGTCTTGATCATGAATGAACTATCATTTCAAAAGTTGGAGTGAAGCGGTGCGCCGAAGGCTTGGAGAGAGAAGGTGGAAGAATGTCCACTGACCAAGAGCCCACGTATACTGTCAAGCTGTTGCAGCTGATACTGCTGTCAAGCTACTGGGGAATGCAGATCTGGGTCACTTTTATTTCGAGTGAGTATCAGTGAGAGTTTCACTGTTAAATATGTGGATCAGAGGTTCATTTTTTAGTTTTTTTTTGTTGGGATTTTTTTAAATTATTTTTTTTATTAAATAATTAATTATTTTTTTTATATCTTGTATTTAAATATTTCTGGGTAGTTGTGTAGCCTTACATATATGACACCAACACACATACTCTGTGTCCTTTCAGCATGATGAGGCTTCTCTCAGGAGTTTTTTTTCCAGAGGCATATGACTGAAACTTGTCTAAAACAGGATCACTGGTTTATCCCTTTGAATCTTCCTCTTCTCCTTTTGGCTTTTCCCTTTAGGGGTCACCACAGTGAATCAACCTTCTCCATCTAACCTTATTCTCTGTATCTTCCTGTCTCACATCAACTACCTTAAACCCAATAAAACATCTCAGGGACATTATGTTGCAGCCCAACCAGCGCTGCAGACTGTGCAAAAGATCAGTGATGCCCTGGTCCAGATCTGTGAGGAGATCCCCTGGGTCTCATACAACCACACAAACTACTGAGTATCACTTTGAGTTGCTATAATTGACATTTTGGCAAAATGCACTCTGTCTGCTGCATCCTTTTTTCACTTTCATTTTTGAAGTGTCTTTGATTTTACCCCTCTATAGGGTGATCATTTTCATTCCTATCAAATTGTGTGGCATTCCTTCATCCCATCCACTACATCACCTATTCATTATCAGGATAGATATCAAAGATATTTTTACCCATTTAGATCTGATGTGTCTTCAAAGTGTTCCTCTAATTTTTTGAGCAGTTTATGTAACTATTATCCCAATGCTAGTGGAGTTCAGAAACCAGGTAAATCAGCTACCTGATGGAATTTGTGTAGGTGATAAAAGTTACCACAAAAACTACTTATATTAATAATGTCATTGTGTTGTACAAATACAGTGTATATTTAAATATACAGTACTAATAAGATGCTTTGATTTCCAAACAGACTTTGTGATGAACAACCACCTTAATCGGCACACGTATGGGTTCATTCAGAGCCGTCTCGTCCCATTCTACCTCCACCTGGGTTCCGCCTGTGCCTTCCTCAACCTAACCATCTATGCCGTGTATCATCCCAGTGACAAGATGGATGACAGAGAAGCCTTCCAGGTGCACTTTTTATTTGTGTGGAAAAAAATCTGTGCAAGCTCTAAACCTGCAGGATCGTCGTTAATATCTGTCGTCGTTTTTCTTACAGATCTTCATCTTCTTTGTGTCTGTGACGATTGCGGCAATCAACGCACAGTGGTTTGGCCAAATGACATCAGAGATCATGGCCGACATGCACCTTATCGAGCAAGGGCATGGATTGGGTCAGGACATCGGCTTTTCATCAAACCGCCAAGCTTATTCCAAGCTGTGTGAGACAGATGTGAAGTACAGACACCTGAGCAACCGTCTTTGGCTGTACAGACTGCTGTCCTCTCTCTGTAACCTATGCTGCATAGGTTGCAACTTCTACAGCCTGTGTTATATGGCTGAGAACCTTGTTACACTGTAACAGACATCAGTTGGAATCCTGAATCACTGAAAAGTCACTCCCTTTTAGACTAATTATGTATAAATACAGTATATATTTAATGTCAGTCTTTCCCTCTGCCTCATCAGTCACCGATACAGAATTATTTTCGGGCAGATGACCGTCCGTGTTATATTTGTCTTTCACGTGTTATGAAAAATAAGAAATAACCCTTTAACATGCTTCCAATAGGGTACTCTCAGGAACATGAAACATTTTTAAAAATGTACATCTGTTATCACGGTGCAGAGCAGACTGCAGTCACATTGCTCTTTACGTTGAGAATTCCATGCCACCTCTTAATAAGGCTACTGTTTCCCTGCAGGTCAGGCCTGCTCTACCTGTCGGACCAGGTAGAATAATACCTCACTCAATGACAAAAGCCTCTACTGTCTGTTCTGGTTTCACTACTTTTCCTTACCTGTCAGGCACTAGCAGGGTTGGGCTACGTGTTTCAGGGTAAAGGGCAGCTGCTGTGAAGCAATTGTTCCAGTGGTGCATTTCGACAGGGTTCTCTGAAATCAAATTACAATTCACATCAACACACAAAGGGGCCAGGGATATGGTTTCTAAGCAGCTGGCTTTGACGTCAGCTCTAACTAACTCACATTTTTTTACATGCACTGTTTTCTGAACATTTTTTACTGTTTGAATGATAACACTTTTTTATGATTTAGAAAGTAAGTATATTTTCTGAGGAGAAAGGTTGTTTGCAGATTACTAATTATTGTTATTAACTTAATTAATAATTCAAATGATTATCTTGCAGGGAGAAAACAGCAGAACAGTTCATATTTGGGGTAGACGTATTGGGGTGATGGGGATCTAACTTAACAAGAGAAAACCATTATCCATCTTCTCTCAGCATTTCACTTTATTGCCAGTATGACATTACTAATGATATGCTATATTGGAAAATCCATTAAGCTCTTGCTTTTGTAGTCTCAAGTCTTTAAAAGCAGTTGAATGGAAGTTTGACTTTGTTGAAATTTGATTTCTAGAATCGATTTCGGATTTGTCATATTTGCTCTGTTAGTCATCATGTAATCCAATTCTATCGATATTGTAGCAACTGTGATAAGTATGAAGGCAAGTTATTTTGTGTTGCTTTCAACTGAAGTCTTAACGGTCAGTGCCTTTTTAAGCTTATCGTTTTAAAGCGTTTGCAACTGTTGAGCATTGTTTCCCACGAAGTGCAGGGAATGTGTGTTATATTTTTATACATGTTGAATTTTTGCTACTGAACCCCTGCCTGCTAATACTCTTTGTAACAGCTATAGAAAAATTGTCTGTTTGCTCTCAGTCTGTTGGTTCCCATCTTTGAAAATCCAGGTTTTTCAGCCTTCAGCACAAATAGCATGTTCTAATGAAAGCAATGGCTGTGGCATTTAAACTTCAACTCCTGCTTTGCTGTGAATGAAATGATATAGGTGCTAATCTGTAACTATTGGGGGACAAGCCCCTGGCAAAAACAATGCAATTTTACAACAATGATTACTTGTTGTATATGTCACTCTCCAGCTCACATTAATGTAAAACTCAAAGTCATCAGTTTTGAATGTGTATATAAAAGATGCATCTATCAATTTTAAGTACATTTTTTTACGTTGATTTCTGGGATTTTAGGCAGTTTTTTTCATGTTTGAGACGTGTGAAATTCTAAGTTTTGTGCAGGAACTCACTTTTGCCACATATGGTACTGGGTTTGTCTAAAATATTTTGATATGTATAGTTTGTATGTATTAGATCATGATCAGTCAGTTTGGCCATAGTTTTGTTCAACTTTCGTACCTACAGTTTTTTCTCAGGAATGAATGTGTCCAGTACAAAGTGGTCTCTAAAAGTGCAACTGTGTTAGATAAAAAAACAAACAAACACATTTTCAGTTTTTAGGGCCGAGGTTGAGAGGAAAAAATCCTATATGAGATCATCGGTATTGCATGTTGGTTTGTACTTAAAATGGCAATAAATAATGAAAGCCTTTGACTAAAGACGGGAGATCAAAGCTTTTTCTTACAGACTACTGTTTATAAGGACACAACAAATTCATGCACGTGAACAGAGTACATGTATATTTCTGCTAATAAAATGTTTATACATGTTTATAAGCACTGCAAGGTCTTGCATGATAGAATTATCATACTCTACACATACAGCATTTGTCATGTATCCTCGTCAACCAGAGTGAAAACATGATGGCACATAATACCAGGTGAAACTAGATCTCTCTGCAGACCAAAAGACTGAGCTTTATCTAAATGAAGACTAATGCTGTTCAATGTTTTTGTTTTTTGGGGTCAATAGTAAAGGCAGTTTACAAAAATGTTTAGTTTGTGTGGGACCTGTAGGACCATGATGGTTGAGTATATTAACATTTAAATACCTGTTGGTCAAACTACCAGCAGGCACTCAACTGTAAACGGTTTCAATGTTGGTTGCGATATTACAGTCTGGGCTGATGGCAAACATGATTTAGTAATATATATGGTTGACATCGATATTGCTTGGGGTTGTGTGTTGTTAAATTAAAAAAGTGAATGTCAACATCCTCTTGTGACATTTAACATCATATTGTTGATATTTTCCTCATCTTGGACCCATACTGAATTTCCTCATACAGACACTTCTGTAGCAGATCATATTGAACTGTTGAACTTCTTCAAATGTGTTGAAATCACATCTTTGAGATGTCATTAAAAAGCAGTTTAAAGAACAGCCAATGGGCCGACAAAGAATTCCTTCACCCTGGGACAACTAGCAGAGGATCCAAAAATCCTTTACTGGAGAATCTATCCTGCATAACGATATTAATCCTTATTCAGTACATATTGTACCATATATGACTCAGTTGTTATGATTGTATTGTGGCATTATTTCACCAACTATCATACAAAAAGGCACAACCAGCTGTATCAGGATATTTTTAATGCAAAAATACATTGTTTCAGCTAGAAATTTACTGTGTTTGAGATGAGCATCAACAAGTCACTTAACCTACAGAATGAATTTTAACCTAAAAAAGTAATAAATATAAAAATGATTTAGATAAAAATGTAAAACATCTTAACACTCATACCTGATTATTATAAGTTTCGACAGCTAATACTTAAAAGCCTGAAAAGTCCATTTCAGGATAAGTACAATAATCTCAACGATGAATGTAGCAGTAAGTGAGGCCACTAACTTTTTACCCTTTTGCAGATGACATTTCAGTTAAAAGTGCCGTAACATTGTGTGGAAAACAAATGTACGCAAAACACACACTTTGTTACTTCTGCATAGAGAGAACAAGTTACACCCTTAGAGAGTCTGAAACTGCAGAACTGAGGGAGCAAAGTGTACGCTCTTCATTTTAAAAAGGCTCTCCCAAAGTGAAGTAGCAACATTTAAAGCCACGGCGCTCAATGGGAATGACAGCCCACTCTCCCACCCACTTTGGTTGTTTGACGAATGACAATAGATAGTCAATGCCATAACGTTTGTACCAGGCTTATAACAGTGTATGCAAAAAAAAATCAAATTAATGGAACAGACTAAAATAGAAAATGTCAGCATCAGTGCATCACACCTGGAAGGCATCCAAAAGTTACATTCCTTGTAAACATTTTTAAAAAGATCATAAAAATAGGTTTGTAAAAATTATTTGCACACTTCAAAGTGACACATCTGTGCTTAAAACCACTGATTCCTCCAACTGTACACTCACAATTCACGGTGTCAAACATTGAACTTCGAACGTTCACTTTTGTCTTAATATCTGGAAATGTCAAATAAATATATTTTTCCATGATCCCTTCTTCTCAATGCTCACAAGTTTCAAAATAAGGAATATTTTCAAAAGAAAAAAATCTGAAAAGAAAATCAACCCACAGACTGTAGAGGGTTTTGTAACCATGGCAGCAGCGAGGGGAGGGATGGTGGCCGTTGTGTCCCAGCAGAAAATGTCATGGAAAGAGTTGCTCCAACACCATTCCCATCAATTCCTCATTTAACAAAAGACTTTATAAATATAAGTCATAATAAGAAAAGCACGAGTTTTGTGTCCATCACAAAAAGGATCCAGTGTCCCTGTCATACAACGACCTTGCCCTTGATGTCGAGTTTGGTGCTGTCACTCGCTTTACTGGACTGCTCCTCGGTAAACGTGATGTAGGAGTACACCAGGCTGGCTGCAATACTGCAATAAAAGAAGTTTTATTACTTATTATCAAAAACTTCTGGACACACATGGTACATTGCAAATAAAAATACACCAAAAATTTGTTAGAGCATAGTGCAACAAAAATCACGATACATTTATAAGTATATGTTAAATATCATTTTTCTACGCTGATCTTATTTGAGCTGCAAAACCCCTAAACTCTCTTATGTAGCCTTTTCTATCTCTAATTACTGATTCTGTTTTTCCCCCAGGAAACTTCCCAAAGAAAACCTCAAAATAAAATGTCATGGCTTTTACCATTGTATGAACCTTGCATACAGCCACCTAACACTTATAGTGATGATAATAAATAAAATTGGGGGGCGCAAGATGTGTAAATATCAGCAAAGACACAACTTGGATGACTCAACGAACCTGAAAATATTTAAATACCTCAGTGTCATTGAAACGTTTCAGCACATTTTTGGAAAATAAGCTAGTTTTAGTTTTTTACCTAATATTTAAACCTATGAAGTTTGTCCAGGAGAAAATGTAGTCTCCGCTGAACACCATCCCAATGTATGTCACCAGCACATTCTGCAAAACAGTGAGGAAATAAATGTTTGCGTTTTTTTTTTTGTAAATTTCTGGTTACTATCAGGTTGCAAAAGCAGTTGCTTACCTTAATGCAGCCTACTATGGTAGTTGTTAATGCAGAGTTGTACTGTGTGCAGAGCACCGTTGAGTACATCAGAATAAACCTGCAAACAATTAAATCTTCATATTACTCAAACACTTAGAGGAAAAAAAAATACTGTGCACTGAACACAAAGAATCTTCATCATTTGGTCAGACAAAACAGATTGGGTGTAATTTGGATGCTTCACTGCTGATCTGAACACAGTCCTGTGTTCTAGCATTTATAGTACATGCATATAACACTGAAGCTTTTGGAATCTTACCCCATGACACAAGAAAGGATGAACTGTGTAAGGAAAAAAGCATCTGACCATCCATCATACTCTATAGCCTGAGAAGAGAAAAGCAAAAATACATTGAGAATGACACAGGAAGACTTCGGATTAAGAATGCATTTCATAAAAGTAAGTTCATGTCAAGAGATGCATATTGGATACTCACACACCAAATTATAAATGATATTTGAGTTGCTTTCTTAAGATTAAAGAAAATAAAATTGCATGTCCAAACTCCAATGTTCCCTTCCTCTGCCAATTGATCACCTAATGTGGAGGTAAGAGTTTAACCTGTCATATTCATAAATTTCCCCCGTCTCCCCTGTAAAGCTTTGGATATTTAGCCAGAAATATTTATTCTGTAATAGGTTTGTCATCATCTGATTTCATAATGTAGAGTATCACGCAGTCAGTAACTTCTTTTTTTAAATGTCTCAAGTATTTGTACATATAACTATATTCTAGTCCATTTTTCTGTGACTCATATGGCTAGTATTCTGATTTTGAAAGGTTTTGTGTCAAACTGTTTTATTAATTTGAGTCATGTGAAGAAGATTAATCTCTGAAGTAACTATTTCATCATGTACAGCTTAATTGTGGGTAGAATGGCCTTGATTTTTTGGACATTTGCATTGAAAAAGGATGCAGTGCAATATCCTAAACCTTTTTGGTATTTTATTAATTATCCCTTAAATGTAACAAAACAATACATCTGAGAAAACTATGCAGGAAGCTTTGCTTTTCATGTAACAGAATAATCATAATGTCAACAAAGTGCATATCAACAAATAATATTATGCACTTTAGTCTTCATTAGTTGAGACTAATGACAAACTCAGTTTTCTGTTCAAAAATGAAATGTATTATATGGTAAGTACATGTGTTTCCTGGTCATTTGACCCATGACACAAATATCAAGACACAAAATTTTTGCTGACTGACAAACAAACCAACGAATGCAGGTATAAACAGAAAATCCAAGCTGGGTGGAAAGACCTTGAAAATCTATAGAAGAAAAATTACCTGGAAATCAGCAAAACAATACAAGACCATAAGCAAACCGTTTTCAAAGACCTTTACATTTACAAAAAATAAAATCAGTTAAAAATTAGAAATAGTTTGACCTTTGAATTAGCTCACAATTAGTACAAATCTTTGCAAGTGATATCAGTCAATCTGCCGGTGATTTCTCAGCTGGATTCAGAATATTAACCCTGGGATTTAAACACATATCCAACTACTTTTTCCTTGTGAATAGGGAGAAGGCATTTCCAGATTAACAATGTTAACCTGGGCCTGTTGCTTAGCAGACAGGGACAAGAGAAACTCAAGACAAGGGCCAGCCAATCAAACTGATGTAAAGTCCACCACAAGAACGTTAAGTCAACGCTAAGTATTCCATCTTTAAAAAGCGCCGTTCCCTGTCTACTGTGGCTATTCAGCAAAGTTGTGGTACTCCTGTTATTTCACCTCTAGGTGCATAATGGCAGCTTTGTGACTTTCTGCCTGCTGGGCCTCTGCTGGGAAAAACCAAAATCTCTCTGCCAACACTGACTAACAAACAGTCATCTCATATTTAAAGCACACACCCATAGCTAGACATAGACAAATTTTACTTAAGGATTAAATCCTGCAGATTTTTACAGTGATTGGTGGCACGGTAATAAATGTACAAGCTGAATTAATCATAATCATTTAGGAGATGTTCAGACACTAGATTAAAACATATCCATGGCACATTAAAACAATTAAAAGATGTGAAGAAACCTTACTTTTTTCATGTCTCCGGTTACATGAGCCAACAGTAGTGTGGGAAGAATCATAAATAATGCATTATAATACAGTAATCCATATTTCCCCAACTCCTGTGAAACAGATGGGCAGGGAGCAAGAATCAGATGCAGAGCCGAGTCTTTACAGGTCTTTCAGCATTCCTCATTAACTAGCACACTGTAAGTAGCACGTATCCATTTTGTGTGTTTATATTATCTGATCTTGATTCACATGGTTTAATGTGTCACACCCCTCTCTGCCAAGCTCAAATGACATTCTAAAACTGGTTCCAGTTATGTCTGCTGTAATTTTAGAGCTGGTCATATGCCCAGGCTCAAAAACAGGGAGAAAAGAAAACTAAAAAAGCAACAGGGCATGTCTGGCTTCAACTGACTGGTATCATGGTCAAAGAAAACAGGGACAACGTTAAAATAACAGCTGTTGAACTCATATCGGTTGGCAGTTATCCTACATACATGGTCCTGACACAGATATCAGCGGTAATATTTAAATCACTATGATGGTAAGTAAAAAGAATCAAAGTTTTTGTACATCAATTTCCTCCTTGTCACACATTGCAGGGAAGGTTTCGCATTTTGAATTCACAGACATCAGCTCAGCAGCCACAGACCAACAATGGTCACTATTCATAAGGGGGTGTTGCCACATACCTTGGCGTCCAATTTTTGCTTCACATAGGCTCCATTGGCAGCAGTCAGAACATCATTCAGAAGAATGAACACATAGCCTTCAAGGTCAAAGGACATGTCAGCACTGCGTGGGTACATGAGAGAAAGAAGAGAAAGTGTCAAGGAGGTAAATACCTGTCCTTTCAAAGGGGTCCTTAAAAGATATACGACAGCAACCAGGATTACAACTTCATCTAAGTGAAGGCATATCTGGGCAGGAAACCCCTTTGTAGTGAAGGTAATTTTGGCCTAGTTAAGGGTCGGACATCTGGATCTGGTACAACTTACCTTGCAGCTATAAACGCCCCGAGTATCATTGTAAATACTGTCAGCTGGATAGACCTGGAGAATTTCTTCCTGGCAAAGGTCAGAGACAGAGCAGTGAAATCTTACCACACTAGTCTGCAACTTATTAAAAATATTTCCTTCTACTGCATGTTGTAGTGTTAATAGTGATATGAAAACCTACTTGAGCAGAAATCCTTCAGCTAGCATTGTGAACAAGATAGAGAACCTCCTGAGGACGGTAAACATCGGCAGGCTGGTGGAAGAACATATAATTCATTCTTGACATCATCTGAAACGCACTTAAATGAACTTTTCAGGAAGTGACCAAGAAATGCCATTCAAACTCACTTTAGCCTTTTGGTTCCGAACAGACCAGTGATTTGATTTCCCACATAAAGAAGAGGGAGAGGAAACGTCTACGATGCCAAGGGAACAAGCATTACATGTAAAAGTTTTTATGGACCAGCCACCCTTACTCTGCTTGATTTAAAAGAAAAAAAATGAACTGTTTTTGTGGGAAGATGAAACTGACAGGTTGCCTCACCTTACGAGGTATGCTGTCATCGAAGTCAGGAAAGGTGATCACCTTCGCAGCCTTGCCCACCCACAGTACAATCACGGTGGCTATCATCTGCACACACATTTATGAGGAGATCGGTAGTTTGGCTTTCTTCAAAGTGTGAGATGGCTAGTTTTTGGTAAATCGTTTTGTTCAACTTACTTGTCCGATTCCGACGCATATTGAAGACGGGAACCTATAATAGTAGAGTAATACAATTGCACGTTATTAATTGCAAGCTAAGTGCACGGTTGCTAACCTCAAATTCAAACACACGTCGATGCATGTAGAAAAGCGGAGCGAAGCTTTGCCTCGGTATATAACGCTCGTTTATGATCGCTAGTCAAAAGTTGCAGTTAGCTAATAAGCTGCGCCGTGTCGGCTCCGCTGTCCGACCAAGGCAACTTCCAATAGCCACGGTGGGTTTTAGCTAACATGGTAGCATTCAAGCTACGAGTGTTAACTTTTACCTGTAGTTAGTGAGGACACTTTTGTTCACCACAACGATGAAAAACGAGCTGAGACCATAAAACCCGGCAGCAAACAGCTTCTTCACTACCACCGACCGAGGTTTGTCCTCCATCCCCGACAACTTCTCATTCCTCAATGACTTGGCTCCTCATTTGCCATCACATCGCTCCCTCTGTCCCTCTCTCTCTCTCCCCCTCTCTCTCTCTCGCCCAAGAGCGCGCACGGACCGGGAAGTGGGCGTTCCACGACTTCCGGCTCGATCATCGCGGAATCTGCGTTTTCTTTCCAGTCTCTCTTTCTCTACGGATTGCGACGGGAAATGGGCAATTCCACGACCTCATTGTTTCCCATCACATCAGCTGAGTAAAAAAAAAATCTGACTTTTAAATATTTATTAACTGGAAATGTACACTGCACATCGAAATGGAGCAAGACACCTGACAGTTTATAGTTTATAGTTTATTTGTATTTCTTATTATCCCCTTTTCTCTTATTTTTACTGTTTATACGATTTGTTCTACTATTATTTATTATTGTTATATTTTTCTTGTAACTCTGGCACAACAATTTCCTTCGGGATAAATAAAGGTGTTCTTATTCTTATTCTTATTCTTATTCTTATTCTTATTCTTATTCTTATTCTTATTCTTATTCTTATTCTTATTCTTATTCTTATTCTTATTCTTATTCTTATTCTTAAAACAGTATCAGTTTCACAATAGTTGACAAACCACAAAGATCATATAATAGAAAAATACAGCAAAATGGAAATATAGAAAACTAAATATATTTTTCTTCTTTTAAGAGCTCTTAAAGGGTTTGTGTGTTGACTTACTTTTAGCAATAACATATTCTTAAAATTGAAATTCCAGTCAAGCGGATTATATTTAATATTAGCTCTATATTCACAAATTGCTCATGTGCTGTGTCGCATCAATCATTCTATACAGAATTTGTCTGAAATTACACATGCTCAACACAAACTCATTTTTAATATCAAGTACCATTAGATATGATCTTCCCCATGTGTGAATGAGAGAGTGAATGGTTGCTTGTCTATATGTTGCCCTGCGGTCGACTGGCAACCTGTCCAGGGTCTACCCCCTCCTGCCCATCCGTCATCCTTGCCACCCTGACTGCAAGATAATGGGTAGATCATGGATGGGTGGATGGATGGATGGATGGATGGATGGATAATTTTCCTATTTCAGGACAAAAGGTATGTAAGTGATCTGGTATAATAAATACGATGTTAAAGACTGTCATTAATAATGTGATACCATTTTTTTATTAATATGTTCCCAGGAACTCTTTTAATCAAAGATAACTTTTCATTAGAAAACATAAACCACTTGGAATAAGCCTTGCTACATTCCAAATATGATAATTTTAGAGGAAGTAATTGTTCTGTGCTTTACTTTCCCTGCTTTAAATGTACTCTCATTGTAAAAAAGAAATTTTAGTTTATAATGTTATTATTGAAAATAACTAAATAAACCATTGTTAGTTCAGGTCCAGCTAAACTTGTGCTTATTGAGAACTGGTAAGAAGGACACATTGCAGCTGCTAACCTTCACAGTTATATATATTGACATAGTCTGAATTTCTGTCATCTTAATACATCAATATACACTGATATAATATCGTCATCAAATTAATAAAATCAAAATTGGACAATTGATTTACACGGCAACCTGTTCAATGGAACAATAACATTCAAGACTAGTAATAACTTTCAATTAGTTGAAATAATTTTCAACTTACCAGAATGGTGTGTTCTGTGCCAATCAAAATCTTTAAAAAGCATAAATGAAACTTTTGAGTCAAAAGAGACATTTTATGTGACTGGAGAAATACGAAGATAATATGTTAAAGGGGAATAAAGAAGCTGAAATTGCAATTAAGCAAATCATACCTTTGTCCATACAAAACAACTTTTTCAAGATCATTACAAAAAATTCTTGAATTTTTTGGGTATTACTCTCCGCTACTGATCAGCTAATAAAATGAAAATCATAGTTCTCTGTGTCATGTCATGAAGAACTTACAGTTTTCTACACCAATAAAAGCAATCTGGTTATAGCTAGCAGTGCTACAGATGAAAACCAAATATAAGATAACAAAAGGGACATTACATGGATCATACTAACTCAGCATGGAATATAGGCCTGTCAATGAGTGTAACTCCTATACTGATTGTATACCTGCAGTTCATTTTTTGTTTATTTGTTTTTTAAATTTTGGTGTTTAAATGTGTTTCAAGTCATGGCCCATATAACTTACAATAGGCATCTTCACAGATTCCATTATAACAGCTTTCACTAACTCTCCCTGAAGAAAATGAGCTTGCTATTAGCTGACCTGCAATAGGCACCTGGCAAACAGTCCATTCATTTGTAAATTACTTGAAACAGTAATTTTAGTGGAACCTTCAATTACCTTGAAGGAATTTTGACAGGGGTTTAGAACAAACCCCCACCCAGGACTAGTTGTTACCGAGACTTAATTAATTTGTAATTAAAGCTTCAGACCTTTTTCCCTTCGATACAAATTACAATGGCATCCCAATTAGTTGCTTTGAAATGCTGGTCATTGTTTGTTTCTCTTGCAGGAGCTCAAACAAAAAAATGAAAATGTTGAAGTGATCCTCAAGGTTACCGAAGCAACTGATAAATGTGTCCTCGAAAAAGATTCAAAGTGTGTGAGAAGTCAGCCTTGAACTCTGGTGCTACACAAACACAGACTTTTCTACTATTGTACTGAAAATCTCATCACATGCAAAGTTCTTTCTGTGTCCTGCCTCGTTAGTCACTATATTTGTTAGTTTTGATCCCCAACAGTCCATATACAATCACGAAACCAAAATAAAAAGATGAGTTGAATGAATTTCTTCTGATATAAGTAATGTAATATTCTTCAGGCATTAATTCTTTTGTAGTGTTGCAAAAAGTTTGGGAATGCATGAAACCAGAGACAACCCAAACTAAAAACCTACATCATTTAAGTGTTTGGTATGAAATTGTTTTAGTCCCCGTTGTTTTATTTTCTCCCATCTGTGAACATTTTTTCTATCACATGATATCACTCTTTTCTGCCTCCAAAACATATTTTAGGTATCTGTGGTATGAAATGTGCTATGAATTTGTTGTGAATATTTAATATTTGGTGGAGGAGAGAGGCTTGAGGTTTTCTTCCAAACATTGCTTTTTATCCATGACCAGCTTTCTGACCTGACCCTACAGAGTTGCATGTGTATTTTGGCAGGTGGTTGTGGGAGAAAAACCTGACGTGTCTCTGATAAGAGACTTGTCTGTTAATGTGCCACGCTGTCAGTCAGAGAACACTGAAGAACCCTCATTCAACTGGTTTCGGAAACAAAGCAGCTTGAGCTATGTCTGGACTGAATGCATCACTCGGGTACTTCTTGGCATGTCTGATTTTTGCTGTTATTGTTCGAATGCTTTTTAAGAACAAGCCATGGTTGGGTTTCGTTTTTGAGTTCGCTTCCTCTTTTATGCTGGTGGCATGCTGGCTGGAGGTGCAAACTATTGTGGAGGTGGGTCAGTGGGCCGGGGGCTTGGGTCCTGATGTGACCATTACAATACTTTTTGTTATGCTGCTCAGCCATGGCATGGTTTCTGGTGACACTTTGGGGAATCCCAACCTGAGTTTGTTGAAGTTCCTGCAGCTAGAGGCAACCACCCTGCCCACTCTCCTTGCTGTTGCAGCTCAGTTTCTTGGAGCCCATTTGGCCATTCTGGTGGCTGCTTACTATTGGAGCCTGGAGCTGACAGACATGCACATGATCAAAAACCTGATGGCAAGAGAGTGCAGCACATCCTTGCTTGTCTCTTTGCTCCAGGGATTTTTCACCGAGTGTGTCTGTGCACTCATCTTTCACATAGTCCACCTGAACCTACGACGAAGATCTGCTCTCCTCCGGGTGCCACTGATTGCTGTCCTTCTCACTTTTCATTCCCACGCAGGTACATTTTAAGCTTTAATGTTCACCATATCTCTTCTCTTGAATCTGGATCATTCAGTTTGCGTAGAATGATATGTGTGTGTGGTCCAATCTCAGCCATTGTTTTATCCTAAATCCACAGAAAAGTATATATCTCCCTATGCGGTAGTGATCTCTGGATACTGTAAATCGTTTTGAAAACCATGTCAAAGTTGTAATTACTGTAGGTATATACACTTTTACGTCCACATATTTCTACACTCTAAATTTTGTACTGTGGAAACTGCCTTGGCAACAGACATGTGTCTTTTGCCTGTGCAAAGGAGAAAAAAAACTAGAAATTAGTTCAAGCCTTAATTCAACATTTCTTTCCATTTTCCAGGTCAAGGATACACTTCAGCTTATGTGAATCCCTCCTTGGCTTACGGCCTCACCTTCTACTGTCCTGGATTTACCCTCCTTGAGTATGCACTTGTCTACTGGCTGGGTCCATTTACAGGTGAATTACCGTGAAAAAAAATCTTAATGTTTATTTCCATGAACTATATACACCCTGGTAAAATCAAACAAATGTTTTCCAGGGATGATTCTCGCTCTTCTTCTCTTCATGGGCCATATTCCAAGGATTTTTGCCAGGAACTTATTGTACTGTCAGAAAACCCGTTTCAAAGTACCCCAAGGAGATAAGAAGAAAAAAATAAAATGATCTGTTTTATATATATATATATATATATATATGTTTTTTTTTATAAATCAACCCATCAAGGATAATGGTGATGTAATTTTGAGAAAATCACCTACCACTGCATTGAAAAAACAAACAAGATCCTGTTCAAGAATGAAATTTAAACACTTTCAAAAGACCTAAATAAGTGACAATGTTCCATACTCTCAAAGCTGTTAGTATAAAACAAATACAAATGGAAAAACTACACCTTGTACTATATTAGCAGCAAAAAATGCAGAGTTGTTTTATATTACCAACTTTATTGATCTTAAGGCTGTCATACTTATTACATGACAATCGTTTTGTCCTTGGAAGACAGGAAGAATTAGTGAAAAATGTATAAGAACTTGAGGTATTTTCTAAAAGGTTAAATACTTGAAGGAAGGGGGAAATAGTTGGAAAGATCTGTTTACTATTTTCAAAACCTTTAGGACTTGAAATGAACTTTGCAAAATAAACCAGTTGTTCAAGACAGTGAATAAAGGTATAACACAGTTTCAAAACATTTTTTGTCTTCCTTTAATATCACTCAGGTAGAACACAACAGGCTAGCATCTAGACAAAAGATGCAGGGAGACAATACACTGGTCCAGTCGGAGCTCAGAGGTAAAAAAGTTAATAAACAACCCTAATTAAATAAAAAGCCCCCCAAAAAAATACACAATTCATACAGAAAATAGAGAGATCACTCATTTTTATTTCACACCCAGAGGAGGCAGGCTTCTGCTATTTACTGGCAGTACTTGAACCAGGTTCAGAAGCCCCTGATTTACGAGGCACGGTGTCTTTTGGTTGGTTCTCAGCAGAGGGACCTTGATCTGTGCATGACAAAGAATGAATACAAATGTTATACAAACACAAAAGTAGGTTTTAAACAAATCCAGATTTTTAGTTCTTTAGTTGGGGGTTAAAACCTCTGTATTTGGTCATAATTTACATATCTGTTGTCTGAATGTAAATTTTGTTTCACGAGGGGAAGAGTTCAACAGACTGCAGTGGCTTCTCAAGCAACTGATAAATGGCCACAGTATACTAGTATACTAATGAAAACTCCACAAAGCAGTGATCTAGTCTCACATTACCTTGCTGTTGTTGTTGCTCTTGCTGTGCCTCTGGACGATCAACCCATAGATGATAGTCTGGATTATTCAGTAGTCTCTTGCTCTGTCCACAACTGAGACATCGTACCACAGTGAAGCGAGTCTTGCCATCTTTCCCTATTTATGTATCGAAGAGACATAAAAAGGGACAAAATGTTTGAAATCTATTTCAATTCTGTAAGTTATGCAAAAATATTTTAACCGACTTACTTCGTTGCCTTGTTGTCGCAGTTACACCAGGAATTAACAATAAGCAGCACTTCTTGCACAAGGTTCTTTTTACTGACGGGTCTCTGTAATAAAATGTACAAGTAACAAAGGTTGAGGCCATGATTGTTTATACATTGTCTTTTGTCACATCCAGTTGCACATCCAGCACAAAATATGTGAAACTGTTTCTTGGCATTTGAGCCAAAGATGAATCATGAGCTTTGGCCACCACTAGACAGGGAACAGTTAAGGGTTCAGTGTCTTGCTTAACAACCCGTCGGCGGACTAGGGGGGGAAGCTGAGGAATCAGACCAATCAATTTTTATTTTAAACACCTCTTCTTGTCTTAATAATCATATGACCTTCTTCAGTAATACTGTCCTCATTCCGCCACATTGCAACAGATCCAAGGAAAACCAAATGAAATCAACGTTCAAAACCGGATTCAACACCAAACATTATATCTGCCTAATATGCCCTTTGTAAATTGAAGAGAAGATGTCACAAATTGGGGAAGGGTCAGATAGAAAAAAAATAAATCAAACTTTGACTCACTGTCTCAGAACTAGACGTCTCGCAATAGTCTTCTGCGTGAAGGCGTAGAAACGAGCCAGCTCCACGTTGTCCGGGTTTTGAGATAAAACTAAATGTGCAGCCTGTGGAGATTTAAGGCGGTGAGGGGAGCGAGCATGCTAACACTTTAGCCACAAAATATAGCCGATAATGCTGAGGAAACAAAATGAATTTGTTACCTGGTATAGATAATTTAATCTTTGGTAGGCTTCTTTATCTTTCAGGTGACCTGCCATAACACACACACGGTGTATTTAACGAGGAGGGGAGTCGAAGTTTGCTTGTTTTTTCACCAAGTTACTCGCTCCGGCCACCACTTTATTCTGAAATTACTCCGACAGGAAAACATTTCATTTCCGGGTTTGAATCGTCGGTGTAAAAGCATCAAGAAAAAATGACAGCTGTTGTGCAGAAAGAGATGGGCCAGTCCAGTTATTTAATCAATACAATGTCTTTTTTTTGTTTCTTTTTTTTTTTGTTGTAAAGCACGTCTTCTTGTTTTTTGTGAAACAATGTAAATTTCTCATCTTTCAAAAGCCATGCTTTTATTTTATTTGTCCATACAAGCTTTCACTCGGACCAAAATCAGCCAATGAGACCGAATCTCGTCGGCCGCGGATATTGGTTATTAAACGCCCTTTGCTAGTTGTCTATGATACTGCTCAAACACTGCACTGGATATTGACATAGCCGTGTCAAATGAATATGAATGCAGATGTGCGCCACATGGGAGGAATCCAGGCACTGTAAAACAAAACAAAACAGGAAATACAGTACCATGTCTTACTGAAAATTGAGACACGCACAGGAAATAGTTTCTGTATAACTTAATAAAAAGGAGTATATAGTGTCACACCCAGAGTACGACAAACTAGAACATTTGGATTTATTTTGTGCACAGACAAGGATGTTAGTCGTCCAAAAGGAGAAAAAGAAACAAATCAGCAAATTGTCTTTACCAGCTTTTGACAGCAAGCCAGTATATGGCAGTTTTAAAAATCAACTTTCATACACAATATACAGATGGGAAAAGAACATTTGTGTTTAGTCCAGAAGAACACAAATGACAGGGCTCACCATGTGGTTCTCATTTTTAATAACAACAACAGAGAAGAAAGTATAAACCCTGTCAATCTAACATTAACTTGCCTATAAGGTGCACCTCTGGCATCAGGAGACTTATGATACTGGTACAGTTGTCACTGACTCAATCATAACACTTGCTGAAGATGGTGAATACACTGAAATGTTTCCTATAAAACCAGTTGGGGGAAGAGTCCATGAGATTGAATGAGACCCACTGTATGACAAGAAGGGGGGACAAATGAAATTCAAGTATCAAAATAACCAAGACACTGACAAGCTGAAATGTAAATTACAAAAGGTAGTAAAAATCACAGGAAGAGAGACATTGACACAATCAACAATACATTAGGCAACATTTTGCATTTGTTTAAGGCAATTGATTAAAAAAAAAAAAAAAAACCTAAACAGAACTAGGCATCTTCTTCATTCCAAGTTAAATACAAGCCTAGTCCTAACCTGTCACCAGGAGATTGGTTTTACAAAATAACTACGCCTGACACTGAAACTAAGCACTTTGACTTGTCTTCTGACATTTGAGTGGAAGTCGAGTTCATATGGACAGCGGAGGGGTTGTGCTCTAGATTTTTGGTCTTCTTCACAGTGAGGTTTGTCAGGGCTTATAAGGCTGGTGAATCTAGAATGGCAAGTCACTTTCAGCCTATTGTCTGGCACAAAATCTAAAATCGTTGGCACATATCTGTGCACAGCATGGGTAGGGAGGGTCACTAGTCTCATCATTAACGATTGCCCTTCATGGCCTCCTTGGCTGCCAGGATGAGAGGTGTAAGACTTGAGAGGGGCTTTGCCAGCTTCAGGAACGGATGCTGGACCGCAGGACAAAGACCAACAAGACAAGAAAAAGGCAAGAAACAGTTGAATAATCCTGAACAGAATATAGCTACATATAAACCTAAATAAAAAAAGGAAGGCCAAAACTAGAAAGAGTGATTAACCTGCAGCAGCTCTTTTCCTCCACCTCTCTTTTCTACGTCCATTTCCAGACAACGATTAAGGAAATCTCTGAAGACTGGAGACAGCTTTTCAGGGTTTTGAAGCTCAGGAGTTCCATTAGTGGCAATCAGATACAATGCCTGTCAGAGAAATGATAATAGAGCAGTGAATTCTAGTTGCACATAAATTACATATATTATTATACTTGTCATGAGGTGTTATGAATGGAAAATGCAGCTCAAGTTGCTCTCAGGCATTACGTTTTTTTTTCCACAAGATGTGTGGATTTTTTTTTGCCTTGACAATCTAAGCTAAATAACAAATGTTATTGAGTGCTATTCTCTGTGGAGGAAGGAGAACAACAGGACTACCTCAAACTAACCTTGTGACCTGGATGAGTGTTGACTCAGGGATGCCTTAGTGCTACAGTGCTTCAAATCACACTGGAAAAATCAAATACTTTCACTTCAATTCTGGATAAAACACCCTGCTAATATGTCCAATTAAACAATATCCCCAGGGGCGATCAATTAAGTATTCTGATTCTGTGCTCAAGCTGTGCAAGGCCTTTTGTTAAAACATTGAATTCAGAAGATATTAATTCAGGTTTAGGCTTTTATAAATCATATGCACAAATGATACACAGGGACAAGACATTCATCCTTTTAGTAGAGTAATGTATCTTACAAAAACAAATACATCACAAGAACTTTAAGAAGCGAGAAAAGTCTTGTAACCTGATTAAAGAGTTTTATATATGCTGGACAACAGTCAGTTTACTTAAATGTCAATCCTGGAACCAAAAAATATGACTTTGATATTTTTTTCACTCGAAATGAAAAAAAAATGCTACAAAATAAAATCACAGCAGCCCTAATTCTGTTGATAAAAAGTGACATTTTATTGCACTAGGATTAAAAAAAAAAAACAACAGAAATATTATACTTTTTTAAAATTTTGCAACAATTGCAACTGATTAAGTAAGGTTGATTCAAAAAAATGATTGTATGATGATGGATTGATGAAATACTGTCAGAACCCCTAACAGAAAATTTTATGCATAAGAATGTAGGGCTCAATGGGCAATGTTGCAACAATTCATGAAACTAAGCAATACGCAAGATGCCATGACAAGACTTATCAGCAAATAATAGGAAGTGGGTAAATGTTCAAAAACATTTTCACATCTGATTATTAGTTATATTGCTTTTAATCATAGTTCAAATTTGAATAATTCCATTGCTGGCTGTGATGCTAAGTTCTATAATGTAGTTTACACTATAAGGTTGCTTCTCAGGATCGAAAAAAAATCTGTTCGTTGGATTGGTTTACAGGGTTTTTTCAAGTTATGCTAGGGGGTTATTGAAAACTCACCCGAAGTGGATTCTCATTCAGATAGGGAGGCTCTCCTTCAACCATCTCAATGGCCATAATACCCAGAGACCAGATGTCTACTTTAGGCCCGTAAGCCTTTCTGGTCACCACCTCAGGAGCCATCCAGTAAGGGGTGCCTACCATAGTGCTGCGTTTGCTCTGTTCTGGAGTGATCTGGGCACAGAAGCCAAAGTCGGCTGTTTAAGAGATAAAAGAGATTTATTACTGGGTTGAAGTGAATCAGTACTGCAGTTGTGATAAAAAGTGAGTTGTCAGTCTGTTCCTGAAACAGCAGCATAACTTACTGAGTTTGACAGAGCCATCCATCCCAAGTAGCACGTTGTCACTTTTAATGTCTCTGTGGATGACTTGGTTTGCATGCAAGAAATCCAGTGCTTGTAAACACTAAAAAACACATGGTAGGAAGTGAGGGAAAAGTTGAGTTTGTTTCATTGTGAGTCAGTTAAATTTTGACATATTAAATTATTCATTTAATTTTTTCCTGCTCTGAGCTAATGTCTGAGCTTAGCTGCTATAATGTTAATGCCAATTTAATGACATGGGACATCCCTCTTCTGGGTGCAAATATTATTTAAGGAACTGTTTTTTTGCATCTTTTTATGAATGATTGAAATGCATGTTGTGTTTTTACTCATTTATTTATTAGTAATCTTTAGCTCCTTCTTTGTTTGGTACCTGATGCATAAATAGTAAAAGATATGGATGACCTAAGAGCAAGAACATTTAAGTCAAAAATTATTACATGATGTTACATAAAGCATT
This sequence comes from Fistularia commersonii, assembly GCF_037954325.1. Taxonomy (NCBI): domain Eukaryota; kingdom Metazoa; phylum Chordata; class Actinopteri; order Syngnathiformes; family Fistulariidae; genus Fistularia; species Fistularia commersonii. The sequence goes on along the minus strand of NC_141299.1, from coordinate 5,547,707 downwards.
TGTCAACAGGTATTCAGAAAAAGTCATTCAATTTCATTTGTTCCTGGTTGCAAAGAGTCTGGCATACCTCTCGACAGACAGCAGCAATCTGGGCCTCGTCCATACAGGTCTCTGTCACCACATCTGTCAGTGAGCCTCCAGCCAGATATTCCATTACCACGAAAAGCTCCTCTCCCATCAAGAAACTGAGAAACAAAAAGAACTCACAAACTCAATATTCAAATGCTTATTCTAATTATTTTAATGCGCTTTTGACTGAATCACCCAGTAACAGAGCAGAATGACCCTCCAGTCTTACCTGTCTAAAAAGTTGACGATGTTGGGGTTCTTCAGCTCCTTCATTACTAGAATCTCATTGATGATAAGCTCTTTCTTAGGCTGCTTTTGTAGGTTGATCTGTTTGATAGCAACCTGAGGGATAGAGATATGCAAAAATAATATATCAATATGTATGATTCTTATTTTTTTCATCCTTCTTATAAATTGGTTGATCTATACACATGCATTAATGACCCCACCCCCTACCTGGGGCCAAAATTGACAACTAATGTATCACCAAACATCACAACTTAGTTTGACTGTATTTGCAAGCTAGGGCTAATGTCTACATTCAGATGTTTCATTGTGGCCCTGGCATTATTATACTGAGTATTTGCAATCTAATTATGATGTTTTTGATTCTAGAAGGTCATCGGGAATGCTCCATACAGAGGTGGATGGCAAGTTTTAATGTTTTCTCTGACCACATGAAATCAATGAGTGAATAAAATATTTTGTTCCTCAATATTTTTAGTTTCACTTGTGAATCACAATGACCTTCACTTCTTAATCTATCTATTTTGCAAGTTAATCTCCACTTGCCCTTATTCATCATACCATACCTCCTGTCCTGTGGCAACATCAATGGCTGTGAACACTGTTCCTGAAGCCCTGTTGGTAGATAGATGAATCATTTGAATCTCTGCATATTTAAAGAATGGCACAAATACATCTAAGCCGATAAATGCAATGAAGTAACTGAGCCTCTAAAAAGCATTTTTACTGAGGTTTACTGTAACCAAACCCGTAAATCAAATAAAAGGCAAGGTGATTAGGATGTGATACCCGAAGTGGTATATGGGTGACAGTGAAAGTTAAAAAAAAACAAAAAAACAAAAAAGAAACTTCAGGCCATACAGTTTAACACTACAATGTTTTGGTGATGTAAATGTTAAACAAACAGTTTAATACATATTTCATAATAGCCTTTTATTTAAATTGTTTTCAGTGTCTTGTGCATGACACATTTGCGGCAATTTACACTTCTTCTTATAACCTCTTGTTGTAATTTCTTTGAAATATTTATGACTTTTTGAAATTGTTTTGGAAATTTGGGGAAATTTTTCAAATATCATCCACGATATTTTATTTTGATAAGACCATTTGCTTCATCTAAGGTAAAAAAAGAAAGTTTAGACGGAGCGACAATAATGCATTAAATACTCCTAATACGCCTATGGCCATTAGCTATAACAATAATGTAATTATAGCCAATATTCAATATGAGTTAATATCAAATTAAAAAAGAAATATTACTCTTAAAGAAAAATGAATGAATCTGACCGTATTTGAACCTTATTCAATCTCCTGTGATTAACTGATGGCTCTATACTCACCCCTGGCCAATTTTTTCATATCTTGTGTATTTCTTCTTGGGGTCTCCAATGCTTACTATGGTTCCTGTAAATGAACAATGACATTATAAAAACTAGAGATTTACGGCCTTTGAAAAAGGTCTATTAACTCAACTCAAGCTAAATTCAAGACAACTGGTCAGAAAAAGGGAACAAACAAGAAATGGTTGTTACACTTTTCCACGCATAGACCATATCTGGATACTTTCTCTGACAGATTTGGTTAGAACTGAGTTAAGTGTGCAGGAGGCAGGACATGGCCAAAACAAATAAAGCAGAGTTTAGCTTTTTCACAACAGGGACCAAGACTTACGATCTCATATCTCATTATTTATCAAGTTGAAATAGTTTTGATGATACGCTTCCTTGTATGAATGACACGGCGGATGTCTGTATTACACTAAAGTCACATGATAATCTTTAGCACACACTCCCTCTACTGTGAATTATCCATAGAAAACACTGTTCTGTCACACATGGACTGGATTTATGACAACAAGCCCTTTACACTAGGGAACCGGTTGCTTTAAGGCAATTTCTTGTGTGATCAACTTATAAGACATTTTCTGTCACACATATAGGCTGTCATGGGTAAAGTAAAAATAATTTAATCTTTATAGTGAACCTGAAAGTGTAAAAAGGGGCTTTATTCTTTTGTGCTAATGTAAAAATAGATATGTTCCATAAATGAGGTTTACTCAGTTTGTCCATGATCTCTTCATCCGACATCTTGCCCTTCTTCTTCTGCCTGTCTCCAGCCTTAGAAGCAGAATCCCCATCTGGGCATGTACTTGGGGCAGGAATGGGGTCAATGACAGAGCGAGTATACACCTATGTATAGCATCAACACAAAAAAGACACAGTCAAATCAACAAATCAATTTGCAAATTAAATAAACAATTTTCAAATGAATCTAACAAATTATATTATTTTGATGGATTTAATTGAAGTTTGTTGCTTTGGTCATACAAAATCGATTTTTGAAATACACTTTCAGAAGTCAACCTAGGAGGTTGTCTTACACTCTTTGTGTGTTCAGGTCTTGGGGCAACAACAGGAGGAGGCGTTTCATCGTCATCATCATCATCAATGTCTTTGATATTAGGAGATGAAGGTTCAGTGCCTTTTTTGACAGGCTAATTCAGAGGAAAAAAAAATAATTGGTATGCTTTTGCAGACAATACAACAGAAAAATTGTGTATTAGAATATAGTCCTGATACACTTACAGACTGCAGCCCTGGAGTAAAAGCATCCTTTTCTGTGTATAAAAAAACATTTATAACGTGTTTCGATAAATTATGTTGTCTCAAAGCAACAGGTGTATTGTCGGCTTAATAAATACTTTTTAATGAGACATGAACACACATCAGTTTTTTAAAGGTAATTTTCACTAAACAACAACAAGTAACTTTAATTTATCTCAAGCTTTACCAGAGGATGAGAAGCTGAGGTACTTCTGCCGTCCATTTCCTGTGGAATCGTAGAATTTCAGCACATCAAGCACAGCCTGTGGGTTTTTCTTCTGTTCGGACTTGGTGATGTTTGAGGTCTGGAGGAGTCGAGCCCATTGCTCTGGCATACCCTGTGCACACAAACATATAAACATATCAGGATGATGCATATTGAGGTGTGTGTTGATCAAATTGGACAGAAGCACAGATAAGTGAAAAAATATACAGATATATGATCAAATGACTCACAGTAAACTCCCCTGTGACTGCATCAAACCCAACATGTATGGTGTGTTCAAAATCTGAAGGTGGTGAGATCTCAGGTCGCTCTTTGTCTCTATCTTTCTTTCTACCACCTGAAAGTAACCAAGGGCATCATCTGTCATTTCCATGCAAATTATCGATTTATCAACTTGTATTTGTATGTAGGAACATGCTAAAATTTAATTTATGCGTAACAGAATTTATAAACACAGATTACGTACAATTGTGCGTACACTTGCAGTCCGCACATTTGATAAATACAGATTTTAACAGATAAATTGTGTCCTTACCATAGGACTGGGCACAAGGGAAGAAAATAATCTCCAAATATCTAGTTACATTTTGAAAAACAGACGCCAAATTTTCTGACACTTCGCTGATAATTTTTCTGCCATGTATTACTATTAGATTTCCTTTTTCAAGCACTGCTTAGCCAATTTCTAAAATGTGGTAAATTTGCAATTTAGACATTTAATGCCATTTACACTGCTGCTAATCTATGAAAAAAAAAATCAAAGGATAAAAATAACCAAGACATGATTTGTATCTAGTTCTAAAATTTGTCTCAAGTTTTTTCTACAATTAATTGATAAATTAAACGATAACACTGTAATATGACATTCACCTATGTTACTGAGTCCTAACTCATTACTTTATAAAATGATAAATCTAACCCTTCTCTGCTCCTGAAAAGATTGAGATGATCTTGTTGCGAGATTTCCTTTCCTCCGGGACAGACGGCAGCGGTTTAGAGCTGTGGTTGGCTGACAGCGAATCTTTGCCGGAGCTGGTGCTGAAAATGGTACTGCTCATTCGGACTGGAGGTGCAGGGGGTTTATCCTCAGAGTCTCCGTTATCACACATTTCTCTTGAGTGTTAAAAAACTCAATGGGGATAACAGGTCAGAGGACCACACTGGATGGACAAACAGAGGTCAAGTGAGGCAGGGCTCACATCAGCATGAGGCACAGGTGTGTTCATCCACCACTGGATACAGGAGTGGCGATGGACAATAAATGAGGCAACAGATTGTACCTGAAAACAAACATAAACGATGGTATTATAAAAAGCAGACTGTTAATAATCAGGGGCTTTTATCTACAAAGAATGAATATGACACAGAATTAAAGAAGCTAAATAGGGTGTGTGTGTGTGCAGTATGAAGGACACATAAATTAAGCTAAGGGTAATGTCTATATATATTTCAAAATGCAGTACCATTTGGATCAAAAAAAAACTTTTTATCTAGACATTCCATTTTCACAGAAAATTTAGCAAAATATTGTAGTTTTTTTCATCTTACTTCTCTATTTATTTATTTAGGGACGGTATACAAAAACATTAGGCTCAAATAAAGCAAAGGCAGTTGTACAAGATTCTGGCGAGACAGCTTATTTCAGTGTATAGTCCTAAGGAAACAAAACGGAGAGAAATAAACAAAAGAACAGTTCATCACTCACTTATAACTAGAAACGCAAGCCATCAAAGAGTACCAAATAAATCACTGATTTAAACATTAAATTAATCCATAAAATGTTTAATACACCAAGTTTGTACTTCTAAAGAGTAAATCACAGATGTCTCCAGTGCAGCCCATCCAAATTCTCTATTACGTACTTTTTATAAGTACTTTTGAAAAAGTACTTAACACTTAGCGTACGCAAAGACTTCAAGTAAAGACCATGCACTCATATAGTTGTACTACAACTAAGGATATAGTAACTGCGTTAATATGGAGTTAATACGAGGGATAATGGTAGAGACAGCCCAATTTTGAGTAGAGAGAATATCAACAGAGCTGAAATGGTGAACAAAGGGCTTTGGCATAACCTTGGCCTCATTCTGAAACTACAGAATTAATTTCCAAAAGGTTGGCAGCTATTTCGGCGAAGGAATTCAGTTTCATGCCCCGAGGACGACTAAAAGTGCTGACCAGAAAAGAAAAAAACAGTACAAGGTATAATACAAGTTTCTCCAAGCACTGACTCTCGAAGCAGTTGCTAGATAAATGAAAAGCACACAATTTAGTGTTCCGTGGATCAAATTAAACCTCTATTTCAGTCCACTGTTTTCCATCTGAATAGCATTTATTCACCGGTGCCCATTCAAATGTGTCCTTCAAATCATTAGCTCCAGGGGCGGCTAGCTAGCTTCCATTAGCATCCATTTCTTAGCCAACAAGTGTGCTAGCTACAGGCTAATGTTAGCATGACAACCCATACCAACATTTGCAATTCTGCATGGTCAGCGCTGAACTTTCAGCCAACGCTAATTAAGGATAACCAAGCAGAGTTTCGGTCCGATAAAGAAACACTACCAAAGCTGGTTGAGCTAGCTATACAAATGGTGTAAGGCAGAGAGCGATCCGGTGCAAATCCCTTTAATTTGCAAGCTAACGACGGCGACTCTCTCACCGGAGATTCCACATACCAGTTAAACTTGACTCCTGGTCGATCCTTGAAGGTTCGAAAAACGCTTATAAATCCGTTAAAAGTACTCCCTCTGAAACACGGGGCCTTGATGGTGCACTTTCCTCATAAATAACTTAGTAAAATGTGTCAACTATTTACAGTGTAACTTTTCTTCAATCTTTTCGGCCCTTGGATGAATCCGCTATGGCGAAGGGGAAGCGGAACTACCGACCCAGCCCTAGCCTATTCAGTTTGTGTTTCCAGTGAATAGTGTGTGAAGTTTGTCGAGTATGCGCGTCTTGCAAATACAGCCTGTTTAAGAAATTATTCTATTGACACTTGGCGCGACATGTCCAACATTTTCAGCAACCGAACAATCCCAAACCAGAGAACAAAACTGACGGTGAAAGCAAGTCTGTCGAAAGGGATCTTAGGTAATGTAGTTCTTTCTAGTGCAAGCGGTCTTTAAAAAGGAATAAGCTGTTTATAAATTGAGTTCAACCCAACTTATAAAGTTACCTCCAAAATGGACAACATCTAGAAGAGCGTATGTCATTAATGCACATTCTTCAACAAGAAAAGTAAGATTTGATTAACGATTTATAAATAAAACTAATATGCAGTGTACGTTTCCACATTGTGAATGCCCTTGTCTAATGAATTTACCACGCATGTACGCTCATCATTTCAAAATCTTATTAATTTATCAGCTTGCTCCACCTCCTCATTCATTCTTAGGTAAGGTTTTAACTTGGACTAATCGCAGGAGTCCAATAAAGGTATTATGTTGCATAGCTCATATGATTTTCCACAATTAATCAGATATAAACACAAGTTCACAGTCAAGTGCTATGATATGATAAAATCAATATTTCATTATATCATGCATACTGTTGAGTACACACCCTGTGCAATATTCAAATTTTCATATTTCTGTATTTTAACACTTACACATTATGGTTACATGGCAGCACTGAAGATATAATGTGACATATTTGTGACAGAAGTGGACACAGAGAATGGGGCTTAGACAGAGGAGGTTGATTCCCTGTGGCGACCCCTGAAGGAAGTAGCCGTAAGGAGAAGAAAAAGACAGTAAATATAATTTCCTTTCATTCATGTTTTCATAGATTTAGTCACAGTTACAACACGGAACACTCTAATTATGAAGGACGAAGGGAGGACAAAACAACACATTTTCAGGCCCTGTTCAGTCTCTCAAACTCATTTGGTCTGTTACTGGTTGAAGTATAAATTTGATTTTTAAGGTAAATTAGTAATTTTAGCCACCTATAATTATTATGGTTATTTTATCAATTTATTCTAATACATGTTAACGATGCAGGTGACAGGATACATTTTACTATAGATAAATACTATAAAGCTGGGAGGACTGGTAACTTTTCATGTCTGTGGAACTCCGCTCAAATTCAATTCAAATTCAGCTTTACAACCATAGTAATAACTGACTTTCTACAAATCCATTAGCACAAACCCCTTTTGATAACGTAGTGAAGATTGTAGATCAGTGAATGGTGTTGTATTTAGTGAAAAAAATTACTGTTTGCAGTAAGGATAAGATCATGCCTTCTAGGGCCCTTGGGTTAACCCTTGTGTGGTGTTCGGGTCTGTGGAACCCGTTTTCAATTTTGTGTGTGTATGTGTGTGTGTGTGTGTGTGTGTGTGTGTGCCCACAGACCCGAACATCACACAAGGGTTACAAAATGAGTAAATAGTGTCCTCCTCCAGTATGCTTCGAGCAGTATTTTCACTCTGGTCAAAATTGGAAAGGGAAAATAGTATTGTCACAGAGTAAACAAACAAAAAAATATAATTTTGTGTGTCAAAGAATCCATACTTTACATGAGTGTATGTCTTTATTGTTTCATGATTGATCCTGAGACCAAATTGAATATTATTGTTGCAAGAACATGGGCATATAGACCTCTTTATACTAGTCGGTGTTTCCATATGAATGTAGTAAGTACTATACACCAAACCATTGTGACCAGAAGTGTTATACTGCACACTGGCTTCATCAGAGACCCATCACCAACAGGAAACTGCAAAGTCATGTGTCCATGGCCCTGGAGGACAAAATATATATTTTTGTAAGTAAAATAGATAAATGTAGAGGATGAAACTCATAAAAGCAAATTATAGTTTAAGAAGATTTAAAAAGCACAACCTGTAGTTTCAGGATTTTAATCCACTGACATGTGCTTGCATTGTGAGCAGTGCAAGGGGCATTTACTACAGTGTAAGGATCCAAGTTGTTGAGCTGTGTGCCTTAAAACATGCAAAAGTTCAAAACAATTATGAGACAGTATATCAATGACCATATTTTAGCTAACTAGTATATAGGCATATGAACCATTTATCTCTGTGTATTTGAAGAAGCTATCAAAAATTTAAAACATCAGCAAGGGATCATAATTCAAACAAAGAATACAGAATTTTCTGTTTTGGTGTTAGTTTTCAATAAGATTCTACAATTAACATATCAGCATAACCGTTGTAAAAGGTCTTACTTAGGAAGACATTGATTTGCAAAACTTTCTTCAATAAATTTATTTGCAACGCAGGGCTGGATAATAGAAAAAGTATTTAAAACTCTAATTTATAGACAAATACATAGAGCTATTCCTTGCATGAAAACTTACTGAAGTGGGTTAAAAAGAAACAGCAATTAGACAGACATCTCTTTTTTTACTGTGCGAGTCATATATGTTTTAACATGACAAATTTTATAGGATATGTTTATTGAAAGTATATGATTGTCACCATTTGATTGCTATCTTTAGGGGGGTGATTTCCTGACAAGATTATGTCTCAGAAATTAACGACAAAACAATAAGATGCCATGCTTGGGAATATTATTATCATCCTTATACACATTCTGACAAACAGATCCAATAGTCATTTAAAAACAGATAAACCACGGTGGGGCAATTAAGTCATTTGTCCTGTAGAGTCCACCTTAAATACAATGATTACACTAAAATTTCAGTTAGATAGGAACATTAATGACCATCTGAATGATCAATTCTCCATATACTGCTTATCCTGCCCTGAATAATAAGACAACACAAATTCCATAAGACCCATAGTAAGAGGTTTGATAGAGCCTAACAGACAACAATTAATTTACAGTAGAAGAGTTACAGTACTCTGTTGGACATTCTTTTCTGAACCTTTACTTCTTAGAACTGAGCCACAAGTGACTGAAACAAGTGAAGTGCTTACATTCTTCTGTCCACAGCAGCAGCTCTGGAGGTTCTATTTCAATAGATACTGATGTTTTCCCATCAAATGAGGGCTTGTGATACCGGCCATGTATTGGAATGGTTACGTTTAGCAATCCAGGGTTTTGTTCATTTAGTGTGGGATACACAAAGGTGATGAATCCAGTGGCCTTGTGAGCAGGTACCTCCAGGTCAATGGCTGAATCCAACAACACCTTATATTGACAAAAGTAGTTAGAACAAACTGTCATTTTTCCGTTCACTTCCATTGAACTGGACGCTTTTTAGTAATCAGCAGACCTACCTTCCAATCACTTTTATCACTCAGGAATGCAAGCTGATATGGATCGACAAAAATACCACTGGGCCATCTCTGGACCAGCAAAACTCTAACACCACTGAATAAATCAGTGTTAAGTTCAACTGTGGTTACTGCTTCCCTAAAATACATCAGAAACTATACATCAGAAATCATACATTTTCTCATCCAATTTCAACCTCAAAGAGGTTGATGTTGAGTGAACAAAGATGTTCACAAAACCATCGTTTTGTGAAGCAAACGTAGAGTATTACCTGTGAAAGCCTCTGTTGTTTATATCCAGTGAGACTGAGGTCGACTGAAGCCACTGCTTTAGAGAACCACATTTTTTCTCGCCTGGAAAATCGAGTTTATTATTGTGATCAATGATGCGAAATTAAAATGAGAATATGACTAAAAATGCAAGAACTGTACATACATGATGATGTAATTAAGTGCTTTTTTTAATTAGAATATCACAAATGAATAAAGAATAAAAAGATGTTCTGTGGCTCTAATTTTCTTTTATCGATACAACCATCATTAATGTATCAATGGTAGGTGTTGGAGATTTAGTTTATTTCCATCCTGCTGGACTTGTAATTGTAGACGAATTATATTGTGTAAATTTGTACTGAAGTACACGAAATACATTTTCCCATGAACTTGAAATCAGCCTTTAACCTGTATCAAGGAATAAAGTATCGTGAAATGTGTAAGTCATCAAGTTACCAACTAGTTTCTAACTTTGTACATTACCCTTTGAGATCGAGCAACGACATGTCAAAAAACAGGCCAACCCAACGAGAAGCCCCAAATACATCCAAGTAGACATTAACTTCACCCCGCTCCGAATTTATCCGATTTATACGACAAGTATCATATTGTTTGCGGAAATGAACCTTGGAGGACCCTTTTGTAGTTTCAGGAGAGCAGTAATTGCGCCGGAATAAAAAGACTTCCAAAATGTTCTTCCCAAAATATCTTTTGCAATAATTGTACATACAAGGCTATTTTAAATATAGAAATATAATTTCAAATAATAAATACTTCTAATGAATCATAAAATATTATTATATAAAATACATTACCGTATTTATAATCAGGCATCAACGATAGGTGGAAAGGTCCATGGTGTTTCGTCTTGTTGATCGGTCTCTGTCGGACGTAGCACGACAGTTTCAACATTTAAAAAAAGATTATGTTTCGATTATTGTTTCGCAGTCATGTGATAGATATCGATTAGTGTGTAAGTGTTAGTCAAATCATCGAAATCATTGAATATGCTTTTCGAAGCGAAGCGATGCGGAGTGCAGTTCAGCCCTCCATCTATCGTCTTAATTTATGAAATCAAGGAGACCAAAAAGCTGCGAAAAAGAATAATACCGATGCGAAACTTCTCGAAATATTCGGGTAAGGTGTTATATTTGTGACACTTTCAAATAACCAGAAAAATATCCCTGTATTGCAGTGTAAGAAGTTTTAAGAAGAAAATTCAATTGTGTCTCTTTTTACTGTATTTATTACATAAAGACTATTTTGTCATGTTAAGCACTATCTAAAAATGCATTTTTTTGGTGATTCTTGCCGGAATGGAAATATTATGAGCTGCTGTAGATCCTCATGGGATACAAGAAAATTGATGAGTCTCGTTTTTTTGATAAAGAAGAGTTATATACTGGACAATATATACTGGACGTTGACAACCACAGTACACAGTAAAGATGTGATAATAATACATGCATAAGTCAAGGAACTGGCCTGTTACAAAATGGGTTCGCTCGCTCCCTTTTGTTTTCTCCAAATCTATGTGTTTAAGTCTTTTGTTTTGAGGTAGAGCAAAGCAAGGAATAGTCAATGTCGATACTTCAGTCGACACATAGATGTTCTTAGTGTTACAGAGGACCATCATTATTAAAAGTTAACAGGACAGTGGGGTTAATACAAATTTGACATTTTACACTTTTTGGCTGGTTTTTCAAGTAGCCCTACTGGGTTTGTCTGCACACAGCACTCGGGTGTTAAAAGCCACCTTTTCTCTGTGTTCGTCAAGATTACAGTCTGGCAGCCGAAAGGCTAAAAAACCACCCTCGGCACAAGGAGTACTTGGAAGGAGTGTCAATGAGCCAGTTGGAAAGACTTCACATTATCCTGCGAGACCACATGCAGGGCTTCAGCTTGGAGCACAGTCTTGCCTCATTCCATCTGGACCCTGATGAAGACCTGAACAAATTGGATGATGAGGAGCTGATTCGCAAGAAAGGCCAAATGGACAAACTCTTTGACAAGAACCGCAAGCACAAGCATGATCCAGACTTTATTTATGACTTGGAAGTGGATTTCTCAAAGACCACCAAAGAAAAGTGCAGTTGGGATGAAGAGTCTGATGATGGATTTTAACACCATGTCCATCATTCATTTAAAGGGAATACTAGTGGTTGTTGTGAATATAGTCAGAGGGTTCCCACTTTTTTCTGTAGATCATTTTGCTGTACTCATGTAAGACATCTTAAGTGGTCATCTATCTTGACACACTGGTATTAAATTTAGCTCTTCTTTTGTATTTGCAAGGTCCTTTTTTAAAAGCTGAAGCTGTTCAGTTATTCATTCATTCTATCAGTACTGTTTGTCCTGAGGTCTGGGTCACAACAGGCTGGAGACTATCCCTGTTGTGATTGGGCAAGACTACCTTGGACAATTAGCTAGCACATTGTGGCAATGACTCACTCCATCATTCACACATCTGGGCAATTTCAGGTCTACAGTTTACGGATTGCATGGTTATCGACTGTGGGATGAGCTGGAAGAAACACATGCAGATATGGTTAATTTGCAAAATCCACAAAGAAAGTCCCCCAATTGCAGTCAAACCAGGGACCTTCTTGCTGTGAGGTGGAAGCGCTAACCACTCGCCACTGTGCTGCCCTATTCATTATTTTGTGATTAAATTATATGTATTAAAGAATCCACCTCAAATGAACACATTCCCATTTGAAAATATTTTTTAATCATATGATCCAAAATGCTTCTGCGCACCAACGAACATTACTATTTAATTATTGAAATAATCAATTGTACGAGTGAGCCTTTTGGGGAAAATTGATTAGAAAATACAGTATTTAAATGGTTTTTCAAAACTTAACATTTTCTTGTGTGTTTCATGATAGGAAAATTTGTCAGCTGTTTCAGATTTTTTCCATGTTGCGGATGACCTTTTGTTGCCAGATGCACATTGACTGAATCTTCAGAGCTTAAGTGCAAATTGTTCTAAAACAATTTAAAAATAAGAATGTGATTTTCTCAACAGAGTTGAAACTACAAAAACTGAACAATGCTTGAGTAATAGTAGATATTTATTTGTTATAAAATACTGAATATACAAAATACAAAGACTTTGGCTCTTTAATTTGGGGTTTAGGCTGGTGTTATACTCTAACTCACATGTACATTGAAAGCAAACATGCAGTACTCTTTTTACAATACTTTCTGGAATTAGAGTTCCAAAAAAGAACAATAATCCCAGCATCTAAAGGGAACGGCTTTATTGATTAATACTTAAAACATTTACAAACAGTATCTCCACCATCCACTTTTAAACCGATGGAAAGTTACATGACTTGGTTGATTGGAACAGATAGAAAATTGCCAGGTTGATGACTGAGCTTCTGTGATTAGATTGGGGAATGTTTAAAAGAGCAGCCAACTGGCAGAATTTGGAGATGTGGTGGGGGTTGATATTACATCATTGATAATGTGCTTTCCAATTTCAGAAAAGTCTGTCTTCACAGCAAATTGCAAAATTACCTCAAAGGGAAATGTATGACAAAGGGACACTTGCAGACACAAAAAGTATAACACCAGCTTCACACCTACGTAAGAAAATTTCACAGTTAACTATGAAAGAAGCAAAACTCCAACTAAATAAATTTTGCATTTCGACCAATAGGTAAGCAAAACAACAAATATATATATTTGGGGAAAAAAAACTCTCCACAAATATTGTGCCATTTATAAAACGTATATATATATTTCCATATAGCTTGAAGCGATGTACTATGGCGAAGTTTAAATGAGATAGTTATATCATAAAACCAAGCCTGCAGTAGCAAATCTCTTCAGGGGAACATTGAATTCAAAGTGCTTAAATACCTCATTCATTTGATAAGAGACACTGACTGACCATTAGTACCGCTATACACCCCCCCCCAACAATAAATTTACCTTCCATATTTGCTTGTTTGGTTTCAGCTAATCAAAATATTTCAACTGGTATCAGTTGCAGTCATTTATGTAGTGCTGATGTATTCCCTCAGGAGGTAGGTAACAGAAAATATGACACACACACATATCCTTTTACCACCAGTTTTTGGTAAGGATTTAAAAGTTTAAATTTTTTAAAATTTCTCAGCAGGCTTTCGATTGATTTAAAAATAATTCTATAAAAGATTGTAATTTCAAGTACTCTAAAGCCATAATCCAGGATTTTTCAGTATGTTAGTTCTTCTGACATGATTTCAGGACAGACTTTTCTGCAGTTAATTTGAGTTACTTCAACTTCTTTGCCCAGATGAGTTTACCCAGTGTGCAAACAAAATAGGGGAATATATTATTTTAAAGCTACAAAAAAGTACTGTCATAAAATCCAATAACCCACACATAATATATCTGATAAACAAAATGATGTGTCGCAAGTTTGGATATACTCCAAATCTGGATCAGGCCAAAAAACAAAAAACAAGACAGTCCGACACACCATTCGAATGGAGAACAACAGGTGTTCTCTCTCTCTCTCTTTCTCTCTCTCACTCTCTCTCTGTATGTGTGTATGTGTGTGCATTTACTGTATAGACACACGCTCACACTATATAACTACACCAAAATTACATTTGATAGTTTAGAATTTTCGAGATGTCAAATCTCATTTTTTCTTCCTGTCTTGGGTGCATCTTGGACAAAACCTGAGATAGAAGAGAAAAACCAAGCAGTCATGAGTATTTGCATTTGCTGGAAGTAAGTCATGCAGTTCAATGTCTTTCTGCAATTATAAATATTCTTACCATTTCCCTTTAGGTTTCGTGGCGAGGTCGACACATGCAAAGTGAAACCACTCAATTGGACACTGTTGAAAAATTGCAAAATCTATAGTAAACAAAAACAAGTATTTGACGAAACAAATTGCAGCATGATTGCTATATTTAAAGGAAAAAAAGTAAATTCTTTTAAATGATGAAAACTCATAAAAATAAATTAAAAATATCAAAAGTATACATACACAATGTCACAATTTGTAGACATTTAACTTGTTTGCCAACTGGTGATGGTAGAGCTGCTTAATTATGCAATACTTTTTAATAGTTAAATATAAAATTCTGATGCTGAATGTTTTCACATCAATTACTTTGAACACTGACAAGTGTGAAATGAGGAAAAGGGAAATTTCATTATATGAATTCAGCTCAACTGCAAGTCTTGATATTCTGGAACAGTTTACAAAAACCTACATCTGGGTTATCACAGCCAATCATCTCTCCATATGACACCTGATGGCACAGGCAGTATGTTGGCTCGTTGGGATCAACTGGCATGTCCAGAACATCTGATGGCTGCATAGGCAAGAGGGCATCACTCAAATCTGGGCTGAAAATACAATTGAATACAAAGTACAGGATTAGAAAAGAAGAGGCATAATAAATACTATTTAAGAGTGGGGGCTTTGCCTACTGCAGGATTTCTAAACAATGAAAACTAATGTCTTTTTTTGAAGAACTGCGACCACAACAAAATACCTGTTTTTCATCTTTTTTTTTTTGGGAGAATCTTCATCAGAACCTTTCCGCCCTCTCCCTCTGGATCCACGCTTTTCACGGAGCCCCCGAGAATCTCCCTCTGAGGATAATTATTGCATTCATATTTGTATGTGGTGTTCTTACATGATCACTGATGAAGACCTAACTGTTCAAAAACTTACTTTTCAATGCTCTTCCATCAGTGCTTTCATAACCACTCACTTCTAGTTTTTCCTTCAATTCATTCTCAAATCTTGCCAGATCTGCATCAAGCCTACGGATGTGTTTGTCCACCTGCATTTATGTGGATTACAATTTGTGTTAACAGTTCAGTAAGGAAACTAATGTACATGCTTTATAGAAAGAAATTCATGATAAGGAAAATAATATTACAGATATTGCTTCTTGAGTGTGTCACACACATGATTAAATGCATACATCTAGAAAAATGTGATAGCAAAAAAGGGAGCTAACTGAAACACAGTAATTACCTTAAATGATCAAAACTTCAAAATTACCAAGAAACGTACCCATACTGTAAGGAATTAACTGATAAATGTATAAAAAAAATGTAGGAAAAAACATATGTAAGCAGCAAAAAGAACATTACCAGGAACATATAATAATTTGTTATTTGTTCAGAAAATATTTTTTGAAAATATAATCTCTAGACATTCCAGCCGATTTCCAATATTTAAACCGTTATTTTTCCACTCAGCACTAAGGGATGTTTAAGGGAATTGCTTGATATCAAAATGATATTTTGTTATGCCTTGAGTGGCTTTATAAGCTTTTGAGATTGTTTTGGTATAAGATGTTGGTGCTCTAAATGCCACCAAAGCTAAATAAAAGTGTTGGGAAACAAGTCAATGAAAAGCGGTATATAAAAACAAGACTAACCATTTCGTAAGTCTGCATTGCAAGCTGGACTTTGTCATCACTAAACTCTTTGCATTTGCTGTAAGCATTCTGGATCTTCTGAAGGTGTTCCACTCTTTGTTCTGAGGCCAAGTTCTTCACATTTGCAACATACTCCTCAGCTAGTTTGTCTATCTCGACTTTTTTTTCTGCACATAAAAAAAAAAAGATTAAGACGAGGCTGTAGAACACTGTTTAAATAAACAGGGAATAAAGTAAATAAAGTAAGAAAATAAACATTAATTTATTAACTTGCAATTAACTTAGCTAGCTGCTTACGTAAATAATGAGTGTGAATGGCATGAATTCTCCAATTGTCAAAAACTCATATAAAATCAGATCCATACTATACACAAGTACAACAACATTTAGTGTAGGGTCAAGACATTAATTCATTCACCTATTTTTTTATATATACTGTAATGTATGCAAAGGTGCAATCACAAAAAAATATATGACTTAGTAATGTAATTGCTAATTCAGACAGACACACCAAACTAAATTTTACCTTCGGTCCTGTTATCGAGGTCCCGCATCAGAGTAAAGTTTCTCTTTAACTCACATGGCAAATTCTCAATACCTAGGGAGATGCAGACACACAGCTTAATTCTTTTCAATAACATTGACATGGTGTCCTAGATTAATTTCCTTGTAACTACAACCTGTTTAAAACAAACAGCTAGTTATTAGAATGCTCAATTATTTTATACTGAACTCAATTATGCTCTTCTGCGATGTTGAATAGCTTGCTTGGCATATTTATTCTTTCTGCATGTCTATTTTACGTTCACCTTTTTCCTGTGTATGGTTTGTGTCTTGTCACAGTAAAAAAACTGTTGATGCAACTGCACTTTAATACTGCTAGCCCTTTTTTTTTCTTTGCAACTGCTCCTTAGTACTACTGTCACTTTAAAAACAAATCAAAAGAAATTGCACCTTAAGCAACTACCTCAGCATAACCCATTGTTTTCTGTCAAATTATTTATAATTTTTTGTACTTTTGCACTGTGGGTCTTAGACTAACAATATTTGAGTGCTCTGCACTAAGCAACAGGTTTAATCAAAATTGCATTTGCATTGTATTTGATACTTTTTTGAGAGCCCATGTGTAGTTTGTTTTGTGACAGCACTCTGCTATCAGCAGTTTAGCTGAGACTGAGGGTTCTTGTCAATTCCATTTATAAGAATCATGGCAAACGGTGAGTACGTTATTCTGGGAATATCGGGCAATCGTTCAAATACTCTCGGAAATACTATCAACTTAACATGTACGATTAGATGCGAGAGAACAAACGACGACTATAAGCTAGCTGTTCGAGTACAGCGATGTCAATGTGTCCGTTTCTGACAGGCACATCAAGTCACCCCGCCCCAGCGGATAAATGGTTAATGTTACCGGGGGAAAACGCGGTTGCCAACAGGTTGTAAACCTTCGCTCTACGACCCTTCAGCAAAAACGATGGAAACCAAGTTAACGCACTTAAAAAGTTTCAGATGCTCAAACAAGAAAAAGTAGACATTTTCCATCGTTAGTTACATATTTGGGTTTGCGAAGTGTGCGTTTTTTTACCCATGATATCATTTTCTCAAAATACGTTTCGAATAAACACAACTTGTTAGTTTTGAAATGTTATCTGAATTTAATGTGCCGAATGGTTTTGCAAAGGTGACTGAGCACATGATACTAAACGAAGACTTTGCCCAACTTTATCCTCCACGAAAGTTGCATCGCGATGCTAATCGGTTAGCCGCAAATCAGCTAGCGGGCTGGCGACATGACAGGATAATGCTAAAGCGGCACTACTTTCAATCGCCCTCGGATCCCATTAAAGTCTTCGATGTGGTCCAGTGTAAACTTGGATAAACGTAAAATATTCAATTTGTAATAACCGGACTCACTGTCGAGGTAATGCTCCAAGTATATTGCCGTCGCCATTTCAGATTAGCTGTTTTCCGTTTACGTATTCTCGTTAGCTCTAACTTGCCCGGAGAGTTGATGGGCTTGTTTTGAAACCCTGGGTCGCCCGGCGGTCAGTGGCTTGGAAACACATGCACGCGAAGGACACAATTTTACTGCTGGTGACTCGCATGCGCACTAGCGAGAACTCTCAACGTGCCTTTCTCATGACGGCAAGAATAAATGATTAAATATTCTCCCGATCAAACGATTCACCCGGTCTCGTCCACAATCGAAATCCGCCCAATAGTTTATTCTTGTCCGGTGAAAATCATGAACTGTAACCTTCCGCGGTCTCAACGCGGGCGAAATTAACAGAAACGAACACGCCCTCACGTTTGCTAGCGCTTTCCAACGCTGTCAGCTGATGGCTACGTCACGGAAAAACAAACGCTTCTTGAAAAAAAATATCCCGAGAGCGGCGCGTTTCATTTCCGTATTTGCTGGACTTTCTGCCAATATTTCATTTTTTCTCTTATCATAAATAACACAGTGAGTATTCTTGCATTCATACGGTGATTCTATATTACAATGATCATCCTTTGCGAAACATTATTGGGATACTTTTCTCTCTCATATAGCAACTCCTAATACAAACAACGTTAGTTGATGTCGATAACGAAGTATAACTGACCAAAATCAAGTGGATCAGAGGGTTCACATATCAGATTATCCCAAATTGTCGTCAGAGACGTGTAGAAGTCAAGTCAATGGATGAAAACGATATAGTTTACACTGCTAGCCGGCTAATGCTGAGACAGCCGTAGCTGCGCTAACGTCAAAGATCAGAGCAGCTGAGTTGACCCACTCAAGTTGTTGCGCTAATACTTACGAAGCTAATCTCGAGCTTTCTTGTTTTGGGTCTTATTCTGAGTGTGTCTATTCTAGATAAATTATTTAACGAGTCACTTATAACCATGCTAACGCTGTATCAAGTTCCCAAGTAAAATTAGGTTGACACAAAGTATCTATAAGTCTTTGTGGCCGAACCGTATGGCAGGTTTTTGAAAGCTTAGCATTTCCATGTGAATGTCAATGTGGACTTGTGTTGGAGCGCTGCTAGTCACGGGGTTTGTTTAGATCCGGCACACCCGGTCGATCACCATGACTCCCTCTGCCAAGTATCTCCCTCAACTGCCTGTGTGTGTATTTATTGTTTAGGTTTCCAGTGGGAGATGGCTATGGTGAAGAGCGGCTGGCTCCATCGACAGAGTAAGCAGGAACAATTATTCTACCACGTCCTTATTCGGCATTGTCAATTGATCACGTTGGTGGGAATGTTTTTTTTTAATTTTTATTATGAAGAATCGAAGCCGTGACGGCAAATCATTACATAAATGGGGGAAGAATTTCATTGTCCATTGGTTAGGGTCACAAGAATGTGCCTGCTTCGCTTCCGACACTGGCCTTCGTGTATTTGGTTTCCCCTTGCCCCTTTACGTGGGGTTGCTGATTTCCCCCAGTCCCCCAAACAGGCAAAAGGTTAAATGAAAACTCTAAACTACCCGAAACCAGAGGCAGAATTTAGTGTGTGAATGATTGTGTACCTTTTTTCTGTTGTCAATGAACGAAGTTAAACCCAGTGCCCGTTGGGGTTTCCTCCAGCCCCTCCCGCAACTCTGTGCGCAGGATAAGTGGTATACACAATAGATGAGTGGGTAAATCAATTAACCCCCATGACCTTTATTTAGTTAAAAAAAAACATCAACGTATTATTTAACTTTTGCAACAAAAATAGAAAAAATAATGGTGAGGAGCAAAAAAAGTTATTTGGATCTTGTAAATGTTCACAAAACACATGTATTTGCATCAATGATAGATGTTTTCAAACAGAGATAGGCAGCGATAGTATGTTTGTGTGTGTTTCTATGAATAATAAGCCCAGCGTAATATCACATGGCCTTCATTCTTTGTGAATGATAAGGGGAATGTATTAGTTTAATTATGTTTTTTAAATTTGTAATTCTTAATGATGTTTTAAATATGTCCATCATCTGGGTCACATTGCTTAATAATAAATGTTACTGTTGCTGCTAGAATCACACTTCTTTTTCAACTAAGGAATTCTCTTTGGTGACAGGTGAGGTATCCTCAAGAAATTGAACTGTCCAGTGGCCATAATAAAATGTATCCAGCATTGTCATTGTAATTTTCTTTCAATTTCAATTTGAAAACCAGACCTTTTTCAAGTAAATGCTCAATATTTGTTATTTTACAATTATATACAATATTTGATAATACTTATATCTAGAAATGCATTACTTTCAAAGCAGCGCAGCAATGTATAACTTTTAAAGCAACCACTGGAAATGCAACCTAGATTTATATTTTGAGATAATGTCAGGGATTGAAAAGTATCTTTTATTTACTTCCCAGGCAAAATCTGGCATGATAATAGGACTTGTTAATTTCTAGAATTGTCTCAGTCTTTTTCTGCTATTTGAATTTCTAACTTTTGCTCCCTTTGTATCCCTGAAGCTCAGTTTGCCATTTTACTCTCCAATTTATTATTTTAATAGTTTTTGCTCACTATTTCATGTAAATTGTATTGTTTGTGACCATGTCAGGTACTATATTACGTCGCTGGAAGAGAAACTGGTTTGACCTGTGGGCTGATGGGCGACTGGTCTTCTATAATGATCAGCAACGCTGTGACATGGAGGATGACATTCATATGAGGGTCAACTGTATTAACATCCGAAGTTCTGCTGCATGTCAGGGTAAATAACTGTCATTTGGTCTCAGACTGTTAACAATCTTGTACTGCTGTTCCTCACTGTGTATCTATTCTGTTTGACTTGTTCCATGGCTGAAAATGACAGAGCTGAATCCTCCGGATGGAAAGTCACGCAACGCTTTGTTCCAGATTGTTTGCAGAGACGGACGAGTTATCAGCCTGTGTGCAGACAGTGCAGATGATGCTTTGTAAGAAATCACTTGATAATCCGGGTCAATACTTGTAATTTGGAAAACTATCTTTGTTCTATCAATCTATCAATTCATCTGTTGGATTTTACAATGAATAATTTCACTATATACAAATAGATCACCTTTTTCAAAATAAATATAGTTTACCATTTCCAGACTCTCATTAAAATGACATCACTAAACTGGAAATTATCCTCAAACAAATTTGCTTAACAGACATCTACAAAATATGAAATTACATAACTATAAATATCAAGCAATCATGAAAAAAATAAGTAAAGATGATTATTAACAAACTTTTCATTTTTTTTTTTTTTTTACTTTTTATTCATCAAAACTATTTCAAGGGAGTTTAGTATAGTGCTCCTGTATCTGAGAAACACTTATGGTAGTTGATTTATTTCTGCTGTTTTACTATTGTTTTCTATTATAGTGTATTGTTTTAATTGTAGTTATATTTAGCCATATGTGACTCTTAAGAACACACATGATTTTGTCGTTGTAGGGCTTGGACCATGGCACTCCAAGATGCTAGAATCAATGCGGTAAGATTCTGCTCTAGTTCTCAATCAGATTGATATATAAACTAGGGGTGCAGACACGTGGATCTAAATCAGACTGTTGGTTGTATGATTCCTAATCAACTTAATGCATGAACATGAAACAGGGATAGACTACCATAGACTACTGCTTTTACTTTGCTGTCACTATTTTAACAATATGGAACTGAAGGACTGCATTTATGATTTTGTTTTCTATCATTTATAATTTTAGTAATTTTGAAGATAATTTTTGAGTTTGTGAATTGACTTAACTGTAGCTTAGGGTTTTAAACATGCAGAGAATGCTAAATTTAGACTTAGGTTAAATTATTTTGAATTAAGAACATCATGTCCAAGACACATTTAAATAATTGAGACTGTAAGTCCTATCAGGTAATGTAAGCATAGCATATCAGAATGCCCCAAATTTCACCGTGCCTCGAAATATTTTGTTCAGTCTCAGCATTTTAGTGTTGGATGTGATTTGTGTTGTATCTATTTTTAGGTGGTTGCGACTCCTCAGTTTGGCGTTGTCCCGGAAGTGATTGCTTCAGCTCCTCCCCCATACTCAGAATATGCTTCCCCACCTCAGGTAACAAAATGAGATATACAGTAACAATGGTAGTTGATTTTGTACTGATATATTTATATTTTTATGGTACTTTTAAGGTTTAGGAGAATACCATGGTTTTCTTATCCTGACTGTCACAAAAATGTTGCCACCACTTCTCAAAGACAAATTGTTTTTTATACTGCTGTGAAGGTTATTCAGTTGTTTTTATATGCACTCAGTAGTTCTTGTTTTGGCAATGGACATGTTCAGTCCCTTAAAATCAAATAATGAACTTGTCAGAGGCAAAAACATTTTGCTTTTGCAGCCATTTTTATGAAAATAGTTCCTCTGGAATGCACTTTTGCCATACATTTTTTTTTTACCATAATTATTATTTTAATCCTAAAAAAATGGGATACAAGTCCAAGGTTTGAAAAGAAAACTATATTTTGTACATCAAAAAAAAAGAAAAAAAGAAAAAGAATACCTAGCGAAAACACAAAGTTGAAGTTGATAAGTGCCACAGACAGGTGTGGTTGCTTGCCAAGTTGTACCTTCACTTTCTATCTGTGAAATCTTTGAATTTAACATATTTGGAATGTGAACAGTGCGAGTAGTCATTCATCTTCATGCCCTCATTTCCACTCCGCCTCACCAGGTATATGCCCCAGGTCCATATGGAGATTATGTTCCAGCTCCTCCACAAGCCACACAGATCGTCTATTCAGCTAATGGGCAGCCCTATGCTGTGACTTATCCTTATCAATACCAAGGTAAAAGACTACATGTTTCTCAGGCAAGGTGCAAATCCTTACTCTTATGTCGCATGCAAGATGGTTCACAAACACATGAAATTAATCCGTGCATGAAAATACAGCAGGTCTTCACATGATGTCCAGTAACTGGATGTGTTATAATCATTGTATGTGGTAGTGGCTCTGTGTGGCTACAACTTATTGTTTTGCACATTATTGCCTGAATAAGACAGATCACTGACATTTTGTCATATTGAAAATTGTGAAATGTAGTCTTAACATCTTATTTTTATCTTATTTTTTCATAATTCTCTAGCAATGAGGTAGTTATTTTTGCTAATTTTCCAAACTATTTTCCTGAACAAAATGATTGGATTTTTTTTTTCCCAAACGAGGGTGGATAAAATGTATATACCTATGATCAGTCTGCCTTTAAAATGGGGAAAAAGTAAAGTTAGGGAAAGAAATTAGCTCAAATCCCACCCTCATTTTTCAACCTGGAGGGGGACTTTACCATGACATGTATTGGTTTCAAATAGTGTTCCTTTAGATAATCTGACTTCCATTAGAGAGAGAGAGAGAGAGAGAGAAAGAGGTCCTAATATATTTGGAGTCATCCAGTAATTATTAGGAATAAATTAAATTAAATTAGATATTAAAAAAATGACCACTGTATTTTTAACTTACAGTTGTAGTGTTGACTGTGTTGCTGCTGTTTGGTAGGTGGGTACCCTGCCACTGGAGTGAACCATGTTGTTATCCAGGAGCGACAGCGCGAGAGTGGAGGAGATGTGGCAATGGGCATGCTCGCAGGAGCGGCAACTGGATTGGCACTTGGCTCACTGTTCTCTGTCTTTTAGTACATGGAATAACAGTATGTGTATCTGCCATGATTGTTACATGACAGCTTCTTGCATATTTATCTGATCAATAATGCTAGCACTTTCTCCTTGTATCTGTGTGCCACCTCCCATCCTTTTGTGTCTGCATTCAAGTGTTATTAACCAAAATCATGTCAATACTTATTTCTAAGTGTTATATTTAAATGGCTACTTCTATCAGTGGCCCAGCACACCATTTCCTGCACATGGGTTTGTCACATACTTAGCGTAACTTAAAGGCCTTTTTTTTTTTAAAATACAGGTTTTGTATTATCTTTGTGTTCTATTCATGGTTTACTGTTTTCTCACATTTGTTTTGTATCTTGGTTTTATCATTCCACATTCCGTCCAGTTCTCAGGTTATTTGAGGTCGGGGCAGCCTTGCATGAGGGCCATATGCAGACGAGGGAACACACAAAGCAATAATGTCTCATTTCAAGGTCCACTTTTGGTGGCATTTTATTTCAATGTTATCACAACAAATAAGTATATATATAAATATATGTGTGAGTATGAAGAAACAGTCTGCATGAAGTTAAAAGGGATTGCACTCCTAAATCTTGCATTTTGGACATTTTACTTTTTGGCAGCTGTTACGTTATTTAAACATAAATCGGTCTATTTGAAAGAATAAAGCTGAATAAGGTCTAACACTGACATTTCTTAGTCTTTAAAATTAGTTATAGTGAAGTTGATCATGACTTTTGCCTTCGCTCCAAATGACTTGAATATTTTCAGCTTTTCCTGTTAATTGATAAAAGAACCATTTATCAAAACATTGTTAGCTGCTTTCAGAAGACTGCTAATGTGTATAATGACAATAAAACATGATTTCAGTCTACCCAATAATTTTGAGCTGAATATGGCTGTCTTTTTCTACAGGTATTTGTTTGAATCTTTAAAATAAATGTATGACTTCAAATGTGCTAATTAAAAATTACCCTTCATCTGAAATGCAAATGTCGGACTCCAAACTATATTTTAACAAATATATACACTAGTCATTGACTTGTTTTCATTTTATCTTTTGCTTGTTCACAGAAAATATTCAAATACGACAAAAGTCCAGACAGAACACTAACAGGTTTTATTTCCCAGAAACAGTTGAAGAAAGACTCAAATGTGTGACTATTTCAAACCCAAAGGCACCAAATAACGATCAATGACGACAATGACAAGACGTTTAAGCTGCTGAGAAAACTGACCACCAACCAGTAACTAAGAAAAAAAAACAGTTAAAGCAAGAGAACCTTAAAATGACATCTACAATATTTGTTGTCATGGAAACTTCACAACTGTATCCTGGTGTACTGGTCAAAAGAGATAACTAAAATGATGGGTCTTATTTTTCATATAAAAATCTCGTAACCTAGGTGACAACAAACAATTTTAAAACTAGATCTTTCCAGTTAAGTATGATTCTACTCAGAAGAGGTAGGTAGAGTCGGAGAAGTGTCCTTTACTCATGCCGTCACAAATATTTAAAACAAGCACACAACTACACAAGGCAGTGTGAAATGACCCATCTAAGGGAGGCTGTGTTACTGGTTTCAGTAGAAGTCGTGCAAAATGCAAATCATACACAGGAGAAAACAGGAGGTTTTCATCCAAAATGTCACAAACTTCTATTAATGATTACCATGCAAATAGAGAATTTCTTTGATCAATTTAAGACAATGTAACCACTTCCTCCAAGTATTAAATGTTTATTGACATGAGCTAATGTTTCTGGTGTCCAAGCCACATTAAAGAAATATTTGCATTTATTGGCCTTTAATGCTATGGCATTTACGTAATTATTTTATTCACCGGAAATTAATGTCAAGGTTTGGCAACATTTTCTCTGTCAAACCAGAAATCAACCATTTCTGTATTTTTAGCAGACGAAACTAGGATTGCTAAACACTGATGAGAGTGTAGAATCTGTTGTGATGCTTATTATGTATTCATCTATTTATTTATTTTTTTAACATCCAAACACATCACACTTATTAATTGTGCTGATTGCCTTCTCTGTATTAAGGTATATTATTGACATGTTGTATTTTTCTTGAACACTAAATGTTTGTTTCCATTTAACATCTGTGGGTGGTTTTATGGTTCTACTCCATAATTGAGAGTTTGTTAACTATGGCTTGGCCCAAAGTGACATTTTAAGACAATCCATGTAATTCACTATCACTCTGGTCAAAGATGTACAGAGGGATCACTAAAAATAAGTGTCAAATATGTCCGAAAAGTTATATAAACATGAGACTCAGTTGAAGGATAAATAACTACCGGTAGTCCTAAAACATGTTATTAAAAATGACTTAACAAAAAGCAATCGATTCATTTTCTGTTGACAATTTTATCACTGATAATTTATATGGTATTATAACAGTGTAAAGTGTGTGGTGTGGTGCAGGAGGTAGAACAATTGTTTTTGGAAGTGGACATTCCAGGTTCGATTCCCAGCTCTTCCTAGTGTTGTTGAGCCAGACATTGAACACCTAACTGCTCCCCTGGCGCTGATGGACAGCAGCCTACTGCTCATGGTTCATCCATGATGGGTTCATTGCAAAGAACGAATTTCCCCACAAGGGATTAATAAAGGATATATTATTATTATTTTAACTTTAGCATTTCTGACCAACACTAGAAGCTTGTAACTTCCGTAACCTCATAAATTACACCTTTCAACATGTGAGGCAATGAGTTAACACGAATATAATAGATTGACAGAGTAAGATGAGTAGATATAATCAACCTTCTTGCCCAAAATCTTCAGTGAATTTCTTCAGCTTCTCCAAGTCCTCCTCATTCACTGTTGGTTTGGTGTTGGACAATGACCTCAGCATGTCATCCTTTGGATGACAAAAGCAAAGAATAAATCAAAACAAGTGAAAGACAAAGTAATCACATCACTGTATTGCATCACATACCATGGATACAGCAGGCTCCAGCAGCTTGTCCTCTGGCACATCCATCCATGTCATCTCTATGGCATCAGCATCACCTGGTGAGCATGGGGTCAGGAGGTCATCCACTACAACGCTGGGATTGTTCCATGATGACCCTT
This sequence comes from Fistularia commersonii, assembly GCF_037954325.1. Taxonomy (NCBI): domain Eukaryota; kingdom Metazoa; phylum Chordata; class Actinopteri; order Syngnathiformes; family Fistulariidae; genus Fistularia; species Fistularia commersonii. Next base: position 5,520,983 of record NC_141299.1, on the reverse strand, counting down.
GAATCTGAACATAAGGCAGGACATGGATTGGATGAATTAGACAAACTAAGATTTGGTAACACAGAATAGGCACTAACATAAACACACATTAAATTATATAAATAATTAAAAAAAAAAAAAAGTTGGAGTGGTGTGGCGCTAGAGGTGGAGCAATCTTCTTTGGAACTGAACATTCCTAGTTCGATTCCCTGGCAATTTACCAACATATTAATGCAACACAGAGGAGCCTTGGTAGCTTGTGGAAGAATATCCACAACAAAGAAATAATCTACCAATACAACTTTCCTTATTTTTTGAGCAAAGCATGTATACACTACATATGCATATTTGTAATTAGGCCTTTTCAACCTTTAGCCTTTTTCAACCTTCATATTGTCTTCCCTGAACTTTGTAGTATTTGTCTTCAAGGAACAAAGTGATCCTGAATCATTTTTTGTTTCAAGCAAGAAATTCATAACTTGCCACTCATTTTTTGTTTCACCAATTTAGGTTATCTCATTACAATACATTTTCTTCCAAAATATTCAATAGTTTTGTTGATATGAAAAAAGTCAGATTCTTGAGCTTGAAAAGAAGTGATATTGATTTTACATATGAGACGGTACTGAAAACGCAGAGAAAGGGGAAAGGTGGGAAATAACAGAGGGGGTTGGACTCAGAAAGCTCCCTCCAACACTCTGAGGGGGAAACCTGTGAAATTACAATAAAAACCTTCTGAAATCCCATGTGTTTATAATTTTCAGGATAACCTGGAACCACAATTGCCTTTTTTGATTAAGTTATATATATATATCTGTATTGCGAATTTCAAAACTTAAGACATGGTGTGGAAGTGAACCCTAGGCAACACAAAGGTTATAAACAAGCAAAGGTCCATAAATTATAAAGGCAAGAAAATAGAAATAACACATGTTCTATCACTAACTATTGCGCTAATGCAATCAGAAGTTTGAAATCATATTTTTGTGAAAAGACTCTGGATGTAACAGCGGCTTATACAAGCCTGATGAAAAAACACAAGCGCAATTAAAATACTACTCAAGCAGACACATTTGGAGACAAACATGAATTAAATTGGTTTTGAAAAGTTTTTGAATACCAGTATTTCCCCACTTAACCTCAAAGTACTAATTGTTTTGATTTCAGTCACAAATTGAAAATGTCATTTTAGATTTAGGTAATTCTGAAAGACGGTTGACGAGTGTCAAGTAAAACAAAAGATCCATTCCTAGGCAGATATAAGAACATATATTTGTATAAACAATGACGTAGTTCAACATCATGTCCCTTATGTTGATTGTGGGATTATGAGTGCTGATGGACCAGTGTAATTTCCGAGATATTCAGATTACCTTATTTGATTAAACTCAATCTTGGACCCCCATTTTACTGTACCTTTTTGAAGTGCGTAGCTGACTGCACCTTCCGGACGGGCTGCATAAGTGCATCTCTGACGATTATACTGATATCTGCACCTGAGTAACCAGCTGTGTTATTCCCCAATGTAATGAAGTCAGCATCTGTGAGACTGTTGGGCGTGGAGCCCAAATGGAGTTTGAACATAAAAGAACGGGCGGGCTCTTCAGGCAGAGGAATGTAGATTCGTTTCTCAAACCTAAGAAACAGACAAAGGTTTCAAATCAGCATGACGGCTTCCACTCCTCAGACATAGGCCCCTTTTCCGATGAAACATTCTTTAAAAGAAGAATACTTTCCGAAACTGTTCCTGATGTTTTAGGTGATGGCTCTTTAGAAACTCAAAAAAGTTAACTTTTTACCTTGCAAACTGTTCCCTTTTGAAATCTATAATTTTGATAAGGAAGCTGGTATGTTTATCTTGATATTTTATGGATGAGCACTTACAGTCCTTAGTCATCCTCCTTTGTTGATCAATGGTTTTGTGATCTCATTTTGCGTATTGTCTTACAGGACACTATATTATTGTGCTTCAGTAGTGATATAGTAAAAAAAACAATGCATGCTAAATTGATTTTTTTAGGCTGTATGAATCTTGCATATGACAGAAAAATGACACATTTATATATTTTATCAGGTTTGGCTCTATTTTCAAATATCTTTTGCTACGCTTCAGATGCTCCTTTGCAACCACGACTATCAGACTGTTCAACAGCAGTCTGGACAGCACAAAACTTCTAACCGGGCGGATTTGCATCTGAACTATTGGCCACTAACTACAACTGTCACTTACTCAAAACACTTTACACCTGTCCTCACATTACAGTTTATCTATTTTCATCCTTCTACTGATATTGCTTCTGTCCTATGCCTCTTTCTTTATTTATATCTATTGTTATTGTTAAATGTATTTTGTTACCTGTCCAAAAATTATCTTATCTTATTCTTTTTCACTGTTCCAACAACTTTACATATGGATTTTTTTTAAGAACTTTGTATTCAAATTTCTAGTAACAAAGTTTACTGATTCACAGGTTAGTTGAAATGGACAGCGGATATCGTATTAATGAATGGTCTAAAACAGAAATCACTTAGCACTAAATGAATCATGATAAACATCAATTCATTTTCACCAGTAATTCATAGCAGACCCAGGTAATGACAAATAGGATTTAACTGCCTGAATTATCTATCTAGTATTGTATCATGATGAACCCTTTTATTTACACCCCATCAAATATGAGATTAGTATTTTTTGTTGCATAATTTTGCAACGTTAAACCCAAATCAACAAATTGGCTTTAATTCCACATAGAGTGCAAGTTAGACAAAAAAATGCTACTTTAATAAAGTTTCCTAGCAGTGAATCACCGAGAGAAACAAACCGTCTTCTGATAGCTGAGTCCAGTGTCCATGGGATATTTGTTGCACCCAAGACCAGGATTCCCTCATTATTGTTTCCAACACCTGCAAGGAGAGGAACCTTAGATCTTGGCCAAGAATATTAAAAAACATATTCATATTGAAAAAAGGTTTGTTGTTACCCTGCATCTGGACCAGAAACTCTGTCTTGATCCTGCGAGCAGCTTCACTCTCATTCTCGCTCCTGGAGCCACACAGGGAGTCGATCTCGTCGATAAAAATAATAGACGGTTTGTGTTCTCTGGCTAAAGTGAATAGCTCCTTCACCAACCTGAAGAAAGAGGGGGTGTACAGAAACAATATCATGTTGATCATCAAGATCAGGGGTGGCCAATTTTTTTGGCTGGCGGGCCACATTTCTTGTTTAATTTTTATGCGCGGGCCAACTAGGTATCCAGTAAATAGAACAAAATGAAAGTTGCAATTTAAATGTTTTGCCATTTTATTTCAACTTTAAAATAATTCATGATCATATAACTGTGCCGACATTATTTCGTATGTAATCATCTATACAAAATTAAACAAAAGGAAAAGTAAGGGGTCTCTAAATTGATGAGTAACAAACAGGCCTGCTGATCCTCATTCTAATGCCAGAAATAGGTCAGTTTAACATTATAAAGATATTGGTTGTAGTTCAGATGGGATTGAAACTCTGTCTAATGTTCAAATCGAATGATTGATATATCTTTTTAACATTTGTAAGAGGTTGCATTTCAGCTTATCAACAACGACAAAAAAAAAACAAGACAAAAAAACAAAGACAAGAAGTGGATTTCGATTGTTGCAAGTATTAAGCATTAGATATTTTGATTCTACCATCAAAATAAACTGTCAGCACATATTAATGTTTGAATAATGTTGGAGTCCAGTTGGGTGCCTGCTGAGAGAGTAGACATAAAAAATTGACGAGTATAAAAATCTCATCAGTTTTCTAAATATATCTATCCATCTAAAAATAACTGTATGTATAATACTAATCTGGAAAGTTTTCATTTAAGACAATTTCTACACCAATAACAATATATCTGAGAAAGTCTTGTTCTGGGTTTGTTCTAGATTGTTCTGGGTCTAGTTTTAGAATATCAGAAAAGTAATGCTCACTTTTCACTTTCTCCCAACCACTTGGACACCAGGTCAGATGACGAGATTGAGAAGAAGGTGGAGTTGTTGGCTTCAGTTGCTACTGCCTTGGCCAGATATGATTTCCCTGTTCCTGGAGGGCCAAACAGAAGAATCCCACGCCATGGAGTTCGCTTTCCTGCACAAAAACAATCATAGAAGACTTTTCAAATGCACTTGATAGTTCTGGGTTGCTTCAAGGTGAATTGTTGAACCTGTGAACAGATGAGGGAACTTGATGGGCAGGATAACAGCTTCTTTTAAAGCTTCTTTTGCACCCTCAAGTCCGGCAACATCATTCCACTTAATGTTGGGCTTTTCCATGACAATGGCACCTACAAAACACAGGGATATGAATGACTTTTACATTTTATACAAAAAAAAAAACATATATGTATTTCATGCTTTATTTAACTGTAATCAAACAATATTGTAACTTGTTAATTTACCTGACAGCTGATTTTGGAACTTTTTCTTTTCTGCATTTTCCCCTTCATCACTTTCACTTCTAAAATAATGAGCATCAAAAATGATGTATCAACACCAAACAAGGATAGATCTTTGTGACCAAGTAACACATTTTGTGGATTCAACTAATTTGGAAATTTAAGTCAAACAAGGGTTTTACCAAAAAGTCAATTCTGCGAATGTGACAATATTGAATAACAATGATGAATTCTGTCTGCTTCGTCGATCATTAGTACCATTTCAGATTCTTGAGTTCCTTATTATGTGCAATATCAGTACTGATATGACCAAAGCAAACACTATGACACTGATTCAGGCTAAATGAACAGTCTCACCCTTTATCATCGGACTCTTTGACAGGTTTGGCTGCAGGACTCTTCTTCAGGTAGTCTTTCAGCTGCTCAGCTCTTTCCATGTAGTCAGCACACTTGGCCCTGATGCTCAGCTTTGAGCGGTCACCCGGGGTCTCATCTGCAGGAGTGATGCAGCCAATGATGTCAGCATTTGTGGGGGAAAGAAGTGACATTTAGAAAGATAATACCACAAAAAATGCTTAAGAATCAGATTCTTATTGGATAGATGTTGCTTACACTTGAGAACATGAAGGAAATATTGCAGGGCACTCAGGTAAAGTCTGAGGGCTTCCTCATAATTTTTGGCTTTGTCCTCCTCTGCAGCTTTGCTGGCAAGATTGATCGCTTTCTGAGAGCAACAGGGACATGAAAGAATAGGAATTAAGGGACCACATTAAAATTAAGTGATGCCCTCTCTTTAAATAAGTAATAAGAGGGCAGTTCCTGGATATCAAGTTATGAGATGGATCTCCAGTTCTCTATGAGTGACATATTTCTAAATATTACATTATCAGCTTGTCAGTGCCATTACATGGTTGCAGAGGTAGATCTGCACTAATCCAGCAAATTGAGGTACTATATATATTAATAGGTAGTTTCTTAAGATATCGTTGTTGGGATGGAAAGTGATACAAAGGATTTTCTGGGTTCTTCATTCATTCTGCAATTTAAATGAAACCATGTGCCATTTAAAGAGGAAATATAACTTTGTTCAATTGATGACTGATGACCAAGGTACTAAGAATCCTGAACATAGCTACATGCAGCAATTTGTCACAAAAATACATTAAATGCTGATTTAAGTGCTTTAATCAAAAGTGACATGAATCCTCAAAGTTCATACAGCATAAGCAAAGCTCAAGTCAGAAGACAGTTTATAATCAGATGGACCTAGGGTGGAGTTTGGCCATTTGTCCTACTCCTGAGTTGTGTTGTGGTTGTATGTCCATTCACTGAAATACTGGAGTGAGTGGGAAGAAATGTTGACCTGAGCAACGGCGGTATCCAGGGGCAGAGTGATGTGCTTTATTTTCATTTAACGTCAACAATTTATGGGCAGTTAATCTGGATCATGAGCAGAGATATGAATGTGCCGCAAGGGGACATACCAGTCAAGAGTTGTTTTCATGAAAAGCAAAAAGGTTGGGAGCAAGTAGCACAGGACTATGCTATTATGTTCTTTCCCCACAATCTTGTATGTAATCTGAAAATCCATGGCAAAGGTTTTCTATATAAAATGACATTTTGCATGGTATCAAAGCAGGAACTTGTTGGTGAACTGTCCTTCACCAATGTACTAATGGAAAGTCTTTTCATCTGAACTGCGTTTGTTTGAAAACGATTCTTGAATCGAGAAAACAAGTCAACATCTGGCATCTACCTGCTACAGCAGAAAAACAAATACAAGAGAAAGGCTCTTTCACATCGACAGGTAACCCCTGGCTCTTAATACAATAAGATAAATCATTTTAACCGTCTGTTAAAGGTTAAAGGCTGTTTTAATCACTGTGACATGATAATTCCAGCGATCATTAATGAGACCAGATTCCATGACAGCTCACTCACCTGTAAATTGCCACCTGCCATTGGGTTTGGTCGGTCAAACCTTCGTCTTTCTCTCGAAATTAAAAAAAAAAGTACAAGAACTAAAACCACAATTACCGGCTTTTCTCACTTGTTAGCGGAAAACTGAGTTTAGTCTCCACTTTTACTGGGAGTGTCGTCACTCTTCCGCGTTTACACAAAATTACCTGATTACCCGAAGCTTCAGCGGTGGTCACGTGACACAGCTGCTATTTTGGGACATCACACACGATACAGCATATCTATAGAAACACACACACACACACACACAGATTTAATTTACCATTTGAATCTAAACTTCATTTAAATTGGCATTGCAATCGATATCACAGACAATACTGGCCTGCAAGATAAAGTGTTAGCCTTGGAAAATCAAAACCAAGTCAGAATATAAATTTTAAATGCTTTTCTGTGGGAATTCATCAATGCGTTTATACATTTTGAAAATAATTTTGATTATGTATACTTTTCTGCATTTTGCTTTGCTGAAATACACATTACACACTTCAAGAATATTGTAACTGCATATGTTCTGGAATGTTTGTATGTTTGTAATGCTCAAAGCAAAAGGAAAATATAGATGTTCTTACAAAATTAAACATGCTCATTCACGTCAATTTATAGATGCAAATCTTCAGGACAGATACCCCCTTCAAAAAAAACACCAACAGGAATAAACAGAAAAAATTGTGCAAAATAATACGCAGTAAAATTGACATTCATTAACAAAGTTATACTTTATTAGACTTAAAAAGACAACTTAACAGTGCAGAATGAATATGTAAGACTTATACTACAAAGGGTAAACAAGAATTGATGCATATACCATACAAGAATTGGAGAAAGAAGATGCACAGAGTTGACAACTGCATATGGGCAGCACATTATTAGCGCCGCTACTTATATTGTTAATATTTAATACAAGTGTATTCATATTGTAAGGGTTTCAGTTGCAAAGCTAACACCTTAGGCTGAACAAACTGTACTTGTGTGGATTTGACACCATTGTGAAACCAACGCATGATCGTAAAGCAGCAAGTCATAAAAGACAAAAAAAAATTGTCATCAGCTTTTTCCATAGAAGATTTGGGGGTGTAAAACTCTAAGAACACGGTCATTTTTGGTGAGATCTGCAGGGAGTTCATTGTTCTGTGAAAAAAAACAACAACAAAAAAACAGGGATTAATTTGGTATTCTTCTCGATTCTTGAAAGACCTCAAAAAATGCTGTTGCAACATACCTTATTGGGAAGTTTGGGGTCTGCATTAGCCCTGATCAGCAGGAGAACAGTTTGAAGATTCCCACCCATAACAGCAGCATGTAGGGGAGTGGAACCGTTCTGGAGACAAATCATAACAAGATTTCCCTGTGTTTGCCACTGACCAACAAATAATCCAGTCCAGCAGCGTAAAGTTTGAAAAGACTATGAAAACATGGCTCACCTTGAGGAGACCAAGTGAAGGAGAAAACTTTAGGAGTTCCTCAATGACGCTATTGTGCCCCTTTATAGCTGCTTTGAATAATGCTGTGGACCCATCCTTGCAAAACAACAGAGGATTATGATACTTAGATGAGCGATGCATTTTATCTTGAAAAACTTCTGTTACTGGAGAACAAAATATTTTCTTTATTCTGCATGTGAAATGTAAAGTCTGGGAGGCTTGAGAAAGAAAAAGAATCAATCATGTGCTTCCCTGAACAATGGAGGGATAGCTTAACATAAATTACTTTGTAAAGGCCAATTCTATGATAGTATGAGGTAAATGGGAAGTGAAATATAGATAAAAAAAAGATCTGTGCATCTGTTACTTTTTATCTGATATTTGACAATAAAACAGAAGACAGGAAACAAGAGACTATGAAGTAAATACACCAAATTATATTTAAATTTTCTTTAGTTGCGATTACATAATTAGACTTAAGGTTCATAATAAAGAAAAATGACTGATAATCAAAACAGTATCAAAAAGTTTAAAACTTCTCATTGAAGTCTTCAAGTGTTGCAGCCCTTTTTTTTCTGATTCTATCATAATCTAAACCCACTTGTCTGTCAGCATCTCGATCAGCGCCACGTAAGAGCAGCACCTTCACTGCCTCACTGTGGCCCATCTGAGCTGCCATCCATAGGGGGGCAGTGCCATCCTGGAGAGATTCATTAGAAGTGAAAGATGAAATAATTTTTCACAGAACAGGAGAATAACAAAGGGAAGTGCGTCCTTATAAAATAGAAGCATACCTCCCTTGCTTGATTAACTTTGGCACCGCTTGACAGCAGTAGACGGATCACATTTATATGACCTTCCTGCGCAGCAAGGAAAAGAGAACTGGCCCCGTCCTGAAGACATGAAAGACTCCCAGTAATAATTGTTATTATTGTTATTTCATTATTTCCTATTGAATTTTCCGAGCATATTTAAGGTAAAAGAAATCAACATGTCCTCTTGTTAAGACAACCTTTAATAACGATTACCATCAACTTGAATGAATGAGAAACTTCAGAGTTTACCCAGACATTTAACTATCAGCTAAAGAAATTAGCAAAACAATAATTAACTTTGGGATGAACAAGACTGATATAGCTCTTGATGTAAACAATTTCAATATGAATCTCAGCTTTCAGGCAGATAAAAGCAATGACTGGATGTTCCAGTTTGGAAAAAGGTCAACAACATCCCCTGCATATTATTTTATGAAGGTGTTTACTTCTTGGATCAGGACAGGCTGTCAGTTGTGTCTTACTGAGCAGACTGCAGAAACCGGAGAGGCTGGATTCCAGCTGCCGGCACATCGCGCAACTAGCCATTATGTTCTTGACAGACAAGAGCCTGAGAGTTTTAATATACTCACATTCAGTTGGTCATGAACATTGGCTCCGTTTTTCAATAGTGTTTCCACCACTTTAGAGTGACCGTATTGAGAGGCAACTGTCAATGCTGTGCCACCACCCTGCCACAAAAGTACATATAGAGGAAGGCAGCAGTCAGTGTTTTTTATCAAGAGGCGTGGACTCAAGACCAGCATGAAAAGAAAACCATTTGTATTTAATAACAGGGGGCTGACAGCTGTTTTAGCAGCATATCTGGTGCCTCTTTTTACCCTATATATCTGTGAGTCGCAGTGTTCCGTGACCGGATCACCACCTTCACATGCCGTCTTATAAAAAGAGTGTGATAACCCTGCTGGCATACCTTTGTTTGGAATTCGGTAGAGGCTCCGAATTCAAAGAGGAGCTTGACAATGTCATTGTGTCCCTGCTGGGAGGCGAAGAACAGAGCAGTAGAACCTGTCTGGAGAAGTCAAGAGGAAATGATTTGCCTTGACGTTTCCCATACTAATAATGGAATGTGAACACATTTTGTTGCAAGTCTATGGCTGTTATAATACATGTACAGAGGGGGATCTTTAGGATGTATAAAATTCAATCCATGGCTTCAGGCCATGTGTAACCCTGGTATTAAAGGATTTTTGCCAGTTCTGTGTTCTGTTTTTTACGAATTTGTCTCGTAAAGTCGGGACCTCGTTTCCCAAGACAGCCTTGTCATACCTCTCTCTGGTAGTTGATGTCGGCTCCTTGCATGATGAGTTCTTTGACACACTCATTGTGGCCACTATAAGATGCCACCATCAGCGCTGTGGTTCCATACTGAAATGAAATGCAGCCACAAGTAATGCTCGTAATGAAATTATAACAAAATTATTTAATTAGCAATACTTAATGATAACTCATAAAAGTGGTGATAAGAGGCAACCAGTGAGCAATTTAACGTAAAAAAGAAACAAACAGAAATGCAAAACCTGGAGGTCCACAGATGGATTATGGGTAAAGTATAGAGTTAAGCAGCCAGGACATGCATAAGTCTTACACTGTCTCTGCAGTCAGCATCAACACGACCGCTGTTGAGCAGAAGCTGAAGCAGAGCCAAGTTCCCTTTACGTGCTGCCCAAAACACAGCATTAGCCAAGGGTGTTTCCTTCTGGGGATAAGTACACACAACAATTGACCTGAAGCTATTATCAGAATAATTACATACTGAGACATGGAGACAGCAGATCTGGAGCATTGGCCTTTTTCAAACATATTTAAATGGACTTGATTTTTTGAAATGGGGATGTTACACTTGTAAAAAAGGGCCAGGAGCCATTATTTTTCCTATTGAGGTAGATCATGATATCTGTTTAGCTATAAAAAAAAAACACATTCAAGTCACAAAGCATCAATAAATTGGATGTAGCAAAATTATGTTTCAGATTTAATTTAAATGCTGGAAAGGGGCCTGAAAATGCAGCGTTTTTAACTCACTTATATTGGAAAGGTTCAGTACAATTTTCCTAAAACAGCTTACTAATTTCTAACTGTGTGTTTTTTTTTAAATTCGCACTAGTTTTCAGTGAAATTCTCACATATTCTTAAGTAAATTCATGATGAAAATATGCTAATTTCTTACTTTTTTGTACTTTTCTTTTTTCTCTGTAAATTCTTGTTGATTTTCTGGAAAACCTTTGGAGCTTTCTTCAAATTTTCTCACAGATTTTATAGGAATTGGTCAACGGGATTTTTTTAAATCAATTTATTGCAGAGACTTATATCTGTAATGATATTGATTAATATCATAATACTTTTGTTTTTATTTTCTGTGCTGGTGGACTGTAATATTTATCAATGTAGAAAACATTAAATCCAATGTAGAAAACATTAAATCCTGGTGGTAGTGACATTCACATTTTCTTTCACATCACCCAGCTCCTGCACCAAAAGACAGGTAAACAAACACACTTGACCTTTCCTGAGAAGTTAATGTTTTTGGATAAAAAAATGAAGTACACCTAAACCCCTTGCCCTGAATTGACCCAACACATGTAGATACACACACACACACACACACACACACACACACACACACACACACACACACACACACACACACACACACACACACACACACACGTATCTGTCTTGCGTCATTGCATTTGAAGTCTGCAAAGTACGCACACCACACACTACAATTTTCTCCTGTCAAAATCAATGAACCCTGGAAATAATTGATATGTATTGTTTAAATCTCAGGGGTGAGCAGGTGTTATCCGTTTTCTCATTCAGGCCTCCCGGCTGCGCGTCGTGCATGATGGAAAAAGCTTGTTTACCTTAAAAGACATCCTGCATTTCTTCATTCGTGACTCATTTTACTTCCTGCGCAGTCGCTCATTTGAGAGGATGGTGAAAGACAATCGTCGGCTGTGCTCCAGCCTGATGTGGGTGTTGGCGGCGCCCTATCGCGGACATAATACACAAGAGCCAAACAACCAGCTCAGCTCATCCTCTGCAGTGCCGCGCCGGGGACGCAGCGTGCAGCTAGAGGGCGCTGCTGTGGATACAACATGGCTTGAAGCCCGATACATGATGCATGGGGGAACTATTTCCTCATTGAAAACAAATGATGGAAACAAAAACATGACATGATTATTTAATAATAATGATAATAATAATAATAATAATACTACTAATAATAATAATAATAATGTAGTGAGTCACAAATGTTGATGCTTTTTTTCTGTGAGATTTTGGTGTTGCTGGGAATTTTATAGGTATGGTTTGGGGTGCAAGGAATTCTTCCTTTTTTTTTTTACCTGGAATTGAGCGGGAACAGTTAGTTGTATTGCAGGCTTGTGTAGCGTGGCTGTGACCAACAACAGGTATTGCTCATTAAACTGACGTTTTACCGTCACCCAGGTGTTTTCCCTGACTAAAACGCTGCAATGATATCAATTTACCCCTCTTTAAGCCACTACCTTATCGTGGTTGAGAGGTTTGCGTGTCAAATTGATCCCCAGGAGCTATGTTGTCCGGGCCTTTATGCGCCTGGTAGGATCTATCAAGGGGAACAGGTCCTTGATAAGGAAGCAGCAAAAGCTCAAGAAGATCCCCAAGGGATGAAAAAGACAAATAGACTTGGTTTTGCTTGTCCGGACGCAGGTCATAGGGGCCCCTCCCCGAGGGACGGGGCTTGATGGCGAGCGCCAGCACCTTTGGGGTGGCCAGGCCCAGGCTGAAGGGCAATGTGGGCCCCCCTTCCCTTGGGCTCAACACCCATATGAGGGGCCATGGGGGTTAGGGGTCATGCGAGCTGGGTGGTGGCTGGGTCTGGGAACCTCAGTAGTCCGATCCGTGACTGCAGAAGCCTGCTCTGGGAACATAGAAAGACAATTGAAGATGTGTTACCCCTCATCCGAGAGGCTTCTACAGTCCTGATGGCCTGTGGGAAATTTCCAAATAAGTCTGCAACAGACTAGGTCAGAGGGTGGTGTTATGCTAATGGAGTATCATTAGGTTGGAAGAAGCAACTTTTGGGGATTTATCTCTTTTAGAATGTGAAAAGGTAGAATGTGAAAAAATAGTTGAGATTAAAATGAGCCTGAAATGAACAAATAAAGACAAAAAATAATCAAAATTATGGGATAGAAACTCAAAACTGTTAAATGAACGTTATATTGTGGAATATTTGTGATTTCAAAAAATATCAATTCAATGTACATGTTCTGAAAAACAACATGACTTTGAAAAACTGTGTTTATTTCCATTATAATACCAGGGGGGCAGCTGCGATAGGCTCCAGCATCCCCTGTGATCCTGAGTAGGATAAGCTGCAGACAACGGACGGATGGGTGGAAAATACTAAAAGGAAAGGAATTGTCAGCATTAATAATCATTCTACACTTTTTTCCCCCACCCACTTCCCTTAATAACTAAAAGATCTTGGGAACCTCTGAATGGGGCAGATATATATTCATGGTAACTGAACATCTGCTATTCTTCACTGTCATATATGTGCATAACTCTGGCCTCTCTTACAGGAATTATGCTGAATTACATTGTATTTTCATCGCTTCTGACTTTAAAAAATGTGTCCATGTTATGAATTGAAACATTTGTACATTATAACCCCATTTTCTTCAGCTGTGACATGTTTGAATCTTATGCATTGAAACCCGTGTTTCAGTGCAAGCGCTTTCCACATCACCTGTTTTGGAAAGATATATTTAGGGTGTTTTTAGCATTCAAACTAGTATTTGGAGGATTTACAGCATTGCAGCATCTGCTCCTTCAATGTAATTACTCAGGAGGGAAAGCATCTTATTTTGGTCACTAATGCTCTTCTGAGGTGAGGGCAGGAGCATTAATTTAGGAGTTCAGTAAAGTATAGAGGGAATGCCGGACACTTTTTGTCAAGCTATAAAAACAGGGTGGGCATTGGCCAATGTCAATGTTACTTTCAGATCATGGGAACCAAACAGACAATCACCCGAAAAGGTAAGACAGTCAAGGATTTTACTTCATATACACTTATTACAGCAAAACAACAACAATATTATCTGAACAAAATTGAGTTACTGATCAAACCTTCACAGAATACTCTTCAGAACCTTTTTTTGAAGGGAGTAATTTGTGTGCTTAAATGGAAAGCATTTTGTGTCTGTATGTTTTATTTTTAAGTGTGCTTTAAGAATAAATACAAAGCTGATTTTTTTTTTCTGTTCAAGAAAACAAAACCAATAGCTTAAGAAGTCCATATGATATAATCAGCCTTGAAATGAAAAGGCATCGCCTGGTTGATAAAAAAAGAAAAGGAAAAAACAATCTTGGAAAAGTTTCAAGTTGTGCCTTGTTGCCAAAATAAGAATTATGGGTAAAGGTACTGTGCTGGAAAATAGTAATCGGCTTCAATCAGCATGATATAACACATTTACAGTAATAATAAAATATTAATTTGTAAATAAATTTGTAAACAAATAAGATTCGTTTTATCATGTCTCACAGTGCTTAATTTGTAATTTATCATAACTTTCTCATAAGGGAATCATTACAAAACTGTTTAAACATTTTGATTTAATATTTTTAAGAATTGAACTCCTTCATGAACATTTTTGTGGGTAAAATAAAATGATTTACATGTGTCCAAACTTTCATAATTGTCCTACAGAAAAGCTAATTGTGAATTATATTATTTCAGATTATTGATAAAATGCTAATTCTTATTGTCTTCTTTTAGAACATCCTGAGTTGAATCATTTTCAAAATCCTCATCCCATGATATGTTTGAGAAGATTTTTGAAACGTTTTACAGAGTGTATGCACCCCATCAGTTAAAAAAACACAGAATAAAAGCATTAATTGATATAAACATTATGCTCATCCAGCTTCATGCCATGTATCATGCTTTGCAAAGTTAAGGAAAATGAATTCAGTAGTATTGATAAAATTGATATTGTCTTCCCTGTCACACAAAGGCCAGAGGCAAAATAATCAAATTATATGTATATAAATGTGTGCATGTGTGTGTGTGTATGTGTGTATATATATGTGCTTGATTTTTTTTTCAGAAGTTAGCAATGTTTGCAATATTTACAATACAAATCTTGGGACAAAAATATAAATATTTCCTAATTCCAATGGGAACAGAACTAATGGAATGATCCAGATGAAATCATCAGTCAATTTTGCTGTTACTGTAGTCTGGCAGGTCAACATCTTGCTGACAGCAGCACTGCTCACCCTGCTGCTGTGCAGCCCGAAGCTTGTTGCATCCGAATCAGACGAGATGGGACATGTTCCACTCCTCACCGAGTGGGACATGTGGAAGAGGAGTAATGACATAGCTCATGATGAGAAGGTGAGTCCCCATTCAGTTACAAACACCATAAATATGTACATTTGTGTCGTCATCAACTTGAGCTATTCAGTGATTTGGTTTGTGTTTTTCTGCAGGATGAATTTGAGAGGAAGACCATCTGGGAGGGGAACAAAAGAATGATTGACGAGAATAATCTCCAGTTTTCAATGGGAATAAAAGGGTTTTCCATGGCAATGAACAAATATGGAGACCTGGTATGCTGTATTTTCGGGATGGTTCACGTAAAACTAAAGCTCTACAGGCAATTCTGATAAAAGCAAGACATCATTAAAACACATAACAGCTCCACCCGAAGGGAGTACATTGCGTCAGGAAGGGCATCTGATGTAAAAGGAGTCAGATCCACATGAAATATGCCAGTCAAACCAATGACTTTCATTCAAGGTTGGTCAAGGTCCGGGCTAAGAATGACTGACAGTGGTGCCGAGGAAGGGGGATATACTATATGTCCAGGAGACTGGGGGAAAGGTACCATTGCAAGAAGTTAAGGCGCAGGATTTTGGTTATTCTACCATGGTATTGGTGGAAAGAGAACTTGAGTAGGAGCTGTCTTGAAGGAGAAGCTTGTTATGAATGTTCTGGAGGTGAAGAGTGATAAGTAATGAATCTGAAGCCAGAAATTGAAAATGTGATGTTCGCTGTTGTGGTTAAGCCCCAAAGATAGGATGTGATTTATAAAAGATGGGGAAATTCTGGAGGTGAGTAAAATGATGTGATGCAGAATACACCTTAAGGATTAGAGAGTGGTAATTAGTGTAGACTTCAGAGGACATGTTGGTCCAGGCAATAGTAGTGACGAGGAAATGATGGTTAGGCTCGGTATCCAGGATAGGAACACAAAAATAAGGATGGGAACAACTATAGTGAAAACTTTCTTCTAGAGAAAGCAGGAACATAGTGTTACCTTTAAGAGTAGAGATGGACTTTCTACAGACGATGTAATCAAAAGATCAGTGACTGCTAAGTAGTGACAGGAGACTATCAGATACAGATGACTGGACAGCTGCTGCTGTGGTAATGCGATCAGGGAGACAGGTAGGAGAGTACTTGGTGTGTCATCTGGAAGGAAAGAAGATAAGGAAACTTGGTGGTGGGATGAGAAAGGAGGGAAGAGTATACAGAAAAAGTTGCCCTTTTCTGGCAAACCATACTGCTGCTCACAAATGCTGACTTCTGTTCTCAGTCTAGTTTCCACTACTCTTACCCATAACTTTATCTTAGGGCTTATCAACTTTATCCCTCCATAGTTAACGCAATTCTGCACATCCCCCTTATTCTTAAAAATGGGGACCATCACACTTCTTTGCCGTTCCTCAGGCATCCTCTCACCCTCTAAGATCCTGTTGAATACTCTAGCCAGAAACTCCACCACTGCCTCTCCTAGACACTCCCATACCTCCACAGGTATATCCTCAAGACCAACTGCATTTCCACTCTTCGTCCTCTTCAATCTCTTCCTCACTTCACTTTTACCAATCTCCGCTACTCTGTGGTCTACATTAGTCACCTCTTCTACCCTTCCCTCTCTTTTATTTTCCTCATTCATCAGTTTTTCAAAATACTCTTTCCATGTTCCCATCTGTCAATACATTCCCCTCCCTCCCTCAGTCTACCGCCATCCTTCCCCCTGCGTTCCTATTCTGTATACCAAATCTGCCCACCACTTCTTCTTCACCTCTATTGCCTGCACCAACATATCTATTGAAGTCTGCACCAATTACTACTCTCTTATCACTGGATTCTGCATCACTTCATCAAACTCTTTTCAGAACTTCTCCTCCTCTAACACACATGTCCCACCTGTGGGGCATAGCCACTTACAGCATTGAGCATCACACCTTCAATTTCTAGTTTCAGACTCATAAGTCTATCTGACATTCTTTTCCCCCCAGAAAATGCCTAACAAACTCCTCCTTCAAGATAACTCCTACTCAATTTCTCTTTTTGTCACTACCATGATGGTTCACCTTGAAACTTGATAAAATCTTCTAGTTTTACTACCTTTCCACCTGGTCTCCTGGACACAGAGTATACACCTTCCTTCTCTGCATCATGTCAACCAACTCTACCATTTACTTTCATCGTCCTAATATTCAAAGTCCCCACTCTCAGTCCCCGACTCTTGCCTTTCCTCTTCTCTTATTCTTCAAACCACTGTCGCCCAATTTCCACTTGTACCCTGTAGGCTATCGGCACCAATGTGCTTGTTGTTAACCCGCGCCTCGACTGATCAGGTATGAGATTCTTAGGTTTGACTCGCATATTTCATTGCATGTTTCATTTGTTTCTTTTGTTTTTTACACAGAAAAGGCAAGAATATCAAGTATTGCAAGGTGCGATGATAGATGCCCAGTTTGTGAAGAGAGGGAGGTCTACCTCAGCCCAAAAGCTGCGCAACAATGCCAGAAGATTAAAAGCCACAGCTGTTGACTACAGAAACATGGGTTATGTTACTGAGGTTAAAGATCAAGTAAGACATTTCATATTTGACATAAAATTGTGTTTAATTCACACTAAAGCATGAGCACCTTAAAATAAATTGTCTCTCACAGGGATACTGTGGCTCATGCTGGGCTTTCAGCACAACAGGAGCTATTGAGGGACAATTGTACAAGCAGACAGGCCAGCTTGTATCCCTGAGTGAACAAAACTTGGTGGACTGCTCTAGGTCTTATGGCACATTTGGCTGCAGTGGTGCCTGGATGGCCAGTGCCTATGACTATGTGGTCAGGAATGGTCTGCAGTCCACGAGCACTTACCCATACACGTCAGTGGTGAGGCTCCATCTTCACAAGAGTTTAAACAGTCATATGTCCCTATAATTGTATCTAGGATGGTAACATTCCTTTGTCTCGACAGGACACGCAGCCCTGTTTCTATAACAATGGACTGGCAGTTGCTCATATAAAAGACTACAGGTTCCTACCCAAGGGCGATGAGCAGGCTTTGGCTGACGCAGTTGCAACCATTGGGCCAATCACAGTAGCTGTTGATGCAGATCATTCAAGTTTCCTTTTCTACAGTTCAGGTTAATTGTCCCTAAATGCTAGAAAACAGAAAAATCTGTATCACTCCGTTTTACTTCCATTTGCAGATCAGGTTTGATTCTTTTTTTGATGCAACTTCACCCTTCCTAGTAAATCACAAGCAAGTACCTTAAAAGGCTGGGTATAACATAAATATACATCATCAGATATCAAAGAACAGAAATGCTCCCGGGTCTTCTTAGAATTGCAAGATTCCTGCTCCAGTGATTTTTTTGACTTGAACAATTAATTTTCCTTCATTATCTGAAAAAAAACAAGAAACTGTATGATACTACATTTAGAGTGGGGAGGGGTGACACAAATCTGCTTGAATTTCTTTCACAGGAATTTATGATGAGCCCATGTGTAGGACCAATAACCTGAGTCATGCAGTGCTGTTAGTTGGCTATGGCTCTGAAGCAGGCCAAGACTACTGGATCGTCAAAAACAGGTTTGAACATATAAAGTCAGAATTTGTTACTATTCAAGAAAATTACAATTTTCATAATTTCAGAATGAATTTTTTGTTTTCCTTTTAGTTGGGGCACCAGCTGGGGTGAGGGGGGCTACATGCGGATGATCCGGAATGGTAAAAATACCTGCGGCATAGCAAGTTATGCTCTGTACCCAATTCTTTGATTCTAGCCATTGCTCATACAACGCATGTTATGTGCATTTTACGTCTGAAATCTATATATCCTTTTATACCAAAATTACTCACTTTAAAGTTGAATGAATTTAATATGCAAATAAAGCTAGAATATGTAACATCCATCCTTAAGTAACACATGCTCCCTCTTACAAAAAAAGTCAGAACTCATATGCATATAAAATGGAATGTCCAGTTGTAAATGCTTGTAAAGTCAGGCTTGGGAAGTTTTCACAGGTCTGCAAATTTCAATCTCAAGTTAAACAACAAATAAATATGTTTTTCACTGAACTGAACGCTACCCATTCAATGGATGAATACTGGAGAGGAGACATGTGATATCCAGACCTGAAGTTCAAATTCTATCAATTTGAAAGTTTAGACCTTTACGAGTAAGAAGCCTAAAAAGTTGAATGGATTTTAAATGTCATTGCTATAGGCACATGAAAATTATTGTTTAAGTTTAAAAATAAATCTGTGCTTCTTTTTATTCTGCAACATTAGCAGTTCTCCACAATAACCAAAAGTGTAACAAAATACAACCTAGTTTTCTTGTAAACCTCTTTCGCTTTCAAAAACAGCGAATGAACCATCACTTACATCTGGTTGCTATGGTGATAATGATAGCATTTTGCAGTTTATAATGATGATAACTTGTTTTTTTTCAGTGGTTAGTAAATTAGCATCACTACTTTTTGTTGATGCTTACAGTATATCTGAGAGGATTTGATACTCTAGTCTCGACCCCTGCTATCGATGCTTGCAGCATCAATAGCACTCTATAATCCTCTATTTTGAGATCCAGTTGGCTGTTACACATTATTGATAGCTAGACATGAAATATATGGATTTATGCTCATGGGTTGTGTCTCAGATCATTGAGTCTGGGTGGGTTTGAGAGACCTGTAGTTTGATGTATTTTGTCATATCTTCAGACTGTAAAAGCATTATTCTAGTTCTATAGCACCAATTTAATGAAGCAAGTATTGAGCTTACACAAATGATCATGGAAACCAAAGGTCTGAAGAGACACAACAAATACAGGAGATGCTTGTTGTATGAGTTATGATTTTTTTTAAAGCATTTTACCACATTTTATCAGCAACCGCTGGAGCAGCTGAAATAGATAAACGCTTGACTGACCAAAAGATAATAAATTCATATTTTTTTGGGGGGGGGGAGGCTTTATTCAATTATATCACATGCAGTGCTACCCAACTTAATTCTCTGCAACCATGCCCATTAATCTTGGAACCTGACTGTAGTTGAGCCTGCATATATTCATACTCAGCCTTCGTTCTTATTCAAGTTTTCCACGTCTGCAAAATAAAAGCACTAGGGCTCATTTGCTAGACGTGGTCTGTAATTTGATTAGAGAATTTGATTAGATCCATAACTGTAAAAAAGCCTTTTGTACATGTCATATCCAAAAGGGTCAATGTTTTGATGGGAAGTTCAAACATGTTTCAGGGAACACAATGGTGCCATTTTCCAACGTGCACTCTCTTTACACCCTGTGCTTCTCTTACTTGCCACAACTTGATTTTGAACTGGCATGTTACCTTTGTAATACATGTGCTTAATAAAACTTTAAATACTCTTGCTTTTCAGTGTTATATTGAGATAATCAGTCAAGGATGAAGCACTCAGAACTTTTGCACAAGACTATGTGTCATAAAAGAATATCAGCCAGAATGAAAGGAAAAGTATACAAGACATTGGCGAGACCAGCAATGCTGTATGGTTTTAGGGACATTGGGATTGAGGAAAAAATAGGAAGCGTAAATGGAGGTGGCGGAGATGAAGATGTTGAGGCTCACTTTGGGAGTGATGAGGATAAATAGGACCAGGAATGAATCCTTCAAAGGGACAGCACATGTTAGATGTTTTAAAGATAAAGTCAGAGACTAGACTGAGATGGTTTAGATGACATGCAGAGAGGTGGGGTAGTAAATATATTGGTAGAAGGATGCTGAGGTTGGAATTACCAGGCAAGTGGCCTGGAGGAAGACCTAAGAGAAGATTTATTGATGGAAAGGGGACATGAGGTTACTTGTAAGAGTAAACAGAGAATGGGCCTTGATGAAGGCAGATCATTCGCTGTGGGAAACTTTGACGGGAGAAGCCAAGAAGAAAGTAACAAAAAAAAAAGACACAAAAAAAACCTTGGATATTAGACATTGATATCATGCAGTGTTATCTTTTCATAGGATAATAGTTATTTTGATCCAGAAAAAAAATGAATGCTCCTAAATGTTTGCAGTTTAAAACACAGAGGGATTTGGAAAATTGTTCGCATCAAATGAAAATACTAACTATAAACTGAGTATACTGTTCAAGTAAATGCCATCCGTGCAGAAAGCCACATTGTGACCCAGTCAGTGGTGGCTTCGGTTTTGTTTTATTTACTTGATTGACCTGCTGTAGGTTTCCATGGAGATCAGGCCCCTTAAGCCAATGGGCTGCCCCAGTCCCTGCTTGGTGTGTGCCATGGAGCTGCAGAGGACTTTTTTGAGTGACCCATCTGCAGGGGATCTGTGGTGTTAGTATATGCACTACCATATTATCATAATACACATCATTTGTGGCCCAGCGAAGCAAATACAAAAACGCTGCACAAAATTTTAATTATCTACTTAACTGTCAGCCCAGGGAACACTGTGACATTGTTTAATGGGTTAATAGAGCGATGCTGCCCAAAGGACCTCCTGGGCCCAACTATGCCCCAGATGGAATCTTCGCTTTTGCCCTGCTTGGCCTCGATAGAGATTTAGTTCAACAAGGGACAAATCAGTTTCTATTTATATATCAAGACTTTATTTACTCATCTTTAGTTTTGACATATAAAGACATTGGCTCAGAAGTGGTCGAATGTGCAAAAGTGACAGAAAACCAAGTGCGACAGGTTTGCTGAAATGTAACAAAGTAAGTCTGTCACCAGGTTTGGGTGACAAATCAATAGTTACCTCTTTTTTATCTTTTTTATCCATAAAGCTTTCCCACTTGACAATATGAAAATTGTGAGTAATCATTTTAACTTATATTACTGCAAACAAGCAATTTATCAAAGTAATCGATTTTTCTAGTGTACATCTTTTCTGAACACTTGTTTCTTCAGTAAATGACTTTGTGCAGTGTGCAGAAAAGCAGACCCTGCAGCCATGCAGGATAATTGCTGGGAAATCAATGATGATGATAAACTAACGACGACCACAAAATTCAGTGTTGAGGTCTTGACCTAATTTGGCTCATCACTTTGGAGTTAGATTTAGTGAAACAAGTTTTCATGATAAATGTTAAGTCACTGCATTATTTTGGAATTTTCTTTATACAAGAGCTTTGCTAGTATTGTTTTATCTGCCCGGTCCTCGTCTAGAAGAAGGAATTAAAGCTTCCAGGATGCCGGCTGTAGGCCTGACTTAATTCTTCTCCACTCTATAAAAATAGTCATAGAAAAAATGTTATCAGATTACATTTTATTTTTCAGATTCTCTTGAAATGTGTCTGGCATTGCAAACACCTTCATATGAATTGCTAAAATCCACATATGTACAGAAATGTGTTTTTTTTGTTTCCCAGATTATTTTATACCACAAAGCTTTGTATAGTGGCATAATTGAATTTAAATATTTTCTACATTATTTACACAACACAGTTGCAAAAGGATGTTGTCTGATCAACCATGGCGTATCTTCCAACTTTTTTTTTCTTTCCCCCCCCCCTCACAAATTTAATTAACAGAGGTTTTTACATTTTTTGTGTGGGTGTGGAATTTTTCCTCAGAAAAAAATATTCATAGAAAAAACAAACCAGTGCAATAAAATCTTTCACTGATTATTGCTCATAGAGAAAAATAAATATTAAATGTAAGTATGTCATGTAAGCCTTCATTTAAACAGGAAAAAATACTGCAAGAGGTTGCATGTTATGCAAGTTTAGTTTAACCCTGTCATAGCAAAAAATGAGTATCATTGAGGTTAATGATAATTCATGCTGGCGGAGAGGAGTTAGAAGCCAAACAGGGTCAAAACGCAAATATCATCAAAAGCAAGTCAAAATGCTAATAAACATTAAATCATGGTTACATATCTTTGCAATGTCCATCATTAAACAGAAACTACTTAGTCCGTCTGTAAAAACAAATGCAACTTTTCAAAGCAACCTTGTATATTGACTGATTATTGACAATTTTATGCATAGCTTAAATAAAGTAAGTAAGGCCACACAGTGTAAGATCTATGTCCGTACATTTTTTACAGTTACTGCAGCCCTAAAAACGGTTCAATGCCCGCTCTATGACTGATGGAACTTTGCAGAGTTAGGTCCTCTCTGCTGGAAATGTCCATTAGTATATGTCTGGCAGCGTACTGTACTTCCTGTCCCAGTATCCACCAGATAAGAGCCAGTCCTGGGAGTTGGTATGAGGGTTTGGTCCCTGCTGAAACCACCTGGGAACACCACACATACAAAATCAGTAAATACAACCTCAAAGGAGACTCAACTGCATATTGTAAGTCAAACGGACAAGGGGAATTGAGCGGGGAAAGTAATGCATGTTTAATCAAAGGGAATTGGGTATGCTCCGTCAGACACGGTTTTGTCAGCTACTTCCTTCAAAATCAAATAAATATTGTACTGTTTGATCTTTCCTTTGTGGAAGCAGAAAAAGCAATAACACTGACTCGGAAGCCTGAATTGAGTAATTCTATTAAGTGCCACTAGGGGGAACTGCCATGCAGGTGAAAGGAAGAACAGAAATTATTAATCTCACGGTCCTCGAAAGGACCTTAACCTGAAGGGAGGTACACAGGTTAAAGCAGGATTTTATTGGGGGGGCTTATAAGGAGTATTTAGGAAAATGAACATCGCAAGCTTGCATGATTATCAGACACATTTTTTAGATCAGTCAAATGGTGCATAGCTCTAACCTTGGGCCAAGAGCACTCCTTGACATCAAAGTAAGCGATGCAATGCAAAAACAGAACAGGAAAAGGAATTAAAAAACATAATTACAGTTGGATTATTACAGAACAATGACAAGGGAGATATTTATACTGTAAAGGTAAACCATATTAAAGGGTCATCCACACCAATGATAAAAAAGTTATTTCCTTTTAAGTATTAATCTTGTGTGAGTCCGAATCAAATCCATTAGCATAATTACATGAGTGTGCAAAGCAATTAAAAGCAAAATATGGTGAGTTTTTGATTGGATATTGTTCCAATTGATGTATCAACATGGAAACCCTTGCTTAATCAAAGACAGTTTTTTTTATTTTCTTTCAGTCTATTTAAACAGAGATTGATGCTTTATCTCAGAAAATGATAGAGCGGATAATCAAACTGCAAATAATCACACAGAATTATTCAATGCAAATTTTTGTCTTTTGTACTAATATGACCTAGAATTGTATTGATATGAAATTAGGACCTTGAGGTGGATCAATTTGACATGGAATTGTTAAATCCAGTAACAAACACATAAGCACACGTATAAGGCATTGAAATACCTTTTGCATAAAACTGAATTCCTGCACAATCAGACATTTCTTTTTCAAATAACAAGCTAACCTTGTCTTCCAATCTTCCTCTGATTTGGCCCGGTTCTTACGTGCAGCTCGCTGTTTCTCTTCAAGTCGTTTTTTCTCCTCACTTGCGAGATCTATTCAAATAATCACATGTTATGGTTTTAGACTCTGCTACTTTTATGCATTGTGAAGGGGGGGGGGCTGACAAGCTTCTGATTGTCAGATCACTCAATGATTGCTTCAGTCCGATGATGAAACTTTCAAGGATACAAGCATTTTTCAAACACTTTGTGCTTTCTGAAAAAAGAGGCACATCTGTGTTGTAAAAGTATAAACTTGATCACTAAAATCACACCTCAATATGAATAATTTATTCAGATCCGTGTCCATGCTATGGTAATGATATCATCGCTTACATGGTATGCAGCTCTATACAATTTCTTTCTAAATCCAACTACATCCATCCATTGCTGACAGCATGGATGAGAGACGGTTTTACAGGGTTAAAATCTGCTGTTTATGTCACATTTCACTATGGTTACAAACTCTTATATGGATACAAATGTAGGTCAATCTGGCTGCTAGCACTGCCAGTAAAATTGATTTGCTCATTTTTATCAGGGGCCCATTTTATTCAGGAGCAATTGTCCAAAGGAAGAGTTTTTTCAAATAAAGATGGAGTCAGATGCACCTGAGAGACAGATCATCTCCTTTATCGCACTCTCTGTATATGTACATATATGCAAAGATTTTTTCAATATCCAATCACATAAGGTCAATACGCAAGTTAAGTCCAGTGACCTTTTTCATTATTGAGATGCTCTTCTAACTGTGCAGTCTTCTACTTTTGAGAAATAGCTTTAACTGGTTCCACTGCGTCTTACCTCATAGTACCTACTATGATAATAAAAAAAACGGTTACATTGAAGGATTGGAATACCAAGTTCAATTGCTAATGTGAATGGGGTCATTGAATTTTGATCCACTTCTATCTTTATATGTGACGAACAATTATTACCGATATCACCATTTTCCATAGCCCGAATGTCTGGTCTCAACCTGCAGTCAGTCTGCGGAATGACTCCCTCCATCTCCTTGTGCAGCTCATTCAGCTGCATTGCAAACGATGTAAAGCTATACATCTGTAACCGATAAATAAAATGTTAGTCAAAGGCCATTTACTGGTGTACCCATTCTCAAA
Source organism: Fistularia commersonii (assembly GCF_037954325.1). Classification (NCBI taxonomy): domain Eukaryota; kingdom Metazoa; phylum Chordata; class Actinopteri; order Syngnathiformes; family Fistulariidae; genus Fistularia; species Fistularia commersonii. Next base: position 5,495,530 of record NC_141299.1, on the reverse strand, counting down.
CAAAGATGCCTGTCTGACCTGGGCAGAATTTGGGGGCCTGGGAGCAATCCTCCACAGCAGCTGGCTTCCAGGAATCACTTCCACAGTATTTGCAGCTGGAAAAGGAACTTCATCACTGCCGCCCTGTGCATCGGCGGGAAAAACAGACATGAAACAAGTACAACAAATGCAGCACAACTTTGAGATTTCTTTTGTCATTCATAATTAATCATCTCATGACCCCTTTATCTTCTAACACAATTAACAGCAAGAACCCTAGAAACTGAACTACTTGAGCCAAGTAGTTCAAATCAGCACCAAAATAGGAAGAAGAAATTCATGCCACGACAACAATTATGCATCAATGGTAAACAATCTAAACTATAATAATAGCAGTCAAAGCGGAGCAATTGCTGTAAAAGGCTTTGGAAAATAAATAAGGAATATTTAATTGAAATTCATTTTATTTTAGTTTGTTTTTTATTGTAATTCTAAATCTGAAGATTATGATGGCCTTGAAATATTAAAATAAAACATGTTTAATTTTTCGTCGCTCAAACTATGTGCTACAACTGCAGGATGTGTGACACCTACAGGAAACCCATTTATTTTACAGCACTAACGTGCAGATGCTGTGAGCTAAGGTTCAGGGGCAATAATTACATTGACCAGGTAAAAAAATTTAATTGGCTGTTTAATTTGCAAGTATATATTTTGCAAATATAATTTGCAGCGTTGAGTAAAGTAGTCCTTTTTTTATTTGCGGTGACAGATGACTCCATGACCCAGTACACCCAGTGATAAAATGATGATGGCACATGGACACAGACGGCATGTTTGGTTTGCTGCGGGTGGAGAATATAAGTTCGGCCTTTTATTTCATAAAGACAAGAAAGACTTTAAATGTCATTCTTTTCTTTCGGCGTTCAACATGTTTTTGTTGCATGCAGATATACAATTTTGTTTGCTCTGTAGCCGTTGATTGATTTCACTTTTTTATATATAGCATAAAGGGAAAGAAAAAGAGATGTATGTTGTGTTATCTTTATTTTAGATGTCAAAATAGTTTTGTGCGGCCCAGTGCTTTCCCTGGCCCTTTGAGTGTTTAAGGTTGCTGACCCAAGACCTTTTTTGTTTGCCTCTTTTTTCAAACCTCTCTTTAAAAAACACCTTCAAGGCAAGGGAGAAAGAAAACCTTTTCACAATATTTATATTACTTTATTTCCTAATGTGTGGAAAGGTTAGTGACATTTTCAGACTATAGTTACTCACTAACTAACACAACAATACTTCATGATTTGACGTTAAAAGCATTAATTCCAAATGAGTTTTTACTTCGACAGTGCTTCTGAGGTAAATAGAAGATACACATATTGTATTTTAAAACAGGTAATGTTAATTCGGCCATGTCTTTCGTTTGTTCTGCATTGCAATTCAATCTGCCCTCACTTTCTATTAATGTTAGATATTGGGTTCGTTCAAGAGCCACATTTTGATCAATATAGCCGCAGTAATTGTACTGCTGTGCATGAAAGAAGCGGCTAATCGACTGAGACTAATACATGCTTTCACAGATTACCAAAAATTACTGAAAACGATAATATAAAGCCTAAATTACTCTGACAAATAATATAACAGAGCAATACCTGCCTGTTAGGCCTCTCTCAAATGAAAATGTGCTATTGCTGCTGATTTAGTTCTATTAATTCTTATACATTGTGCTCACTGTTTTTGCATTTGCATTTCCTCAAGAATCAGGGTGTTTCAATAAATGCCGAAAAACAGTGTAAATATAGCAGTCTGCACTGTATTGCTACCTGTCGTTTTCCATCAGCTCAGACAAGATTCTAATGAAAAATCACAGTGATGAACTCTAGGGGGCTCTGCTCATACCAGTTTGACAACTTTTTTGTCCTCAGCCTCTTTCTTGTTACTTTTCTTATGCACTTCGAGGGCAGCAGGATCAATCACATAAAGGCATTCTGTCCACTTCCCATACAGAGCGCACATCTTCTTTTTGCTGCAGAAAACAAATGCTGAATTATAATTTTTCCGCAGGCAACAGAGTTTTAAGATAATCTCTGGCGTCTGAACAGTTTCCATATGCAGTTTTGCACAAATGGTCATATAAACCAGTTGTGGACATGTTGTTACCCTGTATATCTCAGTGACACTTTATCTTTTCATACAAAAGTTATTTGGCTGCACAGCCCATGCCCCTATAGAACTGGTCCTACGAGCAATGAATTATTGAGAAAGTGAATTGTTAATTAACAATTTGCATGATGATTGGTTTCTGAAAGTTGGAAAAGTATTGAGGAGGAAAAACACAACCAACTTGATTTAACTTGTCCTTATTAACATCTGATTACAACTCAGTACATTTAAAGCTTATTTAATCACACTTAATCTACACTGTAATAAATTATGATAAAGTTTTTAAGCAAAGTGAATATGTTCTAGTGAGCACGTACGCTGATTGTCAGGATGTTTACCTTCCAGCTCACACCAGGGAAAATATTATTTTAGTTGCTAATTGCATCCAGTTGGGAATTGCAACAGGCATGATATTAAAGTTAATGACAGCATGTCATAAATTGTGCAATACATTTAAAATAAAACTGTCACTGTGCCTACAGATACTTTTCAGTCCTGTGGTATTCTAGGAAATACTCATTCCGGAATTATATTAGTAAAGATAAATATTGATACTACACATTTATAATGCATGTACATTTACGTAATTCATTTAGTGAGCTAAGGTGTTTTTTCCACTTAAACTTTATGCTTTGTTATTTTTTCCCGCTGATTAATTGAAAAATAAACTAAATAGATTCTTCCGTGTGTGGCCAAGAATGAAACTTTAGCAGCTATTCATTGGACTTTATATGTGAAAGACATTTTTGCTTATTGGGCAAATAACATACAGCATGTCGGTGTTTTATTCAGGTAATAGTAGGCAGATTCTCATTAACTTATTTCAGGTTTAAAAGAGCCAGGCTGCTGTTGCCAAATTTCGAAATGCTTTTTTTGCATAATTCTAAAAAAGGTCTGACATCTGTATAAGTTGTACCTCTTATCCAGAATATACCCTTCAACCTTATGCAACTCTTTGCCAAAAAGACCGCATGGTTTGAAATTCAGGAAGCACCTTTCACCAGTTCTGTACAAAAACGGAAAACACAACAGTAATGAATAGTTTCCTTCTCTGTCAGCTGAGTCATCCAAGTTCCTTTTTTTCGCTGTGACCTTATTCTACTATTTTGACTAAACTTCAACAGAATATTGAACAGCTCTGTGCAGCCTGTTCCATTTAAATACATATGCAAATGCTGAGTGGAGAGTGTCATATTCATGGATGGAAATGCCTGACGCTCACATAAGTCTTACCTGTGATTGACTATTTCCACATTTCCATATTGTTCAATCCACAGCTGCCCCACGATGATGTTGTGAACACAGCATGTGGGATTAGTCCATGTGTAAGTTTCATTGTGCCTGGAGAGATTGGACGCATTGAAGTTGTGAAATAGTATAGCCCATGTGCAAGATCTAAAAACGGCCATCAAAATGATAATTTTCTAGTTATGAGATTTCTTAAAATATGCTCCTCACATGGGCAGCTCCAGTGTAATGATGCCTTTCGGTTCAGCTTCCACACTCTTTCCCCAGAATTTGAGTTTTGGATAGATGGAACCATGAAAAACGAAGTCTTCCTTCAGGCCCTCTGCATGAAAGGCGCTCACGGGAGGGTGGTGGCTTACCTGCTCCGATATGAACCTGAAACCCAGATCCTCTCTAGAGTAATGGAAGACATGGGGAGATTTATTATGGGAGCAATCCAGGACAGATGAGAGGAGTACTGATATTGATGTGGCCAGCTCAGGTCATTTAAGCGAAGGTGTGTTTACTGCAAGATCTCACGTACCTGACCAGTTCATAGGTTTCTCCAAGCAGAGGATTGAAGGGTTTGCCAGTTCTCTCCCACTGGGAGGCCACAGCAGACACCGCGAATGCTGCTACACACTGTCAAAAGTAACTAACATTGTTACCGGGCGACGTTATAATCCAACTAAATGTGGCTATTGTTGGGGCAGGTTTTGTATAAGGTTTTTTTACAAGTATGTACATAAACAGGAAGTTAAACACATACCTTCATCCTGTCAATGGGGTCTGAAGAAAGGTTTGCCTGGTGGATAAGGTACGTGTGCTCCATGTACTCAGTCAGGCGCTGCAGGAAGCTCAGCGGCTCATTGAAAATCACTGGCATTGTAATCTTGGAGAGTTCCTGAAATGTACACAGGATGTTTAGCTACAGAGACTTGCCTTCTATAAAAGCTAATGTACAGCTGAGGCTGACGGTAATAGGGTGATGGATTTTGATGAGAAATTAAAGGGTCCCACCCTATATTTCCCACAGAATCCCAAATGTTCTGTCACGTGGATATAAGATCTTTGGCTAACTAAGACTTAAGCGGCAATCTGTTCCATCATCTCAAAATTTTTTTCACTTTAGAGTGGAGGACATTGAATGAGCCTCAGGGATCACATCCTATCTTGTTAATGATAAGAACACACTTGGATTTGGGTAACGGTCAAAAAGTGGAGCACTAATCATTCATACCATCCCGATGCAGTTCCTCAGAATACTCCAAATACTGAAGTCATTTCTTGAGAACATCGGTGCAGGTAGCCTGTCCCTAAATAACAAGCAGGCGGGTGGACAGACAGACAGACACACATTCACATACACATATCAACTTGATAACAACTGCAAGGTAAATTGATTAATTTAATAATTGCAAACTGCCACACATGGATATCAGTACAACTTTTTCTCTAAATTATTCACACTATTATGTTGAAAGTCATGAGCGGCAACACAGAAATGAAAAGTGTGAAAGGGTGGGTGGAGCTAATGGTGCTCATCATTTGATGAGTTGTGGATAAAAGCGCCGGGGTTCAGCCACCCGGTTAGGAAGCTGCAACGGCCTATGGTCCCACTGACCTATACTTTGTCACCCTGTTGGGTTGTGTCTCATCTTTGTTGCCGTGGTGATCGTCCGGCAACATGCTGGTGGGACTCCTGCTGAACATGAAGGATCCTTCCTCGTCCTCCTCAAAAGAGTGACTGGCCACTGTCTCAAAGCCGCTCAGGGAGAGCTCTGAGTCTGATTCTGATAAAGATGGACATGCAGAGAACATGTGACTACAAATTGTCTTTAAGTTATAAGGAAAAAGTATAAGCTATAATTAATCCAAACAAAGATCAAACATTGAGTGTTGTTGTTGTTTAGAGTTATTAGTTATGTAGCTGTCAACACACCTGCGACATTGTTTTACTATTAAGGTGTTCATCCACCAACAAAAGTAGTTTTCAATAATCAACCTGGAACAAATTATTGTCACAGTAACCGAAAAAAAGCAAAATAAAATACAACACTCCAATTAAAAGACTTGTGTGTTGGTTAACTAAGTGTCAAAGCTCAGCTAAAGCAGGGGTGTGTAAATAATCGAGTGTTATTCAATTGTTATTGATTAAAATAAAACAAGGCAAAACTTTTACAGTCATGCTCAGCATAAATGAAGTCTCATCTCCCAACCTAATGAAGCCATGTGGAAAGTATCAGGACACATTGTCAATAGGATCAAATTATATAAGAAGTACAAACATGTGAAATCCACAAAAACACCTGCAGGTAAAAAAACAAACAAACTTCAGGTTTAATGTATTACACAATTTAAGGTTATTTCAACAAAATCAGGAAACACTAAAGTTAACATCCAAACATACCAAAGACATTCACCAACAGGAAAAAGTATTCCAGCGTCCTACAGGTGAATGATAAAGAGTTTCAGAGGGAGCGTGTCAAAGAACTGCCAGCATCTCCCAAGAGTGTTTGATAAGTTGTCAGCTCACCAGACACCGCATCGTGGAACTCGTCCTCACTGAGGGCACTCGGCTGTGATGATCCCTTGACAACGGATTGCTCGAGTTCGTGGTGCTCGGTGGCAAGAGTCTGCAGCGCTTCCGAGAGGATCTTATTCTTCTCTACCTCAAGCTCCAATTTCAAACTACGCACCTGAGCTCACCACACACAAACAAACACACCGTGTACACACACGCACACACACGCACACACAAACATGCAAACATTTGAAAATAAACATAACCCCTTACATTGACTATGTAGCATGTTTGTTTTTTTTTCTTTACATGTTATTGCCATTCCAGAAAGACTAACAGGGAAACCAAACGTACTAAGTAATCAAGCCTGAGAACAACTGCAATGGCAGTGAGTCTGCGACGTAAACAACGTGCTGATCAACTGATCCCCCTTCAGCACCGCCGTTATTGGACCCGAACAAAAACGGGTTGGAACCAGGTAATGCAGGGGAGCTGCCTTGACGGCTCTGGTCTCAAATGGCTTTTCAGGTGAACATGATTCCCAAAGACAAGAGGAGATCAAATGACGGTAACAGACTCATGTATAAATCGTCAGCTGGACCGCACTTTGGAAAAACTCCAGCAGGAGCTTTTCAGAAAATCTTGAAAAATAATCATTGAAAGTTTATCACTCATGAGAAATAAAAGAAAGATCAGGTCACGCATTTTGAGGTGGAGGGACTTCTGTAAACTGAATGATGGTGGATAATATCCCATCATAACATAACACTGAAGTATAAGAGGGCAATCCTTCTGCTTAACCCTCTACAAGTGGCCCACAAGTGCAAACCAGTAGAGCAGGGGCTGGAAATTATATTTTTATGAATAGAGGCCAGGCATCATGTATAGACAAAGAGACATGTGCTGGTGTTATTACTAACTGAGATGGTCCCTATTCACTGTGAGCTCAGAGACTCTGCAGTCCTTTTATCGTAAGAGCTGCCTCTGCAGCTCACAGTTCAAAAGGCTGCGCAGCTGAGTGATGGGAGGCCCAGGCCAGGTGTAAGCCCTGAAAGCACTGGACTGGCTATCACACAAGTGGGAGCAGCGCTGCCTCTTTTTATGAACCTAGACAAATTCAGCTCTTGCTCAAGAGCAGGATCAACAAGTGGGAGGGAAAACACAAGGCGATAACGGGAATATTTATTTTACTCTGTTTTCTTAAATACAAGAGTTTGACATCCAATGCCCTGCGATGAAATTCTGCTAATAATGCTGTAGTAAAAAAAGGACAGAGTTCAAGGATGAAAGAATGAATGAAATTGAGTATGCCTCAATTTGCATATTCAACAACTTACTTATTTCTACCTTACAACTTGTGAATGTACCAGGCTGCTATGACAAATTATTTTCCCTCTGGCATTAATCAAGTCTGTCTGTACATCTATTTATCATAACAGTAAACCACTGCAGGATGGCAAACAGCAGCATCAGCAGGGAGCAAATGGTGACTAATTTTAAGTCCGCTGTGACAGTTGTATGGGCCTTGTATTATGGGACTGCTGTTGGGCAGAGAACTGCTGGGTCTGAAACCAGTGAATTGAATTATATGTTATGGATACATGATATATGTTATGAATGCTTTAGCTTTACTAACTATTCACAAGCCTTACGAACACTGGGGAGCCCGATGTCATGAGCACCAAAGGAAATACTGGATTTAGTCAAGTACTACATTATGATTTAATTGCTCTGCAGGGTTGGTTGCTACGTGTATAAGTGGTGTCAGTTTTTTTTTTTTAAATCCTCGTAGGGTCTAATTTATTCGCTCGGTCCTTCCATTATCATCAAATCTATTGAATCACACATAAAGGAAAACCAATGCAAGAGCTTATAATCACTGCACTTGACAGGGCTGCTTATAAGATGGTAAGAATTCTGCCTTTTTAAACAAGTACAGTAAGAATCCTCTTGATAATGGTATTTATACAGTATGCATTCTTAGGGTCAGGTCATTCAAATCACATAAAATCTTCCGAGTAAGAAATAAAGGACAGGCATGAAAATGTGTTTCAGGTGAAATATTTTTAAAAAACAAAGAAAAGAAAATTAATTTTTTGGAATTACATTTTTTTATTGTTGGATCGGCATATAATTGTTGACTATGTTGTCACTCAAGTATCATACTTTCAGTCTGACTTATTCACTACTGAAGAGGTAAACATATTTTCTGTTTCTACTTTACTTTCTTGTTGTCAGGGTTAGGCTTCGGCAGGCGTGGGCTTGCTGAGCACAAAATTGCCCCAGATTGCCGGCTCCCCTGGCGACTGGCGATCAATGAGGACTTAAAAGCCAGAGCTTTGAGTCTCACCGGTTGCCGGGTCATTCGCTGATTTCCCTCGGTCTCCCACACAATGCACTTCTTTCCCTTCCACCTATGAGTTTATGTCAGCTCCTCTCACCTGGCCACCCATGACCCGACCGTGCTTCTTTTTCTGTGCACACCAGTTGCTTTCACCTAGTTACCCGTCGCTGACTGGACTTCTCCCTAATTGGTGTATAGTAGCGCGTTCCTCTGAGCCGCCCGTCCCCGAACGGGCTTCTTTACTCTTCGTTGTATGCTAGTGCCTCCTGCCCATACTTCTTCACGTACCTCTTCCCCCTTCCGACTAAACTTGTTTTCAACCCCCATCTGTTTGATGCAGAGACCTGTGTCTGCGTGTGGGTTCAGCCTCCTGACCCATAATATTTGTTTTGCTAATTTGCTCATAACCTCACTACTTGGTAAATTCATCCAGTCATGATTTATATCTGATTCTTACAATTAGTAATCTAAAAAAAGGCAATGGATAACATTGAAAAAATGTGCAAGAAAAAATAAAAGGTCATCGAAAAAATGAACTGTACAAAAAAAAGTACAAGGAAAGTACAAGAAAAAACGTACAAAAAAAATGCTAATTAACAAGAAATCATCAAAATAAATTAGCGAGAAATAACATATAAAAACACAAAACAAATTAGAATTAAGTTTTTGTCATACTGGGACACAGTTAAATTAATGTATCAAATCAGCTTTTTGATTTTTCTTTTTTGTAACTTGCAGGTATTGTGATATAGACAGATTTAGACCTTCTGAATTTTGTGATGAATGTGATATGTGGGTATCTGTGATATTCTTTTATAAAGCCCTGTCCAGTTCCCATGCTTTATTATAACAACTGAATCTAATCAAGTGTTATTTTTGTGGAGAATATGCTGATAATGAAACACATAAGAGAAAGGCATAGCCACTGTCAGAAATTTACTGCATAAGAAAACACAGATCTGTCCTGGCAATTGAGACACCTACCCCTTCCTGTCTGGAGAAGAGACTCAGGCAGATGCTGAGGCTAGAACTGGTCTCACTGGACAGCTCACAGATCCCCTGCATTTTCTGCACAACTGCAGATGGAACCCCTGTGGGAGGAACATATGGTTGGCCATTGGAACAAAGTAATGAGTGAGCTTGTAGAAAAAGTCAAACTCATTAAGAGGAGGGAAAAGGAGGACAGTAAAGTTAAACTAAGGCATATGATGACATAATAACACGAACAGAAACAGATGGAGGATTTCACACAGTATATTGCCTTCATTTAAATCTAGGTTTGCATTTTACCTGTTCACTTGTTCTTTAAAAAGTTTAAACACATACATCTATAACACCACAGCTACAGTGAGATTTGTTGTTATACTGAGGAGCAATTACATTTAACTGTATACAGAAATCTGACACAGTATTATTCATTTGGTGTTTTTAACTTTGCTAAGATCATTGAAAACTTACAATAATGTAGTTTTTCCTTGGAACCTTTTCCTTAAAACTTGGAATTGTTTACTTATGTCAGGTTTCCTAGAGTTACTTAACCCCTTTGATGTAGTTTGCGACACGCTTACTTCCTGTCTTGGACACGTATCATTTCTGATATCTTTTAGATAAGTTCAGGGAAGTTGAAATTCAGAGAAAACTTTGTATGATTTTTTGTCTGAGTTAGGGTCATTTCTTGCTGTTTTTCTAAAAGCACACAAATTCATGATTACATACACATGATTGCACACACACATAAACACGCACACACGCACACAGTATATATTAATTTGGGATTTCTTTAGCTAAAGGTAATATATATTTTTAAAAGGTGAATGATTACCTTTTTAACTATAACCATCTATCACCCTTTTTGAGAAAATAATGAAAGCTGGTGGACTGAATGAAACGGATAAATATTAATTGATAAGATAAAACTAGCCAAAATAGCAAATGAATATTTCGTTTGATGTTCTTTTGCTATTTTGGCTTTACTACAATTCTGCATTGCAGTTTGTAATATAATAAAAAATCCTGGTCTATAAAATTACAACATGTAATTTATAACGATATTTTGTCTAGTCCTACAGATTTTATACATATATTCCAATGACGTTGAAGTAAAATGCTTTACTTTCTGCCAGTCCATCATTTTTCAGCATAGATAAGAACGATGCCACCTCCTGCTCCAGTTTTTGACGGCTGGCCTCCGCTGCCTGTGTTAAGGGATGAGAGGAAACATAAACGATCATTACGACATATTAATCAATGTTTTTTTTAAATCCATTTTTTTTATTTTTATTTTATTTTAAGCCACCTGAAGTGCATCTGTTAGCTCGCCTAGAGAGATCACTTCATTGTCCTCCTCCTCACTGCCTTGCTCCTGAGAGCAGTAGTGTGTGCTATAGGCTGAGTGCTCCTCCACAGCATCCAGCCATGCCTGCAAAACAAGGAACACACGGTCATCCAACATTGTTGTAATTGTTTTAAAGACACATCAGTCTGGTAGTTACAACACAGGAATATTTTGGAACTACAATCATCTTTCTGTAACTCCTGTGGTTGCGTTAATATTTTTCAAAATAATATAAAATAAAGGAAAATGATAGGCTAGCATGAAGAGTGCCATTCCCAATATTTGTATTACATTTCTAGATTGTGTTTTATGCTTGAGTTTAAAAGACATTCTACAAAGAACTCATCCATTACTTGACTTTATTACATTTGATCTGGTTTAAGGCTTAATTTGATTATGTACTGATTCCTTTAAATAATATGTCAGGAAATATAAGATGGAACATATTGAGTGTATTCTACTTCATAAATGGTTCCATAATTGTGGATATTTTAAGGTTTCACAAGTTTGGTGATCTCTATGACAAATTTACATTATAATACAAAAGTGACTGGTGGTCAAAAAACGTGGTAATTGAGGAGAAAAGACTCTATGCCCTTAAATGGATAAAGTTAATTTTCAGTTTATTATCTATGATAATTGTCTGTGGAGGTTCTCAGGCAACCGGGTCATTGCATATTCTTGTCAAAATCTTCTTGTCATGGCAACTGAAGAAAATCAAGTCCAGTTGCCACAACAGGAAGATTTTGAGAAGAATTTATGATAATGCATTTTCCTGCCATTTAAAATTTACTCTTAGTGAGGAAATGGAAGCGTTACTTGGAATAAATGGTTAGTTAAAGATACAGCGCAACATGAATTTGGGTGCATTGATGAAAAAGCCCAAATGGACTCTCATGATGTGTAAGAATTACAATGACATTCAACAGAGAAATGAAAATTACCTTTCTTGTTTCCTCTGGGTTGTTTTTCGGCGGCACTTTGAAGTGATGAACGGTGTCATCGAAGCACTTAAGGGTGAAGAAGCAGTTGTCCTTGGCTCGGACCTGAAAAATTAACACGTACAAATTGAAGCTTTATCCTCAGAGAAAGCTCAGCAGAGCAGGTTGAAAATAATTTAATAAATTTTGACTTACCAAACTGTGAGCGTGTGTGAGAGATTTACAGCCTTGTCTTCTGACACTGGCAATGGCATCAGACCTTTGCAGGAGATAGTTGGGCAATTTCAGATTCTGTACTTTTGAAGCGGCAAACAAAATCCTCAGTCTTTGACACATTTGACTAAAGCAGCCAGAAAAAATACCTACTGTTTTGAGTACCAGGACAAAACCCCGTCCTGGAGAACGACCCAGTAGGAGCGCCAGCCGAAAAATCTGGAGCTCTGCAGGACGACGTAATACAGCATAAGCCAAGAAGAAGCAGTCTGATTGTTCTTGATTTCTTTTTTTTTTTTTTTTTTTTTAATTGATGTTGGCTCAAAGAGCGTCTAAAATCTCGAGAAAACAGGGCACACTTGGAAGCTGGCTCAGCAAATTAAACAGAGAAAAGCTGCATTTAAAAATGTACATGGCAAATACTCAAACATGAGCAACAATAAAAAAAGCTTTGACTGTCAAACAGGAGTCAACTATTTCTGGGTTGATGCCGTGACTGATTGGATCAGCGGGAGAGGGCATGGGTGGGGTTGTCCTAAGTTGGCTGTTACATCAAACAGAAACGAGCAGACACCTGGCCATTATGGTCAGTGTCGCTTTTCACATTTTCCTGAAATGTTGCTTTACTTAATTGGAAACGTTAAAAAAACAGAAAGCTTTACAAGAACAGTTCTTAGCCATTAAAGGCAAATCCAAATCAATGTATTGCAATTCCACTGTTTGTCATACAGACAGATTAATTTATTCTAGAAAGAACTATTATTGGAAGGGTCTTTACTGCTGCTCCAGCTGACAGACTGCATTTTTATTGACTATTAACAAAAGTAAGCTGTTCAATTCATCTCAAAGGACAGTGCTAATCTCCAATAATGGGCTCGAGGTTCAGGATAGAACTGTTGTCTGTGTAGGTTCCCAGTCATCTGGGTCATGGTGAATTCTTGCTGAAATCTTCTTGTTTTGTCAACTGGACTTGAATTTCTTCACTTGAAGACGACATTGTTTCTTTTTTTAAAAGAAAGCCCCTTGAAACAACTCTCAGTGGCAGAATCATCACACATTTGAAGTTAAGACAATGGCAATTTAAAAGTAACAAAATTCTGAAAGCACAAATCACCCAGTGTGAAGATAACAGTTGATGGCTCTTTCCTTTATTGGTCATAAATGAAGATTATCGATGGGAATTTGTGTGTTATGTTTTCAACACAGGTGCAGGATGTTTAATTCATAGTGGTTTGGAATATTTAAATACTGAGATTCTTTTGAATAAAAAATGGATCGCTTAGTGTATTTGTGTGTGATGAAGGAGGCTGGAAAGTGCATACTGCCATGCAAGATGTTGCATTGAGGAACTGATAAGCCACTGCTTATGTTTACTCTGACTTCCTATCAAAGAAACAATGAAGATCTTTTTAGCTTTTTTCATGAACATCTGATTTCAAAAGTGCTTGCTTTCTAACAAATGTCATAACTGACATCAGAACTGGGCCAAAAGCTAGTCGAATATTTATGTGTGGTGTATTATACTGTATGTACAAGTGCATATAAAAGTTAAGCAGAATTCATAAGGAAAGCGGTCATCTTGCACACTAGTGCACTATTAGTGTACTATTAGTGTACCAATTAAAATTCAGAGATAAAGGATAAAGAGAGCAGAGACATAAATCACTCTTTAAACATGCGAGTGCAAAACATAATGTACATTTAAATGGAGTAATTCACAATTGTAACATTGAGGAAGCAGCGGGTCAGAAGGTTGGATGATCAGAAAATATTTGTTGTTACAGTGTTAACCATAAAGTTTCATATTTAGTAACTAAAAATCTTTGTTGTAACTGATGATTGAAAGGTTTCTGAAGCCCATGTGATTTGGCTTTCTTTACTGGATTTGCAGTTGCATCTCTATATCACATAAAGAATTTTCCATGCCAACTTTCTATTTCAGCTGCAATGTTGGCCGGACCTTACCTTCCAGAGGAGTCCCTCATACTTCTTCACGTGTCGGGTCATTACCTGCAGAGACCGCAGAGGAAAAAATGAGGAAACCTAGAGATAAACATAAAACCTATCAAAAAAAAACACACAAGACAAGATATTAGCTCAGCACTCACGCGGTGAAAGCTGCCCTCGAGTACTTGCTTCATTGCTGTGTCACTGGCCAGGTCAAATGCAGTCTGGCCTGCGTGATTCAGAATAAAAAAAAGAGGAAGTTAATCACGCACAAACCACCATGCACACACAACATGCACACCTGTGCCTGATATGTGACTTTCCCTTTCACGTCATTTGAATTGACAATCACATCTGAGTCCCAAATGAAACACCTGCATTGCAAATATATAATCAGGAGTAATACCCCTAGAGATTTCCAAGGTTGTGTGTTCAAAATGTTGATTGTGAGGAATATGACTAAAACTTTGGTCATAATATTGTAATAGACTGTAATGTCATTTGTTATTTTATTTTCCAGTGACAAATTTCATAAAGTCAACACATGCTGCAAAAGGAGAGTAGCTTCAACAATTAAACCGGTCCACTGATTTAGAAAACATGTGAGGGACTGTTTGGACAAGTGGGTCTCTGATGCCAGGTGTGTTGTTGGCCGGACTAGCTGCATGGATTTTACTCTGTTGTAGGAAAAAGAATGCAAAATTACCCCATGGCTGCCAGCTATTCCTGTTGGATCTTACCATTCTTGTTGTTGATATTGGGGTTGGCGTGACTCTTAAGTAACCTCAGAGCACACGGTTTCTGGCCACGATAGGCTGCACAGTGTAAAGGAGTATTGCCCAGCAGATCGGTGCAGTTTATATCTGGCGGTTTCTTCATGCACAGCTATGGTGAAAACACAGGAAAAGGAAGGCAAACAAATTGGTTATCTGGAAAAAAAAAATGTTCTCTATCTTTTCTTAAAAAGAGTGAATCATGCATCACTAATTTGAAATCTGCGGCCAACCATCTGGAAGTTCTATGATAGCAAAATTCATAAGCAGTTTATTTTGCATGTTTTTACCCATAACATTACCAGTTGTATTATCAGTGATACCGAGGTACAAATTTAAATTTCGACCTCAGAATTTAAACCCTTCCTATTCCTATGTTGCTAAACAACTACCTGAAAAGAAGTCTAAGCTTTGCAACTTCCGTGTTATTGTCTCAAAGTGACATTACCTTTCTGACTATGTTGCTCTGTATCTTTTGGAACATTCATTTAATTGCTACAAACCAGCTTGGCCAGCGTTGAAATGTCTCCTTCTCGAGCAGCTTCCAGAAGTTGCTCTTCCAGTTTCCTCTCCTCTGTTCTTTCAGCCGCTGGCATAAATAAAGTGATTGGATATGAAAGTATTGGATGTGAATTATAAAGGTGACTTGCGTGGCAAAAGATGGGAGGTTGTTCTGTATGTTATATTTCTTGAATGGCAACATGTCTCTCTCACCTTCTAACATGCTTCTGATCTCTGGATTTTGAGTGACATCTTTGGGAATCTGTGCAGTCCCATTGATGACAGTAGCACATGCATCATAGTGCAGCAGCAGCATGACAACCTCCTGATCGTGGATGATTGATTGATTGATTGATTGATTGATTGACTGACTGACTGAATGGATGAATAAAGGCATGCACAAAATCATACTATCCACACAGAGATGAGAACAGCGGCAGAAAAACGGAAAGTGGAAATGGAAGAATCCGGCTATAGAGGTACCTTTCTCCCTGTGAAGGCAGCTTTATGCAACGGTGTGTCTCCCATATTGTTAGGTAAGTTGACGTCTGCTCCTGCCTACGATATGTAAGAACACACTCTTTTTAATGAAGTCATTTAAATCATGTAATGTAATGGGATGCAAACAGTAATAATAACTGTACCTTAAGTAATTCCTCCACTACATCTTTGTGTCCAAAATAACAGGCCAAGTGAAGAGGCGTCCAGCCCAAGTTGGACTTACTCTTTCCTGAGAAAAAAAAACATACTGAATTGCAACAGCTCAATGTACAGTATGATTTCTTGTTCCCAGGTGTTAATGCGGTACCTTTGCAGTTGATGTTGATTTGCATCTCGTCCCTGACCATGGACAGGAGCAGCCTCTGAATGCCTGAGAGATCTCCATTTCTAGCATAACGCAGGAACTGCTCATCTGGCTCCAGCTCCTCCATGGGACCCCTGGGCAGCAGGAAAAGGAGGTTTTAGCTTTGTAGTTTTAAGTGTAATCAAAAAGGTGCTCTCAGAGGCGCTTATGCATTGAATCTCTGACTCTTTGGGATTTTTTTATTTTTATTAAATCACTTTTGGATTAGTGAACGTTAATAAATGTAAAATAAAAATCCCATTTAAGTTGTGCTCTGAATTTTTTGTCAAAGGCTTCCTGCTGGGAATGAGCATACAGCAAATTGCTTAGATCTTTTACATATGATACATAAAACTCTGCTGTGTAAAAAAAAATTAATGCACTCATTGAAAAATCCTAGACTTACAGTTTCACCACTTTTTAAAATAGTATTTTGGCTGATAAACCACAACCACTTTTGTAGTTGTTCCCTTCCGGGCAATGAAAATGCAACAAAACAAAGCCACAAAATATGTATGAGACACAATACACCAATGTCTATCTTTTAAAAACTTGTGCTCATAAATGACTGACAGTGCAACACTAATGTTAAAGTTTCATGTTGGTCAATATATACAACACATGAATACTGACAAATCTGTGAAAAGGCTAATAGTGGCAGAATTATATATAATGGTTTTGGCTAATACTGGTGAAATAATGAAGTGCTAAAAACTCTTTGGTGGGTCTAGAAGTCACATGTTTCATCTGCCTCTTAGTGGTGAAATACCTAACACGCAAACAGTTCAACAGTTATTTACAACAGAGAAAGCCTATTGGATGAAAGTTGAAAAGTCTTCCAGAAATTAAGCAACTTAACCACAATAAAATGTATCAGCAAACATCAAGTAGTCTGCCTTTACTACATTCCCCATAGTGCACATGATTTTCAGCAGAAACTCCTTATGAGCTCACAGTTTCATGAAAGAGAGTTTCTGGTAAAAGCCTTGCATTTACAAACTCAAGCAGAAACATTTCTGTGTCATGTCATTATGGTGTTAAAACTTTCAGGGTTAGAGGACATAGACAAATTCTCTGTAACCAGTCATCTGGTGGCCAGCTTTAAAATCAAATGTCCTAAAACATTTGGCTTGGTTTGGAGAAGTTATCATGTAACATTACTATGAACAATAGCCTTCATGGCTGACAACACATGAAATTAAGGTCACATGTGACACATTGTGCGAGAGACTGGTTTCTCTTGTTAAACTGGGGAGGAAGGAAGATAATCCAAAGGATTACAGAAGTGTCAGTCACCAGACCAGCAATGTAGGAGAGGAGTCAAGCTCCTCTTTGTACACCAGATATCCGCATGACATTTTACGTTTCGAGACCGCGACAAAGCATGCTGTATGCAACATCATGGGATGTCACATGCTGATGAGGAAGAGTAAATGAACCAAAAAGGAAAAAAAAGATGCAATCAAATCTATGATGTGTATTAGGCAAGGGAAAGGACAACCTGACTGGCTCCACACCAGGTTTAAATATATGTGAAAAATATATCACTCTGGCTTTCTGTTAAATATGGCCACCATAGCAAACTTTTGTGTGGTGATATAACAGTAAGCCCTTTCCACAGGTCCTGTTTGTACACAGGTAAGACATAAATCACAAATTACAATAAACAGGATGTTAGTGGGGATTCTCAATTCCACGTTGGTGCTGAAAATCCCTGTGAAATGTGTGTTATCAAATTTAGGCTGATGTTTAATTGCTACTGATTGGGGGGAATTTGTTGCTTGTCCTTGTCATGTGATTGTTAACAGACTAAACTGGAATTTGATGATGTTACAGGAAGTTGTCATTTATCTTCAATTCATTCTTAACTTTCTATGAACCTAAAAATATAAGGAGGTGATTAAATTAGCTGTAAACTGTTTCAGTTAATCAATTTATTTCATGGATTCACTGGTTATTTTGCGGATGGTCAATGGATGAGAAAAGGCCAGCAAACTTGTGGCTTGATGACATTCTTACTTCTTTGTAATTGTAATTCCAAAATACAGTACATTCATCTCAAATTAGCAGTAGGGTAGGAGAAATAAAAGCAAAAAATGAAATCAGCATAATGTTGCAAAATTTTCAGTGGCAATATGCAGCTTTTGAAGTATTTCACATGTTTATGTTTTACATGTAAATATACGCGTGTGTGTGTGTATATATATATATATATATGTCTATAATTACTCTTTAGCCATCTTTTTCAATTTAAGATTTAATATGAAGAGTCTGTGACACTACAAGATATGAAATGTCTGTGACTTTTTCATGGTTAATTTTATTACCTCAAGCTGTTTTCATTACATCAGATGAGGAGCAATAAAAGTTAACGTTTTACTGGAGACAATTACATGTGAATATATATCTTGTTATGCATTCTTTCTATCTATCTATCTATATAGGTTCCAGTATCCCCCGTGACCCTTGTACCTTCAATCCTGTCATATTACTTACCTTCCAACTACTAAGGTGCATTTAAGTGCAGCTGCAAACCGAAGGTTGGGAAGCATGATTGTTACTGTGAGTAAATACAATCTTTTCTGCCTGAGAAGCTAAGAAAGCTTGCATTAATGCCACAGAATTGTTACATCAGTAACAATAATGCAGTGTTATAATGATAAACATTGGATATGGGATTTTTATTTAATTATTACATTTTACATATTAATACTTGAGTTAAAATAATAATATTGCCTGTGTAGTAAAGTTATATAAGCAAAGTAATATTCATATTTGACCAGTGAAGGGTCTTACACACAATCCAACTGATATATTGGTGAGCAGTATACTGTCCAGCATATACCTTTCCCAGGTATATCAATATCAATTCATACACATTTCTACATTGAAACTTTACAGATTGGTGACTATTTTTACATATTAATTATGTGATAAGGTTGTCCTCAGTGCTGTCTTCCTAAGAACCCAATCCCCATCTGGTTTTGCTGAAAGTCAGATGCACTGCCAGATTCATTGTCATTTTTTAACATTATTTTCAACCATTTATTATACAACCAAGGCCTTTTTACATGTTGAGTTCCATTACAGTCAATAATTGTTTTTGCTGAATACACTGATTAAGTTTGACTTAACATACACATAAAATGAATCTCTATGACAGTGTTTCCTAACCTTTTTTGAGCCACAGCACATATTTTATATTAGAAAAATCACTCGGCACACCATCAACTAAATATGCCAAAAACGTTTTTAATTGAGTAATAAGAAACTGTAGTCTCAATTTACTTACTCAGTGTGAAATCTGGCCTGTTTGACTGAACACAAAGCTGATATATTTGCGGGAACTGACGAAACGCAATCCAACTTTCATTGTATTGTTTTGAGCTCACCTTTTTTACTTCTTCTGACCACTCCTCATCCTTGGGCCTTCATATGGGTCAGAATGTTCTTCAGGACCAGAGTGTCCTGATTGATTACTTTTTATTTTAAAATATTCATCCATTGTGTATCACTGCTGCTGGCTCACTCGAAGCATCACTAACAACTCTGCTGTTTGAGCAGCAGCAGGCAGGTACACAGGTTAATTCATTACCTGTTGCCATATAGTGGAAGAGCATTAAATTATTCTGCCTGTAACACATTATCTACATTGATTAAATCATTTTTGGACCATTCAGGTGAAAGTGGACCTTTTTCCACGGCACACCTGATGATCTCTCATGTGCAGAGTGGTTGGGAAACACTGCTCTATGACACAAAATACTGGCCTTGATATTGTTTATGTTAATGGAGATATATCAATGAAAGCAAGCGGTAAACAGGCGCAATGCACCAAAACAACACCGTAGTAAACAAGATGGTCGATGAGGCTCAAACTTACTGTTCCAACTTGATCAGTCCAGTGAGATGGAATCTGGTATGTTCAGACGGCGCTGATCTCTTTGTAAATCACACACACGTATGGACGCACGCAAACTATCCGAAGCTGCGTGTGGTGTTTTAACCCCCCTCGTAGCTGCGACGTTGTGGCGCAAACACTGCGGCGCATTTCGGCCCGGGTCTAGGTTTGTCACACGCAACTCCAATTTAGCGGACGTAATATCTCTGTTTTGCGAAATCTGTCTCTCTTCACTCACGCACACATGTTACTCTGTTTTGTGTTTACACTGGTATCAGCTGATCTTTCCAAAGGGGAAGTTGTCCGAATGATTCCCCCGCTCCTTTCAAAATTAAAGTCTGGAGCGCAAATCGAAAACGTGCGAGTCTGGAATTTACATCGAAACATGTTATATCCGCTCACACCTCAATACCACTGCCGTTTACCCCCTTATTTGGTCTTGCCATTGTGTTTTTTTCTTGCTTTAAAAACATTTGACGCTCATAGAGCATCGGGACCCGGAAGTTGAAACACGTGACCACCTGCTTTGCCCCGGAAGTACTTACTGCCTGAATACTGTCATACACCAACTGCACTTAAGTCCCTTCGTTTATTGACTGACTTTGTCCTGTTTCTTTTTAGATTCTCGTTCTTTTGGAATGAATAAACGGGCAATATGATAAGTTCGGAGAATGACGGAGACCTGCAGTCTCAAGTAAGCAGCTTTTGTTTTGACAAATTGTCAAGACAATCTTACAAGTTTCTCTCGCTACATCTCTTGCCCTGTTGTAGTGATTTATGTTGAGACTGCCGGTGTCAAAGGTCAGATGTTTACCATGTACAAATACATATCTAAATGCACTGCGGACAGCAAAGTAAGAAATTCATTGTCAGGGAAAAACGTTTCCACACAATACACATGACAATAAACCTTTTGAATCTAGCATCTTTCCACGTTTGTTTAAGAAACTGATTCAAATATCCATTTGGCAGCAGAGTGGACATTCAAGATACACTCATATATAAACATGCATGTTGCTCCCAAGGTAACTGAATTCATTAACACATGTTTGAAGCCCAGCAGGTGCTGCACATTGCGGCAACACACACACACACACACACACACACACACACACACACACGCGCATCACTACAGAGTGCATGCAGCTGAAACAGGTTGACAAGAGAGACAAAAGGATGGACACAAATGAAGTCCAGGCATACATTAATAACCTTCTAGGTTTGCGAGCTTAACCTCATCTGATCACTGTGCTGTTGTTGGATTTATTTATTTATTGATTGATAATTTATCATCTGTTGTTGTGATTATGATTATTACATGTTAACAAAGAGCAGGTATCATGTCTGGATTAAACACTTTGCAAGCAGTTTTAGAGCATTTTCCAAAGAAGAATAAAATTAAGTAATTATTTGATTATTGTACCAGATTGATTATTTAGTTGCACAACAAAGTTGTGAATTAGAGCTTGTGTAATGTTTTTAAATGAATTATTTTGTGTGTAAGCGGGGAACATGTTTTTTTTTTGACTAATGTTATCAGAATTAAGAGGCACAACTGATGTTCTAGGTTTGTTCATGTCTCCTTCCAATCAGATTGAAGAAGTTGAGGCTCTCTCTTCAATTTATGGTGATGAATGGTGTGTTATTGATGAAGCATCCAGGATATTTTGCATCAAAATATCTAATGACATGGAGAAGCCAAAATTCACAGCATGTTTGCAGGTAGTGGACAAATGCAGAGTGTATGTCAATCATTAGTGTCTTAATATGTACAGTTTTTTAGGCATTTTTATTTTTTTAGATAATTCTCCCACCTGATTATCCAAGTGTAGCTCCACCCATCTACCAGATCAAGTGAGTATATTTGCCTTCCTAATTTAATCTTGCAGTGATCTGCTGAATTTAAAGACCAACATCCCACTCAAGAACCTATTCTGTGTCCCACTCAATTACCCTTTGTTTGTTCTCGGCTTTTGAAGTGCGGCATGGCTGCGAGGCTCCGAGAGGACCAAACTGGCAAACAGCCTGGAAGACCTCTATGTGTGAGTGCCACTCATAATTTCTGTTTTCACAAGGAGAAGCCGCAGAGTGATATTTGTCAAAACTGAAGCTTTTCTTTCACACACGGAAATATTTCAATCCTGACAGGGAGCATGTGGGGGAGAGCATCCTGTACATGTGGGTGGAGAAAGTTAGAGAGTTCCTGGTTGACAAATCCCAGGGCACTGAAACAGGTGATGTGCAGAAAATACCTTTCTCCTTGAAGGTCACTCCTGCATGTGCAAAACAGCATATACTAACACATGCCTAAGCTTTTGCTGTCCTTGCTGCTGTTAACACTGGGATTTTTTTTGTGCAGGTCTTAAAAAGTGACTAATTTAGACAATTTCTCAAATGAATAAACATCAGTTCTATGCCGAAATACCACTTTTTTACAAGAGATATGACCTTTTTATGTGGAGTTGGCATGTTTGCTTCAGTTTCCTCTGGGTCCACCAGTTTCCTCCCGCAGTCCAAAAACATGTGGGTCGTTCATTTGAGACCCTTAAGTTGCCCAGATATGTGAGTGAGAGAGTTAATGGTGTTATGCCCCTGTATTTGGACATGTGATCAACTGGCAGCTTGTCAAGGGTGAACGCTGCTTCTCACCCAATTTCAGCTGAGATTGGAGCAGTAGCCCTGTGATCCTGAGTGCAAGATAAGTGACATAGATTATACATGAATGAATTATCAGAGAGATTTTTTTTTTCTTTTTTCATTTTTATCTAATTCCTTTTTTTTTTCAAATTAATTTTCCTTTTCTAGATTTTTACTGTGGAAAATTGTAATAAGAATAATATATATTTTTTACAGGTTTGTCCCCAATGCATTTTCATGAATCCCCATTCTTATGTTAAATTGTGTGTTGCTTCCTTATTCATCTCTCCCGAGTAGCGTTTCATATCGCTATATCCAACGGGAATCGTGGATATCTATTTCAATATTCTTAAATGATTGGGATAGATAAAAATAATCGTCCACTTTTATCTTGTGCAGCCTAATTTGGATGTCACAATTTCAGTTTTTTTCAAACAATCATTATGTATAATTGTGTTTATGATTCCCTTTTCCTGGAAAATGTCTTTTTATGTGTAATCTCTGATACACTGGAGCCTGCTGCTTATTGGCTCCTTTTGCTCTGGCTATTGTCTTACATGACTTATATACTCTTTACAAGTGGGAAAAGATGTCAATTTTATTAGGAAGTTAAAAGAAATTGTATAATAAAACCCTCTCTTTTCAGTTTGTTAATTGCTATAAACAAAAAATATGAAGCAAATGAAAACTCTTTCTTACTGCCTGAACTGTGTTTGTTGCTGATTTCCACTGAAAAATAAAACATTGAAAAAGATGAGTTTTTCTGAAACTCCTCAAGACAAAATACTTTTTCTTCAAAATCAAAATTACAGTTATGCTGGGAAAAAATGGACATCTAAACAAAGCTACCACAAAATTGCTGGAGTTTAAGGGGCTCAAATATAGTGGATGAAGTAATTAGTTTAAACATTCATGCGGTTTTTCAATGTGTTCACATGATTTCAACTTGTTGGGGAAAAACACCACAGGCCATCTGTTCAGTCATGTCAGATTCAAGGACTTGTTTCCACAGCGCTCAAACATATAAAAGAACCCCGGCATAAATCCTCTATGTCATTATCTCAGATATTTCATTGATTTTATAATAGTTGAAACTACAGGTGAATCTACTTCCCTTACAAGTACATTGTCCTTATCAGATCCTTCTCTGCTGAGATGCTCTTTTAGTCGATAAATGGCCCTCTACAGGGTCTAAATGTGATAAGATGTGCACAAAGGGTTTCGTGGGCATCAAGAGTATCCTCAGTGTCTGACTTTGAGTGGCTGCATTGAATTAAGATAGCTATCTGTGTAATGCCGCCTGTTACCTTCGCAGCATATTTTGAAGAGTCAAAGAAATGTGAACAGGTATCCTGGGAAGTCTCCCTTGCTGTTTTTAGTTAGGAAGGAGCCCTGTGGTTTCCTATGTGCAGCCAGAAAGTGAAATCAATGCAGACTGTCCTCCCTATTCTTATGGCGCATGAAACAGTCTCACTTTGCGATTTATGCGGTAATAGGACTAAATCACCGCAGCACTTAAGCTCAAAGAAGCTGGATTGTTGGAAAGATTATTTATATGACTTGGCAGAATAAGAAAAGGGGAAGAGAAAATTCACATTTCAAAGAAAGAGAACTCAGAGGCGAGTCAACCTAGCTGAAGATAAGTAAAGATAAATAATCGCATCATGAAATTTAGTCGAACCAAGATGGTTATAGAAGATTTAAAATGTTGAAAATCCCCCAAGTTATGATAGATATGACTGCCCAAGTTTTTTTAAATGAATTCTGTCAGCTTTACCTCTGTACAACCCCACTGAGTGTGGCTGAGCTTATAACTTACTGTATAACAAGTTAAGCTGTGTTGAAGGTGTTAATTCATGTTATGGTGAAATACAGGCATTATTTATGATTACAAAGAGCACGGACAAAAGCACTAAATTCAACTGAAGCATGAAAGGCTTCATTCACACACAAATATTGTCTGGTTTTCCTTGATATGGCGTACTTCCCCACATCAGCTTCATCTCCGACCAAAGCAATTAAGAGACATCAATGAGTCTAGCAGTTGCCCTAAGAGACAATTTCCTTCATCATCCTGAAAAAAAAACCTCTCCAGCCAGTTTTCTCATAATCTCACTAACACTCTCAGGCTTCTTGGGAGTAAAACTCACTGCTGAAATTCTAATTAAATGGCCTTTTCCCCCAAGTAAGTGCACTAAAAACAGGGGCTTTTGTTAAACTGTCCAATAAAATCCAATCAGTAATTTTACTACAACCAGACACAGATCCTTGGTTAATATCTTGGCTTTTCATTTTTTAAATTTATTAAATTAATTAATTGTGTGTAATAATTATCCTGCTCCCAGGGTAATGGTGGGGCTAGAGTCATCCCCAGCTGTCATTGGTGGAGAGGCAGGCTGCACCTCTGACCAGTCACAAGCCCATCGCTGGCCACATATAGAGACATGCAGCTATTCACTTTCTCATCCAGTCATCTTCAATTAACCTACTGTCTTGAGACTGTGGGAGAATATCCGCATGCAGCACATCATTTTTCCTTCTCTGCACCTGATCATGGTGCAGTCACCTATAATGCAAGCTTGACAAAGTCTGCAACTGCTTGACTACAAATCCACATTATCTGAAATTAAAATTCTTCCCCTGAACTTGTTGGTGTGAGGACAAACGCTGTGCGTCAAATCTATGTTGGTTATCTAGGGAAGTAAAAAACTGACATCTATGACCTTTCCTACAAGGAATCATCTCTCCAGTCAGTTTGATAAGCATGATTCTTGCTTAAAAAATATATTTGCCGTATTGAATATGAGACAAGCTATAATGACTGCCGTCATACTCAGTGATTACTGGGCATTAGTGTGTGGAGGTGGTCTTGAATGGCAAGCCCAACGACATTTTATTAAGACCTGTAAAAGCAGCTGAGTCTGAAAAAGAAACAAGCTTATTTTTAAGATATTAACAGATATAGTTTTCTTTCTGGCATGGCCGACAGTGGATCAACAAGGAAAGATGAACCTGACAGCTGAGGAAGAAGTGGACAATGAGGATGTTCCAGAATACAGGAGTCTTGTGAACACGGAAAATACCAATCTTTTCATGGATTTTGCTCATGGTACGACCCACTCAATTGAGCAATGCATTTCTTGACAACATTGAAATTCATTGATCATAAATCCTGCTTGGGTACATTGTGCATTCTACCATTTGTCTTGTAGATGAGGAGGTGCCTCCGATAAAACATGGGAGTTGTATCACAGACAGACGAAGCACTTTCCAGGCTCACCTAGTGCCTGTGGTGACTCCCAGACAGGTATCAGTACATTGAGAAATTATTTTGGACATAATTAAAAGTGAAATGCTATTCAACATCTGAATTAAAACTATACTGGATAAATTGCACAGATAGAAATAATTCAGTTTAAAAATCCTGAAAATCCTGTTTCAATAAATTGAGTAATATTTGTTCACAATATTTGAATGTATGCAAAGTAAAAGTCTGTGAGGATTTTGAGTAATTTGTATCACCTGGCTGTTCCAGAGGTATGTTTTTGTCTTTTTGAAATGAAATAATCTTACAATTTAATTCAAAATCAGGTTGACATTGTATGTTACACCAAGAAAATGTCAAGGTCACAAGAGGTAAAGATTTTGCTTTTTGTGTATGTGAATATGTAAATATTTAAAGGACATATAAGTTTGCTTAGTGAAAACACACCCTTAAAAATTGATTATATCAATCTCACTGGTTATTTGTATCATAAATCAAATAGTTTACATTATATATTCAACTCACTGATGTCAAAACTTGCATTTAACCAAATCTCAACATCTGCTCAACATGTGAGCAATAAATAAAGAGCTATCTGAGGAGGTATGATAGACATTCAGTATTGATTTCTGAAGTTTGATGTTTTCAGAGACTAAGAATTTATTATCTTTGAAAGGCTTATAATTGGCCAATACAACTTGCTGACTGACTTAGTTGTGTGTTATTGCTAAATTCTGGCCAGATTTTTTTTTTTTTTATCAGTGCCCTACTCTGTACAACGGCTAAGACTTACAGGGAAATGATACCGCAAGGCAACTTTATAGAATATTATGTGATTCAGATCAGGTACTTTAGACCCATTCAGCCGTATTAAAATCATAAAATATGGATACTTTTTGCACAGATGATCAGGCAGGGGGCCGGCGTGGCTCAGGTGCTAATAGTGGTTGTCGTGGTGCTTGGCATTCCTGGTTTGATTCCTGAGCTCCTCTTAGCCAGTTGAAAGGATCTTGAGCATGAGACTGTGTCCTAAATATTTCCTGGGTGCTGCTCATTGGCTGTTAAATGCAGTGGTCAAATTTTGATGATGTGCGGTTGTTTTCTTTCTAGAATATTCAATATTTACTTTTAATGATAGTTTGGATTTTTGTGAAAATCCAATTAGGGCAAGAAAACCGCTTCAATTGGCAGAGCAGACTAATATTTTCACATAGTAACCGTACAAAGCCCCTGTACATGTATAATGCATCCTTGGTTAATATAGTTGTGATCTATATCAATGGGCAAATAGAACGTAAATAATTTTTCACCTCCTGAGGTGCAACTCTTGTGATTTTCAGAATGTCACTCCATCAAAAAAATTTGAATTAGAATAATTAAACAGGGCCCAGCTGTGATTAAAATTTTTGGCCACCACATCCAGTGGTGTTTCTGAAGCCATCTTTGAAATTAAATCCAACATATTTTTTTTCGTGAAATTGGTCACATATGAATGGGAGTCAGAATACATTTCCAAGGAACCTTGTAATTTCACAGCTCATGACCAAGTTACATTTCATTGAATGACATTCTGAGGCTGTCGTGTGAATGACTAGTACTGAGAATTGCACATTTGGCTACATTTATTTCCATTGTTCTCTCCAAGCCTCTTTGTTCCTTAATCAAGCCTGCAGTTTGTCACTTCCTGTACTGGCTCCTTCTCAGGTATCTGTTTTTTTTTATGTTATTGTTTATGTCAGTGGCTCCCAAACTACGGCCCGGGGGCCGGATATGGCCCGCCTCCACATTTTTCCTGCCCCCTGAACAATACCAGAGGCATTATGTTTTTTTTTTTCATTCTGGCCATGTAATTGTGACTTGTACATGCATAGAATGTAACATTCTATTCCACCCTTCTGCAGTCTGGGCCTTATCTGATCTTTTTTTCGGGGAAAAACTTGAAAAGGGTTATTTGGTAATATTCATTTTATAAATAGTGTTATTTATTCCAATAATAATGTTATTATCTATTTTCTGTTTTTTTTCCTGTCAAGATCCTAGAGAGGCTCAATTTGAGGTTATGTGTGGCTTTTTGGAAAACAATAAATGTCTACATTTAGACACCTCTGCAATCGTCACACTTTTTGTTACAAACTGGCCCGGCCCCCTGTCGGAGGAGGGAAAAGTTATCTCGCCCTTGCAGGAAAAAGTTTGGGGACCCCTGGCTTATGTGATGTCGTACGTCTAATACCGCAGTGATGATCAGTGCAATTTTTTCATTACTCATGTAGATAACGGAAAAACAATGTTAAAAAAAAGGCCAAGTCAATACAGTATCTATTACCTGTCATGTTTTTTTTGACATTTTGCTTCTTCCTCAGCTTAACATTTTCCTCTATACACTAAACATTTGTTTGGCCTCACCTCACCTGCTACTGGCATTGCTGTGCCAATGAGGAGCAGGAAGTATGGCTGTAAAATGCAGCTGCATGTGTGTATATTGAAAATCAGATGGCATTCCCTAACAACGGGGTGATTATTAGGAAATTAAAAAAAAAAAAAAAATCTAAGGTAATTTACTCAAAATTATAACTTTATGAATTCTTTTGTTTTTGGAATATGTCTGATTTCCATCCGTGCAACCCAAGGAGGGGATCAAACTACCTTGGTAATCCAACTTTGAACCAATAAACTGATGCCTAAGAAAACATTGTTTTACCAAAAAGGTAACATAATTTGAGACTCCACACATCACATCAAGTGTGGGGAGTTATGCCGATGACAACATTCCAGAGGTTATTTTAAATACCATTTATGGTAACATGAAAACATGATCTCTAATAATCTCTTCTCTAATAAACTGTTGACAATGACTGTGACAGTAGCTATGCAGTTTAAGAATTATTCACCAGAGTTAGGAAAACATCTGAAGCCTCATCATGGGTTTTCACGTCACTTGTTTTTTCCCAATAGAAAATTTCCATGCTAGAATGTCTTATTTTACATTCAAGCATTAGTAAAGGTAACGTGAACCCTCTTATGAACATACCTACACCAAAGCAGTTTGGATGTTGTAGCATGTGAGAGTGAGATCAGGAATATGGTTTGATGGTCATTGCTCTGTTGGTCTTGTGTTGCAGGTTAAAATGGTTCTAGAGAAACTTTTTGAAAACAAGAAGATTGCCAGTGCCACTCACAACATTTATGCATACAGGTTAGTCATCTCTGATTTATGTGTGATTCATCACATTTCAAGGTTTTATTCTGCAATCGTCATTCACTCTTAGTATTAGGTTTACAATTGCCATTTTTAGGCACAAGAGAGCCCGCAACATCAACAACAACCGTATCTATATGACCCCATCATATAGATGGTTGTCTTTTTTTGCATCTTTTACACAGAGGACAAGGTGCAACAGTGGTCTAATAATGCTGTTTTAATATCCTTCCTGCCTTGTTAATGTAACTCAAAACACCAATGGCTTTATTACAAAGAG
Source organism: Fistularia commersonii (assembly GCF_037954325.1). Taxonomy (NCBI): domain Eukaryota; kingdom Metazoa; phylum Chordata; class Actinopteri; order Syngnathiformes; family Fistulariidae; genus Fistularia; species Fistularia commersonii. Next base: position 5,466,466 of record NC_141299.1, on the reverse strand, counting down.
TCATCTGGAAACCCCCTAATAAAAGCTATTTTTAGGGTGTTATGTGGTGTACTCAACAAATAATTGGATGGGTCATCTCTCAGTCCCTGCCTATCAGAAGCTGTCACCAACTGAAGCCATTGAGGTGAAGAGCAGTAAATGTTTTTCATCAAGAAACACCTTCAGTACTTCTTAGAGTGAGAAAACTAACACTGTTACAGAATCACTTTGCTGTTATTGAAGGTTGAAAAAAAACCAAAAGTAAAGTAACATGCTTCTACTTACTGGGTGAATTGCAAATCAATGACTTTTAAGCTTTGGAAGATACATTGATCTCTCGAATCAGAGTCAGCGGATGCAAGTCATTTTGGTTGAAAGATTCAGAAATGCAAATAAAATCATCTAAATGAATCCCATTCTGCACTCCAAGGCTAAATATCACCCTGTTCCGTTTGTATAAACAGTTTAAAATTCTGCGTTTGAAGATGTGATGAAAAGGGATCTAATGTGACTCTTCTCATTGAATTCTCTGAACAACACATTAAAAGGTACAAAACAAACTAACAAAAAGCAGCAGATAATATGAGGGTCTCCTAAGGGTCCAATGATAATATCATCAAACATGAATCAATAATGATAATAGAGTTCAGGTGCTGAAAAGTAGAAGATGCTGACACTTAGTCAACCTACAAAGAAAACAGAGGGAGGAGTCGGCTAATGTCACTTATTGAGTTTCTGACTCAAATGTCTGCATGCTCTCCTGCCTAATTGTAGAATTTACTGTGAGGACAAGAACAGCTTCCTGCAGGACTGTGAGGATGATGGGGAGACAGCAGCGGGAGGCAGACTCCTTCATTTATTGCAGGTTATCAACTCTTCAGTAATTACTAATCCTGACCCGGTGTGTGTGCTACATTCCTTTTTATTGGTACATCAGACACATTTTACATCAAATTTTTAGTTAAGAAGGGGGGGAATGCAAAAGGGTCAGATAAATTAGATATATAATGCTGCTCGGGACTATTGTTCTAACTGCACCAAATTTTCAGATTCTATCCAGTGCTTTTTTTTTTTTTTTTAATTTGGACTCTGAGTGAGTATCTCACACCACACTGTTCATTGCCAGTTGGTAGAATTGGGCATTTGTTACTCCTTTTGAAATTTTGATTGTTCATTTTCACAGATGATGTAAAAAAAATACATTGCCATCTCATGTTTTTTTCAGTTGTTTTCAAGACATATGTTCTGTTTTTTATAAGAAATTATATCGCTATCCATCTAGTGTGTGCACAGTGAATGGTCAGTGAATGGGTACCGTCGGATGTTTGGACAACATCAATAAAAACCAACAGTATTTTCCTTAAAATTACAAGTTATAGATTTAGTCTATATTAATTCCCTGAAATTTTGGATGGATTATGGATAGACATTTGTGCAATTGACCATGCTGCTTCAAAGTCCTTCAGTTTTTTATCTGTGAGTTTATTGATTTATGACAATGGTTTTAAAAACAGCTTTGAAGCGATGTTGTTTTCTGATGCGCGTCTACCTGTAGACGCTTCTTCTTTTCCTTTCAGCTGCTCTGTTCAGTGGTTGTCACTGAATCATATGACTCCACTTTACTCTTTCCTCGCATCCTCTTCTCTCAGACCAGCTAACTTCATGTCCTCTTTCACTACATCCATAATTTTTTTTTTTATTTTATTAAGATTTTTCCGATTACGATTCCTTGCAGGAAATTATTTCACTGCATTTAACATTTCATGGATGATCCATGAGCAGCTGGCAACCACTTAGCAACGCCACAGGAGCGGTTAGGGGGTCAGTGTCTTGCTCAACAACACTTTGACAGTCTTGGGATGTTTAGTTCCAAGAAATACCGCAGGGATCTTTGGTCTTCCTCCAGGCCTTCTGGCAGTTCCTTTGCATTCTTCCTACGGTGTTTTCATGATCTCTCCTCTATTAATGTCCAAACCATCTAACGGACTGTACAAACTGTACATACACTCCACAAGGAGGACTGAGAAAATAATATGACGTCATTTTGTTTTCTCAGCCCTGGTTAGGGAGTTCTTGCAGTTTGTTCTAGACACATCGTCTTGGCACGACTTTCTTCTCGTGGGGTGTTTGATAATGATTGTGTAATTGGTCAGAAATGTGAATAGGCCATAGTTAATGTGAAAAAAGGAGAATGATCATCATTCCCACTTTTCTGCTCGCAGCAAAGGTTGTATAGGGTATATTTAGTTTATGGAGATCTGCTGGGTGAGAATGTTAGGAAGTGTGTAAATCTATGGCACACATCTGGCAAGACATATAAAGACAGGCTAATTGAAAGTAATTCTTTGAAAGAGGTAGCTGTCATCTTGATCTTCTACCATTTTCCAATAATTGTACCAACAGTTGCCTTCCCATTAAGCTGCTTGCTAATTTTATCCCTGATGTCCTTACACAGCTCTCTGGTCTTGGCTATTGTGGAGAGGTTGGAGTTTGTTTGATTGAGTATGTGGACAGGTGTCTTTTATACAGTTAACAAGTTCAAACTGGTGCAGTGAATATAGGTAATAAGTGGAGAACAGGAGAACTTCTTTAAGAAAAACTAATAGGTCTCTGAGAGCTGCAATTTTTACCGGTTGGTTGGTGATCAAATACTTATGCCATACAATAAAATGCGACTGAAATACTTAAAAATCATACAATGTTTTTTTTTGGATTTTTATTTTTGATTCCATCACTCACAGATGAAGAGTATCTGTGATAAAAATTACAAACCTTTACATGCTTTGCAAGTGGAAAAAGCTGAAAAATCAGGAGTGTATCAAATACTTGTTCTCCCCACTGTATATGTATATATGAGTATGTGTGTGTGTGTGTGTGTGTGTATGTGTGTGTGTGTGTGTGTGTGTCTGTGTGTCTGTGTGTGTGTGTGTATATTTATATATAATAACACAAAAATACATTTTTTCATCTGCTTACACTACACATTGTTAGATAATAATCTGAAAGAGTGCAGATGGTGTGTTTAATATCTCAGGAAATATTCCCCTTCAGATACTTTTGATCTCTCTACTGTACTGTAATTTCACCGAAATAATCTTTTCATTTCTTATATCAAAGAGACACTTGTCTCTTGGTTTGTTTTGTCAGATGGCACTGTGATTCACATATACACACCCACATCACGCCAAAGAGTGCAATTGTCCACACATTTTTTTATTTTTTGTCTTTTGCCTGTTGAGATGGATATGTTGGCTGGTGATCTAAGTGTTTTTGTCGTTCTGTGCTGTGTCAGGGCTGAGCTTTTCCAGATGAGTGCCACAACTCCTGCCACAGTTCATACTCAATCATAAAACGATGAAAGTCAACTATGCCATTAGAAGTTGCACTGACAAAAATCAGAATGAAATTGGGCTTTTTTTTTTTTTTTGCTGTGGAAGACAGAAAGTGTGACCCTCACTTTCGTTTAGATCCTTTGGACCATGACAAAGTAATAACATTGTGCTATTCAGAATTTCCAATGTTTGCTTGAGAGTTATGAACATTTAAAACTGTTCCTTTATCTATCTATCTATCTATTTATTTATAATTTTTTATTTTAATCGTACCTCAAGTGTTCGGCTCTAATAATTCAGAGCGTGAGTTATAAAACCCTCAAATACATTGCATTGGCCCTCGACATTAGCAACAGTTTGATGTCTTTTAGGCTAGTTTCTGATGTGCACCACTTTCCTTTCTCACTTCTTAAGAGTATTTCTTATATCACACAGGCAAAAAAGGCTCCAAAATAGAACATTCAAGATTCCAGTAATTAATTATTTGTCATTTGTATTCATTTTGAAAAGCTCTAAGTACGTTTGGACCCTCACTGATTCTGAGAAGACCCCCACCAACATCCATGTGACGGCCTGTAAACAGGGGTTGCAGCTGTTCTTTCATTTCCATCTTGTCATGATGCCTGTCCTTAACTGCTGCCACTATTTACATATCAAATTGTACTTCTGTAGCTCCAACTATCGGTCAGATACGGGGTTAAATGTAAATAGTACATGAATACTTTTCTATCTGGGGCTACTTCATCGATCTTCATTAATTACGCAATCTAAACTCTTTGAGTGAATAAGAGCACTTTGTTTAAGCTTTATTACACATTTTTTGAGTCGTGGGCTCATCGTGGAAGTATATCATCAATTGTTTTAGAGCGTTTGTCTTGTGTTTTTTTCAAGTTATATGGTTAAATTGTCATCTCTGCGTAACAAAATGACAATCTGTCATGCAAAGCTGACATCACTCTCAGGTAAATGTTTGGGATGTCAGCATTGGTCTCTCACCATCATTCAATAAGTGGGTTTATATTTGGGCAACTGTTTGCCAAAACCCTTTATGATCCCCATAATCCAGCATTATTTCCAGCCTGTTCCTTCTGGTGGAGGTTAAATTTACTATTTTGTCTACTCAGCCTCTGGCCTTCATTGTTGTCTTGTAGCCAACAATGAGATGAAAACTCTCCAAGTTCCCCCAGAGGGAGTTCCCTGAACTCCTTTTGTAACTGTTTTAATGATTTAGAGTTTTATTGTAAAAGACCCTTCTAAATATTTTGCCTAAAGTGGGCATCCACCATTGTTATTTCTTTTCTAAATATTAAAGCCCTGAATGCATAGTTCTAGCTATTACTGTGTTACTGTTATTATGTGTAAGAAATAATTTGTGCCTGTCCCTTCAAACCCTCATACTCCTCTCTGTCTCTATCCCACTCTTGTCTTCCATCTATTTGTCCTTTTCTCCTGATCCATGTTATTCGATCCCAACCAGGCGAGACAGAAGGCTGCCCAGATTGAGCTTCGATTTGCCAAAGGTTTTTGCCCAGTAAAAGACAGACTTCCCTCGCTACTGTTGCACTGTCTAGGAGAAAGGTCTGGTTTTTTTAAATAATTTTCAAAAGAGTGTGGTCCAGACCAATCCTCATGTGTCAACTGTCAAGGGACAATTGTGTTATGATTTGACCGTATATAATTAAAATCTGACTTTACTTTCTTTGAATTTTGTCTCCCCAACCGAAGACAATATTGGTTGAACTTCCATAAAACTTTTCGCAATTCTTTTTTGACACAACGCAGCTTTTTCTCATGTTTGAATTCGATGCAAAGACGCATTAGGTCATTTCCGACAACTGACTGACCTTCTGGAATTGAAGTGATAGAATCAGGTCCTCTGTCTTTCTGTCCCTCCCTCGGAGGAAATATACTGATTAATCTTCTATTTGTGGCACTCGGCGCACTGGGTAATTTACATGAAGAGCTTTTTTTCTCAATCCATTCTTCTCTAATCTCTTTCCTCTCAAAGAGCCTTTCTTCTCCTTTACCTCATTTAGATTTGTGCCTTCTGACGGTGAATGTCAATGTGTGAGGTGATGAAAAAGAAGGAACTGATTAATAGTGTTTGATTCCAGATGTGCCTGATTCCCCCGGATCCCTCGAAGAGTGTGAATGGCAGTACAGGGACAACTTACGTTAAACAAAGAGACCCAATTAGGACGGTCTTGAATGAGATTCGCAATAATTGTTAGCATGCCATCAGCAAGCCATATTCCAGGCTGTTTGTGAACATCTCTGAAATTATGATATGCTGAAAGCAGAAAAGTTTTACTAGAAATGTTTCAAGTGATCAAATACCCGACCCTTGATAAGTGGTAGAAAATGGATGGAAGAATGATGAAATAACAACAAAAAAACAACATTATTCCAAACGGATTATTGATTTATTTGTATTGTTTATCACACAGTCTGCTTTGGTGTGGGACATTATGCGTATTTCATGTCCTACAGTTTTGTTTTGACTGTCTTTCCGATACTAGAGAAAAGCTTATGAATGCAGAATTCAGCATTTAAACAGACTATTTTTACAGCATCATTGGTCTTTTATGGATCTTTTTTTCACAAAAGTGCCCCAGTCATTTTTTTCCAACTCTTTGCACTATAGATTATAATATAATTCCTTGCACTCTTTCAATATATAATATTGGGAAAATTGCTCAATCTATGAATGAGAGAATAAATTGTTGTTTGTCTTTATATGTGGCCATGTGATTAACTGGTAACCTGTCCAGGGTGTACCCCTCCTTTCGCCAAATGACAATTGGGATAGTCCCCAGCATCCCCTGCGACCCTAGTATAGGATAAGTGGAAGATGGACAGATGGACATACATAGTGGTTAGTGCTTCCAACTCACAGGAAGAAGGACCTTGGTTTGATTCCCACAAGGGGCCTTTCTATGGGGAGTTTTCATGTTCTCCACTTGTGTAGGTTTCCTCTGGGCTCCCCAGTTTCCTCCCACAATCCAAAAACATGCATAAAGTTAATTGAAAAACTTGGAAAAATTGCCCAGATGAGTTAATGATTGTATGTCTAAATCTCTAAATGTGTGCAAGATAAGCAATAATGGATGCATGTGTGTGTGTGTGCATCTCTCTCTCTCTCTCTCTCTCTCTCTATATATATATATATATATATATATACTCACACACGTATATATGTATATGTGTGCATGTATGACTATATATATATACATAAATATATATATAACTACAAAAATCTATATTGATTGATGAGTATTTATATATGTGTGTGTGTGTGTGTATATATATGTATATATATAAAATACAAAAAAAAAGGAAAAACAAAAAGTAGAATTTTACAAGGCAGTGGTCTGTAATACTGTATCTCAATTTAGGAATTAAATTTTTACATCTCTTTTGATTTTTAAAATTTGGAATATCAGGTGTGTGTATAGCAATTATCCCTTATGTATTGTGCCTCCCGACTTTTGCACATATTGAATGTACACATCTTCTCCTTTATATGTCAAACTACACCAAATGAAATTATAGTCCCGACAGTATTATTTTTGACAGAAATTTAACAACAATAGATCAGAGCTGTTCTTTTTGAGTTTGACTTTAGACTGATAAATATGAATCACATTGGGATTTCGGTAAGACTTAAAAATGCTGGTTTATACTTATTAAGGGTCCAAGAGTACTCGAAGGCTGAAAGCAAATCTGACGAGGTGGCACCATAAAGAGTTTTAAAATCCAATTACCGGGTTTTAGAATCAATTCCATAAAAAGGGATTTACAAAGTGAGGCATTAATTATGTGTGAGCTTGTCAGTTGTTTTTAAAATGCCAGATTTATTTAATCCGGTTATTTAAAACATATATTTTTTGATTATCTTTATTTGTCTCACATCTGCTTCACTTTCATTAACCCCCCATTGACAAATCCCCCTGCATCTGCCTGTATTTCTCAGATTCTGGACGTGCGCAACGTCATGGTGGTTGTGTCTCGATGGTATGGAGGCATTTTACTGGGTCCTGACCGTTTCAAACACATCAATAACTGTGCTCGAAACATCCTGGTAGAAGAAGGATACACTGCCACCACGGTGAGACTCTCTCTTGACCCTGCTTATTTTTCTATCGTATCCCAATGTCTTATATTCTGTGGAATTTGGCTTTGCGTTAGGATGCCTGATGCAGGAAATTAAGTTTATTAATATGTAACAAGGTGTTGGCAACAGTTCCATTGTTCCATATCAGTATAATACCAATATACAGGGGCTGTGGTCAGAAGCTTCATTATGGGTAGTCTTGGCATTTGTGCTTCAATGCTATGACCGGCTAGAAGGTGAAATGATGTCTTTCAGTCTGTAGTCCTGTTTGTTTTAAATAGACTAAGTAAAACTTCTGCCCCTTGAAGCTGGCAGAATGTCAGTCACACGAAACACACCCATATCTATTCATTAAAGCATTTAATGTATAAAATCCTCCAATAAGAAGCAGTTTTTTTAATGAAACAAACTGTAAGCAACTGATTTACCGAGCTGATTTGTGTATAAACCATTACATCCCTACATGGAAAGATTTTTGTGTCATGATTTGTTTATGCCAGATTCTGACAGTATTCTGACAGGGCTCGCAAGCGAGCCGTTCTCTGTAAACCCTGGAGATACTTGTATATTGAAATCCCACTGGATTCTCAAATAGCTGGACAAGCGTGTCACACTCTTAACACTTTTTCCCACTGGATGTGTCGAAACTGTCTACTGGCTTGACCAAAGCATCATTTCCCTCAAGGAGCCAAAGTATAAAAATTAATCTTCTTTTCAGGCGTACAAATGTTTCCAATGTTAAAAGCTCTTTTTTCCAATTTGAATTGTTTCTATTTCTGCTGTTTCCTGCTTTATGCTGCACCACATAGTGCTAATTCCTTTACGTCAACTAAGTTAGTTCTTTCAAGTTCTAAATTAAATTTCTTATAAGTACCTTGTAGAAGGCAGACGTTTGGAGGTTCATGGTAGTGCTTACATTTCTGGATGCTGTAGCCTTTACTCATCTAACTGTCCCTCTCACATTCCTCTGTGTGCAGCTTGGTAAAAATAGAACCATTTATTTCCCTCAAATCTGCTGAAAGTTACGGTACTTTAACCCTTCTGATGGAAACATAAGTGTCTATTAGTCAGACAAGATTGGTCCCCAGGAGCAATGTCCAAGACAGAATCTTACGATTGATTAACAAACAGTCAAATGGCCAAATATGGCCTGTTGCCTTAATATTTCATGCTATTTTAGTGGATGAAATGTCTAATGTATGATCCAAGTGTTGTGGGAATATTTGATTGCAATTCGCTTGACTATTCACTTCGTATGAGCTACAAAAAGGTATTTGTACAAATAAAGAACGCTGCTATTTTACAGGTCAGAAAATGCACTGTGAAAATGCACAGGCAATGAAATGCAAGCTCAACAACATCAAAACTACCTGACAGATCACAGCAAATGAATATTGATTATTTCAAAATCTTTCTCAGGTAAAGAAACCCTTTTGTGGAGATACCTTTGGTCTCCATTCAAGAAAAGGGGTTTTGGCTCAGTTAGTAGAGCAAATGTCCCTCCAATCAGAAGGATGGTGGTTTGATTCCCAGCTCCTCCTGTCTGCATGTCTTTTCAGCTCTGCACTAAAGTGCTCTTAAAGTTGTGACCTAGTTAAAGAACCTCTGCAAGATGAAGGATCAAAACAAATAATCTGGATTAAAGAGGATTTACAACAAGGATAATACCACAGTTAAAAATTCAGCAGCAAAGACACCGATTCAAAATTTCTAAAGAATTCAAAAAGTTGCTCAAGTGTTGGACTAAAATGCTTTGGTGGACATAACAAGTTTGACTTCTTTTGGAATCATGAGAGTACAGATTTGAGAGAAGCAGGGCATGATCTGATGTGCCAGTCATTCAGTGGGAAATGAAAGTGGGTGTCTGCTGTTGTTGATAAGACTGGCGATAGAAATCGCAAGATAAATCAAAGTGCACAGGATTTTATTTTTTGCCCAGGCAATACTGCAAAACTTACAGCTGATGCTCATTGCAAATGAATAATTACACACAAAACATGCTGTGAAAGCAACTCAGGGGTTTCTCCAGTGAAAAAAATTGGATGTTCAAGGCAATGACATGACTTTCTGTTGCACCAAACACATACGCACATACAAACCAGCAAATACACAAATCTGTTTATTAAGAAAATATTTGAATGAAAAACTTTGGTTATTACAGATTGTTGATTTTTTTTTTTTTTATCACACCCATACGCATGTAGGTACAGCTTGTAGTGTGACATGAGACATGGAGCTGTTACAAAAAATGTAGATAGCTCATCTTTCTGTTTCCACAGTAACTCCTTGGTAGCTGATACATTAGGAATACTGGTTCATTTGAAGTGTCTGGTTCCTGCATGTTCTGGAGATCAAATGCTCTACCCTCACTTGTCACAAGCCCGGAGTTTTATGAAGGTTGCTTTGAAGATTTTTTTTCTCATATGCACAGTTATCTCTGTGATAACAGGATGCATCTTTTAGCTATTGCTGCAGCTAAAAACCCCATCCAGTTTGACAATTATGGCTGTTCTTTTTTTTTAACTCTTCTCTGAAAGTCTTCTCTTGGCCTTCAACATAGTTTTCAACAACTACTGCCTACTGTCTTTAATTGGCCGCTGGCAACATGTGTATGCAGTTAGGTTGATACAGTAATCAATACGCCCGACAAAGTTGGATCTCGACTTGGCTGCCAAAAGTCTAACCTTACACACACACACACACGCACGCACACGCGCACACGCGCACACGCACACACGCACACACGCACACACGCACACACACACACACACACACTAAGGTTCCGACTTGCCACTGTGACTATTCCCAACAAATGCTGATTGGTGCTGATTCCGAATTGTGGGTAAAATTGGACAAAAAAATCTAGTAGTGTGCCCTTTATGCAATCAAAGTAGCTTCTAAACCAACCCTGAGCACCAGGTGGTCAACTTTTGGTCTTCTTCAGGCTTATATACCTGAAAGGTCAGAACTGTCGAAACTGCTTGGGTAGGAAGTGAAATGTCCTCCAGAAATGAACTCAGTCAAGTTAACAAGATAATAGTTATCTAGGGGGATTAGATTATGAATTGCCCAAATCATTGTAATTTCTATTTAGCTAATTAGTGTAGAAAAGTGGTGAGAAAAATCCCGCCGAAAATTCCCCCAAAAAATTTGGGTTAGCACAGGGGTGGGCAAAGTTTTTGGGTCAGGGGCCACATTGATTTTTGAAATTTGACAGATGGGCCGGGTCACCACAAAATATGATACATATTAAAAAAAAAAAAACACATTTGACATTTGCTTTGACAGTAAATCCAGCTTGGTTTTGAAGGCTCTGACAGTTGCTTGCATTTTATGCACAAACCGTTTTTTCCCTTGTAGCTTCACATCCAGCTCATTACGTCCAGTATGTCCACAGTAAAGGCTAAATCAGAAAGCCAATCTGTGTCATTCAGCTCAGGAAAAGTCTCAAGTAGCTCAAAAAATGAAATAATCTCCTGTTTGAGCTCCCACATTCATTGATCCAATCAGTCAGTCATTCACATCATGTTTGAATTCTGTACCAATCTTTGGCAGGCCGGATTAAAAAGATCAAGGGGCTGGAATTGGCCCACGGGCCGTAGTTTGCCCGCCCCTGCTAACAGTTAGCATGTCAGACCAGTCAAAATCAAAGGAGATTACTGTAAGACTCATTCACTTACTCACTCAATATTTGTTTTCATGAGACCTCTTCACTTAGTATGTTGCTTGGCAGTAATTTCATCAAGACCATGTTGTCTGGTATTACCTTTATGTCTAACCTCAGCAATAATATGGTATCACAGTATTAACTGCTTTTATCTCCATATCAAAGTACGTATAAGAGCCTTCCTAGCTTAATGTTTTTAGAACAGCACCAGGCGTTTTCAGTCAATGAAGCATGCTTTGGTGAATATCAGCCCCAATTAGCTTCAAAGATGATACACAGCTAAGGCTAATGGGAATGTAATTTGCTTTGAAGATATTGATTCTATGTAAATGAAGAGACAAAATAGAATTTGGCAAGTTACTATTCCTTTGGTAAAAATTTCACTAATATAAAATTAATCCCAGTGTATCCAGTAGGATTCAGTCTTTGTGGTCAAGACTGGAAAATTGATGAAAATAAACTTGTTCTTGGTTAGTTAGAGGACTCTGAAGGCACCAGGGCACACTAGCCCACCCTTTGTGGAAATATTTCAATGTGTACAAAGCAGTGGATCAGCACTCACTGACAATGCTTTAACTTTAATAAAAGTGGTCTTATGGTTTAAAAGGACACAAACATTTTCTGAGAAGAGAATGCAATTCAATAAAACAGGACACATAGAACCAATTATATTGTGTAAGAAACAAAGCACTTCAGGAACTTGAGCTCAGTCCCCAGCTCGTCTGACACAGTGCAAGCATTAAATGTCACTCCTGATGTGGTGGTGACTTGACTCAACATTTTTATGTAAAATTCATGTTGAATTCAAATGAAGAATATGGAGTGATATTTATGTTAATCACGTAAATAAATTAAGTCTCTCACTTCTTGCCATAGCTTTTAGAAAAAGCGACTAAAAAACAATATCTGCACTTGTAGTATTACACCTCACATTCTCACAAGAACAGTCACATCTGTTGACAGATGTCATTCACAAAACACTTAATGATTCTGCATGTGGGCCACTTGAATTGTCAGGGTAATGATTAGAACAGGATGTTGCATAAGAGCCCTTAAGAATGCAGTGTTTGGTTTGATGAAATTACAGGAATACATTAAAACAGTGTGGTGCTTTGCAATCAGCACACTGTCATGCATATTTTGGGAGGCGGAGGAAACAAAGTAGGAGTTCATGGGTATAAACTGTTAAGCAGCACTCAGATATTATGCATGGATTAAAGTTCAGTGCTAAGAACTACTGTATTTTTCTTCTTTTACTTTCGGCTTTTCCCCTCAGTGGTCACCACAGCAAATCAACATCCTCCTCTGTATCCTCTTCTCTTACATGAGGGTCATGAAGTAATGTCATGTAAGATAGTCATTAGCCAGCCTCTCCTCATGGTAATTTTTACTTCTTGTTTTGCAGGATGAGGGTACCAAAACGGGAGGGAAGACCAAAAGGATAAAAACCAAGAAGACTAAATAAAATATGATTGATATTTAGAAAATGTTTCATTTCAGTTTCAGCTACTCATTTAATTTCTGCTATTGAATGTTTACATTAAAATAGTTTTTAATTTAAGGATTCATGTTGTTTAAGGATTCAATTAAAATGTTTGAAATCAACAAAATGTCACACCAGGAGGATTCATCTATTTTATACCAGCAAAAGCAATGGATTAATCGGAAGAAACCAATAAGTTGTATTGTAATACTTCATTTGGTCTTGATATGCATTAACACTTGTCTTTGCAAGTGTTAATTTAACAGCATCTGCATGTGAATCATATTCATGTTCAATTTATTCATCGTTTCAGGGAAATATCATCCAGGAACTTCTCAACAAAACCAAGTTCACTGTGATAAACTGCCACACACTATGCCCAAAGTGTTGAGGAATCCACATGAAGTTTCTCCCAACATTTACTTCAGTGATTTCTGTGGGTTTTTGCCTCATCTTTTCATTTTGATGTCACTCAGTTCTTGGGAACACATGCTCTGCATACAAAGTACTTTGGGGTGGCTTTAAGCAGATGAGGACTGCTTTCTAAGAATACCAGGAGCTCATCTGTGCACTTGCCACTTGCATTTTACTGCAGCTTATTTACTGTTTGTTTTTTAAAAACGTAACCTTTTCCCAATATCATGTGCCGCAGTTCACAGCAGAGTGAGATTCCTTAAATTTCCCCCACGTCTGTTCATAAAGTTGCCTGTTTATCTCAGCCAGTGACTATAATCACATTTAATTTACATAGCCAAGAGTTGCTATGCTCTGATAAGCTATCATCATGCCCGTGATCATATCTTCAAGCATCTGGTGAAGCAAACCATCCATTGTATACCGCCTATCCTGCACTCAGGGTCGTGGGGATGCTGGAGCCTATCTCAGCTATTATTGGGCGAGAGGTGGTGTACACTCTGGACACATACAGAAACAAACAGCCGCCCATTCCCTTAATCACACATCGGGCATTTTTCCAATTTTGTTCAATTAACCTTCTACATATTTTTGGACAAAGTAGAAACAAAGAACCCAGAGGAAACCCACCTAGTGCCAGAGAGAACTTGCAAACTCTCCACACTGTTGTACCAGGGTCTGTGCTGTAAGACAAAACGTTTACCACTGCCCCCTCATGAAGGAAACATGGAGCTAAATTTATAATCAAGGATGTAGAGAATAACTTGGCCTCCCTGTTGGATTCCATCCGTGCACTTTTTTTGCTATTGTTATGAAAGCACACATGGTGAGAGAACTGGCTTGGCTCAGAGGAGACCTTCATTTCATGCTTTGTAGCAGTAATCCGACTATTATTCATCCATTTTTTTCTACCACTCATCCTACAGAGGATAGGTGTGGAGCCAGGCCAACATTATGAGATGCCATGTGTCCCTATTTCAGGTCACCTGTCAGTCTCAGGGTTGAAATAGAAAAATTTGACTTTATCTCCCTGGACTGTCTTGCCATGAGTTGTCACTACAACAGTTGTTCCAAAAAATTGTAATATCCTTTCTCCTGCTTATCAGTATGAAAGCCCGATATGCTCGAAGTCTAAGAAGTCACTTCAAATATACTACTCGCATACAACATGCATCAAACTCTTATTGAATTTTATTCAATACACAATATATGCTTCTTTGAAGCATATACCGTCTGTATAAACCACATAAGCATATATTATATACACTGTAAGGCCAAAAGTATTCACTCACCCATCCAAACAATTGGAATCAGGTGTTCCAATCACTTCCATGGCCACAGGTGTATAAAATCAAGTATCTAGGCATGCAGACTGTTTTTTTTTTTTTTTTTTAAACAAACATTTGTGAAAGAATGGGTTGCTCTCAGAACCTCAGTGAATTCCAGTGTGGAACTGTGATAGAATTCCACCCATGCAACAAATCCAGTTGTGAAATGTCCTCGCTCCTAAATATTCCACATACAACGGTCACGCCTTCAATGGACTCTAGAGCAGCGGACACGTGTTCTTTGGAGTGACGAATCATTTGTCTGACTGCATTGTGCCAAGTGTGAAGTTTGGTGGCGGGTATGGTGGGGGGTAGTTTTTCAGGAGCTGGGCTTGGCCTCTTAGTTCCAGTGAAAGGAACTCTGAAAGCTTCAGCATATCAAGACATTTTGGACAGTTCCATACTCCCAACTTTGTGGGAACAGTTTGGAGCTGGCCTTTTCCAACAGTACTGTGCACCAGTGCACAAAGCAAGATCCATAAGACATGGATGACAGTCTGGTGTGGATGAACTTTACTGGCTTGCACAGAGTCTTGGCCTCAATCCGATAGAACACCCTCGGGATGAATTAGAGCGGCGACTGAGAGCCAGGCCTTCTCATCCAACATCAGTGTGTGACCTCACAAATGCACTTTGTGGAAGGATGGTCAAAAATTTCCATGAACACACTCCTGAACCCTGTGGACAGCCTTCCCAGTAGAGTTGAAGCTGCAAAAGATGGACCTATGTCACGTTGGACCCTATGGCTTAGGAATGGTAAGTCACTTAAATTCTAATGAGAGTCAAGGCAGATGAGTGAATACTTTTGGCCATATAGTGTGTGTGTGTGTGTGTGTGTGTGTGTGTGTGTGTGTGTGTGTGTGTGTGTGTGTGTGTGTGTGTATATATGTTTGTGTGCATTTATACTCTTTAAAATAGTCAGCTTTATGGTATGTTAACTCACTGATCCTCTTTTTTACATTTATTTCAAATGTAATTCACAAATAAAGCCCCAAAAGAAAGCGAAAAGATTAAAGGTCTTCAGTAGATTCAAGCATGAGCTGTATTTTCAGATGTTATTTTAACTACGGTATTAGGAAAGTTATCATTGAGATGTTCTTTATTTATGCAACACAATATTGAAATGTTTTATCCTTTATTTACTGTGATCATAATTGGTTTTGAAAAGTTATTTTAAAAAGTTCGTCTTACAGTATGGCTTTGCTATTGTATGCCCCACCGCCTCAAATCAGTACTTTATTTATTGCTGTTTCTCATTTTCTGCATTTATATAATGATGATGTCACAGCAATGAGCATGTGGGGTCTTCTTGGACACGATATGTTTATTCCATAACGGTATATGAAAGTTTCATCGTATTAACATCACCCACCCAAGCTTTTCTCCCAAGGACCGAGCAGTAATAGGCATTTTACATAAACCAAAGCGTTACATAAAAAGTGCAAACAAAGAGCGGTATAATTGGTGTGTGATGCTACCATGACATTTCTAGCGCTAGAGCACAGGCTGCGAAAACAGGCACCATGTCAATTCAGTACTTGGCTTGAAAATGAATAGAACAGACGAATGAAAATGAATAGAACAGACTTAGTCAGTACAAATACATTGGGACATCTGCATGAAATGTAGCTAAAATAGAATTTTATTCAGGAAGTGATGATGTGGATCAAAATAGTAAATAGATTATAGGTCTTGTAAATTTTCCACTTGTAAATGATCAATATATTCTGCTATACTATTAATACTGCACTGTACAGCAGGATTAAAAATCACACAATCATCACAAACCTTTTAGATAAATTTAAAAAAACACGGAGAGTTAATGGGTTTAGGTTTGTTTTTCTTTTAGCTCCATAAAGTTTTGAATATGGAATCAGTTTAATTTCAGTTGGAAATACATTTCAGAGTATAAATTCAAACTGATTTCTTGTACTGCGGAATTAATTTAAGCCGTTATTAACCATAAATATCAAGATTAAGAGTGCTGAGCAGACAATGAGAGAATTAAACAAACCACTGTCCGGCAAACCCTGATTAAAAGTGATTAGTGTTTAATGTTGTATTGTATTCATTGTGCATTTGTGTGGCGTGAGTATTTCATTAAAATCATTAGCAATTCATCTTGTAAATCAGCAAGTTTTGAACAGAATGGGATGGAAGAACATGTTACATGTGTCTATCGTTCTCTATAAAACAATTGCAGACCCATGTTAAGGAAGAACTATATGTGTTTCCACAGCATCGGATAATACAGCAAAACTCCAGCCACCCTCACTAAAAGATTTCTCAACTCATATGACAAGCAGAATAAGATCACGGAGTAAGGCATTCTAAAATTGTGAGGTAGAATCCTCCTTTTGCAGTCAAGCACTTTATTTCACAGTTAGGATGGTTGTTATCTGATGGGCTGTGAGCAGCTATAAAAGTGTTTTGTTTTTTTTTCCCCGGCCTGACTGTGACCCACAAGCAGAGTACATGTTATAATTGCAGACCTTTATCGTTGGATTTTTTTTTTTTTTTTTTCTGCCATACTTGTTTCAGTAAGTGTTCCTTTAAGTTCAGAGGGGCCGTTCCCCAGGTGGGGATCAATTTTGCAACCAATATTCTTTCATCAGATGTAGCTCCTCTGCCTCTAATTGCTGTTGCTGAACAAAGTGAGTAGTGGGAATTTCAGCCTCCTAAAATGTTCCTTGTCTGTTTCTTTCACTTCTTCTGTTATTTATTATCTTCACTGTCTGAGACCTTTGGCTTGAGAGACAACTCTGAAATCCTTCAACCTCTAAAAGGAAAAAAAAAATAGGGATTTTGCTGTTCTTGTAGGTATAAAATTTATGCAGGGTGCAAGAATCTTTTTATCCGACTGCTGCTTATCCTGCACTCAGGGCTGCGTGGGTTGCTGGAGCCTATCTCAGCTGTCATCGGGCAAGAGGCAGCGTACGCCCTGGACTGGTTGCCCATCAATGGCGCGGCCACATATACAAACAATCATTCACTCGCTCATTTGGGGCAATTTTTCCCCATTCTTCTTCCAATTAATCAAACCGGGGTCCTTCGTGCTGTGAGGCCGAAGCGTGAACCCTGTGCCGCCCGCAATAATCTTTTTGGTGTACATAAATGTAAACATCTTATCAAAAACCATTCTTGTGTCATTTCAGTCCAGCTGAGAATTAAGGTCTGATTTTGTACATAGCATAGAAATGACCATGTGGAATAATGAAATTAAATGCTCATGCATTAGGATAATTAGACCAACATGCAGAGCTCGTGCATTTCACTCCACACTTGCCTGCATTTGAGGATGATATGAAATGACGAATATAAATGGCATACAATGACATAACCACTGGATGCGTGCAGTGGAGAGCGCATAGCAAAATCTGTCTGTCCACCTCTTCAAATTTCTGATTTTTCAATGAAACAAAGTTTGAAAACGATCTATCTTAGAATAATCACAAAATGTACTGACTTTGCAGGGCATGTTTAGTTCTGTGCGGTGCAGAATCATTAATCTTCACACTCTCAATTTCATACCAGCAGCATTAATCTAATGTGATCTCTGCTGATGTAAAGCGGTTTGCTACTGCAGGAATGTAATCTGCAGTCATTTTTTTTTCTTATTTGACCTCTGACTGGACAAATCCATTTGGGCGGATCTCAACTTTTTCTGCAGTAAAGTTTAATGATAAATGTTACTCTACAGCAGGCCTGGCCAACCTGTGGCCCCTGAGCCGCATGCGGCTCTTAAGTTCATGTTGAATTTTGTGTTTGGCTGCTCCAGCGTTCTCTGCGCACAGTTAAAAAAAAAAAAAAAAATCAAACACAAAAATCGATATAAACGTAACAGTCGCATGTGGCTCAGGAGCCACAGGTTGGCTCGGCCTGCTCTACAAGCTGTGTTAATCCTGGCGTGTGTGTGTGTTTTTTGTTTTTTTTTTTTTTCCTGGAGGAAACCCATGCAGACACGGGGAGAACATGCAAACTCCTCACAGAAAGGTCCCCTGTCGTAATTGAAGCAGGTTCCTTTGTGCTGTGAGGTTGAAACCCAGACCACCCCCACTTGTATATTAGTATCTTTATTTTATTATTCTTATTTGTATTTATTCCTGCGAATCTCTTCATATTGTAGCGCTTTAGTCAAGAGGTGACAGGTGATGGTAAAACATCTGTTTTAATGAGCACAAGCCTGCAATGCCACTCACTGTTCCCGCTCAATTCCAGGTAAAAATAACAATACATTGCATCACAAACCACAGACATTCCCAGCAACCCCAAAATCACACAGAAAACAAGCATCAAAATAAACCCAAACATTCTTGACTTGCTACAGCTAGTTTATTTCTTTCTGTATGGAGCATCTGAGACTACTTAACTTCCTCTTGGAAGTAATTCTGATTCTGTTGCTGATTTGGCCTGTTTAATATGGTTGAGTGCAGCATTATAATAATGTAGGAAAGCAGAGGACGGTGCCAACTAGTGTGGCCATAGTGTTAAAAGAAATCCCTGATGTTTCTGCTCCTGGTGGGTCTGCCTGTGTCTGGTTCCAATGTTACTTACCTGCTGCCAGAGCCTCTCACTGCTCTTGGATCACTCTAGTTTGCGTTGAGTCCAGACTTTTGGCCCTGGTTGAAATCCTGAGGGTTCCCCGTTAAGCGCCCTGAAATCTCTTAAATCCTCGTTTCCCTTCACAATAAAAGCCCGACACTTTCACTCGGGTGCGCAGAAGTTAGATTTATTGTATTTTGGTCTGTCTGAGTGAACTTGTGAACTCCCTAAGGAACGTTTGCAACTGTTCTGCGTGTCTTCGCTGCCATCATATTTAGCATTTTCTTTACCATATCGACTGTGAAACAATTGAGTCTTTTTTTTCTTTAATTGCTTCCAAGAATCCCCGCATCTTTTGTCGGTGTGTTTATTTTGAAAGTAAAACCGGACATTGTTTATTTTCCGCTCCGGGGAGTCTTGATGGCGGGGACAAAAGCGAGGGTGCGCTCCTCCGCACCGCACATCCAGCTGCTGTCCACAGACGCACGCAACGGAGAGGGGATGGCACTTTTCACCAAAATCATGTTTTTTCAGACTATAAAACATCCTCGCAGACGAAAAATGGAAGATTTTCTGAAAGTGCCGTCTCCTATTCACACATGTTCTCGCAGGTTTGGCGTCTCTGTCAAGCGGAGCGGATCGTCACGGCGCGTAATTGAACAAGTTCGGCGTTCTGGCGCGGAGGCTCCGCAATGAGCCTGGCGCAACACTGACAATGGGTGCGCACATCTTGGAGTCCAACTCCAGCGGCAGCTCGCCTCCAGCTGTGTCGGAGGCTGGGACTCTCCTCCCGGGCTACCTGGTGGTGATCCTATCAGTTCTCATGGTGACTCTGGTTGTCGTCGTGGTGGCGGGGAATGCTCTGGTTATCATGGCTTTTATTGTGGATAAAACACTGAGAAATCAAAGCAATTACTTTTTTCTCAACCTTGCCATATCTGATTTCCTCGTGGGTGAGTGGGCTCTTTTGTTTCCTCCCTATCAGTACGTTCAAATTTGGCTCTTTCAAGTCTTTTGTTCTTCCCTGTAAACGAGAAGCCACCAAGGGCTGTTTGTGCACGCCGAGCACACGCTGTAATTACCCCACTGTGTGTGTGTGTGTGTGTGTGTGTGTGTGTGGTGACGGGCGAGTTCATTGTGATATCACCTTTACAGAGAACACACGTGAAGCCTCTGTAAAATAGATCATGTCTACGTTGTAGAAATATGTTCACATCCCTCTATGCTGCTATTATCTACAGCTTCACTGAATGATATCCCTTATGATAGAACTATTTCTTTACATTTGCAGGGCTACATGCTACAATCTATTATTTTTATTTCATTTTATTTTTTTTAATTTTAATTTTTTTTTTAAATACTTTTTTCAATTTAATCCTAGAGCCCAGAGAAGCAGGATGTTACTATATCAGGTGAATCATCATGATGTATGTATATATGTGACTGTTCCAGGTGCTTTCTGCATCCCAGTGTACATTCCGTACAACCTGACAGGCCGGTGGATGCTGGGTAAAGGTCTCTGCAAGGTGTGGCTAGTCATGGACTACCTGCTCTGCACGGCCTCAGTCTTCAACATTGTCCTTATTAGTTATGACCGCTTCCTGTCAGTCACAAGAGCAGTAAGTATATGGTGTGCAGGCAGTCATTATCTCGACCACTCACATTCACTGGTGTGTGTGCATGCATTTGTGCACAAACACACACTAACCCCCCCACGCTGGTTTCTAAAATATGTTACCCCTGTGGGAGTTTAATCTGCAGGGTGGATTAATTGACATTCACAGCTTTATTTTTATGGGGTCTTTAGCGAATCATTTGCTCAGGTAATTGGTTGGTTCAATCGGTCTGTAAATATTTGAACTGAAAAGGTTTTAAGCGTTTGTTCTCATCAAGGTAAAATCGCCAAGCCATTATTTTTTAAACCAAATTGCGGGCTGGGTGTAGTACTGTGTGTGTAAATTGGGATTTCAAGGCACCTCTGCCAAAATTGTTTTGCTTTGCTATGAATTTCACATAACCTAGTAATATTATAAATAGCCTCCAATAAATTATAGAGGCATCTGTTTTATTAGTGTATAATTTTCACCTTGTCTCTTCTCTGACCCCTCAATTTCAAAGAGGAGATGCTCCTTTGTTCAGCCAAACTTTTCCATTATACATCGGGTCAATATAGGTCAGTATAGTTTGAAGGGGTCTTCCACTTTTTTTTTTCACACGCAGCAGAGAGCTCTTATGGTGACACAACCATTCTAAAATGGATTTCAGGCAAACAATCCATTGCATAAAGTTAAGCCTGGCCAAATCCCCTCAGATAATATTACAGGCCATTATCAGCCTTTCTCAGATCATCTGTATTGAGGTGTACAGTAAACTGGCCACAATTAAACCCTACAAACCGATGTTTTATTGTTATCCAAGGGATTATTGTGTCGTAGCTAAACTGCTTAGAGACATTATGTTGGATACGAATGGTGTAATCTATATTTGGTCAAATGTAGATTCTCACTTTATGACTGTATGGTTAGGTTTGAAGAGAGGCAGCCCCTCTTCGATACAAATACTCTGAGGAATTTCACACAGTTCAACATCCACACTTCGAAGTGAATGTGTTAAGCCTGTCTGTTCTTCAGCCATACAGTGACCCTGTTGTTGATTTAGGTTAAATGCCTTGCCGAAGGGCACTTCAGTGGTGGTAATTGGAGAAAATCTAATTAAACCGCCCACCTCTTCTGTCTAGTTTTCCACCTTTTAGGTTGCCATTGCTAACGTTTAATGAACATACTAACAACAACTGACAGTGGAGCCATTTTCTGTAAGTTGTGTCTTTAACCAAAATTCAAATATAAACATTCAAGCATTTGGCACGAGATGGTATTTTTTTGGGCTCCCTGCCCAATGTTGATATTTAGGCACAGGAGGCAGAGCAATCGTTCTTTGGAACCGAACATCCCTGGTTCGGTTACCGCTTCCTCCAAGTGTGTTGAAGCGTTGTTTAGCACTGAACCCGTGGCGCTGGTCAATGGCAGCCTCCTGCTCATTGTTCAAACACGATGAGTTGATTGCAGAAAACAAATTTCCCACGGGGATTAATTAAGGATAAGTTATTATTATTTCATGTCCACTTGATTCTCACGTACAGCTGTTTATTTCCGAAGTTCAACCAAAGTGTCACTGCATCATTTTAATATCTGGGGCAGCTTTCACAAACTATCATTTCCTGAAAAGAAAGATATGCCATGACTGTTATTTCACACACACATATATATGTATACACATATAGAAAGATTGGAAGCTCACATACTGGAGTATGAGAATTGCCTTTGTGTTGGACAGTTTAGACCCAAGATGCGTCTGATGTGACAGTGCATTTAAATGGCAAAAAAGAAAAGTTCAGGATGCCTCTACTGCTGTTCTGATGTAATGGTCTTGACGTTTCATAATTGAAATATGAAATTGCCTTTGGTATTTAATGCCACAAATGTCAAACAACCTTGAAAGCCATCAGTTAGGTGACATATTTTGTAATGCGTTTCACTACAAGTGTCAAATTTTAGTCATCATTTTTATTTGCAAAATGAAGTACCAGCATCTACATATTTGTTGGATAGGATTCTCACAATGAAATATTTTAATTCTGATATTACATTCTATCCTTTAAATATTGTGACAACCTCTATAAAAGATATAAAGTATATAAAATATATGGCATGATATCTGTGGAGGTTCTTAGTCATCCAGGTCATGGTAAATTCTTGTCAAAATTCTCTTGTCATGGCAACTGGACTTGAATTTCTTCACTTGAATGTGTTTTACTTCATCAGTTTATGGTGTAATATAACATAGCTTATGAAGCAGTAGCTACAAATGAAAGACTTATTTATTTCAACTTTTGAATAATTTCTAACCTCTGCAGCTAATTTTTTTTGATTAAGGCTGCAGAGAGGACTACAGTAAGTGCAACTGGGAAAAAAAAAAAAGTCCCATTCTTGTATATTAAACATTTGAAAATGGAGCCAGAAGCAGTTCCTGCTGCAGTGATGTGGCTGTGCATTAAGTACTGACTATGATGAGGGATTTTTAAAGTTTGCTGCTGCTCAAGATTCATAGGACAGCAAATAAGAACTAAAAGGTAAATAAACGAGTCTGGTTAAATGATGGAGTGGCAGCGAGGGATAGGTGATGTGTTTGGGTGCGGACTCTCCCGTGTTGGATCACTGGATCTGACCGGGAATCTGCCGTTCTACTTCTGTCTTAGGCTGCAGTGACACACAGAGGAATAAGCGTCTCATGAGTTGGTTTTATTCACAGCGTCACTTGGTTCTCCGTGGCTCCACAATACAAGCGGTGCCTAATTTGAATGAGCCACTCAGAGCAGAGAGTGATTGTGTGTGTCAGCCAAGAATACGTATGTTCGCAGCTGCAGCTGTCTGAATCTGAGATGGAAGGAGTCCATACACACTCAATCCGTGTGTATTTTTGTGTGTGTCACTGAAAAATCCCACATTTACCTCTGTTCTCACATGCAGGTGAAATACAGAGCACAAAGAAATATGACTCGTCAGGCTGTGTTCAAGATGGTGGCGGTGTGGGCACTGGCTTTCCTGCTTTATGGCCCCGCCATCATCTTTTGGGAATCGATCGTGGGAAAGAGCGTCGTCCCGGCGCACGAATGCTATGCTGAATTTTATTTTACATGGTACTTCCTCCTGAGCGCTTCTACCTTTGAGTTCTTTACCCCGTTTGTGTCTGTGGCCTTCTTCAACCTCATCATCTACTTAAATATCCATCAGAGGGACAAGAATGGCGGCGCATGCAGTGGCAACAATTCTAAATCACAGAAGAGCAGTAAAAATCACAAAGATGGTGGAAGCTGGTCTGTGTTTTTTGTCAAGACCCGGAAGGTGTCATCCACTGAGCCCACGGCCATCTCTGCAGTTATTGAGGACGATGACATCCTGTCACCCTCCTCGAGCGGGGATCCTAATACCAGCCAAATATTCATGCAGACCGAGGAGAAGTTTACACCCTGCAGGAAAAACTCTAGGCTCTTCCAATCCTCGGCCTCCTGCATGGCAGCCTCCCGCAAGACGCAAGGATCTCGCCTCTCCAGAGACAAAAAGATTGCCAAATCATTGGCTATTATTGTCTGTGTTTTTGGAATTTGCTGGGCTCCGTACACGCTCCTAATGATAATACGCGCCGCCTGTAGTGGCACATGTGTGGCAAACTACTGGTATGACATCACATTCTGGCTCCTGTGGTTGAACTCGGCCATCAACCCATTCCTGTATCCCCTCTGCCACAGCAGCTTCCGAAGGGCTTTCTCAAAGATACTGTGTCCTAAAAGACAATCAGTCCAGCCTCAGATTGAGGCGCAGTCTTGTTAGATTGTACTTCCATGATTTATTAACGCAGAATTGTTCAATGTAAAAAAAATCTACATACCGTTCTTCCATCGTAAAAGTTAAAAAAAAGAAATAATTGGAGAAGGGGGGGGCAGATTTTACAGCAATATAAGAAAATG
This sequence comes from Fistularia commersonii, assembly GCF_037954325.1. NCBI lineage: Eukaryota > Metazoa > Chordata > Actinopteri > Syngnathiformes > Fistulariidae > Fistularia > Fistularia commersonii. The sequence goes on along the minus strand of NC_141299.1, from coordinate 5,442,083 downwards.
CTGAACAGCGTGCGTGAGAGGATTCACATTTCTTTTTCTAAGGATAGACTGATGCACACAGTTTTTTTTTTTTTTTTTCAATTCAGTTGTAAATTTTTAATGATGTACACTGTCACTTCAAACATGCATACAGAACCTCATGGATGATCCCTCTGGGGATTAGAGGAGAGACACAATTTGGGCTTACTTATGTTTGTGTAGTAAGGTTGCGAAATTATGTCTTGTGTAGCCATAGAGGCGGTGAATACAATTATTTTAGTCCAAGGCATCTATGGCATCAGACAGCTCACCAGGCCAGCAGATTACGGTCTTTCTGCATGAAAGCACAACGGAGTGAGACAAAAGACTGGGCTTAGGTGTTTTTCTCATGGCTCAAAAGCCTTTCCACTACTTTTTTTTTATCAAAGTGATGTGGAGAAAGGATTTCAAAGGTCCTACAGGAGTTTGTAATCTCACCACGCAGTACATAGTTTCAGAGCAAAGAGTCAAATGCTTTGCCATCCTTTGACTTTCCCGCTGAGTGAAATGTTGCATGCTTCTTGCAGCCACAGGATGGCAAATGCACAGTCCTTTGGGTTTAAAATCCTCAAGAAAAAGAAAGGTTCTGAATTGAATGTTTTAACTGCAGTGACATATTTTATCATTTGATCTGAGAAGCGGGCTTTAGGTGGTTAAAGTCTGCTACCACAATCTGCACTTCACTTTTTTTTGTTTTTTTTTGTTTGTTTCTCTTGTTTGATCCTCAAAATGTACAGCACTATAAATTAAAGGAGGTCTTCTGTACAATAACCTTTCGGGCAACTAATGCCAAACTGTTGTGTTCTTTAAATGCAGTATTTAATTGCAACATTTGCGACATCACTGTTTTGCATTTGACTACTTTGTAATCAGCTATGAATAATGGAAAAGTCTCTCTACAAGACTTCAAACTTTGAAATAAGTAAGTTCTTTTTTTTTTTAAATTCCAAATTTGAGCCCCACCCTTTAATAAAGGTGAATGTTAATGACAAGAGTTAAAGGGTTTCTTGAAATGAAGTGTATTTTCCAAACTTTAATCCTCTGCCCCTATTTTACATGGCTATGTATTGTCCACTTAGTGTCAACTTCAACACCATAACTACATGATTAGAATACTATAAATAACCACTGCAAAACTGTTATTTTCCTTTTTGGAAAACCATATAAAATGTTTGGCTTGTCCGTTACAAATGTCTGTCAGTCAGGGTAATATGATGAAAACAGATTCTGGGTGATATTACATAAGACTTCCTCTTTGTCTTTTCTACATCTGAACTCCTGTGTTTGAGCTCTTGATCAGCATTTCAGGGATTTTATTGAATATATGTATTTGCTTTAGAAAAAAAAAGCTGCTCTGTCTAAGCTGCAATCGTTAGCGGTATTTAACAAAACCCCATCACTTCATTTCATAGCCTCTAAGTTCCCAGTGCAAATCAGTGTAATTAATAGTATAATTGCAACCCAGAGGTGTAAATACCCACACATTTGGTGTCAACTACAACACAGGATGAGTGTTGAACCTACTGAGATTTATACATGCAAATGTGAGTGTGCTCTCTAGGGGTTAGTTATATACATGTCATTATTTATTGTACCTAATGATATATTTATTTGTTGTAATTTTTTTTTAAATCTTTTTTTTAAGTATTTAAAATTTACTATTGGCCTTTATGTCCTCAATAACCTGTATGTTTGTTTATCTGAAATGTTATCTTTAGTGAGTGACTAACATACAAAGCTCCTCAGGATGTAATGACAATAGGGGTTTAAGATGAAGACTCATTTTACATTGTAAGTGGGTTGGAAACTTACTGTCTTAACTTGGAACGTTGCTTTTTGTTAAGTTAATTCAGAGGCCAAGTGGGGAAAAAAAAAAAAACGCCCTTGTGCCACCGTGCATCTTTTTAAGAGGCTTACAGTTGTGATTACTGCTTTATAGGAATGAGTGGAGGATGGAGCCTGTTTTCTGTTTGACCGCCCCTCAAAGTTTACTTAAAGGATTTGGATGTTTTACACATTTTGAAAATACTGTGCCTAGTTTAGAAACAGCGTCACATATCCTATTACTGCTGAACATCATGGTGCTGATAATTAAGTGAGACTAGCTGTTTTCATATTTTTATTGTCTAAATGCAAAGCTAAGTGGCCACTGGTAGTTCAGAAGTAAGTCTAAAGAGATGTAACTTACAACCCGATAAGGAGAAATTAAAATATTGTGCCTCTGCTCCAAGTGTTTTGGACGCTTTAAGGTTTGTCGGTTGCCGGTAGGTAAGACATGACTGAATTGAAAGAATCTTGTAGCACGTTGTGTAGAAACTTGTGTATGAGATATGGCACATAAAAGTTAAAATAAAAACAATGACATTTCCTCAAGTCTCATATATTTAAACCAGAAATCAATTCTGTGCAAAGAAGGAAAGGTGAAAGGTGTAACAGAAATTCGAGGCGTTGACATTGTGTCATATTTTCAGCGCAGATTCTCAATATATCCGGAAAAAACATCTCAAGGGACTTGCTGTATAACAGTATGGCCTTGACCTGTGGAAAAGTGGAAAATGTGTGAGTTTTCACTCGAGCAAAACTTGATCCTTAAGGACTTTTGTATACATATATATATATATATATATATGTGTGTGTGTGTGTGTATATATATTCGCCATCATAATTTTTTTTTGAGGCAAAAATATGTAATTTAAGTTGGAGTCTTGCTTCTACTTTGCCGTTTTGGTAGACCAAAAGATGTCCTTGAAGTCTAGAGTCCTGTAAATACGCCACTGTGAGAGCTCCATAAATAATGCAAGCTATATAAATTGTTGCGATTGAGTTCAAAGATTTTGGAGAATGCCATTTTAACAGGAACAGATGAAGTTTATAAGAATCTTGTAAATCGAATATGTCTGTCAAAGAGTCAACAAACTTAAGAAAGATTCTATCTCCGCATTTCCCATGTCAACCGCTGACTGTGAATGTAACACATTACATTAAGTACCTTTTAAAGATCCTTCTATTATAACACCATCCAGTGAAAAAGCACTTTTGGAGAATACGGAGATGAAAGCTCTCGAGGATAATGTCACGCCTTTTTTGCTAAGTAGTGTTTTTTAGCCTCTCCTGACCCCAATGGGTGGGTTTATGCAGCGGTGCCTGCAAGTGTAAATACACATTTTGTGGCTGTAAAACATCATCAGACAAGTGAAAATGCTGTTTCTCAACAGGACCAGATGTGAGAGACTCACAAGACATCCCCATTCGTGCTTTTCAAAAATCGAACCCCGTGTCGAAGATTACAAGTGCGGCCCCCTCATCCCATCTCACCACATCTTCCAAAACAGGTGACAAAGTCAATTTGGAGGCATTTTTTAAAAGGTCAGTGGAGGATGCGATGAATAGACCGTGGTTAAGGTGACCAGTGCAGCGACGCAGGTGGACTTGCAAGCAGAAAGTAAATTGCTCGGTATTGTTTCGGTGCTCTGCGGGAAAGCCAGGAACAGATATTCACCGCTTTTCAAAAAGCAAATTGGAAATGGTTCACATCCTTCGTCTTGAATTACTTTGGGGTAACGATATGGTGACAGTAACATAATTGTTACTGAACCAAATAGCTTGAGCACACAAAGAGCCTTGCAGGACTGCTGGGCAAATAGTCAGGCTTTGTGCATTTCTTGAGCGGCTGATTTTAAGAGGCACGCTCACCTGCAGCCCCAAAAATGTTACCACAAACAAGACATGCTATGAATGACAGATGGTAAGCCTCATGCAAACAAATCATTTGTCAAAAGAAAAGGAGACATAATTCCTGTGTTTCTTATTCATAAGCATTTTTCACAACACTTCTGCCTACTTCACTCCCAGCTCAATTCCTCCATTCTTCAATGAGTTACATCATCCACAATATTGATTGATAAGTACTTTTTAGGAGAAAGCTCTTTAGACTAAAAGCTTCAGAAATGTTAAAATATCTTTTCAGAAATGATGTTTGGTTTAATTTCTCCAGTACACTACACGCAACGGACTCTGGGTTCTTCTGAATGGTGATGAACGCTTGAAAGCTGCAATCATGGTTTAATGGCGTCTGTAACAAGAGCCGGTGAGTGAGTTAAGTAGTGAGGTGTACAGAATGCACCCTGGGAAATCTGCTGACTTACAAAAGTGAATAAACAAAAAAGAGTGGTTAAGTGGAGTTTTAGACTGTTTTAGAAACTTGTTTATTCACTCAAATTCATTGGAAAAATTATAGTTGAGAGAAATCGGTTTTATCATTTAGGATACTCAAGTGTTGAAAGTTTGTCCGGCCAGATGGTTTGTCCTCATTTGCCGCCATTAGCGACAGAATGAGTGACAGGCCGAGACGAGAGACAGATGGAATACTGCAACATTGAAAGCCTTTGTGACATTTTTTGAAGTTTCAAGGAAAAGATTAATAAATCAACCGCAGAGCTCATTAAATGTCATGTAATCTGACAGCCTTACTGGTAGTGCAACTGCAGGAGGAGACCTGAATCAAATTATTTCACACTTAAACCCAGAGTCAAGAATACACAGCACATTTTTAGTTTTATATCGCCAATGACTCCTCATAAGTTCTTTAAAAATGTATGTACATGTTTGACATAAATTCAGACTTATATAAATTTTATGTGCATATTTATATCAAATTTACATATGTTCATATATGTGTGCTGTTGTACATGCATGGACAAAAATACACACAGATGCATATAAAATAATGAAATGTGAAGTGCGCTAGAACAGCAAAGTTGCTATAGTATTTTGAGTCATAGACACAATGGTTTCAGTGCCATCTTCAAGGAGCATGGAAGGTAATGCTGTAAAGCTATTAAGTGAATGTAGTTATTTATTAATTTGTCGTCATACTGAGAACACTTTGAGACATCTGTTGACTGTTGCAAAAGCGAGAAGTTTCCAGAAGTAAGACCTCATAAAGCTGATCCTCTGTTCAGGCTTCTGGAGTTCATCACATCTGGGGTTTTGCACACCACTGCGGGGAATTCATTTTTCTCCAGATCAGCTTCAACGGGCAAACCATCCATCCATCTTTCCATTATCTACCGCTTTTCCTGCACTTCGGGTTGCAGGGATGTCGGAGCCTATCCCAGCTGTCATTGGGCCAGAGGAGGGGTACACCCCGGTCTGTGGCAATTATTCCAATTTATTCTAATTATCCTCCTGCATGGATTTGGACTGTGGGAGGAAATGAGATGCAAACTCCACACAGAAAGGTCCCCTGTGGAAATGGAACCAGGGTCCTTCGTGCTATGAGGCGGAAGTGCTACCCACTGCATGGTGGCGTAGTGGTCCTCTAATATAATGCTCGATGGTCTCTATTTCAGTTGTCAGTCCACCAACCAAATTTAGTCAGGAACGATCCAGGGCTAAGAGAGAACACAATAGCTATGATCAGGTTTCTAACCAAGCCAAAGTAATATTGACATCTCAATATTATTGAGATGTCCGAATGACATCATCTTATTTCCTCTCACACATTCAACATTACATTCAAACCCTTAACATTCAAAACCAGTGTAACTACTGACAGTGGAATATCTTGCCTCTATCTATCTGTCCATAATATTGCATTCCGGAAACACACACACAAACACACACAACGGAAGAGTGACTGCCAGTGGTATTTTTGTTTTTCTCACTTCCATAATGTAAAAATAGCAACACCCGTGACAGTCACCAGTCAATTACAACACATGGGCCAAAGCAGGTGAGATTGAATCAAATTTCAAACCTCAAAAGCTAAACACATGTTATAACAACATTACTTTAAATATGTATATTTTATCCAGAGAAATATCTACATATTTGATCCAAAACTCTGATAATCCAGAGTCTGCATCAGAGGACAGACCTGCTGTCCTACATGCCTGTCTTCCAGAGCACTCCCCCACCCAAGATCTTATATGGACAGTGCTTTTCCCCGAGACACTTTATAATTAAATCAAAGATTAAAAGAGGGGTTTTACACAAATATCTAATAAAAAAAAACATGTCCACTGCAGCAGCTAACAATAGAAATAGCACAAATACATCCAATGTGGCCTTTTGAACATCAGATCTGTATCACCTAAAGCTGTATTAGTTAACGATTTAATATCAGACTATAATATTGATCGTTTCTGCCTGAGTGAAACATGATTGTATGAGGTCATACACTCATATTCCCTGCAATTCTGGTCGAGGAGGCAGAGTCACTGCCATCTTCCATTCTATCAATCAGTCGAACACAAACATGTATTGGCCTTCCATCTGCATCAACTTTTCTCTTCCTGGACATTCAGGGATCATTTGTATTTCTCAATTCCAATTGTTGAAAATGTCATTGATGTGGTCACACTGCAATGTTATGGCGGGTAACATGAATGGCATGAATTTTTAGAAATGTAGTTTCTGGTTAATGCACACGCTTGAATTATTTATTTGAAGACAATCAGAGTTAGCAGTGTTAAGAGCAGGGGACTGAACACACAGCCCTGAGGAGCCCCAGCGGGGAGTGTGTTGCTGCTCGAGATGTTGCGACCTCATCCTCCTTTCGGCCTCACACAGAAGGAGTCCAGTTGCCAGTTGCAGAGGGAGATATTGAGCCCCAGCTGTTGTAGTTTGGTGCTCAGCTGTTGCGGGATTATGGCATTGAACAACATTCTCACATAAGAGTCTTTGGTGTCCAGGTGGGTGAAGGCTGGGCGGAGAGCTGAGCAGATTGTGCCCTCTGTGGAGCGTTTGGCCCGGTATCAAAACTGGTAGGGGTCGAGGGTAGGTGGGAGGATGGATTTGAGGTGTGCCATGACTAGTTGTTCAAAGCACTTCATGATGACGGGGGTCAGTGCTGTGGGGCGATAGTCATTGTAACTAGGGTTTCTTCGGCACGGGTACGACGACTGTGGATTTGAAAATCCCAGCAGAAACACACATACCTATATTAGCTGTCTATCAGATGATTCTGTGGCGAAACCTGAAAATATCATTCCATCAGCTCTAAATTCAGAATCATGACTTGACAGAAGAGGTAACTCACTTGCCAACTTTAGTTTCTCCTGTACTCGTCAGTTGCTCGATAGTGTGATAGGTGCGCCGATGTAGATTTTATACATATAGCAGAGGATGTGGCTTTATCTATTAGTGATGTCATCAGGTGACCAACAGAGTTATGTCCTTTATGAATGTGAAAGTTATTTTTGTATAATTTAGCTATGACCCTGTAACTGTTAGTGCTACTATTACGAGCTGTAAAGATCATTTGTGTCTTATCACATTCTTCCTTTCTATATCTTTGTCTTTCAATTTCTTTCTACCCTAACTGGTGGAGACAGACGGCTGCCTAAATGTAGCTTGTATCTGTCCAAGGATTCTGCCTCGTAAAAGGTAGTATTTTTCCTTGCTGTTGTCACCAAAGGTTTGCTCATTTGGAAATGTTGGGTTTCTCTAATAATATCAAAGAGTCTGTTCCAGTACATGTGAAGCGTCATGAGACAACTGTGTTGTGATATGACGCGATATACTTAAGTCTGACTTAACTTGACTTGACTAGTTGCAAGAATGTTTTATTTAGAAAAATACAGAAACATTCAAAAAAGAGATGATAATCTGTGGTACGAAGAACTGCAACAGCAAAGGGGATTCATTTTCTTTTCACCCCGTTGTGTTTAAATTGCAATTGCTACAAAAGAGATGCGTTATTGTCTGTCAGTCAGGGGAGAGTCGCTCATCTTGAAGTGCTGCTTTAAATCATTATAAGACACTGAAGAGCAACGAAAGACTTATTGACTGAATGAGAGTCTGGATGCAACAGAGTTTTTTTTTGTCGAATGAGCTGCAATTATCTTTACAAGATGTGATGTTTGGAGCCGGAACAAACCAAAATGGACAAACGACACTCTATGCTTCATGATAATACACAGAGAAATCGTTGATTTTATACATGTAGCAGATGTCCAATCAGCTCACAGAAATCTCTCCCTGCTACAGGTAGATGAACAACTACCTGTAGACTTCGAATCAGGTCGAATTAAATAATATATCACACACTGGCTTTGTGACTACTTTGTGTTCGGCAGTGTGCGCTGGCAGACACTATTCAAAAAGGACTCCAAATTCTCAAAGATGCAGCATGTGCTGAAACTAAATACAAACATTTCCCGCATGGCACCATAACCAAAGGACAGCAGTCATATCGATTTTTTTTCCTTTGAAGACATTTTGCTGAAGTCTATTGTTACGAATCCCTGTAACATTGTGAGATTTTATAGAAAACTAACCAATCACAAAAATAGATGAAGACAGCCAAATTGCTGTATTAGTTTGCAGCAAACCCAGAGACAGCAGACTCATAACAGTATCATGGACCTGCAGTAGGTGAGGTCCATCAGAACTCGCCAGAACTCATAACTACTAAAAGGATTACTTCTTCAACAAAAGAAAACATGGTCTGCTTCGGGGGAATGGCGATGCAGTGGGACTTCAGCTGAGGTTCTGTTGAGGTCCCTGGTCCAATTTGGACCGGGGACCTTTCTGTGTGGAGTTTGTTGTTCCTCCTATGTCTGTGAATTTCCTCAGGTTTCAGAAACATGCAGCGATGGAGTGTTGAAAAGAGGTAAAGAAATGGGTTCATGCAGGTTGGAATGGGTGGAGAAAAGTGTCAGGGCTACTATGTGTTAGACCACGATCAGCCAGAGTGAAAGGAACGGTGTACAAGACAGTGATGAGACCAGCGATGCTGTCTGGTCGAGAAACAGTGGTGTTGACAAAAAGACAGGAGAGAGCAGAAGGTCGCATAGATGAAAATGTTGAGATTCTCTTAGGGAGTGACGAGGATGGATAGAATCAGGAATTAGTTCATCAGAGGGACAGCACATATTAGATGTTTTGGAGAGAAGGTCAGAGAAGCCAGACTGATGGTTGGGTCATGTACAGAGGAGGGATAGTGAATATATTGGTAGACGGATGCTGGAATTGGAGGTCTAGAGGAAAACCAAAGAAAAGATTTATGGATGTAGTGAGTTGGTATGAGAAAGGAGAATATAGAGAATAGCGTTAGATGGAAAAGGTAAATTTCAGGCAACCCCTGAAGGGAAAAGCTGAAAGGTACAGAAGTAGTAGGTTAATTGGTGACCCTAAATTGCCCAAATTTGTAAATGATAGAGGAAATGGTTGCATGTCTCCATATGTGACCCTGTGATTGACTGGCAACCGATCCTGGAAGAACCTTGTCTCTCACCTCATGAAGGCAGGGATAGGCTCCAACCCTCCATCCTGCAGAATGAGACGGAATGAGATGGAATGAGCAGTATAGAAAATGAATGACTGAATAAAAAAGCAGTGTAGCTATAGTTATAACGTCCTAAAGCTGCAGTGTCCAAGTTTGTAGTTTCCCCACCACTGACTGACTGCAAATACGAGGAAAACAATACTTAAAACTGATTTCAGAATGTGTTTATTTTACTCAACAATCTCATTAGAATCCCGGATTGAATTGCTACTTTCTTTCCCGAAGTTACTTTTACCATTAGAACGTAATCCCCTTTCTTTTCCATCACATATACTTCCTGCCTTTTTGTTATTTTTGCCTGTTTATGTGTCCACCCTCCCTATTCCTAATCTCTTCTTTCATCAGTTTTACATCTCATAATCATTGTTTAACTCCCTAATCTCTTTATCTTTGTTGGACCCTCTTGCTTGCACAGTTTACCTGTTTTACCACATGGTTTTAGGCCATCCTGATAAACAAATCTTTGCTTGCTGCCAGAAGGTAACAGCTTGGTCTGTGTCATTACCATCAAATGAATATTTTTGTTGGGAACAGGTGTACACTTTCATTTCATCCTCATAACGACTGCAGGAAGACAAATTCTGGACACCAAATATCTCACATGTAAATGCGGAGAGACATTGAGTCCAATCCTCGGTTGGTTCCTTAAACTTTTCTCTCCCTTCTGTAATTAACAGATCAGAAATAAAACTCTAATAATAATTGAACAGAATCTTAAATCTGCAATCTCTTCAACATTTAAAGCATATGCTTGTTAACAAAGACAAATAATGAGCATGAATGGCAGTGATGGTGCTGATTACCCCGTCAGTTGCTCTTGTTTAAGAAATGGAAATTCATATGAGGTGGAGGGGTCACCTTTAAGACCTGCAACTTGCTGTGTATTTTGCAAGACTGACACTCATAACAACCTTCGGCAAATATTCAGGCAGTTATTAAAACCTTTGCGCCTTGTTATATCACCAACAGGAAATTATATTATTTTGTCTGAAGCACACACACACATGCAGGCTCTCTCTCTCTCTCTCTCTCTCTCTCTCTCTCTCTCTCTCTCCCTCTCTCTCTCTCACATGCACACACACACACACACACACACACACACATGCACACAGATCCAGATGCTGCTCTTGCTGAGACACTTACTTACAGTCTCTCATGCTTTATGCACTGGTAAACACAACTCACAGCAGAGAATATTACCAAGCATCCCCTCAGCAGCAGGTGGTTTGTCCTTATCTAATATAGTTGCTTCTTCCAATAAACTTGTTCGGATTTGTCCCAGGATTTGTTTCTTTCATAACGGTGCCATTACTTTCAAAGTCACTTGCGTGCTCACGCTTGGAAAATGTCATACACACATAGTGACACACAACTGAAATCAAAGTGAGGGTGCATTTGCTCTCTTTAAATTTCACTGCTGATAAACTGCACTGTTGGTTAAAATAAGGTGGTTTGGTTGAAAAATATTGCCACCAATAACTTTAGCTAATATTTGTATAATGTTTCAAATAATCTAAACATCTATAATGTTTCATTAATGGATTCACAGATTGTAAACCAAGTTTTCTTGTTAAATACTGAGAAAGAAGGACAAATATGGTAAACATGAAAGTGGAATCTTTTACAATGACAGGTTATTTTCCCCACACAATAGATAGATAGATAGATAGACTAGTGTAGTTAATATGGGTAATGAGTGGCAAACAGGAGGGCTTCTTATATAAGAACTAATAGGTCTATGAGAGCAGCAATTCTTACTGGTTGGTAGGTGATAAAATCATTTTGTCTTGCAATAAAATGCAAATTAATTACTTAAAAATAATACACTGTGTTTTTCTGGATTTTTTTTTTCTGTCACTCACAGTTGAAGAGTACCTATGATAAAATTGCAGACCTCTACATGCTTTGCAAGTGGGAAAAGCTGAAAAATCAGCACTTGTTCTCCCCACTGTGTATGAAATAAGCACTGTTGTTGCTCTTGTAAAGTCAATGCATGGAGTTTATTTTTATCCATTTTAAACTTGCTCTGCTGTTGACTAATGTGTTAGACTAATGTGGTCGATGGCTGTGAGAAAAGAGCAAACAATATTGATAATAGATATTGACTTTTCTTTGAAATATGGAGGGGAAATGCATAAATACAAGCAGAAATTCTGTCAATAAGTCTGATACTAAACCTAATTATCTGAGACTTTCTCTCAATTTTAAGGACATCAATAATGAAAATACAGCCTGTTCATATCATGAACACACAGCATCATCTCGAGTAGGAATTCAATTTGATCAAAACAAATCCCATCTTGCATGTTTGGTTGATTTTCCAAAGGTCTTTGATTGTATTTGGTTGTCTTGAAATGTACACAATTGAATTTTATATAATAAATGTCATAAAGCAATCCAGGCCTTACTGAGACGCATGTCTGCCTGAACCAAAATAAATGATGGGTTATGGGGGAAAAAAAGAAGAAAAAACAAAGGTTGTATTCTTTTTCGTTTTTTTTCATTACTTGTGAATAATTTGCCACACAGGCAAATTGAGCATAGGCAGTTACTTGGCTTAAATCCAACTGTGTTGTTTATTTATTTGCTGAGTCGGACAATAACCTGCAGACGCTACAAATGGTTAGTGCGTGGTGTTATATAAGATGATGAGGAGTGAACTATTCAAAATGAAAACAATTGGACACTTCAGTAAGAAAAGGCATGAGGAGATCATCACAAATATTCTGTTTTGTTTTTGCTACTCCAGAATACTCTGTTGTATGTAAATACTTGAGATTCTTTTTTTTGAGGAATTCATCAGTTAGGAATTTGATTTTTCACTAAATGCAAGAATAATCTTTTGGTCAGCAGTTAATAACTTTGAAAACTTCCAAAATCTTCTTCTTGGATCTGGGGCTCTCTGGTAATAGCCAACTTTCGACTCAGGGCTGGAGGGTATCCCAGTAATTGTTGGGTGAGAGGCGGGGTACACCCAAGACCGATCACCAATCAAAGGCCCATAAAAATAAAGATAAGCATCACTCTCCCATTTATATGTCTGGAGAAATTTTCTATTAAGATAAGATAAGATGAGATAAGAACAACTTTATTAATCCCGAAGGAAATTGTTGTGCCAGAGTTACAGAAAATATAACAGTAATAAATAATAAAAAGAAAAAGGCAGAATTAGAAATAAAAATAAACTATAAACTATAAAGTGTCTCAGTGAAACTATAAAGTGTCTTAGTAAACAAGTGATAAAACTATAAGTGTCTTAGTAACAAGTGAGGTAAGGAGTGCACAATAGTATGATAAAAGGAAAAATTGTAGTGTAGCTGTTATGAAATGAAATATTGCACAGTTCTGAATATTGCACAGTGAAATGGAATATTGCACAGTTTTTTTTTCTTTTTTTAAGTTAAAGATAGGTTTTTATGGTTGCCGGCGGCTGAATGGAGAGGAATTAAAAAGTCTGATAGCCTTTATTAACTTTTTGGATTGTGGCTAGAAACTGGAGAACCTGGAGGAAACCCACATGGACACTGGGAGAGCACGCAATCTCCATCTCATTGGTGGAAGCAGAAGCCATTATGCCACTGTCCTGCCATTTTATCTAGCATTTCCTAATTATATTATATATGCCTATTTTATACATGGTGTAAGAGACAGATTGCAACAATTTTGGTATATTAAATAACGCTGAAAGAAATTCACAATGAAAATACCTATGTTATACTGTTAATTTGTGGATATGAAAAGATCGGAGATAAATTAAAGCTGAAGGCAAGCTATTTTTAATTCATTCAAATCAGACAAATAATTTTAGTAGAAGTGAGATACTTCAGTTTATCTAAGCCCTTCCCTGGCTTCCAAAAATGATTTTTTTTCCAAAAGTGTCTTGTGGCAAATATACCGAAGCCAGAATATTCAGTTTGATATATTTATCGTAAATATATATTTAATATATTTACATACTTATGATTACTAAAACCCAGAATATCTATACCTGCACTGCCCTATCTACCTTCACTGTGACTTTCCTTCTCACTGACTGTCTCAAAACAGACTTTATGCCTTCCCCTTGACTTTTAATCCATCGCAAATTGAAAGATGTTACGGGAGATGACACAGACTCCAGAAGGTTAGAGCTGTCTGTGCTTGTATCTACTCAATCCTTTTAAGTGAATTTGTTGAGGAAAAAGTAACACTCTTCTCAAAATGACAAGGGATTCTTAATCAAGTTCAGGAAAGACATCAGACTCAAAAATTTGCTTGGCAGCCTTGACAGTATCAAGCCTAATCAGAGTTGCCTCCTCAACATCCTCCTGCTGCTGTCTTGTCCTGAGGGATCCTCACAGAAAGCATCACTTCGAATTATATGCAGGAATTTCTAACAAGACAAGCATCAATGCAGCCCCCAAGGGGCACAAACCAGTGCTCTCCAAGAGCTTCCAAGCCTAGATAAATGCAAGGGGTTGTGTTAGGATTGCCATCTGATGCAAAACTTATGCCAGACTAAACATGTGAATCAAACCTTTAATACCAGATCAGTTGAAGCCTGGGTGAACAACAACTGCCAGTGGTGGTGATAACCTAAAGTGGGGGTGAGCAAACTCCGGCCCGCGGGCCACATCTGGACCGTTTGCCTTTTTAATCCGGCCAAAGATTGGTACAGAATTCATACTTGACGTGAATGATTGAATGATTGGATCAATGAATGTGGGCTCAAAGGGGAGACTATTTCATTTTTGGAGCTACTTCAGAACACTTGAGAATTTTCCTGAGCTGAATGACACAGATTGGATTTGTGATTTAGCCTTTGCTGTGGACATACTGACACACATGAAAAAGATGGATGTGAAGCTACAAGGGAAAACCCTGGTTGTCCATGAAATGCAAGCAAACATCAGAGCCTTCAAAACCAAGCTAGATTTATTTTCAAAGCAAATGTCAGACGAGTCTGATATTTACTATTAGCAAATGCATTTTTTTTTATATATGTCATACCTTGTGGTGACCTGGCCCGTTTGTCAAATATTAAAAGTCAATGTGGCCCCTGAGCCAAAAAGTTTGCCTACCCTTGACCTACAGGGTCCAGGTGGAAACTTGGCGACTGCGGGTTGAAGAAGGAGAGAAGGACTGGCTGTTTGTAAGTTGAAAGAAAAGAGGGTAGGTGAGAGTCTAGGACTGAAAGCAGGGGCTCTGAATTCTAGGTCTATGACAGGAAAAGCTAGAGAGTTGGGTGATATGACACAGCAGGAAGGTGGATTTACAGTGTGTACAGAAGATCAGGTAGAAAGGTAGCAAGGCTGGAAGCTGATGCGTTGGCTTAAAGGTGTTCTATCATGGTATTGATGGAAAGAGAAAAGAAGTAGGTGTTATCCTGAAGGAGGAGTTTCGTGGGAATGTTCTGGAGGTGAAAAAAGTGTCAGATAGTGTGATGAGTATGACACCAGAAATTGCAGGTTAGATGTTCACTGTTGTTTGGGGTCATGCTCTGCAGGTGGAATGTGAGTTACAGGAGAAGGAGAAATTCTGGAGTGAGTTAGATGAAGTGATGCAGAATACCCCCAGAGGTGAGAGAGTGGTAATTGGTGCAGACTTCAATGGGCGTGTTGATGCAGTCAATAGAGGTGATGAAGAAATTATTGGCAGATTTTGTATCCAGGATAGGAACACAGGGGGACAGATGGTGGTGGATTTTACAAAAAGGATGGAAATGGTTGTAGTGAATCCTTTTTTTCCCCAGAAGAGGCAGGTAATGTAAAAGAGTAGGAGCACACAGGCTCTCTTGCTCCATCACAGAAATAAACCCTATTTTTTACTGTCCAACTCACACATGTTACAATACTTTAAGGGATAATAAGGAAATAACTGCAGCAGGTTTCTGGTTTCAGACTGAAACACTATGTGAGGTTGTTTTATGGACACTTCAATCACACAGTCTGTGTGACACACAGTCACATTTTGAGTAACTGTGTGTGATTCAAGTCAACAAGTTTTACAGCCCAATCAAATTATATGAACATGTTTGCCTCTGACCTTTGATGGCTCATCCAAGAAGATAACATTTTGCCAAGAAGATTGACAATGTTTACAAAGTCTGGATTTTCTTGATATTTTTAATATTGTAATATATATATACATATATATGTTTATTTTGTTTTAACAACACAATAGAAAGATCCTTTGCAACTAATGAATCATGCAGAATGTGTTTTTTCTCAAGATATTTCCTCTGCACACAATTTCTAGGTTTGGTTTAGACAAGGAAATAAAGAAAAGTTATATTTTCTTTAAGTTAAGACATAAAACATGATAAATAGATAAATGCTGCTTTTAAAACCTAACACTACATTTGCACACACAAACACATGCACAAACACACCAAGACACACACTCATGTGTATGTATAAAAATACAAATACATATTCATATACATATGGCAGTGTATTACTATAAACTGGACAGGAAGGAGTAAAACTACACAGAATAAAGAGCATAAATACACATTAAGAACATTTGCACATGGACAAACAAGCGAATAAACAGATCATATTTACATAACAAGAGCGGAAGATTGAGAATTAACTGAATTATTGCATTCTGTCCTAGGAGGATGCTCTCAAGGTAACCTGTTAAGAAATTATAATGAAAAAAAGATCCTAATTATCTTCACATGTCTCACCCAGGCAGGAATTGTCAGCATGTTTTATCACATAACAATACAAGGTAAGCGTTGTGGAAAAAAGAAAAGAAAATGAAGGATACTCGTATGGAAATCAATTATGTAAACACTCAACTTGAAAGGTTGGTCTCCACTGGGGGGGACCCAATTATATTAATCTACTCACGGCCCATCAGCTTGTCTGACATATTCACACTGCGCATGTTAGACATTAGGACTAATAATTCCTTCTGCTCAGCGCTCAACACATTTTGAGTTATTTTGTTGTATGATTATAAGCTGTAATTGAGTTGTGGTTCATGCTGCTATGTGGAAATTAAAAAACACATCTGGCTCAGGTCCCTGAGATGTACAGTATGGAGGCAAAGTTGTTATTTGTTTCCGCTTTCATTTGCCTCATCTTTATGCAAATGATACAGATGCATAATAGGGCATTTGAAATTTTTCTTGAGACTATAGACTTTATTTATCAATCAGATCACGGTTTCTGTTAATTTGGTACTATCAGTTTCTACTGTGAAAGTCTTTTGTTCTCCAGCATGCCACCTGGCCGTCAGAACTGGAATGCTAAACAACATTAACAGAGAGTTAGTCAACATTCTGAGCATGGCAGAAGCACTGGGGGTTGAATACAAAGAAACAACTGATGAAACTGTAACTGCAGATGTCGGCAGAAACGGACTGAAAGCAGAGGCTGGGAAATAACCATATTAAGGGTGTTGGGATAAAATAAATTGTGCAAATTATTGTACAGTATATTGTTTGTTTGTACTCTGAGAAGACAGGCAATTTAAATTAGTTACAATCTTATTTAAAAAGCTGATGCTTGTTCATGCACATAAAAATGTAGTTTTAAAGCTGTGAATAATACTGATAATAGAATACATCCGATTTCTATTTTCAGACACCCTAAGATGCTTTACGATGTAGCAAAAGATAAATAAAATAAAATAAAAAAATAAATAAATCAAATTCAATAAAATAAACTGCTGGAACATGGGAGAAGGCAGGTTTTGAATAGGGATTTGAAGCTGGGTAAAGAATCTGAGTTCCAGATGTGTGGTGGTGGGGCAACACAGGGAGTAAGGGCAGTGGCAGGAAAGGCTAAGTTCCCCAAGGTAATGCATTTTGTTCAGGTGATAGGGGTCAGAAAGTTGGACTTGACAGATTGGATATGGGGATGGGGGGATGTGTCATTGGAGGTATGAGAGGCAAAGGATATTGAGGGCTTTGTAAGTGAGGCAGAGGTCAAGTCAAGTCAAGGCGGATTTTACTTATATGCTGCCAAAACACAGCACACTTGTCTCGTTGCACGGTGCACACCCAATATTCCCTCATTAGAAAGCCTTTAGTGACAATGGCAAAGAAAAACTGCCTTTTTCCTGGCAGAAACAATTAAGCTGTCTCAACCTTCTGTCTCAACCTGTCTAGGTAAAAAAAGAGAAAATTAAAAAGAGGACAGATAGATAAAAAGCAACACTGTAATAGAGACAGAGGAGGCTATTAGGATTGGGACAGACAGGCACAAATGACCTAATGACAAATGAACTAATAATGGCCGAAGCGCTTACAGTAAATTGGTAATATATCAATCACTTTAATATTCATAACAGAAAAAACAATAGGGTATGAGGAGTTTGCCAGTGGAGCTGTTGGAGGATGGGGATTATGTGGTCTCTGGAGTGGGAGGAGGTGAATAACGAGGCAGTTTTGTATATTGTACTTTTTGGAGGTCAGGCCGTAGGAAAGACTATTACAGTAGTTAAAGCCTGGAGGCTATGAAGGCATGAATATAGTATTTCTGCAGTGGATTGGGTGAAGACAGCCAGACGAGGTAGCTCGAGCATCTGGTCAGGATGCCTCCCGGAAGCCTCCCAGGGGAAGTTTTCCGGGCATGTCCATCTGGGAGGAGACCACGGGGAGGACCCAGGACACGCTGGACAGACTATGTCTCCAGGCTGGCCTGGGAACGCTTTGAGGAGGAGCTGGACCATGTGGTGAGGGAGATGGAGGTCCGGGCCTCACTGCTCCGGACGCAGCCCCCGTGACCCGACTCCGGATAAGCAGGGGGAAGATGGATGCATGGATGGATAGATGAATTTATTATTGAATTATCTGGAGCAATGTGCTCATACATTAATCAGCATTTGGATTCTGTTAACTGCATTATAATCTTACGCAGCTTTTTCCATTTCTTTTCAACACGATCATAAGATTTGCATAAAGTCAGTTCACATCTATTTACATGGAACATAGAACAAAGCAAAACAAACAAGCTTACAGATAATAATAAACAGGAAGCAAAAATTAGTTATGCACTGCAAAGAAACAATTTTCAGTTTTTTCATTGCTTAAGTGACATGTTCAATGAAGTGCTCCTTGCAAAGTTTAATAGAAAATGCAGATTTGTTACATTCTAGGTTTTCCCCTCTTACACCTGCATATTTTGAAAATGTAAATGATAATCCAGGGTTATATTGTTCGATTCAAGTTTACCTTATTTGGATAAATCCCTGGCAATATATTCAAAGTTATTTTTAAGGAGTTTGAGAAACTGAGAAACACAGGCAATGTTGAATCCACGTATTTTGGATGTATATATCAAAATACCAAATTGAAGTACTTTCCAACTGCAGAGAAGAAAAAACATTTTTAAAGCTACCAGGCCCACCACATCATGTCACTTTAAAAACTAATCTTGTATTTGTCTCCTTCTGTCTTCTGCAACTTGTACGTTCTAGAGCCACCGCTCAGCTTCTTGGAAGAAAAATTAAACAGGTACAAGGTCAAAAAAGTATTATAAATCCCTCTTCTCATGACAATTTCCAGGGGGAAACTTTTCGATAAAGAAGACGCAGCAGTATTAGAATAAAATAGTGCAGTACTGCAGAGGTATCCTGGAACAAAGGGGAATGTCTGAGGAATAAAATGTTCTAATGTCAACTCGTGAAAGACTGCAGCACAATGTCATCTGCGGTTGTCTGTCAGCTGGCCAGCAATCTGACCAGATGACAACAGTGAGAACATTTTTTTTAACAAGTGTGTGGATAAAGAGTTTGAATTCAAAGGTTTAGTTTGAATTAGTCACATAGAAGTTAAATAAAATGTTAAATCGCCAGCTAAGTAATGCCTTTATGTTTTTCTACTCACTTCTAAAATCCCAATGTCCTCCTCCTCACTTCATGACACCAAAACCTAATGTAAACCTTATAATTTAACCTGATTGCGGCTCATAGATAACCCATATGGTCTTTAGTGCATGGTAGAGTAATCATACAACTATGGTGTCAGTTAAAAAAATGCAGACTACCTTTTCTGGTACAAGTAGAGTGAACTCAGTAACTGTAGTGTAAACAATGTTTTTATTAACCATGTAATTCTTTTTATAAATTTGTGAAGGGAGTCATTCATTTAACTTGTTTCTCATGCACTGCCATGACATGGGGCTTAGTTTTGATTTATTTTTCAGGTGTCAGCCAGCAGGACTTGCTCAGGTGCAAGGCATGCAGAAAAAAAGAATACTAGATATTTATGCAATAGACCTCGGGTGTGTGTGGATGTGTTGATGCAGTAGTGCAATAAAAATCACAAATACATAGTTTTTCCTTAAACACCCAATTTCACTTTCACAAATACAAACAACGATTTTAAAAACATTTACAAAATTGAAGATAGAGAGACTTGGTTAGCTGCATGAACTGGAATACATCTTTTAAAGTGCTGCTGATACATATACTCCTCTTTACTCAACATATACATATACTAAATGTGACAGTGCACAAACTGATTCAAAATACAAACACACAACTCATGTTCCACTCATGTTCAAAAATCATTTGTAACATTCGTTCACATTGGATCATATACAGGCATCTCGTAAATATTTGGCACAAAATACAGAATAAACATTTAAATTGAATATATTATATGTATTTTTCCCAAAGCTTTGTTTTCGACGGGAAAAAAAATTACTTTACAGCAGATTCATCTCGAACTCTTAAACTCTTGGAAACTCTTAAAGCAGAGATTACTTTGGGGTTCAAATTATTCAGCTGATTTATTTTGCAGCACACAGCAATTTAAGTACAAGTATCTGATACAGCCTAGAAAACAACTTCATATTAACAGTCCTGGGTTATTCAGAGAGAGTGAGTGTCAGCAATTTATTATCGAAGTGTGGCTGTTTATAAACTGCTATAAAGCATTCCTGCTTTTGTCCTGTACAACAATGTTGGTCACTCCATGAACCTGTGTGAGCTGCTTGCAGTCTAATGATGCCAGTAATTTCCTCGGTCCAGGCGAGGTGGGGACAAAGTGCTCAGTCAGTGACACCACAGCGTGGCCGCTAATATCGCTGAGCACACAACAGGAAATGAGAGAGTTTATCACAAAAGAAACATAAACACAAGCATTATTTCACATTTCTTTCTTACCCAAATTTTATCTTTTTCCCTTTTATGAGGCCCAGTCCTTCTACATGGAATATGACTCCTTTCAGCTCCTCTGGTAGTGGGTTGGTGAATGAAATTTTCATCGCCATTTTCTCTCCGACCACAGCCTCTCCAATTGGCTGCGTGAGAAAATAAAGAAATCACAGTCAGACCTGACATTATAAGCAAACATTTTTAAATGCTCACCTTCACTCCAGTCACCTGAGACGAGCTGTTTAACTTACTTTTATGAGCAGGTCTGGAGTCCTGAGTCGAAAAGGGAACTGAGTAGCCAGAATCTGCTGTGTTTCCTTCACCCTGCCGGTCAGTGTCAGCATGAAAGCTGCCTGGTCAACCAGCTGCTCTTTGTAGTCCTCGTACTTCATGATCCACTCCAAAACCTTTTCTGTTGACAAGGAACCACATGAAATGAAAGTGTGTCTGGGAAATGAAAATGTGTGTCTGTGTGTGTTTATGCCTGTGCATGTTTGGCGGATACAAGTTTATGTATGTATACACATATCTATAATTGTATGGATACAGGACACACAAACGCACATAGATGCCAGATATTTATCCTCATCAAAACAGGTTATCCTGCACTCAGGGGGCTGGAGCCTATGCCGCCTGTTATTGAGAGTTCACCTGGGGTGGTCACCAGTCGGCCACAGGCTCACATTTAGACAAGCAGCCATTCACCCTCTCACAAACATGAATTTAGTATATTTTGGGGTTGTAGGGGGACACCATAGTATCCAGAGGAAACCCACGCAGACATGGGGAGAACATGCATGGGGCCTTTCTATGTTGGAATCAAACAAGGCATTTTCTCGCTTTGAAGCGTCAGCACTGACCACCATGCTGCCCCGTTAGATGGCATATATGTTTTTCAAAAACGTATATTTCATTTTTTATCAATCAAAGAATGCAGTTGCATTTTTATTTTATGCTTTGGTCAAAATTAATTAATTATGGAGACTACAAAAGTAGATTTAACTATTTAATTTTCCAATTAAAAGTTGTTTCCTTAGAAGAAACAAGCTGTCATTGCTTGTATTTCTTTTTAAGCATCGCTTAACAGAAATACTCCATGGGTATATTCTGGCCTTCTCTTAGTTGCCATGGCATTAATTCACTGGAGACATGGACTTGGACACTAGTAGCCATTTAAACCACTTAGTATCCAGTCTAATTAGTTCTGATATTTAATTTTGCTCACATAGCACATTCGTGTAAGGCTTTGCCTTGCTTGCCTTCACCTCACACAGTACACACATCCGGGTGGGTTTTAAGAGGCGATAATAATTTCAAAAGTGTTTCATGGTCGTTTCATGCCCCCCAAAATTTAGTAAATAGATTTCTACCAAAGGATACCCTTGTTGTCAATTAAATTCAATCTGTAACCTGTATGGATCTGTGACACTATAACAACTATCACTTATATTTTATCACTTATATTTTTACAAACAGTTCATTACAAATAAAGATTTTTATAATTTACCTGTTTACGTCCTTCACACTAAAAAAAGGGAAAAATTTGGACTTAGTGTTACTTCTAGGTAATGATTTTACTGGTCTGGCCCCCTTGACATAAAATAAGGCCGTATGTGGCCCCTGGACCAAAATGAGTTTGACAACCCTGTGCTATACTAACCTGTCGGATACAAAGTTGAGCTAAAAAAAAAAAGAATCTCTGGAATTAACATTTCATTCACTCAAACTGAGATGCTCCACTCACCCTCGCCGGGCAGCAAGTCCACATCTGTCTGGTCCTTTCTCACGGTGGCTTTGTGCACCCCTGTATAGTACATGACTTCTGCTTGGCTGTGCAAGATAATTTTGCGATGCTCTTGGCTGCTATTTTGCAGCGTGATGGACAGCTCTGCATCCCTCCCCACCAGTGGACCTTCTCCTTCCATTGACACTCCTAAAGCCACATCCTCTGCTGTGGGAGAGGAGTACGCCTCTGTCTTGGAGCCGTAGCTGCATGCTGTTTCCACAGCAATGCGTTCCTGCTCAGTCCCTGAAAGTTTCAAGAAGATCAAATTCAAAAGCAGCACAGCCCTAGTATAACGATGCAAATCTTAAACAGTCTCAAATATTCTAAAAATGTGTACTTTTTTAATTGTATGCTTTTTAAGGTCAGCAAAACTTGAAATGAGAGTCTTTAAAAAATGGAGTACAATGACAAAACATTTTTTTATTTTTATCCATCCATCCATCGTATTGTAGCGAGTCACAAATGTTGGGGTTTATGTTGATGCTTGTTTTCTGTGTGATTTTGGGGTTCTGGGAGTTTTGTGGGTGTGGTTTGGAGTGCAAGGAACTCTGTTTTTTTTAACCTCGAATTGAGCAGGACCATTTAGTTGTATTGAGTCTTGTGTGGCATGGCTGTGCCCAACAACAGCTGTTGCTTATTAAATGGACGTTTTACCGTCAACCAGGTGTTTTCCCTGATTAAAATGCTACAGTATGCAGTTCATCCTGCACTCAGGGTCGTGGGGCCTATCCCAGCTGTCATTGGGTGAGAGATGGGGTACAAACTGGCAACCGCAGGGCAACATATATCGACCGACAACCATTCATTCACTCATTCGGGGCAATTTTACTAATTTTTTCCAATTAACCTGCTGCATGTTTTTGGACTGTGGGAGGAAACCGGAGAACCTGGAGGACACCCATGCAGACACGGGGAGAACATGCAAACTCCACACAGAAAGGTCCCCTTGTCAGAATCAAACAAGGTTCCTTCCTGCTGTGAGGCCAAAGCGCTAGCCACTGCGCCGCCGTGTCGCTACAAAACATTTATTATTTTTTATAAATTATTTATTCTTCTTTATGGCATTATATATTGCATTGTATATATTGCAAATTTGGAAAATTCAATCGCAAATTCATGAATTTCTAAGAGGATGTTAGACTCTCAGAAATCAATTTTACATTTCACCAAATAATAGTTTGGAAAATAGCTTTACAGATATGCTACATATCACCTTTGCATATATTAGACATGTAGGCTATGAGCATTTAAAACACAAGCACCAGAACTGTTAGAATATGTACAACTACTAACTAAGAAGTTGACATATGGTGCTGTCAACTCTGACTCAAACCTCACAAAGAAAGTGGAGTCATGACTATTCACTACCACTGATTTGCAGTGCAACAGTAAGATTGAAAAAAGGATAAATTTGGGCTCATGCTTCAAAATAATTACTGCAGCTGTACAAAATTCCTTGGCAAAATACTTTCTGTCTGTCAAAATGTTTATTTCAACGATATGTACTTTGATGATACCTTCAGCGTGTTTATAAAGGTGCGTGATATCACTGCGCTCATCTGAGCCAACGGCTTTGGTGCTGATGCAGTGGCCAACAGTCTTTTTTTCACTGTAGATTTGAGAGAAAGTCCCGTCCAAGTTCCTCTGCCAGTAGATTTTGTCACTGTTCACCTGTTGAAGCACCAAAAATAGAGGAGGGAGGTAGAAATTAAAGTTCTCAACATGTGGAAACACAGCCCTTGGTGGGGAACATATGGGTAAGCATAAGGTGGGCATGATGCAGGGGGATGTACTTGTAACTAAACATTCCTGGCCCCTTCTAGCCTGCGGAAGTGTTGTTGAGCATGACACTGAACACCTACAGTAACTGCTTCCATGCCTCTGTTCAGTTGCAGCCTTCTGCTCATGGTACATCCATGATGGGTAAAATGCAGTGGTCAAAGTTTGCTGATGTTGTGCTCTGTGTATAACAATAAAACTCTTTCTTTACTTTATCTGAAGCAGAAATATGCCTTGGATGTGAGAAAAAAAAATCCCACGATTCCCGGTTGCTCCGGTAGATCATACATAAAAGTTTAGTAATAGTTAGTTTGACATCTACGTTCAAAAGTGGATAGTTAATCAATCAACAACAAACCTCAGCAAACACAAAGGGGGCATCATGTTTGAGATAGACCAGGCCATTGCGCACGGCGGCCAGGGATGCTGGGCCACAGCGGAAGATGCCTTGACTAGTTTCCTGAGGTGTCGCGTCAACAGCTTGCCAGCCTCCCATGCCTTGAGGCAAGTCAGGGCGAGCCATCCAGCAGTCGTTCCAAACATGAAAATTCCTGTGAGAAAAAGTTTGAAAATTACAAAATACAGGTAACTAGTTGATCGGGAGTAGGGCTATTGGTGGAAACCATGTTATTTATTTATCATTTGGTATTACGGATAGGCTAGTAAATAGAAAGTACAATATAAGGGATGATGAAATGAATGAATTTAGTCCTCTCTGTGTTATTCTTTGAAAATTAAAGCAACTACACAACAGACACAGTAAGAGTAATTTCTTGATCCTATTGAATCATGTGGCAGAGAGAGAGAGAGAGGGTTTATGTTGTAACATAAAATTCGTTTCGTCTTCCCGAGAGATTTCAATAGAAATTGTATATTGCAAGCAGTCTACCGATGCAGATGTCTCTAAATCTGTCACAAAAAGTAATGGATTTGCATGTTAATTACAACACATCAGGGACAGATGACATTCACATACAGTTAAAATTACCAACAGTCTATCTATCTATCTATCTATCTATCTATCTATCTATCTATCTATCTATCTATCTATCTATCTATCTATCTATCTATCTATCTGTCTATCTATCTATCTATCTATCTATCTATCTATCTATCTATCTATCTATCTATCTATCTATCTATCTATCTATCTATCTATCTATCTATCTATCTATCTATCTATCCATCCATCCATCCATCCATCCATCCATCCATCCATCCATCCATCCATCCATCCATCCATCCATCCATCCATCCATCTATCTATCTATCTATCTATCTATCTATCTATCTATCTATCTATCTATCTATCTATCTATCTATCTAAAGTTTTCATAGTATATTTGTATGCAGCATGATGGATGAAGTACAGTAAAAGCACACACCAGATGGAGTCTGCATTCAAATTAGCTATTGGGTCCAAGTTTTCATCCAAATAAATATCTGTTGTTAAGGAGACATCGGTATCATGGGCTGAGCTGAAGTTGGTTACAGTTCGACAGGGAACTCCCAAACATCGCAACACTGTAATGAGATTATGTAAAGAGTATGGTCAGTACTTCTAATCCATTTATCCTTGAAATAGAAAAAAACAAAGAACAAAAAGTAAAACAATACCAACCTGTGGTGAAAACTCCTGCAAATACCCAGCACTGACCATATTTGACCGGATTGCCATTGCTTTCATAGTATTTCTTTAGAATTTCCACACTTCCACTCCACACGGTTGGAGCTGTTCCATTTGAATAGTTTGATGACCAGTTTCCTTCAATGACACCGCGATCATCGCGAGAGTTGATCTAGATAAACAAATGTGTCAGGCGATATATTAAATTCCAGCAAAATTCATTCAAATTCAGAGTTCATAATTTAAAAAAAAGCCATATTTTCACACATGCATTGGCATATTTGATGGAGATTTCTGGGGTAAAGGTAAGATTGGATAAGCACAAACAAAGCTGTCAGTTAAAAGAAGAGCTGGGTGTTTAAGGCTACACCGTAGGAAATCAAGTGCACAACTAACAATACTTTTTACTTATCAAATCAGGCACCAGCCCTCTGTAAGATACTATTTGGGCGTCTCACCATGGCTGAAATGACTCGCACCACATTAACTGGGTCTCCCCATCCAGATGGTGGAGTTCCGCTGTTTGTCAGGACAAAGAGGCAAGCAAGGAGAATTCCCTCATCAAACTACAATCCAGAGACATAAACACAAACACAGAAGGAATCCGTCAATTTCTGCTTTTTGTTCACTGATACCACGTGTGAAAAAGATCCACTGACTTGTCCGTAGTTCCACGTCCTCACACCAATTTGATTCTCTGTGCCATAGTAGATGCGTCCAATATCATTTAGGATGTACTCCTGCCTCTCATCTTCAGTATCCATGAAGACCATATCATCTGTAAAAGAGATGATATTCACATTTTACAACTGCAAGTTAAATGGCATACTTGCTATAAAATGTCTTGCATAAAATATTAGGAGTGCACTAAAGAAAACATGTGAAAATGTTAGTTTTAGCATCTGTATTGAATGTAGGTCAGTGACGGTAATAAGTTGGAATTCGCTCATTTTGTTGGAATTTCAAGCTGATGTAGCAGGACATTAAACCTGATGTACTGCAAGGAGAAGAGGACACAGCCGGGTGCTGAATTCGGATGACTGCAACACATGACTCAAAATTTCTTCTATTTTAATTAAAAAATAAAGCTGAATTCCCTACTTAATGATGAGGGTTCAAACAAAGCCCAGTATCATCTATTCACAAGATGTAAGAAACCTTTCTAAATGTATGTCTTCTGAATAGAGTTTGGTTCAGATGACCCAAAGTAAATATTGCAACATGGCAAATAACAGAATTTCGCATTGTCATGATCTCCAATAATCTTGTTTAATCTTTGATATCTGGGGCAGTTTAGGTACATCTGTTCTCCCTCATCAGTCAAACCATATCTTGAGTTAAAAACATTTTGTGATCTACAATGAACGTAAATTCCACATGATTTGTTTACCTTTACACCATGGATTGAACAGTATGTAGATGTCCTGAGTAGGGTCGTGTTTGGAAAGGACTTTGCCGTTCGGGCAACTGGTTTCCACCAGGAGCTGGTATCGGCCAATGGCTGCAGTCGGTGGAGAATTAACTGACAGCTTTATCCTTTTGCCATCTTTTTCCACAATGGCAGCCTCCCAGCAGCCACCTTTCAGCACCTCCACTATGGGGATGATTGCATGAGTTCCTTTTGACACTGTTGGCACCGGCCCTAAAAATACATACCTGACAATAGTTAACTATGTCATGAAAAAGGCAGCATTGCCCCACAGTCAGGGCACTTTTATCTGTCTGAGGATACGCCACACCTGCATTCCTACAATTGTTTTGGATTTAACAGAATTGAACCTGATCCACACACACTGACACCTGCATGCACATGCACGCACACACAAGCAAGAGTGCAGGCATTTGATCTCAATCAGTTTTACTGCTTAATAAATGGAATATTTTTGACGTAAGGTTTCGGTTGAATTTTTCCCCTTATTTGAAGACCTGTTCGATTGGTTATTGAAGGGAATGGAAAACAAGTTTTATATTTTCTAATGTAGAAATATGCAGCTATTGGGAAACTTTCCCTTTACAATGCTGCTGACCATTTGTATGTCTTATAAAACATGGAACATGGCTGTTCAGTTGCTGCCTTCTGCTCATGGTGCATACATGATGGGTTAAATGCAGTGGTCAAATTTCTCTGACGTTGTGCTCTATGAATGTGTATATATATATATATATGTATATATATGTGTATATATATGTATATATATATATATGTGTATGTGACAGTAAAGGCATTTCTTTTAAGAAAGAAATGGTAATTTTTCTCCCTATATCATCTGCAGGCATGATCCTGTCTTTGTTTTGTGTGTGTATGTGTGTGTGTGTGTGTGTGTGTGTGTTTGTGAACGCATTGATAAAGCTGAGGCACTTGGCTGCAATTTAATCATGGGATATGCAAACGTGAAATCAAATAAAACTGACCCCGCTGGCAAAAATGTACAAGTTGGTACATTTCAGTGAGCAAGAAATGTAAAAGGACAGGGGAGGGAGCTCCATTTGTCAGAGGCTGACAGAGAAGTCATGCTAATTTAACTTGCAGCACCCTCCTGTGTTATAAACATAGGTTTGCTGGTGGCAACATCAGCAGCATGGTGAACAGAGACCGTGCCAGTGGTGTTATAATGCATAATGAGTATGCAGCAGTTCAGAATTTCCCCTCCATAAATCTCCCCTGAACACATAAAGGGGCAGTTGTATGACAAGTAGGGTTGCAGTACAGGATGTGCTTGTGTTTATTAGTTAATAAGGAGGAAAAAGTCAAATTGCCAGTTTGTGCACTTTCATCCGGTAAGGTTTTAAGGGAATTGAAGTGGGTTTCTAATCAACAAGTCCAAGCCTGTGAGACATACCACAAACCACAGAGTCCCACGTGTTCTCCTGTCACCAACTTCCATGTGGCTTATATCCACAGTCTTCTTTTTATAACTGTTTTTGTTGTTATAAACTAGTCTGGGATTGTCTCCATCTGTTGTCTTCATGCACAAACTATACTATCTGAGATGAGCCACAAAAAAATTGTTTGCAATTGTTTTGACAGGAACATGAGCCATAAAATGATGTTCTTCTGTTCATCTGTTTGTTTTGAGACAAATATCCACAGCTTGCTGTGTGTTGCCTTGTTTATCTGCTGCTTATTGTTGGGACTGTTCAACAATTCCAATATATCGCATCATTAAATTATTACATTTCCTCAGCAATAACCTTGACAAATTGAGTGACATGTCTATTTTTTTGTCACACACAGGCAGCTTTTGAACGAGAGATATTCTAATTATTCTCTTCATGACTCCTGTGGCAGTTATTACAAGATCTGTAATAATCTTGGTCCTTTTCTGACTTTGGAACATTCAGGAAAGAGTAAGACAGAGAGAACGCGTGTGCAAATAAGAGGGGAACACAGGTGGGAGTGGCTGCATAATGGTGGATTGTCAGTAGATGGGATTTTAAGCTGTAAAGCAGGACTGAAGAGTTGGCTTCACAAAACCACTCTCTCTGGATCATAGCAACTAGAACCGTTACCATAGTGATAGTAACCAAAAAAATCTCCTCTGCTCTCAATTTCTTGCTCCAATCTTGCAATAAATCTTCCCATCTCACACACAAATGCACCATGTCAGTAATCCGTAGCCATAGGGAGGCTGCCAAACTAACCGTGCATGACCTGTGCATTAAATCCAAACTTGTTCGAACATCTATCCTGTGACTGCCCATTTAAAACTTTAATTCTCAAGTGCAATCTTTCACATGCTTTCTTCACAAGCATATGATTGGTCAAGATGGTTCACACCATTTCAGCCCAGCGCCAGGCAATTTGGCCAGCTGTGAGGAAAATCCATTCATTATTATTCATAAGCTTGTCTTCAAGGCTGTTAACCTCTTTTTATCTCTTTCGGATTCAATTAAAGAAAATAAACAGAGAGGCCAGATCTGGTATTCAGACTTCAACCAGAATTGTCACCCACCTGTTTTGAGTTCAAGGTGAAGTGTGTCCGTTTTGGTGTTCAGAGGTCGAGACAGAGTGATCCACATAAGGAATTTCTGCCCTCTCCGGATAATAAAATTGTCACTTTGGTACAGATGAGTGTGATGCTCCAATCGTGTTTTCCCTGACTTGCTTTTCATCAGGTCTATCGATTTCACTTTGAGAAGCAGATCTGCAAGAAACAACAAAAAAATAGATTATGAAGTTTGTGCTGTGGCAGGACTTTTTTTTTTTTTCTTTTCTTGCCAAAAAGTATGTGTATACCTTCCAGCTCATTACCACCAGTCACAGGTTTATCACCGTCCATCCCATCATCCTTGTCTGGTTCATCAATCGCTGTGACCAGGGTATCTGTAATATCGTCATTGTCAAGTTCAGGGCAGCAGCATGGGCAGACCTTTCGCAGCCACCGACGGCATGCATTTTCTCCCTCAGCACTGTTTTCCACAAGTTCCTTGTTGTCCTCCTCGGTGTCCACCCCAAAATCAAGAGTGACAGCTGGGAAGCGACCCACTGAAGATCTGTTTCTGATAGAATGTGCCTCTACAGGCATCCTGTGAAAGACACAAAGGATTCTAAAATAAAAAAAGGGGTTATTCAGACTGCCGGTCTTTGTATTATTATCCGGCTATATTCATTACTCCTGGTGGCTTTTATATTATTCCCTCTGAGTTTCATTGTAGCCCAGTGTTGCCCCTTTCAGTTGGTACTTTGTTGCACTTCCAGTGCGTTTCCAGCGGAATTATTCCAGAAAACAGCAGAATGCTAGTAAATGTACTTAAATGAAAGGAATCAGACTGAAAAGAGAAAATTCTGCTGGTAAGAAGCCATAAATGATTGAATCTATCTTCATATGTCCGTGAATGCCGTTAGCTGCGGCACATGTAAAATGTCAAAGGCAATGTCACTGCACGTGCCTGCCATGATGACAGTGAAGAGAGAATCAGCTTGGTTATTATTGCCATTATTACCCCCGAAACACAATATCAGTGTCAGGAGTACAGAAAAGACAAAATTAAAAGTTAAAAGTATATGAGTTCAGGCTAACAAACATCCAACAAGCATAAACACTCTGCTCAACCCATAATGGAAATAGGGATAGTTCTGTATTTTTGGTGAGCCAGTTATGTATAGCTTAGCTTTAAATTCATCGTTACAGTATGAGAGCTCAGTGCAGCTAAAACTCCCCCAAAAATTACAAAAATGAAAAAAATCAGCTATCAGCGTATTCTGTATATTTTTCTGGATTACTTGGCCGACCTGACAAGCAGAAACCTTTTGTTTTGCCCTCATTGAAACAGATGATGTGATTTCACAATAAATGACCTCTGGTGTTTCCAACCTTTTAACAGACGACACTCCTTTAGGCTGCTACGATCTTGTTCTGTCAGCCTCACAATGAGCTTGCGACAGAGGGTGGATATGAAAATAATTTTCTTAGAAGTTGACTTTATTGCTCTCTTTCAATACACTCGATTGAACGTCAGAAGGAAATTTGCATCAACCAGTCAGTTTTTTTGTTTTTTTTAATTAAGTAAGAACAGAAATGACAGTGTTTTTTTCCTATAATTATAAAACAAATATTGCATTTTAAAATAGCCATCCATCATTATTAGTATATGTAATTACAATGCCCTTGTTTTCCCACAAGAGTTTAAGAGATATGTTTGTACTTATATGTATATACTACTCTACTCCGAAGCTAAATTATGAATTTTATATTCCGTGAAAATCACTAGCTCTGTTTACTACAGTATTGACTATATGCCATTATATATATTTATCTATTACCTCCATAAATATATCAGTGGTTGTGAAAACTTTCACTTTCAGAAAAAAAAAAATAGTTATTGCATTGGACTGCATCCCACTGGACAGATGTAGCCAGTAAAGTGGCACTTACATTTCTGATGATGCTTCGTAAAAGAATAATAAATTCTGACAGGTTTTGTGAGTGTTGTGCATGTACTCTGGTATAGGATGGTGATGTGGAAACAATTTTTATCATCTTTTTCGAAATCTCTTGAGAGTACCAGGTGTCACCTCTTACCAGCAAACATTTTGGTTTATCATGACTAAACTTGAATTCTTTACTCAGTGATTCCATCAGTCATAAAATGCTGTGAAGCCACTTTCCTACGATGTAACTCAGCAACAGGCATCAAACACAACAAATACAACCGCAGGACTAACAATGACTTCATTCATCTTTTGAAATCAATAAGCATCTTTGTAATCGATTACAAAGAAGCAGACGTAATATAGGTGATGACTCATAATGCTGCTGAAATCAAAAATGCACACACACACACACACACACACACACACACACACACACACACACACACACACACACACACACACACACACACACACACATTCAACTTGAATTAAGCTGTATAGCTAGAGGATTTTAGAGAAATAACTGAGGAAAACTGATATATAATCCAATATACATGCGTGACAAAAATACAAGGGATAGCTATACCAGGAATTATAAGAAGTGCTGAATGGAAAGTCTTTGTGGAATTACGCTCCGTATAGTCGGGATTACAGTCTGCCTGCAAATTATCTATGAGCAAAAATGCAAACCTCCCACACAGCACTGTGGTGTCCAATTAACTAAACATTTGTACAGCACTGTGAATTGACACAGTGAGCCCATGTGACACATTGTAGATAATGAGATGCTCTGCAACTCACTCTGCCATACAATGACACTTTAATTTAATTATCTGCTTCTTTACGTCAGAGCTCCCTCAAGCAGACTTTTGCTGGTTCTTGAATCACAGCCTACAGCCTCAGCTGGTCCAGCGGAGTGTTTCACGCAAGTATTTGCGAAATTGTGTCTGTAGCCATTCCCATGTCAATTGTCAAAAGGGAGCATGACATGACATCAGCTGCAAATCTATCATTCCCACATATTAGTCATCCATGTGCTGCGATAGTTGCCTCCAGGAGGGTGGTGATACAGTAACCAGTCTTTGCCTGCTCTCATGACCCATTTGCCTCTGAGCTACATTTAAAACTTGCAAAGGCAGAAACAAAGAGTTCTTCATTTGCAGAACACTAATTTTAAT
Source organism: Fistularia commersonii (assembly GCF_037954325.1). Classification (NCBI taxonomy): domain Eukaryota; kingdom Metazoa; phylum Chordata; class Actinopteri; order Syngnathiformes; family Fistulariidae; genus Fistularia; species Fistularia commersonii. The sequence goes on along the minus strand of NC_141299.1, from coordinate 5,409,434 downwards.
TTTTAAAACAAAGAGAAGAAGCACAGCCTATCCAGTGAAAATCTCTCTCTCTCTCTCTCTCTCTCTCTCTCTCTCTCTCTATATATATATATATATATATATATATGTATATATATATACAATCACACATTTATATATATATATACACTGTACATATACATACATATACAGCCTATCATAAATATATATATGTATATATGTATATATATGTATATGTGTATATATATATATATATATATATATATATATATATATACAATCACACATTTATATATATATACACTGTACATATACATACATATAAATACACATGTTTATACATATGTATATGTATACACATACATATATACACATATATACATACGTATATATCTATATGTATATACACACATACCTACACCTATATGTACGTATTTATATGCACATCCACACACAAATATACATATTTGAATATGCTTGTAAATGTATGTAGCTAGACACATACATATATGTGTGTGTATATGTATATAAATGAGAGAGCGAAAGGGGGGAAGATACATGCATACGTATGATAGGGAGATGTCAATCTTTTCAGTTTTTATATGTACAGCTATATAGATACATATATATATATATATATATATATATACAGTATATACACACACACACACACACACACACACACACACACACACACACAAACACACACACAAACAGCACAACCAGTAGCAACACATCGCAAACAGTCTGTCTTTCTGTAAGCCGTACAAGACAACCTTTAAATCAGAGAGTGAGAAGTTATTGATAAACAAGTTATTTACAAAGGAACAGATCACATAAAATATCTCAGACACTCACTCAAGTTTACGGCAGAGGTGGTAAAACAAGCAGATGAAAGGGAAAAACTTCTACTCCTGGTGGTCCTTTTTCTCGCAGACTACGATTTCAGGCTGTTTAAATACTTGAGAGCAAAAACACAGAGGACACACCTTCTCATAGCTGGCAGAACAGGCAAGTCAGATTTTTTTTTCTTGCTCTATTACAGAGCAAAAATAAATCTATCAACTATGCTACTGTTGAATCATCAATCATATGAAGTGTTGCTAAAATTCACAACGTCATTCAGATTTCTTAATATAATAAATAAATAAATACATAAATAGATAATAAAATCAACATAATGGTTGGTTTTAAAACACTAAATGATCCCCCCGTCCTTCTTGTTTTTATTCTATGAGGGATCAAGACCATGAATGTCTTCATCTAGAAGTCTTCAATATTTATTTTTTTTTATATATCAAAAGTTAGAACCAAAACTCAGGTTGAAGCAAGTTTTAATTAGTACTGTTCACGCCTGTAGGACAACCTTCTTGAATGCCTGAGAACAGCCGTTAGTACGGATGCCAGACACTCTGATTTTTTTTTTAAGTTCTATACATTTATTTCTATATTTAAATGATTTAGTCTCCTAGCCTGTTAAAACTATTAATTATATAGATTTTTTGATTATTACATCCTCATAATCATGCAAACTTTTAGTTTTAGTTTAAATGTATTTTTTATTATGATGTTGGTCCATTATAGAATAGAACAGAATAGAATTTGATTTTAATTACTGTTTCTAAATTAAATAGATTTTTTTTCCCAGTCTATTTGATTACTTGCTTTTCTCTTCTTTTATTATATATGTTTTGTCCAGTCTCTGGGTTTTCAAAACTCTCCTCGCATACAGCTTGCGCTGCAGTTGCTTTCCTTCCTGTGTGTATGGATGCATTAAATGGGAGAGAGTGTGTGTGTATGTGTGTGTATGTGTGTGTGTGTGTGTGTGTGTGTGTGTGTGTGTGTGTGTGTGTGTGTGTGTGTGTGTGTGACCTGCCTGTACATTTTTATTTCGTGGAAGTGTTATAAAGTCTGACTCAATATTAAAATGGTAGAGCTTTCATCACAATTAGGATTTGACTATGTTTAGAATTTTTTTAACAACTGTTATTATTATTATTATAACATTCAATCATTGAGTAATTACTATATACTTCTGTAATACTTATGTATTAGACTATTTTGTCTAATGGGTCATTAATCAACACATCACTTGAAATGAAATACTTTGCAAAATATGTATTTTGAGATATGGTTGTCACCTTTTTTGTTGTTGGAACAATGTGCGCTAGATATCAGTTATTGATCCATGATGGAGGATTTCAGGCCGATGTCTGTGCAGCCTATCATAAAGCAAAACTGTGTAGCCGGCAAGAGACAACTTTGTGAGACATCAACACATTTGGTTCATCTTATGATCAAATGTCATTACTCTCACAGGAAATGGAGGATGGCATGTCTGTATCTACAAAACTTTGAGGGTGAGGTACAATTTTCTTTTAGTTCAAAACTTTTAATTTGTTGGTCCGCAACTTTTGGGAACCAGCAGCAGGGGGTATTCAATGATGGTTAGAAGAATATGCAAGAGAATTGCATTTCATAGAGCAAAATACAATGATAATTATAGGACTGTGTATTTAAAAAGCTAAAGGGATGAAGTCATTGAACAGCTTGGACATGAAGTAAAAGATATTAAGAAAACTCATAAAAAGGAAATATGATGCACTAATAAACTTTTTTGAACTACATAGAGGTAAATGTTACAATCCCGATTGTTGTGGTGTTGATTGTTTATACTACTCTTACACTAACCAAAGAGCTTGGGCAGCTCATGGAGAATCTCATTCCCTTGGTCAGATCATGCATCTCTTAACCTGAACAATGACTTTTGTTTCTCCTAAATCTGACAAAACCAATAATTTAGTCAGACATTTAAACTTCCAAATATGCCAACAATTAGATTAGCATTAGGCTTTTCAATTAAAATGCCAAAGGCGTAAGCCATTCATCACAAAATAGTATAAGAATGAACTGACAGAAATCTGAAACTAGCTGAACAGTGGAGTATGCCGTCATTAAGTTATTTATTGAACATTAGATTTTGTCATTGAGTCAAATCAATTCAGTGAAGTGATGACATTTTAAAACTGGTGCTCACATTCTGTGTCTGATTCATGGGGGAGTCAATGTCCTTCACCAGGGGACTGTTTTCAGCCCCACGTTTGCAAAGTCTTTGGTAGAAAGACTTTGATAAGAGCTGGAAGATGGAATCTTCACATTTCTCCACTGACTGGTTCTGTTGGTTTTCAGTTTTATGTCTGCGATGAGCAAAATTCCACGGAGCCTTTTCTATTTCACAATTCAGACGATGAGTCCCAACACGGTTTAGATGTACCCCGACAACGAAACAGCTCCAAAGAACACAAATGTGCCAACAATTTTAATGACTGTAAACTTTATTGCCTTTCACTTCTAGTGAACATATACAGGTGATTTTCCAGTGAAATGTTTCAACAATTGGAATGATGTTTCATGACAAAATCCGCAGTCCACTCAAAATCACATGACCTTCACACCTAATCCAGTTCCACGTTCCTCCCTCGATTTCATTTAATCGATCAGTCAGACAGAAACAAGACTAGCGTTCCCTTCAGCCTCGCATGTCAAGTGCTGATTGTAAACATATGCAAACTGAAGGTAGGCTTTCTTTATGTGCGCACAAGTGGGTTATTAAACATTTCAGGTCCTGACCCTTAAAATTAAAGCTGCCACAGAGGTCTTACAAGAAGAAACAGAAAAAGTCCCATGTAAATTTGAAAATATATTGATCTATTTTTGATTTTCTCCTCCTCTACAAAATGAGATGAGAGTAGGATATCTACTCTAGGTTCCATCTTAGATATTAATTTTGTGTTGGATAATTTTGGAGTCTTCTAGATTGCTCATTGGTATTGATCTGGCTGTAATATTTGGTGTCTCATACCTGGCACTTTAAAATAATTTAGAAGATAATTTGCGACAAAGAATGAATACAAGAAACAGTATTGTAAAGCCTAAAAAATATTTTTACATAACTAATGGGCAAATATATTTCAAGTTAATTCCTTTGTATTTTTTTAATTCTTGCCAAAATTATTTTTAATTCCTTAAAATGTCATAATTCTATCTGATTTCTAAAAATGAAATGACCATATGGGAAGTTCTGGGCCTTGGGGACTGTCTTGTTTCTGAGGGGAGCAAAGCACACAACCACAAAAAACAGAATTATTTGATGAAAAGATTGCATTACCTCAATGTTTTGTATTTGTCCTGCTAGCATATTAAGAACTACAATGAGGTGTGGCAGGCATAAAAAAAAAATCCATATTTATTGCGATTGTATGACACTTAGTGAAAGCGTTCTCGTTGGTTTTGTTTCTATTGTGTCATTTGAAACACCTTACACCTGAAAAAGATAAACATATGAACAAAGCCAGTGACGCAACTTCGGGTTGACTCAGGCACAAATGGCCTACCGGGCACACCTTAAAAAATGTCATTCTGCAGTTTACACATCTTAATATTTCACTTCTTCAACACAAAAAACACAAAGCTTTTTTTGAAGGTAGTGACATAATCTGTTATATTTTATTACTTGATATTTACTGTGCAACAGTCTGATGTCATATATCAAATGATTTACACAACAAATAAAAAAAATGTGTGCATGGTAAGAACTGTGCAATTTACTGATAGTGCTGATTCTTTGCCTTTCTTCCAATTCAGGGTTTTTTAAGTTTGTACAAGCAATAGTCCAGCAGTCGATTAACCGCATCATCAGGTTTCAGCATGCATTTGTTTGCTTTATGCCATGAAAGGTTGATACAGATTTGGTGTTATCCAGAACACACAAATCTCAATTTTTTTATTGAATGTGTTAAGTTTTTTTCTTTTTTCCTCTCTAACTGTTTGGATCCAGGAAGTGTCAGACCTATACAGGCCTATTAGACTGAAATGGCATCGGGTGAAACACAGAAGATTAAGACACCTAAAAAATATCCACTTTTTTTGTGAAAACAAACCGACCCAAGAATGTCATGAACCACTGAATGACGAGAGGGAGGCCATCAGAGCAGAAGGTCAGTGACGGAGGGCAGCATCTCAGCTAACTCCAACTCAATGTTGGCAATCTGAGTGACAGGGTTACCACGGAGATCAAGGCGCCTCAGCTTTGGACAGGAGGCAAGCGGCTGAAGATCTGCCAGTGTGGATATATCTATGCATTTAGGTTAATGGATACAATTTTATGCAAATGGTACTAAAGTGCAAGAAGACATTCTGCAATAAGATAAACTTAGTTAGAAGTGAAATGCAACCTTGTTAGACTTGAATTAGAAGAAAAGGACACTCATCCTTTCTACAGTATGACTGTCATGACCTGCAGAGCTCATTCAATACTGCCAAAGTATATCAGAGAAACTGAGGCATGAAGGGGAAGGAGTCTGTACTGATGATATTTGTCTCCACCTTAATGATGTTGTCTATCAAGTGAAATTGAGGCGCTGACTTTGTTTACTTGAGACTTCCAGTTAAAATGTTAGTATCAATGCATTGAGCTCAGGAGTGCTCTCACCTTACAGGACTTTATAAACACACGCTCATTTATATAAGTTCCTTCAGATAACATACTTCTCAAATTGTCAGCTTCTAGGTTGTTTAGAGCCAGAACCTTGTGCGATCAGAGCACAATCACACTTTCCTGAGTCACTGGGTACAAGAGACGCCTCTGACAGTAGCGGAGTTCAAAACAAGACATTTGCTAAAAAAAAACATCTAATGAATACAGGCATCAAAACTATCACTTGCACAGTGAATGACGTCTAGATGATATCTAAAATGCATGTTGAATTTTAAGTCATTTTTGTTCTGTTTTGGTTCGGTATCAGTGCTCTCTGGGTTTATCACAATTAAAAATGTGTTTTAATTAATTTCACTTTAATTTAATTTTGAATCAAATTAATTTAAGAAATAATTAAAAAAATAAAAATGTGGAGTATGTTAAAAGCTCCTTTTGTACAGTATTCACAAGATCTGTGTTTTTAACTTTGACGTATACACCATGGCTATACACCACAACAGTAGTTGGACACATTTATTAATAACTGTATGCAGAATGTATTCAATGTTTATGATAATAAGTCTTCTTTACTAGATATTTCAAAGGTGGGAGCACTGTTTGTGGCATCACTAAGCGGTCGTGCGTGGGAGCAAAACAGGGCCTTTCTTGTTGGTTTTCAGGGAAATTTCTAGCTAATTCTCAGATATGTCCTTGACCAGTTCTAGTTCATTTCACTGCAAAAATGTACTAAATTAGGAAGAAAATATTATCTACACTGTAAACTTATACATCACACCTGAGATCAAAACAAATTTCCACTATATTATTGATGGACTATATACATACCTAGACTATACTGCCAACAAAGGCTAATGAACAATATCTCAGTGTTGGTAGGCAGCGCAAACTGAGCTATGATGCAAAAGGGTGGAACTTACTGTGAATTTAGTTGTGTTCCTGTCACCCAGTGAGAGCAATGCTCGAAGTCATACAAATCATCATAAAGGCATGTTAAAGGTGTGAGCATGACTTGTTTCTGTTCCTGCCAGTTCATCAGTTATGCAGCATTAAAGGATACTGTTGTTCTTTAAGAGCACTTCCTCCAGTTTAGGAAGTTTATAAACTCCTTCTAGATTCTCTATACAGTTGTTATTTGCCTCAAATACCTGCAGGTTAAGAGAGAGACATCGGTTTTATTAAATAAAACACAATGCTCGGAGAGGATATATGATTAAACATTAGCCACATCTTTATCACCTCAATGCACTGCAACATGGCAAACTGGGGAGGAATCCTCCGTAGCTGGTTCGTGGACAGATTGATATGTGTAATCAGTAATAGCTGGTCCAGGTGGCATAAAGTGGTCAGGTTCTATGACAGAAGATGTTCAAAAGAAAATTACTTAAAAAAAAATTCGATGACAGTGTATGAATTTTTTTGCTTATTATCTGAAAAACATACCTTTTCAGACATACTGAAGACACGAACTTCAGCATACTCCATTTTCAGAATGGTGTTTTCAATCATGAACTTACTGCAAAGGTCACTGTAATAGGCGGAGCGCATAGAATCCACTTCCTGAGGGAAACACAATTGCTGTTTTAATTCGTATTTTCTGACTTGTTACTTCTCCAGTCTTATTGATACAATCTAAGGCACAAGGAGTGGAAGTTAGGTGCAAATAGCAAAATGCTAAGGAATTTAGTAATTTGGGAAAAATGAGACACCCAAGGCTGGATGCAGTTGTTGGGGGTTATGGTTAAGACAATAATATTATCGTCAATAATATTATTGAGACAATAATATTAATTTGTACTTTATTAATCCCTCATGGGGAAAACCCTTCTATGCATCTAACTTCAACACATAACTTCAACTTCAACACATAAGGAGGTGTCGGGAATCAAGCCAGGAAAGGTTTTGTTCCAAGGACAATCGCTCTATCTCCTGCACCACGCCACCCCAAATAATGTCAAATGTCAGATGTTGAATGATGTTGCCAAAGTAAAATGAATGCTGCATTTATAATCTCTGTCACCGTTAGTGTCCGTTATATTCATTGTTAATTCAGTCTCATTAAGAGTCAAATCTTGTGTAAAGCATTAATATACCCATAAATTTTGAAAAAATGTATCTTATAAAATAACATTCCCACACATTTATCACCAATTTGCCAGGAAATTTTGTTGTTGATAAAATAGGGTTAAATCTGTATTAAATGCTTAAAATTCCTGTTACAATTAGAAATTTAACATAACACAGGATGCTCAATAAATTCAGCAACAATGTTACAAGTTAATGGACAACAATAAAAAAACGAGCATTTTTTAAAAAGCATTTAGTAGTTGAAAATGAGATCAGTAATGCAAGGATATGGAGGACAGATAAGACAAAGAAGCTCAAATGAGATAAATGCGAAGAGACTAAAGAATGCAGTGTCAAGGAATAAAAATCATTTTTACTCACTTTCAGTATTTCAAAATGAGCAAGGGTCTCTTTTTCATACCCTAGTGGATCTAATGCCCTCATCAGAAGGATAATGGTCAGTAAACACCCTGCAAGGTAAAAAAAACAGAAACGAATGGACTTGATGACCAGAGACAACAGCAAACCTGCAGTTGTTAGAGCTTGTGTGTGTGAGGCATGACAACACGGGTGGCTATTACAAACATAACGGCAACACTTACACTTGTTGAGTGGCTCCATTTCTAATAGCTGGTTACAAGACTGCAGCTCTGACTGCAGCACAGAACTTTTCTCAACAGAGAGCTCGCTCCTATAAGAAAACACCATATCATATTCTTATTCCTTAAAAGCATATTCACACATCCACTGGTGAGCTGATATTAATATTTTGTCAAACGGTACCTGAAAAGTTCCTGATCAGTAGCTGAGTCACGACACCAGCTCTCAGTTCGACCTAGGAAAGTGCAGAGTTTTGGGCTTAAAAGCAAATAGTCATGTACATTTCAGGTCAAAACAAACACAACATGCATCACCTGTATAAAGAGCACAGTCTCTGAGAGTGTGCTTTTCAGACCAGTGCACAGTCAGATTGTGTTCATTTGTGATGTCACTTATTGTTCCAGGGGGAAGATTACAGATCTGAGTGAGAGTTAAGATGCTTTAGGAGGACAAAATCACAATCCCAGACTAAGCATGACAAACTTCCAGTCCACATGAAATTTCCCTCCATTTAAGACACATCATCCCAACAACACGTCTTCACAGAAAAGTGCAATGACAAGGGTGATGTTGTAGTTAATTGCATCAAAATTGTTCATCTTGACTTTGTTCAATGTGTGCGCTGTGGAAAATTGTGTAACAAGGGAATGATTTCTGGAGAGCTATGTTGCTCTGGAGCAACAACTTGCTTTGGGTGCTGGAAGGGAAACTTTGTTTACTTCCATCTCATACACATATATATATATATATATATATATATATATATATATATATATGTGTGTGTGTGTATGTGTATATATATATATATATATATATGTACATATACACACACACACAATATAATAAATATTCAATATACATACAGCCAACAGGAAGGATCTCTGGAGTTGGATTGGGAAGTAGACCTTGTTTTAAATTCTGGGCATTAACTTTTAAGTATTCCCTATTTCTTGGATTTCTTTGCTTTCTCTCTTCCATGAACTTCAGCCTATGATATTTAATAAATCAGAAGTGGAGATGCAAAAAAAGTATGTGTCTAACTGGGCCACACCTGATAAAAGTAGAAAAGTAGATAAATGTGCCTTTGAGCAATATTTATTAAAAAACTTCCATGACATGGAAACAATTTCTGAAAGAAATGGCAGGTTTGTATGTAGTTGATGCAGAAGTAACATTTCATGTTGGTTAAGTTTGCCGGTATACTATTTTCTTTCTCTCAAAGTCCATACTACTGGATTTTATCAGCCTGCGGTATTTAGAGAACAAATGACTGGATTTAAAGTTGTAAAAATGTTCTTCAACAATAAGCAGTGACACTGACATAAATGCCTGTGCTAAAGAAAAGGATACCCAGACAGGACTCTGTTTAAATTTTGGATGAACACTTCTCCACTCCACCATCTGGGGCTGCCCGTCGAGCACCAGCAAAAGGCCAACAGACTGAGCCTAACAGAGAGGATAAAGGGAGGTAGACACAATTGTCAGTAGAAAGCTTCATGATAAAAAAAAATAGGAAATAATTTCCTGTAAAGGGAAGGGAATTTACTTACATTGACAGGCCTAGAGAAGGCGACTGCCACTCCCTCCTCCTCCCGACTGACATACACACAACTTATCATCTCCTCACGTTCCGCTGTTGGAAAACGTTTGAAAGAAGGTAAAAATGTCAAAGCATGTCCTGAAAACTACTTTGTATTTGCATACAGACTCTACATATACCTCTGCCTAGCAGCCAACGGTAGTAGAACCAAGCACTCTGGTCATTGGGGTCGGTAAAGAAAGCATTTTGTACAAGCTCATATTCTAAAAAACAAAAGAAAATGTTTAGCGTTACACGTAACCCAGAAAACACACCTGAGACATTTCTTGCAAAACCAGCACAACGCTGTTGCAGCATAACTATGACTCAGACTGCCCCCTGTCTGCCAAAACTGCACATTCCTAATTGTACAACCCTGCTGGCCGGCATCACCTTTCAGGAGTTGCTCTTCACAGACACGATGGGAATGGGCTTGTGGAGATGGTGGAGCGGATAACTGGGTAAGCTCTTGGCATGGGGAGTGCGACTCAGGGGACTCTGGGTGCAGCAGCGGCAGCAAGGTGCTGCGGTAATGCCAACTGGAGTAGTTGGAAAAGTTGGAGACGATAAGACGATCAGTAAACTCCAGCTCCTTCTCCACGGGCACTTCAGAAATTTTCACAACCATCCGGCGATAATCCCAGCAATGAACTGATGAGAGATAATAAAAAATACAAAGTGAGATACAGATAAAGTTCTATAAAAAACATCAGAGTCTGAGGAACTCTTAAAATCAATATCTCATCAAATTTTCCCATATTGACTCAATCACTCACAGTTGCGTTCATCGAGGCTAAGGCAACGATCGCACAGAGACAGCTCTCTGGCCCAGTCTGGCCGAGGCAGACGCGCTGAGACCCAACTTCTATGATGCCAGCAGCCGTATGACTTTGGGTTCACTTTCAGGCAAGACTCCAAAAATGAAAGCTCGGCCTCATAAATCTTTTGCATCTCATTTTCGTCTCTGAAGCAGATGTGGAGAAGCAAAATCTGCCATTCCTCTTTCATTTTATATGACATATTTTATATTCTCTGGGAGGATTAACATTCGATGAAGAAATAAAAAGATTATGATCTCACTTTGCTGCCTCTTGGTGCATTAGGATCTCTCTTCTGTAATTCCAGAAGGTTGCAAAGTCTGGATTGGATGATAGCAGCTGCTGTGTCAACTGGAGGGCCTCTTCATCCCAGATACCTTCTTTCCTCTGTCAAGGAGGGGGAAAGCATTACTGTAAGGCAATGCATAAAGTGACAGGCCCAAAAGCACATGACAGTGAAAAAAATGTTGATGGGACAATTTAAAAACAATTTAAGTGACAAGAACTGGCCAACATGTTTCAGATTAAACACTTAAAACTCTCTCCTTTAAAATTCAATTGTCCTCTTCAGTCAGTTACTGCTTATCCTACAAATAGGGTCACAAGGGCTCTGGATGGGTAGACAAAACTGCCTGTTGCCTTGATTGGGCGAGGGGGGTTGTGGGCTACCAGCAAAAGTGCATATTCAAAAACAGGTTAAAGATTTATATTATTACAGGACTGTTCTACATGTAGAAAAAAAAAATACACATGATTAGCTATGCGGGGTGGCGCAGGGGGTACAGTGATTGTCCTTGGAACCAAATGTTTCTGGTTCAATTCCCAGGTCCTCCAAGTGTGTTGAAATGTTGTTGAGCAAAACACTGAACCCCTGGCATCATAGATGGCTGCAAACTGCTCATGGTTCATCCATGTAGTTTAACTGCAGAGGAATTTCCCTCAAGCGATCAATGAAGTTTTTTTTTAGATTCCAGTATAAATCATATTATCTGAAGGGTCGCGGGGAATGCTATCTCAGCTGTCATTGGGCGACAGGCAGGATACACACAGAACCAGTGGCCAGTTGATCACGGGACACAGAGACAAACAACCATTCACACACAGGGGGAGAACATGCAAACTCTAAACTCCTTCGTGCTGAGGCGGAAGTGCTAAACCACTGCACTACCACGCCAACCAAAATATATATATATATATATATTTTGCACACGTAACACACATTGATGTTCAGTTATACAGTATATACTGTACATGTACTGTAATAATATAGATCAACTGGTATACTACTTTTAGTGGTGAATATTTTGACATTTAAAGTTTAAGATTTAGACTTAGGGTAGCACAGTGGCGCAGTGGTTGGCGCTTTGGTCTCAAAGGACACTGGTTTGATTCTGACAGGGGGACCTGTCTGTGTGGAGTTTGCATGTTGTCCCTGTGTCTGCGTGGGTTTCCTCCCACAGTCCAAAAACATGCAGCAGGTCAATTGGCCAGAGAAAGTTGCCAAGATTGACTAGCAACCAGTCAAGGGTGTACCCCGCCTCTCGCCCAATGCCAGCTTGGATAGACCCTGGTATCGTTGGTGACCCTGAGTAGGATAAGCAGCAGACAATGGATGGATATTGAGGAGAACCTATGACTCTTTAAAAAAAATGTGGCTTACAGTGGAGGATAAGGAGGTACGATAGTTTTATTTAGACTTTAGATTGAAACGTTTTGGCTATTAAAGCCAGAGTGTTTGAACTTTTCATGTAAAATTATTATCTATTGAACCTTGGAGAAACAGGCATCTCGTGCAGCAATGTATATCTTGAGTTTCTTATCCCGCTCCTTCTTTTTCTCTTCCTCCTGCTGGGCAGTGGATTTGATCTTCACTCTACCATGCTGTCAAAGGCAAAAATAAGGATTATGCATTCACGTTTACGCTGCAAAGAGCAGTAAATGCAGCTTAATCTGCAACTTCATAAACACATTTTGCGTATAATCCAATTGATGAAAAAGGTCATGAACGCGTCTCTTACCATCCTTGATGTCTTAGAAAGATGCTTCCTCCAACTGTCTGCAACTAAAAGGTGTTTCGCCTAAGCCTGATGAATGGATGCCTACAACAGAAAAGCAAAGCTGACAGCGACCCCAAAGTTAAAATAAGTAAACAAGAGGACTACTCACGGAAGCTGAACATATTAGCCATTAAAATGACACTGTCGACACCAGCATAGCTGAGTATGAAGATAGCTTAACAAGTAGCTCCGTTCACATTAAGCATCTGAGTTTATTCACCAGTCTCCTGTCATATTGACTCAAAATGCAGTTAAAAAAAATAACGTTGCGAAGCATCATTACCTATTGGTTTGGTTAGGAAGCTTGTCTTGTGTTTTTCAGAACGCTGTTTGATTTGTCATGTCACTATTCGAACGACTACAAATACTTACTTCCGTCTCATGAGAATGACGTAAGAATGACGTTTCTCTCTCTCCCTCTCGCGGTGTTTTGTTGCATTCTGGTGGGGGAAATGGCAAACTACAGCACAGAAAGCAATATACAGTAAGTTACTTGAATGTCTTTTTTTTAAAGTATCCATTTAATTGCTTAATGTTAGTGAATAGAGCAGGAATTGAAAAAATAGAGCATTGATGATAGCCATCCCAGAACTCTCTTAAAGTCAGCAGCAAAATCCACACAATAAAGATTGTGTTGATTTTGTTGGTTTCTCTCCAGTCACTGTAAGTTAAAAAAAGGAAAGTTTAATGTAGCAAAAACAATTCATATAATTGTACATTGTTTAAGTTTTCAATGAGGAAGAAGCATAAACCACATATATTATCATGATGTTTTAAATAAATGAATAAAAAGATTGATAAAAGCTCAAATGCAGTATCATGCAAAACAAGATGGATGTCTTCTCTGCGACAAAAATGTAAAGGACAATGTTTCATACAGCTAGGCTGAATGAAGTCTTGTCTGTATCCAAGTTTGCAAGTGGATCTCATTATATCACCATCCAGCTGATAAACTTCCTTTAAGAGTTTGCCTTTTATGCATTTCTTCTTCTCTGTCCTCCTTTATCTTTAGACCAAAACCTGTAGCCTTGTTAATGATCGTCTCAGTGCCCACAAAAAAGAATATCTCAAAGAAAAGCCCCATACACACACACACACCACACAAATACACAGGTATATATATATATATATATATATATATATATATATATATATATATGTGTATACATACATGTATACATACACACACACCACACGCACACACACACACACACATATATGTATATACATAAAAAAAGAGTTATTGAGTTTTATATATATATATATATATATATATATATATACACACATATATATGTGTGTGGTGTGTGTGTGGTGTGTGTGTGTGTGTGTGTGTGTGTATGTGTATATATACGTGTATATATACGTATTGTTTAAGAGCAGCTTGTTAAACCTTTCTGAACTTCAGGTCCAAGGGGACAACCAGCAAAAGTGCATGGACCCCCGAAGGGCTCAGTGTCAAACCTCTGACTATTTCTTGGTCAAGTTCTCTGCCAGCCTGGGGTGTCAGTCACCCTGACCGTGCTCCCAGCTACTTGTGCCTCCCCTGTCTGACAGTGAACATTTTCAAAAGTCTGGACCACTTGTCTACGCAGGATATTATTTCCTGATGCCCTTTTTCCAAATCTCTTTTGACCAAGCAATAATATGTTCAGTTTATCTAGCTTGTTCTTGGAACATGGAACAGAAAATTGCTGTTACCAACTAACTATCTAATCATGTCTGAACTACTTACCATGATGTATTGGTTTACTCCTGTATGGGTGATGTGAGCAAATAATACTTCCAAATACTAAGGTCTCCAGACTCTGCTCTTATAATTTGAGACAGAATTTAGGGCTAGAAATTCACAATGATTGACCATGACAGTTTTAAAATCAGCTAAGGCAATTTATTTCTTTTAGCGCTGTGGATGTTTACTTATCTGTAATGCTCTATTTTGTGTGAAAGCACTGTAAGATAACACTTACTAGTACCTTAATGGAGTTCATTTTAGCAATGAATTGAGTTAGCTGCATCATCCACTCTTGTTCTTTTCTCCTCAATGGTCAACAACATCTGCTCATCTGGAACAAAATGTTGCCACCCATTTGCAGCCACAGAGACAAAAACTTTCTCCATAAGCTCTGTGATTTGAGAACCATCATCTGCATTCTCATTATCAATGACATGAAATGTATGAACACAATATTGCAAGGATGCATCTTCATCAAGCACCAGCAGAAAGATGTGATGCTATTGTTTTTCCATCTGCTAACCCCTTGATTCCAAAGATGGTCTTGCTCAGAGAAGTCTTCCCAACAGATCGACTTCCGGAGAGATCTATTTGAAGTTTTGTGTTGGAGTACATTTCTTCTGTTATCAGACAAAGCAAAGCTTTTATTAGCAAAAGTTTCCACAGCATTGATCTTGTTCAACCTGGAACCCAGGAAGCTACCACAGAATTTATGGAGCCTTGAGACCTGGTTATTATTCTCAAGCGTAATCGAGGGAAAAATATATTCATAAATATATTAATCTAGTTAAAGTAAAGTTAGGAACAAACTGAAAGTTGGAATTTGTACGGCAAATATGTTAGAATGAATATATGCACAAATGTTGACATTTCCATAATAGTGTAATTTAAATTTATATCTGTAAATTATGATATTGTTTAAGACAGAAGTGTTAGAATGCACTTACCATTGTTCTGCTCTGAAAAAAACCCAAAACAAAACTATTATTCTGCTCTGCTCTTGTATCTGCCATTGCTCCCCATCCATCCTCTGTCACACCATTACATCTCTCAACACTTCTTTTCCTTCTCTTGAATGATTGTAAACGTCTCTCCTTCTAACTCATAGTAACCAATATTATTGTGACTTATCATGTCGTTTATCTTCTTCAGCAGTTTTGTGACTTGAGCTGGATTGTCTCACTGTTTGTTGTTTAAGACAAGGTACCTGTTGCTGCACTTTCATATTAACCAGTTGAGTGCATCTCCCTCACTTTCAATGTGTTGTTCAATGGTCTTTTTCCAAGACAATGGTCCGGTAGGCACTTTGAGAAATTGAGTTTAAATCTTTGATTGTCCCCTTCGGGGATGTTATAAGAAAGCTGTTCCATCCTGGAGTGTCAACCACCATAACCAGTTGTTCCTCAATCATATTACTTTTTGCTTCAGCCTCCACTGTTCGTGATCGCCCGATCTCGAATATTTTCTTATCCAGTATGGTGTTGCAACAGAAGCTTTTTCCAGCCCATCTTTCACCAATTTGGATGAGTGTCTTTGCTGTAATGGTTGTGTTGTCGTGCTTATTTTCTATTCAAAACAATTTTAGTTTAGAGGGGAAGAGTCATGGTTCCAAGAACAGGTGGACATACTGGTTTAACAGATTGTTTAAAACCAGTTTGAAACCATGCAGCATGTACATGTGAGAGCTTGGAGCACACTCATTCCGTGTGAAACACTGACCTCATTGGCTGGAATTACCTTTGAAAACTGTATTATACTGGAAAGTATTCGTGATGTCGGTCCTCTCTTTCCAGCTATAACAGCTTCAACTTTTCTAGTAAGGCTGTCCACAAGGTTCAGTTGTGTGTTTATGGGAATTTTTGACCATAAACAGAAGCGTCATGTTCGAAAAGGAAGGGGCCAGTTCCACACTGTTCCCACAAAGTTGGGAGCATGGAATCGTCCAAAATGTCTTGCTGGAGCGTTCAGAGTTCCTTTCACTGGAACTAAGCGGCCAAGCCCAGCTCCTGAAAAACAACCCCACACCATAATCCCCCTCCACCAAACTTCATACTTGGCACAATGCAGTCAGGCAAGTACCGTTCTCCTGGCAACTGCCAAACTCAGACTCGTCATACAGATTTCAAAATGGAGAAGAGCCATTCATCACTTCAGAGAACGCATCTCCGCTGCTCTAGAGTCCAGTGGTGGCGTGCTATACATTGCTGCATCTGACGCTTTGCATTGCACTTGGTGATGTGTGGCTTAGATGCAGCTGCTCGGCCATGGAAACCCATTCTATGAAGTTCTCTGCGCGTTGTTCTTCAGCTAATCTGAAGACCACATGAAGTTTGGATGTCTGCAGTGATTGACTCTGCAGAAAGTTGGCGACCTCTTCGCACTATGCGCCTCAGCATCTGCTGAGCCCGCTCTGTCAGTTTACGTGGCCGAACACTTCTTGGCTGAGTTGCTGTCGTTCCCAAACAGTTCCATGTTCTTATAATGACTGACAGTTGACTCTGGAATATGTAGGAGCAAGGAAATGTCACAACTGGATTTTTTGCACAGGTTCCATCCTATCACAGTTCCTCATTGGAATTCACTGAGCTCCTGAGAGCGACCCATTCTTTCACAGATGTTTGTGACAGTCTGCATGCCTTTACTGTTTGATTTTATACGCCTGTGGCCATGAAAGTGATTTTAACACCTGATTCCAATTATTTGGATGGGTGAGCGAGTACTTTTGGCCATATAGTGCATCATACTGAATAGGCCAGCAAAGAGAATTTACTGTACTAGTCTGTCACCTCTGAATGGGGGCTGCCATCTATCCAACTGGCGTAGCAGTACTTACAACACAATGTCAGCACAAATTTTTTGGAGCAAGAGTGAGCTCCTGCCTCTAGCTCCTTCACTCTGATGACCAGGGAGTTGCTACAAAAACCAGACGTACAGATGAACTGCTGATCTGTATATCAGAGATGTCTAGCTTAAACAGGAACTCATCAAAGATATGTGTTTGTTGATAGAGGGCTTATTGTTGCTAGTATGTGGCTATTCATCACAGCATGAAGAGTTTAATTGTTGAGCTGTAAGCTGATTTAAAAAGATACTACAAAGACATTTAGACAAATCCCCATGACTAGCTAGTGAAATTAAACTATAGTAAATTTAAACTAAATTAAACTAAATTAGACTAAATTCAAAGTCTTTCTTCTTCTGCTGTGTTGATGATGCACCTCACTGCAGATGATTCAACTCATGTACTGACTCCCCTGGGGCGTGAATATGTGTCTTTTACTATATGTGTTTGGCAGGTTAATTGACTGTAATGGAAAAAATATTATTAATTCTCTTCTGTGAAAGAGAGAAATGAGTCAAAACACTAGGTTGCCCCCTTAGGCACAGATTTGCTCAGTGAAGAAAGGCTATCAAAATGAGAAATGGTTATGATGATGGATTTTTACAGGAAGGCCCCCATACACTTCAACGCTGGCCATTTGCCCTAAAGGTGTAAATAAAGGTGGGTCTGATATTTATTCTCTAGCTTGATGTTCTAATTTGTGGTTCTTTTCTGCTCTGTTGCTTTATACTGAGTAGTTCTTACTTTGATTTCAATCCTTATTCCTATAAATGTTACGTACACGTATAACCTACCCAGAGCACAAACAAAGGCAACTAAATGAGCACTACCCCATCTCTGTCAAAATGTATTTAACAAAAAGTTGTTTACATCACACTGCGCTTTTTTTGGTCAGACCTCTGCAAAATGCATGAAACTGTTTTTTCCAGTGTGAAACTAATAATTCTTTGTATTAATGATTCTATACACAATCGTCAGAATCAGTGGGAACTAGGTATTTGTCACTTGTAGAGAAATAATGAAATGATCTTAAGAAGGAAAAAATCTTGACATATTCAAGCCGCAGATATGCTGTTAAGGGTATGAGGCAGGTGTTAAAAGTTAGACACGTTGTCAAACTCATGTCCATCTATGTTTGTTATGTCCTAACTAAGCTATCAATGTTACTTCTTTGTTACTAACACTTTGTTATATCATCTTGCACTCACTGCAGACGGCAAAGTAAGACTTTGATTATACTGGGAAACATGTTTCCTTACCTTGTTTACAACAATAAACATTGAAATCCTTGAGCTACAAACCGCATATCCTCCTTCCAATAGTATCTGTACTAGTGTGGGTTGTCAGCCAGTTATCTCTACGGATGTTAAGATGTTCCACATTGGCTGGCATTGCATATATTTTTGATATTCAAGGATGCATCTGTGTCAATGGTGGGAGTTTGTACGAGTGAGGTATCTCCTTAGCAGTGTCTAACAGAGAAAGATTTCTCCAGCAATCCAGTTTGCCAAAGAGTTATTTCAGTTTTATCTGTGAAAACCCAACCTGGCAAGCAGGCTGTCAGTCCTTTGATTCACAAGAGTACATTCTATGGTTACATCCTCTATGTACTTTGACCCCTGGAGAATCACCTGAAGCCCCTACAAGGCTTATTCATTAAAAATAAATGATGCCAAACTAAAACAGTTTTTGACAAAAAAGAAATTACTCAAAAAATATGCAGAGTATATATATTTTCATTCAGCAGTATTCTTTAGTTAACAAACAGAAATGACCCTACAGTCACTGGGGAGGTCAGTGTGGATGAAATTGCTTTTTCTGTCCTCAGGAAAATAAACCTAATATAACAATCATATGGACATGTTTGGTAAACAATTTTCCCGCAGTCTCAGCTGGATGCAGTGAGACAGCATAGCACAACCATAATGTCCAAATCATTATATAACAAAGAATATTGTTTAGTTCTGACCAGTTATGTAAAATTTTCGCATGTGGAATGAGGATAGCGGTGAATAAAAATTAATCATACTAAGATAAAGCAAGCAATTCATAATTATAATCAGTGCACATTTAAAAAAAATGATGTATGCCAGACACACAAAAATGAACTAAAGATGTAACATAATCTAAAAAAGTTAAGACAATAAACACAACAGCATAGCAATATAGAGAAACTGACAAACATGCTTGAAAACCATGAACAATAAATGAAAAAAAGCATATGAAGGGGACAAACATGGAAAAGTTTGTTTATAAAGATGTCCTTATGCATCCGCACTTAAAATTGCACTTGTTTTTGACGTATTAGTGGGAAATGGATACAAGTCCCTGTTTTGTTTAAGTTGCACACTACAACTTCTGTCTCATAGTAAGGAAGTTTTTGTTTTGAGTCTAAGGAGGACCTTTCTGTGTGACTGCTCTTCCCGTGCCTGCCTGTTTTTTCCGAGTATCCTGCTTCTTCCGAAGACCAAAAATTTGCACTCGGTCAATCGTCTTGGGGTGTAAATGAGGGATTAAATGGTTGAAAGGATTTATACTGTACGTGGCCCTTTGATGGGATTGTAACTGGTCAAGGTTAATCCACAGTATTTGCCCAGTGTCACCTGGGATTGGCCCCAGTCCCACTGGAAACCTGGGTGCCAGGTGAGCAGTGTAGAGAATGAATCATATTAAAGTCAATTTAAAATTTCATGAGAAATAAGTCAACGGGTGCCAGAAATGGGATGGTGCACAACCTTTGGAATGACCTGATGTAGTTAATTGTGTGGCAGCTGTATTTTGAATAAAATAAGTGATCTGGGGTAATCTGATCAAAACTCTGGTGCTGGTCAGGCCAGGATGTTGTCAGGATTTTTGACAGTCAAATTGGCTATGGATTTAAAGAACTACTAAATGGATCGCTGGCTGCAACAAGTTGTCCAGAACAATAATAGTAACCTTGACTTTCATAGAAGGATTGCGGGTGATTAATTTTTTTTAGGAAATATGCAAATATCAGCTATCAGCTTAACAGCTTAAGAATGCCATGTTTTATTTAAAAAAACAAAAAAACAAAAAAAAAAAAACAGGAAAATCAAAATATGGTTAATGAAAAAGAACAGGAGGAACCAGGGACCCAGAAGATAATATCAATTCCCAAAAGAAAGGAGGAGGAAGCTTCGACTTGTATTGGATTTAATAATGCAATTTGGGAGCTAAAACAAGTACACTAACTATAAACTTCTCAAGTGAATTTAATGCAGAATTGTTCCCACTCATGTCACTTTTCTCACACCATTTCTTAAGTAAGTACATTTTTTATGAGACTGAACTTTATCTGGGTCACCTTCGTGATGTTCCTTCAGAGGAGAGCACATTTTCTTTTGTCATGCGTTGTTATACTGAAGAGCAGGATATGAACTTCATACTTTTATTCATTTGTTTCTTCTTCAAGACTAATCCAATTAAGGAAATAAAGATATTCTATTTATTCGAAAAAAAAGGGAAAATACACAAAAATAATTGGAAAAAAAGTAGGGTGGCACGGTGGAGCGGTGGCACCTCAAATGAAAAAGGTCCCTGAATGAATTACGACTAGGGGCCTTTCTATGTGAAATTTTTATGTTTTCCCCATGTCTGCGAGGGTTTCCACCAAGTTCTTCTCACAGTCAAAAAAAGATGCAGAATGTTAACTGGAGACCCTAAATCTGCCAGTTAATGGTTTTACATCCCAATATGGTCCCCAGGCAACCAGTCCAGGATAAAACTCCCCTCTCACACAATGGCAGGTGTTTTTTTCTATTAGGAGAAAGTTGAGCTAAAGAGCGAAGTTAGGCAGAACATAGAAGTTGGATGCAAAAAGAAGAATGGGTTGAAATTGGACTATGTCACTTCAGCCGAGCAAAAAGTATTTTAGTAGCCAAAGCGCCAAAGCGCTAGCAAAATATGTGATAGGTCAGATGATTTTTTTTCCAGTTTCCATTGATCAGTCGGGAAAGATTGTTCATGTACAAGGAAATGGCTGCTTATCAAGCAGGTTGGACATTTCCACCCAGGACATGTCCCACTCAACTTCTGTCACATCCTGCTTGGTTGCAGGAAGTTCCCCCGCAGATGGCTCCTCGTTTGAAACCGTCCTGCAGCTGCGGATGCAATTCATCTTGTACCTTTACACATATATGGTTTTCAGTAAGTCGTTACCCTGGAGGAGAGCGCCATGAAGGCTGATTGTTTGAAAAGTTGAATCTGTTTACCTGTAATGAAGAACCAGACATACAGCGAAAGAAAAGAGGGACACGAGCAGGATCCCACCCAAAGCAACAATCCATTTCCGAGAGCCTGTTCGAAAAACATTATACATGATATCTTAGTATCAATATGATGTCCTTTTTGCAACTGATGTGATTGTTTTGGGTTCATTTGTGAAAAAACTCACCTTTAAGAAATCATCGTTTTTTCAACAACACCTATATTTGAGGTACTTTCACCTTTAATAGCGAAAGACCTCAGTACGTCATCATATCCTGACCTGTGCTCTGACTGTTTTGTTTCAAGGTTCCCTTGGAGTGTTGAGAGAGAGGCCAAAATTGCTGCCTGGCTAAAAGTGATTGAAGGGAATGCTGTAACTAGAAACATTCATTTATTCCTTGGTTAGATAGTTTATATCACCACATCTTCTCTGTTTCCTTTACCATCTGATCCCTAGTCATTAAGGCAAAATTCTCATCCAGCCAATGGAGCTGTTCCTTTCCCTGATTTGTGTTATCAGATATCAAGAAAGCAATTGCCAATTCGGGTCTATTTTCTAAATGATTACTTTGATGATGGATTTAGTTTCAACCAATAACCTTTGGAAAAAAAACAAGTTAGAAGAAAGCGCTGCTGGTTTCTCTATCTGCTTTTTACATTCCATGAAAAAACAAACAGGAACTGAGTGAGTTTACCCTTAGCGTAGGTAGTTGTCCCACTTGCAGATGCTGAATTGTCTGAAATACACATACAAAAAGACATCTTTTTATAACCACTTCCAATGACAAAAAGAAGAATGATTATCAATATGTTTTTCCTCACAATTAATGGATAACCAGCTCTCTGGGCTCTGCATCCGTCTGTCCTGAGAAGCACACTTGTAGAAACCCTCATCTGCATGCGTCACATTCTCAATGGTGATTTTAACCACTCTGTCTGATGTGGAAGAGTTATTAGCAATGATTTTGATGCCATTTTTGAAAAAGGCTGTTTTTCTGTAGGCTTTCCGGTACTTGCAGGACAGAATCACATTATCACCCTCCGATACGGGATTGGCCGGACTCTTCAAGATGGCTGGACCACCTGTAGGATGAAAATGGTAGATGTGATTCAAAGAATTTCGTCTAATCGGTAGCTCTCGTCAAAGACATCGAACCATTTTCATTCTGATTTCACTTTATTTTTTAGTTTCTTCTCTTCGGCCAGAATTTGAGCAAAGCACAAGACTCACTGCTAACTGTGATTCTGATTGCGTTGCTTCGAGCCTCTCCACCTTCACACCAGTATAACCCACTGCTATTGATGGAGGCAGTGAAAACACAGGGGTCGGAGCAGGCTGGGCCACCAGTGCCCTCTGGTGGCAAATATGATGGATTCTGGGATCGTTTGGTCCCAGTTTTATGGTTCCAAAAGAAGTGCCTAAGCATCCAACTGGAGGAACTGGACTGAGACATTGGACACTTCAGAGTGATTGGCTCCCGTTCAAAGACCTGCAGGGTGTTGGAGGTCAACGTCAGCGAGTGAGGGGGCGGATCTAGAGATGGATGGGAACATGAGAAAGGTGAAGATAAGGAACAAGAGACAAGACTTAATAGATGTTTGAAGTGGCATCATTCTGTCAAATGGGCACCAGAACATGTGTGGCTTAAGGTTAGTCACCATGGAACTGTCCAGTGAGGGTGCATCAGCAACAGACACTAACATGTAATCTCTTTATTTCAATTAATAAGGTCTTTTCAGTGATACTTTAAAGATTTAGAGATTGCATGGATTTTTAACCCTTGTCAACAGCAACCTGAATGAGAAAGTTAGAAAAGAAATGAAAACTGGCAAGGAAACAACAAAGCAGCAGGGAAAAAAGAGAGAAGGGAAGAAATATTTAAATACTTTAGAATCTGCTGGAAACCTTTAAACAAATGCTAAACATAAGGAATAATTCAAAAATTAATAGCCAACGTAAAAGAACTGGGCATCCACAGTAAAATGACTGACTACAAAAATATATATAAATATAAATGTGCACATACATATGTATATGTATGTATATGTGCCCTGTCTGACTGTCTTCTAAATACTTAATTTGCTTTTAAATAGCAAGCAATAGCAATTAGCAAGAGAGCTCCTCAAATATTTGAAATATTTTCAAATGTTGTAGCACATATTTTATCACATTATTTTATGAAAGATAGATTAACCCAACGCAAACATGATTTGTAACTTGGCAAATATGCAGGATTTTTCAAAATGTAAAATTGAAGGTTGAATTTAAGGTTCCTGTGCAAAATAAAATATTTCATTAATACAATAAAGCCACTCATTTGTAATGTATGTGGTACTGCATGTAGAATTTTATAGTACTTAAAGTCAGCATGTGGCTGTTAAAAAATATTGAGGTAATAATGTGAAATTAAATCAAATACACCACACTCCAGACCTGGGCATTTTACTGCCCACAGGCCACATCCGGCCTGTTTAGCTTTTTTATCCTGCCTGCCAAACTATTGTCTTTGAATATTTTAATAAGCATTTTCAATCAATATTGAATTTAGAAACTACTTATTTTTTACTTTTGTTTAATTTTGTATGGATGATAATGTACAAAATAATGATATATAATGATCATTAATGATTTTAAAGTTGAAATAAAATGCCAAAAATTGCAATTTTCATTTTGTTTAAATTACAAGATACCTAGTTGGCCCACGCATAAAAATTAGATAAAAAATGTGGCCCGCTGGCCAAAATACTTGACCACCCCTGCCACACTCTTAAGTAAATCAGCAGGGAACTGCAAAAAATAAGGGTTAAGTTCTTAAAATTGCATTTTTACGGCCAAAATAGATCTATTCTTTCTGTAATCTTGAGTGAGTCTTGTGTAAAAACTTGTGTCCCGGAATAGCATCACAGCTCCATTGACTGCTTGTGAGGTCAAGCAAATATTAAAGCAGCTGCCGATTTGTACTGCTCAGTCATCTGTTCTGGACAAACAAACACAAAAAGCCTCTCCACCAAGTTGTGCATGCAGTGGAAACATGATGCCCTGCTGCAGATTTGAAAGTTGCTGCCACTCACCTAACACAGTCAGTGTAGCCGGGGAGCTGAGGAGCTCCATGGTGACGTTGCTGTCTTTTCGTTCCGCCTGGCACCAGTAACTACCTGCATCCGCCCTTGCTACCGCAGTTATAGAGTAGCTGTTGCCAGAAACCAGGTGCCTTGGGTTTGGATTCTGAGGTGTGTGTGGTTTGTGCCTGAACCACTGGTAGTTCCACTCAAAACTGGAGTTTGTATCCACCATGCACAGCAGCAGCACACACTCACTGAGGTAGATGTGTGACCCCGACGGCAACACTGCCACACTGACCTTCAAAATATCTGCAGGAAGTCAGAAGCTCTTTGTCACCGTTTTTTCCTTTTTCATACTATTTGAAATTATCCTGTTCACGTGGGTTGATGTGTGCAACACAATTTTATCTTTTGATTGGTCTCTGCAAGTACCTTGGGAAGCTGCATCTTGGACAACAAGCACTGCAACACCTGAAGGAGATAAAATTGCAGAATCACTGGCAAAATTCTCCTTGTCATACCACAATTTGTTCCTGGCACTTAAGCATCCATTAGAATGCATACATAATTAATCTGCAATCTACTTTGCCAATTGAGAATGAGGTAATTTAACAGGACTTCCAGATCCAGCTCAGGATGGTTGGTTCCTGCATGGCTGCACACCAAACAGTCCACTGGTCATTGTTTTATTTAACCAAGACAAGATCAAATTTGAAGAAAAAAAGGGTAAATCTGTGTTTATGGATGCAACGTAACAATGCTATCAATTTGTGCTTGGAGCACAAATCCAGTCAAACAGTATAATGAGATCTTGCTAAGGAATATGGAATTACCCTTACAATGCATGCTCTAGAAGATAATACACACATAGACATTGGTCTGACACAAAGTGTGATAGTGCAGAGCTTCGATTCCTTAATGAGACTGCTTAGATGTTATCATCTCCATGGGAACCGGAGGAATGTAAAGTGCTTTCCTGTCAGACATTTATAACATAAATGCAGACAGTAGCGCAACATGTTTTGAATGGTTGTGAAAAATAGAGTTTCTATAGCAAATTGTTTTTACATATACAGCGCACATTCTGTCTGGTGCAGATGATTTTTAATGTAGTACAGCCTGAAACTTTCAGCTGCATGCTAAAAGCCCAGTTAATTTATAACCCAGTGTCAAATGAGGCGGTGCAAGTCAGCGTGATGCAGTTGCTTCTTCAAATACTTAGATAGCTTTTTTTATCCACAGGCAAGAAAAAAGAAAACAAGATCAAACCCCATACAGGTCTTGATGCAGTCATTTAAAAGGCGGATTAAAGAAGCAGATGTGCGTCTGACTCACCGAGTAGGGAAGAAATTAGGATGTTTTTCATTGTGATGAGGCTTGAATATCCAAAAGGCACTCCTCTCTGATCTTTTATAAAACGCAAAAAGTAAAAAAAAAAAAAAAAAGATTGTGGCAAATACATGAATTTGCAGCCCGGAGTATTTTGTTTTACATTGTAGATTTTGTACAAGGAGCATAGACCCAATGTCACAGCAAACAGCTGACAGTGATGTTCATCTTGGTGGAGACATTTCCTTCCTCTGTTAACAGGCGGAGCCATCAGAAATCGCACCGCTGGGACAAACTGGAAGTGGTGAAATAATCCAGTTTACAAGACAAACCAAATTACAGCTGGTTGTCAGTGTCACTATTTGTATCTTATAGTTAGTTTGCGCAACCGTAAAAGCACCCTGCAAATACTTCAGTCCAATCCTGTATTTTCACAGTTTTTAAGTGTAAATGTATTTGTTCTAATTAATTTATTTTCCATATTCTCTTCCAATGCTCTGGAACCACTGAGATTGGTTGTTACCAGAAGTGGCCAGAAGGAGAATAGACTGGAGTATTACATCTACACATTATTAAATAGAGAATAAATTCTGAATTGTAACACCTTGTTGGGTTAGTGGACGGTGTAAAAATCGTTGGCTATAAAAAGAAAAATAGCTACTGCTTGAAAAATGATCAAGAAATTAAGAACCCCAAAGTATGACTAAACAATTTTTTGAATTGTAGTGGGATTATGAAATAAAACCTGTACATAATAGAGGGTTGCTATTGTTGCTGTTTTTTAGCCAAAAAACTTTAGTTAAAAAAATGTGAAAATAACATTTGAAAATGCATAAGGTTACTGATGCTCTTTAAACTAAAGTCCAAACCGTGCATTCAAAATTTTTGTATGTGTGCGATGAAGCAACAGGGCAAAGACAACATGTCTAACTAGACGATTGGGTCATGTTAAGAGGAGGGATAGTGAATATATTGGTGAACGGATGCTGGAATTGGAGGGCTTAAAGAGGACCAAAGAGAAGATTTATGGATGTAGTAAGAAAGGATATGAAGGTAGTTGCTGTGAGAGAGAAGGATCCAAAGACTAGGGTTAGATGGAGAAGGTTGTTTTGCTGTGGCGACCCCTCCCTGAAGGGTAAAGCCAAAAAGGAGAAGAAGATTATTATTGTTGTTATTGATCTTTTTCCAGTTGTTTTTCTTCTTCTAATCACCTTTTATCATCACAATTATGATCAGTGTTGGGTTGGGTTGTGTTATTGAGTGAAAGGGGCGTAAGAGGGCTCTCCCCCCCTCACAGGTAACTCCAACTACCCCATTATTCTACAGCGATCCTGCCCCTTTCTCGTTCACCCCCCACCCCTCCAGCCGCCAGCATCCTCCCCGCCCTCATGCCTCGTCCCTCCCTTCTCCATCCATTCGTTCCCCGCACGGCGCATCGTCCCACCATCCACAGGGTTTCTTCCAGGAAGCGCGTCGGTCTTGTCTGAGGCTCTGCAGAAATGCCCGGGAGGGACGCCGTCGTTTTTGTGCGTCTGTAAGAAAGAAGAGGAGAGAAGGAAGAAGAAAAAAAACAAATAGAGAAAGACAGCGGCAAGCAGAAGAAGGTGGCTGGCCGACCGTGGGAGATACTGTAGTAACAGACATGGCTTCGAAAGAGATCCCCGCCTATGGATTCGTGAGTGTGAACAAGGATATCACAGGTGGGTTCGGCTCGGCTCTTCTCTCCGTGCCATATTGTCGCGGGGCTGTGACCGTGCGTCGTGTGCGCGTCCAGGCTTTTTGTTCCCCCCCTCCTCCACGGAGGTTATTTGATGCAGCTCAAGAGATGTAGACTTTTGCATCGTTGTCCAATCGCTATTTCCTCTCCGTTTCGTCAGTGCGTGGAATGGACATGCGGGTGGATTATGAGCGGTCAGCTGGTGATGAACCCCCTCGGGGTGGATCGGGGAATAAAACCCGAAGCAGCTGCAGGCCTGAGAGGGAAGGGGTGGCGTTGAGAGGTTTGCATCCCGCATCCTTGTGCAGCATTTGGACCCGCACTCCGAACGTTTTGCCGAACCCGGAACCCCTGCGACTCCGCTCAGTGCGTGTGAAAGTGAAGAGAGGGGCGCCAGTGGAGCAGATGTTAGATGTGTCTTTCCAAAAAAAAAAAAAAGAAAAAAAAATGCAAGAATGAATCCAAACAGCGCAACAGTATGCGATTTTTGTTATTATTTTTTTAAATCTCAAATAGCAACAGTTTACTCGTGCCAAAGCAGCTCATGCATGGGACGCACGTGGAACCGCGCGTCTATTCCACGCAAGCAGCGGGCTCTGCTGCCGTGTTAATTACACTTTATGGCTCTATCAGACATGTTGTGATGATTAATCCCGTGGAATCCCTGCACCCTCAGTGTCTCATCTGCCAGCCCACCGGGCCTGTCCGCTGTTCCGTCTGCACTTTGTGACTGAAGGAGCAGCCCGGGTCCAGGTGGCCCTGCAGGCCCACACAAGGTCATCCGTGTCAGAGTTGATCCAGTCCGCTCTTTCTCCAGATGTTTCTCGTCACTGTAGTGGTTTTAGTCGCTCTCGGGACGGCTGTAAGTTTTTTTGGGTGGTTTTGAAACTTGCGCATTCACCTTCGGAACCTTCTTTACTCAGGTTAAATGTTTGAACTGGCGCATTTCGAATTTAGTCGCTCGTCGATGTCGTATTTGTTCTGTAAAACGACACGTGGAATTTGTGATGTCACCAATAGCGTTTGCATTGAGAATGCATTATAAAGTAAGGAAGGACAAATCTTTAGACCTGAAGAGAAATGATCAAAATAAAAAAGTTGGCAATTTTGAATCTCCTGGAAAATATCCAGTGTAAACAGGTCTGTCCAACATGTTTGTGTGATGATTACATTAAATTCTAACTGTTCTCTCTCATTAAGATCCTATTTAATGAGTGTAAAAAATGTTTCATTTAACAGAAGGCAGGAAATGCAAAGTCGATTGCTAGTGCTTGTACGTATTTCTTCAAAAGTTTGTGTCTCTATCTATGGGTTTAGGCTATAGAAATGCCCAAATCCTGCCTGTAGGAGTACTCTAAAGAAAATAACGTATAAATGAGCATTGAAAAATGTCCACTGTTTCTTCAGTTGAAATGTGAAAAAAACATAAAATGTGAAACACCCCTCTAGTGTCAAAATACAAAATCATCATTCTACACGGTGAAGCTTAGAACTCAAGGCACCCCAAAAATAAGGCACCCCAAAAAGGAACTTAAGGAAGTGATCTTTAACTTCAATGGGATTCAAAGTGGATTTAAAGCCCCTATTAATGTTATGGTAATAGTGAAATAATATTGAAAACGCCAGTTGTTATCAGTATTTCACTGTTTTGGTAGATCAACTTGTGTTTTAGATTCTGCTAAATTGTCATCTATGATTAGCCTGTAATGTTTTCTCAATGTCGCATCCTCCCGTAAAAATGTAATGTAGAACAGCACGATAGAAAAGATAGTTTATTCAACTTCCGAAGACTTGGAAAAAGTAGATAAACACCACTTCATTTCAGAGAGAGTTTCTTTGGCGACCCAGGCTGGCCTCACTTTGCGTGTCAACTTCTCAGTAAAGAAACTATTGTAACAAAGAGACTAAATCGTGCACTTCTTGCAAGCTATGGTATGGAGTATCCAGTATGTCAGTGAAGTCCCACCCTATTCAAAAGTCATTGTATTGTTTGCACTAAATGCAGCTCTCTTCTCTCTCCCGTGTTTCCGCACATTGTATCATATATGTAATCCGTAATCATCAGGGTGTATGCAGACTTAATTATGTTATCATTTGAAATGTCAGGGTAGAACAAGCCTGAAAACTAACACAATGAATAAATGGAGATGTAGACTGAGGCTTCGTCACCCAAAGGTCAGTGTGGTTTGATTTGTGTGGTGATGTCATCGGGAAATATCCTTTTCAAATGAAGTTGGTACATGTTTTTTCCTCCTGCGTTTTGCTTCATATTTGTGTTAACACGCTATTACAGTTTCAATACTGTATGAAAACCACTTTGAGGGAATTGTCCCATGTATTGTCTGTCAAGCAGTGCTGAATGTCCTGACGGTGTCTTTATGTTATCGAAATGCGGTGATAACCTAATGTTGCAAAAATAAATCAGGCATATGGTAATGACTTTGTCATATTAGTGTTTGGTTCTATTCATGACAAAAGACTCAGCTCTTTGTTACATGCATGCAGTTAATCTATAATGAGGCAAGAATGAATATCAGCTGAAGCCTTTGCTTGTTTCCCGTCATGCGTGAAACTTTGGATGTGATTTATTTGAATCTAAAAGCCCCATTTTCTTTGAAGGGTACACTAAAACATTTAAAATTGAATCTCCCAAGTTTTTCTCGATCAATACCAACCAGTATATCTTTAAGCCAAAAACAATTGAACCCTTAAAGAAAAAAAAAGGAAATTTAGGCATTCTCTTTTGATTTGGTCTTGATACTGTGATCCATTGCAGCGTCACCATGCAGATTGTCAGGTTATTAGTCACAGCATATTATGCCAGTGCATTGTTACACCTCCTGCCAGCTATTATCATCTGTTTTTGCAAGTTGATTTTTTGTTTTTGTAAATATGCCAAATGCATCCAATGGAAAGTAGAAATAATAATATCGCTTTAGAAATTAAAATCTAACACCATGCTATGAAGCCCGACCAGCAATCATATCCATTCATTGTATGAGATCAACAGTTTTTTGGGTTCCATTTAATGTATTTTCTTTGCTTATGTCATGTTTTTGTCTACAGAAAGCATCAAGAAGCTTATTGATAAATCATCTATCAAGTTTATTCACAGCATTAAGATTGACACCAAAAATGGCAAGACAGAGGACAGGATACTGGTAAGTTGTTTTTATGCAGCCTGTTCTGGGCCGTCGCAATAGGTTACGGTTTAACATCGACATTGTGACGTTGATGATGTCCACGGTCTTGTATTGATTGCGCATCATAAATGATACATTTATCGTGTGTTCAGTATTCTTTTCTTTATTGTTGACTATGTGTGGTCATATATCTCTACCTTAGTTTTTGTCATGGTTTAATAGTTATCGTTACTTACTCAGTGCATTTCAGCTGCCATCTCCCTTCTGTGGCTGGTCTGGATAAATATTGTATAGGCAGCGTTGTATCTATGGGAGCGGCTGTAAAATCCCGTCTGACTCGGTGTCTGCGAGCCCCACTGTGGGAGCAGCAGGGGGCTGAGCAGTCACAGCATTTGATTCCGGGGTGCTTTCATCAGAGAATATGGGGCAGATATGAAATCCATTTGAGTGAGTGAATCTCTGCCAGCTATGCGGATACAATCTGGGGCAATCAACTCTTTCAATGTGGATCAGAACTTGGATTGGACTCATGAGAGACATCGCTGTTTTCAAAATGATTTAGCAGCTGCTTCATATATGCGTATAGGCATGCAGTTAATGTATACTGGAGCTCATCCCACACAAATAACATGCAGGCTGTAATGATTTACAATACAACCCGGCCGAATAAAAAAGATCAAGGTTTATACAACTAGCTGTTCACCTGAAGTGAAGTAAGTTTCATCTTTTTTTTTACTGTTTAAAACGAATGTGGCTCCTTTTGCCCTTCCAGCAATACCCCAAAGAACCAGTGTGCAGAACAGCGCTTCCTCTCATTGGCTGTTTTAATGATTCCTCATGTGGCAGAAACGGACAGTTTGGAGAGTTTCTGCATGTACAGCCTTTGATATCCAGACACTTTGATATGTCTATCTGCAGAAAAAAAAATCCTTCCAATAATCTCCCAACAATTCACCTCTTGCTTATTTCGTCCTCTTAAAAGCGAGCTGGAAAATTAGAGTTCCCACACCTGCTGTGTACTGGGTGAAGACAGAAAGGTACATTAGAGTGGGATCAATCACCCTGGGGCCGCATTCTGGGGTGAAAAGAATGCTCTCGTCCAGGTTTTGTGTTTCACAGACAAAAGGAGTGGGTGGCCGGACAAAGAGAAGGTGGTTGAGCTCTGAAGCGGTAACTTTTCCGAGAAAGATGCATAAAATGCTCCTAATGACTTGCCGGACAAACTTTACTTTCTGTTGTTTAGCTGTAGCCCGTATAATTACTTGCCCTAATAAGGATGCAGTCTGTGTTTGATGTGAAACACACCGGGTTTGCTGTATCAGCAAGATTTAGCCCTGCACTTTTAACTAACATTAACCGTCAACTCGTCACCGTAGTGTGTTTTTAATCAACCACTTCTCCAAGTTGCTAAAGTGTAGCACATATACTGCTCAAAAAAATAAAGGGAACACTTGAACAACACAATGTAACTCCAAGTCAATCACAATTCTGTGAAATCATAATGTCGACTCAGGAAGCAACACAGATTCATTTTGACTTGTTTTAAGGACATTACATCAAAATTGGATCAGCCTGGAGTTTGTTTTTACACTTTCATTTTGAGTGTGATTCTTATCCAGACCTCCATGGGTTGATACAATTGATTTCCATTGATCATTTTTGTGTGATTTTGTTGTCAGCACAATCAACTGTGTAAAGAGCAAAGTATTTCATAAGAATATTTCATTCATTTAGATCTAGGATGTGTTTTTTAAGTGTTCCCTTTATTTTTTTGAGCAGTGTATAATCCTCTCGTCACTCTGTATCACATGCACATTTGGAGTGACCACATTTCAGACACCCCACTTGCTGCGTGGGTGTGAGAGGCTGTCAGTGTGTAGCTCCGAGAGGCCCGTGTCAAGAGACCCACTCTAAAATAAACAGGAGGCGAACACTGGAATTTAATTACAGCTTTTCATTTGGGAGATACTCATGGAGAGGGTTTTTTTTCCTGTGGGTGGGTTTTAGCTGGACCATCAGAGAAAACAGAGTAAATTATGAGGTGCAACAGAGCAGAAGAGGAGAGGAAGATAAGCAGAAGACAGTACTATGCTGTGAAGAGCAACAGAACAAGAGAATCTCAAAGCTTTGTTTGCCTGGATGGAAAGAGATATTAATCTTTACGAAAATCCCTGGCTCTTGAATGAGAATAAGTGGCAGAATCAGATTTGGGAAACAAATGTTTCCATGTTGGCAACAACAGGATAAGGGCATAACAACTCTACATGACCTTGTTCATCAGGTAGTGGTAAACAAATAGGCTTACATATTTTTAAACTGCCAGTCACATCCAGACTTGAGATTTTTATTGGCTTCACAGCTAGACTGCAGCTCCACTGAAAATGTTAATTTTTGCCTCCAGCCTCAGAAAGAAAAGAAATTCTGTCTTAAAAATATCCAATGAACAAAATAAGATGTAAAGTTCCTATATTAAATACTTGGGGAAGATGCTGTATATGAATTATATCCCACTGAGTCCTTTTTTTCCCCACATTAAAGATAATATAATATTAATGAAATTATTTATTGCGTCTTGTCCATATGTATTATGGTTTGTAATTTCATGAATGACTTGCAAGATGTGTCTGTAATGTAGAGCTTTTAGCTGAACCAAAACAAGAATATAAAATTGACTCATCATTTACATCCCATCATTACTAGCAAGGCTCCTAGCAATATTTTTGTTCTAGTGGAATAGAAATTTGGAGCCAATAACAACATTGTAGATATACTAAGATCATAAATAAGCTTATAATTCAAACCCATTAAAGGTATGTCATAAAGATGCAAGTTTTACTTATGTTAATGTCTATTTACCAGCTGTACAGACAGATGTCTTTTACTCAGCAAGATATTTTTATTAATAATACAGAAAAAGCAGGTTGCTGTTGGAATCCAAGGTCACCATGAAGGCCAGTATTTCCACCCTTACATCTAAAGACTTTAAAAAGACTTTGAAAAGAGTTGTGTAAAACTATCATCTCACACCAGCTCATATCAAAAGACTAGTTTTTAGAGTTTTAAGTCTCAGTTCAGTCTGAGACTGAGATTTTACAAAGACTGTGGATCTCATATCTAAAGACTGAAAAGATTTGGAAAAGACTCGTGGAAAACTACAAGATTTTTTTACACCATGCAATGTTTTCACCGGGTATTTGCAGAGCTTCTGCTATTTCAGTCTATCGCTTTTCCTTCTCCACACGGTATTGATACGTTGGAGAGTTGACATTGTACAAGCTGGCCTGTTTTTCCCCACCGTTCCACCGAGGAATGTCCTTTGCTGTTCTTGGCAAATCTGGTTCGTCTACTAGATTTCCTTTTAAAGTTTCGTCGGAGCTCATCAATTGGTTGTTGATTGTGTTACACCACCGTCAAGACTGAAAGACTTGCGATATTTGATAATGTCATAACCTCCAAGACGAGGAAAAAGACTGTGCTGCACTGCACTGCACTGAGACTTAAGATTTCCACTTTACACATAATGCCCAAGATGATGGGTTTGTGCTTCGACTCCTGTAAGATGCTTGAGATGCTTGAGTTTTAAGTCTGCAACTTTGTAAATCTTAAGCCCAGCATAAGACATCAATCACATAAGACTTATTAATACAATGTTGTATGGGTCTAAACACACAGTCTTGGATAACATCTGCAATTTGGTCAGTTCAAACACCAAGTATGGTTTCTCATCAACTGTTTGGCACTAGGATTCCTGACATTGACATCTTTATCTACATCCAATCCCGGTATCATGTCTAGACAATGTTGTCATCCATTCTGGTCAGAACCTACTACAAAAATATCAGATTTTTTATACATATATATATATATGTAGAGAGAGAGATAGATAGATATTGATTTGTAACAACATATATTCGATCTTTCCATAATCCTGAGAAAACTCTCTCCCGCCCCAGGTCCTCACAACATGGCGTCTTTATTTCTTGGCACCAAAGATTCCTGCAAAGGTACTGCTTACTTGTCTTTGTCTTCAGTTAAAGTAAAGGCTTTTGCTGCCCCTGTGTCAATTATAATCCCATTTTTATTATTTCTCCTGGTCGGTTTGCCCGATAACAGGTAGAAACTACATTCAACTTCTTGGAGATTCGAGCTTTGATTTCTCACCCTGAACACCAGGTGAGATGGCATGAACTCTATGCCCTTCTTATGGCTCAACTTTGAATTAATTGCAAAAATTTGGTATCAAAGAAGTGAGGAAAATGAGTCAAAATTATTCATCACAACACCTGCGATTCAGTATGGATTATTGTAGCGTGATGCCTCTTTTAATGTGTATGCTATTACCAGAAATGTTCTATGACTACAGCATATACCAGGCCTGGGCATTTTACGGCCTGCAGGCCAAATCCAATCGGTTTTGCTATTTTCTTTGAATATTTTTATTGGTAATTTCAATCAATATCGAATTTAGAAATGCCTTATTTTTTCCTTTTGTTTGATTTTGTTTGGATTATGTCATACAAAATACTATCAGTACATTTATATGATCATCAATGATTTTAAAGTTAAAATAAAGTGCCAAAAATGTAAATACTTCAATTCCAATTTTCATTGCATGATACCCAGTTGGCCCGAGCATTAAAGTTAAATAAGAAATGTGGCCCGCCAGTCAAAATAATTGCCATCCCCTAGTATATACTGTAAGTGTGTGAGTGTGCATGTATGGATAAACATATCATAAATATTGATTTCAGCTCCATTTTTACGCAGGCTATTATTGATACCGACAAGTCCAGCTACACCCTGAGGTTTGACTCACAAGAAAACCTAAATCATGTGCTCAGCCATATCAATTTCGCTTTGTCTCGAATATTCAACAACTCAATTTTTGCGTAAGTGCCAGTCTTGAAGAAGAAAACAATCAGTAATGTAATGAATGATGTTACTTGCACTACTTGACAGTGTTCTATCTTTGTAGTCCTTCAATCTGTCACTCTGACAGTGACCTTTCTGAGGGTAGCAGCAGAAAGTATTCACCCAGCTCAGAGACTTCAGTGGAAACCCAGAGGGCTTGTGGTAAGAAGAGACATTATCATCATTAAATATGACAAAACATGCTCACACGCAGAGACACACACACAAGTACACACGGACACACACACACAAACATATAGACGAATGCACATTGTTTGGCTCACGCAAGAGGATATTGTGTTGCATATAAATGGCAGCACAGCTGTTCTCTCTAAAAGACTTATTCCAAAAAAACAGACGATTAATAATTCTGGCAAATCTTCCCCTTCTCTCCTCTCATTGCTAAAAGAAACAGCTGTTCACATTATCAAAATGTTGTTTTTATTGTTTGGTTTCACTTCTGCCCAATGCCTGCCCCTGCCTTCCCCATCTCAGGGGGCTTCTCTGAGACCTACGCTGCTCTGTGTGACTATAATGGCATCAGCTGCAAGGAGGAGGTACAGTGGGTAAGAACTGGTTCTGCAATCCTGACGCTTTGAATGCTTTTGGGTGCAACATCAGCACAGTGCCAAAACCAAGGCGCTCACAGGCAATGTTCTTCCTCCAGGATGTGGATACTATTTACCACTCCCAGGACAACAGAGAGTTTAACCTGCTGGACTTTAGCCACCTGGAGAGCAGGTGAGGCAATAAAAGCGCTGTCAAGAATGTTGAACCTCTAATAATTGCTCATCTCATTTGGCTAATGTTTCTTTGGCAGGGATTTGGCAGTGATCGTAGCATCTGTGGCGTACAACACCTGGTTCACTAAACTATACTGCAAAGATTTGCGAATTGTAACTATGAGCTTCTATTGTGCAGTATTTCATAGATCTAAGCGTTTCTGTTGCGTCACTGAATTAGGTCTTGAATTGGAGAGAAAAGTTTATTTTTCTGTTTTTTATGTCAGGGGTCAGAAGTCATGGAACAGGTCCTGCACACTCTCAGCAAATCGTCCAGCCTTGAAGAGATTACATTGGAGAATGCTGGGTTAAAATCGTGAGTTTTAATTATTGTTGCACTATTGATTCCATTTATCAGCCCTTCTTTAGTGATTACATGAAATCCCCTTTGTGCTGTTTTACCTTGCTTTACTTGACATATTTACCTTTTTTTTGTTTTCAAATGCACCCATTTCTGTGTTATCAGCTAAATTTTTTCATGCTCAGAAGACCATGCCAAATTCAAACTTAAAAGAATTTCAGATAAAGTATCAGAGCATTGTGATAGCCACAACACCTACATTTTTTTAAAGGTTTGTAAGACTTTTATTTTGTTTTACTTTATTTTGTTTATAAGTTCTGAAATGTTATTGATTTCTTTAAAACCAAGCAATATTCACAAATATGGTGCTTTAATTAATTCTATTACAGTTTGTCTTGCTGAAAAAAGCTGGCCAAAAAGCATTTCTATTAACTGCAACCTAATATTGGTACCAACTATTTGCCTCCTTGACATTTTACTAATTGGTATCAAAGTCATAGCATTCAGCCCATTACTCAGACTTTGAAAACATTTTGCTGAGGCCTCTAGAAAATCTGTGGCCGCTCATTTCACCCCATTTCACTAATAGTGACAATACCAAATATAAATTGAGTAGGGAAAAAAACACGGCCACAGAAACATCAGCATTAAATAATTAGAACATTTTGATGATGTTCTCGGTGGCCCCGGATGAGTCTTAATGTCTGAAAGGATTATCTCTGTTTTAACTTCTAAGCTTTTGTTTCAAACTTGGCAGGATAGTCAAATACAAGGATGGGAAGGTGTCACAAATGAGATGAAATGGGATTATGATGATTGTAGATTCCTATGTGATTGGACTTATCTGCTCATCTTGCTACTGTTTAGTACCATTCTATATATTAGCCAATATTAACAAGTATGCCTGTCTGTCTGTTACTATTGATTTTTGCAGAGATTTTCCTCAGAAGATGTCGGCAGCTCTCTCAGAAAACCCTGCCTCTGTTATCCACTCACTCAACTTGGCCCACAACTCACTTGACAACCAAGGTACAATGAAAGATAAGACTGGTATAGTTGTTTTTAAGTCTAAGGTGAACTGAAGCAAAACATTAATGGTCAAATTGTGAAGTGGTCAAAGACACAGACCCAATTCATCTGTTTTTTGGGGGTTAAACAAAAGAGGAAAGAACAGCAATGACACAGGACACAGGGCTTGCCCTGACAGGTCAGACATTTACAGTGACTAGTCTTTCCAGTCTCTATGAGTGATTATTTTCTTTACACCTTCAGCACCGGACAGCTCCTTTTGCTCTGCACAATAAAGACATCCTTCACTGCTTTGATAATGTGTTTAGCTGTGTTGGCTTCTACCTATGAGCGGTTTCTCGAATATTCGACAGACATATCCTTATAAATGCTTCTGTCAAAAGAAACAAGACCTTTTTTTGTTAATCGGCTTTATTCTCAGGTTATCAAGGTGAACTATTCTGAGCAACCCGATGTGCTGGTAAAGCTCTTTTTTGTAGCACCATCTGGAAAACCGTCAAAATGTCAAGCCCTTATTTGAATGAAACATAATACATTAATAACCTGGCAAAACAGAATTTTTCTACACCCCAGTGTGTTGTCAGAATTTTATTTTCCATATTTATCGAAAGGATTAAAGTAACATTGGAAGAAAAAGTAAGAAGTTAAAAAGAAATATGGTTGACTTTTTCCATCCTGATTAAACAAATAATATAGATGACATGATAGCAAGAACCCCACAGACTCAAGGGAATGTGTTTAATACCCAATGTTTCTCTGTGATAGAATGGAGGGTAAGAATCGTAACCTTAATAATCATAATCATAATGTTTTATAATGTTCTTGGTCATAAAGATGAACCAGGAAGAGATATGGTTTATTGTTTGTAAGAGAATATAATGGTAACTGTATTGATCAACAGAGTGGTCCTATTTTAGGTTTGCATTTTATGGATAACAGTTAATTGATTCAGAAGTACACTTCAAAATATAAAACTAAAATTAAAATCCATGTTCCATGTTAATGGAATTACTTTAATGAACATTGGAGGTAAGAGTCATTAGCTACAGCCATAAAGGAAGAAGAAAATATAATGACATGCACTGTGAGTCAAAAATATGCTAAAGGTTTTTTTTTTTTACAGCAGGAAGGAATTCATTTATTTCTTAGTTAAGGCTCATATGAAGAAATACTCAAAACTGCAATACACTGCATTGCCTAATTTTTGTGACCCAATGTATGCCTTCTCTAGGTGTGTCCAACTTAATCCAACAGGTGTGTCGCCTCAGCAAGGGCCTTCGTCTCCTCAATCTATCCAAGACCTCGCTTACGTCCAAAGGTTTTGACCTTCCCGTTCAATTCTGCTTTTTATTCGCAGCTTAGCGGCTTGTGCAGTTCGCAAGATTAAAATGCAAAAACGCCAAAATCAGTGGGAACATCAGCTCTTTGAATATGAGATATTCGACTTGCTGAACAGATTTTTACTAATGTGCAGCAGAGTCTGAAAAGTATTGTTTAGCAGTTTAGTATAGCAATGAGTTCAGACCGATACATGATCTTATGTGCCGCCCTGCGGGCAGCTGTTACAATTTCATCCTGATACATACTTTGGAAGAATTTAAATATTACACAGACCCAGGCTTATGCTGTAAACTCTTTCATATTGCATCCACGCATACTGGCTACAGACATCTATGAATAATGTAAGGACACAAAATGTTACGGAGTGTTCCCTGTGTTTTAATATTGTACAACTTCCCTCGCTCTCTCCTCTTTCCTTCTCTCCTCATCTTTTTATGTGCCTGTCTACATTTCCTGTCTACTCCTTTCTCTCTTTTACTACTAGGAGTGGTGTCTCTCTCTCAGGCTCTGTGCTCCAGCGACGAGTATTCCAACTCTCTCCTGCACCTCGATCTGAGCAAGAACCCAGGTGTCTTGTCAGGAGAGGATG
This sequence comes from Fistularia commersonii, assembly GCF_037954325.1. NCBI lineage: Eukaryota > Metazoa > Chordata > Actinopteri > Syngnathiformes > Fistulariidae > Fistularia > Fistularia commersonii. Next base: position 5,369,831 of record NC_141299.1, on the reverse strand, counting down.
CCTCGGTCAGAAATCGCAACCCATGTGGAAAATCCGAAACACAATGTGCCAACGTATGCGCCACTTTCCCAACGTTATATGATGTCTCTGTGTTTGTGGCTGTCTGTTTGCAGAACTTATATCTCTTCCTGTCTCAGCCTAACTGCCTGGTTCATTTGGATCTTTCGGGCACAGATTGCTCCGTGGACTCCGTATGTATCTAATGGCTTGGGGCAATCAAATGTTAATGTACCACTTTAGAAAAAAATGCATCTCTTTTCTCTGCTCCTGCCTCAGCGTAGATTAACCGTTTCCACCTTGTGTCTCATGCAGCTATTTGGGGCTCTTTTGAGGGGGTGTTGTGCTGATCTCGCCTTTTTGAATCTTTCTAAAAATTCCTTCTCCCACAGGTCAGTCATAGCTTTTTAAGTCACCTGAACAATAAAAGGAAACTGTAAATCTAAATCTGGGGGGGGTTACACTTAATCTCCCCTTAAAGGCTTCATTTTTTCTTTAGTCTCCATCTTTTTTTTTCATCTCCCCTCACCCCTTTCTTTCTGTCATTATCTTCTTTTCTTGCGTGATGGTGAATCAGAATTGGGTTTTGTGGAAATTACTGGAATATTGTTTTTTTCCTCTCTGTGGGTGTCTCCTGCAGCTTATGATGGGGGTTCTCTGCGCTGCCTGCATAGATAAGACCCATGAATACTAAAGTAAAGCTATCTATTATTTGACCCCTCTTGCTCTTGCGCATACAGTGAAGCTATACCTACTTCATTTTCCAGTACTTTTCAGTACTCTGTGGTCAGCACCTCATTCATATTTACTAATCGTGTCAACAGTGTCACTCTCCTCTGTGTGGTCGGTCTTGTTGTGCTCTCTCCATCTCTCACCGCTCATGTTTTGCTACTTTACTCAATAGAAAAGTCAAGGACACACTGCCGTTGTTCCGTCAGTTCTTCAGCTCAGCCTTTAGCCTCACTCATGTCAGCCTCGCCTCCATGAAGCTTCCCCCTGATGTTCTGAGGTACACCCCTTTAATTTGCTCTTCAAAATATGTCCTTTTATACATATTCTTAAACTGGCAAAACATCTCTTCCTTCTGAATTTTTAGGGCTCTTCTAACAGGGTTAACCTCCAACCCGCATATCAATGACCTTCATCTGGATATCAGTGGGTGTGAGGTACAGTTCATCTCTTGTTGTTAGTTCGAAAAAAAGTCAGTTTCAAAGTTGGAGAAATCACAGATCTGTTTTGATGTTATTTTGGGGGGCAAATAATTCTTAAGATTGCACCTTTTTTTTAATAGCCAGGTACAGAACCCCACTCATCATACACTTGTGATTTTGTGCGATGGAAATGGTAAGAAAAGTAGGATTAAAGTGTTAGGCTTGTTATTTTTCAAGCAGAGCGACATCTTAACACGCTCCCAGCGAGTGACTGCACTTTCACTATCGTAGATACCAAAGGTGTCATCATGTAACTACATTTTGACACATAATTGAGAAAAAAAAGGTGAAATTTTACACATCTGAGATGTTCAGAGTCTATGATAAACAGTCATAGTCATTAAACAGGCCAAGTTAAAGCTGAAATAATTCACGCTGTTATCGTCAGTTCGGTTACCATGTTGGTTTTCTTTATAGTTGCCATAAGTGCAGCAATTGTGAACATGACTCCTTAGATCATTAATACTGTTATGCATTTATTTAGTTTTAGTGATTGGCTGCAGCTCAAACAAACCCTCATACCACTTGCACAGATACAAAAAGGCGTTCATAAATTTTGCTCACTATGGAAAAATAGAACAGTTCCCATAAGACTGACCGTAAAAGGCTTCTAAGTCATGCCAGGGCATATGTTGGCGGCCCTGTCTGTCTCCCTTTTTGTCTGACTGTCTCTCTCTCTGTTTGTATTTCTCTCTCTCTCTCTCCAGCTAAGATCTGCAGGAGCTGCTGTGATGCAGGAACTGTTCCCCAGAGTGTCCTCTATTGCCACTCTGGATATCTCAGATAATGGTACAGTGACACTGCAACACATCCTACACTCACCTTGACTTCTTGTCCACAGGGAAGCGACTCAGTGACTCAGATGCTAATGTATCAAGCCATTTGGAAATGGATGTTTTTGTGTGTGTTGACAGGCCTCGATGCAGACCTACTCACATTGCTGCCAGCCCTCTCCAGACATCCATCACTTAAACATCTTCACCTTGGCAAGAATTTTAACATCAAAAACAGGTGCTTTTGTTTCTCTCTACAACAGTTCAATGCAGTCACTCGTGTCTAGATTTATGTATGCATTTACACAAAAGCAAGAATGTGAGCATCTGCCAGCTGGAATGAAGGGCTCTGTGATTTTACTTCACAGCAGACAGCTCGCTAGCTGCTGGATATGGAAATAGCTCCTACAATCTCATCTTCTCTTGTCTCTGTTTTTGTCCCCACATTTTCTCTCTGCAGGGTTTTGGATGAGGTCCTGCAGAAACTGGTTCAGCTCATACAAGAGGAGGAATGTGTAAGTAGTAACAGAAACTCCATTCAAGAACATGTGAGATCTAAAGTAACAGTTTATGAATACTGGTTTTTATGCCACAGCCAACTTTGGTGCACGTTTCATCGCTGATGTGTCACCATGAATTATTACTTGTCTTTGTCAGCCTCGTGGGCAGTGTCATAATCACTGTACAATGTAAATCGTTTATGCGTTGCATGTGTAAAGTAACGTTGGCAAGCTGCTTATCAACATGTCTTCAATTTCATCAGCGTACTTCATTCTCTGTCACCCTTTTCAGTTTCCCTTGTTTTCTTTGCTATCAGTCATATTTTATTTTATTTTATTCATTCCTCTGTTTCCCGCTCTACTTCTCTAGGCCTTGCAGACATTGTCCTTGATTGACTCACGCTTGCGCTCTCGAGGCACAGTACTGGTAAATGCTTTGGGCAGCAACACGTGCCTGAGAAAAGTGGACCTTAGCGGCAACAACATGGATGATATTGGAGCCAAAATGTTGAGCAAAGCCCTGCAGATTAACACAACGCTAAGGTAATATGCATTATGATTAACATTGTGGTTGAATCCTTTAGCTAAAGGATGAACTCCAGATGTACTGGAAAAAACAGGGTAATAAGGGAAGATTTTGAGAGAGAGGATGTATAACGGAAGCGCATCCGGTGTGAATCATAACTCTGCCCTGCAGGAGTGTGACATGGGATCGCAACAACACCTCTGCTGCAGGATTTCTGGATGTGGCTCGAGCACTGGAACAGTAAGCTAAATAAACATATGTATATACATTTATAGACCCGTGAATGGTTGGGTTCCGTTACACTAATGCACTGAGAGTTGCAATATGAACCGAAGAAATTTTTACTACCCACATAGCTAATTGTCAAGACTTTCCCTCGGGCTACGGATGACATGGTCACAAATATTGTGATTTAAAAGTATTACTCACTAGCTGCATGGCATGGGGGAGATATTTTGGGATGACCTTTGTCCAGTGGGGATACTAGTCTAAAAAACCCTTGAATATGAAATGCTTTTTCTTTCTCTTGCAGTAACTGAAAGCTTCTTCCTCTGATCTTTTCTCTCTCAGTAATTTCACCCTGCAGTACATGCCTCTACCTCTAAGTGATATTAGCCAGGCATACCGCAGCACTCCTGAGAGGACAGAGCAGGCACTGACCAAGGTTGGCACCAGAAACCAATCAGTCTGCCTGGCGGACGTTAGAAAGTAAATTCAAAACATTAAACATTACACTAAATGATGTGTTTTGAAGCTTTGTCTTAAGTACTGGGTTCAATGTGTATTTGCTCATGACCCTGGTGCTATAAGGTGCTTTTATTAAAAAACATAAGCAAATATTAAAATTTAAACAATTCAGTTATATATTTTATGATCAAAGTAGTACTCCAGAATTTGTCTTAATAAACTTTTTTTTTTTTTTTTTTGTTTTTGGTTTTGTTTATGGATTCACCAAATGGACACTTGAGAATTGTTAGCTGGATAATAATACAGCATCCTTCTTGCTGCAGCCTTTCTTTTCATCTCTTCTGTGTACCTGCTGCATCAGCATCTTCTCCTTTCTGTCTCTCCGTCTTATGTTTTTGTGCTTGTTAGTATATTCTTGACAGAGTCGAGCTCTCTTTTGCAGATCCAGCGCGCTCTTGTGCGGAACAACCAAACACAGCGTTTTTCTCAGAGGCAGGCTTTAAGGCTTCACCAAGGCTTGGTCACAAGCACCGCCGAACAGGTAGCTCACACCTTTTTCGTTATATACGGAACCGAGCATTGTTCATGTGTCAAGGCTTGCTGACCTTTCTGTTTCCTAGGTGATGGAGCGCCTCTGCGTGCGAGTGCAACAGCAGGTGTGTGTGCTACGAGGTGTCGGAGAGATGGAGGAACTACAAGCTGCTAAACAAGTGCTTAAAGAGGCCAGGAATTCTCGCGCTGTGAGTGATATGAAATGTATGAGACTAAAGTATCCGGATTACTGCCTGGCAGAACTTTTCTTTTTTGTCTGATGCTACTAGCTTTATCCCTCACTATGTGAGCTGGCTCATGTGCTGTCTGTGGACGGGCCAGTACGCCAGAGGTTAGATTCACTGGCAGGTGAACTCGCCAAAGCTGCTGATAAAGAGCTTCAGGTAACTAATTGCTTCTTTTCACATCCAGTTTTTTGATTTATAATTGAGTGACTCAACTGTAGCATCTCTTGCAGGTGATTGTTGATTCAATGGTGTCTCTCTGTCGTGAGCTCTGCCCTTTATCCTCCTTGGCGGCAGAGAGACTGACTCCTCCACTCTCATCAGTGTCAGAGCGAGTGTCTATCCCTCGTTCTACCATTCGCACGGCCCTGATGGAAAGAGCAGCACAGGACATTCATCGAGCTTTAGAGTAAATGCAGCAGCGACCATCCTGTATACATAAAAATTCTGTGTTACTTATGCTGCTAATTTGATATCGTGCTTACCATATCTTTTCCTTGCGCCGCCTCCCTGTAATCTAATCCAATATTTTGCAGAGAAGTAAAGCTGTCAGTGGTTTCCTATCTTACCAACTCCATTGTGGACCAGATCTTGCAGGACCTATATGCGACCCACAAGACTCTTGTAAATACAAAGTTATTTCTACAATTTATTTATGAAATTTAGCATGAGGTATTATGTGTCAAAGAGTCACTTCTACTCTCCATCTCAGACCCAGCAGGTGTCTAACCTTAAACACTGGGAGGGAACATGTGAAGAAGAATCTGGTTGGAAGTTTAGCAGACACAGAGGCTCTTTGGACATCACAGATGAGGAGCTTGGTGCCAGTATCGTAAGTGTTCTGACGCGGTTGCGGTTTATATACACGTGTTTCGTGTGCCTGTAAAAGCATCTCATAAAAGGAGAAGTAACTCTTCCTTCTCCTTGAAGTATTAAAACCAGCCTTCTCTGCGAAAGCTTGTCAGTTCTGGATGGGTCCTCCCCCGATTCCGTGATTTCTTTGGAGAAGATTCCCTGTCCTTACTGTGAGAACAGACTGATGAGTCGTCGCAGATGGATGTGTTTCACATGAGCAATGACTGCAATACCCACCGTCCTCATATCTGAGACCTGTTTGTTCTTTCAGCCCTTGGGTTCCAAATTAATCAAAGCGGCTTACAGCTATTTTCTGTCTAGCTTGTAGTTTCTCTTTTCACCTGAAAATTTTATTTTCCTTTTTTAGTTTCCATCTGCTTACTTATTGTCTATCATCAAAATTCCCACCCAGGAGTAAGGTGATTCTACCTCAAGCAAAGCTTGTCTTAGATAAAGACATAAAAAGCAAGAAGAGTAGCAAGAGCTGCAGTGATAAATATTCTTCCATCAAAATCCATCATGCACTCATGATGGATAGGGTTACGAGCCCTCTCAGCTTCATTATACCTACCATTCATCAAGTGTGACTTCTAAAAGCTATGACAGATATTTAGCATATTTTATTCACTAATTCATTACTCTGCACGATTCTCATTTTCACACAATAATAATGGTAATTAAAATGATTTAAAATAATTTGTGTCACGTATTAAGGATAGGCAGTTTGTTCCAAAAAAAGCACACATCCTGAGAGACTTCCAATTTGCCCTCTGCTTGATTTTGGTTACTATTGTGTCTCTGCTATGTCACTGCTTATTTTCCTCCAGCTGTTCTAAACAGGAAAATGTAAATGAATCCCTCTATGAATCACCTGTCATAATTCCTTTTGAGGCTCATGAAGAATCCATCCTAGCAGTCTTATTTTTCTTACTTTAAAATGATATCTCAGTCAGTTAATTCACAAGGATCAATCATTTTTCATTTCTACATCAGGTGCAATGAACTTGAGAAGGCAACTTAATTGAAAAATAAAAGTAATTAAATGCAGACCATAAGTCACATTTTAAGCTAAATGCATCGTAGAAAAGTATGAATCAAGTCTTGCTTCTGAACATTCATTTTCAGTGACAGAGAAATTGCAACTAACTCCTTTGTCTTTGTTTATATCTGTGTGTTGATATTGACTGATCTGCAGCTCTGATATCCATAGGAAGCCTGTAATTTCCAAAGACACCATTCATGATAACTATTTCAGGAAAACCTCCAATACCACCAGTGTTACTGAAATCAAAGAGTGAAAAAAAAACCCAAACATAATATAGCTGAGCCATAGCCATATAAAGACTTTGCATGTCAGGATGTTAACATCAATTCTAAATTTTAAAGGAAGCGTTTTCAAAGCAGCTGGAAATGGTTCTAATGTTCCTACTGCTTTCGGTACTGGTTAAAAACAGACATGCTGATATCTCAATGGGTCTCTTTATTACTGTTTCTGTTGAGGAGTCCATTGACAACTGAGATAGAGTAATTTACTTGGCTTGAATGAAAGGCGCATGAGTTTTTCAGTGTAATTTAGTTCATGAGTTGTCTATCCTACCAAAAGTGATGTTTGGCTTGTATCATTTGTGCTTAACGACATATATATTCATTTTGTTTGTCTTACTCTCATATTATCACTCAGTATTTCAATTTTTGCTCTTTTCCAAGGATACAATAGCCATTAAAAAGCGCAGTGCAAGAACCAGACGAATACGACCTGTTTCAACCAGACTGAGTGAGTATTTCAGTTCCTGTCAAGAACTAACAGCAACATTTTTTTTTTTTTTTTTTTTTTGCTACATAAGTGGATATTTTTGTTTTCTCTTTTTTCCTTTTCATCTGAGAGATCATTTGATGGTTATTTTAATCTGGTCTGATTCAAGTCTGTATCTCTGAGAGTGATAGTTTTAATTTGATATCACCCAAATCCGAAAGATCGTTGATATTCTCACTGTGTTGGCTGCTTTAACTGTGGCCCGTCAATTTCTCACACTGACATCTTCTATAATCCTTTGCTCTGCCCTCCATGCCAGGTCTCTGTGATGACTCCAGTTCCTCTCCACCTCCCTCTGTGCCATCATACTCATCTCCCCTATCACGCTCTACATCCTGGGAGGGTCTGTCAGAGTTGCCTACGCAGGGTTTACCGCTCCATCATGTAACACGAGTTCGGCCAAGGCCCCCGCGGAGACACAAAGGGGGACATGTCCCTGCAGAGGTAGTGAATAGGGTTCAATCCTGGCATCTGCTGTCACAAAGAACATCGTGCAAACTCTCAGTCTGTCTCCGGGCAGAACCTAATTGTTATTGTCTTTTTCAAAAGTAAAAGTGCTCTATACAAATTGAATGACCGCATTGAGATTACCCTGTGTATGTCACTGAAGCCATAAATACACTCGTTGTAAGATATAAAGAAAAAAAAATTGAAATGAAAGTGATTGCCAGTAATCCGATCTCTCAAATTGTAAATTGTGTGTGTGTGTGTGTGTGTATGTGTGTGTGTGTGTGTGTGTTTGTCTGTCTGTCTGTCTGTCTGTCTTTGTGTAGCAGTGCACAGAAAATGGAGGAACAAGTCCTCTCGATGATGGAATCCCGGATTTCTATACCAAACGAGTCCTTCCTGATAGGTACGAGTTTATTTTACTCTTCCACTTGCTACAGCACAAATGTTTCCTTTTACCAAATACTTCTAATTGCAGAATTTTCCTATTTGGTTTATTTCAAGCCCTGCTCACAAAGTCACTATTATTATCAGTTTACAAGTCAATGGAACTGTACTTATTGTAACTGTCAAAGACAATTCAACACTGTTGGCATATATTATATATTTTTAAGTAACCGTCTTGTGATAAAAATGCTTTGGAAAATCTTTGCAGAAACACATCTGAAACGATTATCCACTAAAAAGAGACGTTTCAAAATACAACATGAAAATATGTTTTCCCCTGTGGCTTGAGAGATTTTCTTCACGCAAACAACTCTGATGATCTCTCTAGTATGTTCCGGGTCAACCACACCATCTCTTGCCAGTTGGCCCGGAATACCTCTAAAAAGAGGTGCACGTGATTTATCTTTATGTTGCACCAGACTGACCCCCACTGATTCCTTTGGACTCGAAGATAAAAGCAGTTCTATTCCAAGCTTTTTCCAGATGTCCGAGCTCCTCACCATTATTCTGGGGCTTAGCTCAGCCATCGTACCATAGTAGCTCCTTTCAGCTGTTTGTATTCAATCACTAAGTTGAAGTTATGCCTATTTTTTGCACTGTGCTGAGAGCTTTTCTTTCCATTTCAACACCTTCTTCACTCCAATAAACCTTTCCAGTGCTACTGCCACACTAATATACCTGTCATACTTGCTCTTACTTTCACATGTCATTAAGGGCAAAGAGCTTGTCCAGTTGTTAATGCCTATTTCCTGCACCCTTCTATATGCTATTTCTTTGGAAGGCTGCATTGTTTCCCTGTCACTGGAATATATTACTTGGTCCCCCATTGCTAAAAACACCACCCTGGTATACCCTTCTGTTGATGCTGTGCCAAAGTCCATGCAGCAGTTAGGACGCAAGGCAGACATTCAGTATCTGGAGCCTTTAGCATTTCTGGATGACTCTGGTCTCTGCATCTTTGTTTACCACTAAAGGGCTTGTTGTGCAGAGACAGGTTGTCGCTTGTCAGATATTGATGACCTTCCAACCAAAGCTAGCTGCCTGCCCATTCGAGTTCAATGTCCCCACATCAAAATTCCTTCGTATTTGTGTGTTGAAGAAACTGCTGCTACACAGATGCAATCCAATCTTTCTACAAATTTTGGTATCCCAAGTTTTCAGAAAGACGACCTTCCACCTTCCAGTTGAATTTACAGTTCTGCTCTTCTCTTCAACCAAGTGTCCAAGACACTGGGTGCAGATCTGAATATAAGGCCAAAATTTTGCTTATTGTATAGTATTTGGCTAAAGATTTTCTGGTACAACATATGAAATATTGGCTGAGTGTTGATGTGGATGGGGCCCTGGCCATTTGCACCATATTATTCCTGGAGGAGCAGGTTTATATTGGTGATAAATGAGAAAAATGGAGGACTGAGATTGAGAAGTCTAACCCTGAACAAGAATTAGGGGCCCCGTGCAAGACATGGGTTTACTGCTAACTAGTAAGTGTACTCAGGCAATAATCTTTCTATCTAGCTACTCAAATGCAAGTATTGGAAATCTTTCTATGGCAATGTTTATTGCTCCGACTGCCTTAGATGCAATATATCTTGAGCAAAATAAGCTTTCATTACAAAGGAATTTATGAGTGTCAATGAAATGGTGACTTTAAAAATCATTTGTTGCAATCCCACCAATCTTGATGACCATCATACCAACTGTTTTTTTTATTTAGTGTGGTTTTTATCTGAAAATACATATTTGCTGATAATGTTTCAAATAAATATTACTACAATTGTTAATGACACAATGATTTTTTTTTTTTTTAGCGAGGAAGTATAGTTTTTGATGATCAAAAGAAATTTCAGTGACTTTTTTCCTGCAGTTGTATTCATAAAACCAATGTGGTGAGCTACTGGCACACCTCAAATTCCACCAATGTCACACAAAAATGCATCAGCGTACTGATCGATTGTTTCGGCTGTTGTCGGCTGTAGTCAGAGGTACAATGTCCCCTTCTGCACTGCATGTCAGTAGGTGAAGGTAGTGCTTTTAATGTAATTACATTCACAATGTTAAAACATGCTCCCAAGATATATCTTTGTTTAGAGGATTCTCTTAGGAACACTCAAACTGTCATATATGAGAGAAGGAGAAGAAAAATGTCCATTATTTATGAACATAATTAATTCAATGACATCCTTACAAAGATGACTCATGTTTAGACATGGAAAAATAGAATATATGACATGCAACCTCTCTCACCCCTTACAGTCAGCTCTCCTCGTTGCACAAAGCACACTCCCTGAGGAGAAAGAAGAGGAGAAACATGCTTACCATCTTTGGCTTCCGTAAAAACCGGAACCAAAGTTTGACCAATCAAGAGTCTGAAGCAGAATTTTATGGAGATGGGTGTCACACTGTCGCCGCAGCAACCTCAGGGTTTGTGTATTTACTCAGATGCACACACACACACACACACACACACACACACACACACACACACACACACACACACACACACACACACACACACACACACACGTCCTTGAAGGGTCGGCACGCTATGCATGTGTTGCAGAGGATATCAAAAGGCATGTCACAAATCCAAATTAATGTTCTTGTATTTTCTCTATTTCTTTATCTTTTCCCCCTGTATTTCTCTTACTGGCTCTGAAGGACAACTGCAGTTAGCAAACGTTCCAATTCGTATTACTTTGAATCTGTGATTTTTTTGTTGATGCAAGAAATGGCTGATAGCTGCCAAAGGGAAGGCTGGCTGCGACCAGAGTGTGTACACAGATGTAGATGACAGCCGGTGGCTTAGATTCTTGATCCCTGTGACAGCCATGTGGTCACAATAGATCTAGCTGCATGTCAAATCAGAATACGAGAGTGTGGAATCTCAATTTTGCCAAAAAATAACTTTTCCAAATGACACATTTATTGTCTCTATTCCCACATCTTGTAACATTTAAAAACTGTCATATTCGCTTACCGTTTTAGTTGGGTTATATGTGCAATAAAAGCAAACGCTGCATGCTGACGAACACTCCTGTTTTCATTCGTCTTTAGGACGGCCACAGAGAATGTATACACGCTTCTTCAGCCCCCAAGGTCTGTCACCAGAGCTGGATCCCCTGGTGATGGGGCTGAAGGGAAGAACAGTCTTGTTTTGGGTCAGCCACAGATGCCATGTGTTCCTTACTCGAGCATTGGTGGGAGCAAACATCCCTTTTATTCTCCCAGAGAGGTACTGGCATATTAACCTGTTGCAAGTTTTCATGCTATTAAATGTTTGCATAGGTTTTAAAACTTCTTTTATTGACAGAAATCAGAAGTGGATGCTGTGTTTGAACAACCAATAGAGACTGACAAGTACTGGGCAGACGACAAACAGAGGACAACAGAGGTGCTGCAAGAGACAACTACAGAGAGAGAGTGGATAGATGACAAGATGCAAGAAAGAACTTTTGGAGAGGCGAAAACAACTGACAGATCTACAGACCGGCAATGGACCGAGAACAGACAAGTGGAAAGACAGTGGACTGTTGACAGACACACTCAGCGGCAGATTGACAGAAAGATAGAAAAACAGTGGATGGGTGGCAGACAGATAGACAGGTCATGGTCGGAAAGCAAGCAGACTGATTTACAGGTGGACACTACATGGACCGATAGCCGACATCCTTCTAGAAAGACAGACAGGCAAGTTCAAGCACTTTATTTGGCGCAAAGGCCACTCCCACCATATCCTTCAGACAAAACACCTTCACCAAAACAGGAAACCAATTTTCAGAAAAGCGTAGAGTCAGCGACTTCGGACTGGCATCACAATCCCCAGGACACACAGGGAGACAGACATGCTTATCCTGACGCTAGTGGAGGATTTGTGGAAGGATGGCGGAGTAGCAGCGAAAGAGGAGCAGCCTCCGCCGGGCGGGTGGTTCTCTGTGCATCTAAACCCGTTCCCCCAGCACAGAGCAGTAAACCCAACTTGTCCAAGCTGAGGCAGAGGCATAGGTTGGAGAGTTCAGATGCTCCTCCAGGTATAACACCGTCATTCTTGTCAATGGGCTGCATGTTAGAGTGGCAATGTGCCATCAAGTTTTCACTGCACTCACTTGCGTATTTAACCTTCAGTTGCAGAGGTGGAAGAAGATGTGGGGAGGGATCTCGGAAAGACGGAACGAGATAAAGGAAGAGATTCCGACAGTCACCCTCCACCCATTCCTGAAAAGGTGACCAGTTCCCATTTTTAGAAAGCTCAAAAATTTTCATGTTTATTGTTTGTAAATATAAAGCAAATTGGCTATGAATTTGAATGAGTTGTTTTTTGTTTTTATGACATGTATCTGACAAACAGCCAAAGACCTCCTCACTTGTGACTTTTCCAAAAGAGTCATCCAATGAGAGGAACTTACCTCCTCCTCCAGTGCCACCCCCTGTCAACAAGCCTGTACACGGATTACCAGATAGAGCAGCCAGTCAAGGTATGCGCACTGAAATAGGCATTTTCATGTATGTGCTCACCTGCTGGGGTCAGATGAGATTGTAAAATAATGCAGATGAGGACTCCAAGCTGGCTTCTTTAACTTCATTTGAAGACAACTAGCAAAAGGCAAAGCCTTCACCATCTTTCCCTTTATATCTAAATGTGTGAATATGAACAATGAACAGTCATTGCTTTCAATGTATGGTGTGTATAAACCACCCTTTTAGAAAATGGAAACCTTGCAAATGTCATAGCGTGATCCCTATTATATTTTCTTCGTCAGGGGATGAAGGATTGAGACCGCCTGCACCTGTGAAACCACAGAGGAACAGAAAGGCAATGTCTTGTGACACAGGTGGAATTTCTTTGTCCTACACTTTATATGCTGTCATTGCTTACCTCACAGAGTCTTGTTGAATGTTTCATGTCATGTACATTACTTAGCATTAGTTAAGGGTCAGTAATGTAATCAATGAATGCATTTGTTAAAAAATATTGACCACATATATATCAATACATTGATTCTATCCTTCATTATTTGTCAGATAAACCACCCAACTCAGGCCCAGGTTGTATTGTGCAGCAGACTCACCCAAAGCATTCTAATCAACAGCAACACGCTCTAGCCGTTCTTGAAGTACCTCAATGAATTCCCAGACCAGACAGGATGTATTACTCCTCAAGTCTTCCTACTACTTGAACGTACCCAGAATAACTCAAACGGGAGGCACACATAAAGCGTCCTTATTCAACGCCTAACATCCACCAATGCGTTTGGATGTGAAGGAGCTCTAGTCTGTCCATCTAATCTAATCTCCCCATCTCTTATGGACTAAGCCCAGCCAGTCTATGTAGGAGACCGTTCAGCTGCTTGTATTAACATCTCATTTTTTTTGCCATGATCCAAAGTTTGTAACAATATTGTAAATTTTAACCAGAGAAGCAAATTTGAGGTCGGCATATCTTCCCTGCTAACTGTACATGGGAAATCATGTAAATGAAATCATGAAATGAATCATTGACAAAGGGCAGTCCTGAGCCCAACACCAGCTAGAAAGGTTCAGGAGTTCCTCCAGGTGCAATTTGCACCTTTTGTCCATAATATCACCAGTTGAGATTAACAGGTCTTCACCAGTCACTGCTGAAATATCGGGAGTTCACCTTAACTACCTCATTAGATTTGCATTAGGTAAAGCTCCAACACACTTGTACTCTCTCGGGCACTTGTGTGTATCCTTACCATCACATTTCAACATGAACAACTCAAGAAAAGAAGAAAAAACTCCCTTGGAGCTTCTTGGTATTCTTAGTGTCCCCACTCTCACTAATACCTTTCAACATGAGCGTTTCCAGAAAAGCAAAAAACCTCCCAGAGCCTAGTTTCAGGGCCATGTCAAAGCTGGTGCCACTGCATCTCTGGCACCAGGTCTGGCTCCTTCCCTGCCAGAGAGATAACATATCCCATCCCCAGAAGCTGTTTGTCACTCTCCTCCAAGAAAAACATTGCACCTGACCCTGATGTCTCTCCCAGCGGGTGGACAGTAGGTCAACATTGTTTGTGTCGAGCCTATATGACCTACGTGAGACCTATGTGTCTCGTCCCAGCAACCACGCACTTGGGAACAAGTGCCATAATGACCCTTAGCAAGACAAGGGAGCCTCCTAGTGTCAAACATCAGGGTGCTTCTGAATATTTCTGGTCTTAATCTAGTACCACTTTGAAATCCTCTCCACAATGAAGTCACAATGCAGGGATGTATTATAAATGATTGATTTAGAACATCTTAACTACTTATTAAATCAGTCTTAAACAAGAATAGTGGTAAATATCGTATTCCCATTTACTAATTTAGTCAAAAGCTAAAATGTACAGGTGTCAAAAATGACTGTGAAACCAGAAAAAGGGCTGCAAAATAACTGGATTGTAATACCTTATATGAAAAGATTAACAAAAGCACAATCGTACTTTTGTTAGGCCCATGGTGTTGCTGAAACAAACATTTGTAACCTACAAATTTATATTTACTTGTATTTTTTATGAAATGACATGATAAATTATGTATACATCCTCAGTAGCATTCTGTTATTTAAAATGTGTGTGTATTTGTGTGTGTGCATGCGGGTCTGTGTTTGTCTGCAAATGTGTCACAGTATGTATGTAAAATATGTGCAAACTCTGCAATCTGTGTGCTTTGCATCTGTTTCTAACAGTTGATTTGTGTTTCCTGTCCTCATTTAACTCAGGCACTGACAGGGAAAGTCCTAATAGCATTGAGAAGCCCACAAATCGCAAACCCCCTGTGAAAAAACCTAGACTACCCCAAAACAGAAATAAGTCACTGGATTTGTCTGGTACATGTTTGCTTTTATTTGTGTGTGTGTGTGTGTGTGTGTGTGTGTGTGTGTGTGTGTGTGTGTGTGTGTGTGTGTGTGTGTGGAGGGGGGGAGGGGGGGAGGGGGGGTGCACAGAACAGGGGTCCTCAAAGTTTTTACTTCCAAACTCTCAAATTTAGGTACCACTGACTCATTACTGTTGTGCATGCACTCAAAATGCTTATACCCTTTTACTTGCTTTTATTGTCCATCAAGGGGCAGGTTTTAGATAAAGGAAGAGTCTGTACCTTGAAACACCCTTCTTACTCATTCTCCAGAGTTTACATCCCTCCTCTTTCCTATCCTTTCCTGTCCTTGCTCAAATTTCCCCAATGGGGAACCAAAAACTTATCTCATATTCCAAAAATGCAATCCTTCCATCCTTCATAGAAACCTCCTGGTCCTTTGGGTTTATCGAGCGCGTCTCAAGCAATGTCTTCAACTTTAGGCTTTTCTGTCCTCTTGCTGGACTTCAGACACGGCCTTACAGATCCATGTGGGAGAGTTAGTCTTGAGATTTTCAAATCACGTGTGTAAGCCATCACAGTGGAAGTCAGATAATCAATACTTCTTTTTTTCAGCATGAGGCACTGTGTGACCCACAGTTCTCTGTGGTTGTTGCTTTTGTTGAAGCGCTCTAAGGGCAAATGTGAGAATTGTGTTGTGTCTTGTAGTGTTAGGGAGGTAATTGATGCAGACGGTGTTATAGACAGTGACCTGAATTTGCAGGTGATGGTTGTTAGTCTAGCCTTTGGGTCTCGATGCTTGCCTCATCTGATTTTGTGTATTAAATTTTAAACTTAACTCCTCAGATAAAATGGCCAAATTTGCTGGAGAAAAAAAACTAATGCTATTGGTTTATGCCTTCAGTTTGAACTTAGCAATGATCAAATGGTGATTCATCCGATGCTGTTTCACTCTTTGTTCGAGTCATAGTCCAATATAGTCTTACTATCATATTTCTTGATCGAGCAGCAGTGGTAGCATCAGACCTGAAGGGAAATCATTTGAAATATATTATTCCACTGGAACCGCATATTCGTTATGTCTGGTCATACTCTATTTAGGGATTAAGAAGACTTCATATTGTATTGGCCTGATTGCCACCATGTCCATGAACCGCTCAACTCCATATGTTGTTGTTCTGGCCAACCAAAGCATTGAAGATGTAAAGCAGCTGAATGTTGTCAGAGCCTCACCTAGCAACAGTATCTTTTGCCTTATTTCGCTCAATGCATAAGCACAGAGAAAGTAGGGAAAGCCATTATTTTCTATGGTAACACGAAGAGACATTATAATGTCACCGATGCCAACGGATACCTCCGCCACGCTCAGCTTGTGTATTTTTTGACTGTCAATCCAAAAAGATTCAAGTGCTGTCCACAAGGGGGGAGCCTCTCCAGAAGAAAGGTAAAGCTAATACCTTCCTTTAGGGATCCCATATTCAGTAGCCTGGCCAAGCTTACAGCAGATTCCTAAATTTGGCAGCAAGTGAAGCCCAAGATGTCTATGCTCTTCCCAGCTGCAGGCTATTTGTAGTTTCTCTCTGTAGTTTGTTTAGTGCCACTTGTGACTGCTATCACTCCATGACTTCATCTCTGGGTACTCTATCCTATTCTTCCAGAGCGACCAACAAAGTATTGGGCGAGTGGCTGCTGAAACTTTTCCCAACAATGGGGCTGAACATCACACACCTGCAACTCCAAGATCACTTTTGTTGGTTTTTTGGTGCTGTATGCTCTTTGTGACGGCAACTGGCCATGAGAAGGCCTAAGTGGTTTTATTGTGAAATAGGAAGACTTGCCCCTGACCCATCTGTTTCTTTCTCTTTTTCAGTTTCATAAGCTCATTTTTTTCTCTTCTTTTCTTTTGGGTTACCCATCGCTGAGTTCATCTCTGTAGGTTTTTTCATGTGCAATTTGGATGGAGAATAAAACTTTAGGATCCCCTGTTCAAGAGTGTACTTAAGTGAAACATGCAGGTTGCTATTTTTCATAGTGATAGAAGTTGTATTAGTTTTAATGAAATTGGTAATCAAATTTAATATTGGTATTTTTGAAGAGCTATCTATTAACAGTAGTGTTATCAAAAACAAATGTATTTATCATTTGTTTGTTTAGTTGATTATTTAATTTTACCTCATTCTGTGACATATTTTAATATATTGATAGATTGTTCTTCTTTGCAGACAGCATCAACTCGGCCCCTGGTCACAGTGAGCTGCTGTGACCCTGAGAAGTTCACCTGCTGCTGTCAGACGGAAGATTATCATTTCATAAGGACATGAAGAAGAACATGAGAGGAAAACCAGGAGAGAGACAAAGTCCAATCTATGACAGGGATCAAGCATCGGTTACTTGCTTCTTTCTCAGTTTCCTCTTCAGCCTGACTGTGTCTTTTCTTTCCTCTTTCCTGAAAATCCACTCAACTCTTCTTGTGGTTGCAGTATTTCAGCAGTATTTGCTACTTTAGAAAACCCAAATGGTTATTGTCTTTTGTGGTGGTTGAAGTGGGTCTGAGCATCATGAATATGAAGAATGGAGAAAAACTGTCTTTTTTTAGAATGTAATTTTTAAATCTGTGAAGCATTTTAGACTGATACGACAGCTGATTGCTTTGGTTGACACTTGAAAATGAGTTGCTTCTTATCAAATGAAACCTGATCCTTTATATCTAGTTTTGCTTTCAGAAACTGAAAGGTAATATATTTTATAGAGAAAAGAAGTAAATAATATGTATCAGCACACTAACAGTATGAATAAAATGCCAATGGAAATAAAACAGATGAAATAGCATAATCCTTTGGTGTTTCTATCAAAATAAGACATTTCCACTTGAAGCAAATTCAGATTACATTAAAAGATGCTTTTGGTCACTCCTAGAATACAGCGCTCCTTTGGTGTGGTGTCTCAATTACTGCAGATTGTTTTTTCTATTAGATGCACTAAAAACATTACCTACCAAACAGACAGTTGTGAAACTTTAAAGGAAATATAAATTCAGTCGCATGACCAAATTATGCCTCATTCTTTCAATAAAAAGTGGGCAGTATATGGTTACAATGATTAAACACTGGGTTAAGAACAAAGATGAGTTTACTATGCAAATATACAAGGATTTAGGAATGTGGCACTGTTGGTTACCTGTATAAAGTAACTCAGGTGAGGAATAGCAATGCATGATTTCTTTCATTAATAAGGGTAAGACGGAGTATTGTTGTGTTGATTTTTCTACTTTATGGTCATTCCAACTGACTGAGAGAATGGGCCTGGAGTCAGTTTTGGACAATTTGAAATCATAACCAGCCTGGGGCAGAAAAGGCATAATCTGGCATACATTTTAACACAAGATGCTCCAATGACTTTTCCAGTGCTTTGTAATCATGCCAATTAGAAGTAAACTGCAATTGAAGTTTCCAGGTCATTCAACCCACAGTGGATGGAAGACATTTGCCTTCAAATTATTGCCATACAAGCAAGTCATGAGGTGAGTCTCCAAAACCAACATACACCCTCTGCATTATTTGATTTGATTTTAATACTGGCTTGGAGCAGAGTTTCACAAACTGGTGCATACCCTCCGGGGGATGTGTGACTTTCTTTCTTTGCAGAGCAAAATAATGATTGCCGATAAACAGAAATAATTGTTAAATGATGCTATGTCATGAATAAACTGATTAAATCATATTTAGGCGTGTGCAGTGAGGTAGTGCAGTGGTTAGCCAGCAGCCAGCCGAGGCCTTTATGTGTTGACTTTTGATGTTGTCTCCCTTTCCCGCTCTCTCGCTATGGATCAATTGAAGACTCTATATTTTGTCTATTGATGTAAGTAAGGCAATGAATGGTTGGATTTTGGCCTTGTTAGCTATTGGGAACCGGTTTAATTAATCATCATTGCAAGATATGGAATATACTGTAGCATATCAACTAGATTGCCGCCAAACTTTAGTCATACGTGTGTGTCTATGTGTGTGTGTGTGTGTGTATCGAGGGAGAATTTTTATGTCATAATTTCAACCCCTGTTAATTTGTCAAATTATCTAATTACCTAATTATATTAAGAAGTGGAATCCTATTTCTGTGCCGCTGACCCTTTATTGTTTAACAGGAAAACAAACATCCAAGTGAATGCTTTGATTTGAACCCAGGCAGATGCTTACTTAACTTCCTGACTTCATATATCCGCCTCTCAGTTGGCATAGCAACCTCATGTTCAGATGTTCTAGAATATGAAACAGCAGGGGGCGACTGGTGCCTACAAATGTGGCAACAGTTTGGTTTGTCTCGCGCATGCATACACACGCACAGCCACACGCATATACATGCACGCTCACAGGTTTGAATAGAGCACCATCATAAAAGATTGTCATTAGCAGCCATGACATGACCTTTTCTCCAAAGATGCTGCAATGAGTCAGGATTTAGTAAGGTTGCTACCGCTGACTACATTCACAGTTTTGATGAAATAAGAGATAAAGCCTGGTTTCACACATTTTGACAAGCAAATTATCTCAGAATATGGAATGGAGGATTTCCAGATGGCTGAGACTCATAGTGGTTTTAACATATGTCCTGTTTGTGGACATATACGTATATACACACACATATTTTCAGCCGCTTCGAGACAAAAATGTCGAGAATATACCAGCTGTCTGTTTTTGATTCATGCCACACTTTAATAAAGCCAGCAATGCTGATCATTTGATATGCTGTCCCTGTTCATAAGATAACCCTGTCACTCTGTGTGAGGAATGAGGCAATTTGACATTTCAAATTGTGATGTATGGCTGAACTGGTGGCAGTGTCTTAGTTCTCGTTGCAACAATGACTGCATAAAAGCTCAGTAAAAGATTATCTTGCATCCGTATGAACTATTACTCCTACTCCACATTCAATGCTGAAACCAGAATAATGGCTCCTCTCTTATAATGTTCTGACAAATGAAATGCTAAGAAAACGGCATCAGAGGTTTAATCCATGTATTTATACATTTTACAGTTTTATAGCCGTAAGAGGTAATGTTATTAAAACACATTTTAGCTCCAAAAGTTATAATTATTAGCTCTGGCTGAGAACTTTCCACAATTCACCTTCAGAAAAGTTTAGCTGCCTCCCCACTGTTGAATTCTTTTTTTTTTTTCTCGATGCTAAATCGCACCTTTTTTTTACAGCTCATGTGAAGAAACATCTCATCACATGGGAGGCACCAGAACACATCCTACTCCTCTCATCATTCCTCTGCTGTTACCAAGCAACATGATCATATAAAGGCCAAGGGAAGAGAGAGGACAGAGAGAGAACATGTGTGGGTAGAAGAGAAAGAAAGCAAAATAAAAGGATACAGGCAGCTCAAAGTAATGTGCATGAATGTGTTCACACTCACACGCACACACACACACCCTCTCCCTTTCCTCAACTAGGGATCCAGTGTGTGTGCATGTATGTGTGTGTCTGTATGTGTGCCGAAAATGACTTGTAAGGCAAGGTTATGTTTACAGTCCGCAAGATTCTCACATTTTGTGCACCTATTGAGCAAGATTACTAGTGTGTAAAAAATGAAAAGAAAAAAAATCACAGCAGTCCAGCTCGATGGAACAGCAGCTGTGCAGGGAATGACTCTTGAAAGCCCGCCATAATACGATACAATGTTATTTTGTGTAATTACAACCATATCCACTAAAGGTCAGAAGCAAGCTTCTTGTCAAGGTCGTCATGGGAACCCTCTCCAGACTGAGTGACCAGGACTTGCCCTACTTTTCCCCCTAAAACAACTTAGCAAATCGATTAGGCACAAACAGAATCGGTCTGGTTTGTTTGGTTTCGTTTATTTACTGACTTGCTTCTTCAAGTCAGGATAATTAAATTACATTTAGAATTTAAAAATTTGAATGAATCTGTCACAGCAGCACAGTGGCTTTAGATATATGTATATCTATCTAAATATTTGACAGTTAAATAAATTATGATTTATTCTCACATAGTATACATATATAGTAATGTAGATTTCTATGTGATATGATCATTTGTACATATGATTATAAATAGATATGTAGTGAAGAGTATATAAATATGCATGTGTGAGCATAAATCAAATTTTGCTATACATTTTGTTATGGAAAGTCTCAATACTCTTTAAAAATAAATATTGAACAATAAATTCTATGCAGTCCAGCAAATTGTTAAACTATTGCTTAGTGATTTTTTTGACAGTGGTTAAATTCATTTTGCCAAGACAATGTAAAGTATCGCCGACAACTTGTCCACAACATTTGAATAGTTTGCAAACATAAGATGATTCCAACAGTTTGTTAATATACAAACACAAATGAATTATTAAATGTAATCGTATTTCGCACTTTGTGTGCATTTTACAGTAGGGTCTTCACTGAATTGAATGTGCCCTAATGGCTCAAAAGAAGTCATACATATAGAGTATATCTTGATTTCTGAAAATAAATTATTCAAAGAATTTTGAAACTCTTTATTTGTGCCAGGGATGTTTTCTGCCATGACAATCACAGTAAAACATCACAACTCTCGGGAGCCAGAGATTCTTACATAGGCACAGAAAATAGGGTGGGGCAATGAGGGGGGAATGAATCAACAGATTTAGTGTCATCTCAGTCTGGGAGAGGAGCCAATGAATCGACTACCTTAATCCGTTCATCCCTCTCTTCCTCTTCATCCTCCCTCCAGTTTGTGAGTCTGTCTGCCGCCACCCCCTGATTTTACACCTCTCCCCAGCTGTGTTGTTGTTCTCTCATTCAGATTAACGTCGCCTAATGCTTTCTGTTTGTTTGCATGTGTCAGCGGGGGGATTTAAAGCCTCCTGACCACAGCGTCGTTGTGGCCGCAGAACAATTTTTATGTTAGTTCACTTTATCGATTTTTTTCAGCAAATTTTGCCAGATATTTAATAAAAACAGCAAACATGTTTTATACAAACATGATGATAGGAAATCATGTAAATTAATATTGCATACTTTTTATACACAGGTGGATTGTAATGTCGGTCACATCTTTAGACTTCTCTATATACGTGTATAGACTTGTGACAAAGTTTGTCCAGGGATCCAAGGTTGGAACTGAGCCTGGGGTTGGTGAGGTAATAGCAGGGGCAGTGACGGCTTATATCTACATTACAGACAGTTTATGAAGGCATGGGTATCTGTTAATCTGACACTAGTTTCAGGGGGAGAATCAGCACTAATCCCATGACTAGCCTGATAAGTCCACTCATAATAAGACCCCACTTGTGGAGAACGTCAGTAAACACACATAAACAAGTGTGTCTCATCAGACACAAGTAATATGGTCTGGAATGAAAATCAATAAAAGACAGTAAATAGCTTAAATTGCATGTAATCTTTTAGTAACACAAGCATAAAGTCTGTGTTAAATTAGTATTTTGAAGCTTAACAGTTGAAGTGATGGATTAGATTCTGGTCACAAAGACAGAGCTTAAGTGTTTGAGGCTTTATAAACAGCAATGTCAATCAAAGATATACATTATTTGGCAAATGCATTTTTACAATACAGACTGAAACTATTTGTTTCCCATTCACATCTGTTTGAATCTAAAGGGAACGAGTCATGCTCATATTACAGTTATATTGGAGGGAAGATATGACTCTTACAATGTATTTTGTTTGCCCACTGTATGATGATGAGGCTTTAAAAATTAAAATAGTTACCATATAGATAACTTCATTTTTTTTTTTTAATTATTAATGCTATTATCTGGAACCATACAAGCATGTTTGCCCTAAAATGTGGTCAAAATGATCAAAGACCCAGTTTATGTGGGACACCACGTCAAGTACCGGATAATTTTATTGAAATTTAACTTCACATTTATTTCTACTGTAAGTCAGGATATCATTATTTGATGTTATCGGCATGAGTAAGGAGATATATCTGTATTTTTTGCCATTGTGAAATCTGACCTATTGATATTTATGGATGAATAGATTTTTGTTTTCTGTGAGCGTAGATTTTGTTTCTCCTTGTTCTTGAGCAGTTCAGTCATGGTCTTCTGGTTTTTTTTGCTTTCATTATGTTTGCACACATTGTCTGATTCATGTTTTTGTTCCTTCAAGGCTTTTTACTGTCCTCAATGTGGTGTAACACTGCATTTTCATCACACCATACAGTAATACAAAAACAACAAGCCGTCAATCAATCAATCAATCAATCAAATGGAAATCAATACCCCGAAGCTGAAAATGTAGCCCAAAAAGGCCACAGCAGGTTTCATGTTGTCCATTGATCTGCATTAAGAGAGTTAAGGTAGAAGATTGAATTTAGTTTTTCACCTTCTAAGGTGAAACAGTCACAATATTTTCACATTTTCTTTCAATGAAATGAAATGTATTGTACCTTTTATCTTTTATCCATTCTCAGCACTATTGTGAATTTTTCTTTAATTTGGAATGAGTGCACTAAATTGTTTTTACCGCTCCCCCCAAAAATGCAAATGTTTCTAAATACATTTCAGCTTTATTTGGATGCTTTGAAAAAGATAAATCATGCCAACAAAACTGATATTATTTTTAAATTAGTCTTTATAGGACCATTGTTATTATTGTGTCACATTTGTCCACAGTGGACAGTGTTTGTTTTGAGAACGACAAACATCATTGTTTTGAACTGAACCAGAATTCTCAGTGGGGAAAAATTCACAATCTTGAAATAGAAAACACTCCCAGTTTTATTTTGCTTCAACATTACTTTATTGTCATTCGTGGTTTGTGTGTGTGTGTGTGTGTGTGTGTGTGTGTGTGTGTGTGTGTGTGTGTGTGTGTGTGTGTGTGTGTGTGTACATGTGTACTCCACAGCGCCTGTGTGTGTGCGTAGAGAGTGAAGAACACGGAGGACGGGAGGTGAGACGGGTAAGCCTTCTACTTGTAACAGAGTTAGTTGGGATTAGGACATGTATCTGTGGGATCAGGCTGAGTTAGTGGGACCGGGCCTCCACCCCATCTGTCCCACAAAGAAATTCATCCTCACTGTGTTCACTCTTTCATTATTTCTTTCCTGTCTGTCAGTGTTCTCAGTTCTCTTTAATGTGTTTGTTTCACCTTGAAACTCTTCACTCCAGGTTCATGTCTGGCTGGAGGCTCCCCGTGCAGCAGCTCCCGTTACATCACACCACCTCACCTTTAAAGCCTCTCAGGGGATAAAAGCTAAAGGATATCAAACAGGGTTAACACGATGACAAAGGGGTCAGCTTCCCATTGACAGGCGTTTCGGGTGCTGTTGGGATGTTTAAGCTGAAGCTTAAAGAGTCATTTTCTCAGATACATATTTATCCCATATCTTACATAGTTTGTGTTCTTTGAAGTCTCATCTTAAACCAGGGGTGGACAATAATTTGGCTGGCGGGCCATGTTTCTTGTTTAATTTTTATGCGCAGGCCAACTAAGTATCTTGTAATCTGACATGATGAAAATTGCAATTTTATTATTATATTTTTTGGCATTTTATTTCAACTTTAAAATCATTAATGATCATTATATAGCATTATTTTGTATGTAATCATCTACACAAAATTGAACAAAAGTTTAAAAAAAAATAGTTTCCAAATTCAATATTGATTGTGAATGCTTATTAAAATATTCAAAGGAAATAGTTTGGCACCCAGGATGTGGTCCGCGGGAAGCAAAATGCCCGGGTCTGTCTTGAACAGTCAAACCAGATCAGGTTAAACTGAGCTGATTCAACTTTGACAACAAACAGCCCATGTACGTTTACCAATTTATGTGCCCTTGATTTTAAATAGGCAGCGGTTGGTTCTCCTGCATCAAAGTGAAATGGTTTCTCATTTTATTTAGACAGGGTCTTCTACATGTGGAGTCTACATGCCTCCCCCTCCCCCTCTTGCCTGGGTGGGTTTTACTCCAAATTCTCTGGTTTCCTCACAAAATCCATAATGAAACTGAGGACTAAGTTTTACATAGCTGTGAAAAGAGTCACTGGTTATATATCTCTTAATGTGGTCCTTTCATTGACTGGTGACAAGATTGACCCCAAGCATCCCCAAGACTAGAGAGAATGAATGAATGATTTTCAGCGTCATTCAAATTCTAAATGAGCAACATAAATAAAATAGAAAATGAATTAATTATTTTAAGTTAAGTCCAAATTATTCATTGTTTATTATCGATATAGCATTTCCAAAATATCTGGGGGATTTAATGTTTACAAGCAGATGGGCTCAATTTGACCTTAGAGGACAAAAAAGTGCATGGGCGAGATAGAGCACATATGGTGATTAAAATTTACTTGTGATTTTTGCTCATTTGCTTTGGGCAGTAATAATTCATACGATTTTGATTTATCCATTATGTGCAACCAAGCCATTAAAAGCCACACTTTTTATGTTTGTGATGTTGCTAAACCAGGACAGTGTACTAATGTATGGTAATATATACACCACTTGAGACACACTGTGCATAATTTTTTCTCATAATTGCCCAATATAAGAGTGTGAGCCCAAATAATCTAACAAAATTCAAGTCATGGTGAAATACAGGAGATAAAGCCATCCTCATAAAGACTGATAATTGTCCAGGTACATACCATTATGGGATCTTGTCTATAGAGTTGTCCTGGCAAAGTTGTCGATATACCAATCACAGATTTCATTATTTCATTTAAAAATAAATAAATGAATTTATCAACAATAATGCATGACCTACGGCACAGTTTTTTAGACAACTTTAGAACGACAGCACAATGAGCTTTAACTGACTGGTAACAAGGACTGAATGAGATGCGAGTGTGTGTGTGTTTGTGTGTGTGAGGCTAAATCACCTCCTCTCCCACAGAGTCGGTATTGTCATTCACGGACAGATTTTGGTCAAACTTTTTTAATTCAACTACTATTACCTCATTTAAAAGTATAATGTCAGGAGACAGTAGGCTGTCATAGCTTGGAAACATGTACCATATAACGGAACACATAACAGGAAACACCCGCTGGTTTAATCCAAACTTAATCCAAACTTATATAGCATACAAATATCCATACATATTTAAAAATACACATATCCCCCCACAAAAATCTGACACAGAACAGATTTGAAATTATTTTATTAATAATTTCATTCATAATTCCAAATTTTCCACCCTTTGTCACAACTTTAAAAAGCCTGAATTATTTCAGTATATTTCTTGGAAAAAAAAAAAAAAGTTGGAATGGAATAGTCTTGGAAACTCCACACCTGCAAATGAGGTATGCTGAGATGTGTGTAGCTGCAGATGCAGAAGGGACAGTGGTGTGTTTTGCATGAAAAATGAGGTAAGTTCCTCTGTGTCCCTGCCTCTCTTTGTCCCTCACCCTCACTGGAGGCCCTGTTAGTTTAGCTGTTAATCTTTCTGCGGAAGCAGGAATGATGGGGAGATAGAGAGGTTAAAATAGAGCAAGAGGAAGAGAAACTGAAAGAATGGAATAGAAACTACCTAAAAAAAAAAGTCGGAATGTTTATTTTACTCACTATGTTTCAGGGGGGAGTTTTGCTGAAAATGTTGAATGAATTAATTAATGTTGAGTGAATAAAAATAGCAGAATCCTGTCTGAGCAGCAGTTTTCTCACGAGTCAGCACGTCTGTGTATCTTAAAGGTTGTATTTACTGCCCGAACAGATTTGCCAAGATTCTATTTACTTACTGATTCCTCAACGAGACACCATTAAGACACCAAGACGCTCAGGATTAACATGTTTAGCTTTTAAGGAGTATTGAGAATTGCTTGTTATGCATTTTTCCACCGGGTGGGCTTACAGTGGGCATAAAAAAAAAACAATCAATGGACAGAAGTTTAATTTGTTCAGGCACGGTTGTGGAAGACACAGGGGGTTCCAATTTGTAAGAACATAAACAACACTCTTTGTAGATAAAAATGTTTTTGAGAGACTTCTATTATTCTCTCTGTTTACTATCAGTTTGGTTTGATCAAATTCATTGTTTATTCATGCAAATACACACCTTCTCAAACCAAGATAAGAAATTCAAAAATAAAGTGATGAAGAAAAAGAAAAATGGATGAAAATGTTGATTGGCAATACTGTATTTGTCTAATTTAATTAAACTTCTGTTGATTATAATGCATTATGAATTACACAGACAAGAAGGCAAATAAATAGTGTGTCTAAATAAATAGATAGACAATTAAATTTTTTCTCTCTATGAACAAAATGTCATTTATGCTGGTAATACAGTCCTATTTTTTTATAGTCACAGCATTGCTAAAGCAGTAGCTCTTTCATTGGAAGACAAATTGCACATTAAGTCTCGGAGGTCTCCAAGCAAAAAAGCAGCAGCTCCTATAATAATTATATTATATTCTGACATTTCAGCTATCTCATGGACATGATATTTTCTTATCTGCCCCCAAATCAGATGTGTTTTTGATGCACAATAAGACTCTGATATTCCTGATCCATCATTTATTGATCTCATTTGCTCTATTATTGAAAAGATAGCTTGAACACACAGTTTAAATTTCTCTATTACTGTTATCTGTGTGACAACCAGGTTATTGTTGACAAACCAAGTATTCATACTGTGAAGGAAAGATTTTAAAGATTTATTTGTGTGTGGGTGTGTGTGTGTGTGTGTGTGGGTGTGAAACATCTCATCATACACTTTGCTCAGTAGCTCTGTGTGTCCACTGCGAGGCACCCCAGTGTCAACAACCCAGCAGAAATGCACAACTGTCAAGACTGTTTTACACAATGAAGTGACAGAAACTGAGTATAAATTAGTAAATATGCATGAAAGAATAAGGCCTTCAGCGATGAAATGTGTTTTAAAGTACTTGGATCTTCAAAACCAATTACTTAAAGGTCATTTTTTGGGGTTTACACGAATACCAATACCATGAGCTCACAAGGATTACAAGAATTAATATTTTCTGGCATTCGTGATTAACGCTATAGTCACACCGTTCTCTCGAAAATAAAATCAAGAGACTATGTTGTGTTTTATTACCATGCATCGGGAATTGATCATTCTATTATAACTGGGTGTAATGCAACAACGGACCAAAAGAACAAAAAATGGCAAAAATGAATAATTTTAGATACTGATGAAAAATTAAAATGTCAAGAGGGAAAAGCACAAAAGAAGTTAAAGGAAAATCACCTGTTAAGTGTTTTTTCCAGCAGAAATAATGGCCCGGTGTCATTTCTCACCAGTTTTACAGCATTTGTGAGAAAATTAAAAGAAATTTGCCCTGATCTACATATTTATTCAGCAATACTTTCACCAATGCTGAACATTAAAACATTCTTGTGTAAGTCAGACTGACAAGTTAATTCATCCAGCTAATTCTATCATTCATTTAGCCAGTGTTGAACCAATAACAATTTATCCAGCTAATTAATACTCAAAGGTGTACTTTGCCGATCCAATTTTTTTAAATTATAAATGAATCGAATAAAGCGAGACACTGCAAGTGGAAAAGAGAGACAGAAAGAGACATTACCAGAGAGAAGGGACAAGCCTGTCAACCATGAGAGGGGGATACGGGGGAGGGGAGGGGGGTTGTTGCAAACAGGGATTTGCAGCAGAGGGGAAAGAAAGAAAGGGGGCAGTGGCACTCAGTGACAGAGTGCTACACACACTCACATACCCACACACTCACACACTCTGTTTCCTCTGTGTCTCTCCCAACGTGTCAGTCAACCAGTCAGTTGATTATTTGGATGTGTGTGTGTGTGTGTGTGTAGAGGGAATGATGAAAAGTGCTCCGAACCATCCTTTACCTCTATGACGAATGGTAAGTTCAGCTCATTCACTTTGACCGTTTCTCTCAAGTCCGGCCTTCAGCCGGGCCCACTCTCATTCTACTTTTTTCTCTTTCATATGTGCTTGTGTGTGCGCGCCGCTCGTTTCGGCTGCCTTTTTTTTTTTTCTTTTTTCTTTTTTTTTTTGTCATGACTCTGGTCCAGAGCCAGATTGAGGCCTCCATGGAGCCTCGTCACTGTTTGCTTTCTTTTACAATCCATTTCGAGCCACAGGGGGCAAAACTAATGAGCCGTACTGCAGAGGTCCAACTCAAAGGTGGATTTTTAATTAGATGTTCTTTTTAATCATAATACCAATTATACTTGAAGGCCTGTAATTAATGCTGTCGCAGAACTTAACTTGAGTCCTCCACATCTTTTTTTGATGTGGTTACCGTTATTGAAAACACTGAACTTTGATATTCTGAGGAGGTCTTTTCAGTTTGTCCAACTATGTATGGACGTTTTGACCTGTTAGATGAATGCTTAACTCACCAAACTGTTAGGACTTTGACATGAAAAATAAGTAACCCAAAAAATAAATTCTGCGAGCGATTCCGATTTCATTTACATGTTCGTCTTTTCATTTGGTTTCTTTTATGGTGCATTTAACGGGACGCCGTACATGAATCTGATCAGAACCGATGAAACATTTTGATGGAATGTGTATTAACATTTCAATTTGGTGAAAACTTTTATTCCTACTCTTTGTATGATAAAAAATGTTTCAGTTTATTGAGAAAGTCTCGGGCTATGGATTAGAGTCTGAACCTGTTGATAATTGGATTTGGTTTGTGAGACTTGTGGATCTTTCTGTCAAAAATGATTAAGCCTGTTGAATTCTTGCGATGCAGTCAGCTATATGGTTAGTTTGCAGATATTTCTCGAACCAGTATGTGGTATGGTTTATATATTATGCTTTGATTTTGTTGATCATCAGAGTGAAATCTGGCTGCCATTTCAAATGAACACAACCATAAAAATGAGAGAAAAAGTCATTGGACTAATGTACCTTAATGAACCAGAGCTATAGTGTTACACATTAGTACTTTATTTCAATGATTATGCTAAAGTGTATGTCATAAGACAGACATTCTCAAGAGACAGAACAAGATGTGCATAAGGATGTACATCAACAAAACAAGCTGTAAACATAGTAAAACATAATGTATATAAAATAAAATATCAAAAAAAGATTTGGACGACTGGTTGAACCGCTTAACTTAGGGAGGTTTTGCTTTTTGTTAAAACATCATTAGATATTCAAACAAAATACCTGTGCTCTGTAAACTAAAATGTTCAAATTTTGAAAACATTCAGACTTGTAAACTTAATTTGACCAGTAGAAAAGGAAGGACAAGAACAGTTTGCTATTTTCTCATAAACTATTTTGTGGTGAGTAAATACAAATTAAGCAAATGATTTCCTTCAAAGTATTGTTTGTTTTTTTTCATTTGTGTTACTTAACTCAATATTTGGGAACAAAACTTAATATCAAGAAATTATATTCACCTGACATTCACTTGAAAGAAAAGAAAATCTGTCAAAATAAATGTAAATTATATGTCAAAGGCACCAAGGTGATTTTACACATTTCAACTGAAATCAAAAGATAATTTGAGAACATTATTCTAAATAATCAGATTATCAAATCTTTGGCTTTTGAAGGTACTTTCTTTAAGGTTTGTTTACTTGTTTGGTTTTTGAATTATTAACAATGTTTAATAAAGTGAGTTAAACCTCCCACCAAAATGGTTTGAATCTCATAGACAACACTGTTATGTCATTCTTTCATTCATGAGCCATCAATCTGACTTACAGTCTTCTTTTTTTTCTTCTCCTCTCCCTCAGAAAAAGAAAGGCAGACACACGAAAATAGTTTGTAGAGGAAACCCATCAGTTTGTGTATCCCCTGACTTCTCCACCTCTGCTTTCTATGAGCCGCACTGAGCGACGGGAGTGGATTTTACAACAATCCTGACAACAAGACAAACCCTGGTGAAGCTCCCGCTAGCAGCCGCAGCAGCAGCAGCAGCAGCAGCAGCAGCAACAGTCACCATGTCTTCCCCCTCCCTTCCCATGCCCTCTCTCCCCCCAAGCCCCCTGGCCATGGAGTACCTAAACGACTTTGACCTCCTCAAGTTTGAGGTAAAACCTGACACTCCCCCCCTTCCTACTCCATGTGCATATCCCAAATCTGGCCTTCCCCACGACCCCTCCAGTTCTCCGTACACCAGCCACCCACCCCAGGACTCCAGTTTGAGCTCCAGCCCCTACAATTCGCTGCCGCCCTCGCCGACACTCAGCGACGCCCACCCGCCACCTTCAGGCTCTTCTTCCCTGTCTTCATCCTCCTCTTCCATCTCCTTCCCCCTTTCCATCTCCAACAGTTTCACCTCTGGTATGAGCTCAGGCTCTCAGGGGAATGTGGAAGGCAGTCCGGTCCACGGAGGGCCTCAGGGTCCGACCCCAGCTTCCCTGGAGGATCTAATCTGGCTGGCAGCTCTGCAGCAGCAGTTTGGAGGTGAAGTGACAGGGCCTGCCACTTTGCTAGGAGCCTTAGGAGGGGTGCCAGAGAGGGGCGACAGAGAGCGGGGGCCCGTGAACGGCTTCCTGGGTTGTGAGGATGCCGTGGAGGCTTTGCTAAACTCCGCTGCTGCGGCAGTCAGCTCACAGGTAACGTCTGTTGTTATATTCACGAGTTAAAGCTTTCGGAGAATTTACCCGATTTCGCGAAAAGGATGAGATAGACCCATCGATATCGTCTCATCATTTATTAAAACATCAAAAATATTCTCTGATGCGGTGAATCCACAGATCACAATATACACATGAGAGGGATTTGGTCTTTTGCTCTTTTATCTCATTACTTTTTATCGAGGTTAGCTTAACGTATTCCATCAGCGGGAGATCTCTCGCTTCCCAAAACAGCACAGATAAGAAAGGGGCATTTCCCTTTTCAATTGACGAACTGTAGGGAGGTATAATATTTGCATGGCCTATTTATCTGTTTGCTGTTTGGTGATGAAAGAATCTTTGCTGTCACTTCACCCTGTTTCTCTCCCCGCCCTGACAGTTCCCAGGCCTGTCACAGAACTCAAGCAGCAACCTGGGAGACTCGAGCAGCGACAGCGGAGGTGACGTCTCCTGCTCCAAAGGGGCAGACATGTGCCATCGCCCTCTTGTCTTCCTTTCGTCTGCACCGCCCTCACTCACCAACACCGCCCCCACCTCAGCTCCGTACCCGCAACAACTCAGCCCTCAGGGCCGCCTTCATCCCCACCAGCATCACCATCATCAGCACCACCTGCATCATCCCATGCATGGCAATCATCACCATCATCATCACCCACAAGTCAACCAGGTACATAGAGCAACAGCTGTGGACGGCGAGAGAGAGAACGCCGGCATTAGAGGGCTGAGCGAAGGAGAGAGGGATCGTACAATGAAGGATTAGGATTAGGACATTAGGACCTGTTTAATAATATCTGTTCCCATATGAAGTACAACTTCAAGTATCAGGCTCTGTATGACAGCCAAAAGTGCTTTTGAATCTTGATTTTGCTCTTGCATAACATGAAACGTATCATAAAGGTATCTACGCGTGACATATCCAAACATGCTCCGTTCACGCAACCTCATCTCGTTTGGTCGCTTCGGGGATTTACTCTTTAAATTAGTGTTATGGTTGGAGGATTCCACAAACATATGAATGGCCTGACATGATCAGCGGAGAGAAAAAAAAATCATAAAAGTATATAATTCAATTTGAAGTGGTGCATAAACATTTCAACTGGTGCTCCGGTTGATTGGGATGTCTGGGTAGATGAGCCGTATATGGAGCACAGTGTGAGATTATCATAATATCTGCTATTATTGCTGTGCTTAATCCTGATAACTGTCACCCACACTCAGTCAGATTAAATGACAGATTATGGACATGTGCTGCCTGAATGTGCCAACCCCCCACAGACAAGCATCCCCTCCTCACCCCTACCCAGCACACACACACACTCACACACACACAGAGAGAGAGAGAGAGAGAGAGAGAGAGAGAGAGAGAGGGAGATAGAAACACATGGTCTTGTTGCAGTATTCACGTGTTCACATGTGCACCATATTACACCCCAGTCATCACCAGCATGTGTCTGCATGTAAATGAAAACTAACAAACAGCATATTCTTACTGTTTGTGTGTGCATGTTTGTGTGCGTGTGTGTGTGTGTTTTCTCCATCTGCCAGCAATGCGGGGTGAACGAGCGCTTTTCCGATGAGCAGCTGGTGAGCCTGTCGGTGCGGGAGCTGAACAGACACCTACGGGGCGTCAGTAAGGATGAGGTGGTGCGTCTTAAGCAGAAGCGTCGCACACTGAAGAACCGCGGTTACGCGCAATCCTGCCGTTACAAACGACTGCAGCACCGACACGCTCTGGAATCCGAGAAACACGTACTCACGCAGCAGGTACACGCGTAAAAACCTGCAAACGCTCTCCTCCATTGCCATTACTAAATGTTCGTCTAACTCTATAAAGTTCAACTTCAACCAGCCTGCTATGGCACCAATTTTGGGGGCTTGTTTGTGTTACCTCTCATGCATTTAATATCAAAGTGAAAAAGGATCCCAACTATTAATAAAGTTCATCTGGTTGACTCTTTTCACTCTTTAAATATGGTGTTTTATTTTACTCAATCGTAACTGCTTTGGACTCGTGATGCTGCAGTCTAGATAAAAAGTTAAAAAAAAAAAACAATTCTTTGGGTCTTTTATTTGTACACTTATGTCATTAAATCATATTGTGAAGTGAGGAAAAAGAAACCCAAATACTTTTAACAGCAGAAACAAAAATGAATGTTACCCCCCCCCAAAAAAAAATTGATGGATTCCTCTGCTTGCATTAGAAACG
The DNA here is from genome assembly GCF_037954325.1 of Fistularia commersonii. Lineage (NCBI taxonomy): Eukaryota > Metazoa > Chordata > Actinopteri > Syngnathiformes > Fistulariidae > Fistularia > Fistularia commersonii. The sequence goes on along the minus strand of NC_141299.1, from coordinate 5,336,257 downwards.
GAACCTCAACAACACAATACGCAAACCATTTGACAAAGGCAAAGTAATACATGTGGAAACGCATGGTGACCTATGAAAAGAGACCTTTATCGAAAAAACGTCCGAGACCAAATGTGACCTTAAATTGGGCAAAAACACACGTAACCTAACACCAGGACCAGCCCCAGAGGCTGAAGTGGATTTAGAGGGGAGGTCAAGCAGACAAGGGATGGAGGACAATCACCATGATGAGGCCACAGTGTTATATAAGATCCCAGGTGATTGTGCCCACCAGGGCAGTCTAGTGTAAAACACAATGTCAAGAGTCCATATTACCTTGTTTTTTTTTTTTTTAGTTAACACTGCCATTAAATTTTAATAAATCTTTGACAAGTGTACTGAAAACAGATGACGTCCCATTCATTGTTTTGGATCCTGCCCCTCAGTCAGTCTGAGTACATCACTGTCTCCAGGAATGTTCTTGTCAGTATATAGGACAAGACATAAATACTCATATTTCGTTTCTATATATTCTCCCATATGTGCAGTGAGTACAACAAATTAAACAGTTTTCTTATCTTCCTTCTCAGCTGGAGCAACTACAGTGTGAGCTGACTCGCGTACTGCGGGAGAGAGATGCCTACAAGGCTCGCTATGAGAAACTTCTCAACACAAACCATGGTACTGGTGAAGCCCCACCACCTCACACGAGCAACCCACCCTCCCCACCCCCAGACTACTTTCTCTGAGTTGAACACACAGTTGGGGGGCAGAAGAATAAACAACAAGACCAGCCAACATGGAGCAATCAGTGATGAGTAATTAGACTTGAGGAAGAAAGTATGCATGTGTATGTGTGTCCAGTGTGTATGTGTGTGTGTGTGTGTGTGTGTGTGTGTGTGTGTGTGTATGTGTGTGTGTGTGTGTGTGTGTGTGCATGCGTGTGTGTTTGAGGAGGCGCAGGCAGATTTGGGCCTTTACAACTGTGAAATCCACCCCTGGGTGATAAAAGAAAAACTCCATTTCTAGGTTTAAACTAGGCTCTGGGCTGCTTCTTGGACTCTTACTTCACTGTGAATGATAGTTGCACTTCCAGATAATTTGCTTGGGGTATCAGTGCAACAGTGGACAAAACACATAAACACTTAAAACAATGCATTAACACCTTTGATAGTCCCTGACACTGCTGAGCATTTAATATGTAATATTATCTAGTTAATATACCTGCAATGTACTCTCCAAATGAGTGGCTGAGGCTCAAAATGTAGTGTTTTTGTTTGGTTTTTTTTATAATAAGCTGCTAAAAGTGCAGAGGTCTGAGTAGTGCAGTGGTGCTGGATGTGAAGTGGTATGGGCTTTGGTAAAGTATCCATGGCATGCAGTTGTATTTTCCAGCTAATATTTCACAGTTGCCTACCAAAGTGTTTCAGCTCACCAAGACATGTTATTCTTTGTAAAATGAATAATCACAGATTAAAGAATGTACAAGGATACCTTTCATGGGAATCTTTCAGTGATTGTGCTAAATGAATACTGAGAGCTTACCCCTGTGTTTAGTGATAAAAAGAAAGGAAAGAAAGAAAAAAAATCTACCTTCTGCTAGCTGGAAATGGCACTTTTCTGTCATTTAAAGTTACAGAGATGTCTTGCTGTTTGCTCTGAATCATGTGTTTTTACTGGGGATGTACCGATTCAACTGCAACACGCCAGTGTTCGCAAGTGTTTGCCACCTCGACTCATCAGCCCGTCGATGGGCAGTCACTGACGGAAATGGCTGAATGTTTGATAAACTCACTTAAAAGACACAACGCAGGCCTGAAACTGTAAACCACTGAATTGTGTACCATTTATTTTCAACTTCCATTTGCACAAACGAGAGAATGGAAACAAGCCAAATGATATCCAACTAGTGTAACCCATTATTATTTAAAAGAAATGTAATTTGTTCTAACATCCGTTCTTGAACTCCGCAAATTGGTGCATCCCTAGTTTTTACATACAAAGAGCTAGTGGTGGCGTGCTGAACTTAAGCAACTGCATATACAGAAAGACAAAGTAACACATTAAGTGTGACATGATTTGTGTGGTTGTGTCCAAATCTCCAGGCTAGAGAAGCTATTATGGGGTAGATTGAAGATCTACGTAAGGTACGATCACCATATTAATGCAATATGTGGCACCACAGAGCTGGTCGCTGTGGACTTGGGTACTGTGGACGCAACAGAATTATAATGGTGCAGGGATAAAAATGCAAAAAAAAAAAAAAAAAAAAAAAAAATCTTCATGGAGACAACATCTTAAATGTCCCATGAGTCATTGCCAGGGTTTATGCATTAGAGTTATTTTATTTATTTTCTTTGGATGTAGTTTAAATAAATTGTTCTTTTATTTATTCATTTATTTATTCAGTATTTATTCATTGTTTAATTATGTACTGATTCTAATTTGACTCCACTGGTTTTATTCCATTAGCGTGTATTTTTACTTTCCTACAGTATATTATTTTATCCACTTGTGATTAGAATTAACATTACAAAATGATGGCCATTATCGAGGTTTCCTACTCTTACTGTAGTGTGGTTTCATATGCATATGAAATAAACTTTACGTACTCTACACTGCCTGGAGCTATGTGGCATTTTATGTGCGCGCTGCACACCGGTGTTAACCTCATCTCTTCTCCATTCCCATTTTTAACCATCACCGGCTGTCAGACTTCTGCAGGCCTTTTCACTGTGACTCGCCCTGCAGCCCCACACCCTGCTCCATTCCGCTTTATCTCTGTCCCTCTATAGTGAAGCAGTGACCCTGGGTGTGCACTGTTTGGGATGACCTCATCTTCAGCTCTACCTCCCTCTCTGTGTCTCTCGCTCTCTCTCTGGCCTGTATAATAGGAGCAGGATTAGGGCTATAATAGCGCCCTGGCGGCTCACTGCCGGAGTCTATTGTGGCTTTGTGTGGGTGGGATGCACCATCGCTCTGCGCCACTCATGGCCACACTTACATTCTGACGGACAACATGCCTTAATACACTCCTTGGATTGGGGACAGAAAAGTACTTTGATGAAGATAATTTGTCCCAAAAGGAAGAGATCATGTGTGTCTTCTGATGAACAAAAAGGGGAGAGACAATGAAATTATTTGTGAATTTAAGGGAAACGCCTGCCTGTTTGAATAGAAACAGTCAGATCAGAAATCTAAACATATCTCCCATAGTACTAACAGCATAAAAAAGGATATATTTTTGTGCACGCACAAAAATCTTACACTCGTGTGATCACTAACTTATTCCGCAAATTTCTGCGGGAACACCGGTGTCATGCTGCCCCCCAGCGGCGAGTTTTAGCTTCCAATCCTCCTTCCAAAAGGTCAGCAAGTGGGAGCATCGTGACACGGAGCATCTCCACGCATCACAACCTGCGCGCATCCGCAGCAACGCACTGTCTCTCCTCTCTCAGCAGCAAAGTCTCCTCTCTGTATATTAAAACACAGGAGGTGGGGATATTTTTATTCTTTTTCTTTGTTTATATTAAAAGACTTAAAAGTCAGTAGATTCCGGTGGGTGACTCAGTGCTGATGAATGAGCTGGAGCTGGTCCCCGACCCGCACAGATAAAGAGGGAGAGTTGGAAGGGAGGAATAAAACGAGGACGAGCAGAGAGACTGCAGGAAGGAGGCGGAGAGAGAGAGAGAGACTGGCTTCGCTATAGTTGCAGGAGAGACGTGTGACAGGTGAGAAATCACAGCTGGTGGTGGACAAAGTAGTGTGTGTTCATTTAAGATTGAATAAAATTAGATAAGATTTAATCCAGACCTCTTGATTTTAGTTGTCAGATGCCGACAGATGTGCCAGGAGACAGACTCAACATTGAGGAGAAGGCGATTAAGGTAGGAGCCAGAGGATAACAAGTCATCAGTGCTAGTGTGTGTGTTTGTGTGTGCAGCCAAAAATGTTCATTTTCATTTTTGTTCTTGTAGAAGAATTGTTGCCTCTTATAATTGTATGAAAAAAAATCCCCAAGTGTTTATCTCAAAAGAAGGGGCTCATTTTACGGTCACTGTTTTGGGTTTACGCCCACGCCTTGGTGTTTCACTCAGGGAGGTGACGAATACCACTGTCTTGCTCTTGGCGTTCTGACAGTGTGTGATTTGGTTGTTATATTGCGGGGGTGATGTTACAAATCATCTGACAAAAATAGCGAACACAAAAAAGGAGGGGATCTACTGCACATGGAGTTGAAAAAAAAATGCGAGGAAGTGTGTTTGGAGTTCAGGTGGGTGTAGCAGTTGATGTAACAGATGTCGACTCCCACTCTGACCAGGATTGATATATTTTTTATTTGTATCCCTAGAAATTAATATTCTTTCGGTTTTAATCAAGTAAAATCAAAAGTACAAATGCATCTTTCACTGAGGAAATCCTACAGATTTCAGATCAGATTTGCCAGGAATACTAAAACGACTTGATAATGTCAGCATAACATTAGCTTGATAATCCAAACGCCAGCAGTGGAGTTTGCATGGCGAGAAAACACAGTTGAGGTTTGGCCAATGCCAGGCGGAAGATATAGGATTTTTTTTTTTTGGTTTATATCTGATTTGCTGATATGTTATTACCCATCTAGCTGATTCCCGGTTATCAACTCACTGTGTCACCATTTTGTAAATTGTAATTGCTGAATTCATCATGTTCACCAATCTCAATATCCCACAAACAGCTGAAAATAAAATACAGTGCTTCTCCAATTTAACCAAATAAAAAAACAACCAAATATCAGCATTTCACAGCCAGTTTATTTTACAGCAAAAATCTGCCGATATCAACGATTGGCCAAGAGTACAATGAGGAGCCTATACATGGGTAAATACATGGGTATCTACTGAAAGCACTTCATGTCAGGATATGACATTCTCTGGAACGGCATACATACATTTAATCAAATTGGAAAAGGCGAGTATCTCTGGTGCTTCATGAATTAAGCATGAATAAAGCAAATAACACTTCACGTTCTCCTGCTTTCTCTCCCTTCTCCATGTTCTTCTAACCGGGTTCTCTCTTTTATTGTTCTCTACACGTCCTCTTGCATGGGCTTGCTCGGTTCCCCTGCTTAGATTCTCTGTTTTCTCTCCATATTCTTCCGCCCGGGTTCTCTCCATGCTCTCCTGCCTTGGTTTTTTTCCATGTTCCCCTGGCTGGGTCCTCTCCATCCCTCTCATGTCCTCTTGTGTTGGTTCTATATTCCCCTGCCTAGCAACCATATCTCAAGACCTTCCCATTAGAAGTGATGAAAACACCAGAGATTGTTACACCTAGTCCTTTGTCTATATACTGCAAATACAGTGTGTTTATGTATACATGCAATTTTGCACTTACAAGACAATCTTTGAAGACTATTTTGTTTCCTTCAAGAAACATCATATTTGATTCCAGTGCCTTTCGACTATTATCCAGGGACAGCCATGTTCTATGTGTGCTCCTCTCTTCCTCAGTGTGACAGTATGACTCTGACCAGCACCCCCACCATTCGCAGAGGAAGCACACCTCTGCCTATCAAGCATCAGCTCAGACGGGAGGAGGCTGTCAACGATGACTGCGATTGGGCGTCAGGAGCAGTTGGACCTTCTTCTTCACCCATCAGCTTCAGCCCGGCCGTGGACGACACCCTGACCATTGGCATGGACGATAGACACGATGGGCCCTTGAAGATTGCACTGTTGGGTCAGAATGGAGTGGGGAAGTCTTCTCTGGCCATCGCCCTTGCAGGAGAAATGGACAGGACGGCATCTGTAGATTCTGATGGTACAATGCTGTTGCCTTGTTATTTTTTTTCCGAGAGATATAGGGTATAACAAAATTAATAAGTATAAGTAGAAGCATAACAACAACACCAACAATAATAATGATAATGATAATAATAAAATAAAAAAATAAATAAATAAGAAATAATAATAATAATAATAATAACAATAATAATAATAATAATAATAATAATAATAATGATGATGATGATGATAATAATGACGATGATGATTGTGATAATAATAATAATAATAACAATAATAAAATGATAATAATAACAATTAATAGTAATAAAATATAATAGTGACAAAATAATAATAATAATAATAATAATAATAATGATAATGTATTGCAGAGGGGGCCTTCACTGCCTCCCAGTAGATCACAAGGCATGCCCTCATCCTGAGACCTAACTGTTGCCATGCCTGTCTTTAGGTGAGGGTTACATGCGCACAGTCACTGTGGATGACGAGGAGAGCACCATCATTATCTATGACAACTGGAGACAGGTGAGCCAAGCAAGACTTAACAGTTTCCTCTTGAATGTGTGTTTGTTGAAGGACCTGAAGGCTTCCAGAGCTAATGATATTCTGCTGCTTTCCATGCTGCATCTAGTTTATTTTTGTTATACGCAGAATAATAGTGGGTTAAGCTGTTTGATACATAGGAGAAACAACAAGGGCTTCCATAAATAAATCATTGTAAGCGCAAGCAGTTTTCACCGGATTGGGGCTTGCATAAATCGGGATGATACAGGCACTAATTATTGTAAATAAGATGTACTACAGGTACTACTAACTGTCCAAAAAAGGAAACTGATTGAGGAACAGTTATGCATCAAGCAGATATGCACAGGAAGTGTAGCAGCTAGTATACAGACACATACTATCATATTAATGTTTCCCTTATTGAGAAAAGCTGATGCTAGGCTCATAAAAAACTCTGCATCTGGCTGTCTGGGGGAACCTTATTATCAGGTTGTTTAGCACATGTTTTCTTCTTTTCCCTGAAGAGCATTTCCAAAGCATATCTCTGTGTGTGCGTGTGTGCATGCGCTTGTACATGTGCCCACAGAGCAGAGGTGTGAAACGAAACCATCTGTGGAGGATTCCTTTCATTGCAATCACTTGTTTATAACAAGAGTTGTGTCACAGTTATGTCAGCCCTAACCCAAATTTTCTCCCACAGTTGTGGTGATCAACCTCAATTATTTGGGCACAATTGTTGACTTTTATTTGTGGTCAGTATAAATTTTGATGTACAGTGACTGAAACGTCAATAGAACATGGCAGCTGCACGACAGGTCAGTTATCCTTATTCTGATATGTTTATTTTTAGGGAGTTTTATTTCGCTGCTGAATAGATGGTGAATTACAGTTGTTGGAAGAAATTCCTAAATAGATCATTGGCAGTATGAGACAAACCACTCAGTTGTTACTGCTCAGTGCTCTAAATGTGTTATTCTGACAGGTGAATACAGATAGATTTAGACATTTTGGCTAAACTGTTGATGAACTGATTCTCTTTGGAGTTAAATCCTGACCTGGGCCGAATTATTTAGATTTAGCTTTAAGTGAGCATACCAGGTGGAACCTGTTGAAGTAAGGCATCCGCAAAGGAATAAGACAGAGTACTTAACATTGTTTGCCATCTTTTCTATAGAATATTGTGACAGTAGTATGACTAAGGATTAGTCATGTTGTGTCCAAAATTACCTCAAATTCAGTAGAAAAATACATAAAATCATGAAAAATTACCTTAAAGGATAAAAAAAAAAAAAAATCTGAAAAAAACCGTGAAACTTTTATAAGTAAATGAAAAAAAAATCAACTGAAGGATCAATGAATGATCAATTTTGTTTGGGAGTAGTTTATATTGTTTTCCAGAGGGTGCTTGGTTTTTTTGATTTTCTTTAGTTTGTTTTTTTGGTTATTTTTTTGCACTCTAACAGGCTACCCAAGCTTTTATCATTTCTCAGTATTTTCACAGACACTAATGGGCATCTAAATCCATCTGTCCCTCAGGACCTGTCGGCTCTGCAGTGCGAAGTGTGTGTTTTGGTGTTTTCGGTGACAGACAGGCGGAGTTTCCACCGCACTGCTCAGCTCCGACTACTCCTCAGAGAGACTCAGCCACAAACCCCCATCATTCTTGTTGGTAACAAGAGTGACCTTGTCCGCTCCCGTGAAGTGACCTCTCAAGGTAACCACATCTTTCCCCTTCTCAACACCCCTCTTGTTTGTTTTATTGTTCCTTATGATCAGTGCTGACCTTTTTGCATCTTGCCCTGACATTTGGACTGAAAATGTAAATGCCAGTGTTTCTGCCTCACTGTGTTGCGGGAGTAGAGAGGGAGGTCCAGTTACCATAGAAGCAGGGCACTGGCTGTGCAGCCATTACTGTGCTTGCATCCACTCTACACCTCCGAACACAGGGGGCTTGCAGTTTTATCTGGCTTACTGTAATTGCCTTGAGGTGCACACAGGTCAGACAAATGTATTTTACTTTGTCTCTTCATTATCAGTGGATAATGTCATGTGAGGCAGCCCCAACACTGTCCAAATCCCAAACAATGTGATCTTCAAAAACTGTTTGGCAGGTCTAGAACAAAAGATGACTCCCATTCCAGTACTGACTTTTGGGGTCTAAATTGATTTTACACACCTGGTCAGTCAATTTTGGTCTGATCAATGGCTTTCAAGAAAAAAAAAGCTTATATTACTGAATATGTGAAGGAATGAAGATGAATTTTTCATTTCTCATGACAGCTTTAAAAATAAGAATAAACCTTTTCTCAGGTGTGTTAAAACTAAGCCTTTGAATATATAGCTATATGTACCACAAATGTAATAGAACAAATGTAAATGGCATATATTGCCTTGCATTCAAGGCCCCTCTTATTTTTATTCATGCGGCATGATTGCTTTTAACACAGTATATTACTCTGAAATTGAACAGATGTTAGGATGGTATGCAGTGTGTCTTTTCTCCAAAGAAATCTTTCAGGATTCTTTTTTTTTTTTTTTTGCTCATAAATAAAGGCAGCACCACCCTCAGATCTCTACCATGTATGTGATTACTCTTGTATCAAAATCTCACAACAAAATCAATTTGAAGTCATAATACGAAACAAACACAATAAATATTTCCAGCAGACACAGCACAGGTCATTGGACAGATGAAATTTGAAATATGACTCAACCATTTTCAGTATGCGAGTCTGCCTTTTTATCAACTCACCTGCATCGTCTCCTCTGTCAGAGGCCATGTCCAGCGCTGCCCTCTTCAACTGTCTCTATCTTGAGATCTCTGCCTCTTTGGATCACCGGACCCCGGAGCTTCTTGAATGTGTGGTGCGGTTAGCCAGGGGCCAGCCTCCATGGCCCCCCGGGACCAGTGCGGAGGACATGAGCGGCAGCCAGCGTGAAAGCATCACCTCACGTGCAAAACGCTTCCTGTCCAGCCTGGTGCCCCGGTACCCACGGGAGAGGGAAGTAAACAGGTTCCTGAGGCAGAAGTCCCGTTCATGTCACGACCTTGGGGCCTTATGATGATTTTTATGTGTGGATTGTGTGGTAAAAACCAGGAAGTTTAATGTACCACCAAAGTGAGAAAAATGAATTAACAATTATCATAGTGGAAACTAGAAATGATGAACAAGGAGAGCATGACTGTGGTGGGAATAACCTTATAATAATTATGTGCCCTGTGGAGGGAAAAAAATGAATAGGTAATGATTTTATTCACAGATATTTTGTACAGATGATTAGAAGAAAGAGAAGATTGAGTACTGTCGTAGACCATGTGTAAATAACCTGCAGTAGTAATATTACATCATCATAGCTTTGAGAATTCAATAAATTCTTTTTTTGAGTCTTGAGAAAGTCATTCCACACATGCTGTGGGGTCTGGTACAGGAGTTGTCACAACAATTAGGGAATCAAAATGACATTTAGTAATGGTGCAAGTCCAGAATATACCCATGACCAACAATATTTAGGGCGCCATTAGAGGGATGGGCTGCACTGGTGATTCAAATTTTGATGATTTTCACTTACGTGTCCGTTTGAACAAGCTAGTAAAGAAAGGTTTAGCTAAATAATTGAACATACAGAGAACAGCTAAGAAAGGAAAGGGCAAATTATTGTGTATTGAGTGATTGTTGCCATGTTACTGTTGCCAAGGAGACTCGGAATCACTAAACTTGGTCCATTTCATCTTAAAAGCCACCGCTCAAGTATTTATATTGCATTTTGACTGAAAGAGAGGAGGATAAAAGCTGAGATCCACACAATAAAATCATGTTTTTTGACAAAAAAATACCAATCCTTTCAAATGCAGAGGATATTGTCTTGTATGAGCCTTTGCACTCATCTGCAGCACTCTGCCATCAGCACTTCCATCCTCCCACTCCCACCCACATGTGAACAAAGATTTGGCACATCGCAGGTCATTATATCCATCATTTGTTATCGAAAGGAGCGCTTCACCATAATCGAGCTGAAAAAATATAATGGTTGCATGATATTCTGACTCATTCTGTTGGCCTTGAGAAGCTGCAAGTGATTTAAAAGTGAGGACTTCTCGCTTGTCAAAACAAGTGCAAATGGCGCCCTCTAGTGGCTGAGAGGTTGCCTTCAATTCAACAAATAAGGTTCAGCGGCAAAAATTAGGATTTTCATCATTGTTGACACTTCATGGGGTCATACAATGGAACTTCAATCAATACAATTGTGAAATGCACATACACATGCTGCAGGTCATTTGCTTGCCACAGCAATGTAATTTGCATTATATATTTTTTTTCAACTTGAACTTTGACATACTTATTACTTTCTGTCATCAAGTGTGATCAAAAGCATTCTGTACTGATCAAGATTTCAAAGATTCTGAGATTTGCATCTAATTTTTTCACGCAAACCCACACATTTCCCCTACAATAAACATAAACCAATCATACACACACAGAAATAACAGATGAAATGGTTCATATACAATAAATTAACAAAAGATCATGAGACAATAGACAATTTAGTGTGAAGGTTGCTTATATAAAATTCCTGACCAATCTACCTGACCAAAACCTCTCCAAAAATGTTAACAAAAAGGTATTTTTTTAAACCAGGCTCCAAGGCTTAATCAAGTGTAACGGAATTACATAAAAATTTGACTCTATATTGGAACCCTGGCATGACAGAGGAGATGAACAGAATGTCTACTTGGATCAGTTACTGCCGCTCTGGCTGCGGTGACTTTTTGAATTTTAAAATAAGATATTTCTAAAACTTGCAAGCTATTGTAGACCATTTTCAGGAGGTTTCAAGCATATTATTCCATAAACAAGAATTACATTGGTTTGGGTCAATCTGATGTAATGCCATCTCCTAATACTTTAAGAGAAGAAAAATTCTCAATTAAAAAAAAAAAAAAAAAAAAAAAAGGTCCAGTGTCAGTTCTGTCACACAGCATTGTCCCTATTTTGAGAAGCATTAAAATCAGAAAATAAGACATCATGTGTCAGTCAAGGAGTCAATGTCATTTTAAAAATGTACATGGTTTTGCACAAGCAGAATATTTACACCCCGTGAGCAGAACAGTAATCTTTTTTAATTCAAATGATTAGAACAGCCAGAGATTTTTCATTATGAAGTTTAATAAATGTTTTTTTCCCCGGACAAGAATTGTGTGTGCAAGACAGTACAGTTGGCTTCTACAGTTTCATGGAATTTCATTGAAAACAAAGGCATGACATAGGAAGAACAAACTTTGTTTAAAAAGGCTGGTTTACAGGCTGCAGGCCTGCAGCTTCTTATCTGCAAGTTTGAGAGACACCCAGGTGTTGAGCATGGAAGCCCTCATTTTGCACCACACCAGGTGATTGGTCAGGCCAAAGACTTGTGCCGCAAACTGGGCAGCGGCCTCAGGGGAGAGGATCGTGGAACAGCCAAGACCTGCAAACATATAAAAATCAATGATTTGCAACATTAAATGGGACAATATTCAAAAGCTAAACACAGGGACTGAGTCCTACCACTTGGCATACGGAGGGATGACCAAACATCCTGTGCACCCCAATCTGGAGTGAGCGGTGGGCAGTTGATGACGGGATAAGCAGTATTTCCAGACATCACTGGACCGAGACCATTACTTCTGCCAGCAACAGCCACAAACACAGTGGGCACACCATCGCCTGAGGAGATTGAGATATTAGGACATGATGTAATGCACTTCCTCTGAGAAACTGGGGGCTTGAAGTACATGTTCACCTTCATATTCTGCTTTGATGCGAAGTGTCTCATCTGGACCTTTGTGGGCTGAAGTGACTCTCAGTATGCAGGGAACCCCGAAGGAACTGCAAGCCTTCCTTATTTTCTCGCAGTGGGCCATGTCCGACGTCGAGCCCATTAGAACCACGACCCTGCTGCTGGCCTGGGGCTCCAGCAGCAGCTGTCAACACAGTGTGCAATTAAAATCTTTGTTTATTGTGCTGGGCACACTGTCATCAGTCTCCTTAAAATTAGCATTGTTCAAGACCTGTTGTGACAAAATAGCCTGAACATAATAAACATCTTCTTCCTCTTTTTTGTGACCTATTATTTTTGGTAGTTTTTCCCCACTTCCTAATTTCCAGATACATCAGTGTTTGCTGATTTGTAAAATTTCAGGTTTTCCGTAGCTTTATTGGTAATTTTCCGGGTACCTTACAAACATTTCAGGTTTGTTTTTAAGAAAAAAACACTTTATAAAGTCATTTCAAAAGTTCAAGAGATTTAAAATTTATTTTCCAATAGTTTGCTGTTCAAAGGTTGAACATATTTCCCCACCAGGACTCATTGCTTATCATTCTTTAAAAAAACAAAAATGCGACAAAAAACCTCTTGAATTGTTAATTTGTTTTCCCAGATCTAGGAGAACTCCTGGCACAACTAGATACTTTACTCATTTTTCAAACTGAGATTTTTAACTAAAGAATTTTTGTAACTTGTCAAACTAGGAAAAAAATACTTTAGATCGTAAGATAATCCGTTTATTAATTTAAGTGCTTTTCCAGCAAACCAAAAACAAATATCCCAGCCTTTCCTGATAAAGGATAGATTCAGAGGAACTGTACCTTGACCCTTTCAGAGACCCATTCAAAGTTCCTCTTAACCATTTTCATTGCCTCTGGAGTGACCTCTTTGAGGTCTCGATACACCTAGTGAGAGGGAAAAGATTTTGTTTTAAATCCAAAAAAAAAAAGAAAGAAAGAAAAGTAATTTTGGAATATACTGACCTGCTTGTCTTTTTGCTGGCTTCGATCCCCAGCAGGCCACAACCTCCATGAGTCGTTGTCTATCACATCAGCAAGGACAATCTCTTGAGTCTTCACATTCACACCAAACTCGATCTGTGAAGGGAAGATTAATTATTCCAGGAGCTCTGCTGATGGAGAAGCTATGCTAGTGCAGTGTTTCCCAACCACTGTGCCACAGCAAATTAGTGTGCAGAGAGAGATCAGGTGTGCTGTGAAAAAATGCCCACTTTTTACCTGACTGGTATTATTTATTCAATGCAAACATTGTTGTCATCCACATCTATCTACCACATCTACCAGTGGGCAGCATGCAGTAACAGGCAGAACAATTACACAAGGGCTCTTCAACTAGATGGCAACAGGTATTAAACCTGTTTTAATTGCTCTGCTACTCAAACAGCAAAGTAATCAGTGATTTCTCAAGAGACAGCAGCAGTGATACAAGATGGAAAAATATTTCAAAAGAAGTATTCAATCAGGACTCAGGACCCTTTAGTCCTGAAGAAAATTCTGACCCAGATGACCCAGGTATGAGTAGAAAAAAAGTTTTACTTTTACTGGGGAACGAATCGAGCTGACTCCATTGTGCCTGGTGTGCCGGGGAAAAGCTGTCAAACAGTGCCATGGCTCCAAGCAAACTTAAACACCATCTCCAAACTAAACACCCTTCACTTGAAGATAAAAACATGGACTATTCTGTTCATCTGCGTAAACACACACAGAGACACAGGCAGCGTTGTTGAAGAAAACCACCGAGACAAGTGATAAAGCTCTGAAAGCCGGATACAAAGTTGCTGAACTCATCGCTAAATCCAAACAGCCACACATCGTGGCAGAAACATTTAGACTACCTGCCTGGGCAAATCATAGAAGAAATGCTTGGCCCTGGCGCTATTAAAGAAATGGCCCCACACAGAGTAAGTAAATTGAGACTACAGTTTGATTCGATTTCATTAAAACTGTTTTTGACATATTTATTTGGTGGTGTGCCATGTGACTTTTCTAATGCGAAAGATGTGTTGTGGCTTAAAAAAAGGTTGGGAAACACTGTGCTAGTGTGTTCTCTCAGCCAGCAGAGGGCAGCACTACTCAGCACACCTTCATGTCAACCAGCGTGCAGTTCTGAGTGGCCCAGGCCTTCTCCAGAATCTCAAATATGGCCACGGTGCTGCGATTCATGATGTCGACCTCACATTGGCCAATAGTGAGGCCAGCCAGGCAGAATTTGGCCTCGAGCAGCTGCTCCTCGGACCACTGAGGATCATTGTTGGCATCGTCCTGGAGGAAAAAAAAAAAAAAAAGAAATGGGTAGCATAATTGAGCTGTAATACCAGCACTTTTGATTCACATCACATGAAAGGGGTGCAGTTTGGTGCTGACTTTGAAGAACATTTCCATCTTCAGGGGAGTGAAGCGATAGCCCTCTTTGACTCCGGGATTCCTTTTGAGGAAGGATCCTGTTGCCACTCTTCGACACACCCACTCAATGGGGATCATCTCACAATGGGCTGCGATGAAGGCCGTGTCGGAATGCTGCTTCATAAAGGCAGTTTTGATACCTTGAAAACACAAGTATTTAAGTCAGTGCTGATTTCAGCAAACCCTTAAATGTTAGGTGAGAGAGGGACAAAGTTGGTAGCGACATTCTGGTCATTTACATGCAGAGAAGTTTCAAGTCACAAGGCAGTCATTACTACAGCTTGGCTGGCCCTTTACACTCCCGTGAGGAGCAGATGGGTCCCAGTTACCAAGTAACCTTAAAATGAATGCCAGATTGGAACTTGTGATTGAATTCAGGCTTTTAAGGACCCACTATCAAGTTAGAGGCCATTATGTACTCAATGTGTGTAAATTCCTTCAGTCGTTCTGCATGTAAAAATTAACCAGAACATAGACCACTCTTTGTTCCTCAATTTGAATGAATATTAGTACATACAGACTTTTATTATAGTATTAATATCGTTTGGTTTCAGACTGAGAGATGCATTTGATATACAAGTCTTATATTGGTATGGCTTTATCTTGTTGACTTTCAACACATAAGAAACAGATGGTCGTCAACAATTGTGTTTTTACTTGTTCATGTGAAAGCATTTTTAAGATCGTTCAGTAAATGAATGTGAATTTGTTGTTAGAGATTGTATGAGAACGAGGCTTATCACCATGAACCAGTAATTGTGGCAAGGGTATATAGATTGATAAAAGCAGACTATCTGCTTTAATATTCATCAACTTATATATTCTTGGTATTAGGCTTTTACCTATATATTTTTTGACAGTTGATGTGACAATTTGATAATTTCAAGAGTGACCTACACATATCCTCATTTTAAAAGAGAAACAGACCATTTAGGCCCATGAAAAGCAGATATCTAACTATCTTACTTAATAGTCTGGGGGGGGGGCAAATGACAGGGAGGCATTTGACAAAGGCCATACTAGAGTTGGGATTGTTGCTTGTTAAAAGAAAAAAAGGTAAAAAGGCCTTGGGAAATTTCATAAATGTACTTCATGTACAAATGTTAGTCAAACCGCGCGCATACGCACACAAAAACCTGTAATTATACTTTCACTCAAGCGCAATCCAGTGTGCGTGGTTTACAATAGCCGGGGGTGACTTTAAGACACGCCTCCCGCAGTTGGCTACACGTTTCCTGGCATCAACTTCAATGTGGCAATGACTCGACTGAATTAACACCGCGGAGTCTTACCAGATTCCTGCAGCAGCTGGAAAACACAGCTCGTCGTTTGGTTCGCAATGGCAGCCTTCCCCTCCATCTGGTCCTTCCTCACAGCGTTACCGGCGGTTATCTGGTCCTTAGACTGGACCAGAACCAGCCCGGGCTGATCAGTCAGCTCGAATATCTGCTTTGTCTTTCCCTCATTGAGCTTTTTGCCGATATTTACCTCTGTAACACAAACACGTGGACACAAAATGGGACCCCCCAAATTAGCGTTGCACATAAAAAGCTTTTTAAACCGGTTTTAGTCGCTGGACTGTACCTTGAGTGGAAGCCATGATGGTCTCGGTCAACCTGCGGTCCTGAAAGCACAACTCAGTTACACGAGTGACAGTGAACCTTCGAGAAGTTGTAAGATGAAGATATAGGCGGAGGATAACGACCAGAACAAGAAGGCAGCTAAGCCTGCCTTACATACAACCAATCAACAAACCCGACCAATCCATCCAGCCAATCATATCTTCGCTTTCGTTATCACGTGGCGGGAAAGCGCTCCATCGCAATATTTGCGCTAACTTTTAGGCAGCTTGTTACCTCAATTGCCCCTGTTTTGTCTTTTGGTTAAAAGCTAACTATAACAGTTCCATCTTCAATGAAAAAAAAACTCGGTTTTACAGATTAGATTTTTTTGTTGTTTGCTGCCAGCGATTATTGTTAGTTAGTCGTTTTATCGCAAGATACCACGTGTGATTTGGCAGGGTTTGATTAAATCTATAAATACTTTTGACGGCCTGTTAAAGTTCTCTAGTGATTTTTGTTAATTCAATTTGGGACTCGTGACCCAACGACCGCTTCAAACACGTCCTTTAGACGCGATGTCGTTTTTTTAATCAGCCACGTTGTGGAGACACGTGCTCGGTCGATAGCGTCTGACGGCGAATTTACTCCCGCTCGTTGATCGCTGATCGCTCCAGCACCCCCACCTCCACCTCCACCCCCCGCCCGGCACGAAACTGTCTCCTCGGCCTCGGAGGATAACCGAGCAGACGGCGGCGAAATGGAGTTCGAGGAGTCTGGCATCGGGGAGGAGTGCGGGGTGTTTGGCTGTATAGCAGCCGGAGAGTGGCCGACGCAGCTGGAGGTGGCCCAGGTCTTGACTCTGGGACTTGTGGCGTTGCAGCACAGGTAAGCCTACGGAAACGCGTATGGACATTATGAACGCGACTTATCCTAGGACAAGTCGCGGATCATAATATGTCCTGGGTCACTTTTAGGACCGTGTCGCTTTATCTAGCAAGCCCGATGTAGCTGTGAACTATCCTAGCAGTCAACGGTCATATTTGATCGGCACATGCGCGACATCATTTCCGGTGAATAATCGAGAATGAATGTGCTGCAACGAGTAGATTGTGGCATTCATGCCCCGCAGTAAATTATATTAAATCGAAAAGATATACCCGACACCTAGCATGAATTAGTAGTAGCATTAAGTAGTGACGTTAACGTTGAATCTTAATGAATTAAAACTTACTCAAAGCATAGATAAAAATAATCACCAGCACACCTACAAAAAATAGTATAAGATTAGATTCATATAAATAGTAACATTAACCTCCCTTGTAAGTGTGACATAAGCAGTATCATTTATCCCCGAGTCACGTTTTCTCGTCACTTTTTTGTTTCCAGGGTTACCTGTCTCTCAGGTGAAGGGTTAGTATAGGCCATTGAACAGACAGAGTTCATCTCTATTATTGGTATGTGCTCTTGCTCTTCTTTACACTGAGCTTTGAGGTGTTCACACAAGTCGACGCTTGTTTCCAGTTTCTTTAATGGCCTCTGGAGTGTGAAGTCTGAAAAACAAGAATCATAACCGGGTTGGATTCAAAGCGGGATTGTCTGCATGCTGCTGTTTGTCTTATAATTACAAAACATTTCAGATCTGTGTTGGCCAGGCTTGTCTCTTCATCTACTGTGTTTAAGTAAAAGATCATGAGTTGGGCCTTTTGTTTTCAGTTACAGCCCAACCATTATTCGGTAATTTAATTACGAGGCACGATGGTAAATCATGGGACTTGAAGTCAGCAAGTCAATTGGATCGCATGTGACATTCAAAGTAATTATAAAAGCAAATACGACCTTGACCCTCAGCTTTCCTCTTCATTCCCCTTTTTGTGGATAAAGTGTCAATGTTTTCTACTCTAGATGCAGAGGAGTCTGTTAAAAAGAAGACAAACATGTACCCACATCAATACCAGTTATACAGGTTATATCTCAGAAAGTTCTGAAACACTTAAATGATTTATCCTGACGGAGGAGAAAAAACTGCATTTTTGTTTTTGTTTTTTTGTTAGGCATGAGGTTATTTATTGAGCTGCAAGTGTTCTTTGGTTTTAGAAACAAGTGTTAGTTTCCAAAAAATAAAACAATTTAGAAATACACGTTTGACTTTTCACATGCCAAATTAGTTAAAATTGAGACTGATGTCTTAAATAATGTGTTCTCCTTTAAAACCCTATCACTGCTTGTCAGGTCCTTTTGGAATGCCATCGTGTTTAAGTTGCAACATTTTTTAAGCGCAGACCTGAATACCGTATCCAGTACCAGTGGTGTAGTCATATGGATTGCAAAACCCAATAGGAGTTTGTTTTTTTTTCCAAATCCCAAATACTCATGTTTTCTCAATGTTTTGATGTAGTTTTTTTTATCAAGATCTTGAGAGAGAGTTTGTAGATGTTGAGATGTAGTATGTGTTCCTGTTCAGTGTGTCAGATTTTTAATAGAAGTCACTCCCTGAAGTCATGTGGTTTATGCAAAACAGGAGTGACAGTAACGCTGGAATTTTCAGTTTTCTCAGTTTGCTATGCACTGGTTAGGTGCAGAACGTTTTTAGCTGGTGAAAGGTCTAAACAATGTTTAAATGTTTTGGGCTGTTATTGAGAGTTTAAATTCATGGCAGACTCAAATAAAAACTGTTACTAGACTTGAATGATTTATGATGTGGACCTTACTTTTGAAGCTGTGTCGTTTTTCCATGTGGTTGCCTGTTGCCATTCTGTGTTCCTCATTGTTTGGTGTAACGGTGAGTCTCATGGAAGAAATTGAATCAGAGCTACAGTGTCTTTCCTCCTTAGCTCCAGCTATTCTCGTCTCCTTATCTGTATAGAGGTCCTCTTGATTGTTCTCCTCACAGCCTTCCAGCATTGAAAGCCCTCCCGAATCTGCCATGTGGTGCGCAGGCGAGCCATTAGTTGTGCGATTCATAATGGCATCCACCTCGTCATAAAATCTCATAAGGCGCCTTGGATCAGTTTCATCAGTCCTACCCCTCTGGAGGGAGCGGTAAAGATACTTGAGGTTCTTGTACTTAGTATGGCATTGCTTCCAGTCCCGCTCAATGCCTTGCTGCATTAATCTGTTGGAGATCTGGACAAAGATGTCTCGCTTCCTGGTGGAACTCTCCAGCTGCTTGCACACACGTTCATCAGACCAGACTTGGATCAGTGCTCGCACCTCTTGGTCGCTCCAGTTGCGTCCTGTATCTGACACAGTGACCACGTGGAACTGGTCAGATCCAGAAGACTGATCAATGGGCATTAAATGGATACCTGACCGTGAGAGAAAAAGAGAAGGAAGAGAAGATAACATTATGTAAACAGTGCTGTATGCATGATATCTCTTTTGTATATGTTTTTCTTTTGGTCAGACCTGTTCCTCGCCATTTACTGTCCATTTCCCCATCCATATCAAATTCATCGCTGTTGTCATCTGAAAATTAGAAAGTGTTAAATTATCATCACCTAGAAAAATAGTGTCTGCAAAATCAGTTGTTCGACACAAAGTCATCAGATAATCTTTTTTAAAGCAACAACAACTGGGGGTGATGTGTAGGACAACTGGAAATACACCTTTTAAGGAAATAAATATAGGAAAACACCTCACTGACTCTAACAGTTAATTCCTATGGCCTGCCTCCTTGCTATGATGCCTCCTTCATCCAGCCATGAGCTGCATCATCTCACTTTGCAGTGAGCTTGCTCAGGAAACTAGTAAAATATGGCTGCTCAGAAGTCATGTATGAGTTCATATACTGGGAGGAGGTGATGTTCTGCTCACTTGACATTTTCATGTAAAAAAGGTACATTTCATAAAGTCAATAAAAGTTTTTCTATGAGAGTAGAGAATACATTTTGTCCCTTTTATCTTAAAAAGCAGACAAGACTGCCTACATACCATCATCGATCTCTATGACAACCTCGCTCTCTGAAGCGGGGGTCTGGCCTGCCGATGTTTGGAGCTTTCCTGCTACCATTTCTCCATCATACAGCCTCCTCTTCATCTCAAGCATCCCGTTTTCAAGTCCTCGATCTAGCAGAATGGCCTCCACTTCGTCAAAGAATTTCATGTACTTCCCTGGGCCTCCCCCAGCGCTGCCCCCAGCAGCATGAGTGCTCTTAGCTGTCTTGTAGTCGTACTTTAAGTTCTTGTACTTTGTCCGACATTGCTTCCAGTTACGCACCACTCCAAACATTCTCTGCATCTGTCGAGCCATTTCTTGGAAGATGGACTTGTTGCGTAGTGTGCACTTCAAGCGCTCTCGAATATGTCTTTCAGCCCAGACGCATAACAGAGCTTTCACCTCGTCGTCCGTCCAGTGCCGGCCTCCTTCTTCAGTCACACTCGGCGTATACGGCAGAGCCCGATGGATTTGACTCTTGACTCCTGTTCACATATAAACAACCTGGGTTGTTTTTTTTTTAAAAACACAGATCTCCTATCAACATGAATTATTGTAATCTGTCTTTAGATTGCATTTACAATATCGAGCGGAAACAGATTTTTTCAACAAAGACGCCAGACTAGCATGCTTGAGTTTCCCTCTTAAATTTGTCTGGATATAAAAATGCATCATGCCTCTTCATATTGGGAGCACCATCGCAACAGCTGGTGTTGAACCTACATTTACCTTCCTGCATTGGGATTGTGATTGAGGAAGGGTAGATTCCTCTTTGATTACCAACATCCTCCACCGCTTCTTCCCAGTCTTCCACCATCCTTCCATCCGCTGCAGGGCTGTAGCTTGTTGAAATGCCTGCTGCCTCAGGCTTCCTGCTCTGGAGTCCCAGGCTCCTGCACTTGGCCTGACAATCCCTCCAGCTCCGCAATACACTAAGCCTCCTCAGACGCTCAGAAATCAACTCAAATGTATTCCTGCTCTCAGCTATGTGCTGAGCCCCCATCTCGTCCCACACTGACATGAGAGCCATCACCTCTGCCTCTCCCCACTGCTTCTCCACCGAGCCCCTTTCCTCCACCACCTCTCTATCACCTCTTCTTTGTCTCTCTGCTCCTCTCTCCATGTTTGAGCTGACCTGGAAACGCTTTCTTTTTCCCAACCCGTCTGTCTCTGCTGCCCGGTTCCCTAGGCAACCAGGCGGTTAAGCCTGAAAGCAACGCCTCCATGCAGAAAAGCAGCCTCACCACTGGCTTAAGCTGTGTGGTGAGGAGGCGGGACCAACTGTAATCTGAGAAGCAGCTTGGTAAATAGGCTGGAACTGCAGTAAGAGGACTCTCTTTATATGTCAACCCTGCATTTGAGAAACGAGTTTTTTTTTTACTCTCTTTTCACCATTTCTGCTTTCTTCCGCATATACCGGATCAGCTTCAGCTGCAACAGTCAAACTTTTGCATTTCAGTGGGCTCATTAATGTTTAGTCTTGCACAAAGAGGGAAAGGGGGGTGGGGGGGAATTAAACTGCACTGATAATATTCCCAGTAATAGTTTGAATGTGCCTTGGTTGTCTGTTTAGGGGTCAAGAAAGTGCTGGGATTGTCACAAGTAATGGAGCCAGTCCACCGACATATTCAGTCCACAAGGTAACATTAATTCAGAGGCGTAATATCTCAAACTTGAGAAAAATATATAATAGCATTCGAAATAATTACATTTCTTTTCAATATTATATTGATACAAATACCATGACATGTTAACCATAATCTCATAATTCCCTTTTCCTAATTTTTAAAGAGCCAATCACTTTTATCTATTTTATTTTATTTTTTTAAGAATAAAATGTAACTGAAATGATCTCACTTTACCCACATTTTAAGGGGATGGGACTAGTGAGCACCGCTTTCCCATCCGAGGCTCTCCAAAAGCTGCGGGATGGCAACCTTGGGATTTGTCACACACGCTATTCCACCACTGGGATCTCAGAGCTTCAGAACTGCCAGCCTTTTGTGGTTGATACACTTCATGGCAAGATTGCGGTTGCACACAACGGAGAGCTTATAAATGCTCATTCCCTTCGAAAAAAGGTGAGAATGAAGATGGAGGATTACGCTTGACCTGGATGACTGAGAATTCCCAGAGACCTCTTCTTTGATAAAAGTACATTGAAAATCTATCCATTCATTTAGTATTACCACACTCCTGAAGATAAGGGGTTCCCTAAGGGAAAATTGAAAGATGCATATTGGGAAGGGTATCATCAGGAATCATGAAACCAAATACAATTTTTAAAAGATTTCTAATTAACCTTCCATCTGTCCATTTTCCGCCACTTATCTATGGCCCGGTCATGGGACCAGGGTTGAAAGCAGGGCATAATGAACTTTCTTAACCCACATTTGTCACTAAAGATTAAAGTCTAAATACCTAAGTGTAAAGTCATCTTTTGCTAGTTGTGTCAGAATATGGATTGGTGTGTTCAAAATGATTTAATTTTGATTTGTATTCGTGTAAGGAAGAAAATTATATGTGCACCCTATAGGTTATGCGCCATGGTGTAGGTCTGTCCACCAGCTCAGACAGTGAGCTCATCACCCAGCTGCTGGCGCTCACCCCACCGATGGAGGAGATCGACACACCAGACTGGGTTGCCAGGTCAGCTTTCTGACCCAATGCTTTTAATTACCAGAATTTGGTTTTGAAAAACTCACTAAAATTGTTGCTTTTTGAGTTCAGAATAGAAAATCTGATGATGGAGACCCCAACATCATACTCCTTGTTGGTGATGTTCAAAGATGTAATCTACGCTGTGCGAGATCCCTATGGAAATCGACCTCTCTGCATTGGACGCCTTGTGCCAATATCAAAATTGCACAGTTCAGGTATTCAAACAGTTAACTAACAAGGCATAGTAACATCAACACACTGCGCTGTCCCTAAAAGACCTTACGTCTGCTTCTGAAATGGAGCTGTTCATAGGGAGGTTATCTATAGCCACAGCCTCGAATCATCCAAGGTCATGCGTGTAAGTTACTCAGTCACTAACTGTGCTGGTTGTTTTTTTGTTTTTTTTTTTCAACCTGTTAGGTGCTGGAGAGGGTGATACTGAGGGTTGGGTTGTGTCATCAGAATCCTGCAGCTTTCAGTCCATTGGTGCAAAGTGAGTTATGACTGACTACTACAGGCTTTAATCACTGACAAGGGTATCACTCAGCACAAGGGGGGGAAAGTTACAACCATGACCTTTTATGGCTAAGAATCTTTAGATGCCATCTGTGATGCAGCTTCTGAGAAATCCTTTTATACTATAGGTTATGCCTATTTTCACACATTTCTTTATTTCCAGGTATTACAGGGAGGTCCTTCCAGGAGAGATAGTCCAGTTATCTAAACATGGGGTGAAGTCTCTGAGTGTTGTACATCGCCGTGAGGGGGACATGCCCGCCTTCTGCAT
Source organism: Fistularia commersonii (assembly GCF_037954325.1). NCBI lineage: Eukaryota > Metazoa > Chordata > Actinopteri > Syngnathiformes > Fistulariidae > Fistularia > Fistularia commersonii. The sequence goes on along the minus strand of NC_141299.1, from coordinate 5,312,822 downwards.
ATTTGAATATGTCTATTTTGCCAGGCCAGACTCAATTTTTGAAGGTTTGAAAATCATCATAAAAACATTACTATTGTTTGACAATGATTTAATCCTGTATACATAAGTATACTGTTTTGCCTTCTAGTTTCATTGCTTAACACTGACATTTGAAGAACTCCACAGTAATGTGTCTTTTTAAATCAAAGTACTTTCACTCAACATTATCCAGCCACTGTCTAGTTCACTCAGTTCAGTATTTTTCCATTGACTTTATCTCCCAGCACACACTAAAATGAACTATATGGACACATGGTTGGGGTAGGCAAGAATAAATGTTTATGTCAGGGTCCTGGCTTTCTTCTACCCTAATGATTTGTGTAATTTTGCCCCTAGGACAAATGGTCTATACTGTTAGACAACGCTGTGGTCAACAGTTAGCCATTGAGGCGCCAACAGATGCCGACATTGTCAGCACAGTGCCAGAGTCTGCCACACCTGCTGCATTAGGCTACGCTCTGCAGGTCTGCCAAAATCACTCACAAGAAATAGTGTGCTACACTTGTCGACCGATACCCTCTCTTCTCACACGCTTTCCTCTTCCTGTGTTGCTGTCAGTCTGGGATGCCTTACATTGAGGTTCTGTGTAAGAACCGCTACGTGGGGAGAACATTTATTCAACCAAATACCCGCCTGAGGCAGTTGGGGGTTGCCAAGAAATTTGGGGCACTGACAGACAACTTTGCTGGTAAACGTGTGGTCCTTATTGATGATTCCATCGTGAGAGGCAACACCATCTCACCAATCATAAAACTGCTGAAGGAAGCTGGTGCCAAAGAGGTTCGTCGACTAATGGTTGAATTTTTAATTTTACTTAAATACTGTTTGCTGATTGTAGTAAAACTATTTGTTCTTACTTTACATATGCTTTAAAGCCATATGGATATCATAAGCACAGTTTTCTTAAAAATAAGCTAGAATCAACCATAACACTTCTGTCGCAAGTAACTTAATTCTACAAAAAATGCACCTAATCTGGATGTTGGGTGTATTCGCTGACATTGAAGTCAATTCTATATCATTCCTTGCTGAACTACTTTGAGCATTTTCTTCATTTTGAAAATTCAATTGAAGCATAACAATTAACAATTGCCGAAACAAAATGTGCAGTATAACAAAATTTCAACAAAAGCATGATTTCTTTCTACTTTGTTGTATGATAATTTTTTATCAAGTCTTACAAAAGGGAATGAGAGGAAAGGGCATGAAAGATCAGTGAAGACTTTACAAAAAAAAGGCATATGAGTTTGCAGTTTTACCCGTCAAACTTGTGTAACAGTGAAATCTATTTGCTAAAGTATCTTCTCATTAACAGGTCCATATAAGAGTTGCCTCTCCACCAATTAAGTTCCCATGCTATATGGGCATCAACATCCCAACCAAGGAAGAACTTATTGCCAACAAGCCAGAGTTTAAGGACATTGCTGGATACATCGGTAAGTAGAGAATCAGTTTGCCCTTGTCATAGAAGCTTGCTTTATTTTACAAGTTAAGTCTTTTCTATGCATTTGTTTTCTGATTCCTCTTGAACTCTTTAAGGTGCTGACAGTGTGCAATACCTGAGTGTGGAAGGACTCCTATCAGCTGTCCAGAAGGGGATTGCCTCTTTGCAGGAGAAGGATGAAATGATTAGTCCAAATAAGACATCTAGCGCTAGAGTGGGCCACTGCACTGCCTGTCTCACTGGGAAATATCCAGTGGAGCTGGAGTGGTAGCTCCTGGACCTGTGCTATGACAACCCACATTGTGGATTTACTAGCTCCAAAGGTTATTCGCCTTACGTTTTGTACATTTGAAATATGACCTGCTGGGACAGTGAGACGTATTAAATACAAAGCAGCATGAAACATGACCACAGCATTATACGTTGAGGGTTATGATCTTCACTTGGTCCTGACACAACAGCTGACTGTTGCCTTTATCAATCACATGTGGTTGCAGCAGTATCTTCATGGTGACTCCAAAGTTCCATCCAAAACATCTGACCTGAAGATTTTACCTATTGATGGTTATGATGTAAATAGTAAACTATCAAGTGTCAAATATTCATTTAAACTTTGTTCCAGATAATGACAAACTGTTAAAGATGAGTGATCCAAGAGTCCGTTTCTTCAGTTCCCTTTTAAACACTTTTGCTAACCCCTATCTCTTGATGGTGTGGTTCATAGTGTTCGGTTTCATTATAAACAATGATTTAATAGAAAATGGAAAAGAGGCTGCAATAAGGTAGAATGTTTATTTATTAATAAGCAAAAAAAAAAATCAAGATAACTTGTCAAAGGAAAGGATCCTGTATCTTACAAAGGCTTCCGTTAAATTCTGTTAAAATCAAATGGTGCCTCAAAAAATGTGCACCTTCAAGATGCTTTAACAATGTACTTGTATGTATGAGTTATCCACCTGAATAAAATTTGAATTTGTTTTCTGAATGCAGCGGACCTTTTTCCCAATCACATTGTTGTTCGTTTTTGAAGTATTATCCAGTGTTTGGTTCCAGAATTATCAAATTGTCTCTTAACATTAAACTTGCCCATTCTGCTACTTTGCAAGTCATCTCTTCCACAACATGTCAAATCCTTGTCAATGTCACTTTCTGCACTTGGAGAACGAGTGATTATTAAGAGTACCGGAATGTTAGAAAGAAAATGTTTTAAAAAAACAATAGGCATTTTAATGACCTGGAGATGTAGCTGGCAGCCATGTTGCAAGTGAATTCTGGAGAAAAAAAAAAATTATAAAAACACATTAAAATAAATAAAATACAGCTGGTCATCCATTCTGATTATGAATTAGTGCTTTTAATATTGAGCAAAATATAATCTTAAATCATCTTGAGCATAGTTCATGGAGAGATTGCAGAAAATTCTACATAAAATCAGTTATTAGAAGTACACTAAAAAAATTACATTGCAGTCTTGAGATTTGAAATATCACATATGTAGATGTACTACAAATGATACAGGACATTCTTCAGTGTGTTTTGTATACCACATTTTTCATACCAAAGTAATGTTAATCAATACTACTGCCATGTTTCCCTGATTTGGCAAACAGCTTAATCCAGAAGTGTTGAATAGGAGAGAAATAAAGGCTTACCATGTAAACTACATTTTACAGTTGAATCTGGAGATTAGTTTGGTCCTGACACGTGTACCCATAGTTGAGGTGGTGTGTCTAACGGAACCACCAGGGCTTGATTCCAAATTTGTCCAACAGTCACGTGTATTACCCATTATTCTTTGGCGTTTGGACCCTGTGGAGAATGCATAGCATGCTTCTCTGAAGCGTTTGGACAGTGGAGAGTTAGGGCTGTTTCGCTCTTCATGGGGTCTTCTGACAACACAGCAAAAACGGTCACAAGTAGTACTCGTGTCTCTTTGGCGTTTGAACCCTGTGGAGAACGCATAGCATGCTTCTTTGAAGTGTTTGGACCGTGGAGAGTTTCGGCTGTTTTGTTCTTCAAGGGGCCACTCGACAACACGGAGCCGGGGAGACAGACTGAGTGCTGATACAGTTTGGGAAAGGGGCTGTCTCCTGACCAGAGAACTTCTTACACAAATGTTGCAGGGCGATGCATTTGATATAGATGCATTTTGGCAGACAAACTTATGGTAATATTTTGTGAAGCAATCTATTTTCTCTGTGGAGCTGTCTTCATTACTTGATGTTATGTAGCAATCAGGGGGAATGTGCTGTTGGACCATTTGGTTTGCTGGCTTAGGGTGATGAAAATGGAGACGGGGTGAAAGGGCAGCATCTTGTGGGAAAAGCAATATCTGTTTCTCATGTTTTTTCAAAGAGGGAGATACAGGAATTGAAAGTGATCTGGGCCACTGAGATGTTTTGCAATTGCTTGACACAAAATGCGGTGTGGGTCTTTTAGTTACTCTATGTACATGTTCCCTTGACAACGTGGACTGACTGACTAGCTCTTCTTTCCTTTTGGAGAAAGAGGGGTAGTTCGTTTCAGCATCACCAGAGGGGTCAGTCACAACATGTCCCTTTGGCTCTCGCTTCTGGCTTGGGGAGCGGAAGTCCTCTTGATAGCAAACTTTGGGCAGAGACAGTGGTATAATGTCAGTCATCTTGCAGGACCCTTTGGGAAACTGCCTCTCGAAGCAGCTATGGGACAGTGTTTGTCTTTTGTTTTTTGGTTTGTTCCTTTTCCTGAATGAGATATTGAATGTGTGGTTAAGGTTGCTTCTGTCCTGTACTTTTTGCAATTTACAGTACTTTCTGATCACAGCGTTGGCAAACACAGTGGTCTTCTGCCTGTCCTTGACTTTTCTCATTTGACTGATCATGCTGGGATAGATCTCGGATAAATCACTCCCTTGAGTGAATATTTCAAGGTCCTCATCTTGGTTCATAGGGTGGTCTGGTTCAGATGGGTTTCCTTCACCGCTGCACAGCAAAGAACTCCCACCACTTAGCACTTCTGTAAGGCAAAAAAAGCCCACCATTAAATATCTATTACAATATAATGTGTGTGTCATCACTTACCCCGCCAAGCTCTAGTAAGATTGCTTACTGCACTCTTGCACATACCACTATCATCTGCATGACTCAGAGTCCCATTTCCAGATGACTCATCCAGCTGTTGAAAGTAAAGCATGACAGTAATATTTGAACAACATTTAACTTTAACCCATGTAACACTAAATCTCACACTTGTTTATATAACCAAACCTTTTTTTCCATCTCTCTCATCTTCTTTTCTGTCTGGATCAAATTGTGGTTCAAGGCTTCAATGTGCATGAAAAAAAAGAGAGGACAGGGGTTTACACAAGAGGTGACCCTACACACTTCACTAAACGGTACAATGTATGGATATGCAATTATAACATAATATCACAACAAATTAAACAAGAGTCTTGTAAACTGTTGGGTCGTCTTGATGATCACACAGCAGTGTATCATATGGAAAATACTTATCTACCATTACGCGACCTAACTCGAGGACTAAATCATGGACAAAGACTTCAAAGAGGAAATTAGTAAAACTCTTACTCTTTACACCAATGTTGGCGAGGTCCAATTCCAGCTGGAATTCATTTTGCAGCTTTGAGTACTGTTGAAAAAAGGTAATAAGTTAAGCCCACTTTTGCTAGCGTTAAGCCGCCAAACTAAAATTAGCTAGTTAAAAAAAATGGGCTTCCTATCTCTAAAGCCTTTTTCTAATATTACCCTGGGTTAAAAGCCTTAAGCTAACGTTAGCTATCTTCACGTCACCGTTACACTGTTTTTTTGTTTTCTTTATACTGTGTTGCATACCTTTTCAATGATGTGATCCAATGACTGCTTGTAAATAATCGCGTTTTCTTTAAACTTTTGAGTTAAATGTGGCTCCATAGTCATTTTCTTAATTATGCGATTCCCAGGTTACAACAGCAGCGGGAGAGATAGACTGAACAGCAGCAGTGTATGTATGCCGTAGTAAATTCAAATAGGATAACGCGGAGAACCGCAAAGGCTGACGGGAAAGTGGGATTGTGATGCATTCGAGCCGGCAAGGAAAATCAATAACTCTTAAGGTAAACGGAGGAGACACACACACAAACACATATATACAAATAAAAAAGAGATAGTTTCCTATGAGTCGTTTTAAATGTGAAAAAATGTACAAATGACGGGTACAGGCTGATGTATCTATTGCGAAGATGCTCCGGGTTTTTGACATTCTTATCGATTTTGAACAAGCCAGAAATGGAACGTGATTTTGCTAATGCGTCACGATGACGTAATATTCAAGTGACACGACCTACCCGGGCCCAAACGAACCGCTTGTAAATAAAACAAAACTACGTTCACGTCAACGAAAAGCGTTCTGCAGCATGAGTGCGGGGTCTCTGCAGGAGCTTGTGGCGACCGCCGCAATTATTTACTCTCACCGCGTAGCTGTAACTTTTGACAATGGCTCTCCGTCGGATGTGCCGGTCAACCTGCTCTACAAAGATCTGCTTGAACTTGCCGTGGATCTGTCGCTCAGCCTGCGGACGAACTGCACTCCCGCCACCGGTTTAATAGGCATCTACTGTAGCGATGATCTGTTCGTGCCTGTCTGGATTCTTGGGTGAGTAGACGTAACAGATGTTTTCTGCTGGGTTTTCATTCGGGCTGAAGCAACATAGCTGATGCCTTGTTTTTGTTTTTGCGTGTCAGGATCCTGCAGACACCTGCCGCTTACGTCCCTCTGGATCCAGATGCTCCTGGGCTTTTTACTGCCCGAGTTATGGTCAAGTCTGATGTCAAACACTGTGCTGTGAAAACTGACCTCCTTCAGGTGTGAATGGCTCATCGATTATGAATACAAACAATGCATACATGTATTGTTTTTTGCACAACTGTCATTTTGCACCAAAAATTATGTAAAAGGTGGTGCAAACACTCAATGACAGCAATCAATTAGCAAGGAATCGAATATTTATAAGCAATAAACTACCCTTAAAGAATCAATAAAAGTACATGCATTCAAAATAGGAGAAGATGAATGTTATCACACTCGGATTTTAAAGGTAAAATCAAATTTAGATCGATTCAGTATTCAGTAAATTCAGTATTTACTATATTGGTCGTGTATAATAAATAGAGGTGTGAAACAAACCAGTGAAAATTCAACCTTTGAAATTTTATCATTGCGACTTGTGGGAGATACATTTTGTCTTTTCAAAGCACAGATACTGATATTGTTTATAACAGCTTTTCCTGTAATGTAATAAGACCCTTGATATGTTAGCACAGTAAAGGATATGAAGGTAGTTGGTGTGAGAGAGGAGGATATGGAGAATAGGGTTAGATGGAGAAAGTTGATTCACTGTGGCGATCCCTGAAGGGAAAAGCCGAAACAAGAGGAGGAAGAAGAAGAAGAAGAATATGATGGCACAGTAAAACAACATTCCATATGAATTTACCAACTGCATAATGAAAATTAGTAGAAGATCTCTCTTTTCATGAAGTGAGACAAAAAGGCTTACAAATCTGTAATAATAATAATAACAATGATAATCATAATAATAATAGAACAGACGTTGAATATGTTAGAGTATCCCATTCCCTGATATGGGACTCTAGGGTCTTATAGCGTTTGAAATGCTTCACACAAGGCACTTACAATATTGACAGAGCAACTGTTTTTAAAAAGAGTGTTTTACAACTGGTTTTAACATCCATCTATTCATCCATCCATCCATCCACCCATCCATCCATCCATCCATCCAAAACCAGCTTTAACATTTCATCCAAAATTGGTGCACAGAAAAATTAAGAGTCCACATTTGCTCATGTTGAATTGCTGGGTTCTTTCATGTGTTAACATTGTGCCAAAGGATCATAGTAAATCTTTACATTTAGACATTGATACTTTTTCCTCCTTTTTTTGACAAGCAATTTGAGGCAGCACTTGTCAGTTACATGACAGTGGAGGTTTGTACAGTGTTGCCCAAATTCAAACTTACTCTGGTACGAGTCAAACCACATTCAGCTGTTGAGGACCAGCAAGGAACAGAACAAACAAGAGCCCAGGGAAAGGATTGTTCAGCATCTCCCCCAATAGACTTGGCATATGTGCTTCACACATCTGGAACAACAGGCTCACCCAAGATTGTGAAGGTTCCACACAAGTGTATCCTCCCAAACATCATTCACCTGAGGTAAGTTCCACCTCAACTTAGCACTTTTATGAATAATTCATTCTCAATAAAGTGCATGAAAGTAACTTTCCCACTCTCCCAGGTCTTTGTTTGAGATGAGTACAGAGGATTTGGTTTTCCTGGCTTCACCCTTAACTTTTGACCCTTCTGTGGTGGATATATTCTTGGCTTTATCATCTGGGGCGCAGCTCCTCATTATCCCCTCTGTGTTTAAGAAAATGCCCAATCGACTGTCAAGGCTACTCTTCACAAAGCACAGGACAACTGTGCTGCAGGTCTGTCACTTCACCAGACACCACACTGAAATATGAATGATGAAATCTGTGTTTTCCAAAAGGACCATGTGCATTTTTGTGCTGTAATGTGTGTTCACAGGTCACACCCACTCTGCTCAGTCGCTTCAGTCTTGGTGTGCTTAAACAGGAAGTGCTGTCATTTGACTCCTCATTACGTGTGTTAGCTCTGGGTGGAGAGTCATGCCCGTCGCCATCTTTGCTGAGCAGCTGGAGACACGAGGGCAATAAAACCCACATCTTTAATATTTATGGTATAACAGAGGTCTCTTGTTGGGCTTGCTGTTACAAATTCCCACAGTCTTTGCTGCAGTCCAGCAGCAAGTGAGTAGTCCTAACTGAATTAAAGAAAAAAGATTACAACTTCTGAATAAGACTAGCAATATTCCTAAAAACATGTATATTACAAGATTTAAGAGGTTTTTTTTGTTAGTTTTGGTTTTTCTGGTTATGGAGGTCACGCATCAGTTACACAACATAAATATCTGAATGAGTCAACAGCATCATGAGAGATTGTTTGATTCCTCCACGGACAGATGTTAGATTCAGGTCCAGTTAAAGTTAATAGCATTGTTCTTTTATCTTTTATGTGATCAATAATTAGAGTTTTTTTTTCATTTTTTTTCCATTTTGATTTGAAATTTAATAAAACATTGAATAAATATCTGCTTTTACAGCACACCATCCTCCGTGCCTCTTGGGGCTCCTCTGATGGGCACTTTAGTGGAAGTGAGAGATGAAAAGGACTGCATTGTGACCGAGGGGGAAGGTCAAGTGTTCATAGGTGAGAAACATTTTCAACTCACATCCGCCAAATTGAAACTACAACCGCTGCTGACCAATGTGAATTACAAAGACGATAAATAAAAAAACTGAGCATGATACAACACATTTATGAAAGAGACTGCACTTATAAGTCATAGAACCCCCAAAATGAGGTATTTGATATGTCCAAATCAGTAAAGACTGGATCTGAAGTGCAAAAAATATGCCTTAGTCATGATTGATTTTTTTTTTTTTGTCTTAATTTCTGATACTTGATGTGTAATTAGTCCTGGGAGGAATTTCTACATACCCCTTTTGTCATAATCCACTTTGAACGCACATAAACTTGAACAAGCAAGCAAAACTGCATTCCCAGGAGCAATTGGAAGTTTGTTGCTCACGGATATTTAAAAAAAAAAAACTGTGCTTGTTTGTGTGTGTGTGTAGGGGGGGCGCTTTTGATTGTTGTTAGAAGTTGGGTACCCCAATAAGGCAGTGGTGGGTGGATATTAATCTAAGGAGTGTTTGCTAAGGTTCCCTGCCCTCCCACATTCCTGTCTGAGTGTGTTCAGTCAGCTGAACTCTCCTTCAGCGGAACAATACTGATTAATTCAAATGATTGGCAGTGCAGGCGGAGAGGACAGGGTCTGCCTCCTGGACTCTGAGCATGCATTGCTCCCTGGGACGATGAGAGCTACAGGAGATTGGGTGACAATCAAGAACTCACAGCTCTTCTACCTTGGCCGAAAAGACAGAGAGATTAAACGGCATGGAAAACGGATTAACCTGGATAGCTTACAGCAAGTACGTTTTTTTTTCCCCTTTTTTTTTGTAATAAAAGAAAAATCTTAATAGTGCAGAAAAGTAAATTTAGATCGATATCTTGAGACTTGGATTTTTTCAGTGAATAAAAGATTTCAATGGGCATTCAAATATATAACATGTGCATGAGACTCAAATCTTGTGGATTTTTAATCAACCCATTTGTATTAGTCACTACCTGTTTATCTTCTAAGATATCATTTTCAGTCTGTTTTTACCCTACTTTAATTTTACTGCAAAATGCAACTGTGAAAGAGCAACTGTCTTATTGTTAACAGTTTTGAATGATTGTTATGAATATAACAATTCTAAACAGTATGAACATATTTAAAAAGCCAGGTACAACGGCTTTGTAAAGTAAAAATGTAATGAAATATCAATATTTTTAATCTGTGTATACAAATGATTTTTATATAAAGCCTTCCCCTGATAAGCACAGATATGCTGACGTGACTGGAAAAGATTATGAGCAATGTTTGATGCGTTGTCTGATTTTGCTCATGTCAGCCTCTCTGTCTCATCCCAGCTCATCCTTAGTCTGCCCGAAGTGCAAGCCTGCGCTGTGTGTCTACATAAAGACCTACGTCTGCTCGCTTTTGTTGTAGCATCCACATCTGAAGGGCAGGCAGCCACTCTTCCCCCAGAAGAGCCCCGCTTGGAGGAAATCCACTCTGCCTCTGCTGATCATCAGCAGGAGCCCTCCTGGGAGCCAGGTGGATCGGACACACGTCTAAAAAAACATATCCTGAAGCAGCTGTCTCTGCTGGTGCCCTCCCACTGCTTCCCTGACATGCTAGTTCTGGTCCCGACCTTGTCCCTAAACTCTCACGGTGAGCATTACACAGGGGAGGAAATACAACAATGTTTGTAACAGTGTGCTTACTGTCTCCACATTGTGTTGGCAGGAAAAGTAGACATGCGGGCTCTTACGAAGACATTTCAAAGCCAGAGGCGGTGGTCGGATTATGATACCTCCAGCGGAGATATCACAATACTCAAGAAGCGCCTCCAAACTTTGTGGCAGGTGGGCCAAGAACTTATAACCATGTCAAAGAATTTGGTATTTGGTAATATACATAGTCAACCTTATTGATACCATGTATCAACAGGATGCTCTTGGTCTCCCTGATAATGGGACAGTCGATGAGGAGTCTCGTTTCCTCTTCAGCGGTGGGGATTCACTGAAGGCAATCCGACTTTGTGAGGATATCCGCGCCACAGCTAGTGTGACATCACCCCAACTTTTGGAGATTATTCTCGACGGGAGCTTCTCGGATGTCCTGCGCCACATTGCCACAGTAACACCAGCGGCGCCAGGGAACAAAGCGCTGACTAAGAAAAGACAGGCTGAAGCACTGTCCATTGCCGATGCAAAGAGAGCGCATACAGAAGATATTGTTGCGGAAAGACTCCATAGTGATACGGAGGCTGTAACGGTAGTTAGGAGAGCAGGTGAAATAATAAAAATGAAACTCAGAAATGGTGAGCTCATTAAAAGCAGTCAGGCTGAGACACCCAGGGAAAAAAATCCAAGTAAGTCAAGTAGTGGTGTCGATTTTGAGTCCAGAGCTTTGAGTCTAAATCTGAGCTGGTCCTCAGATACAGGCAGGTGTGTGGACGCCTCCCCAGTGGTTCTAGTACATGAAGGACCAGGTGTGTCCCAAGCAAAAGTCTTCATCGGCTCTCACTCTCACCGGATACAAGCTTTGGATCTGAACACCGGGGTCCTTGTATGGGAGCGCGTTCTTGGTGGCAGAATTGAGGCCTCAGCTGCCGTCTCACACTTTGGGAAGCTGGTGGTTGTAGGTCAGCACTGCGTCTGCAAGTAGCGTTTTTTTAAAGATGACACAGTGCACTCTGAACTGACTTTTGGATGTTGCAGGCTGCTATGATGGCTTCGTGTATTTCCTATGCGCTGCCACTGGAGAGACAAAGTGGGTATTTGAGACGGATGATGCGGTGAAGAGCTGCGCTGCTGTAGATCCTCACACCGGGTTGGTGATAGTGGGGTCACACGATGGCCATGTTTATGCCCTCAACTCACAGGTGAGTATATTAGTTGAGATTATATATTCAGATAACATTAAATTTTTGGTGTTTTGTTTACACACGTAAGACATCCCTGCATTTTAGCACACATTGAAACACTTACTCCTATAACAACTCATTAACTCCTACTAGGTATTATCTAACTGCAGTTGTCATATTACTGATTATTTTGAATCATGAAGTTTGTTACACAGCACAGTGGTTAGCGCTTTGGCCTCACAGTACGAAGAACCCTGGTTCAAGGGGACCTTTCTGTGTGTAGTTTGCGTTGGTTTCCTCCCACAGTCCAAAAGCATGCAGTGGGTTAACTGGAAAAAATTGGGAAAATTGCCTGAATGACTGAATGAATGGTTGTCTGTCTATATATGTGGCCCTGCGATTGACTGGCGACCATGCCCCGCCCCCTGCCCGATTACAGCTGGGATAGGCTCGAGCATCCCTTGCAACCCTGAGTGCAGGATAAGCGGCAGACGATGAATGGATGGATGGAAAAATCATGAAAGATTATTACCTGAAAATAATCCAAAAAGGAATTGGAAATACAACAGAAGAAGCAAGCAGTACCCTGAAAAATAGAAAGAAAATGTCTTTTAAAAAACGTCTGCAATTATCGTGAAATTGGAGAGAATTTTTTTAAAACAGAGATAATGCTATTATTTTTAACATTTGAATATGTGCGAAAGGCTTAATCTAACACTGCATTCTACAAACCACTCTGATCATGACATCATAGCATTTACTTTACATAGTTCTTTGTTTTACACATCCAAGCTGATGGTTTATGCAAGTGTAACTACACCCCCATGTGCTCATGTGTCACTACTGGAGTCACATATTTAATCATCATCCTCAGGTTGAAAAGCCCTTTTAACTTGGCCAATCATAAACACCTTGCTTCAGAGAAAGGTGCAAAATATGCAAGTCTTCAATTAGAAACTATTTCGCCTAGGGCAGACCTGAAAAAAAGAGGTCTGGCTGACCCAAAACAATCGCAAGAGAAGTTTCTAAGTTGAAGTAGACGAAGATTGTGCAGGTTCAAGCAGCTTGAAATACACACACACAAAGAGTTTCATGCTCACTTTGTAGGTTCAGCAGTGTGTTTGGAAACATCACTGTGAAAGCGGAGCAGTGTTTTCCTCTCCGTGCCTCCACACGACCAGCAGACAGCTGTACGTTGCCACGCTGGGAGGTCAACTTCTCTGTCTTCATCCTGTAAGTGAAGATGACAAATCAACTTTTGACTGCACTTTTAAAAGGCTTTTGTTTTGTTTTGTTCTGACTGAGGATTATCGTTGTCACAGGACAGTGGAAAGGAGCTGTGGTCTCATTGTAGAGACAGCCCATTCTTCTCTTCACCAAGCTGTACCTCTGATCATGTGTTCATTGGTTCAGTGGATGGAAATATCTGCTGCTTCAGCAACACAGGAAAACTGGTGAAAAGATTAGCAATTAGTACTTCATTCATATACTTAACTATTATCACCATTATCACCATTAGGCCAAATCCGTAGATGGGGTGGGCACAAGGGCACAAACTTTAAATGGGATTTTAAGACACCTCGGTTTTGTGCTGAATTCTGCTACAGGGCAAATATAAAAACTAACTGACATTCTCAGTTTCGTTTGACTAAAATTTTTATTACTGTATTTGCACAAAACCAGTTATAACTGTAACACCTGAGTTTGTGACTCTGTTTCCCTTGCAGTGTTGGCAGTTTTTAACCGAGGGCCCTGTTTTCTCATCAGCGTGTGTCACACCAGACCTGCAGATGTTAGTTTGTGGATCTCATGACGGCCGGCTCTACTGTCTGAGCTGTGCCGACGGGTCTTTACTTTGGACTTTCAAGACTGGGGGGAAGGTGTATTCGTGCCCGTTTGTATTTGATGGCTCCTCCGTGGGCTGGAGAGGGACTCTTGTGGTTCTGACCTCAACAGATGGCACAGTTCACGTCCTGGATGCTCAATGCGGACAATTGCTGGTGTCATGTTCACTTCCTGGAGAGCTCTTCTCATCACCGGTTGTGTTTGAGAGCTCCATCGTCGTCGGGTGCCGCAACGATTATGTGTATTGTTTAAAGCTGACAATAAAAGAGGAAACATAGTAGCTTAACACGTAAAAATACTTTTAATAATTAGATTTAGGTGGTGTCGGAATTTTCAACATGCACTCAAAATAAGGAAACTAATGTGAAGTCAGACATCAGAATTTATTTTACATTATTCATAACATTTTGCATCTCTTTCAGAATTTTCTAATGAATCTCTAAGTTGGACAAAAAAGTGCAAATAATACCAAACTTCTTTTTTTAAACTTATAACACTGCGTACACTACACTATTGTGCACGACTAAACTTAGAAACAAAATGACAAGTTGACTTTGGTCTCTTTGACCAAAGCTCTGCTAATGCCTTTGACTTACATACTTACATACATACAGATCATAGTGAGCGGCAGGAAATGACAATGCTGGAGTTTTTTTTTGTTGTTTTTTCTGAAACAGGAAATGCTTAAACATTGTAAGCTCATATAACATCTACAAGGAAATGATGGCATTTGCATACAAACACAAGTGTGTACAGGGGGACACTTACAAGAATTGTATGTTACAGCAAGCAGGGAGTGTGTCTCCACAAACAAAGCAAAAACCCAATTTGTGTTATCACCCAGCCATGAGGATAATATTTAGGTCACATCTACCATGTCCGATCCGATTCTGTTAAATTCTATTCATACTGCAAGCCTTCGCGTTTATTCTGATGTTCACCAATCAGTTTTTCTTTTTTCACATATATCTTAATGTTAGTTTTTCATGGCCCTCAAGTGTTCCAACAGTAACATGCAAGTGAAATAAACACAAATGTTTTTTTTTTATTTCAGTCTAAAGTTTTGTGAATTTGACCAGGTAATAAACGTGACCGGATTGTTTTGTAGCTATTTGTTAAAGAAAGTCCATGTGTGTACCGATCCCTCAAATCCTGCCAGTCCACAAAGTTCCTGTGCAACTGTCGCTCTTAATTACAGTGATCAAATCATATGATCTAACTCTCTTGCAAAAAAAAAAATAAAATTGCGATAGCTCCCGGAGGAAGGCCTTTAATTAATTCAGATTTGATTTACTTACATTATGTCACATTACAGAGCGTCTGATCTTTTTATCTTTTTAAGACCACCCTTTAAAATGGTCTGACTCACAAATGACAAGCTAAGATGCTGTGTGCTTTTACTTCTATCGTTCTGTCGGACAGAAAACAGCCGAGCCAGTAAAGAAATCAGATTTGGGCCTTTTTTCTGCCTGTTATGAGAATGTAGTCTTAGTGTGGTTTCACAAACAGTTTCTGGTTACTATATAACGGCTAATTGTTCAGTACCTTTATTGACAGCTATCACAGTCATCACGGACACAGTGAGGATTTTATGCGAAGTTTCTTTAAAAAAAATAGAAAAGGCTTTTTTACATGAAAACAAGGTTCAAACAAGATCTCTTTAACACAGTTACACCTGTTCCATCACACAAATAATACTGAGGAGGGAATACGGCAGATAAGATGCCTGTAACACTTTGTCAAATGTCACCAAGTGACTTCATCAGGGTCATGTTGAGTTAACTGGTAGCCCTTAAAACTGTTCAGTCGTTCTCTGTCGTTGAACACGGTCGTGTCATAACCTTCACTCTTCGCATATGGAGGTGCTTATGTTGTGTCAACTGAATACGTTCTATACAACAATGGTGTCAAAGTTATCCTTGAAAATAAATATGTTTCTGGCTGCTGAAAAGGCCAGCCGTGTTTGCGATCGAACGCCGAAAACATCTCCAAATGTGCCATGTCGATTATATCTGTCTTTTCAGGACTTCTATTTGCATGTCTTTTATACACTGTGTGCATGCTTCTTTAAATTGATCTGTGTAATTGTTTTTGAGTGTTGTAATGCAAATAGCACTTTAACATTATAATACTATCAGCCAGTGTGGGGTATTGAGGCATGTTGCTTCACAATCAGGAAGGTTTTCATAGCGAGTGATATTAAGGAAAGGGGGGGGTTGCAGACTCTTGCGGTGCTTCTGAGTATTTGGGGTAAGTGCATTCTGGATGCAGGGCAGAGTCCAGTGTCAAGGCCAGGCTCTAGATCTGTCCGGGGCTATTTGATGATCTGAGGACAGTCACTCCAGGCTTTGGCCTTTCTCTTGGCCAATGCCAGCCAGGCTGGTTCTGTAGAGACCTGCTGTGAATCACTGGCAGGGAAGCGCTTTGACACCTCTTTGACAGCAGGTGGCGATGGTGTAGAGTCTGCTATCTCAACTGGGACACCAAAAAGAAAGTCAGTCACCTGTCTGTCCTCTTGTCTGGGAAATTTCAAGAAAAATAAAAACTGATGTTGCTGGTTTTATACACGTCGCTCCTACTTAGGGGTGCAACTGATTACTTTCATTAGATATGAAAATGTAGTGAAATGGAATGTTATCATGCCGATTCACAATATAATCAGATAATCTTTCTAGGAATGAATGGAAAAAAAATCTCTTTTATTAAGATAACTACCTGAATACTTGATAAACTATTCTAATAAACAAAGGATCATTTTATTATTCTATTTGAACTATTTGATCCCAGAATTTTTTCCTCCATAACGCCAGAGATATAGTATAAAGTGATTTTTATTGAGTGACTGTTTGATACTTTAGCATTTCCACTTTGAGAGTATAGCAAATTTACAGACAAATTCCTGTATTCCACCAAACTGAATATTCATTTTCTTAATGAAAAAATGAACAAATTGCCACATTTGCAAACCCGGGGAATACCAAAATGTTATTTTCTTTTGCTTGTTTGAAATATTAGTAATAAGTGACACATCATGTCAAAATAAGGGAAATTGATACTATATTAATACGCTAATAAAATTAAATATTTCAGTCAAATGTGCTACTCTTGTTCCTTTAGCTTCTTGGCTGACTATACATAATGATGTAGGTGTAATTTGCCACATATAAATTTGCATAAAATTGTAAAGTTGTACTAAAATTTTTAGATTTATGAAACAGGGCTATGAGAGCATTGTATGACATCGAAAACATTCTCTCTTTCAATACTCAAGACACAAAAGTGATGTGGTTGCCTGGAGACTCCCATGTCGCGAACCCTGTGAATGCATATTAATCAAGTCATTAAGTCAAACGTTGCACCACGTATCGGGCACTCAGGGTGGCGATGGGTCAGTAGCCAGTCCCAACTGACATTGGGTTAGGGGTGGGGTTCACCTCTGACTGGTCACCAATCAACCACATACAACCTTTTACTCTCTCATCACACCTATGAGCAGTTTAGATTCACCAGTTAACCTATTGTATTCTATGGGATGTGGAAGGGCAATGGAGAATCTATGCAGATATTCAATGGATGGACAATACATCGCCGAAGACAAACAAAATAAGTCTTTCTGGGTTATCAAAGAGTAGGATCTCACTTGAGCCATTTCCAGCACAATGCTGGTTCTTACCTGTGACAGAGTTTGGTAATGTATTGGCTTTTTTTAGATGTTCCCGGCGCTCAAACCGTCCCAGGAGGCTGTCCGGTCTCTTGGGCTCGTCTGGGGTTTGAGGTTTCGAGCTGGGACTCGCACTGACGTTTCCTCTGCTTTCTGTCGGGCTCACCAGCGTGACCTAAAATATGATTTGCGGTAACACAAGAGGAGACGGTGAGATTCTTCGACCAATGAGCATTCTGAGACACGAACACGCTCTCGACCCCCTTACTTGTTTCTCTGCCAGCTTGGCTTCTCTTTGGCTACGCCGTTCCTCTCGGCACTGATGCTGCTCCCTGAAGCCTTTCTGCTTCTGCAAAGCCAGCGTGATCCACAAGGGCCCAGCCTCCTTCTCCTGGACCTTTGCACTGTCCAGAGAATGTCTGCTCTGTAGTGACGGTTTTTCTGTAGGTGGATAAGGTGTATTGATTGGTCAATTAGGAAACCACTAATGCAAGTGAAAATTTTTATTTTATTTTTATTTCTCCTTTATTTAACCAGGAAAGTCCCATTGAGATTTAAAAAAACTTTTTTTCAAGGGAGTCCTGGCCAAGAGGCAACAAAAGAATACAATTACATTTAAAATAAAATAAAATTGAATTCTTGAGTTCTCTATAAATACAAATGTGTTGAAATTATATTTGTTCCTGTGGAGAAAGTAGCATCAACATTTTTGAAAAATTTGGGTGAAATTTAAGTGTGGAAAAAAAGAAGGGCACAGGCTGTTTCCTATTACCATACTAAGCAAAGTATAGCTTTAAATTTCCCCAAAAAACAATCCCTGGTTTCAAATCTTTCCTCCACCTGAGCAACAAAGCTGAGATCTGTCATTCAAAGAAGATGATTACTTTGCTTTGTACAGGGCTCAACAGGTGAAATATTTCAATGCTTCAAAACCAATTGAAACAACAACTGAATAAAATGTGTTGTATGATACCAAGGGTCAGCAACCTGCAGCTGCAGTGCCGCAGGCGGCTCTTTCTTTCAAATTTGAACTGATTTTAGTTGAATTCATTTGTTTTTTAAATGTAATTCTAAATTTGAAGATTATGGTAAGTGTGTAATGTTACAACCAAACCATAATTGATTTTTATATCGCTCAAGATGTGCGTCACAAATACCAATGTGCTTCCGGCACGTGATTTATTGAGCTTTTACAACCCTGAGGACAGACGTTGAGGTTCCGGAGCAAATATCAGCTAAACCACGGAGGATAAACATTTTAATTGGCTACCATTTTGCAAATATGTGGTTTTAAAATAAAAATTTTTAATTCAGGTTGACAGCTAACTGCACGCTCCACTACACATGATAGAATGATGACGGCACACAGAGACAAAAATGGGTTTTTTGGTTTAGAATTTTGTTTTGTTGCAAGTAAATGATTAATCTCCCTAGTAGAAAGAGGACTCAAATAGATGTTGAGTATTTTCTTTGAAAGTAACCTTCAACCCAGTTCATTTTCAAAATGTTTTTGAAAAAAATTTTTTTTTTTTTTCTTCTCTTAGAATTCATAACACACTATATATCTTTTTTAAATATGGGATCAAGCTAAAAAAAAAGGATATAAACGACGTTAGGGTTTTATGGTTCTCAAGTGTTTTCTTTTCGGTGGGATAAAGGTCCGAATGGTTTGCAAATCACTTCACGGTACGATCAAGTTTCATGAAAACCCCAAATTTGCATTGTGAGAGACTCGGCTCTCACTCCGTGACACTGACCTCTCTTGATGAGCTCTGTCTTTCTGTCCACTTTCTCTCTCCAGGGGATGTTAATAGATGGGAAGAAAGATCTCTTTTCTTTGGGCTCCTCTTCCCCTTGTATCTGGCCTTGGCTGCTCATGTGGACCTGAGCCGCTGCCGACAGCGACGGTTCTTCACTTTTGGTCATCTGCTCCCTGTTGGAAGAAGCCGCTTCCCCTTTCCTCTGGGCCGAGGCCTTACTTGGACCTCCATGATTCCCCTTAGGTAATGGAGATGGGGGAGGCGTCGGGGCCGCTCCGGTAGGTTTAGGTGATGTTGCTGGTCTCCGGTAGACTGATGGCTTGGATGGGGCCTTGTCGCCTTCACAGTGCGCAGATAGGCTGGTAGGTTTACCTGGATGAGCCCGAGCAAAGGCGGGGGAAGCGGACGCGTGCGAGTACTTTCCTACCACAGCTTCTTTTTGGGGTGATGTAGGACTTGATTTGTCGGAAAAGACAGAGGAAGCGTCGGAGTCTGGCTCAATGGGCGTGAGAGGTGACGGGACGCCGTCGAAGCTGTCTCCGGCGCTGTATCGTTTCTTCCTTTTTTCGGCCGACTGCTCGCTGTGAAAGCGGAGAGAGAAGTTGGTCCTCCTCAGCTTGATGCCGAAAGGTGAAGTCTTATTCTCGCCGTCCTGACCCTGCTCCTCTCCCTCTTCTCTGCTCTCGTGCTCCCCCGTCTCGCTTTGACCCCGACACTTCAACTCCGGCCCCTCAGGTTTGACTCCAGGACTGGGAACTAGAAAGGAGGGAAGGTCTTTGGCAAACATACATTCCTCTGATCCCCTTTCCACAATCCGAACAGTTTTACTAGTCCTGTTTTGACATTTATTATCGGAAGAAGGAAGTTCCGCTCCCGCGTCTTTGTTCTCGGAATCGAGCGACTCGGAGTTTCTGTTTGAATCTCCAAACTTTATCTTAGCGGGAGTGATCGAGAACTTGGCGCTGGCTGACTTTGTCTTTCTGAGGTGAGTGTGGGAAAACGGGGGCTGTTCTTCACTGCAGGGCTGCTGGTGATTTCTGCCCGGGTCTGGATACTCATCATACTTCCCCTCTTCTACTCCCTTGAATATCTTGGATCTGATAGTCGCCCACTCGGCTAGGACGGCCGCACTGGAGGGGTCTGTGGAGAGCAAGGACTCGTTCAGTGATTTGGTTTTGCCGGATTTGCGGTCAGGTGAAGTCTTGCTGGCGGTCGGCGGCGTTCCCTGGTCCTTCCGATCCTCTCCGAGGCCCAGCAGAGATTTACAGGCGGAGTCTTTAATTTGATCCATATTGACGGCCGTCCCGCAGAGCTGGGCTCCGGTCACCAGGATGGCTGTATGCGGGACATACGGCGATGTTGGCAGGACAGGAGAATCTGGACCTTCGGACTTTGTGCCGTCTCTTTGATCGACTGCAGCGCCGCTGGAAGCTGGTGTAACAGGCATCAAGTTGACTTTCTGGAACAAAATCTGTTTTTCCCCAGAAGAAACTTTGAAAGAGAAAGGCCTCTGTCTTTCCTCCATCTCTCTCCAACGTAGTTCTTCTGCTCTCCTCTTCCTCTCCGTCGGATCCGAGCCGGCATCAGTTTCATCTGACGGCAACCTCTTCTGCTTCTCCTCCCTCTTTCCAACTCTTTCCTCAACCTCAACTTTTTTCTTTTCTTCAATTTCCTGCAACCGCTGCTTTTCCGCATCTTCCCTTTTCTCCCGTTCCTCCTCTTCCCGCTTCTTCTCTGCACGCAAACATTCGGCCTTGAGCTCCTGCTGCTTTCTCATCTCTTCCTCCTCCTGCCGTCTTCTCTCCTCCTCGTCTTTCTTTCTCCGCGCTTCCATCTGCCTCCTCTCCTCCTCCCTCTGACGACGCGATTGTTCTTCTCTCATTCTCCGAGCCTCTTCCAATTTCTTTTCCTCTTCCTCCCGCATTCTCTTACTTTCCTCTTCTCTTATCCGTTCCTCTTCTTCCCGCCTCTTCCTCTCTTCCTCTTCTCTCTGAGCCCTCTCCTCATCCTGCTGTTTCCGACATCTCTCCTCCTCCAGGTCCCGCAGCCGCTGTTCTTCAGCTCTCTGCTTCCTCTCTTCCTCCTCCACTCTAAGCCTCTGTTCCTCCAGCTTCCTCACTGCATTCAGTCTTTCCTCCTCATGAAGTCTCTGCTTCTTGAAGCTTCCCGGCTCTTCAACAGATGTCCTTTGTCGTTCAGGCATGGAGATGCCTGCTACCTCCAGGTCCTCTTGCAGCACGTCAGGAA
Organism: Fistularia commersonii; assembly: GCF_037954325.1. Lineage (NCBI taxonomy): Eukaryota > Metazoa > Chordata > Actinopteri > Syngnathiformes > Fistulariidae > Fistularia > Fistularia commersonii. Next base: position 5,291,713 of record NC_141299.1, on the reverse strand, counting down.
TACATATCTCTTGGATTTCCTGGTGAAAAAGCGTATTGATGAGTTTATAAAAAACGATATCAGATTCTTCTTCTTCTTTCGGCTTTTCCCTTCAGGGGTCGCCACAGCGAGTCAACTTTCTCCATCTAACCCTATTCTCTGTATCCTCCTCTCTCACACCAACCAACTTCATATCCTCTCTCACTACATCCATAAACCTCTTTGGTCTTCCTCGAGACCTCTTGCCTGGCAGCTCCAATTCCAGCATCCGTCTACCAATATATTCTCTATCCCTCCTCTGTACATGACCGAACCATCTCAGTCTGGCTTCTCTCACCTTCTCTCCAAAACATCTAACATGTGCTGTTCCTCTGATAGACTCATTCCTGATCCTATCCATCCTGGTCACTCCCGAAGAGAACCTCAACATCTTCATCTCTGTGACCTCTAGTTCTGCCTGCTGTCTTTTGGTCATTGTGATAGTTTCTAGTCCATACAGCATCGCTCGTGTCACCACTGTCTTGTCCACCTTTCCTTTTATTCTGGCCGAAAGTCTTCTATCACATAGTACCCCTGACACTTTTCTCCATCCATTCCAACCTACTTGAACGATATTAGGTATTAAACGATATTAAAAACGATATTAGATGATTAACAATAAAACTCGTAGTTCCGGCTCACCTGTGTGATTCGCCGATGCTTGCGGGAAACCCTCTGATTCTTAGGTTTGACAGACAGCTTGTGCTTGGCAGCCGTGTTGTCTAAGAGAGAAACCGACTGCGGGACGGCATCCAAGTTTATCGATTCGATGGTGCCAGTGGATGGAAGAACTCGTTTGGCCCTCGGGGACTTCACAGGGGTGGTGTGTGTTCCGGGTTGTGGAATCTCTTGTGCCTGCATTTGTGCATTCATTAAAAATAAGAATAAGAATAAGGATAAGAACAACTTTATTTATCCCGAAGGAAATAGCTGTGCCAGAGTTTCAAGTAAAACATAGCAATAATAAATAATAGTAGGAAGGAGGGAGAATAAGAAATACAAATAAAACTATAAAGTGTCAAAGTCAAGGCTATAAAGTGTTTTAAGATCTTAAAAGTACAGATATTTGACTATTCCCTTCGGCTGAAGGAAGAGGAATTAAAAAGTGTTAAAAATTAAAAAATGTATGCATATTTGATATCAGTCTCTTGTGCAATAACATATATCAAACACTAACAGTGCAGTAACTCAGAATTTATACATATATACTTGTAAATATACTTGTATAGACTTTGTATCGACTTTAGACCTCTTCATTTCTATTTTTATATTGAGTTTTATTTTTGTTTCTTTTCAGATAGATCTTTACAATATCTTATCTGTGAGTAGGAGCTGCAGCAACAAAGAGAAAGTTTCCCTTTGGTGATCAATAAAGTATTCTGATTCTCATGTTGAATCTTAATTGTCATCCCAGTAAAACTAGTAAGCCTTACCTTTGGCTCCCACTTTACTGGATCTGCCTCAACCTGTGCCACCACCTTGAGAGGGCTCTGAGGAACCTCTTCCTCCTCTGAACTTCCCTCATCAGCCTCACTCCTCCTCAGAGAGGGAGGTTTCTGCCCAAACTTTATGCTTTGCGCAATCTGCCTCTGGGTGAATTTGTAAAATGAGGAAAAAAAAAAAAAGTTAAACACAAACCAAAGGTTAAACTGTCCGTATTAGTACTATGAGTAATGCGCTATAAAGAAGTACCTGCAGATTCCTAACTTTATCCGAGACATTTTCCTGGGACATTTTATGACCGAGCCCCAGCTCCTTAACAGACTCCTCAGGGATGAAGATGCTATCGTGGGAGAGAGCTCGAGATCCAACTGGATTCAACTCCCTGCAGAGGAATAAGGACTTTTTCAGTTTTCATTACAGCCACTTTCAAGTATTCATCACACTTAATACTGCATTACCATTGCAGAAGTAACTCTACACTTATATATATATATATATATATATATATAAATGATAGCAGTTTACGGAAATCAATTACAGGCTCAAATTATTTTATAATATCATATAATATATTAAATTAAAGCCTTGCGCTTCCTCAGCAGATTGAATAATAGGAGTGTTCAACATTAATGATTGCTAGTTTGCAGACTTTGATTTCCCTCCTAGAGAAAAGAAGAAATGCACTGAAATTGCTTATAGTTTGAAGAGCTTGAGGAACCTAGTGGGTGATGAAAACACAATTTTTTCAAAAATATTCCCTCATTTGGTGTTTTGTTGATGATGATGAAAAGCACTATCCAACATGGCCATCTGAAATGAGCATCAATAATTGTCTTGCAATTCTTTAAATGAAATGGTACAGTGACAACAGACTATGGCTTTTAATTCAATACAAGTTAGGTGGCAAGAATTTACAAACGTCTCGTGTTAACACTAAGGTATTGATCTCATTAGAGATTGAAAAAACTACATAAGCAAAATCTGAAAAAATTCAGCATGTATGAAGATTGATTAACGGACTTACCTCAGATTCTGACAGGGCTCCTCATCATCAGATACAACTCCTGTGCACACTTCCCCAGTAGAAAAACTCGCCTTCAGTTCTACTCCATTGAAGCTGCCTTTCAAATCCCTTTTTTTCTTCTTTCCAAACAGTCGTCTAAAGGGCTGGAATTTGCCCTGTCGCCGTCTCTTCTCTGTTGGCAAAGAAAATATTCGATAACAAGTCCTGGTAATAGGGTAATCAAATTTTATATCTTACCCTCAGGCTAGATAAAAAGCAGGAAGGTGCCTGTGGGCGTGTCTTTGAGTTGTGTGTGTGCTTATATGTAATGAAATGCAATTGATTAATAAAGAGAAAATAAATCAAAATAACAAATGGAATGAGATGAAGATCCTGGCTCTTTAATTCACATTTAACCATATTTACAAGTATAAAAGACAAATACTGTGAAAAAAAATTGGGGCACTGAGAGCCATTACAGCTTTAGAATCATGCTTTACTGTTCTAATCACTAGTTAACCATCTAAGTTTAATATTATGGTATTTGGAAATAAGTATCTCATAAGAGCTTTGTCAAAGAAAACGCATCAATTTTCAAGCCACATGTCATCTATGGTAAGAAAAAAGATGGGGGAAAAAAAGTCTGACGTTGTGTGAATTGGCGCGTTTTTTTATGAGAGTAACTTTGGACTCTAAGCTGATATGGTTATTTCCTTGTAGTTTCGTTGTGTTGTGTGAGCTATAAACTGTGTTAAATAAGCTAAACTTTCCCATCTATGAAAGAGAAAAATGTGCTCCATGCTCAGGGTCCTGATGATGGTTGTGTATGTTTCTCAAAAATGAAAAAAAAAAAAAAAAAAGTGTACTTTTTTCAGAGTATGTCTTTCTTCACCGCCAGTGCAAGCCTAGCTTAGTTTTATTTTTGTTTTTGACTATTTATTTGTTTGTCTGGGTGTTTGTGGAGGTCCAGCAGATGAACTTAATGGTTGAGGTTACAGGACTATGGAGCTACTCTACACCATTGTGCACAAGGCATTCTCAGGGCATTGGAAGTATCTCTTTCAGAGCTATTAGTAGCTGCTGGTGTGGGATTTCACTTTGCATGCTGCACGTTATACCCGTGGCATCATGGGAAGTTATACATAAACCTTTCACACAATGATTTTTGTCAAAAATGTGCACTTGGTTATTTTTCATCCAGGGGACCTCGGATTGATAAAGTTTTTCACATATATATCTACGAAACGGAGACATTATGAGGTGTGAAGGTGTCAAAATATGAGACCAGTATGGTACAGAATTGTAATGCTTTTGGTGTAAATTGCAGCACTTTCCAGTGTTCATTAAAAGGATGCTTCCATCCACAGAAAGTGCACATTAACCCATTCTCATTAAAATTCCAACAGGTGATTGATACATTTCAGTGTAATTAATGGGCATAACTGTGATTGCCATCACATAGGGACTCTGTATCTGCACAAGGACATCATTCTGAATAACAAAGTGTATATTTTAGACCAGAAAAAAATGTCCAAAAAGTCTACTTTCAGAAACACAGCGTGACCACTCTTTCCTATAGAGAAAGTAGAGAGCTAAGGTTTCATTGCAAACAGTTTCCCTCATTGCAGGCTGCAGGAGGTTGCATAATATCTTCCTTTTTAATGTTTTTTTTACCTGGAAGTAATGATGCAATATACTTCTTGCAGTAAAATCTTCTTCAATAATGTTTTATGGTGGTCCAGCATCACATCAGCTGTTCCTGCTCTGTTTTATACGTTTTTTTTGTATGAAATGTTTTGTGAAGGCTTAAGGGACTCCATTGCAGCGGAAATCCTATGAATTATTACTATGACTTTTTTTTCACTTTACAACAAAATCCTCTGAACCCAACACTTTTTTATAATTTATTATTGTTTCTGATCATTTTTGTTATCTTGATGCTTTTGTCAATGATACTGTCAGTTAAAATAAAATGTCATGACCACTCGGTAAACATATCTTGACTTCGATCAGTAAGGGAAGGACTGGGGGAAAAAAATGCAGACTAAATGTACATCATGCTCGTGCTGACTGGCACGTAATTTGATACAATCAGCTTACTCAAAAACATTTTTGCAGTGGCATTTTAGTCACGTTCAGCACCTAAAAGTTGAGACGAAATGCAGTGTGCATTGTGCCAGATGTCATTTAAGGGTAATGTTTTATAGATTAGAGTTTGGGTCAGTACATTCTGCCATGTTGAATATTCCTGACTTATGTCTTGATTGATAAATAACTGCTGGTTGGCCACAAAATCTAAGAAATTATTAGGAATCAGCCATTCCTCATTTATTATTCATAGTCTGTTGTTTTTTCATTTATTTACACCCCCTTCATCTTCTACATTGAAAGGGTTGGTCTTACAACAGAATTTAAGGTCACATGGGATGGAAAAAAATTAAATCAGTCATTCATCCATTATCTACAGCTTTTCCTGGATTTAGGATTGAGGGGATGCTGGAGCCTATCCAGGCTGTCATCGTGCAAGAGGCAGGGTATACCCTGGACAGGTCGGCAGTTGATCGCAGGGCCACATATAGAGACAGACAACTATCCAGTTTGTCGTTCACACATCTGGGCAAATTTTCCAATTCATTCCAATTAACCTCTTGCATGTTTTTGGGCTGTTGGAAACCAGAAACCAGTGCAGACACGGGGGAGAACATGCAAAATCCACACAGAAAGGCCCCCTGTGGGAGATTTTTTTAATTCATATTTTTGGTTTGTTTAATTGTTTGGCTGGTTGTAAAGTTAATTTTCACTTTGCCCCCTTTACATTTTAGCTACTTCCTTTGGATCAGCATCCCATTGTCCATATGACGAATCCACGAGATTTCGCTTTTTATCTGTGTAATTCTAGCCAAATGTGACTTTGAACAGATATAGTATATACAAGTAACAATATTACAAATCAAACCACTAATCAATGAATTTTACACATTGACATAAGACAATTTTCTGCTGGTTCTGCAGCCTCTATAAGTGTATTGAAGTTTATAGTGCAGTACATACTGTATGTTTGGTTTCCCTGCAACATGGTCTGCAACACAATAGTCCATCAACTATTTCTACTGTGGTATAAAGCCATAATGCACTGCCCTGGGCATGCTCACACAGTCATGCATGAAACAAGAAAAGACTACTTTTTTCATCAGCATATATGACTCTGCAGCAGCCCTTAACACAGCAAGCCCCCTCCCCTAGCCCAGAGTTAACTCCTGCTTCCTTTGACCCTGGTGGTCTACTCACAGATTCCTGCTGGTTTTCATCTTTTTCGCCATCTGATCGAGAAATGTTTAACATCTGTTGAGAGCAAACTAACTAGTGGAACACACACCTTTCAAAGGTCTGCGTAGAACACAATGGCACTTCATTAAAATGCACTCAACAATGTGACATTTATATGGGTCTGACAAACCAAGAAATACATTACAATACTGGATTTCTTCTGATCTTTATAGCACATTTGAGCAAAATAATGTAAAATATTAATTCACATTCTCAGCCTTTTAGATTTTTGTATTTTTTTGGAAATGTATTACACACAACATATGTGTGTGTATTCTTTTATCCACAGCCTGTTAATTAGCAATACTCCAGTTGTGTTTCAGTTTTATGAAGAAACAAAATGGTAATGGATAATATTTATTTACAGTATTGAAATTATTATATTTTTCAAATATGATTTACTTCAGTACCAGCATCATAGCAGTCCTGGTAAGACAGCGGGCAATATTTCCTTGGGAAAGAGCCAGTCTAGTGCCATCCCCTGGTTTGTTATAATGAAACAAAGATTCTTCCGGATGCTGTTTAAAATTCTATAGATGAATCAATTTGAACTTGGCAGACAAGCTTGTTTACCAAAATGCCAAACCATCCATCACATCATTTTAGGTTTCAACTATATGTAGTCTGTTTACTGTCTTTTTTAGTGCTATATTTAATTCGTTATTACGTTTTGTCTTTCCGCCAGATGGATGATTTAATGTTTGCTGTATTGCTGATGGAAAACCTCAACCTCAAAACTTCCAAAAGGGATCAGATAAAGGTTGCCAACATTTGTGAAATCAAAGGCGTTAGACGCGTGGACACAGCACACCACTTGCAAATCTGAAAGATTTTATAAATATCCTCCCCAAATTCCACCACACCATGCAGTTCTTGAAGAGACAGTGAGAATGTTTTTTTTTTTTCAAGTCAGACACAGTTTAATGGATCTGTTTTCATCCCTGTCTCTTTAAGATGTTGGTAAAGCCACTCATTTTTTCCTATTTACCTGTGCCTTTGGATTCGGTTACCTCTAAATGCATGTCATACTTAGTTTCCGTGGCGTCCGTTGCCATGATCACTGCACACCTCGGCTGTTGTAAGAGAAGGGAGTGAACATAGGGATCTACTTAATTGCAGGCTGACAAAGAGCGTGTAGAAGCTTTTAATTGTGGAAGGTGGAAAAACCGTACTTAACAGGAAGGGTGCACTGGACATGTGCTCCAGTTGTGCTTTAGCTTCCTTTTGCCCATTATGGTTTTGCCATCAACAAGATGCTTGATAGCTCAAGCAGACTCATTCTTGCTATTCTGTCTATCATGAACGCAATAAACCCTGTTTTTCTGTTTGTTTGTTTTTATAATGAAGGCACACCCTGAGAGGAAACTTGGTTTTTGCTCATTACTGTAATAAGTAGAATTGACAAATATTAGATGTAAGTCTGTCATGGGAATAGTTTAGCTTAGAAGTGGATGGATACTGGTAAAAAGCCTACTCAAAGTATAATCAAAAACAAGTTCGTTGATGCATACAATCAGATCCTGGTTTATTCAGATAAATAAATAAAATTCCTGCACCCAAATCACTTCATATTTGCAACACATAAAAGGAGGTGAACCAAGAACGCCGTGACGCCTTCCTGGACTCTGAAAGGCAAACCCTGAACACCTGCAGTCAGCAGGCTGAGCCAGAGGTTTTCTGACGTGCTGCAAAACATATTAACCCACAGTCACCTGTGCCAGCCGAGGAATTCAACAAAGTGAGACAGTACTGAGAGAGCTGCAGAGAAACATGCTCTGTCCAGTGGGATCAATGCGTTGTGGGCTTCCTTCCTAAGGACAACAGAGCCAAACAGACTCTCTCAGAAATGTCTTGCCCAAAAAGGCACTTTGTCCTGCCCGATGCTAGACAAGGCAGGACAAGGAGCAAACAAGCATGCTTGGTAGTAGGAGCGTGTGAACACAAACACCGAGCATGATAAAGAGAGGCACTCTGTGTGGTTTGGTCTTCAGTTCAAAAGCAAAAATTTGTAAGAGTCTTTTATTTCTATTGTATGTCTGGTTGTAAGTGTTGACTTTACTCGGCTACCAGAGTCTCTGTGCTAAAAAGCTCTTGTTTGTGTCTGCTGGTATATTTGTTGGCCCGTTGCTGCAAGGACAGACTTGAGGAGCAGAGCTAGAGATGGGATGAGAGAAGCACGAGGAGCAGCCATTTACCCTACAGAAGCATATAGATGCCTTTGACAAGGGTACAGCTGCATCAGAGTATGGCAGGGAGTATAACACCATTACATGTTGCAGCGCTTTCCAAGGACTCAGCAGTCCAACGTCATTTGATAGTGACACAGATGTGCACCAGAACAGGTGTGACATCTACCAGTTTCCAATGGCATGATTTAAGTGTTGCAGCAAAGTCTGGCTATGTGCCATACAGTAACCACCAGCACAGGTAGCTTGCCAACAAAGCAGACAGACAAAAGAAGGGGAGCCGTGCAACAGTTTACCTATTTCATTTGCACAGCTCGAGATAGCTGTGCACCACTGCAGTAAAACCTTGGGGAACATCAATCAGCTCTTAAAAACAAAGCTTGTTTTACCCAGATGAAAGTGTCCGCTGATTCCGGTGTGGCTTTGGGAGGAAGCGGTGAAGAAAATACAGAAAAATAGTGAAACACAGCAGGTTCGGGTTTGTTAGCATCACGTGCTATCCTGTCAACATGACTGAGATGGAGGTTGACATGGGAAAGGAGTGAATTGGATATATCAGGATGAATGGGGCGAGATGAAAAATCATATTTCCATAAACAAGTTTCGAGTTGGTCTGTGGCGCAGTAGTAAGCGCATCTGCCTCAGAGCAAGAAAGTCCCTAGAGTTTGTCAAAATTTGTCATTTTAGACACACCAACATTCTTAATCATCCACTGAAGTTCAAGTAGCCTCTGGTTTCTATGGCAATATGTGTGAAGCAATCAGAGCCAGAGGAAAAAGACGCACCACAAAACTCACACACCTGATTCTTGTCAATACAAACAAACAAATTGAAGTTCCCGCTGCACACTCCTGTCTGTGCACAAACGATGTTGTATATTTTTAATACCAGCTGCAAAGACCTGCTCCAAGTGTGGGGTCACATGTTGTAGGACACCTAAGGGCACCTGGACAGGCATTCCAGTGCTACTGTGATTTTGTTCGTCTGCAAGCAAAATTAGCAGGGGTGTGTGGCAATATATCAAAACTGCCTCAACAATGTCCTACAGGGCTGTTGTTTACATGACAGTATTTCACCAGCAGCAACAAGGAGATCCAAATGAAAAGAATGCACCAATCATGCTAACGCAGTATTTTTGGATGGGAAGTTCAATGGAGTGTTTGTGGCAAGAAAGAATGGATGATTATTCACAGTCTGTGTGTGTGTGTGTGTGTGTGTGTGTGTGTGTGTGTGTGTGTGTGTGTGTGTGTGTGTGTGTGTGTGTGTGTGTGTGTGTGTGTGTGTGTGTGTGTGTAATCCATAGGTTTTCAAACACATTATCATGATCCATGTATGAAGGTCAACATGAGCATTAAGTGCTATGTTGGGTAAATATGACTATGTATATATTATGATTAAAAGACTTGCCTTTTACAATACACCCTGTAGCCAGATCAGTGCATGGGGGATGAGACCTGTGCACCCCACCTCAAGGAGAAATCCTCCTTCAAAACCATTCTACCCTCCTCACTTATTAACTAATTGTCTAAACTTAGCTGCAATATCACAAGGCTATGTAACATTAGAAAACAATTACTTTTTAGCTTTGCAGCTTATGCAAATAATCAGCAGTGAAAATGTTACAACGCCACAGCCACAAAGCCTGTGACCATGTCCCACCCCAAAGCAATGTCAGAAAGGCAACCAATTCCAAAAAGTGATTTTATTTCTATTTTTTGTGTCAATTCTAATCAATCACTCTTCCCTCCATTTTATATCCAAGGTATATAACAGCTTCCAAAACACTGATCTATGGAAATACTGTTGAACTGCTCATGACACCATGAAACACCATGAAAGCACAGCCTCATATGTCAGTGAACAAGCTCAGACTTGTGTCGATGTCAGTAGACTTATTTCCAAACTTGGCTGTTCCAGGACAATTTCCTAATCTTGAACCAGTCTGTGCACGAATCTGCTCTGAAGAGAAAAAGCAACTTTGGCGGACTCCGGTGTCTTCTGTCATGGCCAAGGTTGAAGAATTACTCCAAACACGGCCGATATAAACGTAGAAGGTATCTTTAGAAAATAGTGGTTTGAATCTTACCCTATTCATCTGAAGGGAAAAATCTCCATTGGTTGTGATCAGTCATATTCTGCTGTTCAGAATGCAAAACTCGACCCTTGTTATCAAGTCAAATGTTTTTCTGTTGGAATTCTGGCACTGCATGGATGATGTGGAAATTTAGAAGAAAACAGCTGAGCCAATAGTAGATAAAAGATTGATGACCAACATTAACTACAGCTAATAAATTCCAAGCATGTGAGACATTTATTGTATTAACCCTGCCGCTTTGTTACTATATGTAACTAATGAATTTGCACCGAGCAACTGATAGGGATTTCTTTCTCGTTAAAGTATCTAAAAAATTGGAACTTTGATTAGGCTTCACACCATGTGAATATCTGCACCAAATTCCATGGAAATCAATTAGCAAGTTATAAAGGCATTTTACATATGTCTACAACTTGTGCATTTCTTGGAAACCTTCAGTGGAAATGTGGGTTGCGGATGACACTACCCACTTCAGTGGATTCAGTGTCTGGGGATAAATGATTAATGATGAATAAATCTGATATTGAAAAAAATTGATATTTTTTTATTTCTACAAACAAACTATGACTTTGCTGACAAGCTGTTGAGAAGTCAGAAAAAAAGCAACAGTATCTGTTAGTCCTTTCTGGAACAAGATAGACTTCAGGCCCCAAAGCCTCTGATAAACACTACCTCTATGAATTATGTAATGTGCATTTCTTTCTGTCATCATGCTGCAAGGAGCTTTTGGCATTTGTCCATTCTGGATGTCCACAAGGCACAAAAGGAAAACCAATGAATTTCGTGATTCAACAATGGCGTGTCCTTACAACAACATCACCCTAATCTATACAGTGAGCATCCCAAACACAGACAGCCTCTTGTGTTGTTAACAAGTCTTAGAGTGTTATGCTATCTTGCGCAACAAGATTGACATTTTGCATGCAGAGCGAAAGTCACTAAAGTGAAAGAATAAATGTACATCAGAGAGTTAAACTACAAGCTCAGTCAAATTGACAGATCTACTCACTTAGGTCTCTTTTGGAAAAAATGTCTTCTTACTGTCCAGTGGCTGCTCAGTGTGCAAGTGTATCTGCAAGTATGTGGCTGTTCCACCTGCCTGCTGTCACTTGGGATCTAGGCCATTACCTGGAGTCAGGTGTCACATGCAGCAGTGGGTGAAGTGTGCGTGTGTGTGTGTGTGTGTGTGTGTGTGTGTGTAGGGTGGGGGTTAGGCTTGATAGTCGCTAGTTGATAGATCGATACGAATGGCATGATGAAGTGTGATTTAACTCTTAAGGCTCAGTGCTGTACAGTGGAAGGAAATACTTGGGAGTGTTTGATGGGGGGGGGGGCAGATGTGTAGTCAGCTGGTGTGCCGGTGGGTTTTGGGGAAGAGGGAGCGTCGAAAGAGGGGAGATGGACGTTCAGCTGTGTCTGTTAGTGCTGCTGTGCTGAGGAGGCACAAAGTGACACTTTGTTCCCACCCAGACAGCCAATGCAGGAGAACAGAGTGGTATTCACCATTTCAACCGGCTGATGAACACAAAGGCTGTCATTGTGGGTTAACAGTAACCTTGTATGCACATGTTTGATTATAATGGCTTCTAATGTGTTGTACCACAATTCGAAATCTGTCAGTTTTATTTTAATCCAAGAAATTCATGGCCACTGGCTGCACAGGTGGACTAGCAAGATGTGCATTTATGGAATCTGGTGGTATTGAGGCTGAATGAATATCCAAAATTAAGGTCATTTGTATATTTTATGCTATTTTTTCTGGGTTTCTAACATTTTGATGAATTCCATGCTGATTTTCATGGTGATTTCTTGCCAGTTTACTCATTGCAGGTAAACAGCAACCTTACATGAGTATGCCAGATAACAATGACCATGTATGATTATATGATCATGAACCCTTGTAACACTGGTGACTCGTGTGAAGTATGTATGCTAAGGTTAAGAGCCTTGGCAACCAAATAACTAGAATTAATATGAGTATATGGTTCATCTGGTCTTGTCTGGAATGGCAGTGTGTATCCAAATAGCAGTACTGTGTAAAAGGTTGCCTTCCTGACACAGATTTGGCAGGATCTTACTGCAGTCACGCAGGCATACAGGAATACAGGGTCTTCACAAGGATGCAGCCTATTTTATGACACTACCCAGCATCCCTCCACCACACACACACCCACACAAAACAGAACAAACATGGTTTGGTGACTGCACTTGGTGCAGCACTAGAAACCAGGATCAAGTAGCTTAAAAAAAAAAACACAGGAGCAGCCATATTTGACTTGCACTACACCACTCACTCATGCAGTTTCATTTAAATACTAATAAAGACTGAATTCAGGTTGACCATCACTTTTTTTCCGCACATAAATAGAAATTGCATGATGGTCAATGTTACTGAAACACAATGTTTTAATTCACAGTCTGGCTGTAGCACTTATAATCCATCTATAGAGAAGAGGTTCTCAGACTTTTCAAAACAAAGGTGCAAGAGGCTCATGACCCCGCTGTCTCTGAGGGAAGAACGTGGACTTTGCATAAATACAAGCAGGTTCATCCATATCAATCAATTTAAAGGCTAGTCTTATCTTAATTTAATTTGTTTGACATGAAAAATAAGCAAAAAAAAACAACAAAAAAAATTGAGACATTTTTCACAATGAATTTGTAATTCTAGAAACATTCTGAATGTTTTTTGAGTTAATCTTTATTCATTTGGGCGATAGCACTTTTATTATCTCACTGTTAGCTAGCTCCCATGTAGATGGCAGTGGAATATAGATGCATTCAAATGAATTGTGAGTTTAAAGAAGTTAGTAAACTTACCAATAAAATTGTCCAAAAATACTTTTATAAGTTGGGAACAGAAAATATCTATGCTCTTGCCATTTTTAGGGTAATATATTGATTTTAATCTTTAGTCATCAGCCAGGACCCCTTGAATTGTAATGGGAAAAAATGATAATACTGAAGGCTGCCAAGACATGTGGCTTTTGGTATTAAAAACTACATTTGACAAAAACAACACAGTATTGTATCTTTCCAGTTAGAAATCATATTTCAAACTATATCCACAAAATGTACTACAGATAACCAATCTTGAGTAGCTTGGCCATTTTTTTTCAGGGAAGACATGTTGCCACTGCTGTTTTTTTTTCTGATGAAATTTTTTTCCTGGAGGTCAAATTGCACTGGATGGGAACCGGTCAATTCAGCTCTATCTGACAGAATTGCAACGTCTTTAGGGCCAATATCTCCAAAATGTGCCAAGTCAAATAAAAATGATCTGGATGAACTGACTACACAGATTTTTTAAAAATTATTTATGGATGATGTGTTCATTTAATATGCATGTGGAATAAGGCTGACAATGAATAAATTCACAATAAGTATATTACAAAATCTGGGATTTTAACCTCTTTAGTATGAACAATAACTCAAATATTCCCGTTTTGCTTATTCAATGAATTCTGTGCTCAGTGCAAAGAATTCAAAGACACTCAAAGTAGGGGGTTAGTCGATTTTTGGGACGGATTATACTGGAAGTACTTTTCAATGATAAAAAAAATTCAATTTAGATCATTCAAGGTGACACGGCACAAAGTAAAAGGGATCACTGTCACAATAAGATGAAATGTTCATCGATCACCATTTGATTGGCGGGAGCATGAAACTATGGTTGAACTATAGATTATTGTGCAGGTTTATCTAGAAGTTTGCATATTGAGCTGGTCACATATTAAAGCCCGGAGGTCTATATTCAATGAAAGTCTCCACATTGTCACAATTCCTTTACAACCATATAATCAATAGGTCACAACAATCTATATATCGGCACGATTACAAGAAAAACCGGGCTGGGTGGGATGCCATCACTCACTACCAAAATTCACCAACAAAAATGCAGCATCTTGGTTAAACGCCTTGCAGCTACATGTAAAATCATCTAGTATGCAAACCCCCCCACCCTCCTTTCTTTCACACAGGCAGGGCCGCACCGGCGCCAGGGAAACCCGCGGACAAGCCGTGTTAAACACAGCCGTCGTTAAGGAGAAACGCCGCGGATGCTGCGGGGAAACATCACGTCGACACGGAGCCTGAAGGCGAAGATCGATATGTAACCGTTTAACGGTGGATTATTGCGTTATTCCGTTGCGCATGGATTACGGAGCACTAATTGCAGATTTAAAAGGCAGACGGAGAACAAAGAATCAGGCCTTTGCATTTTATCTACCGATTCTCCCACGCGTGACGTGAAATTGGGCATTTGTTGGGTTAAAAACGCACAACGCTCCGCACCGGAAACAACTACAAACGTCATTATTATTATGATTTATATTGTGCCTTGTTGACACTGGCTGGCGTTTGCGCATTTCAAGCCCGATCAAATTGTAATTCCCGGCCCATTTTAACGGAACACACACGCACAATCACAAATGCGTGCCCACACACACACACACACACACACACACACACACGCCCGCACACACACCTGCGAAGGATGGAGCTGAAGATCTGTGCGGGTCAATGAGAGATGAGATGCGGTGACAAGGTCATCGGCGTCGTCAGGAAACAGCAAAAATCCCAGCACCTTTGTTGATGTTGTTTGTTTGTTTGTTGTTGTTGTTTCACGCAGTATCTCCTCGAGGTTTGAACCCGTGGATGCTCACTGCCTTTTGTGTTGCTGATGCTGCGGGAGAGACGCACGCACGCCCGGCCCCGCACAGCTGCACGCTTGCCGTGGATGGAGACGGGAGGGTGTGGCAGAGAGAGAGAGAGAGAGAGAGACAGAGAGAGAGAGACAGAGAGAGAGAGAGAGAGAGAGGCGGGGAGGGAGGAGAGGGGGTCGTGTCACGATGCCAGCACGTTCCTCGAACATCAGCTGATCTCAAGTCTTGAAAGATTATTGATGAATAAAATGAATTTAATTGTCAAAGCTGGATTTATAGATAGATAGATACGTGGATAGATAGATAGATAGATAGATAGATAGATAGATAGATAGATAGATAGATAGATAGATAGATAGATAGATAGACAGACAGACAGACAGACAGACAGACAGGCCGATTGATCGATCGACCGATAGACAGACCGATTGATTGATCGACCGGCAGACAGACAGACAGATAGATACTTCAGAATGCGTTCCTTGTCTGACCTTTAACCCGAATTTCCTTTGGGATTAACAAAGTTTTATTCTATTCTATTCCTTGATTTTCAGCCAGTAGGTGCACAGCTATATGAGAAAGTGGTAAATGTCGTAATCCACAGGTCTTGGTCATCTTCGGTCATTTTTTTTATGATGGTGATTTACTCGCTGATTTTTTTCCCCAGTAATAGCATTTCGATTCTATTGTTCCTCTGTATAAAATGATCACATCCCTGTGTGAGTGTGCTTATTTTTTGGGATGCTTTTGTATTATCGTCATTCATTTGATGATTTTGAGTACAATTTGGTGAATTTACCTTATTATCAAGATATCTGATTTTGCTATAGTCTAAAATGGCTGACAGTTTAGATCAGACCTAAGCATTTCACAGCCCGTGGGTCACATCTGTTTCGCGTCTTCATCTGGCCTGCCATACTATTTTCTTAGAATATTTTAATGAGTATTTTCAATCAATATTGAATTTAGAAACTCGTTATTTTTTCCTTTTGTTTAATTTTGTATGGATGATTACATGCAAAATAATGTCAATACCTATATATGATCATTAATGATTTTAAAGTTGAAATAAAATGCCAAAAAATGTAAATATTGAAATTGCAATTTTCATTTGGTTCAATTTACATGTTACCTAGTTGGCCCGCACATAGAAATTAAATAAAAATGTAGCCTGCTAGCCAAAATGATTGCCCATCCCTGGTTCAAGCACAAGCACACAGGCACACACACACACACACGCACACACACACATTTAACTGTATGCTTTGGGTGTGGCCTCTTCGAAGAACATCTGAAGTTACGTGCTGCATAATGTATTCTGAATGTGGTGAGACGTTTGGTACTGTAACCACCCATCAGATATAGGGATGCATAATACACTACAATATGTGAATATTTCTATGTTCTTTGTTTTTGCAAATCTACATCAAAAAAAGCAATAAAGCTTCTCAACAATTTTGCCAATTACTTTACCTTCAGTAGAGCTCAGCATTCTTGGTGAATCCAAAGTATGCTGAAAAAAATAATTTCAAATGTGTGTACATTTCCAATAAATAACTTTATCGCAGTAAGAACATTGTAACACAGTTTTAAACTGTATTTTGGACGGCACACAACTCTGACCAGCCTGAGTGCACGGGTGCTGCTTCCACAATCTCAATACCTTACCCCATTCACTACCTCACCCATTCACCCCCCATGCCCTAACTCTGCTGTCTTTCGTATCCTTTTTTGTCCCAGCCCGCACACATCCTGCCTATTTTTGTTTATTTATTTAATTCATTGCTAATGTCACTCTATTCATATTGTCGTTTAGTTCTGATTGTGTATTTTTCACCCTCACTGTTCTTTTATGTTGACCATTGTTATTCCTGATGTTGTTGCTACTGTCTCTTCATTCGTTGATGTCGCGCTATCTTCTATCTCTTGTATCAGGTACATCAACAATATGTTAGTTATTCGGAGGTGTGCCGATCGACTGAGCAGCAACGATATGGCTGGCACACACAACAACAGCTAGATAACAAGAGTGCAAAGAAGGAGAGCAGACAAACAACAGAGCAGCACCTCGCATCCCTCACCATGATGAAAACGGCGGGGGAACAGCGAGATACAGAAATTCCAGTGATTGAAATGATGACCATGGACACAGACTGACAAGGCAAAGCCAGAACACGTAGCTAAAACAGAGGAAGAGGATGCGGCCATGGGAGACCAGGGGGTGAGTGGGACCCCGATACGTGCTTCGATGCGGCAGAAAAGGACACTGGGCCAGAAGCTACCCACATGGACAAGGAGGCATGGAAGAGTCCCACGGGCACAGACAAATTTATCCAATCCGAGCAGACTGACTTCAACCCAATAAAGAAACCTCTGAATCCCCTAGGAAGGAAATCATGGAACAGAGGCACGTGAGGTATGCGCTGCATGACACTCGGGACTCACATGAAAACATGAAAAGTGTAACCATGAAAGAAAAAACTTATTTGAGAGTATAGCAAGATGATATGGATTGGCATCGACGATGGTACTTGTGCTGCCTTCCAGGACAATGTAGACTTAGATGAACCACGGCGAGCCTCCTGGTCGTCTGGGTGGTCACTCAACACCCCTCCAGAGTCACTGCTCAAGGACTTACAACAAGAACAACAACACCCAGGCTTAAACATTTAGCTGTTGACCTCAATGGAACCAGACCCGGAGCGAGGAGGTCCGTGGAGCAACCCACGGTGTCCAAGACATGGATAGATCACTGCCTAAAAGGGTATGGCGGACTGCAACTGAACTACACCAATTTTCATTTTGATCACCTAGTTGGTCCATGCATAAAAATTAAATAAGAAATGTGGCCCGCCACCCCTGCGCTAAGACGTTAGAAACGCCGAAACGGTCAAAACTTGGCACCAATGTCGACTCAGCCCTTTATTAGCCCCACATGCATAAATGCCATTGGAATCCCACGAGGAGTACCAGATGAGTACAAATTAGCGGATCAAATAGCAGTGGGGTTTGAGTCTGTGCTCATCCGGGTAATACCAAACAAGAACATACCGGTAGATAGGATAAACTATATCCATTACAATATACAAAGGTTGGTTTGGTGAACTTAACGCGAGATGCAGTAGTGGGACTATCAAAACTGCTGTCAGTCACCTCCTTGATGACAGTGCAGACTAGGATGGCTGTTGATATGCTATTAACAGAAAAAGGAAGCGTTTGTATGTTTGTTTGAGAGCAATGTAATACATTCATTCCAAACAATCGAGCCCCTGATGGTTCTGTAACCCAGGCCTTTGAAGGATTAAGAACACTGTCAGTTCAAATGAGAGAACCTTCCAGCATAAATAACCCGCTGAGCGATTTTGCTAGAACGCATGTTCGGGAGGTATAAGGTACTGGTTTTATCTGTAATGACCTCCCTCGTTATGGGGATAACCATCATGGGTCTATGTGGATGCTTCTGTATACAATACGCACAGTCTCTGATAGAACGATTGATAACTAGATCCAGAGAAGGGAAAATGCCACCGCCATATTCTATAACAATGGGTGAAGTACAGTTGCTCCTGGGATAGAATGAAGATGAACAGGCAAATTCGAAATGTGAATCCAATTTTGATTCACAATCAGGAGACGAATGCGCTCCAGTATAACATATCATATCATTGCAATTTCTAACTGATTAGTGCTCGATAAGAAGGGAACTTATTTCCCACAAAATCAGCGATGTCCTTACACTCAGGTCCTATGATGAAGAACACGGCCAACGCCAAGAGGTGGCCATGTGCCGAGGGTTTACAGAACTCTGAGTGATCTTTCCTGTCAATGATTATGAATGAATGTTGTGTAGATTATTGTTCAATGAATCAACAAAAGGAGGGAGTGCAATGGGTAAATTGTTTCCTGCTAAATTGTTTTTATCTCTCCTTCGAATATCTTCCTTTATGATGTATGTAACAGAAAATTGTTTAATGATAGGTTGTTGAATCATTCGTATTTTTCATTCGGATATCTTCTCTTGACGTACGTAACAGGTAATTGTTTACTGATGGACTACCGAATTGTTTGTGTATCTCACATGCCTATCTTCTCTCATGGCGGAGTGCGTATGAAGTAGAAAAACTGCAGAATGTTTTGAAAAGTCTTGTACCCAGCTGCGTGCAAGGTAATGTCACGACGCCCTGACTGACTTATCGTGCCCAGGGGAGGAGGGGAGGAGGGGGCGGCTGCTCCCTCCCCATCCCTGACCTACAATGACCCGACTAGGTAAGAGGTCAACTCCATAGACGGAGAAAAAATAATGTGATTGGCTGAAGAAGAATGCTACACCTCTGTCCCCCCGACACCTGACTTCGAAGACCTCCAAGGACTATAAACGAGTGACCTGCCCCTCTCACAGGCGGGATTTGGGTCCAGACTTCCCAAAAGAACTCTGTATTATGCTTTTCCCTTCTTGCACGCAAGATAAAAGCAACATTGCGCTATGTCTTGGGTGTCCTGACTCTCCTTGGGAGTCCTGACTTTTTTAGAATCTCTCGGCTTGGGAAAATTGCCACAACACTTCTTAATTCTATTTATATTCCTATTTATTTTACTTTTTTTTGTATTTTTTCGACATAATAACTGTTACTCTGCTGTGACAAAGAAGCTTCCCCTATGAGGATCAATGAAGTTTACCTTACCTAACCTTACCTTACCTTTCTTATCTTGACTTAATTAACACGGTATCTAAATTCAAACTTTTTCCAAATATTTGCTAAATCAAACTACTGACGTTGATAAAGGTAATATATATACTTTGAAACATAAATGTATATCAGTTCTTGTATTTGTACATGCAATTCTTGCATCTTTATTATTCAAGTGTGACCGTATTTTGTTCCACCAGATGGTAGCAGACACAGTCTGAGAATTGAGAAAACTCGGGCAATTTCAACAGATACAGGTAGAATTAGCATCAGAACTGCTAAACTTACATTTCACAGATGTTAACAAACCATGACAATCAACGACAAAAATAAGTAATCTATATATCTTTTCCAAGCTGATTTATTTTTAATTGATAAATTAGCATTGTCTTGCAGCTTGTTTCAAAGGTATGATGCTAAGACGAGCTAAGGTTTGAAGCATATCAAAATTCATTCTTTCTTTAACCTTAACCAGGCTACCATAACCTAACCTCCAGGTGGCAATGCCAGCCTCCTCAGAGATAACAGAAAAGATGAAAACATTAATGTTACTTTATTTATAATCATTCTCCACACAGATCCCATGGATCGAGAATTGGTCAGCTGGTTTTGCTTAGACACTTTGACGAACAAATGACCTGACCTGCCCTAATCTTCATCGGGTAAAATTTAATTTCAGTGCAAAATGAAGGGTCACTGGGGTCCAATGTACAGTTGAACATGATTAAATTGACAGATATTATTTCACATCATCAAAATCATTATCCTTTTCAGGCACATAAAACTATCTCAGCGCAACAGTGGATCCCTGGGAAGACATCCCTTACTTTTACTCTGTAATGAAAAAAAGTCTTTCAGACAGCGGGCTGGTGGTGCACAAAGACCAGCAAGAAAAGATGCACCATACTTTAACTCTGAGTGGTCATGTCAAATATTTGGGGAAAAAAAATCCAAGTTGCTGGCGTGGACGTGGATAAACAATTTCAGGACATGTGCAAAGGATTAGTTTTAGAATCTGGCATTTTTTCCAGGTTTATCTTAATAGGCTTTACAATCTCATGGGGGGAGGGGCAAATATACGGCGCAATTTAACATTGACATATGAAATTATTGCCTGGAGTTCAAATAAAAGGTAACTGAATTAATTTTATATCTATAGCGCTTACCCTGTACTCAAGGATGCAGGGGGCTGGAGCCCATCCAGTTGCTATTGGGAAAGAAGTAGAGTTCATCCTGGAGCAATCGCAAGTAGATCACAGGGCCACATGTAGAGATACACAACCATTCACTACCTTATTTACACACCTCGGAATTTGTGGTCTCCGATTAACCTAGTGCATGAATTTTGGACTGTGGGATGGAACCGGATATCCCGTAGGAAATCCAGGACAGACACGGGAAGAAGAAGAGCCCCCGTCGAGGCAGATTTACCACAGTGCCACCCCTTTAATGGTATATTGATGAATTAAGTCAGGAGACGAATATAATTAATATCTAAATGTTCTATTCTTGGGCTCCTCATCAGAACAAGCTATTCGAGCACAGCCAAGATATACAGGTCTTTTAGTTCAGTCACAGTATGATGGCGCATTTCTTGATATTATTTTCTCTTTTTTTTTGCCAGGCTTAGCAAAGGAAAGAATAAGATGAAGTATTATGGGAAGGAACTGGGAGGGTCTGATATTTTTAGAAGCATTCTTCAAATAACTGAGACAAAAAAAATCTCTTAGAAAAATTTTACTTTGGACACTTAACTCTGAGGACTCCCATCCGAATATCTTTTAGATTAGATCTGGTCATTTTACGCCCGTTTTGCTTTTTTATCCGGCCAGCCAAACCATTTTCTTTGAATATTCTGATAAGTCTTTTCAATCCACATTGAATTTAGAAACTCCTTATATTTTCCCTTTGTTTAATTTAATATGGATGATTCCATAGAAAATAATGTCAGCACAATTATATGATCATAAATTATTTTAAAGTTGAAATAAAATGCCAAAAAATGTAAATATTGAAATTGCAATTTTCATTTGGTTCAATTTACATGGTACTTAGTTGGCCTGCGCATAAAAATTAAAAAAGAAATGTGGCCCACCAGCCAAAATAATTGCCCACCCCTGTCCTAAATGCTTTAGAGCACATGTGATCAAACTCAAGGCCCACATGCCAAATGTGGCCCATGATGTTTTAAATTTTAGATTCAACACACATGAAAACAGAATGCAAACATGTTCCCCCAATTTTACATTCTTTATAAACGATTTTGAATTAAATAAGAAATCGCTGAAACTTATGTAAAAATCCAAAAACCAAACAATATACAGTTTTACGACTGATATTCCTTTAGATCCATCGAGTTAAATACATATTTTACTCCCCTTGCCATTTTTTACATTGTTATTATTATTTATTTTATTAATTTCCACTCTTACAGTTAATTGATTGCATACAAAATGAATGTCCTTCTGTATCCTTGTACCAATTTATATCATTGACATTCGATTCTATTAAGCCAGTGTTGGTTGGTCATATTTTGTCTGTTTCTATACAGTCAAACAATTTTCATAAATTATTTTATAATTTTTTTAACTTTTTTGTTGTAACAATAAAATTGTTAAAATATAAATTCAACACTGCAACGTTTTTCTAAATTTTATCATGTTCACGGAACATCTGCCTTGTCTCAGCACGTCGTCTGCAAAATATCCTCCTATTCACATGTTATTAAAAGTATGGATTGGGGGGAGGGGGGGGTTCTTTTGAAAACTAAAACAATATGCTCTAAATGTTCTCATCAAAATGCGATTTATTAAACGCATTTTAAGCGCAGATTTACGATTTACGAGTGAATGGGATGTGAGCGAAGTGTTTTATTTTGACAGTTCGCACAGGAAACGCCGCGCCGCTGCGAATCTTCCTCGAGTTCTGAACTTAAATATGGGTACGTGGTAGGTGACCGATGGGGTTTTCACTTCACCGAAGTAGCATGTTGTCGACATTAAGGTTCACCGGACTCGAGTAAATTCTCACCATGCTTCCTCGTAGACAGGACTACGGCGTGAAACGGACCGGGGGAGTCAGGAGCGGCTCGGTTATGAACTTTAGGACCACCGTGAGTTCGGTTTCTGGCCGCCGCGGCGCCGCCGTGCTCCCCTCCGTGCTAACCTTCCTGGTGATCGTAGCATCCGGAGGCCTGCTGCTCATGATAGAGAAAGGAATGCTCAATAGCATGGAAACGCCTCCACCTCGGGGGAACGGTAAACGGTTGGATTTTCACCGGCAAGGAGGGAAACTCGGCCGAACCGCCGCGGACGAAGAGTTCCAGGTACTTTTAACTTGAAGACGGGGCTTCATCCGGGGGTCGTTGCGCGGTTAGTGGGCAAAGTGTGGGATGTTTTCACCCAGGGGATCCAATCCTCTGTCAAGACTTCTTTGTTGTCTCCGCACTGTTTTTAAGTACAAGGGCTGCAAGGAAAGACACGCACACACAATATTGTGTTGAAAATGGGTACATTGCAAAGTTTCAGGGTTCCACAGTTTACTTTTGCCCACTGAGTATCATACCTTTTTAAGACCATATTTCCACTGAGCATCTTGCTGTTTGCACATCTGTCCGATGTTAAACGGATCTCTCTACAGACATTCAACTGCAGATGGATTTTTTGTTTCCTATTTTCTCCACTAAAACCTCTACATGCATGTATCCGTCTACTTCCTTTGGTTTGATTCCCAAAACCTTAAAGTGAGATCAAGTTGTTATTGAGAGTGCATTAAGTGAAATGATCTTGTTACCACTCACATAAGAGGCAGGATAAAGTGTTTCTTTGAGTGTTGAAAGTGGTTATTGTCATGTGCAGTGTGGAAACATGTTTCCATGTGCAGTGAAATTCTCATTTTGCTGTCCGCAGTCAAGCCAGCAGGGTAGCGGTAAGTAAATGATAATAACGTACTGTTCTCACCAGATGTAAACAGTGCACAGAAATGTAAACACTATTAGTAAGATGTGCAAGGTAAACTTGAATGAAGCTTTGAATGTGCGAACTCACAAAGTGCAGATGCAGGTTGCATGCAGACGATTTAAATAAACAGTTAAGTTACATGGACAGTTGATTGCAGCACTGGCTGTGCTGGATGTAACATGCAGAATTGTCCTGACATGGCTGTTGGCTCCTGTCAGTTGGATAGAACAAGTTCTTTAGTCTAATCATTCGACATCTCACACTCCAGTACCTTCGGATGGAGGGTAGGAGTGTGAACAGTCCCTGTTGGGGATGGGGGGGTGGATGTGGTCCTCGGCGATGAAGGCAGTTTACCTGTGGACTGTAGCGATAGATGGCCCGCTAAGAAGGCAGTGGGACTCTAGTTATCTTCTGCAGTCCTTACATTTGCGGTCCAGAGCGGTGATGCAGCTGTTTACGATACTCTCAACAATGTAGCTGTAAAAGTTGCTGAGGAAGAGCAAACAAAATGCAGCAGGGGTGAGATTACCAGATGTGAAGCCGAATGTCTTTAAATTTGAAGTTCTCGTGCATGTTCCATATGACTTGACTGTTGTTTGTTCATAAGGCATTCTCTACCTGATTAATATGCACATCATTCAAACTATGCTATCTTAATGAGGGTTGCTTGAAATGATTCGGATAGTATTGTAGCAGTATATTATGGGACAAATCTGACTAAGACAGGATTTACCACAGACTTACCTTTATATCCATATTCGAATAGGTGGGATATGCATCCTTTAACACCACTCCACTTTGTCAGATCATACAGGAGATCCGTAACCGGACCATCAGGACCATGTGCAGCCAAAAGAATATGCCCCACAGTATCTGGACCTTGAACCCCCTGCAGAGGAAGACACTGCTGCAACACATCCTGGTGAATGACGAGTACCACTTCCTCTACTGTTATGTCCCAAAAGTGGCTTGCTCCAACTGGAAGAGGGTCATGAAGGTCCTCAGCGGAGCGCTAAAGAATGTGCAAGTCAACATCAAGATGGACCATCAGCGCGACCTGGTGTTTTTGTCGTCGTTAAAACCGGATGAGATACGATACCGTCTCAAGCATTACTTTAAGTTCATGTTTGTGCGGGAACCCATGGAGCGGCTGCTCTCTGCTTATAGGAACAAGTTTGGAGAGATTGAGTCCTACCAGAGAAAGTATGGCGTTGAGATCATAAGGCGTTACAGGAAGGGCTACAATAAGAACACATTAGTAACAGGAGACGATGTCACCTTTGCTGAGTTTGTGCGTTACTTGGTGGATGAAGACATGGAGCGTACGAATGAGCACTGGATGCCCATGTACAACTTATGCCAACCATGTGCCGTGTCGTATGACTTTATTGGCGCCTATGAGCATCTTGAGAGTGACGCTGAGTTTGTGCTCCAGAAAATAGGAGCGCCACCCAGTGTTCACTTTCCAGAGAGGCAAACATGGTACAAGCCGGTCACCTTGCAGACGCTGCACTATTATCTGTGCAGTGTGCCACAAAAGCTGCTGAGGGAACTCTTGCCAAAGTATATTTTAGACTTTTCCCTCTTCACTTATCCCCTCCCCAACACAACCACTGAACACTGCCGGCATTAAACATTAGATGATGTTTTTTTTCTAAATAGAGAATCACTTTTAACTTTTTTTTTAAACTTCTGTGGAGCAAAAAATAATCTGATGCCTTTCACCCATTTTTTACTTGATGTCTGTACAGTATTGCAAACTGCTGAATATTCCAAAATATGGAAACTGAATAGACAACCACTAAAGTGAGCTGCACACAAAGGAAAATATAAAGTTACTGAAGTGTAAATCAGAATCTTTCAACATTCCTGCCATGCACCATTCCAATAAATGCATGTTCATGGTACACTGACTGAAATGTTAATATGGTTTCAAGGCCAGGCTTAGACAAGTTGGTAAAGGGTTAACCACTTTAGTGGACAGTCAGTGGTTTAGCAGGCTTAAATGGGTCTTGTATTCTCACTCAGCTGGTTTTGGATTTGAAATCATGCTTGTTTTTGACGCAGTCTCATTCCATCCGCCTACCATCTATCTTATAACCATCTGCTATTTACTCTTGAATAAAACTGATTGTAGTGTGTCAACCTATGACATGTAAAACTTGACTACAGTTTGTTTGTCTCTTTTGTTAATCTTTTTTAATAACTTAAAAACGAAAATGAAAAAACAACAAATATTAGATATGACATTCATAATTGCAGTGCTTTGTTTGACTAATATACAAGGTTGTAGTTTCTCAAAGCTTGAGCCTAATTTGGTTACAGTGTACAATGTAAAAACGGAGGAGAGGCCCTCATCCAGTAATGTAAGAGGAGTTAAGAATTCATTCTGTTCAAATATAAGCACCCACAGTAAGGCATGATTTTCATTCTCGATGCCCCAGGATGAGCAAGTCAGTAAATTGGCTCGGAGGTGTGTGTCAAGCAGCAGGTCCAAAGCATTAATGCAGTCTTGATCCTTTTGAATTCAGCTCCAGACTTATGGCACAAGTGATTTGACTTATTCATGTTCTTCATTCCTTGTTAGTCCTTGAAGCTCACGCTTCTGAAAAGGCAAAGACAATATATTTTAGTTTTTTCTGGAAAGTAAGCTGGAGAAGCTGTTAATTAATGCTTATTTACAGGTTTTATTTGTTTAGACAGCTATTCAACTTTTCTAAAAAAAAGATGGCAGATTGGTTTGCGTTGATGTCTGAACAGCTTCATCTTCTCTTTTTCCTTTAGGCTGCTCCCATCAGGGGTGGCAACAGTGACTCAACCTCCTCCATTGGACTCTTTTTTTCTCTTTATACTCTTCCGTCACACCAACCAATCTAATGTCCATTTTCACTGCATCCATAAATCTCCTCTTTGGTCCTCCTCTAGGCCTACCATCTGTCAGTTTCAACCTCAGCGTTCTTGTACCAATATATTCACTATCCTCTGTAGAATAATCTAACCAGAAACTCTACTGCTGTTTCTCCTAAACACTTTCATAACTCACCATGTATATCATCAGAACAAACTGCCTTTCCACTCAACATCCTCTTCAATGCCCTCCTTACTTCACCTTCACTAATCTCTGCTACTTCATGGTCCACAATAGTCACCTCTTCTATCTTTTGCGCAATTTCATTTTTCTAGTTCATTGATTCCTCAGTACTCTTTCTATCCTTCTGTTACTCTTCTGCCAATTGTCATCCTTAATTATCAGAACCTGCTGCACATACTTCCCATCTCTAACTCTGTTTTGCCAATTTGTATAATTTGTCTCTCCCTTGTTGCGTTCCAACCTAGCATCACCTGACATACTTTGTTTGGCCTTTGCCACCTCCACCTTTACCTTGCGCTGCATCTCCCTCTACTCCTGTCTGCTCTCGTCAGTCCCCTCAGTGTCCCAATTCTTCTTTGCTAGCCTCGAGCGATCAGTTATGAAAATTGTGGGTTTGATTTGCATACTTGGTTTTGGCATGCGTTTTATCCCAGATGCACTTCCTGGTGCAATCCTCTGCATTTATTTGGGCTTGGGACCCGCTGAAAAAGTCACTGGGGCTACATTGAGGCTACATTCTGCACAGGCTTTATATCCCAACATAATTGAAAGTCTGTTGAAGCTTTCTGATACTGACGGTGACTAAAGCTGCCAGAACGTAAGGATCGTTAAGGTTGCGTTTTTACTTTCAACCATCAAAGCAGTGGCATCATTTTGAAAGATATGAAGTCCTGCAGTGGCCATTGAGAAGAAAAAATGGTCAGCAATCCATTTTGTATTTTGTGGCCACAACATAATTCCTATGCTTGAATTCTTGCAACAATTACAATCTTTCTAAGGCTGAAATATTTGTGCCCATGAGATATAACTCCAGAGTTATTCCATCACCATAACAAAGTCTTTTCCACACTTTCCCTATGATGATTGACAAGTGGCCACAAAATAATCATCGTTCCCTTGTCCACTGCTGGGAATGAAGTGAGCTGCAGTACAAGTAACAAAATCCTTTTCATTTTGCCAAAAGAACAGCATTGCCTATTTGCTTATAATTATTAATTACTTTCAATATTTAAATTTTCAACAATGTGAAAACTAACTGGACAAAGACTATTCCCTTGTGGTTATGTGCATACAGTGCAAACTGCAGAATCATTCAGGGTCCATCTGGTCCCTCAAACTAGAGATGTGTAGTGTGTTTCTCTGGCAATTTGGTAAAATGTAAGGAAAAAACAAGCATCTCCTCTATTTTACTGCCAATCTTATTGTTGATTCAGGGTGGATACCTGTTTTCCAGCAAATTATATGATTGGCTGAGGGTGTGTACACTCTCTTGAGTAAAAAAATGGAAAGAAACGTGTGACAGTAAGACATCAGAGATAAAATTCATATATTTAAAGAAATATATTTTTTCTTTTATTGGCCATGAAAGATTTTTTCATAAATTATGTATGAAACCTAAGTGTATGAGATCACAGTGACCTGGACTATTCATGTACAATTGGGTAATTTAGAAAACAATTTTGGCAAATCTGAGGAGGCCAGTGCAAGGTTTGAAGTTGAACACATGATCCCAAAAATAATGGTCTTTTAAATTAGCAGCGTCTCAAAAGTCTGACCTGTCTGCCGACTTGTTGGCCGACTTGTCAGGGGGTGATGCTTGGGAGGCATGATCTGGGGACGTGTGATGAGAACTGGCAGAGACACTTAGGGGTAACGAGAAAGACAGTCCTTGTCTGCGCATCTCCTGAACCGCCCTTTCACTATGGTCAGAAAATGAGACAAGATCAAATTCACATATCAGTCTCCACTGCTTGTCACATAATAAGAACACCCCATATATAAAAGTATTTCAACACATTTGTAGAAGTAAAACTTGAATAATCAATTATAAAAAAGTGCATCAATTTAAGCAGTGGTTGTTTTCAATAAGAAAGTCTTCACTGGAGTGAGATTTAAAAGGGAGAAGAGATTATGTACTTTTTATCTTATTTGATGTGGGAATTAGTTCCTCTTTGTTTTTCACTGTTAATCAAATACAGCATGTGAGGTTGGTGAGCTTTTTGTGCTTTCTCCCTCATGAAAAAGATTAGCTCACCGCTCAAAACGTTCAGTGGTCAACTGTCTTTTCAGAACATCCATCTCTGTCTGAAGCTGAGAGACTTTGCCACGGAGGTTGGACACCTCGCTTGCATGCTCTTCCCTTAGTTGCACACAACAAACACAAAATTGTATTTAAATTTTATGTTACGTTTCATAAAAAAGCGGGATGTTAAGAGTTGCCTTACGTCTTTCTGTCCGCCAAAGTGAGTCTATCGCGCAGGACTTTCAACTCGGATTCTTTCTCACTGGCTGTGAGATGGCTTTGGAACTCCTTCTGCCGATTCGTGGAGAGCAGAGCTTCAAGGTTACGGACAGTCAGTCGTTCACTGGCCAGCTGGGTCTTCAGATGTTCCGCGTCTGATCGCAAATCTTCTAGTTCTCCTGTGATCTAAAGACCAGAAATAGCCCAAAATTGATGGCTGCATCATGCACTGCAACCAGTTTACAGCTGAGATTGAAATAAAGCTGTGAGAGAAGAAGAGCCTCACTCTCTCCACATCCATGCTCTTGGACGTAAGCTGGCGTGCAGTGAGCTCCTTGCTGGAGTCCAGTTTGACACAAAGTTCCCTGACTGATGCCAGGTCAGCAAGCAGAGCATTTCTCTCCTCCTGTGCTTTGTGTAGGTCCTCCTCAAGTCGAGACATCCCACGTACCAGTGACGATACTTGCGCTTCATAAGCCATCACAGCTTGCATATGCTAAAAAAAAAAAAGGATATTTCATTCATTCTAATAGAGACCCTGATTGTATTAGCTTAACTAGGATTTTTTTCAGGAATCGAACATGACTGTTGCTTGTTTAGCCAGCTGTTTCACCTGTTGTATCTCTCTTTCTTGGTGGCTGACAGTGTCAGACAGGTGTCTGCGCTCTGAGTCAGAAGAGAGGAGCTCCAAGCGGATTGAGTTATTAAGGCCTTCAGCTTCCTGCAATTTATGCTCCTGCTCCTCTATTTCAGAGTGAGCAATTCGAAAACGCTCCAACAAGTCCCTATTCTCCTGCTCCTGTGGGTCAACAACCTCAGTCAGCAAACAGACTCAGGGACCTAGAACCATCTGTGATTTACAGCACAATATCAGAAACAGAGTCAACGTTTCATTTTTTTTTTTGTTACCTTTGTGGCCATCAGTTTCTCAATCCGAGAGACTTCAGAAATGTATGAGTGGACTCTCAGTTTCAGTTCATCTTTCTCATGCAAAGCTTCTTCCATCTCCATACGTACAGCCTAGACAGATAAAAGATTTTGATAGCATTTCTTCATTTTTGTTGAGCTAATCCATCCAAAAATATCCATACAGTAAAGCTTAAGACTCAGCATGAAGCTATCCCTTACTTGGTTTTCTCTGGTCATTGTGACCAAGTCGTCCTGCAACCTCCGGTTTTCTCTGACTGTGATATCTTTGTCTCTTATTATTCCAGCAAGTTCCACTTGAGAGGCATCCAATTGTTTTCTCAGACTGGCTATCTCCCTCTCACGGCTTTGGAGCGCCCCCTGCAGCTGACTGAGAGAAACTCATGTAAAAGTTGACTGGCCACAACAGACAAAACAATTCTTATTAATTCAAAACACCACTTTGGTTTCTATATTTATCAATGCGACAAAGCAAAAAATAAAAACTAAATACTCACGCCAGTGAGTTGTCCATGTTTGTTACAGTGAGTCTCACATCCTCAAGAGTTTTTTCCTATCAAAATGAGACGTTACGATTGGCTTTCAAGATAGTAATCAATGAGAATATGATTGAAATTATTTTGACTGAAGAAAAATAAAACACTTTCAAGAGGAATTTTTAATCAAATGTTCAGAACATGAAAATGGTGGATTTATAACTATTGTAGACCACGCTACCTTTTTGCAAAGCTCCTCCTGGAGAAGGACTAGCTTTTCAGTCTTTTGATCCACCTCATCCTGTAGACCATCCTTCTCCTTATCCAATGCAGAGACAGACATATGTAGAACAGCTGTATCCTGCTTGTGCTGGGAAAACTGCTGAGTCAGGTCCCCTGCCAGACAACACAGACAAATCAAGCAAACCGTAAACTAGCTGATGACAAAATCAAATAGAACTACGACAGTAAGTTTTAAATCTCATGGACTCCACAAATAGTCACCTATTTTCCCCTCCAGTTTTTCAATCTGGTCATGAGCAGCTTGCAGTTCATTTATCTTCACTGACAGTCTGTGTTGGACATCAGACAGCGACTGTTCCATCTGCTCCTGCAGCAGCCTTTAAACAGACATTTCGAAAAGGGAAAAAAAAAACTTCAGTCTACTAAGAGCAAGCAACAGAGCTAGGTAAGAAAAAATGCAAAAAGTATTTTTTGCATTTTAATGTATGATAAAAATATGAATTGGGCATCTACTTTAGGAGTAAATTGGTGCCAATGGAGTGTATTTTTTCTTTTCAAGAAGGACAAACCTAAGAGCATTAGATTCTGCTCTCTGCTGTGCTGCATCCTCCACATTCTGAACTGCAGCAACAGACTGAACCTTCAGCTCCTGCTCCACCACTTGCTGGTTCTCTTTGAGTACAGTCACTTGTGACTGCAGGTCCAGTTTTTCCAGCTCCAACTACATTCAAATATGAGAAATAGTGAAAGACTTCTGCATATTGTTAGATATTTTTTCTAGTTTGGTATGACAGAGTGACCTTCCGCAGTAACAGAAAATATGATGTAATACAAGAAATTGACCGTGTTTTCCAAACACTAACCAGAGACTCAAAGGTGGATCAAGGCCCAAACCTTGTGGTCAACTTTCCACCAAATAGGGAAAAATTGTTAGTAATAAATGAATCGCAAGACTTACATTCTGAATGACATTCTCAAGTTCAACCATCTTCATTTCATCTCTCTGTCTGTCTGCAACAACTGATGCCTGGCCAACCTGTAAAACATTATGACCCATTCCATTTTAGGAAAGTACTACAAACAAAAGAAAAAAAACATGGACTTAATGA
The DNA here is from genome assembly GCF_037954325.1 of Fistularia commersonii. Classification (NCBI taxonomy): domain Eukaryota; kingdom Metazoa; phylum Chordata; class Actinopteri; order Syngnathiformes; family Fistulariidae; genus Fistularia; species Fistularia commersonii. The sequence goes on along the minus strand of NC_141299.1, from coordinate 5,260,242 downwards.
CTGCTGGATCACAACCAATATTGGGCTAGTATTAGCAAGCTTATTCAAGTGTATTTCCAAATAATTGACCAAATTTTGGCAACTAGTACAGTTACTTCTTTGGTCTTAACCTTTAACCTCTCCTTCAGTTTATCTCTCTCCATTTCTGTCTGTTGTAGTTCCTTCTTCAGTTTCAGGGAGTCAGCTAGTCCATCTGTCCTCTGGGCATGCTGTAAGTCCTCTTGTGCCTAAAGAAACCATAGCATTTATTGTTTAGAGTTCAAAAGAAATTTCAGTTCAGTTGGCTGTCTGAGCTGTTGTCTCACCTGCTGAAATAGGATTTTGAAGTTATCTCTTTCATCACTAAGGGCCTTCACTCTGCTCTGGATGTCCTCTGTATACTTCTCAAAATCCAACAAAGCAGCCTTCAGCTCTTCTTTTTCTTTCATCAAACGAACCAGCTCTGTATCTGTTACAGCCCCCTAAAGATTTCAGGCAATTATATGAAACGGCGTATTTATGATGACTAACTGATGAATCTTCAAAATGTCAACATTTCTTACCCTGCTTGTTTTTGAGCGAGAATTTCTATCCCTTCCCAGACTACGACTAGGGCTATAGTCTAGCGCATCGGCCCCTCTGACTCTTTTATAGCGTTCAGCCTCTTGCCGGTAGTAATCCCTCTCCTCCTCTAAACTCTTCACAAAAGCATCCAGGCGTGATGGGGAGCGCTCTCTTCCACAAACACCATGTTTAGCCCTCATGGTCTCCAACTCCATTACCAAGTCTTTCTCTAGAAAACGTCAACATTTTGCGAGTGAAACAGAGATTTGTATGAAGCTTTTACAAAGAATAGTTTGTGAATATGTTGACGGCTACTTACCAGTTGCCATCATGTTTTCCAATTTGTCCTGCAATCTGATTTTCTCTTCCTCCAAGAAATTCATTAGTCCTTCCATGTTCTCATTCTGCTCTTTGAGATATACCAGCTGGTGTCCAAGATGCTCTTTTTCAAAGTCACTGTCAGATTGCACCTAATTTACCAAAGCACAAAAATATTGAAAAAAAATAAAAACACTGACACTGACAAAATGCACTAAGCAGTCATTGGTACTTCTAACGTGTAAAAAGTTGACTGGAAAGGACCAAAACCTAATATTTGGCTTGCACTAGTACATTTATGAACTGAAACTATATTGAAATCATGATATTGTTAATTTCATGACACCATGGGATTGTGAGAAACGTCTTATTGATTCCTCTGTATGTCCAGTACATGCAGAGAAATTGACAATAAAGCTGACTTTGACTTTAAATGATGTAGATACCTGTCTAATGTTTGTAATGATATTGTCCTGGTCTTCAATTATTTTCTGCTGCCTTTGAATTTCTTTCTGTGAGGACAAAAAAAGAAGGGAAAAAAAACAGAATGTGTTCAATTTAGGAGTTTGTGTATGCACAACTTGAAAAATGCTTTCGTGTAATATTCTCACTTTAGTTTCTGTCAATTCCATGTCTGCGGATTCCAAAACCCGCTCCTTATCCATCTCTAGTCTCTTAGCGAGGTCATCGATGTGTGTCAGCTCTTCACACAGTTCATGGTTCTTTAAAGAGAGGTTGACCACTTTGGAGGAGGCGTCATTCTTCTTCCGCTGCAGCGCTTCTACTTTCTGCTCCAGGGTCTTATTGCTCTCCTGTAGTAATTCGATCTGTGCGACACAAACTGCCCTTTAAAACACAGGTGATGGTGTGGCAACTACATCACACACTGGGCGTCAACACAGCAGTTCAAAAAACTAACAAACACAAGATATGACTGGATAGGAAATATATCTGTTACTGTTTATTTGAAGTTATTAAGGATTTTGGTAAGATGTACCAATTGCAGAAAATTATGCACTATCATAATTTCAGTTATGTGAAAAGTTTTTGTAGTATCAATTATTAGAATTCCCAATTTAGCGGTTTACTTTAATTTGATGACATGAATGCAGACCAAGCCATTGCTCTCCTTGACCCTGTCCGATAAATGCAGGCTTGTACCGAGGTGACCATCCAATGTATAATCTATGGCAGACTATGCATGGGAATCATACCCATGAGTCTATAGGGCCCCAGTGGATATTAGGCCACTGTGGGTCAAGGAAGAAGAGGATGTATACATGCATGTCCATAGCCAGAGAGAGAGGAGTAAAAGGCAAGAGTCTAGGACTGAGTGGGGACCATAACTGTTGATTGACATAATCCGGAGGAGGAAGGTGGATATACAAATGTGTCCAGGTGACCAAAAGAAGGATTAAAGGTGTTCTATCACAGTAGTGATGGGATGAGAAATGGAGTAGGTGTTATCTTGAAAGAAGAGTTTCTTGGAAATGTCCTGGAAGTATAAAGAGACTTCAGATGATGAGTCTGAGGCTCGAAATAGAAGACAAAATGTTCCAATATGTTATTGATTAAACCCACAGCTTGGATGAAAGTAAGACAAGAAGGAGACATTCTGGTGTGACTTAGATGAAGTGATGCAGAATATTCTCAAAGGAAGATGAGAGAACAAAGTGATGGAAGCTGAAAAGGGATCAGCATTGTGTGGTTATTAGTGACTACAGCTAATGTGACCAGGGAGACAGGTCGGAGAGTAGGCTACTTGGTGTGAGTGGGGCAGGCGGCTAACCTGAAAATATCTTAAAATCAGGAACAGATTTTTTTTAGTATAAATTTTGACTTTTTTCTTCTATAAATACTAAAAGTAATTCAATTCATTTAGTTGGGGATGTACTCAGTTTCCGTTGCACATATTTTTAATATAACTAGTATTGTCTGTATGCATGTATGTGTGTGTGTGTGTGTGTGTATATATATATATATATATATATATATATATATATATTTAAAGACCGTAGGGACAAACTTGCCTGGAGGTTAAGATGGGTGACTATTTTTTCATTACTGATAGTCTGAGCCTCCATACAAATTACATCGTGAGGTCGACCTCCATGAAGTGCATAATTCAGACGCGCAATCTCTTTGTCCCGCTCTTCTACCTTGAAGGGTTTGAAAGACAGCATAATCTCCATGACAACATGTACCATGCTACAGTTACAAATATCTAATGAGTACTCACTTGATTATTCAAGTGCTTTTTAATTTCATGAGAATGTTCCAGCTGTAACTGGACTTTTATGATTTCGTCCTGTAACTCAACAATCCTACAAATAAAAACAGCAATTAGTCAAACCAGCAACTGACAAACAACAAGTTCATTAGGCAGCAATCACTTCAGTCACAAACTGGAAACCAACCTTCCATCTGCCAACAGTAGCAAGTCGGCTACATATGGATCATCAGGCTGCAATATGGGGTAAGCCGTTGAAGAAGGAGGAGGAGGTGGTTCATCAATCTGCATTCTCTGGCGTCTGAAAGGAATACTGCGCTTTTTACCCCCTGTGAAGGTGTGTGTGAAAGGCATTCATAAGAGCACGTCTCGGGTGGTCTATAATTCAGTAAATACGATTTCATTAAATATTTAAAAAAAAATGTATGATGCAGCCAAAGATTGTTATACTAACGTCTATGCCAGTAAATAAATATATTCAAAGTTGACATGCTCTTGGAAAAGAAAATTAACAACCACATCAATTTTCTTTGCAATGACATTTGCCATGACATGTCTAGACCAAGTCCAAGCATCTGATCTGACTCTGCCCCAAACTGAGTTCACCCTGTGCTCACCCTCCTATCTAAAGAGCTTTTACTCAAAGACTCAACTCTTTGGTCCAGGACCTATCAGCAGGCTCAAAATGTTCTGGATCTTCAAATAAACTCAAAACCACAACAACCCCGGAACTAGACTCAGACTTCATTTTACCCCTCAACACTCTCCGTCGATATTTGCGTCTCTCCTTACATATGTCAAATACCATGTCAGATACAGAATAAAAAAATGTTGACTGATGGTGTCCTTCGATTAACAAAAAAATTTAGACATACAAATATGCTCTTTAAATTGTAGCCCTCCACCGATTACCTGGTGTCTGCACCACAGCCTGTAAGTTCTTCTCCTGAAGCTGCTGGATGCATTCTGCTTTTGCCTTGCTATCTTTCTCCAGACAGTGAATCTTGTGTACATACTGATTGTTCAAAAACTTCAGATCTGAGGTCTCATGGTCCAGTTTCCTGATGTGAGTCTTCAGTTCTGAAACAGGAGGGGATTATGTGAGGTTGCGGACAAGGGAAAAAACTGCTGATGAAGTCTCAAAACCGACCTCTGGTGACCTGGTCCCTTTCCTCCCTCAGCTTCAGAAGGTCAAGGTGTAGCTCATTGCTCTCTTTGACTAGCCGTGCATTTTCTGTCCTGTAAGGCTCCAGGATAGCGTCAAAGTTTCTGGTTTCTTTGTCGGTCTTTGTGGACAGTTTTGCATGTCGAAAGCTTTCTGTTGTGTGGACAAGATCACTGTAAAGCAGAAAATGTGTCAATACTCCATGAGATTAACTGTGAATGACTTCGAGGGGGGCAGAGGATCTCACCTGAAAAGTTTTTCTACCAGTGGCAGGGACTCTATTCCCAGCGGCTGACGGTAGCCCACCTGGTCCAGACGCTTCCTTAAATTGACAAACCTTCTTTCCACGTTGTTGTTCATGGCTAAGATCATAAATGTGACAACAAATGATTCTTTGGGGTATCTCTCACGACCTCCGACTTGACTAAGCAAAAAAGATAGTGTACTAGACTTATATGACAAAGCCCCTTGTCTTTACCCTGATTAAGCATCCTTCATTCATTATTTACACCACATATCCTGCATTCCTGCCAAATAAACGACCTCAATGAGGATACAAACGATATCTCCGATTTACCAATGTCAATTTCCACTTTTCCGAGGTTTCCACATCACACAAGTCTTCAAAATACCAATTGAGTACCACGTTAACAATTTTGTGACATGACTCAAAAAAATCGACATAATAATTACATTCTAATGTCAGCTGAATATTAAACATGATGACGTGCAGTCATTAAATTGTAGGAACGAGAACATATTTTGAAGGAAGAGGACTGCAATTACACAATATACTTACTTCAGGGGTATGGTAAAGTTTACTGTTCATGGAGAAAGCTCTTGTGTTGTTTAGGTTACTTGCTAGCTTGGGGAGTTAAGATTTTAATCAAGCTAACATTGTGATGTTTGAGAGACGCTTGCAAATGTGAGAACTGAATTTAGATTAGTAGCTTAGCATTGACGACATGTCGGCCACGGCTTCTGTCAACCAGTTAGCTTTAGCTAACGTAAATGTAGCCTCCTTATTATCATCACCTACCTTACTAGGAAAACCAACGTTGACTGGCGTACATTCAGCACTACACCTTCGACTTAATTGTCTCTTTCAGAGAACCCGCCCATTGTATTTGTAGAAGGATTACGGTATTCTGCCCGTAACTGAGTCTCTCTTGAATGTTTCAGCGTTTAGGCCGTTTGAAAACAGCGCCGGTGATCTCCAGTTTGCATTCGTCACTATGGGAGCTCGTCGGATCAAGTAGCGTCGGTCTTCCCCCATTAGACCCACCTCTCTGGTTGGAGCGGACATGGGACACGTCCTGACGTCTGTGTCGGTCAGTGGGTGGGTGCGTCACTGTTATTTTATTTTATTTTATTTTATTTTTTTTATTTTATGCTGTAGATGCAAGTACATGAAGGTGGTATAATTCCTTAAAAATATAAACAATTTCAATCTGAAGTAAAATATAATTTTGATAATACTAATCGCTAAAGTATAATGGAAAACATCCGTCTACATAACTATCGAGATAAACTTGATGAGAAGACTGCTCGAATATTTAATGTTTTATTTTTCAAATAATACAATCGAAGAGATCTAAATAAAATCATAACTGTAGCATGTATTGCTCACAATATGAACAATGCTATCTATTTTCAATCAGTCATTTACCGAGACCGAGGTACATACAAATAAAAAAGAACAATAAAATTAGAATTAATAATTTTAATCAATAATAAAGTGAATTAAATAGTTGTTCTTTATGTGTGTATAAATATAAATATAAATATAAATAAAATCTCTGGGTATATAATAATAAACCATCCTGATCTGGTCCACATGAGCTTTTCTATAGACCATTTATTATATTTCATTTATACATCAGGAAAAATGATTGAGTGACTGTGTCCCCCAATTTGAATTGCTATTGTTGGGGGTATTTTTACTATTTCATTATTTCACATAAATAATAAAAAATAAAAAAATGAAAAATGTAAATTAATAAATGTATTATCTATTATTACTATTATCTAACTTTAATCAAGGAGGAGCCAAAGAGTAGGTTTACAGGTGTAGTGAGAGAACATGGAGTTTGTTGGTGTAAGAGGATACAAAAATCGAGAGATCGAGAGTTGATTCACTGTGGTGACCCTTGAAGAAAGCAGCCGAAAAACAAATGACCTGTTTCTGTATAACATAGTCTGAATACGTTCCACTTACTGATACAGAATTTCAGTGACACCAAGTTTACAGCCACATTTGATGCTATCCTGTCTCACATTTAGGGACTATTCAAGGGAAAAGGTTACTTGATGTACGTACACAATTAAAATTAAATCTGACTGAACTTCACAGAAAAGTTTTCGTTTAATAACTATTAATTTTAGTGTACATATTCTTCAAATTGTATCAAACAAATGGTTGTCTAAAATAAATAGAAGTCTTTATTGTTCCAAATTCGTTATTTATAGTAAGAAAGTTATTTATAAAAATAATTAACCAGGAGACCAACAACAATGAAAGTAACAAGATGTTTCTTATTTTGAAACTACAGTGCACTTCAGTCGCATCAGCTTTGGACGCTGAAACATCTGGAACAGTGTGTTGGTGGGGAGAGCTCAAAAATGAAACGAAAAAGTGTGGTACAGATTTATATTTATTTATGAATGCAAACAAATCTGCAGAATTAAATTTAGATGGAAATATATCAGATGAGCCATTAAATCTAACATACAGCAACTCAAAAATCACAAAGGCATTATAGTCCTCGACACAAATATTTCTCACGCACGCGCGCACACACACACACACACACACACACACACACACACACACACACACACACACACACACACACACACACACACACACACACACACACACACACACACACACACACACACACACACACTTGTTGATGGAGGGTAGTTGATGAGTAACTTGTATTTTTAGCCAGTGGGAGGCAATAGTGTAGTTCTATAGCAGCAGGACTAATGAGACTGAGCAATGCTGGAGAAATACTCCAACATGTCCTGAATAGTGAACTCCATTGTTATTCCAGATCCAGGATAGCATCTGCCAATCAAATCTTCAAAGTGCTTGTACTGACGAATGAACTCGTCTTGCATGGAGTGCCATACAACCTGGTGTCAATCAATCAGGCCAAGAGTTCAGACACAAAATGACTGAGCAGCTTCAAATTAAACAAGGTTCATATCAGAAAAAAATTCTCACCTGTAGAAGACTTTCTTCCTCACACAGATGTTTGTCCACTTTTTTGTAAAGATTGTCAAGTCCCTTTTTAACTTCTTTGCCAGGGTACTCTTTGATGACTTTGCGTAGTTCTTGTTTGTTAAATGCCAGCTGATAGCTGACCTCCTCCTCACGAACACCCTGTGCTACTCGGGTTTCAACTCCCTCAAAGAAATGCTGCAAGGTAGAGAAAAATTTACAAATATCAAAATATTTGAATTTTTCATTTATTAGTTGTATGTAGGTAACCATTTTCATGTTTCACCAGTTTTAGGCAATGAGGTGTTCATGGATTTATTTTGGTCGCAAAGATAACACAAGTAAAATGGCTATGCATTTAACAATTCTACTCATGACTTACATTGAGTTTTTCTAGAGGCTGGCCCAAAGAGCTGATGACATAGGACTGCAAATGGTCTGTGTATTTGTGTTTGGCCTCCCGCCTCTCTGGGTCCAGGCAGGAGATCTTCAGACGTGACAGAGTAGAAAAGATGTGATGGAAATTCTCCATCATTACAACATCCCGTGGCGTCTTCTGGCTCTCACTGGCGACCTTCTCCACTGAGAAGAGAGCTCATTTTCAGAATTTTCAGAATTGTAACGTTGGAAACAATAGTCCATCATTAGCTATTGTCTGGAAGGCCAGTGTTCTCACCGCTCACGAAGACAGCTCTGATGAGTTTAACATAAGCTTTATCCAGATCACCCCGGCGCTCTGCATTACGAAAGATGGTTTCAGCCAGTTCAGCAAACTCCTCAAACCCAGTAACAAACTGCAGAATACCGACTTTGCTTTTTTTAGATATTTTCACCTCCTCCATCTGTCTGATCTGACCAGACTGTAAGAAAAGATAAAATATACAGAAACACATCCAGTCAAGTATATCATTTTGTAAAAACCACAACTCTCCTGATCACGTTATTCACTCACAATGCATTTGTCAAAGTTCCGCTTGACTGTGACCAGTACGTTCCCCAACGTCATGCTGAGGTACGACGCTGGATCAACATTTTCAGCTGTCCAGACATGGTGACTCATCTTCACGAGCATGTAGAGAGAATTGAAGCTGTCAATTTTGTCACCTAAAGCGATGAGGCTGTTGAGCTCTAGCTCGATGCTCTGGAAGATTTTATTCATCATGACTCGAACCATGTCTTTACTGTAGTTAGGAGAGGAAGAGGAATTGGAAAGTTTGGAGAAAATAACAGTTACAAGTCAACAAATGAGCAGGCCAATTACAAATAGGAAAATATTGAGACTGCTCACACTGTCAACTACTCACTCTGAGGACAAGGAGTGTCTGTGCTCTGCCTGGGGAGGCATTCTTGATGGCCCACCATCTGATTCCTCTACTTCAGGCTGACAAAACAAGAAACGTAAAACATGAAGGGTCTTTAACTCCTACTGACATGAATGACAGATGTTGTCATGGAAAACCTGTCAGCATCTGTTATTGCTTTTATTATTTTATGATTTCACTCAGCTGCTGACGTGCGTCTACATCATATTATTCATCTGAACTAGCACACAGATAATTTCATGTTACCAAATATACTGAAATTATTTCCGTTATCCTTGCTCATAATCACCTGGGCAAGGGGAGGTGTAACTGTTGGATGCTGCTGCAGTTTGAAAAACTTGCTGATGAAGTCTTGTTCTGCAAGACACACAGGCTCCAGCTCACTGAGCACCTGCTCAAATATCTGCAAAAATAAATACAATTCATTTCATCAACATGACATGATTTGTGTTCATATCAGATCAAATAGTTTGATTAATTTTTACAGTATATTTCTGCCAGGAACTGCTTCCAATTAGCATGAAAATTGATCTACATTTGTCTTCTTTCCAAAGAATTAGTAGATTAAGTTTGCAGTGATTTATATGCAAATAAAAAGGAGTTTTTCAGTAAGTAAAGGCTTTGTTTGTTGTTTTTAATCCGGGCAATTTACCTGCAGAACTGTATTTATTACAAACAGTGCATGCATCGAAGGTAACACCAAGTAAAATTGAATCATGAAATCATATAATTTTTAGTCTCTGCTTTGGATTGTCGGTCACACAACTGTTCATCATCCACCGATTTTATAATTCTTTTACACACACCAATGGCATCTTTTTTTATTATCTAACAGGATGTTGCTATGATAGAATAGGAGAGCAGATAAATTACATATACTAGATTTTTTTTTTTAAAAAGAGCATGACATATAATTTATACATGATCAGAAATTGAGGAAAAATAAAGACAAGTCAAAAGAAATTAAAGGGAGATGAAAAAATAATAAAAACAGGATGTCTGTTGATCCTGGTGATGGGTCTGGTGATATTGGAAATACTCTTCTGCATGTTATTCAAGGTTTTAACCCATGTGTAAACACTAAATTTCTGCCATTGCAGCACATGAGAATGTATAACATAGTCAGAGGCAATGACGGGTTTTAGGCAGTCAGTAACTTGTGCCAAAGATGCATTTGTGTTAACACATGTGTATGTATTTGACCTCAAGTGTTCCAGGTCACCTTTAAATGCGTGAATGAATCTCATTGCATCCTGGGTGTATTTTAACACTGTATACTTTTCGAAAGACGACTCAGATTGTCACCTTGTCAAACTTGGTCCTGTCAGCCACATCCAGGTCAGAGGCTGACATGTTTCCCATGTCCAGCAGTGAGGATGACTGAGAGCGCCGGCTGTTGGAACCCTGCACAGTGAGCTTGTTCAAGCTTGAGGTAGAACCAGTTAACTTCCCAGAGCTGCCATGAAGGCCTGGGCAAAAAAGATTCAGTCATACTGGTCTTTAGTTAATCATTATCAAGAAGCATGTCATCTAAATTATGGTAATCTTTGTAATCAAAAAGCACAGAGCATGAACTTTAAAGTTTAGCTTTAATAAAAAAAATAATTAAATAACTTTACATTCATCTGTAATCTGAAAATTTGCCATTAGCCAATTAGTAACATTTAAAGTTACCGGCATGTTTTGATGTTTTTGTTTCACAGACTGAAAAGATTTGAGCAAAGGATTGTTTCAGCGCAGTAATGCAAGGCATAGTTATAAGAGGCAGAGGAGGAATATGCTCTATCCTTATACTTACTTTCTGTTTCCTGTTTCAGTGCACTCTCTTTCCGCGGAAGTGTGGCTGCAGTCAGTTAGAAAGGCAGGCATCAAAGACAAAGATAAATTAGGCTTATAACATGCAGCATGGGAGGAATGGAGCAGGATGTTAGATGTAAGACGTTACATATGACGTGCTGACGTGCACTGCAGCGGCTCAAAGACTATACGTTCTTTTGGGAAAACAAATTCTTCTTTTGTTTTCAGAAAGAAAAGCAGATATAGAGTGCAGAAAGCAGCAGTCTAAAAGGGTGCCAAAACATCAAGTCTTCAAAAACAATTTTCAGATTTCAAATCCTGCAAGGCTTAGACAAATAAAAGTGCTAGAGAGGCATCAACATGGTCAGGAACAATGTTCCCGCTAAGCTGCGCATTTGCCCAATCCCACACTTGCTCCAGCGTTCTCAATGCATAGCAAAGCTGAACTGTAAGTAAATTAAACACATTTATTTTATTTACAGTTCAGCTTGGATTTTATTTCTCATGCGCAGCATAGATTTGCTGTACGCAGAGAACGCTGGAGCAGTGCGTGATTGCACAAGCAAGCAGCTTAGAGGGAACACTGGACAGGAGAAGGAGGACTTTAAAATTTGAGAGGTCAATGGAAGCTACAGTGGTATCCACACATATACGTTTTCATTTTAAATAACTACAGTATTTTGCCAAAATGTATGTTCAGTATCCATAATAATTTTCAAACCTCAAAAAACTAAAAATTCTGCAGTTGCTGTTTTAGCAATAAAACTTTGGGGTTGCAACCCCAGCATGCAAGAAAAAGACGGCAACAAATTGACCTCCTAATCAGACATCGTCATGAGGACTAATGGTTTTCTGGTTTGACACGCAACTAGCATGTGACTGCTTTCTGGGGAAAAAAAACAAACAAAAAAAACCAACAGTGTTGATGCCCACCTAAGTGAGATGGCTGAGGTTGTATTTGGAATGTTATTGCCTGATGCCACCTCCAACTAAGACGGTGTCAAATTTTTGGGGGGGGAAGATATTGAGCCCCTAGGTCTTCCTGATGAGATGGTTTGTATACTTTCACCATCAGAATGTGAATATAAAAGAGTAAATAAGGGAACAGTGTAAAGCTCTGAGAGTACCTCTAAGGTAAAAAACACACTATATAGAAACCCTTTTAACAGTGGTTGTTGGACATGGATGCTGAATTATAGTGACATAATTCTATAGGGGAAATTGTCCTCCACTCACATGTTGATCCATAATATAGAAATTGACAAGGTTGAACTTGTTGGTGTTCAGCAGCTCAAATAAGGCGTTGTTTTTGGATGAGAATAACAAGAACCATTTTATGGGGAGTTAGAACTTTATGGCTGATGCTGTAGCAGGAGAAAATTGAAATAACTATAAGGTTTATTATTTTTAAGATTGCTGTCCTTTTTTAAGACTGCTGAATCTAAGACAACTATCAATGTACTTGCTCATGTTTAGTCAATATGGAGGGAAATCCTTCTTATACAGTGCTGGAATTCTTATGGGAAATCACATAATTTCCTTTTTAAAATGAAAACATATCAGGATGGCTGTGTATTATAGGCACACAAAGGGCTGATAAAAGATTTGGGCCTGTTTGTATATTTAAACAAGTTATATACTGGATGCCTCGAAATTCTAATTGTAACACAAATTAGTTTTATTTATGAAATGATTCTGACTGCCAGTATTTTAATTACATAATGATGCAAATAAGGAAGGAAACCAACAAGAAAAATAAATATTATTAAAAAAAATACAAAGTACTAGTAATCACACTTCTTACCAAACTTTCCCTTTGCCTCCTTAGATGTACCTGCCATCTTTATCTTGGCAACCTCAAAGAAGTCTCTGATTTCTCTTTCATACAGTCTGCTCATGTAATCCACATAAGTCTGAAATGGGGAGAAAAGGTATTTTCAAGCAGCTCATTGTGAACAAAGGGAACCTCGTCTGGTAAGAGCACTGACCCTTGATAAGCCCTCATATTTCTCTCTTTGGGTGTTCTTCAGCCACTCCATTAGTTTGGCATAGCGCAGGAGATCCCTATGCAGGGGGTTGTGCTTAGGCAAGCTCAGCTCTGCAGTGTGCTGGGAAAGTGTGGCGCTCTGGTCGTGACCCTGTACCAGAGTGACAAAGAACAATCAGTGGCATATTTAATGGGAAGATTCAAGGTCAATACAATTTCAAGTCTGATTCAGTAGTTTTTACGAACACATAGCCACATCACTCAAAAGGAAGATTCACCAGTTTGTTTCTTATCACAAACTCTCAGTTGATAGGTCCTGAAATCATATTGCTGCACCGATGTTTCTCTCACCTCACTTCAGTATTAAAGCTTGTTCAGTCTGTACAGGTTGTACTACAAGACACATGCACACAGAGCAGACAGGCACAGGAAATTATGATATGAGACCTTTTGCAACAAAGCCATGTTAGCACTCAAACATGAAGAGCCCTGAACTGATTGCGGACAGTTGGCAAGGGAGGAGAAGGATGGATGGCCTCTCCAGCTTTGAGATTGAATGAAATGATGTTAAGCAGTTGGAAATATCCCATGCAACATGTATGTTGTAGGGAAATGTGAGAGTCAAACATTAGCAAAAGGGGGAGTGGGGTTGCTGTGAGGGTACTCACTGGAAGTGACAGACAGGAGGACCTATAGAACTGAGGGATGGTCATTTTGAAGTGACTGAAGTGGTTGAACTGATACAGAGACAAAGAGCAGAGTGGGATGACTCAAAGTGAGCTAAAACAAGACCAAGTAAGAAAAGCTGGAAGGAAACGACATAAAGATGCAAGTCAAAGCTAGAAAGGAAGTCCGGATGGGGGAGCAGAGACAAAGCCTGAAAGGAACATTTAGCATTGAGTGCCAAATGCACTGTGGCACACCTTAAAATGATTCAAAAATGTGTGGTTATTTAGGGTGAGGCAAAAACATCTCATCACAGTACCAAGTTAATGTTGAATGATAGGACATAAGAGAGCACAGTGAGTTAATTAGTGTTGCATTTGAAGTTCACTGATTTTAATAAGGGAAAATAAAGATTTAGTTTTGTTTTGAAATCAATTTGAATAAGTAAAGATAACCAGAAACAGCAGATGATATAACCAGAAAATTACTTACTACTGACCTAAGGATTTAAACTAAAATATTTCTTAAGAGTAAGAAGAACAAACACAAAGAAACAAGTCAATATTCCCAGTAATGCTATGTATGTCAGAAAATCAAAAGGATTTAGGGACATTCTCATTCTTCCTTTGTTAATAATACAACAAATTAATGCAATCAAACTTCAAGTGAATTATTATTACACCACAAATGGTGGTCTGACCCTTATGCTGAAATGTATTGATCCTCTACCCTGTAAATCTCAACTTAGCTAATACTTGGTTAAAAAATAGCATGAGCCAGGAATCAAGAATAGGGTGGTCAACATCTGAATCATCAGCACAAGCTAAGCGAAATGAACTATCAAATGATAATGATCATATATATATAGTTATCCTATTTAATTCCATGGTACCCATATTCTATTTCAAATAGATAATCCCTGGAATGATATGATAATAATGTAGAATACATTGGCTGGGTACCTGGTGAACAAATACGTTGTTGAGATGATTGGTGAGGCGGCGAGCAAAGGTGTCTCTCAGTTCAGTGAATAGGTTCTGTTGTTGTTTTACGGCCATTAGTTTGTCATGGCCTGTGAAGAAAAAGAAAAAAATAATAATAAACATTTTAATGATTTCTTAAATTGCTTAACAATGTAAAAAATGGGCGACAGAGCCATCTGCATTTGTTTTAACCAAAAAGACAAAAAAAAACAGAGTACCGTGCTAAGAAACACCTTGATTACACTGATTTCATGGGGAAAAAAAAAAATACCAAAAAAAACTTACCTGGTCTGAGTGAAACGTTCATGCACTGCAGAAGAGCCTCAGCAGCATTGATGCAGGCCTCAATACCTTTAGGTGTGCTTAAGTCGCCATCCTGCAAGGCTCTGATGTGTCCCTTTGACAGATCCATGTAATTCTATGCAGGCCAAGATCAGTATTTAGAAAGGAGAAAAACAACAGGCTGTACAAAGCTAAGATTTTTGTTACCGGTACATTAATGGAACAGATAAAAGATGGCTGACCACTAAGAACTGGATCTCATCCAACAGTTTGCCATTGTTGGTGTTGCTGATTTGGATGAGACGGTTGCTCTGAGATATCTGATCCATCTGTTCTTTGACGCTTTGGAGCATCTCTTCGTAGCTGCTCAGCTTACTCTCTATGGTGTCCACCTCACCAAGGGCTTCGTCAAGCAGCTGCATCAGGATATTGACTTGCTTCTCTGATGCCATGATGGACTGGATATTGGCCTTAAATGTGAAGAAAGTATTTGAACTTTAAATTCTCATATGAATCACATACATTTTTTTATGATTTTCAAAAATTTACATACCCCATCTAGAACCTGCAGCTCCCTGGAAAGCTGCTCTGCAAACGCCTCTGCATTGGAGATGGCATACTCACACATCTCCATCATGCTCTCAATGTCTTGTTCTTCGCGTGTGCTCAGCTCCTGGTAGTCATCCAGAGCATCCTCATCACCGCCAGCAACACTCTGGCTCTCACCACTAGGCACTGACTCTGCTCCAATTAAAAGAGATGGAAACATGTGTGTCGGATGCACATACTTGTTTTTTTTTTTCTAATATCTTATAACTTTATGGGCTTCTTTAAAGGGCAGCTGCAGACATAAAATCAATAAGTGGAATAGGGCAGACATTTGAAAATATTGTCTTGGCTTTCTAAATAATGTTTCTATATAATGAGTCTTAAATTTGTAAAAGTTCTTAAGAAAGGATACATTTACAACCAGTAGTGATGATCACAGTCCAGCACTTAAAGAGCCAAAGTGAAATCTATATGTAAAGAAATGTCTAACTCCATTTCAGCGTAAGAAAAATTTTGATTACCGTCAAACTGGATTCTTGGGGTTGATAACAGTGGGGAATTACAAAATTCTAATACAGTTAAAAGGCTATCCATCATAGTTTTTTAAGTATCCACACTACAAGTGCTCATGAAACAGAATTTCTCACTAAATATCTAATTGATTATGTGTATTTATGAAACTTGGACAACATTTTACAGTAAGTCATTTCAGCACATTAAACTTTACTTGGAGATAACAAGTGCGTCAGTACTCAGTTTAATATCAGAAACTTAATTCTAAAACATTAAACACTAAAACATGCAATTACTTTAATTCAACATCTGTAAGTTGGACAGATATATTGTAGTTGAAATTATATTCAAATCAAAATTAAAGGTTAAACTTTGAATCAAAGTCATGTAAGAAGACCAAAATATTACATTGTGTGCTCATTAATATCTGGAGGTTTGTGAGATAGCAAGTTTGGTTAGTTAACAATAGAACTGAAAACCAACACAAAATAAACCTCAGCTGTCATCAGTAAATACATTTGGCTTAATCCAATGTCTGGCATTAGATGTCCTGACAATCTCATCACAATCAACAGTAATGCATACATGTTTCTATGTGGCTGATCATCAAGTTTTACATCTGTTGTCACAACAACACTTTACATACATTGGTGGAACTGTGAGTGACAGACTTGGGTTGAGTTAGAGCAATAATACAAGAGTGAACTTGTCAGGGAATACTCGTATTAATTAGTTTGACATTAACATGTGAAAGAGTGAAGTAACAATATGACATAAACATGTGCTATGGTTATTGAAAAATAAAACAGATGATCATGCCCATTCTTATTAAATGACACATTTTAAAAGTCAAAATTTAACTGGGGTGAAAGTGCCTTGATAGAATGGAGGTTTAATGTAATGAAATAATGAAAGAGGGAGTGAGGGGTAGGGGAGGTAAGTCCTACCAACCTTCCGCTTTAGGAAGTTCTGGCCAGAGAAAGTTTAAAAGAGAAAAGTGAGAATAAAAAGGAAAATTTTACACAGAAAGCCAGAACACAAACCAAGATACAAAGAAGAGATTTGTATTCTTGATCAACAAACATGCTATTAATAAATCAAAGTCAGCACACAATCATGTATTTGGGTTCCCGCAGAGCAAAATTAACAATACACGCTACACTTTGGTCAAAAGAGCTGTGATAAGAGAACACAACATCTGTTAAAATATAGACTAAAACTACACGAAAGAGGAGAATTTGTTACCGCACCTTCCAGTAGCTGAGAACTGACATTCACAAACTCCACCTTCTTCCTCAAGTAACGCTGGTTGAGCTTCCAAATGCAGGAGATAAAGGAGTTTTTTTCCACTGTGCTGCTGGCCACCCACCGGTAGACCTTCTCAAAGTGAAGATCAAAGTCCGGATTTTCCTGATTCAAGGTGACATTAATTGTAGAATGTAGGTAACTTGAAAATAAATAGTAAAGAAGAGGATCATTGTCTGGTACAAAAAAGTTCCAATTTTTTGACCAATTGACTAGTTTATTATTTCTTAGTGAGTATGCTTCAGACAGTTATCTATTTTTTTTTCAAAATCAAATGCAAATGCCATGAGCTGAAAAGCATAAAGTGTATTGTAACATAAACAACACAGCTTAACATGTTTTGATATACCATTATTGATGTCAAAAAGGCTTCCGCATATAGTGATATCCCTAGCCCCATTATTGCCCAGCCAAGTCTGGTCTTCAGTATTGTTATATCTGTACTTCTCTGACCTTGCTTGCATCTTTGGCATCTACTTCTGTCAAATCTCGAAGCTCCCAAGCCAGCTGTCGTTTGTAAAAGTCCCCTTTGTCAGATTTTTTCACCTTGACAACTTTTACCTGCACTGGCCGCTCGGTGGTGACTTGTATTAAAAAAGAAAGAAAGAGTAAATAGTTTTAGAAACATTCACTTATTATTATAACGTTTTTTGTAGTGGAAAATGTCCTCTCACCCGTTGCACACAGAAAGCAGTTTTTCTTTTTCTTTCCTGCCTTACAGACATTGACAATGCCAAGGAGACGCTCATCATTGGGTGTGAAGATGTCCCGCTGGAGCGCGTGCTTAATTGCAGTCATGTTGAATGCTGTTTTATAGAAAAACATGGGATATCACAGAAGCAGGTAGGAACAAACCATCATCGAGTCCTTATCGATGAAGAAAAAACTTCTGTCTAAATTATTTTATTATAAAGTCACCTTATAGTAATAATGTTGTTTTCATCTTGCCAAATGGTGCAATGTCACTTTTATAATACTTCACACAATGTAATGCTTAGCAGCACATTTCTCACTGAACAATGCCTGATATGTATGAAATGAGGTGAAAATCACAAGTCCAATATATAGTATCATACTTTCAATTACATGCAATCAGTCAGATATATATTAGTATTAATTTTCAAAAAGGGGAATTTTACGGCTTAATACTTGTATGGAACATCCTGACGAAGTGCCTCACCAACCATGTGAACTACTCATAATTATAAATGATCTACTGTATCATTATCTCGAACTGTATAAACGTAACGATTTGAGGACTAATCAAAATAAATAAAAAGTATTGCATTTAAATCTGGGATTGAAAAGTAATCTAATGAAATGAGAACACATAAACACATCCAAGAGCTCAGTAAACATGATGTGCATGTTAGCTAAGTGAATGGAGTCCCTCCAAGTGGAGCGTTGGACTGACGTCAGAAGATGACAGTAATAGTACAATTTATTATAAAAGGTCACGTCCAAAGACCGTTATAAAATCATTTTTGTAATCTGCTTATAGCGTCGGCTTTGCAAGGTTGAGCCAAAATCAAACGGGAGAACAATATCATAACACACCATTTGCTAGCTTAAAATAGGCAACATAGCGTTATCTACTGGTAGCTTAATTACCGAACTGACGTGAAGCAAACACGTTTCGGGTAACAATAACAAAATAAATATGTTTCCAAAAGGTTACGAACCGTTTCGTTAAAAGTTAAATTAGAGGTAAAAATCATAGCTTTTACCTTGTTTCAGCAGCCCATCAGCACCGATAAGAGCCCCGCCCTCTCACTTCCTGCTTCTGGAGCTGGAGTTGTCATGTGACAGTGACGGTGAAAAAGTCCCACCCCCCTGTGGGGGGCGCAGCATTGCAAGGTCACTTTTTAAAAACATAATACGATCGCAGAGGTAGAGGTGTATGCGTCCAATCTCATCTCCTTTTTTATGGCTTGTACATGCTTTACAAATCAAACCACAAGTCCAGATGTAACAAAAGATTCAAACAATGCATTATCGACTGATAAATGGTTCATTGTCCCCACTTAAAAAGTGCTTTAAACCTTGCATTTCCAAAGTGCTTTTTCTCATTCACCCATTCACTTGCACACTCATGGCAGAGCTGCCATGCAAGGCGCTAGCCAGGCCATCAGGAGAAATTAGGGGTTTGGTGTCTTGCTCAGGGACACTTCGACATGCAGACAGGAGGAGCTGGGGATTGAATGGTCAAATTTCCAATTGGAGGGACACCTGGTCTACCAACTGACCGCCGATGAGGAGGACATGGTGACACTGCTGATTATTTAAAAAGGTAGTTTCCAAACTGCTCAGCAACAGGTTTCTTTTGACATTTTGATGACATATTTCCCATGCTTCAAGCAATTCATATTGATCTGTCCAATTTTAAAATTATGGATGGGGTTTGGGTGATTTCAGAACAAATCAGTGATCCGAAGGATCACCTCTCATGCCCTTTAACAGGCATATATGCTGGCAATGCAGTTTTCCCTTAAGTGGTGGACCAGCGACCAAGAAAACACAAGCAATTTTATTCAGCTAACATGGATGTTTTAGTGAGAAACCTGTTATCAGAGAGTGTGCCATTTCATGGTTGTATCCGTTGCAGAGGTATAACATAAACACAACAGTTGCTTGCAACAGTAAACATAGCAAACACTTTCATACCGTCCTTTTCTAATATTTTCTGAACATCAGTTGTGACAGTTGATCATATGAGATCCCGTACAGCATCTCTGATTATGCGCCAATTTTAGTCATCTCTGGTATCATTTTCCCCTGTGATTGCTTTGGATTCATTTGGTTGAGTCTAAAAGTAGTTTTTCAAAAGATACTGCCTAAACCCAATCTGTCTCCATTCACAGAGAGGCACACCTGGACTTGCCCCGCTGGAAAATCTTTGTCCTAAATATATCATAATCATATGATTTTATATATATATATATTAATATCATTTTATCATTTTTTATATATATATGTATATATATATTTAAATTGTGTGTGTGTGTATATATATATATATATATATATATATAATGAGTGTGTAAACATATATAAATATGACTCAATAATAATATTAAGTATATATTAACATTTACTATGAATAAATATGTATTGTATATAAAGTATATTTATATAATATTTATATAAAGTTGATCACCCTGACAGCTAAACTGAGTATCTTTATGTTTTCCCCTTCAGTGTATTCTTCAGATCCTAGCTTTTAAATAAAGAAATATTTTAAATTCAAACTCTTTCATACTGCATATAACCACAATCTTTATAAGAGGTTTAATATGAATGTCATCTGAATTAACAAGTCTCATGGCAAACATAAGTTAGACCAAGAAGCAGACACAGATAGCAGATGGATTAATTAGAAAGGTTAACTGTGAAAAGGTGAACAGATGTTGATTCTGGTCTCACAGGGCAGTGTGAGTGTTGCAAGGTCTTCTTTAGTGTAAGCAGAAAGGAGGTGAGGAAGGCATTCGCTGAAGAGTGAGAGTTTGGTGTGACACCAATAGCCAGGCGTTACTGAAGAAAGAAAACAGGATAAATTAGAGATGATGCACACGTTTACAAATAAAGCCATAGACAGAATCCACCTTGGACACCCAAAAGAAGAAGTCAAAGATTAACAAATGATCTGCAGGAAAAGCCATAAGTGACAACGCTCACATTCTTGCTATTGGGCAGGGACGCCGCTGGAATACTCTAATGGTGTTTGAATATGTCACCCATGTCCCTGGATATTATTTTCTTTCCTGTAGTAGATTCTGTATATATCTTATAACACAGAAATACATTACCTAGCTGCTGCACTTAAAACATTCAATTCAATTTATTACTTTAATATGAATAGAAACATAAACAAAATGGAATATCACTTTTCACCTTCAAAGAAAATGGTGGGGGGGGGTTGTGTCCAGTAAGTTTAGTTATTTGTAGGACATAAAGACAAGTTTCGTAACATATTGCAAACACGATATGAATTTAAAGTATCACAGCACTTTTGATAGAATGAGCCGTACAAGAAACATGAAATGATGTCTACTGTTCATCAGTATTGTGTCTTTTTTCAAGTTTTATGACTTTGCTTTTTCAGCCAATGTGTGAAATATACAAACAAACATTTTCCTCACTCAACAGTGTTATAAGACCATTATCCCTCTGTCATGTGTCTATGTTGCTACATGTTTTATGTAGC
The DNA here is from genome assembly GCF_037954325.1 of Fistularia commersonii. Classification (NCBI taxonomy): domain Eukaryota; kingdom Metazoa; phylum Chordata; class Actinopteri; order Syngnathiformes; family Fistulariidae; genus Fistularia; species Fistularia commersonii. Next base: position 5,239,149 of record NC_141299.1, on the reverse strand, counting down.
CATGATCCACCCACAGTTTCTGGAACCCCGGCACTCAATGACTATATATATTTTGTGAACGTCAAAAGTCCATCATCAGCACTGACGTTTGTTCCAATAACAGACTGATGCAGGCATGTAAAAAGAAATACTTCAAGCAGGGAGGACTGCATTAATTCTCTACTTCTGGCAAAGCTGAAGTTCAAAGTATGGTGACAATCAATCACTCTTGCTTACAGTAATTTTAGATCAACACAAAGCTTCCTCACTGCTGGCGACAAGTCTTTAGTAAAGAAACTTGTTGAGAAAGGAGGGCAGTGCAGTCATGTGGAAGCCCCAATGCTATGCACAGTGGCTGACAAGTGGATGGGACTTGCAAACAAAAGGGCTTTACCTACCGTTTGCAAGACATCTGTGTTATCTACATTTGACATTCACACTGCTGATTAGAAGTTGATAGCATTTTCTATTTCTGATAGGAATCAGAAACATTCAAGTTGATATTTGGATGGCATTTTGTGCCACCTTTAATATTTTTGCAGATTGTATCATAAGACCTGTTTTGTGGTCCATGTTGTTGTACTCGCTGTAAAATTGCCTGAATGCATATACAGATATATTACACTTGCATACAAACGTACCCATCTCTCACACACACACACACACACACACACACACACACACACACACACACACACACACACACACACACACACACACACACACACACATACTGCCGATGTAATGCTTTTGTTTCAACCTTGGACACTGGTGTGAATATAGAGACACCCAACTACATTAAGACAAACACACTCCTCTTAGAGACAGGTGAGTAAAGGGCCACTATATAGAACGTTGTCTAAATTCATATCCTACTGTGGTAACCTCACCTGAAGGTGAGGTCTTCACCCATCACTGACAAATTACACATAAAGAAGAACAGGCTGGTCTTCCAAACTGGAGTATGCATGAGAGCTGCTATTACATGAGCAATGTTTCATGTAGAGCTCTTTGGTTGTTAGAAGGGTTGATCGTGTGTGTGTGTGTGTGTGTGTGTGTGTTTTAAAGTAATCATGTAATTTCAAGTGCATGTTGCATGCGACCATGTAAAAGTACATTCCTAACTGTTTGTGTGGGATTGTGTGAAATAAGGGAGAAATAAAAAGGTAGAGGATCATACGTCATAAATGACAGATGCAGGTACATGTTGGCAAAGTTAAAGAAAGTAGGGCGTCAGTTTCCTGATTAAAAAAAAGCTGACCTGGAATAACATTTAAACAGAAAATTAGGTATGGTATAAATTACTTTATTTACAGATTAGGACAAAATTTTAAGGTGACTTGAAGGTTCAGACAGGTAGATTTCAACCTTTTTTCCCCTGACTTAATTCTTCGACACAGTATCTGCCTACAACGAGTGTCATCAGCATTTGCTCTAACCTCATTATCAAACAATTCTTTTTATATTGGTCACCAGAAGAAAGCAACACCAAAGGTTCAGAGGCTTCTGTGAAGATCGAAAGTTATCTAACTGACACCACGGGGGTAATTGAAGGATTTTGTTAAATACCATTCGAAAACTTCCCTCAATCATCATTGAAATGAGTGGAAATGCAGTCACTGAGTAATGATGCTCAATGAAACATTGGAGAGACATTGGCTATGTATAATAACACTGAACTTTAAAATTCTTGTAATATCCATTTATGGGTATGTTTCTTAAAATGTAAAGTGCATGAGGTGTTTCAATATAATGTGTAAATCCCTGAAAGTATAACCATCCCCTTTCAGTACCCTAGGGTTTTAACTACAACAAACTAATTAGACCAGAGCATTTAAATGCCCGTCATAATGTAGGAAACTTTAAAGGTTGTGACATTTTAGGACATCCCCAGAATGATGGATCATAGGGAGGTTAATCTAGAACTTCCATGTGGCAATAACAAAATCAGGTCTAATTACTGAATAAGCTTTGATAGAAACAAACACTGGCCTTTGGGACCTAAAAATGAATCATGATTTGAGGCAGTGTCTTGTCGTTCCAAGCCGTTGATGTAAGAGGAAGAGAAGGATTAATGTGGATAGATCGATAAATGTGGGAGGAAGACAAGGGTGTGGATGACCATGATGACTCCCTGGAACTGCTCCATTATGGATGCAAATGCCTTATTTTGTAACTTATCCACACAAAGAAAAAAGATACAGAGGCATTGATGAAAGCACTTTTTCATCTTTTATTTATTTACTTATTTTTAATTCTATATATTCATGCCAGGATATTACAATAATACATCAAAATGTTATATTATCTTTTGAGTTTTAATATCAGTATAAGACATGTGTGCATATTGGAGACAGGCATTATTCACTACCAAATCCTAATGGAATGCTTTTCATGAAACATATATATCCTATGCCTCATCCTGCCTGCTCTATTTGTCTGACATCTAACCTTCATATCACAATGTAATTCCCCTCCCCCTATAATAGTACAAACTACGTTAATCTGCCTTTGCTGTTCATAACGTGCCAAATAGGTTTTTTTACTTATTGTAGGTTTTAACAAAGAAAAAAGGTTGCTCTGGAGGATTATCGTTCTCAACTAAACAGCATCATACAGTGGTCAATATATTATGTATTTTTTATGACAAAAGGTGACTTCGTCTTGGTGTCTAGTAATTCATACAAAGATTTAGATGAATATGATACATAGGGTGTTGGAACAATGGAACGATACGCCAAAAGAGGATGCTGCACTTTAAGTTGATTATGTATTTAATAAAGCCTTGAAATGCATGTCCTGCTTTGAAATAATTATATAACAGAAGCCATTATTGGTATTTTAATCAGCAGAATCATACATTAGGATGAATATTCCCCAATGGGGGATAACATTGTAAAAGGAAACACAAAATTCATAACCTCTGTAACTTATGAAACTGAATGACCGTTTCATTATCAATGATTACAACAGCAGGAAATAACTGCTTGCAAAAAAAAGTAAGGTTTATCATGAATTTTTAATCATTTATTTCCCTGTGACAAGGAATTGAAAGAAAGCAGTAATATGAAAAATAAAAACAGAATAGATATATTATGAAGAAGTTACTGGCATGAAAGGCAAGCTTTAGATGTACAAATGTTGAGGATGTAAGCATCACAAGTATAAAGATATGCACAATTTTTCGATATTCTTTTAAAATTAGTGTTACTGAAAGTTATTAAATCGACAGAATATTGGGTGAAGTTCCTCAGTTCTTATCAAAATAATGGCTGCAATTGAGTAAAGCCACGATTGTGACATATTAGATCACAACTGCTTTCTAATCCTAGTCCTGTGACATCTTTGTTAAGACTTGGAATAAAATCTGACTTTCAGCAGAGGTATAAAGAAAATATTCATTCAAGCCCAATTGATAATACTTTTTTGATATATTCTATACAAATGTGGATTCAATGGTCAGATGTCATTATAAGAACAGATAGAAAGTTAAATGTTAAGTTAAATGAAAAGAGCTATCTGTTGAATGTACTCAAAGAATCAAAAGCAAACGTATTGGGGCAGTTGTGGCTCAGTTGGTGGGCGAAGGTTGGAGGTCTGTCTGCATGCGGAAGTGTTCTTGAGCAAAACACTAAACACCCAGTTGTTCAAGATAATCTGGTTAGTGCCTTTTGCTGTGCAAATGTGTGTGCGAATGGGTGCATCTAATCCAGTTAAATGTGCTTTGAAACCACAAGGTGATCAAGCACTATTTAAATCCATAATAGTGGATGTTTTGTATCATCTATCATACACATTAATTTCTTTACTGAGAAGCATTAGAATGTTTTCTGACTTACATCAAATTTTATTTACTGAATTGAAATTGGTACATATAAGACCTTAACCAATTTTTCTCAGCCCTTCATGATCATCACTCATCGACACAAGTAATTCATCTGCCTCAGGCCACCTGTCTGTTTGTTTTTCAGCCTATCTTGCTGTTTTTTTTCCGTTGTGGTAAAAAATCTATCGAAGCAATTACCTCCCATATCCTGTTCCTTGCAACTGTTCAACTTCAAGGGTACTGTGGCTCAATCTTAAAGATTGTCACAGAGCTTATTTGAAAAAAAGCTACATGCTTCAAATGTAAGCCTACTTTTCACAAAAACAAAGATGTTTGTTGTCAATTCTTATCCTGCACATGTTTGTAGGGATGCTGGAACCAATCCAGACTGACCATTGGAGGAGGTGGAGATTAACATGGACCAAACCAGTCAATCAGAGAGTCACAAAGAGAAGTATATAACATACACTTTCTCATTCCCACCCATGGACAATTAAGATTCACTTAAACTACTTTATGTCGTCAGACTGTGGGAGGAAACCTCACAATGTGAAGAAAACGGTGGGAGAGAATATGCAAACATTACACGGAACGGACCCAGCCAAACCAAACCGAGAACTTTCTTGCTATGTGGAGGGACTGCTAACCACTGCGCTCTGCACATATAGCAACAAATGTATAACGTATCCTATTATGCATTGGCAGTCTTAAGCTGTAAAGTTTTAATACTGAGCCAGATCAACAAATATACTATAATAACACTGATATGAACTATCTTTGTCAATACTGTATACTGATAAGAGGTGATTGATAATTTGTTGGGCTAAAGACTGATCTTCTAATTACCGGACTGTGACAGCCATCACTGAAGTCGTAAGTGTAGATACCAAATCAGAGACTACGTTTGTAAGGAGGAAAGTTGTGCAAAGGTTCATGGGACTATTATAAGTCTCTTGCAATTGTTTTCTTTCAGTGTGCGTGCCATGTTCTAATTTAGTGATATGACATGTAGTATTCATCATTTTCACTGTGACTGCTTAAGTTGGACTTGGTTAACATGTATAGTTGTCACTATGACTAAGACTTGAAAAAAGCTGGATGAGGTGCAGCCTATGCGCCTAGAACGTGTTCATATATTTACTTTTTGATAAAAGTGACACCCTGCGGTAATGCAGTGTTTGGTAAATAGGAATGATAAAAATCCAAGCTCTCTGCTTCGATTACTACCTGCTGGTTTGCATAGTGCTACAGAGATCACAATTCCCTTTTGCTGGTTCAATTTTATCTGGGCCCTTTTCCATGTTGCCTTTTGATTGACTGGCAACTGGTCACCCAAAGTCAGTTGGGATTGGGACCTAGTGACCCTGTGTGAAAGAAAAGCAGTACAGAAAATTAATATCTCAGAATGACTGAGTGAGAAAAATGTTTCAAGGTAAAACATCTGCTAAACCTCTGGTCCAATGCACTTCATGGCACACTGTTGAAAGACATAGGTACCCCAAATCTGCAGCACACTGCAACCACCATGATTGCGCCAAGACATTATAGCTGCCATGTACAATGGACTCACACCCATTGTTGTAAGAGAGCTTTTTTTGATGGTGACTTCAAAATTGACTAAAACAGGGAGCATTGAGCCAACTGCCAGTGCAGTGGAGGCTTTTTTTGCAGATGTGCAACTGCATCCCTGATGAAGCTATCCATGGTATAATCCTCCTAAATTGGTTCACACCAGAAAGACTGTGAGAACATGTTTTCTCCAAAAACACTATGCGCAAATATCTCAGTGAGGCTCTCAGTTAAGGTGAATGACCTGGGGTGTTACTTTTCTTAGGGTCTGTGCAGTGTGGGGTTATCAATCTCCAGACTCACATCAGGATGGCTGATTTCGGTGATGAAAGGGCAGAGAAGGTTGCTATTATTTGTGTGATGCGCCTGACCAACTTGAATGCAACTACCCTCTTCCCTTCCAAAAGCCAAATGGCAAAATTAGAGGTGGGTTGGTCAACTGAGGGAACCACTGGCCCACTTGCAAGACCCTCTACACAGCAAGGACACACTGGTTAGCCACTCTGGTTGAACCAGAAGACTGTGTCTCGACTATCAAAATAAAGGGCAGTTCTGCCATGCTCTGGCAAACACAGGATCCGGTTGGAGAAAGAAAAGCCAAAACATTCATGGTGCCCAGCAGTTACGAGACATCCCGGCACCAAGATCCCCTTGCCTCATCACTCTCAAAAACCACTGCCATTAACAATGCACAGGCCCTTCCATTCCTAAAAGATAGGGGCTCTAATGAGGTGTACCAAAAAATTTTCAACAAACTGACAGACAGAGGATAGCCTATCTGTGATGGTATATTGGGTGCATACTGAAAGAGAAGCCTCACTATAGCATCAACCTAGAGGCTGATGAGCATGACTTTTCCATATCTGCTCCTTGAGCAGGCCAAACGGAAGAATATTTTAAGCGTTATGCAATGATATTTCATCAATGTTCTTGTCTTGTTTCATTGTAGTTATGAGTTGTGGTAGTTCTTGGTGACAGAAACCTTTTAAATTGACATTAGTCGATTTGTCAGTTGGTCACCACCACTGGGACTCATAAAAAGAGTTTCATGACATGAGTATGTATCCTTTTTTTAATAATAAAACAAACAGTGGTTGTGTGGCATATGAGATACAGGACTAATAAATATTTTGTGTAGGCTTACTGAATAATCCATTTTTTTTTTCTCAATGTTCCTCCTACGTAGTTATGTAGGTTGCTCCTTCTTACCATAATGACTTTCAAGAGAACTTAAGGGTCCCTTCTGACACAATGTTGTGGACAAATTGGGCCGACGGGATGTCACATACACACATAGATATTAAATTGAATTTAATGAATCACAACAAATGTAACCGAAAGGACTATGATGTGAAGATGAACAACGTTTGGAAAGTTATTACTTAGGTGTCAGTGTAACCCTAAAATATTATGATAAAATGCGCCCATAATACTTCTACTCAGGAAGATTTAATGAATTAATGTGCAGCCGGGCTGCAAACATTGTCTACACGTGGAAGTCCAGTGACGCACTCAGGAGCGCGGAGGGTGTGTGACACCAGCCTTCTTATTTCTCTTGCGTGAAACCAAACGTCTCAGAAGAGCAAGAAGTAAAGCGAGAGATTTCCGAGACAAAATAAAACAAAGCGAATTTAACTTAAACACACGCCGGGATGAAGACGACTCAGTGCCAAAGCTACCCAGCGCAGCGAGCAGCATCCACCGGTCCGATCAGTCTCAGCAGCGGCGCCATGAGTTCCCTCAGCACGACCAGCGTCACCCTCGCAGCCCTGCTCATCCTCACCGTCCCAGGTTGCAAAAGTAAGTTCCTTTTTTTTTTTAAAGTGCCTGGTTCCTTACAGAAATCTTTCTACTTTTTGTCCATTTAAATTATCAGAAAGAATCTCGGAGAGTAGGCTGTATCCAACTGTATGATCAACTCAGTTGATATCATTTACAAGTTAAAAGGACATCAATCACAAACTCAGACAATTAAACGGTTATATTAGGCATTAAGAAGACAAGTTTTTAACATGTAGCTATACTTCATTTTCTCATGCAATTTCAAACTTGAAAAGGTTCCTTTTTTTTGGTGTTTTAATTTGTGATGTGTGAAGCTTAATGTCACAAATGTACGAAATGTGACCACAAGGAGAATTGCATTGCTGCTGGAATCCTTTTGAAAGAAATGCACATATGAAAACCTTTGTGGCTTTGCATCACCACCCAACAGGGAAAATATATATTTTCATTCTCTGGACTAAAATTCAAAAATATATATTAAAAAAAAGCTAGAGATCTAATTGCCAGAAATGATACATCAGCATATAACAATTATCTCTCTTGCAGTAAAGCTCTCACACTGCAAATGCACAGTTACTGCAACCAAGTCGGAGCAGAAAACATATTTGTTGTGAACAACAATAACCCCTCTTTCTCTTCTCCGCTACTAAACGCTACTGTTAATTTTAAATTAATAGACTAGAATTTGGATGTTTTGTACTGTACATTTTGTTTCGTTACTGTATTTCTACTTTACAGTACCAAGTCTGAAAAGATGCCATTACATTAAGGTCAAGATTGAATATTTGCCAACAGTCCTTTGCTCTACTCCATAAACATTTTAGTACCAGAAATCTAGTGTTAAATTTCCAGTGATATTTTTCTCTGTTCTGTGAAACCAAAGGTGCCCCAGCAAAACTTCAGCAAGCCATTTCAGATCAGACGCAACTTCTCAGCCAGGTTTGTATTTCCTCCCATCCTCTCTCTTCTTCCCAATTGTATGTGTGCCTAAATCTCATTCTCTTGGATGCTCTACAGATAGATGCTGTCTGCTCATCCTACCTCTCCGCAGACCCAATGATTTCAGTGAGTCTGGCATTCTCTTTCATTACACACAAATATGTAGTTGAATGTAGAAGCCTCATTAGACTATGTTGTATTTTCTAGGCATCTGATGTCTTAGGAGAACTCTGTATTTTGATGCTGGTGCAGAGGTCAAAGGTATAACATTCCTTGTCATATGAAGTATATCTAATGATAAATTAAATTGATTAAATGACTGGTTTTGCAACAAATGTCACAATGAAAAATGATCTGTCGATCCTATTTGAGTGAAAACTCATGCATTTTCACTGTTTGTTGTTCTCATAGGAACAAAAGGGGCAGGGAAATAGCAAAAGGGTAAGAGTGATATTATGTATCATTTAAATTTGATCCTCCGAACTGGCATTATATCAAAAGCCAAGACACATCAGAATGAATACTGTTGTAATGGCTTGTATGCATGTGCGTGAAAGCACGTAGTCTGTAAAATGACAATTGAGATATGCAATGATTTTGAAACGTTGATGTCATTAATGTTCAATAATGTCATTAGAAATTAGAAATGACAACAACCATTTAACTAATAGAAAATACATTTAGAATATGTTTAAAGAAATCATAGAACAGCAAGATTTTGCCTAAATATCAGGAAAGAAAAAAACCTTAGCAAGAGAATATTAATGAATGGACAACAAAATTGAGATTTATTTGGAATAGTGTTGTTTTGAAATAGAACATGAAAACAGTAACATACAAAGTTTGCACAGGCCTCTTAATGATAGTGTATTTGTAAAATGTAGATGCTTTAGTCACTTCCAACAATATTTACGGTCTTGGATGGCCGAAAACCTTATTTTGGAGGTCAAAACCCTGCAAACCCTTACAATAAGTGAATATAGGTCTGCGCCAGTGCTCTCGTGTGTGACATACTGTAGCTTTGTGTAACACCAACCAGGCACTGTACTTGATTTTAATGATACGAGAATAGCATACTGATACATCCCAACAAATGCAAACATGAACATGTACAAAAGTACAATAGGCAGTTTTTTCATGAAAATATAAAAGTAGTGCTACTTAATCTTCTTGTGGGCTCTGTGTGTGACATCTTTAATTAGAAACCAGTTCAATTTCAACTATGAAATGCTCATGCGTTGGTTTGTGTGGAGTATCTTTGCCTCCTTAGTAGGTGTTAAAGTGAAGAAAGATGCAGTATTATTGTTTTTTAAAGTCTAATTTATTATGCTTTATGTGAATGGAAGGGAGAGAGAATATGACTCAAGCTGGTGGCTTATTAAGTGACTCTTCTGTTGATTTAAAGGAAGTCCTCATAAGATATTTTTGTCTGGAGACCTACAAATACACGTTGAGAGATAATGCATTAAAACTGCTGGAAAAGACGTTTTTCACATTTTCTGAATTTTGAGCATTTCCTGTCAAGCTATCTACAAGATGCAAGTACCATGGTGAGCAGGCAGCTATGATTGTTTTTGTGAATTGTATTTCTTCACCTTTATATTGAATTACATTGAAAACTTGCTACATTTTCTGAGAAATTCAGGGGCCAGAAAATGCATTTATCTCTTGAATAATGTGCAGCAAGTATTAGGAAAATGCCCTAAGTAAATTTTTATTTAGTAATCTTTTAAAAAATCTGCAAAAAACACAGCGCCTTGCAATTTGTAAGACACTCCAGGAATAAATCAGAAAAAAATTATACTGGGTGGCTTTAGGACAACGTCTGACGACATATATAAAAGTCGCCGTTTTTCAATTAATTCAACTTATTTAGAATCTGTCAAATTCCTTTTATTCAAAAGCTTATGGCTTTTCAAAATACTAACACAATGTAAATTAATAGCATTAATCATAACATGTCTATCTTATCATTTGATTTCTGTGATAAATGTTTTTGTGTTTTGAATTAATGTTGTTTATGTTGCTGGCTCTCCATATTCCTCGCTCTCTCTCTCCCTGTCCCCTTCCTTGTTCCATACAAGAAAAGAGAAAGAGAGATGGGATCTTGATGTATGAATGTATTTCAAGTTATTTGTCATTTAAAATATTTTTCTAATTAGTCTTCTAAGATTTACTCATTCTTGCTGGTAAAACAAAAATGCTTAAAGCCTGGGTTCTTTTTTTCATTTCAAAATACAAGTAGTAATCAATCAGCATTCAGTCTCATTTTGTCCAATTTGTTTGTCAATCACAAATTCACAAAACAGTACCTACACAGTGTATTCTGGTCTCTCTACTGCGGTTGGATAATTGTTTAAACTGTAGAGTAACTTGATAAATAGATAATGTTACAATTGCAGCATACTCAATGGAAATAGTGCAAGTTTGTGGTTGACTCATATGCTGTTTCATTTCGGGCCACTATCCTCACTCAGTACGAGTGCTATCGACATTAGTTGTTCTTTCCCAAGTGGTGAGTAATTACAGTCTAAAATTAGTGCAGCAGGCAGGAAAAACCTGTCCCTTCTTGTTATCAAGTGCTGACATCCACTAAGTGTACACAGAGACATTGTGAGCGAAAAACACAGGGGGTGTTTGTTTTGGAAAAGTCACCAGAATGTTAGTGTGTGTGTTATTGTCTCTATTGCTGAGGTGAAGAGCTTCTATTTTCTGTGAAAAGTATCTTTACTATCTATACTATAACTGCAGGCCTTCGCAGAATGCAGAATCTTAATGTTTCTTTGACGTCCAGTGCTGGAGTATGACAGCGACAATTTTTTTATCTTATAGCCATTCTTATTCACATTTGATATATACCATCTCTTTGGGATCTGTTGTCCTCTGTTTATACATACAAAGTCTTCTTAAGCAAATATCAATTTAAGATATAGTTACAGAGAGAAGTGAGTCAGAAAAAGTCTTATAAAATTTATTGGTTCAAATCCAACATTTTGGGGATAGGCTCCAGCATCCACTGCAGCCCTGAGTGCCGGATAAGCAGTAGATTATGGATGTAATGATTGTTTTTTATTATGGCTGTCAAAATATAAAAATGTTTAATCATATTTATCTCAGGGCTGTGGATTAATTCAAATTAATCAAGATTAATAATCATTCAGTCTTAATTGTGTCACATTTGTTGGGGCAAAAAGACAAAATGACTTGTTTACATTATCAAAGCCCCTGATGGTGTGTAATGATCTGGTGCAAGCTGGATGTTGTGGCTGCTGAAGTACTTACAGAGGAATCCCTGACTAAAGTATGCTAATGTACGTTGGCGATACTTTAATCTGGAAGCGCTTGAAACGAAAACTCGTTGCTGCAGAGTGTGAGAGTTATTTTCTATTGGTGGATTGTCCTTTCTTGGGTTGTTTTGTGCAAAAGTAAATTGCACATCTGCTTTTGCCCTGGCCTACCAATGGCCCTGATTGGTTGTGTAATGGAAAGATATGAAAAAGAAGCTTATCAATATGACATTGATCCATCAATTTAAATGAGATTTGTTTATTGACTTGCTCTTTTATTATACTCATCACTGACCTCATCTCCTTATAGATAAATAAACATGTAAATTAATTGTCTTGTCTGTGTGTTTTAGATTATAAATACAATTAAGAGATAAGCCCTCAACATATCATATTGGCCCGATTGCTGTGTCTGTACAGGCTGAACTTCAGGGACCCGGAGGAATCCAGAGCAGGGGCTACTTCCTGTATCGAGTATGGCCATATTCGTATAAACCAAAAAAATCCACTGAAAATTATGACGATAATTGAACTACATTTTGCTTGAATTTACAGCCACGAAATGGAAGAAGATCCTTAGATTATGAGTGATTTAAAGGTAATTTTCAAAATGCTTCCTTTTTTTGCTTGACAGACATCGACGCATTGATACTATGAATTTAAACATTCAATGGATGTTTCAGAATAAAAACTGCTTTTATCCTCCTTGTAGACAGAAAATTATACGTTGCCAGTCTAACTTGTCTCTGTGCTCTTGTAAAATTGTCTAATCAGGTATATGGATGTGTGTTAGCGTCTCTACCTCTAAAGCCTCATGAACAAAGACAACACTGACCAAGAGACCCGAGCCGCTGCACTACGACTAAGTGATCAAGACTTAAACCACAGCTGCCGTTAATATATAGTGGTGTTTGAATGTATACAAGTATACAATAAAAAGTACTCTTCATTTGTCCATTTGTGTTATATGTGTGTCATTTGAATTAAAAATGATATATTATAATTAGAGGCTACTGCGTAAGTCTTATTTGTTATTGAGAGCTTTATGAATAGGAACGAATTCTTAGTTAGTGTGAATAAAAAGGGCAAAAATGAGCTAACACACACAATCATGAACCCTATATGGTTAAGTAGATTGCACATATTATGTATGAAATGAAAATTATTTATATAGAATAAGTTGTAATGCATAAAGTAAAATTGCAAAAATCCAAACATTTCAAAAATACTTTATGTATGGGGCATTTTTTGTTTGTTTTTGGTTACATTTTCTGTGGTAATTGTGTATATGCTGAAATCTACATTGTTTGGACATTTATGTGGCAATTTCTCTCTGTCTCTCTTTTGGTGTTTGTGTGTGTGTGTATGTATGTGATGTGGTGTGTGTGTGTGTGTGTGTGTGTGTGTGTGTGTGTGTGTGTATGCGCCCAGAGCATGCATGGAATTGTTGTCATCCTTATAATTCCCACAATCCTTGTTTGCCTCTGTCTGTGTCGGTTTTCAAATATTCCTAATGTGTGCTTGTAATTTACAGTCCTGTCTGCATGAAAAGATATAAAATGAAGGTGAAGAAAAGCAAAGAAAGATAAAAGAAAAAATATGGATAAAGCATGGAAGCAAAAATGTATTTTTTTATCATAATAAATTTTATATTTGCAGTGATTATTTGACTTTATTCTTACTTTAATTGATAATACAATTCTTTGTTTATCCAGTGACAGACATCCATGGACATTTTTTCAAACCATCTTTGAAAGAAAGCTCTTGACGGTCATTTGTTTTTGCATGGTTATTAGTACTAGTTAGTTATTAGTATTCGTAATTCAAAATCCTGAATTAAAAAATCTGTAAAGCACACCACAAAGACTTCTAAATAATTAGTGTCACAAGGTAGGTAACAATAATGCAGTGACAGGATGGGAAGAAGGAGACCATCAAGTTTACTGAAAGAATTTATGAAAATACTGATGTCATCACAATTTCACCATCAAATCAGTACCCCAATATACAAACTTGAGATTTGAAGGCCATGTATTCCTTTCCAAACCTCAACAGCCCATTAAACCTGTAACAGCTGACAAATCAAACATTCAACAAAAAATGACAACAATTGCAGAATCCTGAATTAAGTATGTTCACCACTACTGATATTTTTTTTTCGATCAAGTCTAAGTATTGATCTCCTCAATAAAAAAGAGGAAAAAGACAAACTGACACTCTCACTGACAGCTGAACAGCAGATGCAAATTCACATAACTTCATCACATCATATTCTATAATGAATCACTTCTAATAAACGCATGCAGATGATTTTTTGCATTTATTTGGGGTTAAGGGATCTTTTATTCATGAGTAATGATCAATATGTTGATGATGTACCTCTAAAAATTAAGATGCAATTATGAAATATTGATACATAAGTCAAAGTCAGCTTTATTCTAATTTTTTGCACATGTGCCAGACATACAGAAGAATTGAGAAGACATTTCTCCTTATCCCACAGTGACAAAATAATAATGCACAGCTCAAAGACAAGACATTTCCTAACAAAACTTAGGAAACAGCAGATTAAATTTTACCAAAACAAAATGGTAGTGGAAATTTCTATTTAGGCTGCATAGTGCAAAATCAGTCAGTAATGGCAGCATGGTGTATGAGGCTGTTTGCAAGTCTGATGGAGTCGGCATAGAGGCTCCGATACCTCCTCCCTGAGGGCTAGTGACTGAACAGACTGTGTGTGGCGTTAGATGGCGTTGCTCATAATTGCGATTGCTTTGCAGGTGATGGTATATCTCTTGTAGGGAGGGAGTGGGGCACCAATGACCTTTCCAGCTGTGTTCACTTTGTACTGCAAGCTTTCCTGTTGTACTTAGTGCAGCTCCTGCCCCACACAGTGATACAGCTGCTCAGGATGCTGAATGTGCACATGATGGATGGGGAAGCTATCTCTCGCGTGAGTTTGAGGAGGAAGTAGAGGTGCTGCTGTCGTTTCTTCACTAATGATGCTGTGTTGGTGGTCCAGGAGAGGCCTTCACTGAGAAGTACCCCCAAGACTTTGGTGCCTCTCACTCTCTCCACAGAAAGACCATTAATGGTCAGTGGAGGGGTTTTGGTGTGGCCTCTCCAGATGTCCACAGCTATCTCCTTGGTCTTGATGACACTCAGAAGGAGGTTGGTGTCTCTGCACCACATGGTTAGAAGGTTGGCCTCTTTCTTGTAGGAGGATGAGACCCATTAGCGTTGTTTCATGACTTCACTATGTCATTGATGTTGTACGTTGGTGTACAGTTGTTGTAACGCAGGGGGCTGAGCACACAGCCTTGGGGGGCCCCTGTGTTTAGTGTGATACTGCTCGAGGTGCTGTTGCTAATTTGTACGCTTATGGCCTCTCACGGAGGAAGTCCTGCGGCCAATTGCAAAGGGAAGTGTTAAGCATAAATTGGTCAAGTTTACAGATGAGGTGTTGTGGTACTATGTTTTTGAATGCTAAACTGAAGTCTAAGAACAGAATTCTCACATATGAGTCTTTTGACTCATATGTGAGAATTCTGTTCTTATAGCTGGGTGGGGAGCAGAGGAAATTGCATCATCTGTAGAACTGGAAAGGGTCCAGGGTAGGGGGGAGAATGGATTTGATATTTGACATGACTAACCATACAAAGCACTTCATGATGATGGGGGTCAGTGCCGTGGGGCGATGGTTATTTTCTTTGGCACAGGTTATTACTATACCTTGACTTCATATTAAACTACAAATCTTGCACACTATTGTAACGATCACTGTACTTCAACTGCATGTCCTGGTAAAGTGTAAATTATCCTTGATTGTCATCCGGAAAATTGTAAAATGTAAAATGTAACTACTTTTATTGACAGTAGATGTCACCATTATCAACCAGGTAATGCATCCTTACCAGCGCTGACCATTCAAATCAAAATATACAAAATGTACAATGTATGAATTTTGTGGTATATATGGTAATTGTTTGTTGTTATTTGTACGAATTTAAAAAATCATAAATGTATTTTATGACATCAATCAAAAAATGTAAATGAAAATCATACAAGTCTCAAACTGAAACACTTATACAGTTATGCATGTTGTCTAATGAAGATGACAGATGTAACTATAAAAGGTTATTATTTTATTTCTGTATATGTTACTCTCAATGTATCATTTTTTAGCTTACTTTTTTAACTGCACAGCCAAGGATGCAACTTGTGGGATTTTACAATTTTTGCAAAGCACAATTTATATATATGCTACAATTTGCAAGTCCTCACAAGTCCTTGCATTACCAGCCATAAATTTTGATTCCATCAAAAACAATGAAAACGAATGACTAAGAATTTTTACAATATAATTTTGATGGATTTGAGAACCTAATTGTAGGGCAGAACAGGCTCATACGTCAAATCTCAGAGAACATCTGGCAATCTCAGTAAATACAACCAAATCACGATAATATTGCTAGTGTGCTTTCAAATGTTTCCTCTGGAAATAAGAGTGAGCCAGTTTACTTAAGAATATCATGCCACAAAGGTAATTATTGAAAGTGACTTGTGGGTAATTTTCCAATCAGTCTCACTAAATTATGGTTACATTAGAGAACAATCAATTTCAGTGGCTCAGGCAGAACTAATGGTAGAAAGTAATATTTGTATTTGTATCTTTAAAAAGTATAGTTATGTTTTATGTCTTTGATACTTGCCAGCATACTCGCATAATTGATTTGGGGTTTATGAGCAACATTTCAGGGGCTCACCAGTAATTGGACAAATAAACATAATCCTAAGTAAAATGGTACTTTTCAATATTTTGTTGAGAATCCTTTGCAGGCAATGACTGTCTGAAGTCTGGAACCCATGGACGTCACCAAATGCTGGGTTTCCTCCTTTGTGATGCTTTGCCAGGCCTTTACTGCAGCTGTCTTCAGTTGTTGCTTGTTTATGGGTCTTTCTGCCTTCAGTTTTGTCGTGAGCAAGTAAATTGCATGCTCCATTGGGTTGAGATGTGGTGATTGACTCAGCCATTGCAGAATATTCCACTTCTTTGCTTTAAAAAACTCCTGGGTTGCTTTTGCAGTAGTTTTTGGATCATTGTTCACCTGTACAGTCAAACACCATCCAATCAACTTTGCTGCATTTGGCTGAATCTGAGCAGAAAGTTTATCCCTATACACTCCAGAATTCATCCGGCTGTTTCTGTCTTTTGTAAGATCATCAATAAACACAAGCAAGCCAGTGCCATTGGAAGCCTTGCATTCCCGTGCCATCACACTCCCTCCACCATGTTTTACAGAAGATGTGATGTGCTTTGAATCATGAGCTGTTCCAATTATTCTCCAAACTTTCTACACCCCATCATTCTGGTACAGGTTGATCTTAATCTCATCTGTCCAAAGAATGCTGTTCCAGAACTGGGCTGGCTTCTTCAGGTGTTTTTTGGCAAAGTCAATTATGGCCTTTCTATTTTTGAGGTCGATTAAGGTTTGCACCTTGTGGTGAATCGTTTGTATTTACTTTCATTAAGTCTTCTGTTAATGTTAGACTTAGATACTGATACGCCTACTTCCTGGAGAGTGCTCTTCACTTGAGTGGATGTTGTGAAGGGGGTTTTCTTCACCATGGAAAGGATTCTGCAATCATCCACTACTGTTGTCTTCGGTGGAAGTCCAGGCCTTTTTGAGTGCCCAAGCTCACCAGTGAACTCTTTTCTCAGAATGTACCAAACTGTTAATATGGGCACTCCTAACATTTCTGCAATCTCTCTGATGGATTTCTTCTTTTTTTCAGCCTCAGGATGGTCTGTTTCACCTCCATTGAAAGCTGTTTTGACCACATGTTGTGTGTTCACAGCAACAGCTTCCAAATGCAATGCCACAACTGGAATCAACCCCAGACCTTTTAACTGCTAAATTGATGACAGGTGACCGAGGGAAGAGCCCATGCAGCCTTGTTATTTATTTGCAGTCTTCTGAGTCCATTTTCTGATTACTTTTGGTCCCTTAAAAAAGAGGTGGCTACATATTAAAGAGCTGTAATTCCTTAACTCCAATTTGGGTGTGAATACTCACAAATTACAGCGGGGAGTCTGCACTTTAAGCCCATATTGAATACATAATTCCATCCTGAATATGTTTTTGTAAACAGCTGAAATAACAAAACTGGTGTCACTGTCCAAATATGTATGGGCCTAACTGTATGTGGGTACATATACATGTGTGTATATGTATATCTATGGATCAATTTATTTGTCGATTAGTTTGATCCATTAGGATAGATAGATAGATAGATAGATAGATAGATAGATAGATAGATAGATAGATATTTCAAATAGTATATTGAACATAATTTTATGTTTTTATCCACTTGGAACCCCAGAGCATGTTTCAAGATAAGAAAATAGAAAGTCACAAGGGTGAGACCCTTTGAGATTTAAAGTTAGTTTTCTGGTCAAATTAGCTCTCATTAATTCCTGATTTTTTTTGGTCATGTCTTGTTAATTGCTGCGTTCTTGTATTTTTTTTTTCTTTCCTTTCTTGTCACAAAAACATTGCCATTGCTTAACCCAGTATGCACAATGAGCTTGACAGGAATAGGCAGTTTTGAATTCTTAATCAGAGGCATGAAATCCTTTAAGCAAATATTTGTTTAATTATTTTTTACTGCCTCACACTGCTCTGTCTGTTTGACTCAATTTGATTGATGTCCGTTGTTGATTAATATGCGTTACATTATGGCAACCGTCCATTCAGTAGGCCTCTTCATCTCTTTATGGTGCCTACACATCGAAACAGCGCCATCATCCCTCGTCCAAAATGATGTTGCATCCTTTTGCCATTTTGGCTGTTGCCATGGTGATGAGTGACAGGCCAGAGATTGTGGATTCAGCAGTGGATTCTTTTCACTGCATGTTTTATTTGGCTTATCCGGGCACCATACTGCCGGGCATAAATAGTATCATTAAACTGACATGTCCAACAGATGATGTATTGATTATTGATGGCCCTGAAGTGACTATATGCAGCGCAAGAGTTATCAATGTTATTAACTGAACCTGTGAAGAAGGCTTTCTAAATGTCAAGATACCCTTGTGGGTCAATGAAGCTAAAGACCATCAAAAAAAGTTTTGAACGTGCTTGTTTTCGTGTATCCGCGTCTAAAATTCAAATTCGGATATTCAGGTGAGGTTTTATAAAATTAGACTTTCTGTCTTTCTTTCTCTTTTTTATTTTCTTTCCTTACTGGAAGCATATAGATATGTGTCTATGGTCTCATAAAAGAAAAAGGGAAACTGAACACACACACACACACACACACACACACACACACACACACACACACACACACACACACACACACACACTTGACTGCTGTTTAATTTTAATTTTGTAAAATGGTTTTACCCTGAATGCTCAGCTTCTGAGAAAAGAAAAGGGGCAGGCAGACACCTGTGGAGTACGAGGGTGTGATCCAGTCATCTCAATGTTGATCCACCTCCCACTGACCGGGCATGTACGTACTCACCGGGCCCTTTGCCTCCAACTCCGACTCAACTCAGCCTGCCCCAGTCCGCGCTCCTGCGTAGTCGGCCGTCAACAGCGCCACTAGGCGCAGGGAAATCCCAATGAACAGGGGGAACTGTCCAGGGTAAGTGTGACATTTTCTTGTCGGCGAAGTCCTCTCCTCGACCGTGTCGCTAATCGTTCCGGTCCGGGATGTTAAGGACGGAACCGTTTGGTTTGCTTAATGTGAAAGCGCGGCCGCGGAGCTGCTGACCCACATTCTTATCTAATGCTGAATGTTAGCGAGCTAGCCGCAGCTAAAAGTAGGTTGACATCGTTACACTACATTGACACAGGAGAGTCGACAGTCCGCAATACATGATGGTCTTTAACCGACGGGAGAATAACGGCTGTGCTCGTTTTGACGGATAAGGATGCCTTTGCAGCGGGTGTCAAATATCGCGGTCAGTTGGTAGAACTATTTTATCAGTGTAATTGGTATTCGCAAGCTGGCTAGCTGACGTTAGCTTGGTAGCTTTGCCGGCCGGCATCAGCAGCCGCGCGGCGATAGGCTGCCAGCGGTGCCGTTCCAGCGATCGTCCCCTCACGGGTGACTCCAGTTCAGGTGACTCCAAAGAACTTGTGCGCAAAGCCAGACATTTCTTTGTTAATTTATAACTTATGTTTAAGGCTGAACTCTGTTTTATCTTGGTGTAAATTAGTAGAGAAGTGGTGGTTCTTGTTTTGGTTTGAGAGGTCAGATATCTTTGATTGTAATGAGTCGTCTCCTGATTGAACTTTTTATTTATGAATGTTTCAGTTAATTGGAAAGGGCGAATGACTGTGTTGATAAAGACTTGCTTGGCAATGAAGGTGGCAATGATTCTCTTCTGAGATTGTTGAATTAATCCAGAGCTTGTCAGTAGTCTCATGCATCTGGGAAACCACTGGTAGAACAGCCCATGATTCCATCCTGGAGTGTTCTACCAGTTTTAGAATTATAGAAAAAAAACTAACAAAACAAACAAATAAAAATGACATGTTGTAAGGAAAGTGTTTCAGTCATTGTTATCACTGTCACATTCCCAGAAAATAAACCCATTAGTAAATAGGGTATCTGGTAAAATAGTTATTCACTAAAATAATGAATGGCTGCAACAGTGCTGGCACCATAGCACCTCTTCATTCCTGTTAGTCATGCTAGAAAGAATCTAGCTACTGATGTTGTGGAAAAGTCCTATAAATTTGCCCTAAGCAAAGAAAAACAAAATAAAATAAAAAAACGACTTTTGCTTTAATACCTGCCATTTTACCTTCTTTTAGATTCCAGTTAACTGGGTGCTTTGTTGCATTGTTTATATCGAAAACAAATTGATGCATCGTAGATAAGATAAGTGTTCGTTATTGGTTAATTACTCTTCCAGGTGCTTTTTCATTTAAATACAAGAATGTTGGATTTTTTGGACATAAAAAAAGAAGGAACTACAAAAAAAAAATGATAGACTACTGTTGGTTATAGTAGTGGTGTACATAAATAGTTAATATTTGGGGGATTTCAAAATTTGGGTTCAGATTAGGGTTCCTTGTTTACTTTGAAATTTTAGCAATGTAATGATCTTGCCTCCGGCATTTTGCAAACTTTATATCTACAGTATAAAGTTCTGTTTTCAATGATACATGGCCTAAAGCTAGTCTTAAAGTAATTCAACACCACTCACAGAATTGCTATTAAATATGATTTGGGGTAAACACTATTGCAGGTATTGAGGGAATGTTAAGGGATCTGAATCTTTGAAAAGTGTATTTGACTTGGCAGAAAACAGAATAAATAAAGTATGTAGAGCAAATCACACTGTTCTCGGTGGTTACACAGCTTGGAACTAATATCCTTCCTCTGGTTATTAAGAATGATCGATGCCAGAGGAAAACAGGCTGTGTGAATTGGATAAGAGGCCATTACTTTTTGTTTCTAGTGTCTGTATTTCTTTTTTAGTGTCTATGATGACTTAGATTTATAATCATTAAATCACTTGACTTCATCCTGACCTATATATCTCTTGAATTACTGTGTAAGTTCGAGTTGACTTGTTCTTGTTTCCGTCCGTTATTTAAGAGTTAGGACGCTTTGATGGTCTAATAGCACAATATGTACTCTTGGGTGCAATTTTCTCTTTCTACCTGGTCGTGCTCTACTCTGGTCCTGGCATGGGTCAATTTGTGATTTGGGTTACCTAAGTCATACAGGCTTGACTTGAAACTAAAAGCATAACAATAATGACATTTGATCTAAATGTGACTTTTACATTCTGCATTATTTGAAATTTGCACCTTGTTGAAATGCGATTACAAAAGAAGTCTTAATTTCATCCTTCATTTTTATGGAAATATTTCTCCACTGTCTAAAATAAAATAAAGCTAAGTCAAGTTAAAGTTTTCATATGATGACTAAGTACTTCACTGTGACTGATAAAATATCAAATTTGGTTATTATATGAAATTCTATCTTGCTAATTTTTTTTTTTTTTTTGCCAATGTTGCAGAAGATTTATTTTTGTTAGCTTTCATTAAAGTGATCTACAAATGTTTGTCACTTTTTAACAGTCCTCATTACATCCAGTTTAGTTTTATCAGAGAAAAGAATGTTGTTTGGGACATTTAATAATCTTGCCACATAGTTGTTGTAATGAACTTTTTGCTGTCGAGTTAAATTGCCTTTAAACCTAAGAATAATTCTGTCGTCAAAAAATGTTTTTCTTTTGAATGTGTGTGTTGCAAAAATACTTTTTGTTTGATATTGAATAAGGATACGCTTGTTTGTTGAAGGACAATAGTATATCCATTCTTGTCACTTCGCTTATTGTGGAAGGAACTGTAGTTTACCTACATTTTTATGATTTTTATGAGATTATAAAAGAGCATCGAAATGTTCTGTTACACCTTTTAGCTGCAGGCAATGGGTTTGTCAGCTGTCTGCAGGTAAGGAGTAAACGGGGACATGTCAGGAGGAAAGCCAGCAATTGAATATGGAGTTAAGGGTCCAGACCTAGATCTGGCAAAAGAAAAGATTTAGTGACATTACAAACAATATCAAATACATACCACAAATGGCTTGTTTGATATACTTCTATGATCCAAACTTTATGTGACCCAACTACTAGATGACTAATCAGCTCTGTTCTACATCGTACTCCCACTCCAAGCCCTTTTGGCCTATTGTGGAAGTGAACTAACCCATATGGTTTTGTCAGTTGTTCAGCTAGTATTGTTAGTTCGTGAATTTTGTATTTGAACTGAACAACAAACTATTTAAATAAACCCTGTCAAGAAATTAGCCAAACAGTATGTTGTTGTGATTAGTCTAGTCCCTGTCACTTTTCCCCTACTTTTCCGTTTTCCTCTCCCCAAGAAGTTCATTTATATTTTTGGTCAATCTGCATTGATAAGTAAAAAATGCATGAACAAGACTACCTGGCTGCTTTTTGCATAATTAATTGGAAGGTTGTAATCTAGGTCAAAGAAGAACACTTTGCATTTTGAGGCTAATCCATTTTGATAAAGCAAAGCTTTTCTGTTACACTAGCTTTGGTAAAGGTTTGGACACAATGGCTTCCTTCTCATAATAATTTGATTAGTCAAGAGTTTTGATTTATTTTTTTCAACACATTTTCTTGAATGTGCGCACACAGTACAAGCACCGTGACTTCTGATTAGTAGAATCATTTGACTCAGACTATAATCACTGAGGCCTTTGACTTTGTGTTATGACTTCATTTGAACTGTGGATTCAGCATCACAGGGGAAACATTATAATTATCACCCCAGGATAATTTTCTAATCTACTACAAAGTATATGTCACATGTTACAGCTACAAAAGAAGCACAAAACCGTAATGAGTTTTATCAGTGTAATGCAACCATGTGTTTTCCTCAGTGTTTTCCACAGACCTGCTGTGGTTAGAGAGTTTGCTCAATGTTTTGACTCTTACAGAGATGGCCCTGACTTTGACGTCATTTGAGCCTTTGCCAAAATATAAATTATAAAGTTGATATATTTTTGAGTGTACATCTTCGAACAAATGACTTTGGCAGGTCTCGCACTTTTCTATTATTGCCATAGTCTTAAATAAGGGAAAACACAAGTCAAAAGGTGGTCTAAATAGGTTAATATGAATAACTGATTTAAAAGTCAGAAAATTAAAGGGTCAGTGAAAAGTAATTTTATTATTAATTATTTAGCGCTTTCATTTGCTG
Source organism: Fistularia commersonii (assembly GCF_037954325.1). Taxonomy (NCBI): domain Eukaryota; kingdom Metazoa; phylum Chordata; class Actinopteri; order Syngnathiformes; family Fistulariidae; genus Fistularia; species Fistularia commersonii. The sequence continues at coordinate 5,216,008 of NC_141299.1, read as the reverse complement.
TAACAAGTGTGACATGATGACACTCGCCTCAGGGGTTTAAAATGGTTTCAGATGTGCTAAAAGTGCCTGAAAAGAATTTGTGTTTTTTCAAAATTGTATGATACCGATTCTGGCTTCGATAGATTTCACCCATTCAATATTAACTATAATAGGTAAGCTCTTCCCTCCCTTCAATAAATTAAGGGAGGAATATAGGACAGGGACAATACCATTAGAGATTCAGAACTTAACAGAATATCAGATAAAGGTAAATACCATTTTTTTTTGGAATGTTAGTTTCTTCACATGTAGGGGGGGTAGCAGCATGACTGTCATCACAGACATTTAATTTGTTGACTCCAACAATGACTTGTTATTGCCACTGGCTGATTTGAACTCCGTTGCCTTGGTGCAGATAATGTGATTCTACCAGTATTTTGTTTGATTCTAATGTTTTGATGTAAACTTAGTGTTGAAATTTATCATGATGAAGTTATCACTATCAAACAGGATTGTTTCTTTAACATGTGTTCAATAGCAGATGTAGTTGATGTAATGAAATGCTTAATAAAACAATCTGTCATACAGTGTAACAGAATACCAACTGTATGTGCGCTCAAGTAAAAGTGGGAAGTACTAAAGCTCCCTTTTCATCTAAATTTTGGCACACAGTTGTCTTTTAAGAATTTATCAGCTTCCTAGAGCACAAAAAGAATGAATTCACAATTCTTTCTTTCAGTGGGACAGTTCTGTGAAGGCATTTAAGATTCTTCTGTCTTAGCGAGAGATTAGCTTTAACATTGCTTTGATTTATAGTAGTACACCAACATATCAATATTTCAGTCTGTCATGATAATTTTTCATGCCAAACAAAATCTTTGCTCTAGACCCTGCTCTAAAAAGAGCTTCCATTGCTGTGTAGACATGTGAGTGTGTGTGTTTGCAGCACATGTGTGAGAGACACACTCAGTAATTCATTTATTCCCCCTTTATCTTGCTTTCTTTTTAACAAGCACATTTAGTTCTGCACATCTATGATTAGGATCATATGCTTGTCAGGATGCTAAGAAAAAGAACAGAATCTACAAGCAGATAACTGTCCTCGTGAGCAGCCAATCCTGCTCCCTGAAATCCAAGTCTGTTGGAAACACGGCATACCTTGAGGACTAAGCACATTTAAACAAACTCGTATAGAGAGAGCAGAAAATCGATTTGAAAGCACTACAATTTAACTAGTGTGGTATAGAATTTAGTATTAGAAAAAAAAAAAGATAATAACAAAATAAGAAAGGAAAATTATAGCTATGATAATTATCTGCTATATATACACAAAACTTTGAAATCATGTCTGAATAGTAAATTCAACTTAGAGTGAGTAAATTTTTTCTGATTATTATAATATTTGGTTTTAAGAAATTTGGAGATACAGGCACCGATGTTGAGATTTTCTTGCCATACAGACCAGAGATTTCAGTGGTACATTGACAGAGGCACACAATGACAACTTATATCAAATGATTCAGAACACAAAATTTTAGATTTTTAGTTCAAAGTGCAGTATTTCCTTGAATGTAAATCTCCATAAATATTTCCAAATAAATACAGAATGTAAACCAGAAGAGAAGATTTATAGTTGTGGTGAAAGAGCACATGAAGTCAGTTGGTGTTAGAGAAGAGGATACTGAGAATACGGTTAGATGGAGGAGGTTGATTGGTTGCAGTGAACTTTGAAGGGAGTAGCCAAAAGGAAGAGAAAATGATCTATTCGGCTCCTCATTGTAATATTTCAAGTGCTGATGTTGCATGTTGTACAACAAAGCACTGAAATGGTGTCTACTTTTTCAATGTGGGATGTGGTGTTCTCTAATAGCATTTTTTGCAAAGTTGAATTTGCTAAACTAGCAGATATGTCAATAAAGTTGTGGCACATATCTCAGTACACTAAATGAGCCACATTCCATCCACTCAAACTTGGAAACTCAGTCTTCCTTAAACTTTTTCATTATTGTTGCAGACCATTTTTTGATAAGAAATTCAAACATCAAAAATGCAAATCTTTTTGAAGTGTAGAGATGAATAACTTCAAATATTTGTCCATAATCCTGATCAGTGTTAGATTTTGCCTTCATTTATATTGAAACCCCTGAGAAAGCTTTCCAGGATACAACACACACAAACACCCTTGCTCTCACAGCAACACATCTTATATAATGACAATCTGAAACCTAGCTTAGTTAAATGACAGAAAATGCTTATATAGACTTTTCCTCGCATAACACTCACTTTTCAGCAAATGTTGAGGGACTTTATTGCATGAGAACTTCCTAAAGTTGTGTGCTTTTGAAAGAGACATTAAAAGCAGCTCTCTTATTTCTGTAACGCTGTGGCTGCCGAGGCTCACTTTGACCCAGATGTTTTAGTTCTGATTCAGTAATGTGGGGCTCTTAAGTCTAAACTACTGCTTTGTAAATTAAGACCTTTTTTTCTTTTCAACAGGTGAAAAATTCTGTGGATTTCACAAGATAATATCTTGTTGTGATGTAAAACAGTGAACTAATTATTCACCACCCTTTAATAAAGGTAAGACACGATGGACTTGAATTGTATAATTTGTGTTGTTTCCAAAATGAGAAGAAAAAGAGAAAACAAAGTTGTCTTGAAATGTTAGTGTGTAAGTTAATCATAAAAACAGTCCAAATTGTTTCAAATAAGAAGTGGAACATGACTGATTTAACCTTGTCATCTACAATGGACTGTATTAAGTATTGATAAGTATTGAATAATTCATATTCCAAGAAATTAGTGGGGAAACAGCAGTGGGTGAACCATTTGTGCCTGACAACATTTGAAGCTACACTAATGCCTTAATTTTTATGAAACCTACTAACATCAAATACAGGGATGTTAAGGATGCGTATCTAATTAGTGACGTTCTGTTCTTCTCAGCTTTTGCAATAATTCAGTGAGATTGATGTGCAAATGAATGATTAGCTAATTAGTTTCCCAAAGCAATTGTACCTCTTGTATAGTGTGACAAAGCTATTGGAAAGGTTTACCTTGTTAAAGCAAGTAGCATTTGCTTTACACTTGAATGTCCTGGCTGATTATTACTACATCCTTGCAGCTTAAGAATGTAGCATTTAATGCTAAGAACTAATGGCTTTCAGAATATTTGTGGCTGAGTCAACATTGAGAATTTTTCGTTGTTATTCTGTATTATTCTCATTGATTTAAGTCTGAAGATCATTTTTTTCCCTTGTTGTATGACTATATTTGACAAACAACAATAAATTTGACAAACAACACTGTCAAAAATATCCTAGTGACACATTTGACCGATTTCGTTTATGATCAGACATCAGGTTTGTTCTAATGGATTGAAGCAGGACATACTGTGTATTTTTTTTATTATACTTTGTCCTCAAATTCAATTATACGTGGTGGTATCAGCACTCTTTGATTGTAGTACAACTCATGGTGTAGATATGTCCCAATCAGAATGCTCATTGTTCTTTAGTAGTATTCTGTGGTAAATTTAACAGATTGTTCATGAATGACAGACTAAGGTGAATGGTGTCTGTATTTTGTTTTGTTAACTCACTATTATCTTAATTCATGATTTTTCGGGGAGCTGATAATGCTAGTGCTATAATACACAACCTCTACGCACACTCCAAATCTATGTGATGAGCTTAATAGGTTTGTAGTTTGTGTAATAAGTATTTGAATGAGTAATGCATAGATTTTTACAGTTTTAGGTGCAGCTTGAGTAACTAAGGATAACAGCGAGTGATTCTACCACCCAAACATAGGAGAAAGATAGTGCTTTTTGATAACTTCTTAATGTGGGATGCCTACTTATAGTAGGTTTATTCTTGGAATCCATTATTGGAATAATTGTTAGCATTTGTAAACAGGGATAATGGCTTTTTTTTTTAGATGCCATTCATGTGATTTGAAGTGAATGTGACTGAGAGAAGTTTAGAAACATTTTTATGTCTTTGAAATCCATCGCCCCACATCATAGGGGGTCACATAGGGAGACTCACATGTTTACCGCATGCACAGGACAGCATTGAAAGTGCGATGTCTTGTGAGTATTTTAGTGTTTGACTCGAAATTGTCTCCAAGGATATGGTAGTAAGATTTACAAGTTGACTTAGATTCAAGGAATATGAATGTAAGTGAAATTAACCATCAACTTGGTGAATGTTATGGTTATGTATTTTTTTATTTTATTTTTTGCAGTTTCAGCAATTCTCTCTGAAACTGTTATGCTGTTATGCAAGGCTTCACCCCTTAACGTTTCATATTTTTTCTAATGACCACACCACACAATATAGACGTAGTTAAACAATTGACACATACTTTTGTGCATACCTGTAGCTAGTATAAACAGCAAAATGCTACTTTTGGTTTCTGGTAGTAGAGATGTTTTATTGTTTATATATTGTGATCATAAAGTATGGTCTTTGGAGGGCTCTGGGCTATTGTCATCCTCTTAAGCCTTACTTGTACTGTTAGCAAGTTGCACTACTGAACTTCACTGATCCACTTGGCATCGGTAAGAGGCCCCTGGCTGAGTTGCTGCTCCAGTGGGACGTGAGGCCAGAAGCTGTCAAGGGGCCCCTGCCAACCGCTGCTGCTTGCCTCTCAAACATTCCTGTCTGTGGGCTGCAGAGTGAAAATGCTAAACAAAGAGTCCCTTTTGTGCTGCTGGGCTTGTGGATGTGCGAGTGGATACAGCTGGCTGGTCGGCGTTAAATCTTCGGCTAGGTGAAGAGCAAAGTTGACCACGTTGTGGCTGTCTTGCTCATAAAATGACCATGGCATTATTAAAATTCTCTTTAGCTGAATTTTGTGTTCCATCCCAGTCAAAGTGACAAAGCATATATCCAAATTGAGTGAGTGGACACCTTTGGATGATGCTCTCTCAGACCTGCTGTAGAAATTCTGACATGTATGTCCTTTACAGTAAGTCTGTCACTTTTATGCTGTTTGAACAACATAATATACCAATTATTAGGAAATAAGACTTAAAGCAGAATAACAACCTTTTACCTCTTCATTCAGCCAAATTCTAAACGACGAGCACCATGTTAAGATTATGGTGTGATTGCAATATTTTTCTCGTATTGTTATCTCTGTTTAGATACCTGGTATTATTTGGTTATTCTTAAATACCCAGCTTTTGGGTGTAAGTGTGTGAAACAGATTGTGAGGAAAACTTGATGGATTTATGATATCAAAGAACAATAAATTACAATTGAAAACAGCAGTCTGCAGAATGTAAGGTTCCATGAAAATCTACTCTGACAAATGTAGCCATAAGGTGGTAAAAGCATATTTGGTTCAAGGGATAGAAACATAAGTAAAGCTCAGTCTTTATCTTTGATTCAGTCTACTAACATGAAATACATTTGATACTAATAAGTTTGAATTATTAAGTAAGATGTAGGGCGGTGGAGTGTGGTGGTTAGTATTTTGCTTCACAGCATAAAGGACCCTGGTTCAATTCTGGCAAGGGACGTTTCTGTGTGGAGTTTGCATTTTCTCCTTGTTTCTGCAGGGTTTTCACCCCGGTTCTCTGGTTTTGTCCCACAGTCCAAAAATATGCAGTGGGTTAATTGGAAAAATTAGGTAAATTCCCCATTTCTGCAAATGACAGAGTGAATGGTTGTCTGTCTGTATATGTGAACTTGTGATTGACTGGTGACCAATCCAGGCTTTACACCACCTCTCCCCCAATGGCCGCTGGGATAGGCTCCAGCATCCTCTGCGACCCTGAGTAGGATAAGCAGTACACAGTGGAAGTATGTTTTCTTGGTTGCATGCATCTTACTAACAGAACACCAACGTATAATGTTAGAGAAATTATATGTGCAGCTAGAATTGAATAAAGTCAGAGGCATTCTTGGAGACACTTGTTATTGTATATTGCCCGGCGTTTTCTTTATATAATGCAATGCAGGTGACCCCTCGACTTATCTTAGGTCTCAAAGCAAGTTAATATGGTACATATTGCTGCCCATAGATGGCAAACCCGAGGCCTGATTTATTAAGGGACATGGTGACAGTTACTGCAGTTACTGGAGTTGAAGCAGCTGTCTGTGCACACAAATTCTCTAATTTTCTTCATTTCATCATCATTACTTAGATCAGTGATTTAATGTAAGACCCTGTTCTACTGTGCAAAATAGAAAAGAATTACATGGTCAGTCGCCTGCAACTTTTAAAGGTAAACATCAAGTTGTTTTTGAAGACCTTATGAAATCAGTAGTCGGACAAGGAAAAAATGTGTAATTGACCAAAAAAGGACTAAGGTTAGAACAAGCTAAAATGAATGTCAAGTATCATAAAGATAAAGGTTCATGACTCACAATTACAGAACTTACAAGTTGTTGTTACAAAGTCCAACAAATAGTTTTGTGGGTATTTCAGATCGTATGCATCCTGACATTGACTTTAAGATAACCATTATTGTCTGGCATTTTAAGTTGACTTGAAACTCTAAGTTGGCTATAGCAGTGAATGTGTTACCCTTTTTGGACTTGAACATTTAAAGGCTGGTTTTCCCTTTATTGTCTACATAAGGCAAACTAGACCAAGGTAAGATAGAAGTTGAGTGTTCTTTTTAGGCTTTTTGGGGTAATGGAAAGGCACACAAAATACAGTACTGCCAAGAGTGTAGTTACTGTTCTGTTACAGGCACCATAAACAGATAGATGTTTTGATGATAAATGACTTTTGATGAGAAAGTATAAAACGTGATATCAGAGGGACTCAAGCCAGCTGCTCTATTGGTTAGGCAGTCTTTTCCCTAACCAAAATTTGAGATAAGTTACAATAATATACATATATTATACACTGTTTCTCAATATCTGCCTGCATGTCATGTACAATTTAATCATCTGACATGGTGTCTTATTTGTCTATGTTCTTTTTCATTCACTAATTTCTTTTCTCATGTCTTTTGTAACATTTGATACCGTATACTTTTTTATGTACCATTTTGCCATGAAATAGACACACAGTTTGATATGACAGTAAACCAATTTTATGCAATTTAACATGATATACTTTTCTTGTTTAAAAACAGAAAAATAAAATCTAAATTTCTGATACATTGCTCTGCATATTGTTTATATATATTTCAGTACGCTGCAGGATCATTTTATCGGTCACCTATTGAATATATGCATTAATTCCTTTTAAATGTCCATAAAGATAACTTAGGACTGTACTTTATGTTTTCCATTTTCAAAGTTGTATAAACCTAAATTTAATGGGATATTTACATTGCATGTAAATGCTAGAATGCATATTTTGACCTATTTTTAAATACATTCATCGGGGTAGACATAAGTATAAGGATGAGGGAGTCACACTAGTCTAATAGTTCTTTGTGTATTATTGAGCGAGCATCAGCTATGGAGGAATCCAGCTAGGCTATTTTTACTCATCACAGTGAGGCCAGTTGCTATGGTGTTACCATTGGCACTGTTACTGCACTGGCATCTCAGTGTGGGGTGTGGCGGGTGCGTGACGAGCAGCGCCATAGATCCACTTCAGTGACTCATATCCTCAGAGCTCTGTTGCCCTACATCTGAGTATGTGCACACACCCACATACACACTTTTAAATAAAATGTTGTGTTCGCAGTAGAAAAAGGATGGAAAAACAAATTTCCTTCCATGTTTAATGTGTTTCAGAGGATTATCTTGGAAATGCTCATGAGAATGAAGTCGAGAACTCTTCATGCTTACCTACTTCTTTGCATTTCTTTTTTTTCCCTTTTTAGCTCAGGAAACACTAGTATACCTTTTGTATTTTCAGGGATTGGACAGGGAAATGTGATATATTAACACTTCCTCTTCATAATGGCTGGCTTTTGAAAGCTTTTATGTTGTTTGGAAGCCTAGTGTTATATTTAAGGACAGGAAGGTGTTGCATGTGGGACTGTGATTAAGTTAGATAGGAGGAGGAAGAAAGTAGGTCAATGGGCCAGTAGGTCACTGAAGCACAGATGACATCACAGTTATAAAACTCCTGCTCTCGCAGTTGCACAATGCTCACTCTCGGCAGCTACCGCTGCAACCTTGCTGATAGATTCAATCCCCCCACGTCCCCACACACAAACACAAATACCAACAACCAAATTGATTATATGTCACTAATGTGTTACGGTAATTAACTTTGTCATCCCAAACCATTTGCTTTTCCAAGTGTTTATGTCCATTCTCAGTTCAGTATGTTTTGAAGAACTTGAAAACGAAGTGAAACAAAATTAACTTGACTGGAACAGTATTACAGCCCGATATACAATAACCGTTGTGTTGGTGAGCCTAAATTAAACTGATACAGTATGTTATAAAACCACAACCATAAAAGCCTTTAAAAGACACAGTTTTAAAGAATTTATTGTATTTGTTTCATGTTAATTTTCTTATATCCATCCACTTAGGAAAAAAGGTTTGCAGTACTGTTATAGGCCAATAAACTTGAAGGTTTAAACAGCAACAATTGTAGCCCCCAACAGGACCATTTCTAAAACACATTCAAGGAGCAAACAAAAAACACAATGAAACTTTAATAAGCCTTACTATTTTCATCAAGGAGAGTCTATTAAATCATGGAGGCAGTATCTTGAATTATTGGGCTAATTCGGTAACTTTGTTAACAATGAACAGTATTGTTAATCTCTTAATAGAGTTTTAGCTTTTTTTCCTACATACAGAAAGTCAAATATAGAGTACTGCTGTAAATTCATTGTAATGAAGTGTACTGTGCATGTAAGGTGGTCTTTCTTGTGCAACTAGAAACAGTAATCCATATGAAAATCCCCAAACCACTTATTACATAAGACATAACAACAACGATGAATATGCATATTATACATACAGTTGGCAGTTTACACTGGTGTTCAAAGGTTAGTTTCATATTTATCAATAATGATAGTTCTAAATGAGTCTTTGAATCTGTTGAGTGTGGTAAAAATTGTCATTTTTTATCATTTAAATATTTCATACATTGACTCCTTTGATGATATGCATCTTTGTTGGGTTGTGCTATACCAGTAATAAAAAAAAAATGGAAGAAAGGAGAAGCCCAAAAATCTGGCTTTTGGGGTCTGCCATGCAATGCCACTTTAAGAAATAAGAACTCTGAATCAACTGATCAGTCAGTAACCATTAGTGTGATATTTACACATATGCCAGTTAGAAAGTAAACCTTTTCCATGCCCGATGGGCAAATAGATATCAGTGCTTGGAAGTCTCATTCATATTTTTCTTCACCCCCCCCCCCCCCCCCCCCCCCAGCTACAGATGTTGCTGCGATGTGTCACATCAATATTCAAAGCAAAAAGCTCGTTGGACACCTTTTTCACAACTATCTACCATCTAAGTGAGGACAGCTTTAGTTACTCTCCCCCACAGCATTGTGTCTATCCAACAGGGCTTTCTTTCTCCTTTTGATGGACTGGCCTTACTGTCAGTAAGGTAAGATTGAAACAGATTGAAACTGCTAAACTGTTCAGACATTTTTTGTCTGCTTTATGAAGTTGCTGTGTATTTTAGGATATGCTATTCTAATGGTTTGTTTGTTTTTTGGTGACAAGGTTCATTTACAAATGTCTACCTCACGATTAAAAACACCCTCTTCAACACTGCAACCCTGAACAAGGCTCAAAATGACCTCAAGTATTGACAGGTGAGACAAAAAAAAACACATACTCACAAAAAGAAAATGGTCAAAGGTAATTTAATGCATTATATTGTATAAATAAATTGGTTGGCAAATTTTAGAGTAAGTTCATCATCTGATAAGGCTAGATATTTATTTATTATTTATTTTTGGGAATGCACGGTTATGATATCCATAATATAATAAAATAACTTAAAAGTAGGATTTATAATTTCCTTAAAAAATGTTTTAAAAGAAAGAAATTGTACGTATGTATCTCTTGTAAGACCCCTCCTTAGCTTTTTGGTTGCTTTTTTTATGTCAGGGATGACAGCAGTATCTTTGATGGGTTAATGGAAGAAGATGAGAAGGACAGAGCAAAACGGTAAGGAATACCTCTCATTCGATGTAGTTTGAAACCACAAAACCACAGATGCTAAAAACTGATTTTTAAAAAAACTATTAGAAGGATGCATTTTGAGATTTTATATTTTTTTGGTTTGGATATTTTTTTAATTGTACCCCAAATAACTAAATACTCATTTGAAATTGACTGCTAGTGATTTGATTATGGCTTAATTACTTCAAGTAAATGTGTTAAATTTCATATTAATATATCTAATCAGGAATCTAATCAGGAAAAAATGTGTATTTTTAATTGTGTCAAACCCAACAGTGTTTCTCGTAATAAGTCTGAGAAGAAACGCAGAGATCAGTTCAATGTCCTCATCAAGGAACTGGGCACCATGCTGCCTGGCAACACCAGGAAGATGGACAAGTCCACTATTCTACAGAAGAGCATTGACTTCTTGCATAAGCACAAAGGTAACATTTAAAAGCATACAGTGGTTGTGGACTATTGCGTCTACTCTGCAGCTGACTCCTTAATGGCATTAGATCTATGCTTTCCTTGCCAGAAATCGCTGCTCAGTCAGAGTCGACTGAGATCAGACAGGACTGGAAGCCTCCTTTTCTTAGTAATGAAGAGTTCACTCAGCTGATGTTAGAGGTGAGAAAAAAAAAAAAAAAATCATGTTAATTTGTTCTTTTTCCCTTCTGCATGTCTGTAGTATTTCTTCTATTCCTTTTAGGCACTGGATGGATTCTTCCTTGCAATTATGACAGACGGGAATATTATATATGCCTCTGACAGTGTGACATCTCTACTGGAACACTTACCCGTGAGCACTGATAATGATGTACACTTGTACAGTATTTAAAATGATCTATCTATTTATCTAGCTATCATGTACTTGCTCGCTTATCAGTGGTTACTAGTTGCCACTTCAGTTGATTTTAAAAATTCTGAAAACATCATTCTTAAATGTGTTTTTGTATGATTTCAGTCTGATCTTGTGGATCAGAACCTATTGAACTTCCTCCCCCTGGGAGAGCATTCAAATGTCTATAAGGCCCTGTCCTCTCATATCATGGAAGGAGAGACTTTATCATCTGATTATCTGAAAAGTAAGTGCGAAAATCTTCTAAATGAATTTGTTTTCTAGTAATTTTCCATTTATCTGAATGGACAATGTGTCATGCAATTTTTCAGACAAATGTATGCTATTGTTCATAAATATTCACACATTAGTCTGCATTTTACCATGTCTGTTTTTTTCCAGCGAAAAATCAGTTAGAATTCTGTTGCCACATGCTGAGGGGCACAATCAACCCCCAGGACTCCCCTGTGTATGAATATGTCAAATTCATTGGAAACTTCAAGTTCCTGAATAATTGTAAGTTACTCTAAAATGGTTTCTGCATCTTGATCATACTTGTTTTCAGCAACTGAAGTTTTCCTGTCCTTTCATTCCATGTTTCGTTAGTACCTAACTGTACCCAAAACAGTTTTGAGGGAGTCATCCAGAGATCACTTCATTCTGCCTTAGAGGACAGGGTGTGTCTAATAGCTACTGTGAGGTTGGCCACACCACAATTTATCAAGGCAAGTATCTTTCACTTTATTTGTTCCTTTCATGTGATTTTAAATTAGCAGCCGGCCCAACTGGTACAGTTTTCCAAACAATTTTGAGTTCCTACTAGTTATTCCACATTCTTTGGTGACTTTACATGTTTAAAATGAAGAGCATGTTGTTACCTGATGAAAGCACTGTTGTATCAGTGTCACTGCTTAGGAGATATTAAACAATGTTTGTAATATGTAAAATATTAATACTTTATTTACATGACATATTTCATAATTAAATTTATAAAATATATTTTCTATTTAAATTCGTTAATGTGACCCCCAGGAAATGTGCACTGTGGAAGAGCCTAATGAAGAATTCACCTCCCGACATAGTTTAGAATGGAAATTTCTTTTCTTGGACCACAGGTACAGTTTCTTCTGTTTTTCTTAAAAGAATATGATTGTTTTGATGTAATTTTAATTGTGTAAATATCCAATATGTTGTGCTAAATTGTCCATGATTTCTGTTAATAGTAATGTTTTATAGAATGTGATTTAAACAAATAAAAAGGTCTTCTTAATTCTGTGCTTTTGGGTAATTTAGCTTTATATAACCCAGACAACAAAGGGACTGGGGCCAATTCAAGTTGAATTCTTGGACAGTCTGTTTGTGCTCCAAGGATAAAATGAACAGAATAATAAGAAAATGTAAATTTCCCAGACTTTCTCCCTGTTAACTGTATTGTAAGCTGTGAAGTGTCAAGGAAGTAATATCCCATGTTTTCATGCTACAATGACTCTTTTGCAAACTGATTTTCATGAAGTTCCAGGTGTGTCCTTTGAACAGTTTCCTGAAATGTAATAACTGGAGAGTAAATCTTTTAATCAGGACTGAAATTAAATAGCCTTAGGAGTTCAAGTAGGAACAATCATGTGCCAATAATTTCATTTTATAGTTTGAATCCTTAACGATCATCTATTAAAAGAAGTGATTTGAAGGTTGCCGTTTTTGAAACTGAGTGCAGAAAGGTTTTCATAGTATCGTGCCACAGTCGTTAATCAAGTCGTGAAGTGACGAATAATGGAGAGTTCTGCTGCAGTCATTTGAACTGCCAAATAAGTTGCTCCGAGGCCTTTAAGAATAACCCAGTAACACTATTTATGCACTGCCATAGAAACTGCAGTAATGTACTCTTCTAAATAATTGTCTTGAACACTGCCATCTATGGTTTGTTTGTCTAGAGCGCCACCCATTATAGGTTACCTCCCATTTGAGGTTCTGGGCACATCAGGGTATGACTACTACCACGTAGATGACCTGGACACCCTAGCCAAATGTCATGAACACTGTGAGTATAATTCTGTCCCCTTTTAGTGTGTTACTTTCACAACAGTGAACATCAGTCCACTCATCACTCCACTTTCTCCTTGTATATTCATAGTAATGCAATATGGCAAAGGAAAGTCCTGCTACTACAGATTTCTCACCAAAGGCCAACAATGGATTTGGCTTCAGACCCACTACTATATCACCTACCACCAGTGGAACTCAAGACCAGAGTTTATTGTTTGCACACACACTGTCGTAAGGTACATGGAAGAGTGACCATTTAATTTGATAATATAATAATATCAAATTACATCTGCCTAGTGTCTATGATTAGAAATTACAGACAAGGGACTGAATTTGATCAGCATGTCTCGTTTGTTTTACTTGCAGTTATGGTGAAGTGAGAGCAGAGCAACGCAGAGAACTTGGAATAGAAGAGTCTCCACAAGAAACCACAGCAGACAAGGTAAGATTGTCTGACTTAAGAAAATATCTTTTCATAAACTGAGAAATAGATGACATTTGGATTGTGTCATATCCTTTTAGATATTAATATATACCTTATCATTGAAAATTTGGTATAGAAGTTTTAGTCTATATTCAGACTTAATCTAGATTATTTTCCAGCAAAAACCTTGCACTTTGAGCACACACTAATTAAGTGATTTTATTGGTATGTGGCTATGAAAGAGACAATTTTGAATGTCATGATGAAATTTGCAGCAACTCCCAAAGAACAATAAAGAAATTGATCGATAATTTTCTTGAAATTAACTGTGATTAAGAAAGTATTGTTTATAATGTGAGATATAATCTCATGATAAAACAGTTTTAAAAAAAACAAACAAGCCCCATAGTAGAGTATTTTAAAAAGATGGTGTTACTACATATTGTATGTAAATCTAATACTATGCTCAAGCAATAATAATGTATTCCATTGTATGTATTTGCAAATGACTCGATATGAACTGGTTTAAATGTATATTAAAAAAAAACCATTTTTTTCTTAAAACTTTCACCGTAAACAATTGTGCCTGGATTTATCTGGATATGATTGAGCAGTGTTTGCTAGACTACATTAGAATATGCCTGTGAGACCTAGAGAGTGGTAGGAGCGCTACTAAATATAGAGGTTGACACCATTGTTTCCAAGATGAATGTTTTTTTTTTTTATTAAATAGGAAGTTGGAGTTGGGGACATTTAAGGATATGAATGAGAGAACAATACAGTACTTAATCAGCCTGGCTGAGGGACAGACTCCGATTTACATCGTGTTGGAGAATAAACTACTGTAATATCCGGACTACTGAGTGAACCTGAAAATAAGCCGCATTGGCTAATACAAAATAAATATTGTGCACATATATAGGTCGCATTTTTTATAAGCCGCAGGTGTCAACGTTATAACATGAGATATTTATACAGAAAGATGTTACATAGAAACATTTTTTTTTAACTTTTAATTAAATACACCCCGGTAACATCCACAAATACGTACTGCATATTACATTCCTCCCGGGCTCTAAAACCATTATTCTTCAGTGGAGGAATTGAACAGCCTCAGAATTTCATGGTAATTTCCCTGGTCTGATGTGAAGAGGCTAAATGTTTTGGTGGCATGAAGCTTGTTAGCCCCCAAAAATCTGTGTATTAGCAGCATCATTGTTTAAGCTGCAGTGTTCAAAGCATGTGAAAAACGTAGAGGCTTATAGTCCATAAATGACAGTATTTTGCACTGAAATCAGACCAGTTTTGGAGACTTCATTCAGGTCTTTGAAGGAGTTTAGAGCTTTCAAGTTGCTCTCACCTGACTTTATTTTTCTAACCAACAGAGCATTATTTTGTTTGTAATATTGCCCAGCTGTAGCTGATGAAATCAGACCAAAGTAACTTTCTTCTCTCCCAGCAGTCCCAAGATTCTGGCTCCGAGTCCCAGCTCAATACTTCTAGCCTCAAAGAGGCTCTAGAGCGCTTCAATGACAGCCGGACACCCTCAGCCTCATCACGTAGTTCACGCAAATCCACTCATACTGTTGTATCAGACCCCGCCTGTGAGCTCCCGCAACTACTGATTGCCAAGATTTTTACATTCCAGCAAGACTGGCACAATTGATATTTTGTTGTATTGTTTGATTTTGCCTCAGCATCACAGATGAAGCTTCAAGGAGACAGGAGTACACAAGGTCGCCAGTCTGTCACTGCTGTGGAAATGACCTCACAACGAAGATCATCTATCAGCAGTCAGGTCTGTCAAGAGCAAAGTCAAGTCACATTTATTTTTTCAGTCGTTGACTGTTAGAGCACAAAAAATTGTATGCGTCTTAACTGATGACAGTCATCCATTTTTGATTATTTCTGATAATTTTTCTTATATATTGTCTCATTAGCAGTCAATGAGCTCCCAAACCACAGGTCAAAACATGGCTTCATCCATGGGTTCACATCATCAACAGCAACAGCCGCAGCAGCAGCAACCAGTTCAGACCAGTGGCCCGGTAATACTTTTTGCTCATGTCTCATGTCATTGTCTATATACATACATTAAACTTGTAATAGTGTTTCTACACTATCCATAGTTCTGAATAAATTCCTATAGTTGAACTAAGAAAATGGGTTTCTAAAGAAAATTATTGTAAACATGTCTGAATTGTATGTTAAAATGCTAAAATAATGACCTTCCTCAAGGTCTGCACTTCCAAGTCTTAGATATGGACTTCAACTTTAAATTAACTTAAAATCTTAAAATAGTCTATGTCCCACCTTAGATAATTATCCCTTTGGTTTGACACATTTTTTATGTTTGTCCAGTCACTATTTGCCATGTTTTTTCATCATTATCACACAACAGGCAACGGTCCCGCTCTCCAGCCAGTTAGAAGCTATGCAGCATTTGAAAGAGCAGTTGGAGCAGCGAACTAGGATGATCGAGGCAAACATCCAGCGGCAACAGGATGAGTTGCGGCAGATTCAGGAGGAGTTGCAGAGAGTGCAGGGACAGAATCTGCAGGTGAGACTGCAGAGCTGCTCTGTGGCTCAAGCTCTCATGGTGTACATATAGGACAGTATATGTATATGACATGCCTCCAGTTTCAGATTTAACTTGATTATTCTTGTATAGATCTCTTGTTCTGCCTTCAGTGTGAGCCTGAGTCCTTACTATATGTTACAGATGTTTATGCAGAAGGGAGCGACGGGACTAAATTTCACCTCTGGTCAAACGGCTCAGGCGAATGCTGTGCAGCAAGGGGGGATACTGGGTATGCAGGGCCAGGTCACTGCAGGGCCTCGGCAAAACAGTATTCAACAACAACAACAACAACAACAACAACATACTGTCCAGCCCCAGCAGAACACTGCTCTCCCACAGGTCTGAAGAACTAAACTAAAAGCTCATTATACTCTGCTTATCATAAAGCAAATCCAAAACAATGCACCACAGCCACATTTTGTTCATGTCTTACTGTTGTTGGCCATCATTCCACCTACTGTTGTAAATGTTGTAAATATGGACTGGGATTCTGGGTCTGTGTATTTCAGTCTCCATGGTCATCTCTTACTCTACAGCCTCAACAAAATCAGCTGCCAGCATCTCTCTACAACACAATGATGATCCCTGAACAAAACCAGGCTAATGTGGTCCAGATTGCCACTAGCTTGGCCCAGAACACGGGAGCCAACACTCCCGCTGTGGCAACATTTCCGCAGGACCGTGCAGCCCCAATTAGGTTTGTATGACTCTTCGTACATTGACTGGCATTAATTATGATTTGATTTGATTATTGGGCTTACATTTTAATGTAAGCAATCCGGAAATAATTGAATTCTTTCATTGTGTTGAATGACTCAATTGTATTGACTAATTAGCTGTTCAATACACTGTATATGTATAACTTTTTCCTTACTGAACTCAATTAACATTGTGCAGTCAAAGAGGAGGTTTAGGATATCTACATTTTTCAAATCTCCCCTGAACTTTTAGAGCCAAAACAGGTCTGAAAATTAGGAAAGAAGGTCCTTGTTTTATGTTATCATACTTTTGAAGTAATTTGCCCAATTTTTTTGATGATTGGAGTTTTTCCTTTTTTTTTTTTCTTTTTTTTTCTTTTTTTACAACCAAAACTCATGCAAACCAAAAAGGTAATTGCAATGGACCAGAACACAACACAAAGACTTATGTAAAACTGTTTTTCAAAAACATTTAATTGAATATTGGCTTTAATAAGTATAAGCCTGTTTGTGTAGTTCTAATAATTTAACCAAGCTATTTTTCACTCCATGACTTATACAAATATACTATGAAAAGAAATACCTTTGTTTTTTAATTCCACAATTGGTTTATGCCATCATTCATTGGCATTGGCATTGAACTATGGTTCAATGCCATTATTCAACTGTAGAACCAGAGCTATGAAAATACAATTTAACGTTTTGTTTACAGGTAAGGATTAAATTCATCCTGTCATGAACCTATTTTTTTAAGGATGGTGCTGAAAAAAGTAGCATTAACTATATTAAGCAGCAGTCTTTTGGACAGAACATCCCCTCACACTTAGCACATTTAGCCTGACAGATAACCATGGCTATATCTAGTAATTCTTCTGAAGTCTGGGATGCCAAAAATATATTTGTCTCACAGTATTCACATTTTTGTTTTACAACCACCTTGTGTGTGGCATGTGAAAGCGAATCACACCCTGAGCTGCATTCCCTCCATTCCTGTCACATGTGGAAAAAGAACTGGTAATGGGAAAATAAGAACAGGAACTTTTATGTCCATCCTGGAAGAAAATGCAGACAAATGCAGGAAGACTCTGTTTACCTGACTGGTGCCATAAGAGCTGTGCTCTTATTTAAAAATAGATTAATGGCAATAAGGTTCTAAAAGGAAATAAGTATTTTCTGTAATGTGAAAGAATGTGTCAGACTAAGAAACACAGGATCATGGGTGCTTCTCTGCTTGATCATGAGGGTCATTAGTCGTGCTACCTGCTTCTGATCCAGCTATCCAAAAGACATTCCTGTCTACTTCTTCTGCATTCTTCTTTCAAAACACTTCAATGATAGAGGTCATCAAAGAGAAACAGGCATGACAAGTAGCCTTCTCGCTTTGCATGACTCATTGGCAGCCCACTACCGAACTACTGTTTTAAGGATCCTCAAATGGAAGGTTGGCTCTACATTGTCTGAGAATATTCTTTTCCACTGAATTAATTTGTCATTTCCCCATGTCTGCCCAGAATGAAGTAAATAGTTCTTTCCCTGTGGTGGCTAGGGAAAGACAAACATTTGATTTTTCATCCTCAGTTTACTTTACATTGATTATGCCCTCCGTGCATAGACCTAACTTGTGAGCGCTTTAACTTTAAACAGTTTGACTGACACTATTGCCATTGATACTACGGTATTCTATTACCAAGGGCCTCCTTCACAAATCTGCTTTGCAGTCTTAACTGATGGTGTCAGAGCACTGATGCTCTGACTCCAAAGTTCTTACTTTTCAATGCACAGTGATAACAATTATGTATTACAGCTTCATCGGGAATAATCTTTTCTCATGCAAGTGTCCATCCCAAAATTTTGCAGTCTTCTTGGTTGGTTTTAAAGGAATAGAATGTGGGTTAAAAAAAAATTCTGCCGATAGACTTATCTAGATACAACAGAAACTGCAAAGATTCAGGCCAATGCCCCTCCTCATGGGATGTCCTGTTGGATTCTCTCCCCTGCCTCCTTTATAACCACCACAGCAGGTTTACCTGAATATGTGTTTGAAGACAGCTGTCCTTAGCCCAGCTATGGATATTTGTAAGATACTTGTGCTCTTTGTTACCCAGCTAGTGTATAAAGTTTTTCTCAGGGAATGCACATGTCAGTTTGTTTCTTAAGCCTTCAGCCTTCATCCTGAAGATTATTGGTTCTTGATCCCCACTGGCACTGGCTGCTTTTTAGCTCTCACATTTCTCCTCAGAGGAACAAAGGGGCTTACACTCTCCATGTCAAGCTCATGCACTGCATATTTTTTAGAAAAAGACACGGAACCTTTGACCTCTCAAAAGGTAACCAACTATTCATGTCATGGGCAAAAACTCATGTTGGAAAAACAAGTCACAGCAACTTTCTTACAGGATAGTGGAAGCGATGGCGCTGGCCTTACCATTCAGCAATCTTGAGGTCTTCCTTTAAGAGGAGTAATTCGGCTTGTGACCCACTATATGTAGAACCACTGTTGAACCCTACTGTATACTAAAGATTACATACATTTCCTGATGTGGGCTGCTCTGACAGTATTTCTCCACTGGAGCCATTGGAGAGATGTTGTCTTCTTTAGGGAAAAGTTGCAGTTCAAGTGTCAGTATTTCTCCCATGCTGAGACATGACACACATCATTAAGTAGAACTTAGTGTTGCAGACAGAATGCTCGGCCATAGCATCATGATTCAGTGCTTCACCAGCTTACCCTTCTTGCTATGAAAGTGAGGCAGAGGTGAGTTTTTTGTAATGACAATTGAATCTGTGCTATTGCATGTTACAGGATGGTTGTGCCATCTCCCACGGCTAGTAACACAAGTTTCTAGACTAAGAAACACAAGATCATGGGTGCCTCCCCTGTAGTGAGACTATTTCAAAAACAGGGGTGAAACCTTTATCCGTTATGTTTCATCATGAAGTTTCTTATTG
Source organism: Fistularia commersonii (assembly GCF_037954325.1). Lineage (NCBI taxonomy): Eukaryota > Metazoa > Chordata > Actinopteri > Syngnathiformes > Fistulariidae > Fistularia > Fistularia commersonii. The sequence goes on along the minus strand of NC_141299.1, from coordinate 5,196,430 downwards.
TTCGTTAAAAAATGTTTCAGACAACCGGCTAATTTTCTTGCTCAACTACACTTCAACAAGCTCTGGTGAGGTTGAGAATCAAATAAATAACTTCTTATGGTTTTCAAGATGACCACTCTACTCCCTGAGCAATGCCACCCTAAACATAAAATATTTATACCATTTCATTTCTATTCCCTATTTGCTGTCTTTACTGTGCATGCCTTTATGTACATTTGATGAGATTTACAAGATTTTTAACAACCCAAGCCTACCACGGCTACCAGTAAAGCTGAAGGAAAATTTCCCAAATTTGTGGAGGGCAAAATGTATCCTTTGTACTCCGATCACCTGTTGCTACTGTTAATATTTGCTTTTCCTAAATTTATTCCACATGATTAATAAACAACAAGAGTCTCTCTTACCAAAACCAATTGAAATATCCTGACCTAATTGCCATATTCTACAAATTAAATGACCTGACTTTTTCCCATTGTCTTCTTTGACAGATTTCCCGCTGCTCCCCAGCTGCTTACCAAGCTAGTGACTGGGCAGATGGCATGTGGAGCAGTGATGGTCCCCACAACCATGTTTATGGGACAAGTAGTTACAGCCTTTGCTCCCCAGCAGGGTCAGACTCAGACTATCAGCATTTCCCAGCAACAGCAACAGCAACAACAACAACAGCAGCAACAGCAACAGCAGGAGCAGCAGGTAGAGTGGCAGCGAAAGGTAGAGAAATGCTCAATCTAACATTTCTTGGTCAATTCAGGAGTATGGATGTGGCATTACTGTATTGCCATATATCATGTCAAAGTTTACACAGTTGTAACTTCAACAATGGCAAAATCATTGCTTTTCAATGCAAACCTTTTTGGAAAAGCTAAATAGCTATCAGGGAACTCTCACTTTTCAAGAAATCATCATGTCAAAGGGTGATTTAACAATGTGACTTTTTGATTGCTTCTCAGTATTTTATTTATCTTGCTTTAAAGCAGTTAACGTGTTATTTTTCCCCTCAGGGAGTCAGACAAATAGGGACGCAGTTTCAATACCAGACTTATATAGTTTACAATGACATTTGGACCAAGGGCTGTCATTGGGTTGAAAATGAATTGACATTGACATTTTGATTTTGTCAATTGACACTTAAGGCTCCAAGGCTACTTCACGGAAACCAGTCCACCCAGCTGATCCTGCAGGCCGCCTTCCCTTTGCAGCAGCAGGGCACCTTCACTACTACAAACCAACAACAGTTACAACAACAACAACAACAGTTACAACAGCAACAACAGTTACAACAGTTACATCAGCAACACAAGCAGATACAACAGCAAAAGCAGCAACTGCAGCAACAGCAGCAGCAGCAGCTAGTCACCCACAGGGGGCCAGATAATTTGCCTGATCACTCTAGTATACAGCCACAGTGACTGGTTGAAGCCCATTGGAAATGAACAGTGAATTGTGACAGGGACATAGTGTACGTTGGAGGATGAGCTGGGCTGAAAGTGCAGTTCTGAAAACAAGTGAATGGAGAAGGGCACCGAGGATGTCCTCCTTACTGAGGTTTAAACTCCTGAGCACCTACATGGACGTTAAATGGACAGACTGGTAGAGAAACACAGATGCATGTGGCAGTTATAGGGCTATAATGGGATAAAGCCTTTTCTCAAAGAGAACACGGGGCCACATTCCCTGCAATGGACACCCTCTTAAAACCCTAGTGTGTGTGTGTGTGTGTGTGTGTGTGTGTGTGTGTGTGTGTGTTTGTGCCCCCCCTCCCCCCTCCCTGAGGATTATTTTATGCACAGCTCTCCAGTTAATGGCCAACTGCTTGTTTGTTTTGGATGTTTTCTCCTATTACTGTTTTACATGTGAAAATAATTATGGGTTCGAAAATATTTTTAAGAATGTGATGTAGATTGAACTGTTATTGTACATAACACAACGTGTAATATATTGTGTAAATATAAAATGAAGAGATAACTAAAATTTTATATGATGCATGACATTCATAGTCTGTTAATTGCAGCTTTGAATATGCTTTTTTCTATTATTCAAAGAAAAAAGATCTTAAGCTCTGTGGCTAATATTTTCAGACGTCCTTTCTCCTAGGGGATGTGTTTCTGTGTCTGCATAGCAGACAATGCCAATGCTGCTTGTTGTGTCACAGTTTGTTTAATCCTTGATTCGTGTTTTTTTTTTGTAAAACTCCAGAACTGCTTCAAATCTGTACACATTATAGTGACCACAAATTAGACAAGAGGAACTCCTGCAAGGCTCACTCATCTAAAACTGAAAATGAGATGGGCAGTCACACGCTAAACGCAGAGGCCTTTGTGAAAACCATCTAATTTGCAAGGTCTTTGTCGGTGCTTTTCTATCATCTGAAATAACTAACGCCAAGATTGTAACAGGCTGACACCCCAGCCTGCCCTTCATCTCCGTGATGAAGTGAGGCTGAGCAAATTAACTCCTATCTTGTCAAACCCATCAATCAGCCGGTACAACAGCAGTGGTTCACCGTCAAATGACTCAAGTATGGTGTTCGCCATCGAAAATGTCCCATCAGATATGCTCAGCACAAGTCCTCTTTCACTTTATGGAGGTTATTACACCGTTCTAGGTGTTAAGTGTGTTCAGTTTTGTTCCCACAAATTGTTCATATCACTTGTGATATTTGTGTACTGAGAACCTGCCTCATCGGGAGAAACTCCAGCATCCATCTGCTTGCTGTAAAAAGATGACTAGCATGCCATTTGCTAACCTCTTGTAACTCATGAGTGGTGGTATGTGTGTGTAGGTCTGACAAACACCATCAGCTGGTTGGCTGCACACCTGACCTAAAGATTCAAAACACAAGGGGCATATTGGAACTGATGAAAACAGGTCCCCGATCGTAACAACAAATAAAATGATACATCGATTAATCCCAACCTTTTTCGGGTAGCAATTGATATTGTGCTGTCTGTTGTGTGGTTATGAATTGTGTTTATGATTTGCTTTCGCCATATTTCATTTGTCATTGTGATTTGACCCTCAGGATCATGATTATTAACACAAGCCAGCTTTCAGTTGGAGGAATTTCATGTCATGTGGCCACTTAGCTGTCCTCACTGTCCTTCACTCATTCTGAATCACTTTAAACTGGGTTCATTCATTGTGAATGAAAAGATAATACATCACTGGTTAAATCATGTCTAAACTCACAATTTTCCGCTATGGTTTATTACACCCTTTCATTCCAATTTAGATGGCTCGAATTTCTAGGAAGAAGCTGTCAATCAAACGTCACTGCAGCTATTCTGAGATATTTCGCCCAAAATACTCACCTTAATACTGCAATGACATCTATCCATTCATTTCTACTCGGCTCTCAAAGACCTTTCCTCATGGGGAATGAATAGAGAATGAAAGGAGCAGCTGCTGAAACTGGTTTTCAATGAAAATGAAAGAATGACATTTAAAATGTCAAATTCATTGTTTTGCGACAAACAGTTTAATTTCTACACTGTGCATTAAACGTTTTAACCTCGAATACTGGGGCACACAACAGTACATCCAGCTTGAAATAGAGTTATTGTATTACAATTTAAAACTTTTCTCAGGCAGAATGATAAATTTCTAGCAGTTTCATTTGGATGCATGTCTGATACTTAAAGAAATTCTTTTTGGTATATCTTTCTCTTCTAATCTACCAAGTGTTTCACTCTCATTGTAATTATTGTTAAATTTTAGGCAGTTTTCTTGCAATGATGATCTCAGATTTTATTATTTGCTAACTTTCAGATTACAAATGAATGCCTATTGAAAGAAAAATCCATTGACATAATTCTGAAGTGTTAAAAAGCTGAAAAGAGGATTTTCTTTTCACACAGCACTATTATTTGTTTATGATTAAGTAAATGGTTTCGCTATTCGTCAGTTCTGCCTTTTTTGTTGCCTTTTCATATCTGAGTAGCTGTATAATCAGTGCCCTTGTTACATCAAACCGCATTTATTCATTCATTCTCTTATTCAATTCTTCATATTGTGGACCTTTTTCAGCAGTCTTGTTTACCATAGGTTGCCTTCTACATTCTTAGAGGCAGATTAAGTTCAGACCCTTGACACTGCCCTCCTGTTTCTCCTATTATTTAAACTGGGCTGAAATGCATATCATTATTTAGACATGACCCGCTACAGCTCTCACACACTATTGCTCACTAACATGTAGCATGAACCTGTGCATGCAAATGTCCTGAAGCGTGATGTAAGCGGTGGAATATAACTGATTATTTAAAAGCATTGCATGATGTCACTGGGAGATATGATAGGACGTAGCATAAAGAAGTATTTTTCCACATCCAGAAAAAACAGAAAACAGAAAACATTGTGCCACACTGATTTAAATGGTTCAAAACAAATTGAATTACACTGAGTTTTAAGTCAACGCTTTAATAACATGGGATCTAAACTAACTGTGACATACATGTGAAAATTGTTGACCTTTTTGCCCCCCAAGAAAAAGTGGCTCACATGACTTCATTTTTATGCACTTCCCATTAAATCCAAGGGTTATTTTCTCTTTTCATGAGCTTTGAGTCACTAAAGCTCCATGTCATTAAATGGTTCAAACTGAGAGTGTGAGAAGCGACAGTGTTGTTCAGGAAGCCCACAATGTCAAATGGCAGCATTTACGTTGTTTTATTCATTCATTTATAAAATCCCAATAAAGAAGAAACACAAGGGAAAAAGACATTATGTGAAATGTTTAGTGTAGTTCTAAATGTTTATCTGTGTTCTCTCTGGCTTTAAGATTATAATTCTGTGGTGTTTTTGTTTGGCTCAAGAAGTGTTACACTGCGGGTCATCAGTCAAAGTGACAAGAAATTGATGAGGCACCTTGTCAGTGAGGCTTTACCCGTCATTTTGTGTCACACATCCCGACTGCAGATGTGCCTGGAAAAGGCTGTTGGAGCCGAGATAGTATTTCTGAATAATTTTACAAATGTTTGGTATTTCTTCTCATTGCTTAAGTCAATAAAGAAATCCTTAATGCAATCATTTTTAAGCTTTTGATGAAATGTTTCTAATGAACTTTGTGTTAAAAACTAATTTTCAAATGCTTTCACACTTGAGTTGTTCCAAAGTGTTCTTAGAGGCTTGTCTGTATTTTTTTCTACATTACTGGTGCTCATTTTGTCCCCTAAGTACTTCCTATTGTTTTATTTTTTACAACAATCTCTAATATATTCGGTTACGACCACGAGACAAGCGGAAAAGCCACTCATATTTGAGAGCAGATGTTTCAGTTTGAACTTTTTTTTTCTAAATAAATGCCTTTATCAACTCAGTTGCTATGATTTGGAAAATGTGAGTCATCAATTAGATTCAAACTGATAATCATCCTTAATGAATGGTAAAGGCATTCTTCGGTCAGTCTGTTTTTATACTACTAATTACAAGGAAATTTGAAAAACTATTTGCTAATTATGTATTTTTGACTTTTGTCGACCACAAAAAGGCACATATTAGACATTATTTGAACAGGAAATCTTATATGTAAAGCATTTATGAACATTCAATGTCCAGGCACCAGTTTATTCAAATTTAGAAAAAAAAGTGGTATTGATAACTTCCTTGACAATTAATACACTGTGTAAAATTGGTTTACAAATCAACACTCGCAAAATTGTTAAGACAAAAATATAAGCACCAAACATGAGTCTTTTGTTTATTACAATCAACAAGACAGAGTGGTATTTTAGAAAAGTGGTATAAAGTTTGATTCATGTTGGTTTAAATAAAAAAGAAAACATCTGGCTTGTGAAGACGTCCACTTACACATCTTCTGCTCTGTGACACCTCATTTTACAACAAATACACTACTGCCATCTGCTGTTCAAATGTTGGGACGCTCTTTCACCAAGACTTTTTGAAATATACTTTATTAAAGAAATTATTGAAATGGTGCAGTTGTACAACACAAGTTGCGCTGAAAGTAATTTATTACCATAATGAAAATGCCACTGACAGTCTCTGCTTGGAATTTCTTGAGCCAAATTATTGATTAATGACAATATAACATCTTCAAATAAGACATTGTTGCCCATGAATTTGAAAATAAAACTACAAATATTGTCTTTGGTGTTTCATTGAATACTGTCCCCATCTGTGAACATTAAATTTGTCAAAATTCAGTTAATGACATGATCTGGTTTGAAATCAGACAGCATATGAAGCCTTTTTGTAGCATTTTGGATTTATAGACATTTCAATAAAAGATACAAAGTAAGATATTTTACAGCCTGTCAAATATTGACAATGCAGATTTAACTTGTACGTTTATAAAAAAATATTTCCATTCCTTACCCAGAGAGCCCTCTACCAAGTTTTGTCCACAGTAAAACAAACAGGAAAATGAAGCTAAATAAATAGACCTTTTACAAGTTTAAATAAGAAGGGGAGATGATGGATAAGACTGCAGGCAAAATGAGTGACAGTAGGTCTGTGGGGCCTTTTATGATTTCTCCAAGAAATGTTTTGCCTTTTTAACTGACTTCTTGCTAATTTTGGGTTACTTTTTTTTCTAAATTCTAACATTTCATGCAATTTTTGATCACATGTTTTTGTTCAATTGGATAAACTATTTGTCCCTCATCTCAGCCTGCCACTGAACTCAATTCAACTGACTTTATTACACATTGAGCACAAGTGTACAAATTATACAGTATGGTCATTATGACTTATTGCAACTCTGGTTTTGATTGGTATTCAAAAAATAGGTTAAACTTTCCTCAAACAAATTGATTTTCTAGGGGATTTCACTTTTTCTTTTATTTACTTTGACTAGAAGCATGTCAAATTAGTTATTTTCGAAACAAATATAAAACACTGCCAAAAGCTGATTGTGCAGCAGTCATGCTGGATCTACACTGTGACCAATGATGCCTGGTCGCAGAGGGATCATGGGAGGCTGGGGTTTCTTGCTTTTGAAACATAAAAATTCAAGAAAAATGTTTTGATCTAGGTCTTGGACCAAAATAAAAAAAAAGTCAACTGATCAACTGAGTGTAATCATGTGCTGCTGTGTTGTTATTACACTTGTCGCTCCTCCCGGAGGCAAAGTCTCATCTTCAATTTTTGCTTGGTGGGAGAAAACAGTGCTGATCTGAAACCGATAGAGGGACGACTGAATGGCAGGTGGCAAATCACGCTAAGCTCCACGACCTGTCAACTGATAACCCCTGGGTTTGTCAAGTCCAGACAGGGGTCCATTATTCAACAACACTGACTGTGGGTTTTACTGACTGTGAAAAGGACCCTGCCTCTTAGAGGTGAGTTGGAGGGCAGATATCAGGAACAATCCAGTCCTCTTTTGCTCCTGTCCATCGCGCCCAAGCTTCTGTCCCACTGCATTTCTCTCAGAGGATTTCTTCCACCCTCTTCAAGAAGTTCAAACAGTTGTCTGGAATTTTTTTTCCTCAATGAGCTTAATGCACTTCTACCCATCACACTTGGTTGTGCAAGTGCTGGAACAGCTTTTAATAGACGGACTTAAAACCATTTCGATAGCCTCCTCTCCTATGAGGCTCTGACCTGGAGTTAGTCCAAGAGACACTTGGAAAACGCTGATGAATGCCAATGACTCGAACGTCTTGTTTTAGGTAAGTTCATCTTCTAAAAGACGACTTTGTCAGCTGCAGGGGAACAGAGGCTTTTGTTGGAAAGGAGGACGGGATTTTGTTTTCGGTTTAAAGTATCAAATATCAAACATAAGGGGTCAAAAAACTACAGTCTATTCTCTACAGCATCTAAGCCGCATCTTACATTTTATGTACAGAGTGAAAGTCTTTTATCGAAGTTAAAATCCAGCTTCTGGCCTGATGAAGAGGGCAGAGAGTGCAAACGCCAGAAAAACAATCCCTCCGATGATTGTAACTGTGGAAGCGGAGAGACAGAAGTTATGAGATGTTCTTTTAAATACTAAAATAACCAATGACTGTGAGGTTGCCATTACAGTTCTGCTCTTTGGTGATGACTGTAGTATAATTCTTAAATGCATGTTTGACCAGAACATGTTGCGTAACAACAGGTCATAAGTAACACAAAGGTGAAAGGCAGATCGCCTTCATCCTTAGTCATTTTATTAATGTGACCGTTTTGAATTGAATGCTGTCATTCACATACTGAGAAGCAGATGGATACATCCGCCTGACAAAGGACAAGGCTTTTCTTTTTCCCCCCTTTGGGCTTTCTCCATAATCCAGAGCTCCTCGTGTGTCAAATAAACACTACGAGCTGATGTTTTTCAACAGTTTTCAGGCCGGCTCACAATTACACCGAATTTCCCATTGTTATAGAAATTCCTAATGGAGAAGAATCAGAAGAACAAAACCTGAATCTCGAGTAATAATTCACACTTAGTGAGACAGAGTCAAATCTCACAGACATTGAGTCGGAATCATCAGATACCGGTCAGCAAAGGGGCCAAAGGCATTTAGAGATATCAGATATAATGGAGAAAGAAAACATCTCACCTGTTCTGACAGATATTTTCTGAGCAATCATTCTTCCTCCTATCACAGCCAGTCCTGTGCACAGGCAGTGTCCTAGTGTACCTCCTACCGCAACTCCAAATGGATCCTGGGCATTGAAAAAAAAGGGGCTTTCTAAGCCTGTGGAGGTATATTTTCCGAAAATTAAACATTTTATCTTGTATTATTAGTGGTATTAACGGAGCAGTAGCAGATATGCATTTTGTTGGGTGTCTCAAAGAGAAAAAGCAGCTGAACGCCTAAACTCAATCATACGCCCTGCAGTGCAAGTGGATCAACGAACCTCCCTGGCTGCCAGAATAATAGTGGTGAGCTGGGAGCGGTCCCCCCACTCTGCAAGGAAGGTGAGTGTGAGGGCCTGGATGAAGATGGGTGAGATGAAGCTGTGCCACTTCCTCTGAGGCAAAGCGGTCCCTGATCCAGCCTCCACATCTGGAGACCCGTTAACCAGTTTGGAGCGCTGAAGCTGGACACAAACGAACACATTTAATGGGATTTACAATGGTATTGGAATAACATGATTTTCTTTTTTTATTGAATGTGTAAGATTAGATATGGCTTCAGTGGCAAACCGGAATCCTTAGGTGATTAAAACATGTGGAAACCTGAACTTTGTGGTTTCCATTTGTGCAAGTGATCCAAACAGATTATGCAACCAGACTCTGAAATGCCTCAATCAAAACATGTAAGATTGGAGGCTGTCAACCAGGAGCCCAACGGAGTGCAGTTCCTTCTGACAGGAAAAGAAAGTGGTGGAGCAGCAATGCCACCAATCATCACCCACTCACGAAGCACATCGTCCAACTTAAGATGATGAAAAAGATGCGAACTGCTATGATTATTTTGAAAAGGGCAGTGTAGATGTGATTCGTTTTTTTTTATGTTGTAGTTCGCAGTCAAAAATTGGTTACAATTCGCACCTGATTTATACACTCTAATTCCAAAGCCCTTCTATTCTGTGGTCTCTTCAATGACCATTTATAAGCCCAGAATTAGACAGATATGCAAAAAAGGAATACAAAAACATTAAACTTAAACCACACAACGAAAAAAGTGACAGATACTGCCAGAATCTTCAAAAAGTGATCATTTCTACTCATACGCCCCCAATGAAATAAAACTATACTGACTTGCTTTCATTTTTTAACAAGGACAGACAATTGTACAGCTCCTATAGTTCCAAATGCTCAACCAATCCAAAGAAATCTGTACAGATTTGGCCTTAAAACTGATTTGTAGGCTTCCACACATTTTGCAGTTAAAGTGCATGACAGTTGTCAAGAGGTTTTATTTGTATCATTAAAATGTTCTCTTTGGAATCAAATGAGTTCTTCCCACGTCAGGGCAGTTAAGGAGGAATATGAATGTGCTGAGTAGAAATTTGTGTTTAATTGGCTCAGAGTGAATGTGAGGCAGGAATACAATGATCTTTGTTCCTTAAGGATTGATTGACTCAATGCTGTTTGAGATCCTGAAGCTAACATGACAAAAAAAACTTGTCTGCTGACTGTGCGTAAAATCTAGCAGCTCAGTTTAATGTCATCTGTGAAGCTCCTCCACTTATGGGTGTAGCTTGTTGATTTAACATTTTAAAGTATCTAAAAAATAGTGTCCAGCTGGGTCCCGGGAGTCAGGCTAGGGATCAATTTTGGCCTGATAATCCAACAATTCTGTTTTGTATATTGAAGAACAGGAATTTTAAGTGTGATTACTGAAATTACTTCTGGTTAATCATTAGTTTTCTTCAGCCATGCAGGGGATTGATGGGTTTCGCATTCACTAAAGTAGACATCCCTTTGAAGAATGTACAGTCCCCAAGCAAGAGGAAACTATTTGGTGGGCTGTTACTCGTGCAGTCCTTCCTCTTTCTTCACAACAGTAAAACTCATTTATCTCACACACATATATGCATGTAGATGCACATGCAAACACACAAGATAATCTGCCACTTGTCTCCCTAAACAAAGCACCTAAGTGGACAGAATTCAGATATCTTTGCACTGGCACCAAAATCCAGAATGGGTGAAGGGTGGGTTAAAACATTTTCAAGAAAAATGTTTTTTACTAAGAACATGAATGTATGGTTATTCAATAAGCACTCTTTTTTACTGTGTATTCTTTACTGAACTACAGTACATTTTAATCTTTATTGGATTTTTATTACTCTGTAAATTGCTTCAACTAACCTTGTTTAATGAAATACAACCTAAGTTGCCTTACAAAGATAAAGGTCTTCATAAGTGTTGAGCAATAATGTCTGTCTGTCATGTGACTGTACCTCTTCATCCTTCTTCTTGATCTCTGCCTGCACCTCCTCCAGCTCCTCCTGGCCCTCATCTGGACTCATTTTAAGCCCCTCTCGTAGCATGCGTACACCAAAGATGGCAAAGAGAGCAGTGGAGACATAGTATGTGTAGATCCTGGGGATGATGGTTGTGGCATAGCCAAACAGCACTGTGCAGTACAGAAAAAACAAACAAACATTAGACAGCTATTTACAAGATGGGTGTAGAAGAGTACCGGTGCGTCCTTTCAAGAAACATCCCATTCTGATGGAGACAAATCTACTTACCAGAGAGGCAGGTCATGAGTCCCAGGGCCAGCATGGCGCCTGCCAACACGGTGAGACGGTTGTATCGCATGGCCATGATGGCTGCAATGAAAAAGGTCTTGTCTCCCAACTCGGACACGATGATGACAGAAATAGAGGCCAGAAAGGCGTGAATAAAACCCAGGTTTGCCTTGTTTGAGCCATCTTCAGACACTACTGGTCCCACTGGGTGGGGGCTGGGGGGTTTCTGCGATTAACAACACCGCAGTGTCAGTAGGGTAAGATACACAAAAATGTAAGGCACGATATTTGACCTGTGAATTCAGACCTGTCTGGCTGAGTCTAACCTCCCGCGTAGTTATACTTAAGTGAATATATATGATGTGACAGCAGATGCTGACTGGGCAAAAGGACCAAACACTGGCAAGCATACCCCTGCAATATTAAAAAATACGTATGCGAGCGTTATCAGGTTAGAACCCAAACTTAATCCGGGTGGACACCCGACACCACTCATTCGAACTGTTAGCTTGTAGCGGCTAACGTTGCAAGGCGCGGATGAAGCGACTCAACCGTCGTTAAAGAGGAAGAAAAAAGGACCTTGTCGAGGTTTCAGCGCGTACCTCTTTTGGCGGCTGCTCTTTAACGGGATTCTGGTCCTCTTGAATACCCGCAACTCCGACGGACAACAACGACACGGCGGTGAGGGCGAAGAGAAGCCTCATCGTATTTCTGTCAGCCCGTCCATCGCCTCCGACCGCCGTGGTAGGCATTATTGCTTCCAAAAGCAACTACCTCGGGGTAAGTCTCGTCGTTAATTGAACTCCCACGACTCACTTGATATCATCGGCAATGAAAGGAACTAAGTTCATATTAGCAACCTGTTCAATTTGTGGAACTCCTCGTTTATACACGTAACGAAAAGACCGACCAAAGCAACTGAAGGGGGAAGTGTAACCTTCCTGGCTGCCTCTCTAGCAACAAAATCACTTGCTGATTGGTCAACCAAAATGACGTAGCCACACGGAATGACGTATTACTAGACACCCCAGTGATTGGACAGTATTACTGTCAGTAAAAATGTCATTTAAATGTTTATTTGGAGGAGAGGAGGTTTGCCTCCTGGGTTCATTAACAGGTAAATAGGAAGTTAGTAACTTTATCTGAAATGATGATATATCCTCACAAATATTGTCATCCTAGATTGGAAAAGTAACTAAAAATAATTGTTTCCTTGTTGCTTTTCCTTATGCAAAACCTACAGGAAATTAAAAAAAAAAACGCCATAACAGCATAATGAAACATGAATTTTTAGATACCATTCGAAATACTCACGATTAAATCCTGACTGCTTGTGATTGCATTTTAAAATGACAAAACTGGGGTTGACATCTCTTTGAACAAAATTAAACAGCTAAGTTTTGATAATAATAACAATAATAATATATTCAGAGATGGGCAGTTGGTAACCCCCTTCTTGTTTTAAGCTCTTTGCTGATTCTAAGGATACTGCAATTTCATTTTCAGAGGTTTCAAGTCCTGTTTAAAATGTGATCCAGTGTTCTGAATCTGGCAGTAATGTACAATGCCATGCCATCTTGTTTTCTTTCCCACACTTATGCCCCTGTGCTGTCTTGCAAAATAAATCAAAATTTTAATCATTTATTTTGTTGTTTTCCAGCAGGTATTGCCATATCAACATCATATTACAACCTTGTTAAAATAATGAAAATAAATACTTTTGTGGATCAATAGAAAAAGAAACATATAAAGGCATTGCAGTCCTTAAAAGACAATATTTATAATCTAATGATGGCTATCTTTTATTATGACAGCAAAGTATTCATTTATATTATTTCTCATCTTAATATTTGTGATTAAAAAAACAAGAACCATTAGCTCTTATCTGGTTACTTTTTTAAAAAGAAAATACTTCCTTTGCGCAAAACTGCTTCAAATCATATTGGTGCCAAGTCGCACCATCTCCAGTCATTGTTGCATTCAGTTAATTTGCAAGTTTAACTTCACATTCTCTTCAGGTCCTCAGAAGACATCAACAGACAGTCAGAGCACCAGAGGTATGAATGCTTTTCTATTCTTTGGGTAGGACTCATATTTACTAATGTAGAAGTCATGACAAAGCTGTGCGGCCAATGCCTGGTTGAAGAGCACATAGAAGACCACAAGCCACCAGGTTATACAAAGGCCTCCAAAAACCAATCCAAGTGAGATGTAGATCAGCAGTTCAGCAAAGTAATGGGGGCAAGACACCAGCTCAAACCAACCTCCCTTTGGCTCTTTGTGGTCCAGAGTCTCCACTTTTCCTAAAGGATAGACAAAAGCAGCAGCATGAGAAAAAATGCATAAGCCATTTTTATCATTTCAGTTTTCACTAGACGCCTTATTTCTGATCAAGCAACACCGCCCTCTGCTGCTTACAGAGCAACGAGGCCCTTGCTTGTAAAGGAAGTGAAGTGTTGTTTTAATGACTGCAAAATGTCTTTAAGAGTTAAGCAACTCCTGTGAGCATGGTAAGATTTATACATTTGCAACAACTCTGTCATTCATTTACATCTTAGAGATGAAGGCACCACAGTGCTGTAAATGCAAATGTGGTAACATATGGCAAACAATGGCTGAAGCAAAGTTTTCCGCTTCTGTTGTATCTATGTCATCTTGCTACCCAGTCCAAAATTAGAAAATGTATATATAGCTAGGACTTTTAAAGCCGCATTGAACTGTTTATTCATATTAAGAATATGGCTCTTTGTGACAAAGAGCTCTGCAATAAAACAGCCATAATGCCCGATGACAAGAGAGATATGCCATTGTTTTGTTCATTTCTGTACTTTATCATCTCAGAGCTGGGTATAACCACTCTGGCATAATTTACACTGACTAAAAATAACAAAAAACAGGCAAGTTCGTTAGATACCAGGGGAGATAGCATGGAAATGCGTGATGGGGACTATGATTTGGACATTATATCACTGGTTGAGGTTTGTTAACCTGAGACATGTTAAATTTTGAGAAGTGCAGGTGATATTTTTTGACCCCATGTTGCCAATCATGTAGCCAATGATGTGTATTCAAAGGAAAGTTTTCAATTAGATAAAGATGAGAATTATAAATCACTCTTGTTAGTGTCCCTTTTAATTAATGCGTGATTCTGCATATAGAAATATATTTAAGTTAAACAAAATGACAAAGTATTTAATTTCATATTCAAAGAAATAATAGTTTGACTTTTTAAATATATAATTTTAAGAATTAGATAAATGTATGTCATGTTTACCTCATTGCACACATTTTATGTACATATATAGCATTATTTCTCTTCTTTAATTTCTCAAACTGCTAAATTACAAGTTTTTTTTTCATCCTTTTATATGAAAGTGAAGTTTTTTTTTTTTACAATAAGTGCCTGATACTTTTATTTTTTTGATCGTAATCTTCAGAAACTAAAACTTTTGTTTAATAAATGTATTCATTTTGTGAATGAAACCATTGTATGGTCTAACCATAATTTTTCTCTTTGTTAATCAGCATTTCTGATGAAAGCCACAGGAGGATTCAGTGTATGCAACCTCTTTGACCCAATACAAACAGGTTATAGAGACTCTACTCCACATGTGTTGAAAAAGCCTCCTGAGCACCTGCTAATGCAGGTAATTTCAGTCAAGACTTGGTGCATCATTATTCACTGTTGACCATAAATACCCTCGACTGATCCTTGTTTCTGCTTTCTCTGTGTCTTTAGATGAAATGATTTTGTACTTGCTTGATGTTTTTTATTGCTATGATGAATTGCAGAAGCTTGTATAACTATTTTATTCTCTAGGTTTCTAGGCTTTTCAGGACATGTGAATTACCTTGGGTCTAAACCATGCAATGGAAAAACAATCTTTCCTTGTCTTGTCCTACAGTCACCACCCTTCAGTCTGATAATGCAAATACAGTATTTGCAGTATATACACATTACCTTTGTGTATATAAATGACAAAACTATACATCACAATTGTTAAAATGCAAACAAACAAATAAACAAACCCAAATAAACATCCATGCTTTGCCCCGCTCTATCAACAGGTTGTTATACAAGTAAAAAAAACAAATTAAAATATTCTACCTGAGGATTTATTCCCATAAAAGGAACAAATAGAACATTCACATAGTTACCAGAGTTTCCAGTGCGAAGTCTGGCCAGTAGGACTATGGACTGATGCTGCAGAATAGATGCCAATATATAAAGTATGAATCCGGCAATATGAATCCAGTTCAGCTCAGAGGAAAATCCACAGCCTACAAAATGGTGACAAACTGGTTACCAGCAGGTGGAGGAATCTGTATATAAGAGACATTGCAACCTTTGCAATTTTTACCCAAGCGGTCTGAGCAGTGCACAGTCAAGCCCAGGAAAATGTAATATCCTAGACCAAACACATACTGCACCAAATGCATGGATCCATCAGAGAAAACACTGACATATAGGCACTCCAGTAGCCTCCTGAGGGAGTGGATCCACAGCAGCAACTGCACCAGTAAAGCAGGCAACTGTGGAGCTACAGAAGAGTTAATATTAGGCATTAGGAACCACGAAAACACGAGCTTTAAGCGGAATTTAAGGGTCGTGCACCTACCCCGACTGTCAGTGTGCGTTATGCTCGTCAAAATGTCAAAAATCGCAGTAAGCCAATGTGGATAAACGTGTGGCTGTGTTGAGAAAACCAAGAACTGGATAAGAAGGAATCCATTCCAAATAACAGAGATGGCATAGAAGTGCCAGAACCACCTGCAGAGGAAGAGAAGTACATAATACATTTACAGTATAACATTTTGTCCAGGGGGCTTCTCTGACAGTTACCTTTTGGGGACATCAAAAACACTCAGCCAGTCGTTACGTTTGAGATTTTTTTTTGTTTTTCCGTAACGAATAAGATCTTGAAATAGCACGTAAAGGCGAAATGTTTCATATTGTCGCGGCAGGTATGGTGAGATTTTATATACACAAAACGCAATGAGAAAACACAAGGACAGAAATGACCATATAACATCAACAATGTTTCCGCTGTATGCGTCCCGGATCATTTTAAACAGCTCTTCGTTTTACTTTGTGCAACATTAAAAAGAGACCGATGGAAACCGAGCGTTATAGTTCCGGATGGCGCTTAAAGGTGGAAACTTAGCATGTGACGAAATCATTCACTATAGATGATTGAGCATTTTTTGAAATAATAGATTGGGCAAAAAATGTACCGCAGATATGTAACTCTGGAGAAAACAATGAATATATGCATATAATATTTGTCTAATTGTACAGTAGGTGGCAGCACTTGAATTCCATGGGCCATAACATTGAACTCATTTGCTAACATGTTGACTTCTTCACCAGAAACATCAGTATCCAGTATGGTTCTTTGTTTGTTGTCGTTGTGGTTTACTATTGTTGTCTTTTGTAATAGGATTTTGGTACATTTTAGTAAAGAGTTTGTCGAGAAATATTCATGTTGACTTCAGGTGAAATGCAGTGATGAAAGCAGGTTTTAGGAAGGCTGCTACCTGCTAAACGAAAGCTAAAAAAAAATGCTACAAGGATGAATATTCCAAATTTAAAGTTGAAGTGCAACAAAAAAAAAAAAACTACCAGAAAAAATCAATTCATTACAAATATGTGCTTTATTTTGGTGCGCTTATATGTTGTTAATAAAAAAATTCATTACATTTTATTTGTTGATTATCACCTCAATTCATTGTTGAAGAAATGGAGATGCAGGTTATTTTGTGTTTTTTTTTTCCTTTAAAATATATTTATCAGCTTGATAACCATCCTTGAAGTTAATGTATGGGTATTCATGTGGATATTACGATTGAAAAATAGAAAACAAAGAACTTGCGAAGAGGTACAGTATTACTTTATCATTGTTTGCAATGTTTATTGAAATGTAAAACTTGTATTGTGTGTTTCTGTGTGTGCATGTGAATGTGTGTGTGTGTGTGTGTGTGTGTGTGTATGCGTGTGCCCGTGCATGAACTTTGTATAATGAAGGGCTCCTGGCTTTCATATCTCTCCCTTGCTTAGTTTCTCTCACTCTCGGGCATCATGTGTGATGGCCTCTTCTTTGCAAGGCATTAATATGTCAAAGGAAAATAAGTGTGTTTGTGTGTGAGATTTGCTAAGGCCTTTGAGGCTTCAGATTCCAGGATGCCTCTTTGAGGAGTGTGGTATCCTGTCTGAGGAAGTGTTGACTGTTTCCTGCTTCCCTTCCCTGTCCTCAGTGTCCTCCCTTTTTATTTTGCCAAGAGCTGGACCCTCATTGGGCCCCCAAAACTGCAGAAACATCTCCTTGTTATCAAGCTGTTGTATTTATAATCCAGAAAACCATGTTCCACCAAAAAATTCAGCTGTGAATTCAATTTTAGATCCTTCTGATGAATAATTTGTAATCTCCACATTCAATCATTAACAGCTGATTAGTTGTGGAAAAAAAAATCACAGACAAATACAGATACAGAGACAAATTATTTTCAAGTGTTTAAACAAAGCAGTCAAGTGCATCAGTCAGTTTCTATAAGTCAAAAGGTCCATCAACAGATCTAAAACAGAACATAATACTAAGAAACATTCACAACCACCAGCCGTTAGTGAACACTAACTTTGAAAGCTGCTTCTGCTTTCAATGAAATTTTATCATATAGCATTCCTCCTCCCAAGGAAATTCACATTTCCATACAATTTTTGGTTATAGATCACCATCATCTATCACCTTACCAAGTATTATAAGTGCATATAAGTATAGGATTTGTATTCTTTTTTAAGAGCAACGACTGTGATGGAGAATATTACTGGATGCATATTAACAATGATAATTACATGGGCTGTCAAATTTGGAAATATGCCTCAATTAAAATGTCAGCATTCATAATGCAGATAAACAAAACTTTACCTCAAACTTTCCTTATGCTAAAACCCATGCAGAAAAACCCCGTCAACTCTAGATGTAAGGTGAAGTTCATACGTGAACCCCTCAAAGTATAGTTTGACTTTACTTACACATGCTTCACTTTTCAGATGTACTTATCTTCACATGTATGTGTGTGTGTGAGGGGGGCTTTCTGTGTCACACAGACAGATGTGAATACATAGACATATAGCCTACTTTTGAGGTGTTAACATTTTTGTTTGCTTCCTGACTGATCGTGTTTCGTTGACTATTTTCATTTGCTGTATGTGACTTGCACATTCAAGACCCCCCCCAACTCCCATTATATCTTGAGTTGCCCATTGCTCTTGCGTCTAATGCCATCTGCATGTGCCCCTTTTTTGGCCTCATATACAACAATGCAAACTGACCTCCCAGCTCCCTGCCCCTCCCTGCATGTGTTTCTCAGCACATAAATGCTTTACAGCCATTCTTTCAGGATTGAATTGTGGGACATTGACCTTTAAAATCCCTCCTATGATCCCAGGGAATAAACACAAACAGTGCCAAGACAATTGACAGTTTTTACTTGCAATAGATTTGAATGAGATTGTTTTTACTGCAGTTCCGAACTGTAGTTGGGTTACCATTGTTGTAAATTCTGTAGTTTCTTAACATTTTCGGTGCTTTTCTAATACTTTTTGAAGGTTCAACTGATATTACAATGCTTTTGCTCATCTCGATGCATCATCATCCTCCTATTTAGATTTTTATACATTGTCTTTCTGGTAACTTTACCTGGCTCTCACACTGGGTAGACACTGTGATTGTTGGTTCATGTTTATGTTTGTTGTATCTATTTTTGCATTTTTTTGTTACTAAATTGTTGTGCTGAATTCCTTGCCTACTCTGAGGAAAAAAAAATCATTCTCAGTGGTGCTTTATCAATGATGTCTGTATGAATCTCAATGAGAAAATTGGTGGGTTTATAGCAAAGGGAAAACATTGATGAGAGACAAAAAGAAAGAAAAAAAAGAGAGAGAGAGAGGGCGAGAGAGAGAGAGAGAGAGAGAGAGTAAGCTCTGACCAATTAAAGAAGAAAAATAGATGAAAAACAGAAAATAATTTGATGATTCGCCTGCAATGGCAAAATGTGTAATTGCTGTGGGACTACACTGCAGGAAGCACTGGTTTGGGGTAGGGCAAGCACTTCTGTCCCTGCAGGGGTGAGCAGGCCAGGAAACACGTGTGTGTTGCATGTAACACATAGACCCAGCATCTCCCCAAGCTCTCTTCAGCAGAATTTGCCGCTGAATTTTAGGGAAGGCTGAATTCCTGAGCAAAACATGATATGACTGTCAGCAGTTCAAAGTTTAAAAGCTTTCATTTGTGAGCAAATGAAACTCTCATTTTGATGCAAATTCTCTCATTTAAATGTCTATTGGTATATCAAAGAAGTAACTGGAAGATAAAAACATCTGCTAAATTTGTCTTTTTCTTCTTTTTCTTTGCCTTTCTCTGCATTGATTTTTTTTAACTGTTTAGGACCTAATTGGGTAAATGCACAGATAAATGATACCTTGTTTCACTTATGAGTGAAACAAGCTGAAGTTTATTTTCTTATTTTCCGAAATAGGGTACTACTTCCATCCATCCATCCATTGTCTTCCACCTGTCCTACTCAGGGTCCCGCTGGATGCTGGAGTCTATTCCAGATGCCAATGGGCGAGAGGCGTTGTAGATCCTGGACTGGTCGCCAGTCAACAGCAGGGCCACATATACAAAAAGACAACCATTCACTCTCTCATTCGGGGCAATTTTAGAGTACTACTTGTACTCTATTTGATTGTGCTTTATGCACATCAGTTTCAGCTTGAAATATCGTACTTTTTGCCCTGCTACATTTATCCCGCAGCTTTGCCTTCTTTTCAGAAGACTTTTCATTGAAAAAAAAATCCCGACTGTCCTTTTTTATGCCAGCCTTTTCAATTTTCTTTTTAAACAAATGGAAAGTAAAGCAAAATCAACAATATACTGTAAATGATCCAATCATACAAGAGACTCATATAACCATATACTGCAGGATGATTGATTTTAATCATATTATATTAATCTACCAAATTAACAATATAGATCTACAAAAAGTTTAAAATGGCCCAACATTCATTACACCATTTAAAAATGATATGCACTGGTCAATTGTAAAATATACACAATATTATGAATGATACAGAAATAATCTAAACCATAGTAATTAAAATTCATTTAGCTGATCATTCATTCATGATAGTTCATTTACATTAGTAACATTATTTTATAAAATCTTTATAAGTATATCATCTCTTACAAATTAATATTTTTAGACACCAGTATGTCTAGTTGTGTCTTTATGTGTAAAGACGTAAAGGATCCGACAACTTTGATAATAAGGTGGTTGGTACGGGTGAAGGGGGAGGACACTTATTGAGCCATGCAAGCCTTTGTATGAGAAAAAATATAATAAATTCACAAGTACTGTAAATCACAATAATCAAATGTATCATTCTTTTCCATTTTTTGGTTTGTAGTTTCAAATTAGGGGTTAATTTATCTCTAGGTGATTTCTTGCTTGTTTTTAGACATTTAGACTCCTGGCATTTACCCAGTGTTCATACCATACACCATACCATACCATACCATACACCATACCATACCATACCATACCATACCATACCATACCATACCATACCATACCATACCATACCAAATCAAGTTATGTATCATGGGAACCGATAACTACGGGATCAGTTTTCTTTAAAACAAGCGCTTAAAGGTAAAGACTCAAAGTCTGAAATTGTTGCTCATGATCCACTTTTTTCTCCACAGCATTTCGTTCCAGAGGAACTTTTATACCCCTGACTGTTTTTTCTTTTTTTGGGTACTTCTACTTCATTATTTACTTGTATTGTCAATATTGTTTCATTTATTTTCTGTATACTTTAAAATGTATGCACTTTGCTATTCAATGCTTTTTAGTACTTGGTTCAACTGTGTGCAACGCAAATCATTTTAATATTAGAAATGTTAAATCAATGCACTTTCTACCGGTGGGCTAAAATCAGTGTTTGCCATAAAAAAGCTGTGGTGAAAGGAGATAACTCTCATGTAAGACTTTCAGTCCCAGCCAGAGATGCTCCTCCCTTGCAGGCTGCCCAACTGAAGTGCGTCTCTACTCTCAGCAGCAGTTTCAGCTCCATGGGGTTGCTGGCACACTTTACACACTGCTGATCTCAGACCACTGCTGTTCGGGCTTCAGGAGTTAGGAGTAGGAGTTTATTTCAATGAGGTGGAATATAAAACATCTGCCCCCCATGGATAAGTACAAAGCGTGAAGAATTATTGTTGCCTCAGTGAACTTTTTCTTGGATGGTGACAACTCTGTCGATGCCCTCCGTGGGACGATGGCTCAGGCAGTCTCTTCCATTCCACTTCTTGGCCTTATTTTGGAAATTAGTTGTGTTTTCGGTAAGATAATTGATTTATTCCTTACAGATGTTTGTGAATAATACAATCAGGGACTTTTGAAATATATGAAACAATCAAAGTCCAAATTGATGACATAAATGACATATGTTTAAATATCTCTATATATACATTATCAGTGTAATGTACTCCCCTTTTACAGTTTTATACATATTTTGTCAAAGATAGTCAATGATGTGCAGGGTTTTACCAAGTCTGTTAGTGATAACCCTACTCCTTGCACTTATTGGCACAAAGGATTGTCAAAAATGGAAAATGTGTCTATCTGACAAAGATTCTTTGCCACCATTTTTTTTTGTGACTGCTGAAAAAATATGATCACAGCTTTTTTTGATTGAAATCTTGAACCTTCCCTTCATGATCTAACAGCCATACTAGTTTTTTTTCCACACATCATGTGCTCTAGGGCCTGACTGGGCGGTGGAGGGTAGCCTGTATCCTCAGAAACAGGAACTCCACCGAGGCCACGCTATGCTGTACTATACTGAGCCTGACCCGGCCCATCATCCCCAGCTTCCTGTTTTGATACAGCACCACCATTTGCCGCAGCAGTGGAAAATGGCCCTAGTAGCCAGAAAGCCAGTTCCGCAAAGCAATTAAAAAGAGCCTTTTCTATGTTATACTTCCAGTTTCTATTGATAAAAAAATTATAATTTTTTTACAGGATTTTTAAAGGTAATGTTAGTGTTTGTTATCGATTCTTTAAGTAACAGAGTGTTTTTCTTTTTTCAGGCATTGACTTACAATTCATGCCAGATCCTCCAACGCTTAACATCTATGGCATCCACAGGATGAACAAATCTGACAGCCTTGAGCTTACGTGCAGGTATGAACTTGTCTACGAAGTTGAACAAAGTTTTCAAACAGATGACTTATGATTCCCCTCCAATTCTGTAATCTGAACAGAGGTCGGCAGTACCTGAGGTGGTCGACCCCACCAACAAGCACCCACTTCTCCACCAGCGACTGCAGTGGATCAGGTTTCTTCTGCACAAGTCTGCGAATCTTCAACGCAACAGTCAATGAAACGGGCCAGTATCAGTGCTCCTACAAAGACCGCAAGGCTGAAGATGGCAAGACTTCTGCAGCTGCTTATGTGTTTGTTCATGGTATAACTTTGATCATATCTTCTAATGGATTTTACAAAGTCACTGTCCAGTATGTCCACTGTTGTTTGGTTAAGATTGAAGGGTTAGATAACATAAAACAGTATGAGAAAAGTTGTTTTACTGTCATACGATATCCGGGTGAACACAGAGATGCGGATTTCAGCCAACCAAAATCACAAATCTGATGATAACTTCAGATTTGATCTGGTCAAATAAGGAAAGGCTCGGGACTTAATATATTAGGCTTCAGACCCGTTGATCTGAAAGGACAGACATTCTATAAGTGTTTTTTTCAGGATTTAGTCTATATACTCTCATGTGAATATATAGTTCACAAGGCAAACAGGATTTCAAAGTCCCAGATATCCATTTTGCTATCCATGACAAAAGAACCAGACAGAAAAACCATCGGACAAAAGGAAAAGAAGGAGAAAACTGAAGGACAGATGCTTTCAATCCAAAATAAAAATCTGTTTCAGTGAGGCTCGGTCCATATGGAATATACAATTTGACAGGAAAATTCTAAGTTGACACCTTTTTTATTTGCATCACTCTATTTACTTTAATGGCACACGTTTAAATGTGCTAGAGTTTGACTAAACTATCGAGACAGGGAGTATAGAACAGCTGTGTTCAGCTTTTTTACAATATTTTGCTAATAAACGGTACATATAGCTGAAGCAGGAAGAATCGTTTTCTGCTGCTGGTGGTCCCAGGGGCCAAGGCAAAAAAAAAAAGAAAAATATAGGCTACTGAACTTTATACTTGATTGTAAAATGAATTTGCATTACATCTGTTAACACACAGTGTTAGACAGTGCTGTTTGAGTGATTTATCATGAAGGATGTTTATGAGGTTCTCTGGGATCTGGCTGTAACCTCCAGTGTAGAAATACATGACTTGAATCTCATCTGAATTACTTTTTTACAAATTTTTTCATTTTCACAACTGAATTGTATTTGACTTGGTATGCCCTTTTTCTGGTTGTCTTGTTTCACTTTCACAGAAACACATGGAAATAGTTGTTGAACAGCAAGTCAAACAGCACCTTACTCTGATCTGCTTTTGAAAAACAATCTGTTTTTTTTTTCTTCCCTTTTCCCTTTCACTTGACGTTTTAGATTATAAGGTGCCCTTTGTGCCATCTGAGAAAGAATATGAAGTGGTCTTCATCCGTGAAGGAGAGAGGGTGGTCATCCCGTGCCGAGGGTCTGTGGAGAACCTCAATGTAACACTCCACGCTGTAAGGAAAAGCCTTTCTTTTCATATTCAAATGAAAGGTACATAAACATTGGTCTAACCATAACATTGAAGAGCTCATAATATCAGATTTTCTCAAATTAATTCACTGAATATAAACTTCATTTATATTTTGTATAAAAAAGGAGGACGCACTAATATAACATTCCAATTACAAAATCTCACGGGGGACTTTGGGAAAATGCTTTAAAAACAAAATTCGAGGTAACAAAAATAGAGGAACCAACATTCTTCTTAAAATCCCTTTTTGTGTATCTTTCGGCCAAAATGAGATTATTTTGAGATGATAGTTTTCTGGTTGCCAGTGACCAGAAAACTATATTCTCTGGTTGATAACAGTTCCCTTCAATCATTTTACTGTGATCCGATGTGCTGTTTGAAATGACTGCATATTTACTCAACCAATAAGTCCACTAATCTATCGATATTTCAATTTCTGTGTTCAAAATCTACAAATTCCCCTTTCTGTCAGAAGTATCCAAATAAGGAGTTTCATCCTGATGGAAAAGATTCTGTCTGGGACGCCAGAACTGGATTTACAGTTCCCAGTCATCTGATCAGTTATGCCGGTGTGGTCTCCTGCCAGACTCGAATTGGAAACGAGACATTTAAATCCCCACTCTACATCGTTGCTGTTGTTGGTAAGATGGATAACAATCCCGCAAACAGATAATCATCTGGACGATATAATTACTTGGAACAAGTGCTTGTGGTGTTTTACTTTCTCATGCTTGTCAATTCATCTCGACGGGTTATTGATGTTCAGGTTAATTCTACAGTTTTATCAGGTTTCAAGGCATTCATTACATTAAACTAATTCACACCTTCTAGTGATAATATTTAGTTTGACAATTTTCCTAATCTAAACTTGGTATTAGTATGGGTTCGTCAACTTGGAAAATTTGAAGGCATGCAAGTTTATTCATATTTTATTTAGTTAGCTTTTATAAATTAGGGCTGTTTATACATCTTATTGTTCTGTAACGACTGGATGTGAGAATCGTGTTTTGTTTGTGTGCGACTGTGTAGAAGAGAGAGGGAGAGTCTGTAGTCTCAGGAGTACAATGGGCTGTCGACCGACTGCCATGCCCTCCCTCCCTTTTCCGCAGGATACAAGATCTATGACCTCACCCTGACCCCCTCACAAGTCAGGCTGGCTGTAGGGGAGCGTCTGGTGCTGAGCTGCACTGCGTACACAGAACTCAACGTGGGCATTGAATTCAACTGGACACACTCTGGTCTGGCCTTGGTCAGTAACCCCACCCATCTGTTTGTCCTCACTTACGTCCTCACTTATGTGCTTTTGGTGAAACGTTCATCATTTGTTTCATGTCGATACTGAAGTCAACCTGTACTATTAGGAAAAAGACACTATTTCCTGTTGTATGTTTGAGTTGCTTCCTGCTTTTAGGAATCTCTAATATTGTTTCTGAATACTCACTGTTTAATCCTGCCATTATTGACCGCTTTTGGCCTTTCGTATACACACGCACACACACACACACGCACACACACACGTGCACGCGCGCGCACACACACACATATATATTTACATGGATACAATATGAAACTGTGTATTTGGAAAAGGCGGAAGGTTTTCAGCTTGAGTTATAAACAGAGCTCAGGTTTTGCACATTCCATCTGTCAATGCCAGCCATATTTCCAAACGTCACCTGAAGGATTATTCCCCCCTTCTGATAATAATGTTTAGTTGAATGTACATAATGACGTCACAACCTGAGGTGTTGAATGGCAAGTATTTGATTTAGATAGTGACAACAACTAAAGTAAACATTTTGCTGTTTTTAATCCAAAGTCTCAGAAAAAATCAGAAAGTTTACAACCACAACACATGACATTTAAATAGAAAATAATAAAAAAGAGATGTTTTTTTAACTTGAAATTTTCTAGGTTTTAAGTCTAGCGCTGATTTGCTTTTTAAAGTAAAATGTTAGGTCTGATATCCATGAGATTATAATTAAGTATGGTGCATCTGATTGTTTTAGTTTGTTTGAAAGTATCTTGAGTGAGAATTAGCATCAGTAGGATTCCATTCTCGTTAAAATCCTCTTGTCATGGCAACTGGACTTGAATTTCTTCAGTTGAAGATGTTTCACCCCTCATCCAAGAGGCATCTTGAGTTCTGACAAGAAGATTTTGACAAGAACTGATCTGGATGACTGAGAACCTCCACAGATAGGATTCCTTTCAAATCCAACGTCTTTTGTTGTAGTTGTGTTGACTGAAGTTTTATTTTTTTGATCATTAATATCAATATTCACATGCTGTAGGCTCCAAATATCCTTCATTGGTTCAGGCTTTTGCTGACTCCTATCTTAGAACAAATTGCATATGTGACAAGGTATATAAATGTGGTGCTCAGTTCCTCAAATGTATTCACATTTTTTTCCACTGTTTTTTCTGCCTGTTGTAAACTCACACCGCCCTCTGCATGTGTCTATGTCAGAGTTCACTGAATGGTTCGAGGCCAACCCATGCAACACCTCACAAGAAGAAGCTGTGGGACTCTCTTGAACTTTCCAACACACTTACTGTGGACAATGTGACCTTGGATCACTCTGGAGAGTACACATGCACTGCATCTAGTGGGCAGATGGACAAAAGTGCCTCAGCGTATCTTACAGTTTATGGTAGGTTGGCTTAAACAAAAAAAACATACATACAAACAAACAATGATTTGGTGTTTTTTGATGTTTTGTCATTTTGACCTTTTTTTTTTTAAACTAATTTTAATGAAAGAAAGCAAATAATGCTCGGTTCCATTATTTTGGCTAAAACTATCACTACAAGTATCGTTAGAGCACTGGACCAAAATCACCTCTTATCCTTTTAAATACAAGTTAAAAACAAAATAATCGATATCATTTAAAAAACATAAAGTTAAATTTGCATTCAACTTGCCAGATAACCTTTTACTGTAAAGTCTTTGAGTGTGGAGACATTATTGTGACATTATGACACCGTTAACTCATTTAGTGTATCAGTAATATGTTTCTTTAGCTTTTCCTATCATTACAAATACTGTGAGCGAGAATTATGGCCAAGCAGAGAAGAGTAAGAAGACAAGAAAAGAAAATTTTTGTTTTTTTTCTTGTGTCAGGCACTATGATTACATTTTAAATTCACTCTTGCAATTTCAACTTTTCTCACACCATTTTATCTACTTCTCTTGTCCTTGTTTCCTATGGAAATGCAATGAAGACAAAGAGCTGACTCTTAGATATGAATGATTTGTGCCACTTACGCCATTTTGTAACTGTTCTTGTGCTGTGTAGAAAAGCCATTCATATATGTGAAAGAGCCATGGACGAAGGTTTGGGAGGTGAATGTGAGCGATGAAACGTCTACCTCCATACCAGTCAAGTACTCGGCCTACCCCGAGCCCAGCTTCAAATGGTATGCCAGTGGTTTCATTAATGATGAGTGTATCTTCTCATATAACTGGTCAGTTACGTGCCAACGGTGTACATAAAGCAGCATGACAAAACTGAACACATAACTGAAGACAGATTTTAGGCAGTGTGACGTTTGTGATTCGGACCACTTATTGACATGACTATTCTTTGTCTGTCCAGGTTGAAAAATGGCCATCTGCTAAAGGAGGGTTACAGGATCAAACAAAAAAGTGATGCTCTCATTATTCGAGGTGTCACGGAGGTGGATGCAGGAAATTATACAATTATCCTGACCAACGTGATAACTAAAGAGGAACAGAGACGCTCGTTCCAGCTGCTCGTGAATGGTATGTACCCCGGGAGTCTTCTTTTTCTTTCTTGCTGTGGGTGACACATTTGGAGACTACTGTTATTATTTATGCTATTATACCTTCTACAGTTCCTCCCCACATCATTGATAAGGAGGTGGCACTGAAGAACAACGTGTATCCCTATGGCAGCAGCCCTATGCTAAGTTGCACCGCTCGTGGATTTCCCACACCGGAATACATCCAGTGGCAGTGGATGTCCAAAGATGACTGTCCAGAAGCCTTCTTGTAAGTGATGCTGTCCCAAACTGTGCGTTTAGTGTAAATAACAGAGAGAGATAAATCATTACCAGACAGCGGTGTCAGATAATAGTTTATTTGCACACAGTGATCACATATTTACTTGTTCCCTCATTGTCAACAGGTTGTTGACGTAGGAAAGGAATTACTGCTTTCGTGACGTTGACAAAACACAAAATTAGAGACAATGAGAGCTACCGCTGACCTGTATCAGCGGATGTGAGGCACACTCTTAACAATGTTTTTTTTTAAGGACTTCAACTATTCAGACTCCAAATGTCTTCATTGACTGAGGATTGTACTTGTATTTAGAATAGAGGCTCATTGCAAAACAAAGACACAAGGTCTAGGAAGTTACAAACCAACCTCAGCAGCTATTCACTCATTTCAGAACTGTTGATAGAATTGAGGAGGACGGTGTGTCAGCTTTTACCAGAGAAGACCATCAGCTGGTTTCTTATCTTCTGCCTACACATCAGAGCACTTCCTTAGTCAGTCCTGCACGACATTTCCTGTTGTTTCTACTATGTTCTTGCTTTTTTGTTGAAAAAAACAGAAAAGCTGGGTCTCTTCTGGGTCTCGCCTGATTTCACAACATATTTAATTGACTGAGAAGTGT
Organism: Fistularia commersonii; assembly: GCF_037954325.1. Classification (NCBI taxonomy): domain Eukaryota; kingdom Metazoa; phylum Chordata; class Actinopteri; order Syngnathiformes; family Fistulariidae; genus Fistularia; species Fistularia commersonii. The sequence goes on along the minus strand of NC_141299.1, from coordinate 5,167,906 downwards.
GTCAGTCCATTTATTTTGAAACTGTATGACGGAATACAGAAATCTATTGAATCTATTTTAAATCCTTAAGATAGATTCACTAATTGACCCCTCCAAAAAAGCCAACACACACACAGATAATAACCTCTGAAAGTTGTGGCGTAGTGTTTTGTTTATCAAAATGAAGGGGTAAAGATCAAATGCCATTCTTTTAAAAACATTGATTTCCATTGCGTTTAAAGAGTTCTACCAATGTGCCCTGTTATCATAGCAACACCGCATGAATCCATTGTGGTATGACATGACATGACAGTCAATAAAAAATGTTATCACTTTTCAAATGAGGAAAATAGAACAGAATAACAATCAAATTGCTCATCATTTAACAATTTCTTCATTGTTATAGCATGCCCCTTTTGTCAGGTCAGATATCTAGATCAGAGTATTCCATTACTTGCAAAACACCACTTCACTCCCATGATATTTCCTAATTTATTATCTTTACAGCTTTTGTCAGGGTCATGGGGGGTTTTGAACCAATCCCAGCTGTCATTAGGCAAGAACTGGGGTTCACCCTGGACCAGTTGCCCACCAATTACAGGGCACAAACAACCATTAACTCTCTCACTGCAGTTTCCAATTAACCTACTTGTTTTTTGGACTGTGGGAAGAAACTAAAGAACCCAAAAGAAGCCCACATAGACACAGGGAAAACTGCTAACTTCCCACAAAAAGACTCCCTATCAGAACTGAACCGGGGACCTATTCGCCAGCGTCAGTGTAACGGCATCCCCACAGTTCCCCTGCAGACCTTGTGACCACTTTCATGCAATCTTGAATTGTGATTTGAGCCTTAAGCTGTAAAGTTGTAAACCCTGACTGACACTGCTGACCCAATGCAGATCGTCTCTGTCTACCTGTAGCAGAGGATATGACACAGTGGGGATCAGTACAGCAGTGAGGCAGAGTTCTTATTACATCTCTGGATCCTTGTATTATAATGCTATTATAAAGCCAACACAGAGCTGCTCACTGTGATTATAAGATTGCAGTTCTATGACTGGTGTTCTGAGGAGTTACAGCCATGCAGTATTGATCCTAAAAGGACAGCATCTTGGTCAAGGATAGGTGATTTGGAAATATGATGCCAGGACTTTGGCCCCTAACTGCTGTCACTATGTCTGCAGCACCCCGTTACTGCACTTGGTAGTTTGAGCAGCGCAACGGCCACCCACCACAGTGGTATTTCATGCAATCCATCAAGGAAGACAATAATGCCCTATCTGCCATGTTTAACTGCAATGCCTGCATTATTTACAGTAGAAAGGAGTAAAATGCTGATCTGATACAAGAGAGGGTATTTGATCCCATACTGTCTCTTCATTTACCCGTGGTTCTTTTGTGCTACTCTTTTTCAAAAACAATTACAGTAAAAACACAGATTGATCGAGTGATTTACTGGCCTTTTTTGTGTTACAGGGGAGGGCTGATGAATTCTGAAGTCAAGTCAATAGAGTGTGAAGGTTGGAGAGATATTGGAAATGGCACAGGGCTCAACTCTGTAGAACATATTTTCACTGACACTGATCATGCCCAGAAGGTATGGTAAATTATCAGCGCCACTCATGTGATATATGATTTGATGTTTATTTGAAAGCTCAATTAATAAAACAAAAAAATCTCACCAGAAAATCACAAGCTTTGTGAAGATTCAGAAAGCTAATACACACGCCCTCTACAGATGTTTGGCTCGAAATAAAGTAGGAGAGGATTCACGTATCACTTTTTTCCATGTTACACGTAAGCTTTCAACTTTTTCTTCTGCCCCACTTCTTTTGGGCTCTTTCAGTACATCGGCTTCATTGTCTCCTGATTCTTGCATATGTTACTATTTCTTGAACTACTAGGTGGCCTTGAACTGACCGTGTCTCCATCTGTTGTGCCCTTGGAAGAGGACCAAGTCGTATTACATTGTAAGGCAGACAGGCATGTGTACGGCAACCTAGCCTGGTTCCGTGTGACCAACGTGTCCGATTCAGAGGTCCAGTCAGCGCAGCTGTGTCGCTCTATGTCCCTGAGACAGAAGCCTTTGTCTCAGGATGTTTCATCCAGTGTACAGGGCAGCAATGTGACTCTGGAGCTGCTATTTCCCAATGCATCTCGGCAGGATGAAGGATTATATGCCTGTCAGGTAGAAAACATCAAGACTGGGGAGAAAACTTGCCTGCTGCGTTACCTGTCTCTCAGAGGTAAACCAACATTTTCTTACTCAAGACTTCATAGTTTACATTTTGACTAGTTTCACTGATACCAATATACAGATAGTACGATCTATAATATAAAAGTTCTATCATTGAAGCCGGTTGTGGTTCAGTGGGTAGAGGCGGTGTCCCTACAATCAAAAGTTTTAATTTGATCCCTGACTCCTCATGTCTGCATGCAGAAGTATTCATGTCTGAATAATCAGTTGCTTCCAATGGTCAGGTGAGGGCTTCGCATGGTAGCCCTGCTGCCGCCGGTGTGCAAGTGGATGAATGTTATTATATTTAAATGTAATTCTTCTTATCCAAGCATTTCCAGTTCAATAATATTTGAGAAAAATATGACAGTATTGATGTAGGAAAATGTCTAAAACAAGAATCTGTTTACTGCTTTAACTGCAGTTACTGTATACAGTGTTTACCTTCTCAGTGCTACTACCTGTAGAATACAGCATATCATTTTATTTAACAAGCAGGACAAATCTTTTGACATGACTTAATGAGAAATTATGAAAAACCCTCCGATAACGGGCTACCCCAATATACCTCCTGAGCCACAGAACCCATATAATTTATTTACACACATTATTGTATTGTAATAAAGAATAGGTTAAAGCAGTAAACAAAACTGTCTTGTATTTTTGTGATGATTTAGACTTATTTCTGTCTCAAATCTTAGGCCTTGAGCCTGCAAGAATTCTTAACAATCAAACAGACCAGAAAGTCAACATCAGCGCAACCATGACTTTCCTCTGTGATGCTGTTGGAACACCAGATCCAGTAGTGGTGTGGACTAAAAATAATCATACTGTGGTGGAGGGCTCAGGTGAGCCATGCATTGCTAACGTCAGGACTTTGCAGCTCACATTGCACCCCAAAATAACTTGTTGCCAGCTTCCAGTAATATGGATCTTTTCCAGGTGTGATTATGAGCCAGAACAACCGTGTTTTGACGATTCAGCGTGTGAAAAAGGAGGACAGCGGACTATATACCTGCACTGCATGTAACAGCCGTGGCTGTGATGCATCACAGGCCTTATTAACAACTGAAGGTCAGTCTTTTCATTAACTGCTGCCAAATAGAGAGAAAACCTAACCTAAGTTAAAAATGCCAGTGTACAATAATGTACTACTTCCTGTTTTACTGATAATGTAGAATATATGGTCCATGAGGAGCCTTCAGGCCTCCAGGCCAGATGCAGAACAACCACAAAGACTGTATATTTATATTTGGCCTCAAGGTTTCACAGATTCACATGACACTTTCAGATTTTTTCTATCAAAGATATAGAGTAAGAATAACTTTGCTTCCGCATGACAGGAAGTTGGCCGTTTTTGCACATCCTCCTGGGAGATTCTAAATCCAAAACAATGGGCAGGGTGTAAGACAAAGAGAGAGGCTAGGCCAGCCTCTATCGTCCTGTCTACTTTCTTGACCACAGAGATACGTGATAAATAAACAAATGTTTTAACTAGAACCAGTGAGGCCTACGTGACTTAGTCCCTGCCAGCAGAATGCAGACCCAGCTCACGCTGCAGAGTCGTCAGCACAGTTAACAAGGGATGATAGAGGGCAAAATGGCTGGGAGGAAAATCTTGTGTTTGTATGAAGGGCAGTCTGAAGGGAGGGAGGTTTATTTTGTTGTAGCAGGCAAATAACAAATTTAAAATGGAGTTGAAATTAACCAAGACATGATTATAACATGTAGTTTCCTCAGTGAAGTTATCTTTGGCAACAGTTACTGGTGCAGAAAATTTGTTATGACTAGATAAAGTATCGGTTCGCTTACAATCCAAATTCCAATAGTCCACTCTTTCCAATACTAATATGTATGTACATGCCAAAGACACTGACAAAGACTTGCCACGTTACTGACTTTATACCCCTCTGGAGGATTTATCACATACATTACATGATTCATTCATTGAAACCTTTACACAAAGTGGTATATGACTCATTGTATATGTGATATTTATCAATATGCCTATTTCAGGTGGAGAAGAAAAGACAAATGTTGAGCTGATTGTTCCCATTGGGTCAGTGGTCATCGCCATGTTCTTCTGGTTACTGATCGTCTTTGTCATCCGTGGAAGAAAGAGAGTAAGGACTTCCTCATCCTCATTCTTTCCTCTGCCGTACTCTTCCGCCCTTGGATTTTCCCTTCATATCCACAAACAGAGGAGGCAATAATGAATTAAAAAAATAAGCTAAAACACAAACATGCATGAACACTCACACACTGGGGGCAGGGGGATATGACTGATTCGAGGTGACTGCTTTGGCTCTCAGTGACTGCTCTCCATTGTATCTAGGAACAACAGGGTCGCTTTCTGCTCCCCATAAGTCACGTAGACCCGCAGCCTTGATTGGGGCCTCTTCATTGGAGAGGCACCACAAACACTGGGAAACTGTGTTTCTATTGTAATGAGGGGGAAGACAAAACAGCTCATTAATTCACACGTTTAATCTTTGCATGTACCCCTTTTTTTAATGTCCTAGTCGAATAATGGGGAGCTGAAGACGGGCTACCTATCCATGATCCTGGACTCGGAGGACATGCCAGTGGATGAGCAGTGTGAACGACTCACATATGATGCCAACAAATGGGAATTCCCTCGGGACAGGCTGAAGCTTGGTGAGAGACATATCTGATTCGACCCAAACAATAGGCAATAGGGTTGCACAGTGAAACAGGACATGATATAGCTTTGCAACCATACATAGCTACGGATCTATATTTGACATCAATCTGCAAATTCTGAAACCTTCCCAGCAACAATTCCGTACATTTTAGCTGAGCAGAACCAATCACAGCTATTCATAACTCAAGGGTAGCGCTGAATGTGATGACTGGCCAATAACAAAAAAGGAGCAAATATACCTGTGATAATAGACTGTACTGCCGAAGTGAATTAAATGACATGAATAATTTATTACCATAATTTTATGAATATAGCATGGCAAACATTTGGAATTTTGGCAGAATTTGGTTGCAGTATGCCATGCAGTTACACTTTTCAGATGACAGAGGAATGTGAACCATTGCCATACTTTGATACTTTTTCAGTCACTTCTTCAATTACTGGTTGGTTGTTTGCTGTAAGTATAGCCAATCTAGCCAATTGTGGTCACAGCACTTTTTGCCCTATGGCAGTTATTTATAATAACTTGAATATTGACTTCAATAAAGTTGGGTTGGTAATATTTGGTCTATTTGGTCTGCAGGCTGGAGATTTCAGTTCTTAAGCATTCGACTCTATCGTGCAAGAAAACACAGACTTAAATCTATTTCTATCGAAATGAATGATGACCAAAGTGAGTTACCCCATGACATAAGTTCTTAAACCTATAACTGAGCAACTGACTTCCAAAGGAATTAGCATTAAATTACACAATGTTATCAACATTACAACATAAAAAGAATATCGGTACCAAAGCTCAGCATAGCAAACTCTAAATTCCTTATCAAAGAATGATCATCAGGTCAAAATGATCAAAAGATGCCATTGCTAGTAACCATCCCATAAAAGAGTATTATCATCAGTATGAAAAGCAAAATCACTAAAGTGCCCAAACAGGTCAATACATGTAGTTAAAATATTTCATGATAAAGGTCTCTCTTCAGGCAACATGCCTTTTATCATTGTCTAATGGATGATTGTTTGAACATTAATGTAGAATGAAAGAAAGTGTAGTTTCCAAATTGGTATGGTTTGTAATGCACATATTTGTGTGAACTCCAAATGTCCATTGAAGGTGAACCACTCGGCCGAGGAGCATTCGGTCAGGTTGTAGAGGCTGCAGCCTTTGGCATTGACAAAGCAACCACTTGCACCACAGTTGCAGTCAAGATGTTAAAAGGTTAGTAGTCTTCCTTTCCCGCCTGACACACACACAGACACACACACACGCATGCAGGTCACTAGGTTTCTTTCTTTATGTCACAGAGGGAGCAACATCCAGTGAATACCGTGCCTTAATGTCGGAGCTGAAAATTCTCATCCACATTGGACATCATCTGAATGTGGTGAACCTGCTGGGTGCTTGTACAAAGCCTGGGGGTGAGTCATCACCAAGAACACGTGTTTTACATCTGGAGAGAACCTTCTTTGTTGCTCTCTTGCGCCCCTGGCACTTTCAAACATAAAATGATCTGCATTTGCTTGTTCTGGGGTATATATATATATATATTTGCTGACAAATTGTAATACTGTGGTATGCAAATATTTTGCATAGTTAATTTCTCCATTATACGGTAATACTTTCCAGGGTATCACTAATTGGCATATCTCTTTTTTTTCTTTCTTATTTCATATAAGTACCTATAGAAGACTAATGGTTGTCTAATTGAAATATTCATGATTTTTTAATTTTGATTAAAATACTTGGGGGGCACGTTGACGCAGTGGATAGTGCTTTTTCCTCACAACACGAAGGACCCTGGTTCGATTCCAACAAGGGACCTTTCTGGTCCCTTGCAGGTTTACTTGGGAAAAACTGGGAAAAATTGCCCAAAATGAGAGAGTTAATGGTTTTCTGTCTGTATATGTGGTTCTGCGATTGACTGGCAACCTGTCTGGAATTACCCTGCCTCTTTCCCAATGGCAGCTGGAATAGGCTCGAGCATCCCCCACGACTCTGAGTAGGATAAGCGGCAGACGATAGATGGATGGATGTAAAAGACTGCAGTCAAAGTGGAAAATGGTGTTGTGATTTTTTGACCCTAATCTCCCTCCTCAGGGCCGCTGATGGTAATTGTGGAGTACTGTAAACATGGAAACCTTTCAAGTTACCTGAAGAGCAAGCGTGGAGAATACAGTCGTTACAAGGTAGTAGCAGTGATTTCATGCAGATGTACAACAAATTACCCTTAAAAAATATCTACATTTTGGGAGGCCTCACAGTACAAAACTCCTCAGTGTAAGACCATTGTCCAAGCATCACTAAGTTGTGTCCCGGACAATGGCTCAACACTTCTAATGTTTCCAATGTTTCCAATGTTTATTGCTTCATCCCTTCAGAAGCCCTTTCTTCTCTCTATTGTCATCAACAGAGGAAACGCACAGAGAGCCAAAAGTGGGTGTTGAAAGAGGAAAATGTGAATGACGGAGATCTAGGTTTGGGGAAGATTGCCCAGTTGGATATCTGTATAGGAACTGCTGTCAGCACCATAGATGGAGACAAAGATTTAGGCAACAACATGGATTGTCAGGATGGTACTGAAGAAAATGTACAGTATACTTTTTAAAATTGCATTTCACTTTATTCTCAGTAATGATGATTCAATGCATTGCAGAGAGTTCAGATGATGACCATCTTACCAGTGAGGACCTGATTTGCTACAGCTTCCAGGTGGCAAAAGGGATGGATTTTCTGTCTTCCCGCAAGGTGAATTGAATACTTCAGAGATATTGTTTTGTGTGTCTATGTGTTTCTGTAGGCTTCAAAGGATGATTGATAATCAATGCATTTGAATGGAATTCCTCCACAGTGTATCCATAGAGACCTGGCAGCCAGGAATATCCTCCTTTCAGAGAACAATGTGGTGAAGATCTGTGACTTTGGCCTTGCTAGAGATGTCTACAAAGACCCGGATTATGTCCGCAAAGGAGATGTGAGTCAGCAAAAATGACACAAAATGACATTTATTCTGCTGGGAAACTTTTCTTCATCATATTGTAAAGAGTACAGTCTTGATCCATACTATAATGCAGCCTCAGAAGGGCACAAGGCAGTGTCTTTTTGTCGTTCCCAAACCTGGATTAATGATGAAGGTTGGATCAGGAAGGGCATTCAGTCTAAAACTTGTGCCAAAACAAATTATATGAATCGAACCTACAGCTCTCATGCCAGATTAATTGAGGCCTGAGTTAACAATGACACTGATAACCTACAGGGTACCAGTGGAAACTGGGCTACTGTTGGTCGAAGAATGAAAGGAGGAAGGAGTGTTCGGAAGCAGAGAGAGAAGAGAAAAGGCAAGAGTTTGAGAGTATGGACCCGGAATTTTGGGACGATGACAGGAAATGCTAGAGCTGGTTGTCATGAAGCAGAAAAGGAAAGTGGATATATTGTGTGTCCAGAAGACCAGGTGTAAAGGTAGCAAGTCTAGAGGTTTTAATTTGTACTGTCATGGTATTGATGGGAAGAGAAATGGAATAGGAATTGTCTTGAAGGAGGACTTTGTTAGAAATGCTATACAGGTTGAAATGATTTATTTTATTTTACCGAATGACTATATTGATCTAATTTTGGAATTGATCCTCTGTTGTTCGAAAGAGGACAGTACTGTTTTCATGTGACCCCCAGGCTCCAACCCAGGGTTTTTGAAGATGACTGTGTCGGGAGTGACCTGGCCAATGGGTGGCTGATTCAGTTAGGATATTTGATCTTTATCAACAAAGAGGGAGACTAGGTGGAAAAGGAGCAAAGCAAAAAGCTTACAAGCAGATTTTCAGTCATACTATCATGGTATTGACAGGAAGAGAAATGGGATGGACGTTATGTTGAATGAGGAGTTTGTTGGGAAAAGATTGTCGGATAGACTTATGTGTCTGAAACTGGAAATTGAAGGTGTGATGCTTAATGTTGTTAGTGGCTGGTGGAGGTCAGAGACTGAAAGAAGAAGACAGCATTTGTGAGCAGCAGCTAAGGAACGAAGGTTAGTCGCAGTGAGACAAAATATATGTCTGTGAATGAAAGGGACACAGGTGGAACAGTGAGGCTACAGGGAGAGGGGATGAAGAAGCTAGAGGCTTTCAAAAGTGTCAGGGGTACTATGTGATAGAAGAGTATCTGCAAAAATGAAAGGAAAGGTGTACAAGACAGTGATGACACCAGCGATGCTGTATAGATTAGATCAGACAGTGGCATTGAAGAAAAGACAGGAAGCAGAGATGAAGATGCTGAGGTCCTTTTTGGGAGTGACAAGGATGGATAGGATCAGGAATTTGTGTCCAAGAAGCCAGGCCGAGATAGTTTAATTATGCACAGAGTAGGGATAGTAAATTGGTAGAAGGATGCTAAGGTTGGAACCATGCAGCCCTCCATGCAGAAGGCCTAGAGGAAGAACAAAGATATGATTTATGGATGTAGTTACAGAGGACATGAAATTAGCTGATGTTAGAGAACAGGATACAGAGAATAGGGTTAGGTAGATGAGGTTGATTCACTGTGGCAACCCCTGAAGAGAGTAGAGTAGAAAGGAAAATAAGGAGTCTAGAGCTACATTATGAAAATGCCTTGAAATTACTTGCTGTGAAATGACGCTGTATAAATAAAATTGAATCAAATTGTTAATGTATGTGAAAGAACTGACGTTGACATCTTCATCATTGCAGGCACGTCTTCCCCTGAAGTGGATGGCCCCTGAGACCATCTTTGACAGGGTGTACACCACGCAGAGTGATGTTTGGTCATTTGGAGTCTTACTGTGGGAAATTTTCTCTTTAGGTAATCTAATTATAAACACTGTACATTATTCAACAAGGAACTGATGATACCCCAGAATGTCTAATATAACATTTGGTGCCTCTCCTGTAGGAGCCTCTCCCTATCCAGGTGTTTGCATTGATGAGTCTTTCTGCAGGAGGCTGAAAGAGGGCACTAGGATGAGACCCCCAGAATATGCCACCACTGAGATGTGCGTGAAACATTTACTGTAGCCAATTCAAAACATTTTGGAAAGTTTACCACTGTCTTACTGAAATCAAAATCTCTTGTGTTCATAGATACCAGACCATGTTGGACTGCTGGCTTGACAATGCCACAGACAGGCCAACCTTCGCAGAACTGGTCACACATCTGGGCAGCCTTCTTCAAGCCAGTGCTCAGCAGGTATGGTTCCAGGCGGACTGCAATTCTTTCCAACAAGATGAATAATTTTATGCAAGTTTCAACTTGGCAGATTTTATTTCAGCTCAAATTGTGATAAAGAACCATAACATGAAGATAAGATGGACCAGAACTGTAGTGCACTGTGGTCCAAAACATACTTTAGATAAGGTGTTCCTCAAGGAATACAGTTAATTCATGTAGTATGTATTTTGTTGAGAGAGAGAGAGAGAGAGAGAGAGAGAGAGAGAGAGAGAGAGAGAGAGAGAGAGAGAGAGAGAGAGAGAGAGAGAGAGAGAGAGAGAGAGAGAGAATTAAAAAGAATTAAAAATATGTTCTGGTAAATTTCCCAGGTTTTCATCTCAAGCTGAAGAGAGGAAATAGATTGCAGCATGATAGAAAAACAAACAAACAAAAATCACAAAACAAAACAAAGTGGTGATAATTTGAGCCAAAGTGTGTTGTAGATGATTAGGATGTTGATTATGATTAATGTACTCTTGGTCTTTAGGGTGGGAAAGACTACATACCTCTGACAGCAGATGGTGAGGTTGAAGGAACTGCAGTAACCCCTGACTCCCGGAACCCTGACGCCAGACCTCATAGTGGAGAAATCCTGGAGGCTCAACTTCACTATGACAATGCTCCGGCCCTTGGGTCTGCATCAAGTCCATGTCCATGCTCAATTCAAATACAGTTCTAAACACTTGTGTCCTCATTCATTGTCTCGCAATGCCTTCTTTCCGCAGACAATCACAACAGAGTGACAGGTGTGGGAGGCCCCTCAGTGTGAAGACGTTTGATGACATACCTGTAGCACATGGCAGCGTAATGGTCAGTGTCAGTTTGTGTGCGAAAGCATGTGCATGTTTCTTTTCAAATTTTTTAACTTTTTTTTGTAGGTAAATTAGGCAAAATATTCCATTTATAGTTTGTAAGGTTTTGAATTTGGCCTGTAAGTGAGATTGTGTCATGGCTGTTAATGACTTTTTGCGTTGTCTGTGCTTCAAGTGAAAGTCTGTCTCTTGAGTTGACTTATTTTTTAACCTGTTTTTTAACCTGCTACTGCTAAAATCCTGAAAAATGTTGCATCTTACCTTTATAAGGGGGGTCATCTGGACATTGGTGAGGCCTGTTCACCAGATGAGGTGAAAGGATTGAATCAACAGATGCTATCAACACCAAACTTGAGGTAGGACAGTTTTCAGCATGGAACCTTTCACTGATAAATAATTTTATTCATAATAATCATTACTGGAAACATTATTTCTTTATTTATAAACAGAAATCGTGGTAGCTTTAATCTGGGGTCTTTCTTAGATGCCGTTGATTAAAAGGGAGAAAAATCATTGTTATCTGAGCAGAATCAAGGAAGTTTATTATTTGAAACATCCACAACATCATATTGGTACAGTTGTACATAACAATGTGTCCTCTAACAGAGTATGTTTTTCATCTCAGTGCTCCATAACTTCCTGAAAGGAATTATTATGGAAACCTTTTGATTTCACTATTTCAGATTCTAACAGGCCTCTCATTGACATGTAGCCAGTATTTAGCCATAATTTCAGCAAGTTTCTTTAACCTGCATATTTTATCTGTGAAGCTTTGCCAAGTATTGTGCTTCAGTCATAAGTGAACAGAAATCATTGATTTTAAACCTTATTTCACATCTGCTTTACCTCTATGATGATCATCCGCCCCCTTAGATCAGAGTGAAACTTCATGCATCAACAGCAAGCCATTCTGTTTGCATGTAGAAAATTGATAATAAAAGAATGATCCTTCAGAATCAAGTCTACACTTGTACTTTGATCATACATGTTTCAGGTAGAAAACTTGCTTTATAGAGAATTGAAAGATGACTACAAATTGTGTTGTGTAAAGTTGATTACAGCATTGACATTTTGTGATCCCCTGGCAAATCCACTTCCTCTTGACTGTGCTCACAATGGTGGCAAAGTCCAAAGGCCCGTGTCTTATCTTCACATTCTCTATAACTTACAGATCATAGTGATATTAGTCCTGTTCTATATTGAATTTCTATTCAATATTTTTCCACTTTTGTTATCTCCACTGTCCCTATCCTGTGTTTTTCACCACAGCCAGCTGCTGCGATGTAAAAGTAAAGAGTCTCTGGCCTCAGAGTCGTCCAATCAGACAAGTGGATACCAGTCAGGGTATCACTCCGATGACATGGACACGCCAGTGTATGCAAATGAGGAGGTGATCATGAAGCACAACATGCTGAAGAAGCCGAAGCTGCCTAAAATGCCAGACAAGTTTGGTTTGGAGATCCGTTACAGCACTCCTCCTGTCTGACCCTAAATGTTCCCTGTCCTTTCACCCAGAGTCTTTTCACTGTACAGTATTTGTTTACCTTAAGTAGATAGAAAACTAAAGGAACAATCACATCCCATGCAATGTAGCTCTGGTCGTAGTGGTGTAGAGATATTTCAGCCAGCAGGGAAAAGTGAAGGTTGTAAGTGCAACTCTCTTTAGACAACCAGCGGAATGCTATCATGTTTACACAGTGAGTGGCACGTCTGGACAGACAAGAGAACACACCTATATCCTGAGGCGCAATTTACCCACTTCCTCTATTGCAGGAAATGGTATTTGGAATTTTTTTTAGATAATTGAATCAGCAAATGTTTTCTTTTTTTCTATCTATGATTTGTTATGTTATCATACTTACAGAGGGAGTTCTCTCAGATCAATCAGAACAATTTTTCTCATTGGTTAATTTGTACAGATGCTTAATTCATATGTCTTGCAGTATTTTATTTTAAGAATATTGACTAAACATGACGTAAATGTAACTAGTTTTATAGAATAAAATTACTTCTGGACTTATTGTTTTCACACTTGGAGCTGAAAGTATATTTAAATTCACCTAGCATGTTTTTCTCCTCTCAGTTTGGTCTCTCACAGAGAAAAGAATATGTCATCAGCCTGTGTGTGTGTGTGTGTGTGTGTGTGTGTGTGTGTGTGTGTGTGTGTGTGTGTGTGGTGGGGGGCATGGGGTAGGAACAATGCCCATTCCAAACTTGGGTATTTTCTTTGGTGAATTCTACTCACAATGCAAACAATACTCCTGTGGAGGCTAATATGGGTCAGTGTGAAAACAAAGGGAAACTTTGAAAATCAGTTTGAGAACTTCAAAAATACCCATATAGAAATCTGGAAATATTCTTCAACCTCAACTGCAATTTCACAACATCTTTGGTCCCGAACAAAACCAAACAAAATTATATTTTCATGTTCAAAATAATACTTTATGTTGTACAAATTTTTACTCATACATATTCTGGCCAGCTCAGTTTAAAGCAAAGCAAAAAAATGCAAGGCAAAATATATGTAATATGTTCCTCAGGAATATGATTGTGCATTTAATTAGATTTATGGTTAGTTTTGTCTGAAGGTTTTATCATATCCCTATTATCCTCAATTAATTCAACTTTGGTCTGGTTTTAGCTGCAACAAAAGTTGAGCTTTTGGGCAGGGAATATTTCCTTAATCCAACTTATTTTTCCCAACATTCATATGCTCTAAAATGTCTTAATTAGCACTGTTTGTCTAACGTTTGTATGTTTGTAATCAAAGTTGTTTTCCCATTCTTTCTTTGAACGGATGGCATTCAGTTCACGTCCAAAAAAATGACGTTCAGACATATTCCAGGCAGAATACATTTGCTGCGTCACTAATTGAACAGACAATCCAGTCTCCAGGTTTCGAAATTGGGGTTTGTTATTCTTTATTCACATGGCCATTCATGCCTGTAGCCTGAAGACAGCTCAGACCTTGAAACAGAACATTGTGTAGCAAGAGATCTCTAGATGTTAATTTGCGGACTCTGGCACAACACACACACACACACACACACACACACACACACACACACACACACACACACACACACACACACACACACACACACACACACACGCAAAGCCTGGTATCAACAGGCCTGCCATCTGCTGTAATTGCCTGAATGAACATCTGGAAAGCACCTGTGGCCACTAAGGCAGACTGGCTGGGACGTCCTTCTGTGAGTTCTACCATATGAGCTAACAGCTAAGATAAGCTGCAGTCAGGATAAACACAAAACAGGAAGAAGACACAGTAAAAGGTGGATGGGGAATCAGAATTCCAGATTTTTCTAATGCGGCAGAAGAGGCAGAAGACACATGCTACATACGGTGCTTAATTTTTTAATGAGGGAAAAAATATGTTGAATCATATGTACATCGAAAATAGTAGCACCTCCTTGACTTTTTTTTCCAGAGGGGGCCTTAGCTTTAGGTGGTCGCCAGACAGATGATGACTGAAGAAGGTGCATGGGAACACACATTATTTTGTCTACAATCAAGGACAACAAACTGAGTTAATTATAACACACAAAAGGAAATAACATGCAGCCACAGTGGAGTTGTTTCCACATTTCCCAACATGTCACAGTGTGGGTAAATTTACCAACAGAGGTGGAAAATAGGGAAGTATGATGTTTGGCTTCAGAGACATTACACTCAAAAAAAAAAAATGATTTCAAAGCATTTGTCTGGAGCAATTGTGTGCATTGAAAGACAATCCTTGGTTGAAGGTAACAGCTGGGTTATGAGTTTTTAATATTTCCACCTATCTTAGGTACCACACACGGATGTGAAACAGTGTCCTCTTTTGTGTAAGGGTTGTAATTGCATGAATTCCCCTTCCATTATTATAACCGGTCAGGCAAATTATTGTATGGCGTAATTATTTTACATACAACATTATGCAGATGTCTGTCCAATGTGCCTATATAACATGGGCTCTGAAACAAAGGAACTATTCATTCTTTGCCACAGGAACTTCTAATTTCCTCAGGAATGAATGGACCAACTAGCCGAAGGCAGAGCTGCACTGGCAGGAAGTTCCTTGGCAGCAACAAAGAGATAGACCAGCCTCACAAAAAGAAGGCATTTGGATAGATAGATTGCCAGCTCACCGAAGACACAGAAAATGCACATTAATTATAGAAAATAATACACATTGGTACCTGCATAATTGTGCCCAGCTGAAGGGGTCATGGGGTTTGCACTCACTATTCCTCAGACACCAGGGGTTATTGTGTCCAGGTGCAATGAGGTGGACTGATTTTGAATAACATCACTTCCGCTGAGTCACTTCCTTCAGTACCACTTTTCATGTGCCAACGTTGTGGAACAGCCTGCCGCTTGACAAAAGGGTGCGTATTTAAATGGAGTATGTGTGTTCTCCCCTTGTCTGCGGGGGTTTCCACTTAGTTCTTCGCTTTTTACCCCTACAGTTCTATAGGGATAAATCATTTTAACTATTTGTGTAATATAATCTAAACCGTATCATAAGTATTTATATTAGATTGCAGGTTTGACTGTTGAGTAGAAACAGTTTAGAATGAACAAATTATGTATTGGTAATGGGAAGGCATGTCTTTTGATTTCAAGGTTATAACACAAATCAAAAAATGTATAGTATTGCTTTTTTTGACTGTACCGGTTCGATTCCTGGTTCGATTTACGGCTCCTCCTAGTGTGCCGAAGTGTTGTTGAGCAAGACACTGAACCCCTAACTGCTCCCCTGGAGCTGGTGGACGGCAGCCTACAGCTCATGGTTCATCCATGATGGGTAATTGCAGACAATGAATTTCCCCACGTGGATTAATGAAGGATAAATTATTATTATTACTATTATTATCACACAAATACAGAAACCCTGCACAGCAAGCAACATTTTGAGGGTGATTTCCAGCATTTAAGCAATGTTTTATAATTCCGTTTAAGTCTTCGTGAAATTGCGCAAAATTCATCTTGGTGTTTTTGTTCAAACATACCATTTCTCTTTTGTTTGCCTCTATATTAAGATCTGGTTAGTTTTGTAGCTGAAACATGTTATTGTAATACTTACTTTGGCCACAGGAATGCACAAGTTCCACAAGTAATACAGTCTATAGAATTTGGTTTCCAACTCTACATGCATTTCTCAAACAACTGTAAATACACATTGTTCAGGAGAAAGTTGTATAACATTGTGGACATAGAATACTTTTATATTGTGTGTTTAGAATACAAAGTAACCTGCAAATACAAGTGTCACTCAGTTGTCAATATTTTCATGATAAAGTCAGATTTCCTAACAACTATCATTTGTTTGAAGAGACAATTCAGAATGCCTATGTGACAGTAGGTGGCTTTTTCTGATCACCAGATCAATCAGACCATCTGCTGGAAACAGCAAGAATAATCCTGCGGTGGTAACATGACAACCAAAGCTGCAGAACAGTCTATGTTCCAGAGAAGTAGGGATGTGGACATGATGTCAGTTACTCTCTTCCAAATAATTAAAAACAAACTATGAAAACAACCCATGAACTCCATATATAGATATTAGACAAAGAATATATGACATATCTGTATGATAGTATAAGTATGAAATTCCTCCTATTTCAGCTGTTTTTACTCTTCCATGTTGAAAAGCTGTAATTGTAGTGTCTTTGGGCTGTTTGCCCAGATAATCTGCTTCAGGGGTGATGAATTTTGTTTGTTTTCATAATAACAGTCTTTTCATATGCAACAAACCTGACACCACTAGTTTTTCAGGAGCCTAAATACACTTCATAGCGCGTTTCATGACAATGAAACGAACTACTTCTTGTGAACACGGAAGAATTTGAAGCTTTGGATCCAAAAGAGGATTAAAATGAACAAGAACAATCAATTCTGAAATGTTTATAATGGTGAATAGGAAGCTGTCTTGCAGGTTTTTGAGGTATAAAAAAAAAGGATACAAATAGCAAAAAAAAGAGATAATATAAAAATCAAAGTGAAACCTTAAATTAATCTCTTTGTTGTGGGTCACCCTCAATGTCACCACTGTGTGGCAGTAACATTCTAATATTGGCACTGCAAATGCAAAGAGCAGGCAGGAAGACAGACAGACTCCAGGAAGGATCAATTAGTACCTCTGAGTTCTTTCATCAAACTTCTACTCTGAATAATTCCACCCATTGCAATATGTAAATAATTAGAGGTTGCAATTTACAAAAAATCTTTGGTCATGACAAATAAAAAAAGCAAAGCAAGCCAATAAAATATTCTTTCTCTTGCCATGTGTCCGTTGCTTGAAAGCCTGCATTAGATGTGAGACGCCCTATGAGCTTGATGAAAATATTGCGTAATTTAATTGTTGTGAATGAAAAAACATTGCAATGAATCTTGCTCAAGTCAACGCGGGATTTATTTGAGGCCTATAACAGCAGTGTGCCCATCCAATCATAAACCGATAATAAAGTTTGACATATGTCAGTTTATTGGTGATTCATAATTTAAGAATTACTTAAAGGGCTGATTAAAACACATGGTCCGACAGTTTTAGGCACACCCTGGTTACCCTTAAGGAAAAGATCATTCATTTCTGAAACCATGCTAATCAGATTTCTTCTCCATCTTAATCATATTGATTAGTTCATGGCTCATGATCATTTGCAAAGAGATGTTGTGTAACGTACATATAGGAAAAAAAACAGACCCGTTTGACGGACATCCGTTTTTATCTAGGTGGACAGAATGAATTGTGGGTTGTGCAGTGGTTAGCACTCATTCCTCAAAGCACGAAGGACCCCGTTTCAATTCCAACAAGGGAAACAACTACCTTTCCCTGCAGAGTTTGCATGTTTTTCTCCCAACGTCCAAATACATGCAGCAGGTTAATTGGAAAAAAAAACCGAAAACCTTGTCCGGAATGAGTGAGCGAATGTCTGTCTGTGCTTGTGGGTGTACCCTGCCTCTCGCTCGATGACAGGTCGGACAGGCTCCTGTGACCCCGAGTGCATTGCGCAAAATTACGCCGAAGTAATCTATCTTGCTCTTTCCCCTTGATAATCACATCTTTGGTGCCTTCACAAGCTTGTCCACACTCACTGACAGGTCGCTTTCTAAACTGTCAGACTATGCCAATTTTTTGTAGGTGTATCAATCAACACAAAACATGCAATAAATTGTGAACTCCAAGTCATTTTCATGCTCATAAATCCCCATATTTGATATATGTTTATAAATGTCAGCTTTTGTATTGGGACAGAGCATCATTTGTGCTTTTGATGCATTTACATACCCATGCGCAACACACATGTACTTTTTTTTTCTGATATGCTTCAGTGACAACTGAGTTGCAGCTTTATCTCATATTCTTGATATTTTACCAGAAAAATTGAAAGGGCGCTCACGCAAAGTTGTCACTCAGTTAAGATTGCATTCTGTGATATGTTAATATTTTATGGGCATGTCATTTCTTGTGGCATTTGTGTTCAGAGATAGGCACACAAAGAATCTCTCCGCACAATAATCAAGATGAGACTATAAGCTTTGGGGATTTTATTTGATTTACGGTGATTTATTCTAATTTATTGTTTTGATTGAGTCTAAAGGTAGAATCAAAAGAGCAGAGGGGTGACATCAATCTTTGTAGCGGATCGTCTCTGACCATTCAGTCACCAGGAGAATGTCTGCTGTTTTATTAAAGGAAATATCTCCCTCCAGCACACAAAAGAGCTGGTATACAGTTTGTCTGCAGCACTGGTTTGAGATTTGAGTTTTCTTTATTCCAGTTGTTTCTATGCTGCTTATGTGCTTGCCAATGTAAAATATCAATGCCCACATGAGCAAGACTTGTTCCAGAGTAAGCCCTAACATACAATGACAGTAATTATTATGAAGCAGGATTTCCTTCCAGACAATCACTTTATATTTAAATGAAAGTCTTATCATGACACAGATAATAGTTTACTTCACACTTTTAGTTTATCATTTTTCTTTATTATGTTTCAGTTCTTGCGTGTTTTAGTTGCTTGCTGTTCTCTGTGAACTTCTATGAAGTGCTTACTTCATATGTCTCTGGTTTTCTGGTTTATTCCTGCAAGGCGTTTTCAGTTGCCCCATGCAGGGTGAGTTCTATATAGCTACGTTTCGCCTGACTTCCCTTTAAAACATGCAAAATCCACCAAAAAAAAAGGATATGAAGTTGAGGTTTGCTGCTTCAATGATCAACAGCTGAAAATAATTGAGGGATCAGGCTCGAGGGTAACTGGTGTGTCCACATAAAGAAATGCATGATTTATAGGACAAAACGAAACCTGTGGGGTTTGCACAAAATCTGCACAGGGAATGTTAGATTCTCGCCCAACCTAAATCCCAGGTGAGAGCACTCTAATCTTTTTGACAATGTAAACTGCACGAATTTCGCTCCCATTGTCTTAGCAGTAATTATATCATCAGTCACTCCAGATCAGATAAGAAAAATCAGTGATCCATCTTATGTAGTTGGAGGCAGTAGGTGTCACCAACCTGTCCATCATTCAATTTGCTGTATGCTTTATATGACAACCAGACACATCTGTCTAAAGTTCATCCTGGGGTTACTTGAGTGGATCATTCAGGAGACAAGTCTCCATTAGATGACAGATGCTCTTTGCAAACATGCACACACAGACACACACACGCAAACGCACAAAATTCACAGAACATATTCTTGAATTTATTATTTTTTCCACAATAGTTATAGAATAGTGAGCATATCTAAAAGGTTACTTCTTTATTTTCCAGCATGTCAGTATGGGGTCAAACACTATAACGTCTCTTAAATTGTTGTACAGGGAGGCTTTTTCATTGTGTAGCTTCTGCTGGCCTCTGTAGGCATGGCCCCGAGCTGTGACTGACAGGGTCATTACATGATTTCCTGTTATGAAAAAAAAAAGGTCTGGCATGGAGATTTGCAGAATTTCTGAGGTTAAGTGGATCATGTTATTTTATATATCTGAAATGAATTACCCGAAGGCCCTGGCTTAATAACTCTGGAGGCTGGGAGTTTCCACAATTGAAGCCATACACTTACCACTGATGGAACTGACATCCACACACACATTCTTATTAAAAGAAAACCTTTAATGGGTTAACCTTTATGGTTCTTTTATTTTGTCTTGACTTTTACTGATAATTACCAATAGACACTAAAACTAACAGATAGCTACAGCATGATCTTCCAATCTCTAACTAATCTTTGACATCTTTGACTGTCATTCAACAGGTAAAGGCTCTTAACTTATAAGCCACTTTCGCATATTGTGGTTTAAAAGCGCTTTGCTCTAATTTGAATTTACCTATTCTTACACACAAACACACCGACCTGCTATGCAAGGAGCTAACCTGGCCATTGGGAGAAACTTGGGGGTTTAGTGTCCTACCCAAAGATACATCAGCATGCAGATAGTAGCAGAGATTTGAACCACCAGCCTTCCAACTAGAGTGACACACACACCAACAGAAGCCTAATTAGTGGCCCGGAAAATTAAAAATGACCTATGTTTTTGAACCGGAAAAGCTTCTGTCAACAATTGGTTTAAAAATAATGAATATAACCAATCCTATATGTTTTTTGCATGGTGAGTACCACTGACTGCAGAATGGAGAATGCTCTTGTTTCAGGGATCGGGGGAAAAAGATAACCATGTAAATTTCCTGCCGATACACTGATACTCATTTTATCCAGTAAAAATGGAAATATATGACTAAATCTATCCATACGTTTGTACTAAAATAGTCACAGACGTTTCATATTGAATTGATCATATTTCACAACCACAGAGCCACGTTGAATATCACAAATGCATTTAATTGTACAGAGGGAATCAGTATGGGAACTTTCTAGTAGTCAGTGCTGTAGAAGAGAAGTGGGACAGGCCAGCTTGAGGCCAACATTGTTTGTCTCAGCCAAATATCTGCAGCTGGTATCAGGGCATGAACTGAATGATTCCTACGTAACTAAACTGTATATTCACAACAATTGATTGAACAATTTTTCATTATGCCTCGGACAAAGCAGGATGTATTGCCTCACTGTTATTGTGTTGCATAGTCTTACAAGGGACTGAAAATGTGCGGAACTAGATAAGCACAGGCCAGACCGTCCATTCACAAATTTCTCATGAGGGTCACCCAGCTGCTGTGTATAACAGCCAGCAAGGGGTGGGACTCTAAGTGAGTGCTAGTGTGGGACAAGAGAGTATGATAGCACAGGATGTTTTCTTTTCTCATGGTCCCTTCCGTCAAAAAACATTTCTGACTACAGTACAATGCTGTAGATGAAGGAAAGTTATCTCTGTCACTGGTATCTCTGAATGTGTGTGTGTGTGTGTGTGTAGCTTTGTTGACCAATTAATTCATGAGTGTTACTCATGCACAGCTGTACAGGAAGACCCACTCTCAGGTTATCTCTGCTTTCATCAGACGCTCATGTAATTTCTGGCTTCAGTGAAGATGTGTTTTCGTCAGGGACCGGGAACAAATGGTTGTGTAGGGGACGTAATAACTTTTCCTTTGTGTTGTATAGTTTTTCATGACAAGCTGAAAATGAAATCAAGGCAAAATCAGACAAACCAATAAAGTAAATCATTAATTTAAAAAGCTGCCTATCACATCTGCTGTATCAGTAAACTGATGTCTGATGTTTCTCTATTCAATCAGGCCAGTAAATTTAATGATGACCATTTATGTCTCAGATTGGATAATAAGCATTATCAGAGAAATCACATCACAGTACAATAAATCCTGTAAGAGACCAACTGAACCTTCTGCTGTGTTAATTTAACCTTTTTATTCAAAGATAAACCGGGTAAGGGTTAGGGTTAGGGCAAGCTAGTATGAGTTTTATTCGAATCAGCTCCAATCACATATTTTACTAGCAACAGGCCACTCAAAACTTGGAGCAATTAAAAAAAAAGGCATAAATCATCTTATTCATTGATAGGACACTGAATGACCTTGTCTGATACTAAAGCATATGCAATGTTGTAATCACTTGGTAAATGAACATTTTGGTGCTTTTCCAGTTAAATGCAATTCAAAGTAGTTTTACATCACTGTAACATTTATTTATCAAGTGACCTGTAAAAGGAGGCAACAAACATAACGCACTGATTATGCTCCGTTTCTCTCTCAGAGAGTGATATGTTGATATCTTGAGATCAGCATGTTCATGTGCCAACCCCATAAGGATATGGTTTAGGATTTGGTTTCTCGTGACAGAGCGGAGAGATTCAACAAGTTATAACCATATATTTTTCACTTTCATTGCAAGAGCATGCAACTGCAACTGTATTCCGTCCTATAAAGTGATATTGCATAATTTTTATATCACTCTGATGGTAACTTGGCAGTGATCATCTTGTCAGATGAGACCCATAAAACAGTCACTTTTGCAATTTTGTACTTGACACTGGTGTGTGTGTGTGTTTGTGTGTGTGCACATGTGTATGGTGGGATATGACAATTTGATAAAGTTGTAGAAAAACATGAAGAACACACTCAAAGCTATCCTTCATACACCCCTAAGGAGAAGCACTTTGACATTAAGTCAACGTAGAAAAAAAAACAAAAAATGTCTCACTCAAAAGCTTTTACAGGGGCGGTGCAGTGGTTAGCATTTCAGCCTCACAGCACAGAGGACCCTGGTTCGATTCTGACAAGTGGACTTTTTGTGTGGTGTAAAAACATGCAGCAGGTTAAATTGAAAAAAAAAATTGTGGAAATTACCTTGAGTGAGTGAGTGATCACAACTCGGATAGGCTCCAGCATTCCCTGTGACCCTAGCTGCAGGATAAGCGGCAGATGATATCTTATTTGACCTCAGATATCCTGGCACTCCTGACACAGTTCATATCTTTCTCAAGATTCCATACACAGCTTCTTTTCTTCATATGACAAAGGATCCTCAGCTGCTGCAGTAAAATCAGGCACCTTTTATATGTCTAGAAGCTCATTGTGCAAGGGCCTTTGGGATGTTTACAATAATTTCACTTTAGTTGAATTAAACATGCAAATGAAATTTAACAAGTCCTTGTCATCTCTTGCTCCTTTTAAATACCAGCACCTCAGCACAGTAGTATATAATTAACAGATTGAGTAAGCTGATGAATGAGGAAACTGAAAGAGAGGAAAGGGTAGAAGAGGTGACGACTGTAGACCATAAAGTAGCAGAGGTGAGTAAAATGAAGTAAGGAGGGCTTTGAAGAGATGAAGAGTAAAAGGTGGTTGATATACCTGTGGGGGTGTGGAAGTGTCTGGGAGAGGCAGTGGTAGAGTTTCTGGCTAGATTATTCAACAGGATCTTCGTATTAATAGGATAAAGCTGATGATCCATATAATGAAGTTATGGGAAAGAGTAGTGGAAACTAGACTGAGAGTCAGCATTTGTGTGAGGCACTTGGTCCTGATGATATACCTGTGGAGGTATGGAAGTGTCGAGGAGAGGTATAGCTCTGGTATTGTATGAGGAAGCCTGGAGTGGCAGAGAATTATGTTAGACTGGTTCAGGACATGTGTGCTAGCTGTGAGGCAGTGGTGCGGTGTGCTGTAGGGGTGGGACTCCATCAGGGATCAGCTCTGAGCCCGTTCTTGTTTGCAGTGGTGATGGACAGGTTGACAGATGAGGTTAGACAGGAATCTCCATGGACCATGATGTTTGCAGATGACATTGTGATCTGTAGTGAGAGCAGAGAACAGGTTGAGAAAAATCTTGAGAGGTGGAGGTATGCTCTGGAAAGGAGAAGAATGAAGGTTAGTCACAGCAAGACAGAAAATAAGCGTATGAATGAGAAGAACCCGGTTGGAACGGTGAGGCTACAGGAAGAAGACATCAAGAAGTTGGAGGATTACAAGCAGTGACATGCAACCAGTAGAGGCAGGGGAGGCCCAGCCTCCCCTGTCATCATGGAAAGAAAAAAATGTAAAATGAAAAAGTAAATTAAATGGTTATATTTATTCAGTGATTTATACTATAAAGTAAAAAATTTTTTTACAAAATATCCATTGTTAAGCTGATGTGTGTAATGTTTTTCGTCAACAACTCTTGTGCTGAGCGATCATAAAACTACTGAGAAGAGACATTGAGTGAGGCACGCAGTGACGGTGCCTCACGGTAGGAGGCACCGCTGATCCCAGGGATCCTTCTTTCTACTCGGCTACGAGTAATAGAATTAGTAATAGCACGCTACAGTAAACAATTAGCAAGTCAAGTGCAGCCATCCAGTTATTTTTCCCCGATCTCATTGGGCTGTATAGCTCACAAACGGTGAGGGATGATTTTAAATCTCCTGGGCAGATTCTCAACTTTCTGTCCAAGAAGGATCTCATCCAAACTGGCGACAAAGTTTCTCCGGCCGGTGGTCACCGCTCCGGCTACAACAGCATCGGTGGAGCGGTCATTCTCGGCACTGAAAAGACTCAAAACATACAGTCGGAACAGGACTGATAAAGGACGACTGTCTTCACTGGCAGCGATTTCCATTGAGACAGAGAGACTTTTAAAACTGAAGAAAGATAAGGAAGACTTCTACACGCAAGTTATCGATGCTTTGCTTCAGAAGGAGCGGCGCATGGACTTCATTTATAAGTAAAGGTAAGAGATAACAACCTTTTTTTTTAATGTGCTTTGTTTCTACGCTACAATTTGTATATGTAAAGAATGCTGATGTGATATTTTAAACAAAACGCGTTAACTGCTGCCGATACAATGGTGAATAAGCTACTCTGTAGGGTTCATGTTTGTAAATCTGACTGTGATGACGTCAGTGCCTCGCCAGCCATCAACCTCACCGCACGTCAGTGACTCAAGTACTTAGTCAACAGTACTGAGGAAAATAGTGTAGAAAAGAGGTAAATAAATGGGTCAAAGCAGGTTTGAATGGGCGGAGAAAAGTGTAACGGGTACCTTGCGCTAGAAGAATTACCAGCCAGAATGAAAGGAAAGGTGTATAAGACAGTGGTGAGATCAGCAATGATATATGGCCTAGAAATGGTAACAATGATGAAAAGACAGGAGGCAGAGCTAGAGATCGCAGAGATGAAGATGCTTAGGTTCTCTTTTGGAGTGACCAGGATGGATAGGATCAGGAATGAGTCTATCAGAAGAACAACACATGTTAGATGTTTTGGAGAGAAGGTCAGAGAAGCCATTGGTCATGTGCAGAGGAGGTATAGTGATTATATTAGTAGGCAGATGCTGGAATTGGAGCTGCCAGGCAAAGAGTAGATTTATGGGCGTAGTGAGAGAGGATATAAAGTTAGTTGGTGTGAGAGAGGAGGATCCAGAGAATAGGGTTGGATGGAGACGGTTGATTTACTGTGGCGACCTCTGAAAGGAAAAGCTGAAAGGCAGCTGTCAGAAATAAAGCAAGTAAAAAGGTAATCATTAAGCTAAAAAGACCTTTGAGGATTTGGAAATATAATCAGCTTGAATTTGCCAGCTCATGTGGAAAAACTGGCAAACTCGGGTAAACAAAGCAGACAACAGATTGCATGGGAGATTTGAGGCTTTTTCTCTTGCAAGGTGTGCAGTACTTTCATCGGATCCTATAAATGAAATGATGACATACAACAAATTACTGGATCATCTTCTTTGCAAAGTTCTGTATATTATAGAAATGAAACATATTACATCAATAGGTCATAGTAAACGGTGGTACTTGTGGTTCATCTACTAACATGTTCCAGAAAAGTAATGCCCTGACTCTGAAAGTGACAGCATACCATGAACTCTGACTGGTACCAGATCATGGATAACTTAAACCAGGATTGGACAATTATTTTGGCTGGCAGGCCACATATCTTTTTTTAATTTTTATGCATGGGCTAACTAGGTAGCATGTAAATAGAATAAAATGAAACATTTATTTAAATATTTACATTCTTATTTCGACATTAAAATCATTAAAGATCATATAAATGTACCGACATTATTTTGTATGTAACCATTCATACAAAATTAAACAAAAGGAAAAAAGGAGGAGTTTCTAAATTCAATATTGATTGAAGATACTTATCAAAATATTCAAAGAAAATAGTTTGGCGGGCCAGATAAAAAGCAAAACCGTCCGGAAGTGGCCCGCGGGTTGTAAGATGTCCAGGTCTGACCTAAACCATAAACCTTATTCAGCGACAATCAACTTAGTGTGGCATAGTGTAGAACTGATACCAGATCGATGCAAAAAGACAGATGGTACTCACTCTTCACTGACTATAAATCTTTTGCATGCTATTAAAGTTCAAGCAGCATTCATTATGTTTAAAGTTTCATAGCCTAGATAGATATAAGTTTAGATGCTGAGGCATCTGAAGCAATCTAACAGTAAAGTTCTTGGTGACTAATTATGACCAACAAATATAGCTTTATCAATATTTGTAAGCTATTCCTTGTGTTGGATGCTACAGCCAATGCCAGCTTTTGGACTCGCTACACCAGACACATATTGTTACTTTCAATCCTGTATGCTCTGTTTACCTCAGATAGCTAAAACTGTCTATCAAAACTTTTGGGTGAGGCATAGACAAACGTTTGAAGCCATTAATCAGCAATTGCCAGAACAGCAAACATACTAACCAGTTCTAGATGTGTGATCCTTTTAGAGGGTTGCCTACCTTCGGTGATCGAACATCTGCCCATTAGTCTCATTATAGAATAATGTGAAAGCATGTCTTTTTAGCACTTTGCAGGCGTTTTCATTCATTTTTTTTTTACAGTTTTGCAACTTTGAATTGTTACTTACCTTACATTTACATGGCCAGTAGAATATATATTTTACCTCAGTTCGATATTATTCATGTTAATGTAATTTTCCAAGTATGAATTGATTTATTTTTTGATTGTCAGCTCTTGGGTAGCTTATTTACAGTGTCCTTATAGTCCTTGATGTAGCTTCATTGTGAAAGTCCCATAAGCCATCAGTTTGCGATTATTACTTTGTTTTGTGTGCCATTATATCATATGTTACCTAGTGACTCTTGAGATGTAATATCAGTACATTGTAGCTTTCTGGAATCCTTAGATCAACAGATATAGTCCTTTTTCATCTGTTTTTTTGTATTTGCCATTGATCAAATCAACAACATAATCAAAGCAAAATAAAACTTTACTTTAACCTCTCATACACATTAACACAGATAATGTAGATTCACACACTTTCATACAGACATTGCTTTAAATGGCGCACCAAAAACAGGCTGCAACCTACAGGACTGAAAGCATTTGGGTAATATTGGAAGATATTTTGCAGACATGCAATTGATGTTTTCACATCATGCCAAGATTTCCAGTTAGGTTAATCAAGACAGTTTGAGGGATATTGAGACATAAAGATAAGTGACTTTAATAATTATTTGGTTTCTGATTTTCAGACCTTAGCACAGACAAACCAGGTTATATTTTCATCACTGACTTATTTCATAAGATTTATAGATTTATCCTGGACAATCAGACATTCTCAGGTGGCAGTGTTTTTTTAAAAAAGGACCAAATATTGTCTATATATTATCAAGTTTCATAATTAACGCATTGGCTACTCATTTCTAATGGGATGGGGTTCAGAATTGTTTTTGTCCATAAATAAGTGATTGATGTATCAAATCTGTGACCCACCTTGAACCTTGTAGACATATAATGTCCTCTGGGTCATAACTATTAGCTAAAAGAAGCCATTAGTCTGGCTCTGGTCTTCTTTTTTATCACTTTTACATTTTATTCTTTTGGGGTCTGTGATACATTTTCCCTTTGCCTCCTATTATTGCATATGTTATTCATTTCTAGTGTTTTCTACTGCGCATTCAATAAGGTAATTTGTGTTGCTGTTTGTATGAAAGATTTATCATTGTTGCCTGCGACATGCTGAGGGGAGAAGTAACTATTAAAATATTAAAGTGTTCTGTCAATGAAAAATGAAAAAAATCCAAGATGATGTAGCACTTGCCCCAATATGATGTAAGAATAAATAATAAATGGGAGGCCCCTTCCTACCCCTGCGACTGTTACATTAGTAATAAGGAATAACTGAGAAGAAATGTGATGATGTGCAGAATCAGATATTTAACAAATCACTAACTATTCAAAATGGCATCTGTCAAACGTTGTCTATTATTCCAAGACTTTTTCCAAAATTTCTACTAAAGTCCATGATTTGAGCAACTGAGAAAGTGCCCTGAAGATTATACAGCCAAATTGGTTATTACCGGTAAGTTATAATACAATAATTAAAACATTTTAAATTGTGGCAACTGATCAGTATTTTTTTTTACTTAAGTAATAACTCAAATGGGAGAATCATAAACCACAACTGTTCTCTGTTCATCTTTTTAAACCAAAAGTGAGGCATGTGTTTTTACATCTATGTAAGCATCGTGTCTTGTTTTAATAGTTTCATTAGAAATATATTCTTGTCTTCATATTTTTGGTGAGTGTCTGATTTGTTCCTCAATAAACCCAAAGATTTAGTAGTTTTCACTGAATATTATTGGTTTGTATTGGTGAAAGTGTCAGGAATAAATAACACAGGACCCAAAACAGACCTAAGTGGTAGTAATTATAACTTGTAATTTGTTGCATTTTTTTGAAAGTTTTGAAAGTGTTTGTTTCTGAGACCTTATCTCCACCTGAATCGTCAGGGATGTATGTTTGTGTGCACAAGATGTTTAATTTGTTGTAAATAGCTAAGATTGGAAGGGAAGGAAGACTAATATCCTTACACAGGATGTTTGGTGTGTACCACAAAGTGCAAGGTAAGGTTATGACGGCATTGTGTACTGTACAGTAGTGGCAGGGCTAGAGGCTTATATCCTCTTAAGGTAATAAATCCTTAATTTACATTTTGAAAAAGCTGTTTTTCTTTTTGAATATGGAAAAAAACAGACATGATTTTTTGTCTCTACAGTTAAACAAGTGATCAACAAGTGAAACCATAACCAAATCCGAAAGCACAAGGTTGAAACAATAAGTCTTGAAAAATATTTTTGTTATGTTTGTTTTTGACAAAAAGCACATAAAACAATTTAGTTTTTTGTTTTCTCAAATGTCCTTAATGAGGGAAAACAGAGTAAAATAAACAGACTGATTCAAGACAGTTATCCAGGATCTGTCTTTTCTAACCAATGACCTCCAGATATCCTGTGCAATTTTCAGCCAAATTTAATGGTGGATTCCTGAAATAACAATCAGTATCCCGAGGTCAGGTTTACTTCAGCGAAGTTAAATTTGGCTCCAAAACCGCGCAATTTGCATGATCGTGGGTTTACAAAAACATCTAGATATAAACGGAAATAATACATCACATCATGGTGATCAGATGAATGTATCACGATAGAGCAGATAAAAGAGCACCGCATTTCATTTGTCAGTCATTTGACGTGTGTACGAAAGAAGGTACCATGACATTGAAATTGTACATTCCAACTCTGAGGAAATTGAAATAAATCCCACTTTAATGAAGCTTACTAAATGAAAGACTTTGAAACACGTGACAATTGATCTGCATGCAACACTGATTTCAGGTTGATATCATTCGATTCACAACAAATGGTGCACTGTAGTTACTAAAACACAACTGTTTCACAGTAACCACTGTAATATATGTGATAAAGGCTGCATACTGCTTTAAGCTATTGATGAACGCCAACTCTTTCAGGTCACATTCCTTTGTTTTTTTTTTAAATGGCCGATACTTTCCCGTTTTATTTTTAAACTACCAACTGCATATATCAATATTTGTTTACAAGTGCTCTGTCTCATCAGTAACTTTGTTGTCATCTATAGTTCAGTAAGATGTGAATGCATCTTTGTGTTCAAGTTGACCTCATGAGCCTCGTGTTAATTATAGATGTTCAAAAACAACTTTGTGGTTCTGATTGCTGCCTGCAATACTGCTTGCCTGTTTGAATTTCTGTCAGAACTTTTAACATTACAAAAGTATTTCAAAATATGTTCATCACATAATTTTATCAGAAAAAGTGACATATTCATCAGTCAAATGGAACCTTTTTGGGTTTCATGAAAATAGAAGACTACCAGTGCACTAACTTGTTTTGGAGTCTTGTAAGGGATACTGTTTGCTTGTGTTGAGTATATAAGAGTATTTTTCGTCAAAGGTCACCATATGGCCAAAAGTAACATATCTTTTGGACTTCTTACTCACTTGTAATAAATACATCTTGGCTGCGCCTGTCAGCTCAGAAAAACGTAGATTTTTTTTTTTCCCAGCATTTGTTTATGCTGTTTTGAGTAAAAATCAATCAACATCTTTCTTCCGTCCAAACCACTTCGATGGATTTAAAAAAGATCAACAACATGCGATATTTTTCAAAAAGTTCAGGAAAAATAGTGTAATAAACTTGCCATTTGCTACACACGGACATTGAATCTCTGTCAAAATGATCAGTTAGGGCCCATCAACCTTCAAACTGAAATGCATTCCCCAGGTCTTTGAACTGCCTCATCTGTTCTACTTAACCAAGTCTCATCACCTTCAAACCCAAACAGGTCTGGTTTGTGATATGGCATGCAGTTAATTACAGATGTTCAAACACAACTTCATGGAGTCTGACAGGCTCGCTAATGCAAATGGAGAAGTGACATGCTGTTTTGCACAGCGTGGTGATGATGAAAAACAGCTGTAATGTACAGCGTGAAAGTGTTTGATATTAAGGATACGTATAAGAGTGTGTTAATTATTTATGAAGGATGTGAGAAATGGTTTATTCAAAGCCAATTAGTCCTGGATACTCGATTGATGTCCAGCAACATATCTTAATGATCATATTGTAATGAAAGTATCGTCTTTGGATAACATGGAGGAGCAACAGTTTGTGTTGTACTGAGCACGATTCAAATTAGGTATTGCGTAAAGATGGATAACACTGACAAGATGGTATATAAGCTTTTCAAGTCTTACTTTTGTACTTTCCAAAAAGTGTTTTGGCCATGTCACATTAAACTGTGATGACATATGTTTCCACTACATCTTCACAGCAGGGCTTAGCTGCTGCTGTAGTCAGTCCTGAATCACAGCCACATCTTTGTGTTTGCGTGGCGCCGGTGACTCTGGAATTATAGACAATGTTGTGATTTAGTTTAACCCATGCTGCTTCTGCTCATACTTTTGAGGTTTAGCCTGATTTTATTGTGGCTGTCAGTTGTATTGGAACTAAGTGATGTGTCTGCAGATAAAACACTTGTATATCACCAACCGCTAGGGCTTCATTACGAGTGCTATTACATTTTCACACAAGAGCCTCATAAATATTTACTGTTATTTTGACAGGAGATCCATTATAAATGGTACATGCATATTTAGTAAAGCCCACAGTAAGATGTGAATGTCCATCACTGTTATATTTTAGCTCATGGATTGCCATGATGTTCAATGACACCAAGCTCCCATCTTTAATTTCTCTAAAGGGTCAATTTTTATCTAACATTATCTACTGACAGTTTATCCACTTTAAATTTTCTTGCAAAAAGATTTTTGCGGTGGATTCACAAAAGGCCCATCTGGAATGCACAGCCTTTCCTTTCAGTTTTCCACATTCGTCCAAAAATCCACCCACTGGCCCTCTCTCATTTCATACCCCGTTAAGGATGAACAAGCCGGAACAAGCTGTCACCTTTGGATGTGCTGATGGGATTGATTCTTACCATATGATATAGAAATGAAAAATATTTCTCCATCAAAGACTTTGGAAGCATTTGCCTTATCTGTTTGTCCATTATCTACATGTTTTCTGTCTCCTCTCATGGGTTTGTAACAGCACATGTTGCATTGGTTGTTCCATCAAATTGCAAAAAACTTCAGTCATGTGCTCCCTGCCACTGTTTTGTGGCATTTTCTTGCAAGTTATGGATCCACTTACCTTTGAATTGCTTATCCACTTTGGACAATCTAGATTTTTCACTTATTTACAGCCCTCTTGGTCCTCTTGTCCCATTACATTGTTTTTGTGCCAGCATTACCTCTAGACTGGCTTGCACGCCATTGAACTGAAACTGCATCTGATCAGAATATTGGCCCGGCCTGCTGTGGGAACAGGAAACGTATGTGGGATTACTGGATTTTGAAGGAGAGCGTAACCTTGGCGAGGCAGAACCTCTGTCCAGAATTCGCCTCTTTTGGTCCCTACCCGAAAAACAGTTGCAACTGCAGTGACACGAGTCCATTTTGATAAAGTATTTTCATCAATGCAATTACTTCCTCTGTGTGTGTGTGTGTGTGTGTGTGTGTGTGTGTGTGTGTGTGTGTGTGTGTGTGTGTGTGTGTGTGTGTGTGTGCGTGTTTGCAGCCGTGCAAAACCCATCCTCTCTGGTTTCACACTGATTAGTGCTGATTGACTGCAGCTGGCTCAGTCTGCATACCTGTCTCCCTGGAGTTCCTTGAGCCATAAGCCACGCTCTACTTTAGCCGTTCCCTGCTGTTCCCGAATCTTACACGGCGTCACAGTGATTTGTGCGTCCCAGCTCAGTGTCTGTTTTCCCTGGCACATCTTGCGGTGTCACTGTTCTCCCAGGTTCATCACTGCATCCTATCTCTGCAACTAGCTGTCCGCCCACTCCCCTTTTCTGGACTTCCCATGCAAGTATTATATTTATTCTATGGAGTATTTGCATGCTCTCGGGATTTGTCTTGAAGCGTTTGAATAAATGATTGCTACTCTATAAAAGAAAATGTTCTTTTTTTTTTTTTTTTTTTTTTACACAGGATTATGCTCCTTCCATAAAGGTGCTGAATTTTATGTTGCAATGAAAATCACGGCGAGTGGAAACGTGACTGCAGCAAAATGAGTTCCTTTAAAATGAATTCCATCAGTTAAACAGTGGGGGATTTTGGCCGGCCTCTCTCCAGAAGGATTAGATAACAACAAAGTTAGTTTCAAAAGATTGAAATGCTGTACGGTGATGATGGAATGGTGTTTTAGGCAGGGTCATTCTCATGTGGATTATTTAACTAAAATAGACCTCCACAATTTGGCTCTTGACCATCCATGACTCTTTCACAGATTCTTTCATTTACACCATATGTGAAGGGATTGAGGGACTTCCAGAAACAGCTTGCTCGGAATTCTTCTGGCCACTGCACTCATCACATGTATGCTAAACATGTTCAGTCACCTTCATTGAACTGGAACTGTGTCATGGATTCAATTTTTTTAGGGTCAGAAAGACCTAATGCAACTTATGGTACACATTCTATGTGTACCATATTGAGGAAATAAAGAGTTAGAAAACCACTACCAACGACAACAAAAGGCAAGGTGTAGTATATCTAGCAACTGTTAAGATAAATCAAATGCAAGAGTTGACGGGTCTTCCAAGAGAAGGGACCAAGCACTGGAGTTAAATGTTTTATTTTTTAAAGTAAAGGTGTTTTACAGATAAACTTAATTGAATTAGTTATAAGGCGGCACATTTAACATCATCGATAAAGCAAGTCTTGTGAGGGTTAAATAGCACCTCAGGGATAAACCATGTTTCCACAATCATGAGCTGACAGAACAGGGGAGTGGACAAGGTTTAGATGGGCATGGCTGGCAGAGTTCACTCTGGGTAAACCTCATGATCAATGTGCCAGATCCAATGAAACTGGAGATTAAAATGAACTCAATACCCGTCTTTTGTCAGTCTTGCAGCTCCAGGTAAATAATTAATGAATGACAGGTGATATCCCTCTGAAATTTCCGGCTGGAAAAATGCCTCAGACAGGAAACTGACCTCTACTGAGTATCAAAG
Source organism: Fistularia commersonii (assembly GCF_037954325.1). Classification (NCBI taxonomy): domain Eukaryota; kingdom Metazoa; phylum Chordata; class Actinopteri; order Syngnathiformes; family Fistulariidae; genus Fistularia; species Fistularia commersonii. The sequence goes on along the minus strand of NC_141299.1, from coordinate 5,134,225 downwards.
TACTACAATATTGTACACCGAGGTATTCTTTTTGCAGAATGTGGACCACATTTTTATCCAAACCGTATTCTTTAAGGGGCACTTGTTCTTCTCCTTTTGGCTTTTCCCTTCAGGGGTCGCCACAGCAAATCAACCCTCTCCATCTAACCCTATTCTCTGTATCCTTGTCTCTCACACCTTCATATCCCACTAAATCCATAAATCTTCCCTTTGGTGTCCCTCAAGACCTCCCGCATAGCGACTCAAATTCCAACTCCGACATCTTTCCTTTCATTGTGGCTGATAGTTTTCCATTGCATAGTACCCCTGACACTTTTCTCTACCCATTCCAACCTGCTTGAACACGTCTCTTCACTTCTTTTCCACACTCTCCATTGTTTGAAGTCCTTGAAATCCTCCACCTTTTTGAGCTCCACTTCCTGTAGCTTCACCATCCCACTTGCGTCCCTCTCATTCACACACAGATATTCTGTCTTGCTGGGATTAGCCTTCCTTCCTCTCTCTTTCCATCATATCCCCACCTCTAGATTTTTCTTCACCTGTTCCCTGTTCTCACTACAAATTACAATGTAATCTCCAAACATCAAGGTCCATGGAGATTCCTGTCTAATATCATCTGTCAACCTGTCCATCACCACTGCAAACGAGAAGGAGCTCAGAGCTGATCCCAGGTGAAGTCTTGACTCTACCTTCAACTGCTCTGTTACACCAGTAGCAAACCACACCATTTTCCCATGTCTCGTATACATTTCCTGCACTAGTCAAACATACTTTGCCTCTCCAGACTTCCTCATACAATACGAAAGTTGATCTCTTGGAACCCTGTCGTATGCTTTTTTTAGGTGCCTATAAAGGCACCTTTTCTGTACTTCTCTACCAGAATTCTCAATGAAAATTCTGCCTCTGTAGTACTTTTTCTAGGTGTGAAACCATACAGGTGCCCACAAAGTGCTGAATTCTACTCTTTCTAGTTTCCCACTACTCTGTCCCATGACTTCACTGAATAACTCATCAACTCTATTTCTCACTGCCTCTCCTAGACACTTCTATACCTCCATAGGTATATCATCAGGACTGTACTCTTTCTTGGCATGAAATCATACTGCTGCCTACAAAATGCTGACATCTGCTCTGTCTAGTTCCCACTACTGTTTCTGATAACTTCATTGTATGGCTCGTCAACTTTATCCTATTAATATTAAGATTCTATTGAATAATCCAACCAAAAACCCTACCTCTGCCGCCTGGAAACTTCCATACCTCCACGGGAATATTGTCAGGACCAACCGCCTTTCCTCGGTTCATCTTTTCATTGGCCTCCTCGCTTCACCTTTACTAATCTCTGTTACTTTGTGGTTTGCAATTGTCACTTCTACAGATAAATTTAAAGTCTTCCCCCAGAAACATTCAATATTGTGGTACATGAATCAAAAATACTACATAGAACAATTGCTAATAATATAAAATATGCATAATAATACACAAAATGTATTTTTTTCAGTTATTATTCTTAACACTAGTACTAGCACAGCTTTTACTATTATTTCATGATTATTGAACAAGTTACAATTTTCATTTAGAGAGAGCTTGTAATAATTTAAAATACAAAAGATTATTCAAAAAAAGTACAAATTCTAGATCTGCCATAGATCAATTTATACCTCACACACATACAAGCTAAATTACATCAACTTTTACCCAGAGTGCATTGGTTGAGCAGACCATTTCAAAGCAGATGGTTTCAAGAGAAGAGGCAAAAGCAGCAGCTGAGTCAGCTGATCCGATGCCTAGCGGACGATTGTTCCAGAGCTGAGATGCTGAGATGGAGCTTGAAGAAGCTGGAGGGGTTGTTTGCAGTAAGACCTCAGTTATTTCAGGACCACGCAATTCAGAACCTTGCATGCGATAAGGTACAGGACTGGAAAATGAAATGAGTGTGATGTGAGAGAATCAATTAGTTTCAGTAAACTCTAGTACAAGTGATTTATTTTCTTCTATTGAATGACAACATTTATCTAATTTTGGAATTGATTCTTTATTGTTTGAAACAGGGCAGAACTGTTTTCATGTGACCTCAGGCTCCAACCCAGGGTTTTTGAAGGTGACTGTGGCGGGAGTGACCTGGCCAATGGGTGGCTGATTTGATTCAGGTATTTGATTTTTATCAGCAAAGAAGGAGAGTAGGTGGAAAGGTAGCAAAGCTGAAAGCTAAGGAGCAGATTTCCAATGATGCTATCAGGGTGTTGACAAGAAGAGAAATGGGATAAATGTTATTGGGAATGAAGTGTTTTTTGGGAAAAGATTGTCAGATAGACTTATGAGTCTGAAACTGGAAATTGAAGGTGTCATGTTCAATGTTGTTAGTGGCTGTGCCCCGCAGGTGGGATGTGAGGTAAATGTGAAAGTGAGTGAAAGTGGAAGTGACTGAAATGAAATGATGCAGAATATCCCCAGAGGTGAGAGAATGTTAATTGGCATAGACTTCAATTGACATGTTGGTGCAGGCAATAGAGTGGATGAAGAAGTGATGGGCAGGCTCAGTATCCAGGATACAGAGGGATGGATGGTGGTAGACTTTGCAAAAGGATGGCTTTAGTGCATCCTTTTTTCCAGAACATGCAGGAACATAGGGTAACATCTAAGAGTGGAGGAAGGAGCACACAGGTAGACAATATTTTGTATAGACAATGTAATATGAAGGAGATCAATGACTGGAAAGTAGTGGTAGGTTAGAGTGTAGCAAGACAGCATAGGATGTTGGTTTGTAGGATGACTCTGGTGACAAGAATATAAAGAGGACAAAGACAGAGCAGAAGATGAATTGGGGGAAGAGTGTTGTATGTTTTCAGGTAGGAGTTGAGAAAGGCTCTGGGTGGTCAGGGACAGCTTCCAGATGACCAGATAACTACAACTAATGTGATCAGGGAGATAGGTAGGATAGCATTTGGTTTGTCATCTGGAAGGAAAGTAGTTAAGGAGACTTGTAGGTGGAATGAGGAAGTGCAGCAGTGTATACAGAGAGAGCAGCTAGCAAAGAAATGGGACACAAGGGACTGAAGAGAGCAGACAGAAGTACAGGGAGATGCCGTGCAAGATAAAAGTAGAGGTAGCAAAGGTCAAACAAAGGGTATATGATGACTTGTATGCTAAGTTGGGCAGTAAGGAGGGAGAGAATTAGTTTTACAGGTTTGCAAAATAGAGGGATATGGAAAGGATGTACAGCAGGCTCGGGTGATTAAGGATAGAGAGGGAAATGTATTGACAGATGCTAGAATAATTATCGGACAATGGAAAGGGTACTTTGAAGAGCTAATGAATGAGGAAAATGAAAGAGAGGGAAGGATAGAAGAGGTGACTATTGTAGACCATGAAGTAACAGAGATTAGTAAAGGTTCATATCTTTCTCAAGATTCCATACACAACTTCTTTTCTTCATATGACAAAGGATCCTCAGCTGCTGCAATAAAATCAGGCATCTTTTAGAAAATGAAGGAGAGGGAAGGGTAGAAGAGGTGACAATTGTAGTCCATAAAGTAGCAGAGGTGAGAAAAGTGAAGTAAGGGGGGCATTGAAGAGATGAAGAGTGGAAAGGTGGTTGGTCCTCAAGATATACCTGTGGAGGTGTGGAATTGTCTAGAAGAGGCAGTGGTAGAGTTTCTGGCTAGATTATTCAACAGTATCTTAGTATTAATAGCATAAAGCTGATGAGCCATACATTGAAGTTATGGGAAAGAGTAGTGGAAACTGGACTGAGAGTCAGCATTTGTGTGCAGTAGTATGGTTCCATGACTAGACAGAGTACTCTAGATGCAGTATGTGCCTTGAAATTGCTGGTATAGAAGTACATAAAAGGTCAGACAGAGCTGCATCGTACCATTATAGGCATAGAAAAAGCAACAACAGGGTGCCAAGAGATGAACTATGGTATTGTACGAGGAAGTCTGGAGTGGCAGAGAAGTATGTTTTATTGTTGCAGGACATGTATGCAAGATGTGAGAAAATGGTGTCTTTTGCTTCAGGTGTGACAGAGAAGTTGAAGGTAGAGATGGGACTCCATTAGGGATCAGCTCTGAGCCCCTTCTTATTTGCAGTGGTGATGGACAGGTTGAGAGATAAGACAGGAATCACAATGGACCATGATGTTTGCAGCTGATATTGTGATCTGCAGTGAGAGCAGGGAATGAGGACTTGGGGTCAACAGTCCAGAGAAATGGAAAATGTGGAAAAGGGAAGTTGAAAAATGTGTTTGGATTGGGGGGAGAAAAGGGGAACTATGCGAACGAAGAATATCAGCCAGAATGGAAAAAAAGGCGTACAAGGCAGTTGTGAGACCAGTGATGCTGTATGGTTTAGAGACAGTGCCATTGAAGAAAAGGAAGCAGAGTTGGAGGTAGCAGAGATAAAGATGTAAAGGTTTTCTTTGCGACTGACAAGGATGGAAAGTATCAGGAATGAGTTCATCATAGGGGCAGCACATGTTTTGAAGATAATAAGGTCAGAGAAGTGAGACCGAGATGTTTCAGTCTTGTACAGAGGAGGGATGGTGAATATACTGGTACAAGGATGCTGGGATTGGAGCTGCAGGGCAAGAACAAAGAGAGCATTTAAGTGCAGTGAAAGAGGACATGAAGTTAGTTGGCATTAGAGAGGAGGATACAGAGATGGAGGGTTGATTCCCTGTGGCGACCCAGGCAAGGGAAAAGCCAAAAGGAAAAGAAGACAATAAGTAACCAATAAAATACAACAGGCCAAGAGTTGGATTTAGTTATTTTGGCTAACATGCATTCTACAATGTAACCTATAGTGCACAAAATTGCAGAATTGTATGAAATGTGTTGTGCTCTTGATACTGTCGGCTATGGCATTCTTTAATTCATTATAATGGCAGCTGATAGAGCTATGTAATATTTGGCAGAACATCATCCTAATTGAGTCATCTAAGTTTGGACAAATGTCAGAAATAATCACAATATATAACTGATACAATGAGTGCTCTCAACACAATTGTGAGGATCGCTGAGATTCAGAATGACTTTAAGGCAGGGGTGGGCAAACTGCGGGCCACATCAGGCCCGCTTGCCTTTTTAATCCTGCCCGCCAAAGATCGGTACAGAATTCATACTTGATGTGAATGATTGAATGATTGGATTAATGAATATGGGAGCTCAAATAGGAGATTATTTCATTTTTGGAGCTACTTGAGAATTTTCCTGAGCTGAATGACACAGATCGGGTTCGTGATTCAGTCTGGTGATTTTTCAACCAGTGGGCCGTGAGAGATCGTTGAATATCACGTCTGTGATGCGATGATGTAGAGGTCAATGTTAGAGTAAGTGCTGTGCGACAGTGGCAGTTTGGCAAGACGAGCGAGTGACAGTGATGGAGATGGACAAAAGAAAAAAGAAAAGACGGTGAGCTGGAGACAATACAGCGTAAGCTATCTTTCATTTGGATTCACTTTCACCGTGGACGCATCGGCACTGACTCTGCAGTGCTTGATGTGTGGTGAGAAGCTATCCAATAGCGCATCGGTGCCAAGCAAGCTTAAACGCCCTCTCCAAACAAAATCCCCTTCCGTTCAAATCAAGCTGATGGACTATTTTGTACGCTTACGTACAAACAATGAGAAATTTTTTTGGAGAAAAACCACAAAGGTAAAAAGAGAGCCCTCCATGCTAGCTACCTTGTTGCTGCACTCGTAGCTAAATCAAAAAGTCCAACACTGTGGCAGAAACATTAATACTGCCAGCTTGTAAAGCTTGAGCAAGAGCTTCGTGTGTGTCTTTCGATCATTACTGCCAGAATATCCATTATGTGTTCATCAAAACAGCTCCAGGTTTCACACTGAGTAAAAATACATTTAAAAACTACATTATTAACTACATGTTTTATAGATACTGTGTAAGATCGCATTTTGTATCCCATCTGTCAAATTTTAAAAGTCAATGTAGCCCCAGAGCCAAAAAGTCCCACCTCTGCTTTAAGGTAATCATTTCTTTAGTGCATTCAAGCTCCACATGTCACACCGTTGTTTAAATTGATTTAAGAGTATCTGCAACTACTTGGGTTAAAAGTTCATGATCATTTTCTACATAACGTCAATTTTAATTGCTAACATGCACAAACATATGTTCTGCCGTTGAAGCTACACAGTGGTTTACATAATGTGGAATTTACCAGATCAGTGGAACCTAAGTCAAAACAAATTAAGAACTATAAGTCAAGTCAGAGCAAGTGCTATGTTTACCTAGCCACTATAAAGAATTTTTACTGGAGTTACAGGTAATCATTAAATCCACTCCTGAGAAGATAAGCACAAAGATTCTTCGTGTCATAAACATTAATTGCCATCATTCATCATAATAGTAAGCTGAAGTGCACCATTATTATGACCTCTTGACAAAGAAATAACCCATCCTTCTATTTTCTTCAAAGCACATATGGCACGCAGTTAGACTGGGGCTGAACCAAATTTCATATGACATTGAATGAAACTGTCAAAACAGAACAGAGCACTTCATATTTGCAAATAAATGTTTTTCAGATAAGTCCAGAGTACTAAGACAGAACCAGTGATATCAATATCAACACAGACACTAAAACCAGAAAACAGCACTGACAACTTCATCAGTATGGGCTTCTAAAAGGTGACACGAAGGTAGTCCATTAGTTTGATTTGTGAGAATGTCAGGCCCGGTTGTTATGAATGCGATCAAATTAGTAAAATCTTCCGCTTTAAAAATATTTTGTTAGTGGTCACTACATTCCCAAATTAGAAAGTACCCAAGATCAAGAAGAAATAAGCAAAATAAACCACATTTTGCTAATTTTTTATTTGGTTGGCAGCGACTAATTATGTTTTCCATCCATCCATCCATCCATCCATCCATCCATCCATCCATCCATCCATTATCTAGCGATTACCCTAACCATAAGGTCGTAGGGGGAGCTGGAGCCTATCCAAGAGGTCATTGGGTGAGAGGCGGGGTACAACCTGGACTGGTCTTCAGTCGATCACATATAGATGCAACCAACCATTCACTGTTTCATTCACACATAAGGGCAATTTTCCCAATTAACCTTCGACATGTTTTTGAACTATGAACACGCAAACTCCACACAGAAAGGCTCCCTGTTGAAATCAAACCAGGGTCCTTCGTACTGTGAAGCAGAAGGCACTAACCACGGCACCACCATGACACCTATATTATACCAGTTTGGTCAAAATCACAAATTTTGTCTTAAAAAGTCTTGAGGAAACATTTAAAAACTGTCACAAATCAAAGTTTATATAAGCTGTTTATCTTTCATTCTTCCCCAGGGTTTTAATGATCATCAGTTTTGTTGTAGCCATCTGCCAGAGTCGTGAGTACTGCCGACCCGGGACTGTACTCTGTTACTGGCCTGACACAGTGCTAGGAACAGAAGTTTGCTCTTAACGCATGAGGAAGTGCAGTGTACCTTAGATAAAATGTCCCTGCAACAACCCCCACCGCACACACATCCTTACCCACAGCATGTGCACACATACTGTACACACATTACCCATCCTTACCTAACCGTCTCTGCCTGTGCCCGCTGAGATCTTTGTGTGTCAGAGCCTCAGGTTGGCACTCTCAGCGGTATCCCTCCTGCCTTCAGTCACAGTGCACACAAGGGTGCTTATTTCCTGAGCAGCTTGAGCAAATAAGGGAAGTGGTGGCGACCCAAAAACTAACCCACGTGTGACACCCATGTAGCCTGACTTTCTAACCCTTTTCAATAATTCAACTGCAAACAAGACGAAAAGAAACGGTCTGTTTCAGGCTCTAATGTTTTTACTGAAGATCTATATTATACATGAGCTACAGCTACCTGCTACAGTCTTCCAACAAACCACCAAAGGTACAGTAATTTGGTAGATTAACACATTTTGTGACAATACAAGCATTCAGAAGCAAATCTGTGTTAGTCTTGTGGATATGGGAATGTGTTCTGATGTAAATCAAAACAACAGTTGCCTTTAACAGAAACTTGATTCTATCTCTATTAGATAATGGCTCACTGAAATTATGATGGGGCTTAAGCATCACATGGTCAGGCATGAAGCATCACGTTACTCTGATGAAGAAACGGAAGAGAGGTCATTCAGTAGGGACCCCGATTAAATGGGCTATTTTTCTAAATATTTTTCAATTAGGTAACTTAACAGAACTCGAGGAAATTTTGTTTGTCCATGAAATGCCCATGAAATCTTGCAATTTATAGAATTCTGAAAGACTTGCAAATGTTGTTTCCGATCTTTGTAGGTTCCCCAACGTTACCGTATCTTACCGTATTCGTAAGGGAGATGTTTCATATTAAACTGCCAGATTTACCTCAAACTGAATTGAACGGAGGAGGCTTGTCACTGTTTATCAAATTTACAACCACACTGAGTAACCACAGTGGGTTGAGCAATTGCACCCACTGCAAGCTGAAAGTCAAGCTGTTGCACAAAACAAAAGCCACTCATGCACATGGTCTCACATACTTTGGCTAGATATACTACTATACTCGATTATAACAGAGCTAAACTATTTGCTATAGTGTTTTTTTTCTAGGTTTGCATTCTGGGAAAAAGACAGAAAGGAAGAGACTTGTCACTATTACTAAAAGTTGCGGTAAATATCCAAATGAAAAATAGAAAAGAGAAAGAAATATATGGTATGAATGCCAGTTTTAGTAATGTTATAGAATTAGATTTTTGAAGATACATTTCATAACTCTACACATCTATATGAAAAGCCGTAAAGAAATTTTGGCAGTTTGACTAAGCTGCTGATAGACGCAAATTGAATGAGGGGAGGGCCTTACAGGTCTGAGAATCCTTTGGATTACACTGAAAGCAAATATATTGGTCACCTGATTAATGACATTTGAAGAGAAATTTCACTCTGTAAAAAAAAAGCAATATTTGACAAAAAGAAAGTGACAGACAACAGCTCTGAGTGCTATTCTGGCTTTTATTATGATAATCTTGTAGTGATTTCCTCTTCTTTTAAAACATTTTCAAGTCTGATGAACAAACTGTAATCGTATTCAAGCACTCAGCTTCAATGGTGGGATTTCCTTCCCCTTTCTTTATCAGTCAGATCCTGGAACAATGGACATTGCCCACGCAAATTTGTTCTTGTGTGTCGAACAACTCAAGCGCCTCTGTCATCCTTGTAGTTTTCCTCTGATGACCAGATGTCGTTTTCTGAGCCGGAGCCAAAGGACTGAGTGTAAAGCAGGAAGAACGTCTTAAAACAGTGTCCATTACTGTGCTTCTGCGTTCTGCTTTCTCTGCCTTTGTCTTAAAAACCAACACTCTGTCAAACCCTATTGTACGGCTTACACACAATCTTATCCTCCTTAAGACAACACACTCACAAACACGCGCACATTAACAGAGTGACACCGACTTAGATTGTACGATGCAGTTAATTGAGGGTGAACAGAAAAAAACAGTATAAAGATTAATTGGGAATTCAATTTTATTTACATTGACACATTCAATAGCAACACAACAAATGTACACAGTAACGCTACTCACGCCTCAGGTATAATAAATACATAGCAAAATGTAGGGTAAACTCTTGGGATGTAAGGGGAAAAGTAGAATGAAATATATCACTTCCTGATGCTCCCCTCCTCCCCCCACAACACCCCCAGTTTTTATTGCCTAGAATATTTATGGATCCACTAAGTTTCATCAAATTTAACGTGGTTGTTAGCAAATGATATAAGGGGTTGACATCATGAAATTCTCACAATGAAAACATTACAGAGAACAAGTCTCCACTGTCAAACTTATGGTGGTGGTGCGGGAACGCAAACCAGTTGAATCAAGTCGGATTTATATCATGCTGCATGAATGTACCACATCTTCATTTATATAGACATCTTCAAAAGCATCGACGTTACTCTACTGTATATGCACATAAATATCCACAAAAGAGAGCAGTAAGACTGTGGGGTATTAGTAGCCTAAATGAAATGATAATACTTTAGTAGTGGCACCTGTTAAAAAAGTAATTATTTTTTCTGCAAACGTATCACACACAAACATGCAGGCCTTCCCCCACACTATCTGTCTCTCTCTCTCATTCTCTCACTGACACACACACACACACACACACACACACACACACACACACACACACACACACACACACACACACACACACACACACAAACATTGATTCAGACAAAGATTCAAACACCCACAGGACACTTTCCTGGTGAAATTTCAAAATAACATCCATAAGTGGGAAGATGTGAATAGCGATGGTCAAAAGTGATTCAGACTACTGGCTGACATGGGCTGTTTCTTCACCTCAGATGGAGGAAACACCTGGACTCAAGGAGGAGAAGGACTGCTGGGAAACCAGCTACTGGCCAGGGAACAATGGGATGACCGACACACTGAGACACACTGTTGACATCTGAACAAAGAGCCTCGAGGTCTCTTGAGTTGTTTTCTGACTTGTCCCCTCTGGGATTGCTGCAGTCCACTTCAATGGCATTTCACATTAGTTTAAACCTGACATGATCATGCTATAGACAACAAAGAACTTCAGCAGTAGTATGGGCAAAAACACATGTATTGCCTGTCAACCAAAACAGAAAGGTTCCTGCTTCTTGGTCCTTCATGATGGGGTAGAACATAAAAGCAGAGAAACACATCTCAGAAATGACAGTACCTGTCTGATGCTTGTAAACAAAGGTCATACACTGGATGTGTTAGGAGAGAAACCATATATATAAACCTAAGCATTCACTTATACGTTTTCAAGATGCCTCCAAGAGGTATGTGACAAAGCAACAACAAAAGCAAAAGCTCATAGATGTAACATGCTTCACAAAGTCTCTTTTTGAAATGAAATATCCCCTGCGTTGCATCCCACCCCATCATATTGCAATAATACAAATATGTACAGATACAGTTGAGCACATAAACAAAAAGCTAGTGTACCGTAAATCTACATCATCTATTTAAAGACAGCTCTGAATGTAAAATTATCATGGTCTAATCTATAATATAGATAGTGGTCTTTGTGATAGTCATTTGCTCTCTGGGTAGTGATGTTGAAAAATAAAATGATCAAAATGATCCCCAAACTATAAGTGTCAAGGCTGTCTAATAGCTTATAAACCAATATCTGAATATCTGAAATCAAATTGGCCCCTGAAAAATGTCTCCTTCATTTAACTATGTAGATAAGGAGTATGAAATAATACTGACAATGAAAAAGTAGAAACAAAAACAGAAAAGCTGCATTTCATGGTAAATTGAATGTTGTCAAGTTGAAGTGCCTCAAGTGCTTTTTTTTTTTCTTTGAACCAACCAAAATAATATACTTCATAAATTTCCATTACGGAAAAAAACAAACCGAAAAAAAAAAACACAAAATGAAATAAAAGCAAAAAGTCCAAAAGATAGCAAGAAACATCCCATTTATATGGGGAGTCAAAAAAAAAAAAACAACCAATATGAAATGTGTAGGAAAATAACAAAATAGATATCAATATGTGAAAGAGTGTACATCATGACAGTTTTAGAGTAATGACTTTTGTCCCTCCAAGGAGGGGAGCATTAGTCCAATTGTCCTCCCCTTTCATCAGCAGGCAATATAGTGATATATTAAGAAGGAATTCTTCCATGGTTGTTCTTCCTTGCTGAAAATGGCATTTTCCATTCTGTCCGTGACATGTTACGAGAAATGCCACTGGTACCTGGGCGATGTGCAGGATTATTGTTTGGGTGGTTTGTAGCAGAACGTAAGAGGCACTTTATGAAGCAGCTAGCCATGATAGGTGTGTCCTTAGACCCGTTGGGCTCTCAGCTCAGTTCCCTCCAAGAAGACCTCATGCTGAACCAGTAAGGGCTGGGCTGGAGTGGTGTTACTGTCGCTTGAGTTAAGGTGAAACGCAGTGCGCTGAGATCTCTGCTCCTCAACATCTCTGAGCATGGTGGGAAGCCTTGAACTGAAGTTCAGATAGATCTGAAAATAGGGAAGATCATTTGTTAAGAGAAAGGAGCCATGAAAAAGGATTGACAATGTTTTCCATTTTATTCCATTACACACACACCCAGAAACTGCTTGCAGACAACCTTGGGCTTTGCTTCGACTTCCAACAGTGATCAAACCCAAAGCGCTCCTCTGAATATTCAGTCGATTGAGCCGCATTTGCGGCTCAGTTAAAATAACCGACAATTTTTCAAGCCCCACATCACAATTATGCGATACGATGCTTTTGGATCAAACTGTTTGTGAGAGGACAGTCAATTGCAAACCGTTTTCCACCAGAGTCTACCAACGCTCTTGGGGTTTGAGAGGAAAGTCTGAGAAACAATGGAAACCCTTATGTACCATGTGTTAATCAGCTGACCGGAGAGTTCAAACACACAAGCTCATGCTGTGAGAGGCCCCAGACCTCAGACCAAGTTATATGAACACCAGACAGGTGGCTTTATAAATAGAGTCACTCTGTTCATAGAAGCTAGATTTGCACACAAACTTTATGGAAATTTCCAGATGATCTGCTGTGTTTCACACATATAGCACCATTTCAAACATTTCAATGGGCCGTATTATACAGGTGGAACTTCATTACCAAGCTTACTGTGAAAATGGAATACATAAATACAAATAAAAGCATCACTTTCAAGTATTTTTAATGTCTACCAATTAACTGAAATTATTATTTTATGATCCTTAGATATCATCGGGGGTGGGAAGTGTGTGTGTGTGTGTGTGTGTGTGTGTGTGTGTGTGTGGTCACTGTGACCAATCTGCAGCAAACACAGGGCAAGATCTAGACATGCAACCATTTATTCTCTAATTCCCGCCTACTACTGATTTAGAGACTTCAATTATCCCACTGCACGTTTCTTGAAAGAGGGAGAAAGATAGACAAAATCAACACTGGCACAGGGAGGACATGCAAAAGTTGCACAGACAGGTTCCAGTTAACCTTAAATGTTCTGTCTGGCAAGTGTGTCTACAATGAAACCACCACATTGCCTGTGTTTGTTTTTACAATAGCGGTTCAAAAAATATATTGGTTACTGAAAGTCCTTGTCCCTCTGGTATCTGGTCATATTTTGTTATGACTGTAGGCTGTCAGGTTCCAGTAAGGGGACTGTGGACTGCAATTGACGAAAGCATGAGAAATATTTGAACATATTCCCAGAAACCCATGTATTAATAATCACAATGGTGGGACTTTTGAATATCCAGCAGTATTTGTAGCATACTGTTTTGCCAAATATGCCAAACCCTGATGATACACAACTTAACATAACATAACATTCAGAACACACTCTGATGTAAACATTAATAGAAAACGCTATGAGTTTTCACTTTGTCCATTGTCTTGAATCAACCAGTGACTAATTTTACATCCCATTATTTTACCCATCAGCTCCCAGTGTTTTGGATAACAGCATAACTTTACATGGCTTTATATAAACTTTACAAATAAACCGTAGTTTTGTGTGCGATAATAGCTCTCAGTAGGCAACAAATTGTGTATTTATATCTGGCACTTTGTGTAATACAACTTTGTGTAAATCTATTAACAGTATTATGAAGGCAGGACATGATGCTGCACCTAAATGATTTAAATCTTTAGTCTCTATTGAAGATGTTTTTCTAGTTGGGTGAAACATATCTGACATTAGCCAAGATTATATTTTGAAACAAGGGCAGAAATATGAGATTTGAATATTGGACTATGTTCAGTTTCATAATTATATTTGCTTTGTATCAAATCATTGTATATAGATTGTATATTATTCATTAAAAATATGATAATATACCTATCAGAACTTTGTAAAAGGAAATGGAGACAGCATGTTTCCCAGGCAGGTTTACTTCTGGAATGTATTTAATATATTTCGCATATGTACATACATAATTATTTTCTGAACAGAATTGTCTTCTATGGAATTAACTTTTATTTTTAAAAACTGTTGTACTCTGTGGGTTAAGTTCCGGTTGTGCAAAAAACAAGCATAATACACTTTCTAAAGGCTTGGCATTCCTCAGATTCACCACCAACTCAGCACCTACTAACCCGCCCAAAAGACCCGAGAGGTCTTCTCAGATCACTTAAAAAAGGGAATTTCTTTGAAAGACTGTAAACAATGAAGAATGTGTATAACTTACATGCTTTGTGGCATTTGACAGCTGTTGTTCGATTCTTTCCACAACCTTCCTGAAAGATGGTCTCTTGAAGGGGTCGCCATCCCAGCATGACCTCATAATCTGATACCTGCAGAGCAGAAGATGAGCCCATAAACATTATTTATTGTCTCGCATTTTCACCTTTTCCTTGTTGATCTCTCTTCAAAGAGAGTTTACTCATCACCATTTTTTGAACTCATGTTGGGACAGGATGAGCTTAGCTCCCATTCAAATACCCTCACATTCCTCCATGTTCTTACAACATCTGTCCATCCATAGCCCTTTACACTTTCGACACAAACACACATTTTTCAAGTCCCGTTTCATTTCAACACTCACATTTCACTGGGTGCAAATTCAGGAGCATCCAGTCTGTATCCTTCTTTTATCAGTTTGTAGAACTTGGCGTCCACAGGCATCCCAGGATATGGACTATTTCCTACGTTACAGAATGATTGAGTTACACCAACCACTTCTTAAATTACACAAACACAGTTCCACACACACGCACAGGGTGGGCAGGCTTACCTAGAGAGAAGATCTCCCAGAGCAAAATGCCGTATGACCACACGTCACTCTCAAATGTATACACACACTCAAAGATGCTCTCTGGAGACATCCATTTCACCGGCAGTCGAGCCTGAAAAAAAAAGATTGGAAGTCAAACTTTTTTTTAAAACTGGGATTTGGGACAAAAATAATGGCACTTTTTCTACACATATATTTTGTTAAAAAATAACATTTGCTCCTTGCGTCTACGGTAATTTCAATCTTAGATTTTAAAGTTATTTGTGGCTGATTTAATTTTGCTACTTTATGTTTTAGATTATTTCATTCTAAAGTGTATGTGATTTCATATTCCTATTTTCAAAAGGGGGGTTCTGAGGAGTTTAATATTAATTAAAAGACTTTTGGTATGTCATTCCTATTTCATTTCTGCATATTATTTTTTCACCCCCTACACAATTAAATGCCAACCCTGCACTTTTTTAAAACTATTCCCATTTTCAAATGGGGCATAATTACAGAATCAAATCCTTAATGTTTTGCTGTTGACAATGTGTAACTTCTGATTGGTTGCACGGAGGCATCTGAGAGGATACATAGGGCTTATGTGAGTTAGAAATATAGTTATGGTCTTGATATCTTATTACCTGTTTGTAAAGAAATATCTCTCTGAAAGTTAGTTATATATATGTAATAACAATAAACCAGCTTTCTTCCTCTTGAAACTGCTTTTTAAGGGGACTAAGAAATATTTTGGTTCGCTTTAAGTCTTTCTTTTCGTCCCTTTTAATGGCTTGATATCCTCTTACCATATCATTAAAAACAACTATGCGTGTTAGTTTAGTTCAGTTTGAAAAGTAGGTTCCATCGGTCACACGTCTAGGAACAACTCCTTCTTTGTTTGAGTATTTGTAAACTCTCTCTATAAGGTCAAGCGTATTTTAGTGACTAAGTACTCGGACAACCAGCTTAGGCTGAAAATGACTTTCTTGAAAGAAACAGTAGCTGAGGGGGGTGCCATTTTCTGACAAGTGTGCATAAATAGATTAGTGATTGATTAACTAACTAGAGCTAAAACGTAACCGAATCTACAGACTTACATTGCCTTTGACTACGTAGTTGGAGTCTGTGGTGATGTCCCGTGCCAGGCCAAAATCACAGATCTTTGCCACTCTTCCTTGGGTTAGTAGGATATTTCTTGCAGCCAGATCTCTGTGAATACACTGACCCCGCACAAAAAGGCATTTAATGATAGATTTATATGCATGAACAATCAATAGTCACAAATGTTGTATTTTTTCCGATGCAGTTTGATACTGCATTTCCACACTTGAGTGTGTAACCTGCAACCTCTAACACTGTTACTTGAGTGCATTGGCCACAGTATCTTTGCCTCCACAGCTAATAAAACTTTAAACAGCATGCTCCAACATGCATTTTAAATCTGCGTAAGTAGCTGTGGAAACATGACACAAACTTTGTGTAATACTAGATCTAAAACAAACATTATTACTATATTTCATAATGGTCCAATACAGATGAGTGCTCACATTTTTGGAGGCCAAGAACTCCATGCCTTTGGCCACCTGGTAAGAGAAGCTGAGGAGGTCTTCTGTGTCAAGGGACAGACCATCATCATCAAACATTTCACTCTCCACATCTGCTTCGAGGTATGATCCACCTGGGAGGACAAACGGGACAACATTTTTTTTTTTTCCCAGATGAATTTCTGTGTATTTTTAGACAGAGGAATTTGATGAATGTCTGGCTTGCCTTTACGTAGTGAGCGTCTTCTCTCAGTGGATGAACCGAATGGCGGGTTGCCAGCAGCAGACGGCCTCATGGCCATGTAGCCATTCAAGCTGTCACTGTGAAGAGGAAAGGAGCAGTCTGGTCTGAGCTGAGCACTTCCACACATAGGCATGCTGCTGTCCAAATATTTTCCTCCTACGCACGTTCTGGATAGTAAATACTAGTATTCTATTTTCTCTTCAAAACACCAAAACCCCAATCTCCCTCATTTAAAAGAAGCTGACCCTGCGGCATCTCTGTGTGGCACAATGTTGCGATAGTAGCAGTCCTCCTCAAGCTTAGAGCAGATGAAAGATTCTCTCTTTCTGCGTAGAAAGTTAAGTAGGTCTCCAAAGCAGCAGTACTCCGTAATCACCAGTGTGGGGCCTGTAGAAAATAAGAGTGGCTTTAAATGATAGAAAACTGACAGTCAAGTTTCACTCTGAGTTCTGCATGATAGTATGGATGGACAAGGCACCTCCGACAGTGCAGGCTCCCAGCAGGTTGACAATATTCATGTGGTTTCCTAAGTAACTGAGGACTTTCAGCTCTGACATCAGTGCCTCTTTCTCTGTGGCATGAGCGCTTGCTGTGAATGAGCAAAAACAGGAACAGTTATTACACAGATATATGTATATATTCATAGATGTGTACATACACACGCACACACACATTCACAAACTACTTCATAAATTACTTCAACCTGATTAGAAAAAAGAGCACACATTTGAGTTAAGCAAGTGTGAGGAGAAAAAAAAATCTCAGACAAACATTGGGGAAAAAATGATTTCAACCATATCCAGTTTTGAATTTAAAGCCTGCAAATGCATTTCTTTGGAAACTTAAGGAGCAAGAAAAATGTCTAATGCTAAAATAATACTATCAAAGTTGCAGTAAACAGCTGTTACTTTATATATTAATAAAACTAATCATATATTTTCTTGCCGTGACCGATAACACACCTCCTCCCACCGCTGCACCATTTTGACATTTTCCCACACTTCATCACTTCACCACATAGGTCCTACCTAACACATACTTTGTTATATTTTTCTTAATGTACTTGATCAATCCCTTGCAGGAAATTGTTTATCTGCATTTAACCTCATGGTTGAATCATGAGCAGTTGGCCGCAACTTAGCGGCACTAGGTGAGAAGTTAGAGGCTCAGTGTCTTGCTCAATAACACTTTGACAAGCTTGGAGGAGCACGGGAATTGTACCAGGAATGTTTGGTTCCAAGGGTGACTGGTTGACCTCCCCCCCCCCGTGCCACGCTGATTTGTTAAGTCGAATAGCTTCTCTGTTTACATACTCACATTTCAGCATTTTCACTGCCACCGTCATGACTGTGTCTGATTTGGAAAGCCCATATGCGGTGGCTTCAACCACTTTTCCAAAAGCACCAGAACCAAGTGTCTTCCCTGTGGACAAAATGACAGGCAAAAAGCTGTTATACACCATCCTGTTTCCCTCCCACAAACTGGCCTCATGACAGCATCCCTAGGACAACACCAGTTTTAGCCCCAGGCTGTATTCATAAGCACCAGGACATGTAGGATCCTGTTTGAAGAGGTTGGTTAAAAAAACAACACCCAGAATCAACATTATTGTGTTTGCAGTGAGGGAGGGAACTGTTGAGTCTGACAAACTGAAGCCTTAGTGCTGTGGTGATATACACACACACACATATATATAAATCGACAAAAAAAAGAAAAATAAAGCAAAATAACATAAAAACAGGATCTGTTAATCAACAAGAAAGAGGCAGTGATGATGTCATGCCAAGTGCACTGTTTGGCTTCATTACAGAGACAAACACCCATTTATCTGCAACAGGCAACTGCACCACAGCGTGTCAGAATTGACAGATTCATTGCATTATCAAGGCCTAGATATGGAACACATTGCAGATCATTTCGATAAACTGGTGACAGCAGTGTGCAAAGCATGCAGGGTGCTAACCGAAGCGAAGGTTGTTTCGGGGAAACTCCCACTGATGATCATAAGGTAGCTGGGTGGGGTCAATGTAGACATAGTTGTTTCCATGTATACCCTCGATCACTTTCCACTGGATCTGGTATTTTGGTTTCTGGAATGAGGGGAAACGAATACAGAACCAAACCAGTTATCAATATTGAGAATGATCTCACAGGGCTTCAATGGGTTCAACAATGTAAGTTGATGACAGAGAGCTTGTCTTACCTGCATGTACTTGTAGAACAGCACGATGAGGACGAGGCAGAGGATGGCGGCCGCTGTTACAGAGCCTATTAGCAGTGGGGTGAACAGATCATGTGGAATGGTTCTCTCTGGGGGAGATAAAGAAATGGTTCTTTTAGGGGCTACAACAGCCACTTGAGGCAGTAATAATAAAATGACTTAGTGATTCCTCCTCGGTTTGTTGCGCAGCGCAGTCCTCAGTTAGAAAACAATGGTAAAGCAAAAACAACTTGAATGATTATCCTGCAGGCAATATCCATTTCAGTCTCACCTTATGGAGCAAGTTCAAATTTCAGTGGAAGCATTCAAGGAGCAAATATTTCTGACCGGGCTCTAAAGAGCGACATTTTATTCATTCAAAAATGAGGTCTGCATTTGGGTCGAACAGATATTCTGATATTACTGTCTGGAAATTAATTACAATGATATTGTTTAATTTACTAATAGCTGAACACTATATATTCCAGAGCTACTTTTGTTATTGAATAGTCTGTAGCAGGCAGATTTATTCATATCAAGAAAACACCCCAATCATGTTTATTTAACATCTGAACAATATCTGTGGTGGGTAGATGCTACATTTTCTTGGAAATGTTTATAAAATAAGCTGGTCTGTCAAGTGCCAAATGAAAAACAGGTCTTCCATGCTTTCCAGCACTGGTAGCTGATTCAGAGTCTATTCTGTGTTGACAAGTGTCACAAATCCCCAACCAAAATGTGTCTTTTCCAATAATGTAAGCGAACATATTTAAAATGTGAAAGATATTTCCCACATTTAAGACTCAAGCAAAATCAAATCGTACAACAAATGGGAGGAACTATTTGACATTGCAAAGGGGCATTGAGGTAAGCCATAGAAAGCTCAGTCACAGTGAAGCCCACTTTGGTCAAAACAGAGTAAACTAATCCAATTATTTTGTATACATACTGTTGGCTTTATCTGTTTGTATTGTATGTAGGACTGCCAGAAATCCTTTTTGATTGAGTATGTCACTGTGTTCCTGTTGCTCTTACGGCTGCGGTAGAGAGTATTGACATATAATGAGTGTTCTGTTCCTTCGTGTCTGCCTGTTTGTAAAGCCTTATTGTTTTGCTCCTCTGTACATTGGGGTGTAATAAGCTCTTTAGAGATAAGAAGCTTTCTCTCCACTTCATAACTGAGAATGCAGAGTCTGCAGGAACTAATCCCCTGTAAACCTGTCAGTGGTTTCTAAAGCTCTATGTATTCTCTACTGCTGCTCACTGACACCTCCAAGCCTCCCACAGCCCAAGAACTCCCTGCACTGCCAGGACTCTTACTGTGCTCCACACTCTCAGCGCCTCCGCCTGGTCTGCTGTACTCGGAAGCAAACTAAAATTCTGGCCACATGCTTCCCAAGGCCGGTCCTGTCTGGCTGCTATCACACTCCTCCCACATAATACTCGCCCACATACCTGCTGCAGACCCCAGCGCATACAGCTGGGTCTTCAGGTTAAGTCAGGTGTATCTTTTCCTGTTCCTTCAGTTGAAGCTCTGATACCATTTGGGGATGTTGTACAGCAGATGGGGGAAGCCGTTAGAACGCAGCGGATTTGGAGTCATAAAGTAAACAATGGGCAGCGGCTAATTCTTATCTGAACATGACAACATCTAATCATAGTTATATTTCTGAGATATCGCTTCATCCTGTGCTGAACCTAACAGGTTATGGGAGATGCGGCTTTAATTTCAAAGCCACATTGAAAGGCTAATCCTTGCTAAAATCGTGTTTTAGTGAATATTTTGAGCGGAGGATTAGATTCCCCTGGGACTTTAAAAGCAGGCAGTTAACTTTTCAATCTCAGTACTGAGAGGTGGCAGATATGTTAATGTTATTGCAAGCAACATATTTTACTCCAAGACAAAAAAACAGCACAGACATGCATTAAGGGAGGAGTCTCACATCTGTGCCATATCTGTCCTGTTGTTGCCTTTGTCTAAAAGGTAAGATAAGGACATCCAGAGGATTTCATGTGCCGACAGGTTTAGACAACCTTGGATTGCTTGCAAGTGCATGATATCTCAACTCACCGCTTATAGAGAAGAGTGTGTAGGCCTGCTCTCCCTCCACTGTAGCTACACACTCAAGAGTACTGAACCGGCCCCTGCTGATGTTCACGCGACTCTCAACCTCTGTCTTGCCAAACATGGGACTGAAGAGAGTGACTGTGATAATATTTTGCTCCTCCTGGGTGGCATTCACTTGCTGGGAGCACCTGAAGGCAAAAAAAAAAGATATATGGACTGATACATGTCTTCTAATGGAATCACCGGGCTATTCTTCATATGTTTCTGTGAGGGCACACACATTTCGTGTCCAAGTCTCTGCAAGATATACGTTCCTTTACTTAGTAATGAAAACACTCGTGCGGAGCATGAATACCGCGACTTTGCAAAATCGCAGGCACTCGGGCAAAACAGATAATAATAGCGTAGAATTCCTGATGAATTTACAAAACAAAAGTTAAATACACAAGGAGCTCTGTGTTTTATATCGGTGAAATGTATATCATACAGGTCACAGTACTACGCATTTGTTTGCATTTTCAAGCAATGCAGAATTATGAAACAGTGACCCAACAAGTCATCCATCTATCCAGGGCAGTTCTCAAGAATCAGATTCTATTCATCCTTGCCAGAAAAGTTTTATCCAGAGGGACTCTTAGGAAACAAACAAAATGTTCCCAGAAGCCCCTCCATTCAAACTGTACAACACATCCTCATGATTGCTTGTCGGACCATTCAATCCAAGAAACCAATTAAGCTGGAAAGTGCTTGCACTATATATGTTCCAAATGTGTTGCGTGCTCGTAACTACTGAGTATTAAAGTGGATTCGATTCTTACTTTATCATGACCGGATTAACTTTGGATAATCACTTATGTTTCACTGCTTATGCTGTTTGGAAATTTCTGTTGGTATGGAAACCAGGTGCTTCCCAAAGCAACATGTTTGACACAATGCTGACTGTGTCAATTCTTATTTGTGTTGATGCGCAGGATGCCGAGACACAAGTCAGTTGTTTCGAATTCCTCGTCACATGAATTGCAAACAGAATTCAACTAATTCAACCTCACAATCCACTATCATCCCCCGTCCTGACTCTATCCTGTGTTAATGTTGTCAATTTAAATGGAAATCAATTTTGTCACAATACAAAAGACTAGTCGTATAACTTCCCTGTTTTTTTTTACTCTGTAAAAAAAAAAGACACGTAACAAGTATTTACTATGATTTTTAAACACGAAAAAATGTTTACATGAAATAATTCAGACCAAATTAAAGACAACAAGACTTGAAGAAAAACCAACGATACAGAGATCAGGATGTTTTTTAACCATTCAACAATCAATAGCACGTACGTATGCGCGCACACACACACACACACACACACACACACACACACACACACACACACACACACACACACACACACACACACACACACACACAGGTTAAGAGGGGTTGAGTTGGTCTCACCTGACATATGGTTGCTCACAGTAGTACCAGGTGATCTGGGGGGCCGGAAAACCTTCTGCCACGCAGCGTACTTGTCCATCCACTGGGCCCTCGTGCGATACAATCTCTGGTTTGCCTAACAAGAACAAAATATTAGAAGATGTCGAGCTAAACATTAATTTAT
Source organism: Fistularia commersonii (assembly GCF_037954325.1). NCBI lineage: Eukaryota > Metazoa > Chordata > Actinopteri > Syngnathiformes > Fistulariidae > Fistularia > Fistularia commersonii. Next base: position 5,111,849 of record NC_141299.1, on the reverse strand, counting down.
AAGCAAGAGAGATTATCTAAAAGACTGACATGCTCATCCTCTTCGGCCGGTATAGAGGGGTGAATTGGACATTGGACATTGGCTCTTTATTCTACCATCTTTATACACTTCATAGAAATTCAAAATGTTGAAAAACAATCCATTCCTTGAATGTGTGCTTGTATGAAGCAAGATTTAAACACCTCATTTTGTTTATGTTTATTTTTGTCTATGTTGTGAGAGTGGTGGAATGTTTAATGATAGAGATGAAAATTCGAAAAATCAGTTCCTCCCTTTGACTGACTATTGAAGACGATGTTAGTGAACCCCCTCCCTCGGAATCCGCAGTGTGGATTCACAAAATCATTATATGGCTGAAGGGAGCAGAAAACCTTTTATCAAATCAATGAGACAACTTACTGGTCACATAGATGGTAAATGTCTGATTGACTGTTGTGTCACGGTTGGAGACTTGGAAGGTGTAAACTCCACCCTCTGATGTTTTCAGTCGCACCAGCCTGAGCTCATAAATGTACCTGGACATAAAGTAATGTAATTGTCAGCATTTAGACAGTAAGGATTTGGGTAAATATATAAGCATCAATAGAAAAGACAAATTCTCTTGTTCTTTAGAATTCTGTCAGTGTCTGAAAAATACAGTTTGACCCGCTCAAATGTTTGTCTCACATTTGATTATTGTAGAGTCAGTTCTTTCCTCAGTTACTGGCCCGGTTTCATCAATTTTTAACAGAGAAAATGGGTTTCAATAATTGTGAACCATTGCCTTGCATGAGTTATGGCCAACTGAGGCTTAAAGGTCATGTTTTCTCCTGGGATTTTTTTGTTTAACACACACCGTGAAGCGTGAACAACACTGAAGTATGACTTGGATAATAATATGTCATATTTCTAGGAGCACAAGCAGGCTAATTATGTTATCTTACTAATAAACCTTGAAGCCTTTTTCAAGAATTTCAGCTGAATTTCTCAGAAACCTGTGACAAATGTAGATGTTGCATCAGCGCATGGCCTGAAGTCATCGCTAAATGTGTTAGATTCCACAGTAAGAGGGGAATCAATATTTTCATCTATTTGATAATACTAGTATGAGAAGACACAAAGGGCAAATGAGTGTGTAATGGCACCTGTATTCATGGTTGTGTGTGATGATGACATGGTCAGTTGTGTTCTTTAGCTCTTTGCCCATGAAGCTCCAGGTGGAGATGTGTGGCTTTGGATAAGCCTCCATGTCAACAGTGAGGGACAAACTTTCACCTGAACGGACGTGGATAGTTCTGTTGTTTGTGGGTGTCAGGTTGATAAATCCTTTATCTGCAAAAAATCAGATGCTCTTAGATGATTTGCATTTAAACAAAATGTAATCTTTTCTGATTAATTTTGTTTTTCTTTTGACTCTCTATATCTGTGTATCCCTCCCTACCCCCTCAATCCCCCTTCCACCCAACTATCTTGCCAGTCAAAAGGGATACTGGGACTTTGAATAATAAACAAACAGGGAAGAACTTGGCTGATCAAAATAAACATTCTTTCTTTCTTCTGGAAAACGTGCAGTTTGTTGATACACACTAAACCAAGACAGCATATGACGGTTCAGGTCTTCTACGTCATGTTTATCCAGGAAGTTGCCATTTATTTTATGTTTCATGAGGTCAGTTGTGTGTCAGTTTACCAAAATGAAATCGTAATTTGTTGCAACACTCACCGTAAACATCGAGCCACACTGACTGTGTGCTGACCCCCTTCTCATTCTCTGCTTCACATCGGTATCTTCCTGCATCGTGTGGCTTGACCGCCTCAATGTGCAATGTAGCACTGCGCATGTGATTGAAGTGCTCCACCAGGATACGTGAAGCAGAGTCAACCTTTGCTGGTTGCTGTGGATACCAGACGGCACCCTGTCAACGCCCAGAGATCTCTAGAGATTAACCCCGTCTGCATGTCTATCCTTGCCAACCACACAAATACGATCAGACACACAACTACTGGCATGCACACACTCACACTGTCGGTCACACACGTGTACAGGGTACTTCACATCGTATAAATCAAAACAACAACTAAGACCCCTCTAACTTCGTCCACAAAAACAGGCAGGCATTGGTATCAGTGATATAGATGCAACTTTTAGCTTCTGATTCATCTATCCCTAGGACATCAGGTGATGCAAAGACTTACAACAATGGAGCAACCTTGAGCTACATTTTGTGAACACTAAGAAGTCCTTTTTATTTCATGTGTAAAGTTATATAATGTTTATCAATTATTCATACAACAATGCAATATATACCTTTTCTAAAAGTATGTCTTGATGTGTTGTTAATTGAGTAAGAACACCATCAACAAAAAAAATTACATGGAGATTTTCAAATTGGCTGTTCTTAAATCCATTTGTTGTTTAAATTGATATACAGCCTTGCAATACAGATTTCAAGTGAAAAAAAATATGTATTAGTGTTTCCAATCCATGTCACTTCCAGGTCAGCAATATATTCATTCCGGTCGGCCAATCACTTTTTTCACTTAAGAGGGCCATTGGATGTTTAGTCATTCTTACATCAAATACTTAATTCGAATGAGTCAAAATCACCTTTGCATCAAATTGTCCACCATCATGTTAATATGGTGAAAAACAAAACTTAAGTGAACGAAAAAATAAAACAAGCATCTCACCGAGCCAGGCGGCGTGACCCACTTCACCGTGATATCTCCGTTGACATTTGTGGTGTTGCAGGTGAGGGAGAGATTCTCATTGACAGTCAGAATCACTCGTTTTGGAGCTTGCATCTCAATCACTGGAGGGGCAACTGGGACTGGAGGGAGATCAATGGCACTGAATTACATGATGTCTATATCATAGATATACAAGCGTGACAAATTAATGTCATTTTACCTGGTTTCACAGTCAGGTAGTAGTTATGTGATTTGACATGTCGTTGCTTCAGCATTCCAGCACACATGTAGCAACCTTCATAGGCTTTTTGCGTGTTGTGGATTATGATGCCTTGCTCCAGGCTTGCAGAAAACTGGAGACCAGAAGCCAAAGCACCATTGGAACATGTTTCCAGGTGCAGATTGATCAGACTTGGATCAGTTGCCAGGCAGGGGATGGAAGCGGTGTCTCCCACACGAGTGAGAATGTTGAACACCATTGATTTCCTGAAAGGGTTTTCAGGGTCTGCAGAAAATGCAATACCACTTCAAATGCCAAGAATTAGTTGGTAAAAAAGACTACACACCAAGGTGCGATGTTACACTGCTTGACGCCCTATTTCTGTCTTAGTTTTATCTAGTCTGTCGAGCATTATTGATATGATCCGTTATGTATTTGGTACAGTTATTTCTCTGCATTACTGTTCTCTTTGTAAGCACTACATTGCTATTAGATGATTCATAAATCACTATGCAAAAGTGACTGAGGCTGTAAATCAATTTATCCTCTATTACTATGACATTTAGATAATCAGAATAACCCTAGAAAACAAATGAAAAGAGCTTACTTAAATGAAAAATATGAATAATAATAATAAATAATGATAAATGAAAATGGTTAAAAGTGGTTTCAGAATTCATTTCTTGTACAACTCTCATAAGCAGGCTCAATATTTGTGATGATCTGGGCCTATCATCTGGAGTGAATGATCAGCACATGATATAATCCTGCAGTGATGGCAGTAGGCCAGAGGGATATGAAGCCACAGAAAGAAGATTCAGTAAAAATTGTGCCCTCAACCAATAGCGGTAGCAGCTACTGTTGTCCAGGGCAAAGTTATAAACACCTTTATCTGCAAACACACCCACACAAAGTGCACCCTGTCACTCCGGAAAAAATTGCAGAAGTATTTCTTCTGCTCTCCCCTGCAGCCTGTTTTCTCTCCTGATATTGTTCCTTTTTTTTTTTTTCCTCGAACCAACCACACAAGCACAGATCACTGTCACACACTTGTGCAAAGACAGACAATTTACGCTACCGTTGATGTAGACGTAGATGGAGACTTGCTCCCCGGACATCCTCTCCAGGCAGATGTAACGGCCCATGTGACCTGGTTGAGCCCTGGAAATGTGCAACGTGGACATCCCATCTATCTTTTTCTCACCCCGCACCTTAGGCCGCTCCTCCCGGTGCCACTGCATCTCCTTCTCTCCCTGGCAACGTAGGTCGAAGGGTTCATTGAGAGGAACAACAAGGTGAGGGCCAGCAGGGGTGATAATGGGTTTGGTGTTGCCTATAATAAGGAAAAGATGGCCAATAAGGAGATGATCAAGTAAACATATCACATAACGGACCAATTTTAGCTGAAGCTATATTGAAACCAAAACTATATTGAAACTGTTGGTAGAAAAAGATCATT